>NC_091678.1:16775551-18025551 GCF_030179915.1 Drosophila takahashii
TCGTTTGAGTTATCTCTTAAAACAAAATAAAATGATTCTGTTAATAAAGCTTATTATGAGCGTAAGGAAATGAGGTTTGAATTGTAATAACTACACTCAAAAAATTATTTTTTCTTAAATATAGAAAAAAACTTTTTTTCTGTGCTTTAAAAAAATATTCTATAAAGAGGAAAATTTTTCTAATCTTCAGAAAAGTTTTCTAATCTTCAATAAAATTCTGAATTGAACGAGTTTTTTTAGAAAATTTTTTCTGAAATACAGAAAAAGCAATTTTTTTTCTAAATTATAAGGTTTATTTTTCTAATATTCCTTTCTTTTTTTGAGGGTTAAAATCGCCATTGATTTTAGAAAAAAAAAGACTGAACTTTTCTAAAACTAAAAAAAAATTGCCATTAAAATTATAAATATTTCCACATAATAGAAATATTGTTTTTCTAAAAACAGAAAAAATGTTTGAAGATTTTTCTAACATTTAGAAAAAAATGTGTGATATTAAGAAATATTTTTCTAGGAAATAAAAAATTTAACCGTATTTGATCGATTTCCCTTCTTATATACTTTTTAGAAAATTATTTTTTAGCCTAAGAAAAAATCGCTATTAATCGAAGAAAATTTTCGGGATTGGTAGCCTAGGGGTCTAACGCGTGCGTGCATGCATATGTTATTCAAGCTTGCGGCTGCAAGAGTGAGTTCAAACCCACGTCGAGACGAAAAACTAATGGTGTCTTTTTGTTTTTTTTTTTAACACTAATAGTTACATATTAATAAAAAAAATGTATTGCATTTTTTTTTAGCTCATGAATAATTATATTTTGATAAAAATGATGTTTAAGTTTTTCAAATTTGAAACATTCAATTACTGTTACTATTGAACCATAATAAATATTATTATTAATCAATAAATATTTAAGAGCAAAATTAAATGAACAACTAAAAGGAATAACCAGAAGAGAGCCAGATCAATTTGAGTAAAAATAGGAGAACAAAATGTGAATAGACTTTGTACAGCGCCTCACGTGATGCTTCCGTGGCGCAGCTAGTAGAGTGCTTGACTACAAACTGTGAGGCGAGCGTTTAGCGGTTCGATTCCCGCGTGCGGCGACCAAGATAAGATGTTTTTCTCAAAATAGTAAGTTATTGGGTTTTTATATTTATAACTTGTAATTTGTATACTCATTTCAGTTATTATTACAGTTCCAATTTGAAACCACCCATGTGCTCAATTAAAGGAAAATCAAATATGGTGACAACCAAGAACGAAAAAAAAACAACACAAAGGCCGTGGCGTCACAGAAACAACCGGGTATAATTCCGAAGCCCGAAAATAAATTTTTGTATTTTCTGAATTTAATAAATTTTTTTTTGTTACTTAAAACATATTTGTCTATATTTAAAAAAAACCGTATTTCAATTTTTTAGAAAACCTTTATTTCTAAATTCGAAGAAATATTTTTTTACTTTCTAGCAAAAAATTTCTAAATTGCAGTCTATTTTTTTTTTGATTTTAGGAAAAAACTTCTTTGATTTTAAAAACCTACTTTCTTTAATATAGACAAAATCGCCAGTGAAGCAAATTCATAGGCGATTTTCTAAAACCAAGGGCGATTTCAGTCGATTTTTTTTTTGGGTGTAGACATCGGATTTTAGGTGAAATCGTTTTTTTAAAATATGATTTAAAGCCACATTTGATTGATTAAAATTTTTGTACGAAAACCTCAATAAAGTTTGGCTTAAATCTAAATATAAGTTAATAAATAAAATTTGTAACTAATCAAATGTGGCTTTAAATCGTATTTAAAAAAAACGATTTCACCTAAAATCCGATGTCTAGTAATAACATATTTTTACCAAATAAGCACTACATTAATTAATTAATTTTGTAACGTCGTTTAATAAAGTTAACAAAACAAAATATTTTATATGTAACGTAATAGTAATAGCACTTATATACACATGTGTGAATAACCAAGCTGATCAAGAATTGTTTTTTTGCATTTAACAATGTTTAATGCACTTATTGGTATTTACGTTGGCCGTACGTGTAATATTGTTAATCAGCCCAATACGTTGTGTCTATAGATCGGAAACCAATTTTTTCAAACATGCCCCTCGATGCCGTGTTTTTGGTGACCACTGGGGCCAGAACTTGATCTCCTAGTGCGGAAATCTTTTTGGCCATAGATTTCACCAATAAGCTGCCCAGGCCCAGGCGTTTGTGTGATTCCAAGACCTGCAACAGACCCAAGGACCCGATCGGTAATCTAAAAAGTTAATGATAAATATAGAAACAGAATACTATAAATATATTTCGATGTCTCACCTTAAACACCAGGCAACCAATTTTCCGTTGTCATCATAGGCTCCTAGATTTACATTATTCTTTATTAAACTTTTAACAAAGTTTATTGAGCCGGGTCCACGATGTGGCCAAATTTCATTAATTGTTTCAGCGTCTTCGGGAGTCAGGTTTAAAAGAGTTATTCCAGAAGGAACTCTGCATTAAAATGGCTTATAAAACTTGTAAGAAATTATACAAAAACAAACTTACTCAATGGTAAAAGTATCTATAAGTTCCTTGCTTGCACTATACCAAAGGGTGTCCACAATAAGAAGTTCTTTGGTGGTGTAGTATTTTTTGCCAATATGTTCTACCGCAGGTTTCAGTCGAGAACAAAATCCAAAAAATACGTATTTATTCTCAAAGGAGTTTAAACATTCTAGAGCCTTTGTCACACGATCCAAATTGTCGCCAAGAGTGTTAAAGTATATGTGTTTAAGGGGTGTTCCCAAATCCACCTTCATATAGACAAAATGGATAAGAAAATACAGATGTACTATATTGCACTACTTACAGTTAAAACAAAGGTTCCATCTTTTTGCCAGTCGCCATTTAGTGATAGGAATGTAACTTTAAGTTCTGGATCATTCTCCACCCACTTGATAAAATTATTAATGCATGGGTAGCCTTGGGGATCGGTATCTTTATGGACATACAAATCTCGCAGCTTAGTCCACTCGCTGCGGGGGATTTCAATCAATGAATTCTCCTCCGACATGATGACTACCTCTCCCTGCGAAAGCCGATCGAGAACTAAATTAGTCTTTAAAAGCAAAACGAACCAAGAGAATTATATTTTCAGTGTTCTGAATTTAAGAGAATTTGCACTGGAAATGAGAAAGAAGAGAGATATAGGAACACATGTTTGCGAAACTAGCTATATTTCGAGGCAAATTAAAGCGAATAAACAAAAATTTCACCGGGTAAAGTCGACATTTGATACCTTTTGACTTATAGATTATTAGTGATTTTAGATTTATTTAAGGTGTGGATGGCATCACTGCCCAATACAGTTTGCTTGTATCTTTAAAACCTAATTTCTCAAACATTTTTCGGGAACTCTGGTTTTCGGGGACAACTGTGGCCAGAACTTCAGAACCTGTGGCCTTAATCTCATGTGCCATGAAGAGCACTGCCAAAGATCCCAATCCTTTACGACGATGTGTAGGTAGAACGTGCAAGTTGCACAGGCTGCCATGAGGAGATCTGTAAAAATACAGGATGTTGTAAACCAAATTGGGAGCTATATATAGTCATTTTCTTCACCTGAGACACCAAGCTAAGGGTTCTCCAAGGGTTTCGAAAACACCGGCACTAACGTTGTTCTCCATAAATCCCCTTATCAAAGGTATAGAATCTGCCGAGCGATAAGCCCAGTGTTGGTCGACCAAGTCAGCATATTTTGAGCTAAGATAAGCAACTTTAATTGAGGGATACAAACTAAAGGGATGGATAAAGACATACAATTAATTTATCTTAAATATAGTAAGTTCATCTTACCTTGGTTCCCAATTTGGAACTTTGTTGCTAGGCAGGTGATAGACAATAGTGCCCTGATGTTCTAGTTTTTCCAAATCTTGACCCAAATGTAACCAATAGCTCTCAACTATGGGCTTTAAACGTTCTTCATAGCCACAGATCAAATGGAACTTTTTCGGATTTAGAGAGCACAATAAAGACCTTAAATCTTCAAGGGAACCTCTAACGGTATCAAGGTAAATATATGCCTTGGTATCAAAATGATGCTGAAATAAAGATCTGGCATATAATCGCTCAGCCTTACAATAGTGCAAAATAACTGTTTACTGTAAGTATATAGCTGCCATGTATAATCCAATCCTTATCGGTTGTATATATCTTAATTGACTCGACACTGGGTGTGGGCTTGTAGTTTATAAAGTATTCGATAAGGTCAAAACCAGTGAGATTTGTGCGATCACTGGCATATAAATTTCTCAGTTCAGGCCACTGATCGCGAGCGATTTCTAGCGAAGTAGAACCCATTGAAATTGTTGCTGGGACTGTAACAAAATGATAGGTACTGAAAAGAGCAGATGTTTTCATACATACAACCAACCCCATGAAGATATTATTTCCATCTCTTTGAGTTGTTTTCTCTTACTTTAACAGACAGAACACATGTTTGTTACTCTTATATAGACACCTTCTGAGTATCGCACCGTCCTAATCAGTTTAAATTCGATAGAACTTATACTCATTTTTGCGTTTCCATCGAATAATCGCAAACAGCTGTTGAAACTTGTTGAATGGGTTCGAATAACAACAGGAAAACCTTTAAGGTTTAGTCCAGCGGTCGGCACACACATACGTTGACATTTTGTTTTATATTTGTGTGAGTAATTTGCACTGGGCAGCTCATCGATGTGTGTGTGCAGTCCGCTGTTCTACGTTATACGTGTGCGAACAGCGCGCCGGCAGAACCAAACCCTATGCTCACTTAATAGGGCGCTGCCGACCGCTGGTTTAGTCCTTCAAAAATATGGGAAAAAATTTGAAATGGTTGAAGATGCAATGAAAATCAAAGTGAAATGATTAAGACATGATAAGTATTTTTGTAAGCAAATAGTTGACTGGCTTTTATTGGTCATGCCATGGTCATTACTTATGTTTAAGAGTCCGATCATCACTGAAAAAAGTAATATTTTAAAATTTTCATAAATATTAGAAATGCATAGTTTTAGGTAACTCACTATTACTCAAAAGCTGTTGGAATATCTCGACAGAAACCAATGTACGCAGATCAAATATTTACACATTTCCTAATATAGTTATATTGGCATATTGAATCACAAAAAAAAGACAAGGATACAATAATCTTAAAAAGTGGTTTCAAAATGGATGTCGAAAAAATAATTTTAAACAGAGTGCTTATTACATAAAATTCAATATATATATTTATTTATTTAAGATGATTAGTTTATAAAACTAAGACTTTTGTAGGGGTTTGTCGTGCTAGCTGGAGGGTCTTCGACTACGAAGATTTACTTAATTTACTCATTTTTTTCACAGTCAATATATATTTGGTCTAAAAAATAGGATTCACAGGAATATATGCTAAAGAAGTGGTGTGGGATCGGCTCATTTAACAGGAGAAGTAGATGTTTTCGTTTCTTGCCTAGTTTTTAAAAATTTAAAGTAAAATCATTTTGTTTTTGCTAAATTCTGTTGCACATCATCAAAAATACTGGTACCTGATATAAGTAAAATCATCAAGATGCTCATCAATCGTGCGATATTTTTGTTGCTTGAAGTTTAGTTTCCAAGAAATTTACCTTTACGCAATTCACTGTTGTCAAAGTTGACAGAACTCAAAAAGATTTAAAGTCAGCCACACCCCTTTAGCAGCTCACCCTTGTTACCTGAACCAAACAATTACCGCAGAGAATCCGCCACAAGTAGCAATCAAAGTCAATAATGATTCAGTGATCAATTTACACACGCATGTCTGGTTTTTGGACACCCGAGGCCGTCGACTAGCTGACACTGGGGTCAACTAGGCATATGGTATGTAAAATGTGAACACTTTGGGGAAGACGTCTCAGCGGTTCGACGGAGAGCAGACCTAATCAGTATCATTCGAATGTTGGAGCGTTCTAGTCCGCTTCGATTCACCTCCGTTGACGGCGATGACGTGATCACAGCTGTTACAGTTTAAACTGTCTCAATTTCGCATTCCGCGGGCAGTTTAACCAAAAATGACACGCCAGTTAACTGAGGACAGCGCAAACGTCGGGTTATAGTGAAGTTCAAACATACCACTCCTACAAAATCAATCGGAGAATCAACAAACTACGGCTTATCATTGACAGGCGAACCGGTTTGCCCAACGCCTGCATTTGGATAATACCTCATACATTCTTGGCCGTAGTTTTACTTGAGACATGGGTCAGAAGCTATCGTGTTGCAAAAAGTGCGACGATTGCAAATGGTGCAGAGGCAAAGGAAACGACGAGCCAACCCTGCGTATACGCAATGTCAATGCCAACTATTTTGCAGGCGCTCCAAAAAAAGACGAAACAGGTGAGTGAAGATAACCAAAAAAGCTAAATCGAATTGGAATTCAGTGCTGAAGCTTTATTAGTCTGTTCGGCATAATAAATATCGTAATTGTGGGTAGGAAATTTCGTGAAACCTTATTCACATTTTTAAACTTAACTTAATACATTTGCTTTGATATACATAGTTAATTTTAACATTCATTAAGTGTCTACAAATTATTGTTGTTACAAAAACTGCAGTATTTTTGTGGCAACATTCTAAGTTTTTACGACCAATAACAAATATATGACATATTTAAAATCTGTAGACCTACAAATAACATTATTTGAAATATAATTATCAAATAATCTGTAAATTTTAGTTTTTTACTTTGATCTATGTATATGTTTGCCTTCGATTTCAATGTTCCTTATTAATCCTATTAATTTATTTATTTTATATTACACGTCCATTAAATTAGATTTGATCTTTGGGTTCCGCTGACGAACGTTTAAAATTGATTTACTTGGAAGTGTATGGCACTGATTCGAACAATTATGCATTCTGTTCTATAGTTATTGCCTTTTATGAATGCAAAATTGATGCCGTGGGTGTTAAACACTCATAGCTTTGCTGCCCACAGTGTAGTTCTGCCCCTCGAATTACTCATTTTATACCTGCAATTTGGAAAATTGAATTAAAATAAACAAAATAAGAAACACCTGCTGACTGACAGAGAGCTTACACAGCAGTTTGTACCTCCAAAAATGTGAAATTTATTCGATAAATAATGATAAACAGCCAATGAAATGATTAACAAGAGCAAGCCTTAAATTGCCAATGCAAATTGATGATGGGTGTTTGGCAAGAGAATCGATCTGGAGAGCCAAACACTCGATGCTCACTTAATGACCATCTCGATCAAGATGTTGCCAATGAACGATGACGTAGTTGTTTCTTGGCCACAACGGGTCCATCGGAGTTGCCCTGAAGCTAGGCTTCCCGTCCATAATTAATAATAACCCATCAGAACTCAGAGTGAGAGAAGGCGAGAGATTCGCTGAGAGAGAGAGATACGCATCGCAGTCGAAACTATTAGGTCCACACAATTTCCGATCAGTTAAGTTCAAAGCGTTGCGGTGTTCACATCGAAAGTTCTACGAGCGGGTCCAGTAAAAAGAATCTTTAGAGCGCAGTTTCCGTTAGCTTTATTCTTCTTTTGTCGCTATTACCGGTGCTATCGTCTCGAGCTTACCGTAACACATAAATTGTGGCCTAGAGCGGTCTTCTTTGTTAACCGAATCGTATTAGCCGGAAGCCAGAAATGAGCTATTGGTATCGGAATTATACGCCCAGCTGGCTGCAGCGATGGTGGCCAAATTCTCAGCCCCGAAGAGTGAATCCTTTCCGCACCACACGACCTTCAGCCGATCTTGAAGGTACCTAAGTACATCTAGTACAAAAAAAGGATTAACCACCAATTACATAGCTATAATAGCGTAACATCACCATTAATATCTGTGAATCACTAAAATTTGATTTTAATTGGTTTGGTAATTTATTTTTTCGGTCTATGACTTCATTCCGTTGTGTTTTGTTTTCATTTAAATTCCTGAGCTGCTTGCTTGACGGGTTCAAAAGGGTTCCCCAATGAAAATACAAGTGAAAATATATAAATAACTTGTCGAATTCAAAAGTGTTCATGCAAATTATTTTGAATTGGTTTTTAAGTTGTTTGGTTTTTACGGTAGATGACTTCACTTTGCGCATTTTTTTGTGACTGGTTTTATTTTTGAATTTTTGTGTGAAATGTTTGGAAGACTGATAAAGTGATTTATATAAAATATGCAATCAAACCAAGATCGATATCAAGAATAACAATCTTTGAGTGACACATGTTGCTTAAAGCTACTTTGGTATTTTATATAATTTTTCACATATTGTTTGTTATTGGTCTATGACTTCATTTTGTGTGCTTTTGTTTTGCGTATTCCTATTTCCGTTTCGGAATTCGCGTGTTTGGTGATTTGACACGTTTTGGGCGGTTCTACTATTCACTACTTTGAGTAATATATTAACACATAGCAACACAAATATCCTCACTTTCAATACTCAACAAAAATTTGAGCTGATCGATTTATTTACTTATGCATATTGCAATTGAAAATTTTCTATCTGAGAAGATTTTCTATTTTTGTGTTTGATAGAAGATGAAAGCGAAGCAGAAAGGGTGACCAGTTCAGCCATGTGGAAACATATGGCCCCATAAATCATAATTGCAAGTAATTCCTGTTTGACTAATATGCTTTATCACTAAAAGCGATTACTTCTAAAGAGCTATTATTATTTATACAGAACGAAATCTTATGATGTTTGGAAGAAGCAATCAAAGAAATCTATTTTTGTGTTCAGCAATGGGACCCTAAGTGACCCCAATAAATTGAGTTTCACTTATAAAAAAATTGTTTTCTTGAACTTTTACCTCTACCTAAAAGAAAGGAATATATTTTGGCATAATTAGTAGGTACTGTTATTCTATTATATCAACCAAATATTTAAAACATTAATTTCTTTTCTGGTTTGATGAACCTTTAAAACTTTTTTTTAATTTTTTAGTTGGGTAGACATTATTTTCACAAAACATATGGCTTTTATTTTTGCTAAATTTTGTTTTCCTATTTTATTTATATGTTTTTTTTTTGTTAGTGCTATTGGTGCGTTGGCGTCACTTTGATTGTCCACTACGAAAATTAATTGGCCTGGCATTGATCTTTTGGCCATTGTGGCACAAGTTTGTTATGTTTATGGCCAAAGGCGATTAGTCAATTTGATGCTGCAGCTTTGGGGAATACAACTGGCAGCACATTTGCTTTATGATATCATCGTCTGCCACAGGAAAAACAAAGCTACGCAAAAAGATCTTTTGAAAGCGGCAACTAATTGCTGACAGATTTTATTCAGACCCTGTCAAAATACTAATTATTACTTACGAAGAGAATATTCGAAAAGTATTTGGGATATTTATTAATTCAATGGGGTAAATATAGGCTTTTAAAAAAAATTACTAATTTTCACAGACCACTTAAAATATTAATAAATAAATATTAATAAATGTATAATAAAAACATTTTGGCACCTATAGAAAGAGCACTTCAATTCCGTTTAAATGACACAAAAATATTCTTTGCCCATTAAGCACCCTTTGAAAAGTTAGAAAATTAGACAATTTTTTGTGAAAGTCAAATTTTAAAGTTTTTTCACTGGGGCTTTAAAAATAAATGTTTTGATGCAAAGTTTTTCCCCAAGCAAAATTAATAGTAACTGCAAAAAACAAAATTTCAAAATCTTGTTCCTTGTACTTTTTATGATTTTTTAAATAGAAAGATCTCAGTCAAATTTGAACTACTGTATATAGTTGGTAACCAAAATTTTGTTTTTAAATTAACAGATGCCGCCAGTTCAGCTGTGCTGGGAGTGATGAGAGTCGATCTCTGCCTGGAGGACAACCACGATGAGCACCACACGAGTCACTTCTATGCGGCGGCTGCCAAGGAAGCCCTGATTGTTCGGAGAGGAGAGCCCTTCCGGCTAAAGATCCACTTCAACAGGGACTACAGTCCCAGCAAGGATGCCATCAGCTTCATCTTCACGGTGGCGGATGACACCAAACCGAGTCCGGGACACGGAACCCTCAATGCCCTGGTGCCCCATGATGGCATCGACTATCTGGGGGACACTCTGGAATGGGGGGCTGGCATCGAATCGCATGAAGGTCAAATACTCACCGTGCTGATAAAGCCACCTTCGACCTGTCCTGTAACAGAGTGGAAATTGGACATCGACACTAAGCTCCTGGGAGACGGATCGAGGAGCTATCCCCTCCCACTGCCCATCTATGTGCTCTTCAATCCCTGGTGTCCGGATGACCAGGTCTATCTGGAGGATCGCGATCAGCGCAAGGAGTACGTGATGCACGATACCACTCTCATTTGGAGGGGATCCTACAACAGGCTGCGACCTTCGGTTTGGAAAATCGGACAATTCGAACGTCATGTGCTCGAGTGCAGCTTGAAGGTCCTGGGAACTGTGGGCAGAATTCCACCCGCCTATAGAGGTGATCCCGTGAGAGTGGCTCGGGCTTTGTCCGCTCTGGTGAACTCGGTGGACGACGATGGTGTCCTACTGGGCAATTGGTCGGAAGATTTCTCCGGCGGTGTTGCACCCACAAAGTGGACAGGTTCCGTGGAGATCCTTCAGCAATTCCACAAGACCCAAAAGTCGGTGAAGTTCGCTCAGTGCTGGAATTTCAGCGGTGTCCTGGCCACCATTGCCAGGAGTCTGGGAATACCGGCTAGAATCATCACATGTTACTCCTCCGCTCACGATACCCAAGCCTCCTTGACCGTGGATGTATTCATCGACGCGGACAACAAGAAGTTGGATGCGGAGACCACGGACTCGATTTGGAACTACCATGTGTGGAACGAACTGTGGATGCAGCGACCGGACTTGGGAGTGGGTCAGTTTGGAACCTACGATGGCTGGCAGGTGGTGGATGCCACTCCGCAGGAAGCCTCCGATGATATGTACCGAGTGGGTCCTGCATCTGTTTCGGCGGTGAAGAACGGCGACATCCTAAGACCCTTCGATGGTGGCTTTGTCTTCGCGGAGGTTAATGCGGATAAGCTCTACTGGCGCTACAATGGCCCCAGTCAACCGCTGAAGCTCCTCAGGAAGGACACCCTGGCTATAGGCCATTTAATCAGCACAAAGGCGGTCTTAAAATGGGAAAGAGAGGACCTTACGGATACCTACAAGCATGCGGAGCGTTCCGAGGAAGAAAGAAGCACTATGCTCAAGGCCCTCAAACAATCCCGTCACGCCTTTAGTCGGTACTACCTGAACGACAATTTTAACGAGATAGAGTTCGACATGGAGCTAAAGGACGACATCAAGATCGGGGAGAGCTTCAGTGTGGTCCTAAAGGTGACCAACAAGAGCGACAGTCGCACCCACTTGGCCACGGGTCAAATCAGTTGCGATGCCGTTCTCTATACCGGAGTGGGTGCAGTGGAGGTCAAGACCTTGGGCTTCGAACTGGAACTGCAGCCCAAGAGCAGTGACTTCGTTCGCATGGAGGTCATCTTCGAGGAGTACTTCGACAAGCTATCCTCGCAGGCCGCCTTCCAGATCTCCGCAGCCGCCAAGGTTAAGGACACCGACTACGATTACTATGCCCAGGATGACTTCCGAGTGCGCAAGCCGGATATTAAGTTCCAGTTGGGAGACGCTGCAATCGTGGCCCAGAAGGAGCTGGATGTTATTCTGCGCCTAGAGAATCCGCTGCCCATTCCTCTGCACAAGGGAGTGTTCACAGTGGAAGGACCGGGCATTGAGCAGCCTCTGAAGTTTAAGGTGGGTTTATATAGACTAATTAAAGATTATCTAACTAACAATAATATATCCAATCTAATATAAACCCACTATTTCTGCTGGCTTTATATGGTTATGAAAGTATTTTAATAATAAAAACCTTCTCCTTATCCTCTTGCAGATCGCCGAAATTCCAGTGAATGGCACTGCCGCCGCAACCTTCAAATACACTCCGCCCTATGCGGGGCGTGGCACAATGCTGGCCAAGTTTACCTCCAAGGAACTGGACGATGTGGATGGCTATAAGCATTACGAAATTGAGCCCCGACCGGAGGATCTGCTGCAGCCCAATGGAAGCCACCGGAGGAGCAACATCATCCGCAGACGCACCGATGTTGTAGCCTAAACTAACCCTAGTTGCAATGAATTTCCTTTTGTATTTCGTAGGTTAAGTGATATGTTGTAAATTGTAATAATGATACATATTAATGTTTTGATATTTAAACTAAAAAGATAAATAGATGATATTTTTAATCAGCTAACGAGGTGAGCTAAGGATGGTTAGCTGCTAGTTGAGACAGAGAGACACTTGATGTTGAGTTTGTACCTTTGTTCTGTCAGTCAGGATGTCATTAGAAGCCCTATTCCCGGAGGTAAAAAGTAGAACCGCGTTATAAGGTGAATCGACGTCTAATTTATCTTAACTAGATAAATGCGTTTATACCACTTGGATAACATTTTAATGTAAAGTGGAATGAGTTATATTCTGCAGTAGTTCAGTGAACTTCGGTTATGATAACAATTTGAGTAATTAGCTTGGCTGACCCTGCAGAATGCGATGACGTCGATTTGCACGGTGAGTCAGTGGGACGTCGAATCAAAGCATTGACACTGAAAAGAATATGCTGATCAGCAATTATAATCTGCAGCGGGTGCAACTAGGCGCCTGGACTGCCTTAACTAAATGATTTTTTGAGTGCTGCGGATAACATTGGTTACGAACATCACCCATTTCCAAAATATTTAATTATTAAAGTTCTTTAGATGTTATTTAACCTTCACCTAAAATATTATAATTTTATGAAACTAAATGTTATCAACATTATCTTTCTAAAGCAATATTTAACTAATTATGTATTTTCTTTAGAAAAAAACATTTCAAAAATGTTGATGAAAATATTTTGAGGGCATCTATCACAAGTATTATTCATTGTTGTTTTTAAGGGACACTATCCCTTACTCATAAATCATCATCGTTGAGAGTAAGAAAAGTAGTTGAGTTCTCAGTTTCGAGACGTTCACATCGAAAAGCAACGAACGGTTTCCTTTAAAATTATTTGGAAGTAAAGCCTTTTAAGTTATATTTTTAAGAAAGAATTAATTTTGGCTTAAAATGAATTCTCAGCAGCCAAGAAGAAACCCATTCCTCAGTACTAGACCATCAACAGATTTGGAAGGTATATTTAAATGTACAAAGGAACAAATATCAATTCTATAAACTCAAAAAAATAGACACACTTCAAATATATGTGAATTATATAAATCGGAAAATACGTTGCTTTGACTGTATTTTTTTTTATTTTCTTTAGTTTTTTTTTTTAACTTTTGTATTTTTGACAAGTTTTTATATATATGGATACTTTTTAAACCCCTTTAGGATTCACTTAAAAAGTTTATAATACAAAACCATATTCTCTTATACTCTACATTAAATTACTACCACGATTACAGGATTAAACCACTAATAAAATTCTGTATCCGATTTGACAGATTCCACCAAATCAGCTGTTCTGCGGGTTCTAGAATTAGATCTCTGCCTAGAGGACAACCACGATGAACACCACACAAGTCACTTTTATACGGCGGCTGCCAAGGAAGCACTGATCGTGAGAAGGGGAGAGCCTTTCAGGCTAAAGATCCATTTCGATCGTGACTTCAATCCCAGCAAAGATGCCATCAGCTTCATTTTCACCGTGGCCGATGAATCCAAACCGACTTCTGGAAAGGGGACCCTGAGTGCTGTGGCCCTCCATGATGGCACTGATTATCTAGGGGACCCTTTGGAATGGTGGGCTGGCATTGAATCCAATGAAGGTCAAGTGCTCACCGTGCTAATCAAACCGCCATCCAACTGTCCTGTGGCGGTGTGGAAACTGGACATCGACACCAAGCTTCTGGGCGATGGATCAAGGAGCTATCCCCTCCCACTTCCCATCTATGTGCTCTTCAATCCCTGGTGTCCGGATGACCGGGTTTATCTTAAGGATCGTGACCAGCGCAAGGAGTACGTGATGCACGATACAACGCTCATTTGGAGGGGATCTTGCAACAACCCACGTCCTTCGGCTTGGAAAATCGGACAATTTGAACGTCATGTGCTCGAGTGCAGCTTGAAGGTCCTGGGAACTGTGGGCAGGATACCTCCAGCCTTTAGAGGTGATCCCATTCGAGTGGCTCGGGCTTTATCGGCCTTGGTGAACTCAGTGAACAACGATGGTATAGTAGTGGGCAAATGCTCGAACGACTTTTCGGACGGTGTCGCACCTTTTAAGTGGACCGGTTCGACGGAGATCCTGCAGCAGTTCTACAAAACCGAAAAGCCAGTGAAGTATGCTCAGTGTTGGGTGTATAGCGGTGTCCTGGCCACTATTGCCAGGAGTCTGGGAATACCGACTAGGATCGTCACCTGCTTCTCCGCTGCTTATGATTCCGAAGGCTCTTTGACAGTAGATGTGTTTTTAGACCAGAATAACAAAAAAATGTACGCTGAGTCTGTGGATTCAATAAGGGACTATCATGTGTGGAACGAACTGTGGATGCAGCGACCGGACTTGGGAGTGGGTCAGTTTGGAACCTACGATGGCTGGCAGGTGGTGGATGCCACTCCGCAGGAGGCCTCCGATGATATGTACCGAGTGGGTCCTACATCTGTTTTGGCTGTGAAAAACGGTGACATCCTCAGTTCTTTCGATGGTGGCTTTGTCTTCGCGGAGGTGAATGCGGATAAGCTCTACTGGCGCTACAATGGCCCCAGTCAACCGCTGAAGCTACTCAGGAAGGACACCCTGGCCATAGGCCATCTGATCAGCACCAAGGCGGTCCTGAAATGGGAAAGAGAGGACCTCACTGATACCTACAAACATGCAGAGCGTTCCGAGGAAGAAAGAAGCACTATGCTCAAGGCCCTCAAGCAATCCCGTCACGCCTTTAGTCGGTACTATCTGAACGACAATTTCAACGAGATTGAGTTCGATATGGAGCTGAAGGACGACATCAAGATCGGGGAAAGCTTCAGTGTGGTCCTAAAGGTGACCAACAAGAGCGACAGTCGCACCCACTTGGCCACGGGTCAAATCAGTTGCGATGCCGTTCTCTACACCGGAGTGGGTGCCGTGGAGGTCAAGACCCTGGGCTTCGAATTGGAACTGCAGCCCAAGAGTAGCGACTTCGTTCGCATGGAGGTCATTTTTGAGGAGTACTTCGATAAGCTATCCTCGCAGGCCGCCTTCCAGATCTCCGCAGCAGCCAAGGTTAAGGACACCGACTACGATTACTATGCCCAGGATGACTTCCGAGTGCGCAAGCCGGACATTAATATCAATATGGGAAGGACTGGCATCGTAGCCAAAAATGAGATGGATGTGAGCTGCACCCTGGTCAATCCACTTCCCATTACCTTGCACGAGGGTGTGTTTATCGTGGAGGGACCGGGCCTTGAGAAGCCTCTGAAGTTCGAGGTTGGTACATAGATTTATAGTTTTGGGCCAAAAACCCAAATAAAAAATATTTTCTTGCTCTTTACAGATGGATGATATTGCAGTGGGCTCCGCCGTTGGAGTCAGCTTTAAGTACACTCCGCCCTATGCGGGGCGTGGCACAATGGTAGCCAAGTTCACCTCCAAAGAATTGGATGATGTGGATGGCTACAAGCACTACGAAATTGAGCCCCGACCAGAGGATCTGCTGCAACCCAACGGAAACCATCGGAGGAGCAACATCATCCGCAGACAAACCGATGTTATAGCCTAAAATAACCTTTATGTACAATGGTTTATTTTTATTATGCATAAAAAATCGATCACAAATTAATAAATAAATTACCATTACGTACAGCGTACACGTATAGATTTTTTATAATTCAAAGACATAGCAATGGTTTTACCGTAGTCAATCTTAAGTTTGTTTATTTCACAGTTGGGAAACATGGAAAAGTTTTTGGAGGAGTTATTCGAATGCTAAAATATCTATTTTTTAAAGAATTCTTTTCCCTTAAGCATAAAAATAAGACTGTCAAATATCAAATTTTTAATTAACTAAAGGATGTTTTTAGATTAGTTATTCGGACTTATAAAGTATATGGGCAATTCTCTGCTGTCGCACGCGACGTTCGTACGCTTTGCAGGTGAAAAAAACCATCTTCCAGGACTTATTTTCTTTTGGCACTAGGCTCAAAGTAAAGATTTCGATTAACTTTAAAATACGTGCTAGGGCTGACTTTGAAACCACTATTCGTTTTTAAGATATGAAAAAAAAACGAAGGCTTTTGCCCGCGGCTTCAATAGAAGTGACTTTCTTGACTACCAGTTCAACTTTCAGAGCCTATCCCTATACCCGCTGAATGGAACGCTGCAAACCGCAGATGCAGATTCATCTAATGTATAGATCTCCATAAAGGTGATTGAAACACGTTATTGCGATGGTACGTCTGATGTCTCTTCTTCCCTTAAAGCGAGAAAACAACGTTACCAATTCTAAACGGTATTCGAAAGAGATCTCATTTTTTTTACCTAAAGAAAAATATTACAAAACAAAATAGGATTTTTGTAGCATTGCTCGTTTTGTTGTGTTACAAGATAATTATCATACATACTTTCCCGAAACATTCATAATAATAAGTTTTCATGACGGTTAAAAAGGGCTTTCAAAGATGATACATAGGTATTAATCAAGCAATTAGTTTACTGTTTTTTACATAAATCATTCTGTTATCTATATTACAAATATTAAAAGAAAGGCAATTCTTAGTATTGCTCAACTAACATATGTATATGTTAGTTATATTTTATATATATGGGTTCAAAGATCATTATTAAACAAACTTTCACGAAATATTCCTAGTAATTAGTTTTCATGACGCTTAGAAGCCCTTTTTTCTAGGAATGACAAATTATTATTTCATAGGTCATCAGGAAGCATTTCCCCAAATATTAGTAATGTATGAGTTCCAATAATATGATCATTATTCATTAGATAAGAAGCATAAGTATAAAAGCCCCACCAGTTTTCTTAAATGCTAGTAGTGATCAAAGCTTTGTGGTTTTCGCATCTTAATACAATTCTATTACCTCCTATAAGCTTAAAATGCCTAGTTGGATGAATAATTGGTGGCCGAGTTCTCAGCCCCGAAATGCGCATCCTTACCACAGCACTCGACCTTCGTCAGATCATGAAGGTATGTGCGTGTAGTTACAAAGAGAATATCGTTTAACAAATCATATTTCGTTTTTGACTTAACAGATGACTCAAGTTCGGAAGTGCTAAAGGTTCTGAAAGTAGATCCCTGCTTGGAGGACAACCATGTTGAGCATCACACGAGTTACTTCAATACGGCAGTTGAAAAGGAAGCCCTGATTGTGAGGAGGGGAGATCCCTTCAAGCTGCAGATCCATTTCGACCGAGATTATAGCCCCAGCAAGGATTCCCTCAGCTTCGTATTGACGGTGGCGGATGACATCAAACCGAGTCCTGGAAACGGAACCCTCAATGTTCTCTTGCCCCATGATACCATTGATGATTTGGGGGAACCGAAGGAATGGGGAGCAGGCATTGAATCGCATGAAGGTCAAGTGCTCACCGTGGTGATCAAGCCGCCATCCACCTGTCCAGTGACAGTGTGGAAACTGGACATCGACACTAAGCTAGGAGGTAGATCAAAGAGCTACCCCCTCCCACTGCCCATCTATGTGCTCTTCAATCCCTGGTGTCAGGATGACCAGGTCTATCTGGAGGATCGTGACCAGCGCAAGGAGTACGTGCTGTACGATACAACTCTCATTTGGAGGGGATCCCACAACAACGCGCACCCAGCGGCTTGGAAAATCGGACAATATGAGCGTCACGTCCTGGAGTGCAGCTTGAAGGTTCTGGGATCTGTGGGAAAGATCAAACCTGCTTTCAGAGGTGATCCAGTGAAAGTGGCCCGCGCCTTGTCCGCTGTGGTAAACTCTAACGATGACCAAGGCATCCTGTGGGGAGACTGGAGAAAGGATCTCTCGCAAATCACGGATGGGGTTTCACCCTTGAAGTGGACGGGTTCAACGGAGATCCTTCAGGAATTTTACAAAACCAAAAAGCCGGTGAAGTATGGACAGTGTTGGGTTTTCGCCGGTGTCCTGGCTACCATTGCCAGGAGTCTGGGAATTCCGACTAGGATCATCACTTGCTTCTCCTCCGCTCATGATACCGAATCATCTTTAACTTTGGATAAATACGTGGACGAGGACAATAAGGAAGTGGACTACCGAGACTCCATTTGGAACTTTCATGTGTGGAACGAACTGTGGATGCAGCGACCGGATTTGGGAGAGGGTCAGTATGGTAACTTTGATGGATGGCAGGTGGCGGATGCCACTCCCCAGGAGACCTCCGATAAAATGTATCGCTTGGGTCCCGCACCCGTTTCGGCTGTAAAAAATGGAGAAATCAATACACCCTTCGATATTCCATTTGTTTTTGCTGAGGTGAATGCGGATATTCTCTATTGGCGCTTCAAGGGCACCGGAAAGCCGCTGAAGCTCCTCGCGTGGGATACCCAGAGCGTAGGTAAAAATATTAGTACAAAGGCTGTTTTGAAATGGGAAAGGGAAGACGTCACCGACAACTACAAATACACTGAGCTTTCCTCGAAGGAAAGGAGCACCATGATGAAGGCCCTCGAGCAAACCCGTCACACCTTTAGCAAGCTCTATCTAAATAACGAGTTCAATGATATTGTGTTGGAAATGGAACTAAACCACGAGGTTTCGATCGGAGAGGACTTCAGTGTGCTGCTTAAGATGACCAATAGAAGCGAAAGTCGCCCTCACTTAGTAAAAGGTATAATCCGATGCGATGGCGTTCTGTACAATGGAAGGGGAGCAGAGAAGGTCAAGACCATGGGCTTCGAAATGGAATTGCAGCCCAAGGGCAGCGACTTAGTTCGCATGAAGGTCAGCTTTGAGGAGTACTTTAAAATTATGTCATCCAAGGCATCCTTCCGCATTTCCGCATCCGCCAAGGTAAAGGGAACCGACTTCGATCACTACACCCAGGAAGATTTTCGGGTGCGCAAACCGACCATTGAGCTCCAGTTGGGAGAGGCTCCAATTGTGGCCAAAAAAGAGATGGATGTGACCATGAGTCTCGAGAATCCGCTGCCCATTCCCTTGACCAATTGTATGTTTATCGTGGAGGGACCGGGCATCGAGCAGCCTCTCAAATTCAAGGTGAGTTGACATCGATAAAAAGTGACCAATAAACTTAAAAACATTTTGCTTTTTACAGGTTGGCGAAACCCCAGTGGGTGGCAAAGCAATAGCAACCTTCAAATACACTCCGCCCTATGCTGCACATGGCGTAATGGTGGTCAAATTCAACTCCGAGGAGCTAGAGGATGTGGATGGCTACAAAAACTATGATGTTTTGCCTCTTACAATGTCGTAGAATCTGTACAAGAACAATCGAAGATCCACTAGCCTCAATTTACTTCAGTTGCATTGTATTTCATGTATCAATATTAATAATAAATATTCATTATTGATATTTTATAGAGGAAAAATGGTTAGTTTATTCAGATATTGTAGGTTTCCAAGGCACAGCTCGGATTTAAGATTTGTTTAAGATTTTAAAAATATTCTCGGTTGTAAGGCATCGGTTTACATAAAGGTGATTATAACACGTATATAATTACTTAGATTCAGACAGTCAATCCTACAATAGTTCGCTCTTCTTCGATTATAGCAAAAAATCAACTTTACTAACCCTAATAATACACGGTATTCGAGTGACTGCGCTTTTGAAGTAACTACGGATATAAATTATTCACAGAACTACATATATATCCTTAAAAAATTTTGTTGGGTTAAAAGATATTTGTCTTAAAATAAATAAAACATTTGTGATAATTTGCTTGCATGATGCTTAAAAAAAAGTTATTTTCTCTGGTGATAAGTATTTTCTTAAAAATATAATTTTTTTTGAACGATAAGTATTCCATAAGTCATCAATCATTTCCGACGAATATTAGTAATGTTATTTTTTTAACATTATAACCATTGTTCTTAAGATAAGTAGTATAAATATAAGTCCACCACGAGTTTCCTCAAATATTAGTGGTGATCACAGCTTCGTGGTGTTAGCTTCGAGTGGTTCCAGCTTAAAATCTTCTTTGTTTAATTGTGTCGCTATTGCTTACTTCCCATAAGAATAAAATGTGGAATAGTTTGTCGCGTCCTTACCTCCGCACTCGATCTTCATCAGATCATGAAGGTATGTCTAAGAAGTTTAAAAGAGGATAATCCACTTCTGACATTTTAAAAGTTAAGCATCACATATGTAAATACCCGTGAAAATTAAATTATTAGTCACTTGATGCTTTCTCTTATACATTTTTCAGTTTAAATTTAAATTATACAACTGGTTTGGATAGGCTCAATGAAAGTGTCCCCTATTGAGTAGCTTGTAGTTTGTTTGATTAAAATCGTTGAGTCAGTGCACTAAGTGCTAAAATAAATCTACACTGAAATGCAATGAAAAATTTAAAATTAATTTCAGCATATTGAATTCAAAGTTTTTTATTACACATTTAAATTAAACATAGTAAAGTAAATTTTAATACAATCCATATTAAACTGCTGGATTGAATTTGAAATTATTTTAACTAAGGAAGAAAATCTTTAAATAATTTAATTTTATTTTAACTAACTATTTCTGCAATGTTAAAATGTTAATTTTTGAAAAGGAAGCTGAAAACTTATAAGATGCCTTATAGATAGATACTCGAGTTCTAAGATTCACTAAAATTTTTGTCGGGAATTTATTAACACTTCGTTTTTGAATTAACAGATGACTCAAGCTCAGAGGAGTTAAGCATTCTGGAAGTAGATCTCTGCCTGGAGGACAATCATGTTAGGCATCACACAAAATATTTCAATGCGGCGTTTGAAGAGGAAGCGCTCATCGTGAGGAGAGGAGATCCCTTCGAGGTACAGATCCATTTCAACCGAGACTACGACCCCAGCCAGGATAACATCAACTTCACATTCACTGTGGCGGATGCTATCAAGCCGAGCGCGGGAAACAGAACCCTCAATGTTCTATCCCCCAATGATACCATAGATGATTTGGGGGAACCGACGGAATGGGGCGCAGGCATTAAATCGTATGATGGTCAAGTGCTCACCGTGCTGATTAAACCGCCATCCAACTGTCCTGTGACGGTGTGGAAACTGGACATCGACACCGAGCTAGGAGATAGTTATCCCCTTACACTGCCCATTTATGTGCTCTTCAATCCCTGGTGTCCGGATGACCAGGTCTATCTGGAGGATCGTGACCAACGCAAGGAGTATGTGTTAAACGATACAACTCTTATTTGGACGGGATCCTACAAAAGCCTATCTTCCATGCCTTGGAAAGTCGGACAATATGAACGTGACGTGCTGGAGTGCAGCTTGAAGGTCTTGGGAACTGTGGGTAAGGTCAAACCTGCCTTCAGAGGTGATCCCGTAAAAGTTGCTCGTGCCTTGTCCGCTCTGGTAAACCAGAATGATGAAGAAGGAATCCTGGTGGGAAAGTGGGCCAAGCATTTCCCGGATGGGGTTCCTCCAACGAAGTGGACCGGTTCAACTGAAATCCTTCGAGAATTTTACGAAACCAAAAAACCGGTGAAGTATGCCCAGTGCTGGGTTTTCGGCGGTGTCCTGGCTACCATCGCCAGGAGTCTGGGAATTCCGGCTAGGATCATCACCTGCTTCTCTCCTGCCCATGATTCCGATTCCTCTTTGACCATGGATATTTTCGTGGACAAGAACAACAAGAAATTGGACCATAAAGACTCCATTTGGAACTTTCATGTGTGGAACGAACTGTGGATGCAGCGACCGGATTTGGGAGAGGGTCAGTATGGTAACTTCGATGGGTGGCAGGTGGTGGATGGCACTCCGCAGGAGAAATCCGATGAAATGTATCGACTGGGTCCCGCACCCGTTTCGGCTGTAAAAAATGGTGAGATCCAAACGCCTTTTGATACCCCATTTGTCTTTGCTGAGGTGAATGCGGATATCCTCACTTGGCGCTCCTATGGTGACGGAAAACCAAAGAAGCTCCTCTCGTGGGATACCCAGAGCGTAGGTAAAAATATTAGCACAAAGGCTGTTCTGGAATGGAAAAGGGAAGACGTTACCGATAGCTACAAATATGCCGAGAATACCATGAGAGAAAGGAGCACCATGATGAAGGCCCTCGAGCAAACCCGTCACAACTTTAGTAAGCTCTATCTCAATAAGCAGGTCAACGACATTCAGTTGGAATTGGAACTAGACCACGAGGTTACGATCGGAAAGGACTTCAGTGTGCAGCTTAAGATTACCAATAGGAGTGAAAGTCGTTCTTACGTGGTAAGTGGTATAATCCAATGCGATGCCATTCTGTACAACGGAAGGGATGCAGAGGAAGTCAAGACCATTGAGTACGACCTGGAACTACAGCCCGATGGCAGCGACTACGCTAGCATGGAGGTCACCTTTGATGAGTATTTCGACATGATGTCCTCAAATGCATCCTTCCGCATTTCCGCAACCGCCACGGTAGAGGGAACCGACCTCGATTGCTACGACGAGGATAATCTTTCGCTTCGCAAACCAACTATTATGATCCAGTTGGAAGAGGTGGAGGAAGAGGAGGGAGAGAGGAGAATGATGGATGTGACCATGAGCCTCGAGAATCCGCTGCCCATTCCCTTGACCAAGGGTATGTTTATCGTGGAGGGACCGGGCATCGAGAAGCCTCTCAAGTTCAAGGTGGGTTGCCACAGATAGAAAGTAAAGAAAAAACTCATAAACATTTTGCTTCTTACAGGTTGGCGAAACCCCAGTGGGTGGCGAGGCAAGAGCCTCCTTTGAATACACTCCTCGGTATGCCAGGCGTGGCACAATTGTGGTGCGGTTCGACTCCGAAGAGCTAGAGGATGTGTTTGGCAGCGAGGAATATGATGTTCGCTCTTAGAAACTGCAAAGGCAGATTGGAAGATCCACTTCCCCGAATCAACTTCAGTTGCATATTGTATTTCTTGTAATAATATTAATAATAAATATTCATGATTGATTATTTCTATTCTATAAAAGAAGAATGGTTAGTTGCTCCAGATATCATCGATTCCCAAGGCATAGCTCGGTTTGTTGGCCGTTTTTACGAAGAATATCCCCCGAGCATCTCGGGGAACGGGATCACCCATCAGTATTTTGCCGCCTGTACAGTTCTTGCCCTTGAGTTCATCTAGTCCAGAGCAGGGAGTACCATAAAAACCTTTTGGGGAGTTAATGGATTCTGCATAATATTCGTACGAGCGTCCATGACTGCAACCAGCTAGGAATGGTAGCAATAGTTACATAAATTCAAACGAAGCTTACCACTTTGAATACTCACTGAAAATCTGTGAAAGCTCCTTGCAACCAGGCTGCGGTGGTCCTCCGCCATTTGGATAAAAATCCACCATACCTATCGGCTTTCTGAATCCCAAGTAACCAGCACAACTGTGAATAACATCCACAAAGTTGGCGTCCGTATCGTCCAGGTGATTCTCGGGGCCTATGCAATCCTCGAAAGCGGGACGCGCAGGATCCAGGCCCGTTATACGATTAACTCTGTATTTGGTGTACGATCCTGCATAGCCCATTATGTGGGCGCCCAGGCTGTGGCCAATGAGGTGGATCCTATTCGGATCCGCATCCTTCTCCTCCACCAGCAGATCAATCAGCTTGGCCACCGCCCTGCCCACCTGCACCGTATATCGAGCCGGGGTCAGGTAGTAGATATTATCCGCCTGATCCTTCCAGTTGATGGCAAAGACATTGACTTGACCACGTTCGATGTAGGCCCCGCGTATCGACTGGATCGAGTTGCTCATGGTGCTGGACTTCCAGCCGTGCACTAGGATCTTTGTGTCCAGGTCGGGATTAAACTTTTCGGCCATCTCCTGCCAGGTGTCTCGCTTGTGGCGTTGCGGAAACTCAAAGTTGTTGTCATCTATCCAGAAATCTGCGCTAGAACTGGACTCACTGCAAAGAGGTGGAATGAAATTGCATTATTATAAAAAAAGATAAATTTTAAAAAACCTAGGGATTTTATTTAAGTTGTATAGAATTATTTTTTTATCAGCAAATATTCACCAAAATCAGATGTTATATTTTTGTATTTTTTTTTAATATTTTTAAATGATTGAAATAAAATTAAAAGTTTTTCAAAATTAAGCATTTTGTTATTAAGAAAACCGAAGTTAAATTAAATAATATAAAATCTGCGCTAGAACTGGACTCACTGCAAAGAAGTGGACTAAAATTGCAAAAAAAAAGATAAAATTTAAAAAACCTAGAAGTTTTATTTAAGTTGTATAGATATTTTTTCTTTGAAGAGTAATTTTTTTATCAGAAAATATTTACCAAAATTGGACGTTATATTTTTTTATTTTTTTTTTTTTAATATTTTTAAATGATTGATATAATGTTTAAAAATTAAGCATTTTGTTATTAAGAAACCCAAATTTAAATTAAATAATATAAACAAGAGAGAACGCTATAGTCGGGTTGTTGTCCCGACTATCTAATACCCGTCACTCAGCTAAAGGGAGTGCGAACGCTGTGTCGGGTTGGTGTCCCGACTAATAATCGTAACTCAGCTAAAGGGAGTGCGAGGGAGATAGATATATAATTTTTGATTGCGTATAACTTTTTAATGAATGGTCCGATTTAAAAAATGTCTTCTACATTTCGATAGGTATAAATATACACAACAAAATTGCATTTATACTTTTCGGAAATCTTTAAAGATGTGGGCGCAGGACCCATTTTAAAATCGTTAGTGGGCGATTGTGGGCGTTAGAGGGGGCGTGGCGCTCGGCTAAAATAAACTTGCGCTGCGTAGGAAGCCAAAGAATATGTGGGGGAAATCTCAACCTTCTAGCTTTTGTAGTTTCTGAGATCTCAGCGTTCATACAGACGGGCAGACGGACAGACAGACAGACGGACAGACGGACATGGCTAGATCGACTCGGCTAGTGACCCTGATCAAGAATATATATACTTTATGGGGTCGGAAACGCTTCCTTCTAGCTGTTACATACTTTTGCACGAATCTAGTATACCCTTTTACTCTACGAGTAACGGGTATAAATATGTGTTTACCCACCTTCCATATAGTTCAAACTTGATGAGCTGGGGGAGATTGATGCGATTTTCGGGCGGCGGTTCCACCAAATAGGCCACCTCCGGCTTACCCTGGCCATTGGGCATATAAATCCAGGTCTTGTTGTAATCCTCCTGGTTCAGAGCCACCTCACCACGAATGCCAACTGAAAGAGAAGGTGTGGATTCCGGGATTAGTAATAAAACTATATTGATTTCAATCCGCTTTACAGAGGAGTAGCACGGGTCGAACCACCTGGGCGAGGGCGGCGAAGCCGGTGATGAGCCACTGAACAACCACAAATGTGGTGGAGACCTCGTTGCGACAAGGATTTATCACATTGCAGATGCAGGCCAGCGCATTCGAGGACATCTTGACCAGCTAAACGACGATCTTCGACTGATCGGACGCCGGACTCCGACGATGACCCAAGACCCAAGATCAGAGCTCCCAGCTTCCAGATCCAAGCTCATTAAGGCGGCTGACGCATTAGTAATCCTCGAAACCGGTTTCGACCCAGCAATTAATTCTTGGCCTGGAGCGTTTTAATTACTCAGCATCAATGCGATGTGTGTGCGCGAATCTCGGTCAGCCGCGAAGTCGATGGAGACAAAGCCAGATACTCGTGTATATCCGATTCCCCGTAACTCACCCATCATCCAATTAAGGGCCAAGCCGCAGAGCCAGCAAAGCGCCAACATCTTGGCGGCAAATTAGACTTCACTGTGCCACGGGGCTCGAAATCGTGGATTTTATAGCGGGTGATAAGCTAGAACAGGGCTAGGTGTCAATCAAGACTGGAGTTTCGGACGGACTACTTCCCATGTTGAAGCTTCGGTTGGGAGGTTCTTATCACTCACGCTCAGCTGGATGTCCAAAGCGCGGCGCTGGTAAATTGGGTTAAGCCCAGTTGGTGCATACTAATCACAGGTGCATTGATTGCCAACTGGAGCAATCTATGTCTTTCGGAATATTTTATATGCAACCGTATATTTAAATTTATTTATGGGTTTCTTCATTTCCCATTTTAATTACCATTTAGTGACTAATGATCTTATTTTTAAAATTTAACTTTAAAAATAAAAAATGAAATTACTAATATATGAGTAACTATTTTAGGAAGTTCAAAGGGTAAATATTTGTTTCCTATTTTTATTCTCAATATAGGAAATCATTAAAAAAATCTTTAAAAAAGTGTTTTTAATGTTTTTTTTTTTGTAAATAAATCATGTATTTACGTATAAGACCGTCTGAATTTGTGGTTCATCCACTTAAACACATTAATTAATACATTTATTAATTTAAAACTAACTAAATTTTTTTACATTTTTGAATTCGGATAAGCCGTTCACCCGGAATCGTGACCACCGCAAGGCATTTGACATAAATAGAGGTTCGGTAGTTTGGCTATACCTTCGTTATATTTATTTATATATTAAATTTCCTAATTTAAAAATAAATTTGATCATTTTTTTTGAAAACATTGAAATGATCAACATGAAAACATTTTTTTCGTTGGCAGAAGTGAACAGTTTTTTTTTGCATTCTGGTAACTGGTTTGAGTCTTTGCTGTATTTTACATGTTGCGGTATGTGTCTAAATAATATTGGTATGTCTAAGCATTTGCGGTATTTTATTGAGATGGTCGTAACGGTCACATTGTTAGTACGTCACTTTTAGAAACGCCGCGAATTTTTTGTCATTGAAATTTTGCACTGGAATTTCGCAACGCGCACAAAGGAAACAAACAGCAAATATGTCGGGCACTTCGCAAAAATACAGGAACTTTGTGGCGGAGCCGATGGGCAACAAGTCGGTGACGGAGCTGGCCGGAATCGGCGAAACCCTCGGCGGACGCTTGACGGAAGCTGGATTCGACAAGGTGCGTGTGTAAATACGATGACGCCATGTGCGCAAATAAACAATGCGGAGTGTTTATAATTATATTCTTTCAACACCGCAGGCATACACTGTTTTGGGCCAGTACCTGGTGCTGAAGAAGGACGAGGAGCTGTTCAAGGACTGGATGAAGGAGGTGTGCCACGCGAGCTCCAAGCAGGCGTCCGATTGCTACAACTGCCTGAATGACTGGTGCGAGGAGTTCTTGTAAGGGATGTGATCGCGGAATCCGAGTGTTTCGATCAAAAGGCATATGCTCACGGCACAGACAAATAACCTATGTTCCCCGTCAAGCTAAGTGGGCCAATCCCTAAGCTAAGCATTTGTCGTATTCATGTTCATATCACTGTTAGTTTGTAGTTAATATGTAATTTAATGTCCATCCGAAATAAATGTACAGCCATGTAAAACATCCAACGCGGGGCGGTGGTTTTCTGAGGAAGTACAGTAGGTATAAAGGGTTTTAATTGAACAGCAGGATGTGACATAGTCGCCCTCTCGCCGGAACATCGGCTTTATTTTGATTTACTTGACTACTGATAGTTAAGTAAGTGATACTGTGTCTTCTGCTAAACGACAATGCATTCCTACGTCGTAAGAACATACAGATAAAAAAGGCGAACAATTGTAAGGAATTTGACCGATAAAGAACGCTCAATATAAGCCAGCAGCTATGTATCAAGAAAAGGTAGCGTATAATAATCATGTTGAAAGAATTAATGAATCATGATCAGTGATCATGCGAGGTTAACATATCTATTATAAGAAATCCATCAGTGATCTGGATAATTAATTGCACTGTAGCGATATCTTTCTAGTAGGCGGAGACCGGAGACTTAACATTCAGATAACAGGGGCTGTAAACGCGTATACATTATTAAGCTAATGCACAACCCAAAGTTAGCAAATACACCCTCCAATCAGTGACAATCTCCGTACTCTTCGACTATTCGATAAATCACCTGTGAAATTTCAAGATATCTTGATGGTATCGAATAAAATTTCTTTGTGTCTTTTCTTCTCTTCTTGTAATTACAATAAAAGTAGTGTGTGGGGTCAAAGAAATTATTATTAAAAATACAATTTCCATTTTGAAAAGTAGAAACAAGGTGTCATTCAGCAGAAATTTTAAAAATTCAAATAAAGGCGCGACAGTGCCCTATTAGTATTATCGATAGAAAACCGATCCCACAACATGGTTATAACTTGACTAGTACTAGTTTTTAATATAAAATAACGGAAATATCATAACCAAAATACATCTTCATGCGATATTTCGGCCCAAAAAATATCGGGATGGTATTTCTTGAAGGAAAAATATCGATATATTGATGTTCTGATATTTTTCCGACATCCCTAGTTTCAGCTCTAAGAATTACATTACGCGTGAATACCATACCAATGAAAATCAAGAGGAAAATTGCAAAATACAGCCAAGCGGTGCAGTAAAGCGCAAAGTAAGCGACGCAAGGCGGCCATGCAACGCCAACGCGGTCGAAAATCATAAAATAACACACGCCAAATTCAGCAAAGTGAAATTAACTCGGCTGTGGCGTATGCGTACGCTTGTGCCTGTGTGTGTGTGTTTTTCTTTGTATATAGACTCGCAGAGCGAGACGGCCGTATACGAGGGCCCAGACGGAACGGCAGGTGCGCGAGTGCGAGCGAGACGAATGCTGTGCGGGCGCTGCAACTCTGTGTGTTATTTCAGAGTTCCAGGCCAAACATTCTGATGTGCGGCCGAATCGAATCGACTTTTTGTGTGCAACGCCGCCCCAGCGTTGTTCGCCTTAATTAATTAGTAATTGCAAACGGGCACAATTATGCACCAAATTACGGCCTAATCTAATTGCCCGGGTTCCGCTCTCTTCCTCTTCCCCACCTCGACTTTCGTCTGCTCCTCTTCTCGCACACAATACGGTGAATCGGGCGAAAAGTGTAGCAACAACGTTTCCTTGGAAAAAGCTGTAAATAGTAAACAAAATTGTCAAGTAAACGAGCAGAAGCTATTAAATAAGGTTCCAGTTCATTGGCAGCGGCTGCCCAGGAAGCGAAAAGCGAATACGCAGTACAACCCATTGCTGGACAGCTAGAAAAAGTTAAAAAATAATTAAACAAAAAAAAAAGAAAGAGGAAAAGTAAGAACCCCATCGAAATCCCCATCGTGTGCGTGGTTGTGTGTGTGCCATTCAAATTTCCCTGCGATTTGGTGAGTGTGTGCGTGCGTGTGTGTGTCAGTTTAATTTTCCTACCAATTTTCGCCATTTGGAAAGTGTGGAATATACAATTGTTAAAACTCCCAACTCCTGCGTTACATCAGCTGTTTCACCGCTTTTTGTGCTATAATTTACGCTTTTTCCAAGCGCCGTTGGCAACACTAGAGAGTAAAAGAGAGTCGCGTGTACCGTAAAGAGAGTTGCGAACGAGAGCGGGGCGGTGGGGGTGGGGGCGGTTCCGGTGCGAGAGAGCGTAGTAGTAGTACATAGAGAGGGTGCGAGCGAGAGGGAGGCAACCAGCAGCGAGTGTCCTGTGGTTGCCTCCTCCCCCTTCTCCCCTTTCTCGGAAAATTCAATGACCTCATTTGTCTCATGTACGGAACTTTGCTTTTCTATCCCAAACCAAAAAAAAAAAAACACGAAACAGGACCAACCGTAAGACCAGCGAGCAAACAAGTTCGAGAGAGCAAAAAAAAAAACAAAGGACTTTGCACTGGGCACCCGGAGGCAGACAGCTGGCAAGCCACGATTAAAAGGATCTGGAGAGAGCAGGAGCAGCGGGAGAACAGGATCAGGAGCAGCTACAACACCCGGCCGACAGCACAGCCACTGAGAGCGACGTGAACCAATGGGCACCAACTCGGGAGCCACCGCTGGCATCAACAACAAGCCGGTTGGCGGTGCGGCAGGAGCCGGCGTCCTTGGCGGAGGCGGCGGAGTGGGCGGTGCCAACTCCTCGATCGGCGGCGTCCTGTCCAACAGCTTGGGCGGCGGCGGCGGCGGCAGTGGCGGTCTGAGCATCAGCGGTCTCAACGCTGGTGGACAGAACGCCAATGTGGGCGGCCTGGTCGGCGGCGGCGGCGGCATGGGCAACGTGGGCGGCGACGACGGCGGCAACGGGATGATCGGCGGCGGACCAAACAACCAGCAGGCTACGACGCCCCAGTACACAATACCGGGCATCTTGCACTTTATCCAGCACGAGTGGTCGCGCTTCGAGCTGGAGCGTTCACAGTGGGACGTGGACAGGGCCGAATTGCAGGTGAGTGGTCTTCCAAGCGATTCTCCCTCTAAAACTAGTTTTCTTTGCTGGCAGAAAATAATCTGTAAATATTTTCCTTTAAGAATTTTGCTAATACTCTAGAGCAGCGTCGGCAGGGTCCTATTAAGTGAGCATAGGGAATTGTTCTGCCCATCATCTGCTTCTTACGTATACTATAGAACAGCGGAAATTTACTCGATTTTCCTCGATAGACCGCGATTTCTTAGAAAGTTACTCTCCTCTACAGTATTATCAGAATTTTTTAGTATCTCAAATATTAATTTAGATTTTTATTTTCTAACCTGTACTTAAGTTTTCTTTAAAAAAGCTTGTCATTAGACTATTGATTTAAAAAGGAACAGGGCTGACTCAAAGCAGAATGAAATATATTTTACAAATAACACCTTAGTACTACACACGAAATCGTAGATACAAAATCAATTTGGCAAGCATGTTTTTTAAGTCAGTCGAAGGGTTAAAAGGTCCTTGTTTATCGACAGCGAGAGCTTACTTTCCATTTCAATGATTTTTCGAGGCGCTAATGCATGAACATGCAAGGAAAACGGCCAAGAGGAGCCCCACAGGGTTGGCTGTCTGCATGCAAGCGAATCGAGTTGAGCAATTGCCGTAATCGAATTCATGCTCTGTTTGTCGCAGACGGCAAACGATTCCCCAAAAAAAAGCCTTTACCCCAAAAAAAAAAAAATTGTACCCGCAGGGAGGATGATTTTAACTCATCAGGAGAGATGATCCATCCCCCTCCGTCACTCCGTCGTCAGTGTCAATGTCGACCCACGCCCTATCGCTTTCACCTGTCAAGCGGCCCGATAACGACCGGTATCGATAACGAGACACCCCCCACCACCCTCTGCTAACAATCCGTTACGGTCTAAATGCAACGTGACATTCAAATCTCTCTCCCTGCTTTGCATCAAGTGGAAAATGGCATGGCAAAAAGACAAAAAGCAAAAAAAAAAAACGAGTTAACAACGCACATTTGTCGCCGCGATTTATGAACCTGTTCGCCTCGTTTGGCGTTTTGGCCAAAATGAACCGGGTTCGGGTGGGCAGAGGCGACGCCATCTTAGCTGGGTCTGTTTCACCAGTCGTGGATTCGTTCCCTGCCTGCATCTATTTATATTTCCCATCCTCACCGCACAGCACAGCTCTTTGTGTGTCAGTGTCGACTGCTGCGAATGCAACGTCCTTGTCTCTATGAATCTCTGTTTCCCCGGTCTTCCCATGAATGCATCCACTTCCACTTCCACTTCCTACTCGGCCGGCTTTTCCTGCTGTCGCGTCTGTCAGGCAATTAACTTGCACAGTGGTCAGATTCTACTTATTTTAAGCACGCTTTTAATAACCTTATCAACCTTATGAAAATGTTTTTGGTAATACCTACCTGTATATCAAAAATTATACAACCGTTGTAGGTTGTATTTTTAAGAACGCAAGAGAACACTTTTTTAAAAACATTTTTCAAAAGTTTCACATAATTTTATTTCCTTGTCGTTTTTCATTCTGTTGTGAAATACCAAATATGGAAAACAACCCCTACAATAATGTCCATAAATAAACCAAATATAAATTGTTAAATAATTATTTTAGAATTTGCTCTTCATTTATTTCTAAAAATACATTTTAAAATAATATTAAACACTTTAAAAGGAATTACATTACCAAATACATTTTTGGATATTCTCTTGTCATTCTGCCAACACTGTAAGCAAAAAAGACGCGACAGCTGCTAATATATTTTCAATCAGTTTGCCATCGCAATTGTGTGCGAATGCATTTACAGATTAGAAAAACCAACGCCGCTGGCACTTGTCGTATTAATAATTCTATTTATACGCCCATGTGTGCAATATAGGCATTTCCCTGCCGTATTATGCAATGAATAATTCCAAGCCCAAGAGTTGGCTCTTTTGTTATAATGCGTTCCTGAGAATTGTAAATCAAAATCTTCTGGCTTCTCTGGGGCAATTAAGTTACAAATGCGCATTTGTCATGGCATTCGTAATTTCTAATTGCGGATACATGGCGAATATAAAAACTAGTTGCATGACGCGAAGCGATTTGTGAAGAGCCTGCTGCTCAAAAGGCGTTGGCGTGTGTTACCTGGCCCTTTTGGCTCCATCGCCCATCTATTCCGAATATCCGCAATATTAGCGCTGGTTTTAATTAGCCAGCTTAAGGAGCCAAACGAAATGCCATTGTGCGGTAATTTAAATGCACAACATGTTTCCATTAGCAGCAGCAGCGCAAAAGAGTGTCGATCCCGCTCGCACTCCCTGATTTGTGTTACTATTAGCATGGGCGAATTGTTATTGTTGTTAGTTCTGGTTCTGTGCTTGCCTCATTTACAACTGCTTCCAAAAAAGTAGGAATTTTGCAATTAAAATACTTGTTAGCACGAACGATAAGTACATGAGAAATTCCAAAATAGTTATTTTAGCACATAGTTTTTTTATTATTATCTACGCTTATTCATCAGAATTATTTAAGGAAAATAAATAATTAAAACTTTTAACTAATAGTAAAAAAATCATTTTATAAGACTAGTCCAACGAAATCGAAAAGAAATGAAAAGCAAAAATGATTTGTAAATTAGGAATCCTACTTCGAAATAGAATTTTCTATTTCTCGATTAACCAGAGAATAAATAAATATTTCTCGATATTTTATTTGTGCTTTCCCTTCAAACCATCGATATTATCGAAAAGATATTGTCAAAATATCGAAAGTATCGATCATTTTCAAGCTCTAATATGGAATTCTGTTTTAAAATTCTGGAGACAATAACATTGGTTTAAAATGTATAAAAATCAATAGACATAAAACTATTCAGGTGACCTCAAATGTGGGAGCGTGGGTGCCGCCCAATTCCCCTCTTTTGTGTTTTTTTGCAGGGGTCGTCGTCATAGTTGTGGCACGGAAGAGGGAGGAAGCAGAAAAAGCAAAAGTTTCATTCCTTTACGCACCTTGCAGCACCGCAGCAACTATGTCAGGTGCAATGCCTGCCCCGCGGATCCATCCACCCCCTGGATTTTTCCTCCAAATGCTCAGCGAATTGCGCAGTCATAACTGCAGTCTGTTGCTACGCTTGCTGAATGAACACGAAATGGGTGGAACGAGGGGGTGGGGTGGAAAACTCGGGGTACATTGCAGTTTTTACGCATTTCGTTTAATTGAACAGACAGCTAGCTTAGATGTACCACCCGTACTCCCCACTCACCCGAAGTTGTCCCTCTAGATAATTGTGCCAGTTGCAGTTTTTCTTTTTGTATTACTATTAATTGAATTTAATTGTGTTTCGTTGGCCTGACGCAGCGGAGCGTCAATTATGCTCCGCAGCAAACAAACAAACGCAATTGGATTGCAACGGCAGGAAAAAGAGGGACAAAGCCATATGGGAAAGTTTAAACCAGCAGTATTAATTAATTTTCTATAATGCTTTCCACTTGGGATTAATTACACACATTATCTAGATATTTGTACAATGGTCACTAGTATTTTACAATTTTCACTTTTTATTTTTATCATTTTTGAATTGAAATATAAATTGATATTCTGAAATGGTCATTAAAAATTATACTTTAAAAAGTAATTTTTCTGGATTTCAGTCAATGTAAATATGATACTAAATAGTCTTGGTCTATTGTCAATACAAACTATTGATATTCTTATATAAGATTAAATTAATTTTGATTTAAGAGGAGTCAGTAAATAAATCTATTTCTTGCCTCAAATCTTAATGCATTTATATCCAATGTTAAGTAATCAATCTTATCCTATTTTACAGGCTCGCATCGCAATGCTCCTCGGAGAGCGCAAGTGCTTGGAGAGTCTCAAATCGGACCTGACGCGCCGCATCAAGATGCTGGAGTACGCGCTGCGCCAGGAGCGGGCCAAGTTCTACCGGTTAAAATACGGCACCGATCCGCCGCAGCTGAACGAGTTCAAGCCGTCAAACGAGGACGCCGGACTGGCCGGAGAGGTGGCCACTGATTCGGAGGTGCCCTACAGCAGCGTTTCGAACACCACGTGGCGGCAGGGACGACAGATGCTGCGCCAGTATCTGGCCGAGATCGGCTACACAGACAACATCATCGATGTGCGCTCGAATCGGGTGCGCTCGATCCTCGGGCTGAACAACAATGCCGAGCACGACGGCAGCGGCGGCGGTCTGGGCGGCGGACTTGGCGGCGGCACTGGCGGCGAGAACCTGAGCCCAAACATCAACGGCAACGAGAGCAACAAGCGCGCGTCGGAGACGGAAGGTAGGTGATTGTGTTACGACCCCCTGTTGGGAGATTTGAATAATTTGCTCACATCAGGCCGTCATACTCCCGCTAAAAAAGTGCAACAATCGATCGATGAAATAATCGTGGACACCGAGGCGGCTGTGATGGCGAACTTTGAGTTCCTGGGCGCCACCGAAATGTCCGACGACGACGAGATATCCGACGACCTGGAGATGGTGGCCACCGATAATGATGACACGGACGTAAAGCTGGCCAAGCGCGCCAAGTCTGGCAAGGATATGCTCACTGAGGGTAGGTGTTGCTCCTGATAATTCCCGCAGCCTGCTACCTTCAGCCCTCTTCCCGCATGGGCCCGCCTCGCATTTATGTTTGCCAAATCGTAGCGATAACGAAATTAATTCGGTTTAGCTCCCAGCTCCTATATACTCCCATGTAGAAATCAATACTAGTTTATGGCCGGCTTCTTGTCTTACGCTTTTTGTTTCTGCTTCTGTTTCTTTGGCAACTCTATCTTCTACGCTCGTAGATCTTGAGGCCGATGTGGGAGAGCAGCTATTGAATGATATGAATCTCATGACCGAAGGTGCTTTTCAACAGATCTAACATGCTTTCGACTAGAATACAAATATGAAACACTCAACTGTCAAAGGAGTACCTAGAGAATGAAAAATCACAGATACTGTTTAATTTTGTATGCTTTTTTAGGAACTAGAACTACGATCAAAGTTACTTCTAAGTAGAGCTTGAGGAAATATCGACAGTTTGATATTTCTCGAATTATCGAATCGATATTGTCAAAATATCGAAAATATCGATAATTTGCAAAATGTTCTAATAAAAAAATTAATTCTTTAAAAATAAATTAAATCCAAAGTACGATCCTACGATCATAGTTACTTCTAAGTAGAACTTGATGAAATATCGAAAGTTTGCTATTTCTCGATATTTAATTTGTGTTTTTTCTTCAATATTGTCAAAATGTCGAACATATCGATCATATTCAAGCTCTGTTTGCAAAACGCTCTCATAAAAAGATTAATTCTTTAAAAATAAATGTAATCCAAAGTACTATTATTAAAAGTCAATACAATTAAAGCAGTATCTGTGGTTATTGGTACTCCTTGAAGAGTCGCACAATACATAAAGTACTTACAGTATTTTTTAATCTTCCCGCAGAGGTAGACGGCTCGTTGGGACTGGGCGAGCTGGCCCAGCTGACGGTGAATAACGAATCTGATGGAGCCTACGATGCAAACTCCAAGGACGGAACTGGCGGCAGTGCCGGCGGTGCTGGTTACCGCAAGACCTGGAACGCCAAGTACACGCTTCGCTCGCACTTTGACGGTGTGCGCTCACTTATTTTTCACCCAGAGGAGCCGGTGCTGATCACCGCCTCCGAGGATCACACACTGAAGCTGTGGAATCTGCAGAAGACGGTGCAGGCCAAGAAATCGGCCAGCTTGGATGTGGAGCCGCTGTATACTTTCCGCGCTCACACGGGTCCCGTTCTGTGCCTGGGCATGTCGTCCAGCGGCGAGACATGCTACTCAGGCGGCCTGGACGGCAACATCGAGTGCTGGCAGCTGCCGTCGCCGAACATCGATCCGTACGATTGCTACGATCCGAACGTGCACTCCGGCACTCTGGAGGGGCATACGGACGCCGTGTGGGGCCTTACCACCATGCAGAGCAACATTGTTTCATGCTCGGCAGATGGAACGGTTAAGCTGTGGTCGCCCTACAACAAGGAGCCGCTGCTGCGCACCTACACGGCCTCCGAGGCGGAGGGTGCGCCCTCCTCGGTGGACTTTGTGCGCAACGAGGTGGACCACATCGTGGTGGCCTACAACAGTGCCCACTGCATCGTGTACGACACGGAGACGGGCAAGCAGGTGGTGCGGCTGGAGGCGGCGCAGGAGATGTCCGGCAACACGGGGAAGTTCATCAACAAGGTGGTGTCGCACCCGACGCTACCCATCACGATCACCGCGCACGAGGACCGGCACATCCGCTTCTGGGACAACACCTCCGGCACTCTGGTGCACTCGATGGTGGCGCATTTAGAGCCGGTCACATCGCTGGCCGTCGATGCACACGGTCTGTACTTGCTTTCCGGCTCGCACGATTGCTCGATACGGCTGTGGAACCTGGACAATAAGACGTGCGTGCAGGAGATCACGGCGCACCGCAAGAAGTTCGACGAGAGCATATTCGATGTGGCCTTCCATGCCACAAAGCCGTACATCGCCAGTGCCGGGGCCGATGGCCTCGCCAAGGTGTTTGTCTAAGAAAGATTGCACCCCTTCCTGGCCACGTCATCGGATCGAACGAATTCAGAATTCGGTATCCAGAGTGCAGATGCAGAATCCACAGCCAGCAGCTCACAGCTAAGCGATTGCGAGTTCGAGTTAAATAATTATACATACATTATAAATATACTATACATTTAAATTTAATTATACTTCAACCGAGAACAACAACAACCAATTATGCATACAATAATAAGAGAGGAAAGAAACAACCACAAACTAACAAAACCAACATTAAAACCAATTGCTATAAAGTAAAACATAAAAAAAAGGAATAAATTCGAAATGAGAAACGGCATTTCGAGAAGAGCAACAGAGTCAAGTAACAGACGAGAGTCGCGTAATCTAGGAACGTAATTCTAAAGCAATGCATAAAACGGCATATAACCACAAATAAGTGCAACACATAAACATTATGTATTTGTTAAAAATAACACCGTAGCAATGAAAGAGTTTGATCTTGCTGTGAGTCTCTGAAAGTGCGGGACCAACTCAAGATCGACCCTCTTTTCGGTTCTAGTTGTAATAGCACTTGCACAGCGATAGTTTGCCTATAAATCAGTCGGACTTCCTGTACATTTTATATACATACACAAAACATATATATATATATATATACTTATTCTACGCCCATGGCAACTTGAGAACGGATCGTCTGGCCTCCCATATTCATAGGCACTCTCGCTGTGCAAGTGCCAGGACACGTTTCCTTCCCTGCAGAGCGACGCAGTGCACCCTGCAGCCGGAGGAAAGTGTGACGAAACATTTACGTAACGATGTAGACGATCAAATTCTGTAGACTAAGCAAGGCATATACATATAACCAACCATATAACCCGACCCCATATTAGCGAAAGAGCGAGAAAAATTGTAAATTAACATTAATTAGAGGACAGTCGAGGTGAGACTAGGATGAAGGCGGGTTTAATTATGTCGAGTAGCGAGTCGAAACGAAACCGAAACCGAAACCTTAACAAATTAGTACGTGCAGAATGCTTCTATAATTTCTATTGTCATTACCAAGGGAGTACGCAATGCTTGATGAACCACGACCATGTGAAGATGAGATATAAATAATAATTGCAGGCAAGCTATAAAATGTACGCTAAGCTATTTATTTAATTTATGCCTAGTATTAAACGAATGAAACAAAATGTTGGCGCCAATCGCTGATCCAATGGATTTCGTAGTTGAATATAAATTAGATTCGCTTACCCATGGATGCGTACTCGTAATTTTAATCAAGAAATCCACGTTGAATGATCAGATTTAGATATGTGACTTGAACGTGAAAGCCGAGCAACTCAATATTAGTTTTAGTATTACCAATTATTATTATTATTACGTGAAGCCTTTCACCGACACTCTCCACACACCTTTACACCCAAAACTTGATATTCGAAACCGATGAATCAGAATCAAAAACGATTGCGATCTGTGTACACCAAGCAAATCCTCTATTATTTTAATTACGTATTTTAATTTACGCCTTAGTTGTTACACTAAAGAACCCGAATCACCTTTTGGATCCCCCAGTGATCCAAAACTCTGATGAGCCGATGATAATGGTAATAATAATAGAGGTGGTTGACCAGCAAGCAACCACTCAGTTATATAGCAGATTTATACATTTACATATACATAAATCTATTGATTTCTAATTTTAACTGTAAATTTTTGATTTTTTATTACCATGTATTTTTATTTTAAATAAAGTTTTACAAAAGAAGCCGATTGACTTGCGTCTGCCTTTCGATTTTCAAGATTCCCCAACAGAACCATTTAACTGCGATGAGAACGTTGTAGACCAGCTGGCTCTCGTTTGCAACGGTGGCAAATATCCAACAAAACTTTAACTTAAAAAGTACAGAACAGAAACACCAAAAGACTATTTGAACGCCAAGAAGCTGTTGCCTTTTCATTTTGGAAAAGTTTTCGCTGCTGGCAGCATTTTGATTTATTAAATCTGCGAACTACACCGCACAACATGAAAGCATTTTCGTTTCCAACCGTTACAAATCCACTGCCGTAAATTGCCGTTAAACACAAGCTGCACGCATGCGTTTTGTTTTGAAAAAGAATGGGAATTCGAAAAGATATTCTCCTACAATATGTGCAAATAAAAATTATATAATATAATTCTCCGCAAACTAGAGAGTTGTAACAAATACAAAATTGAGAATCCGATCTGGCATTCAACTAATACCTAAGCCGCAGAAGTGTTGCCGAGGAGAGCACGATAAGCATTACTTAACTAAGTCGAAATAAAAGTTCATTGTAGACTTGAGCATATAGAAAAGATCCCAGGTCCTAAAGGAACACCCAGCACATAAGTTTATACATACATAAATATATAATAAAAAGTAAAAACCGAAATGCATAATAACTGGACGATAATTTTATAATAAATCGAAGAAAAAGTACATAATACTCGAAGAAATACCATTCACACATTTCATGTTAAGATATAATAAAGTAAATAAATAAAATATTTAAAACAAAATGATTGTTATGTTGTTTAAAAGGTTTTTGAATTATGGGAGTTTATTTTTATTAAAAGTATTGAATCCCATAAATGAGGTATAGATTTAGTAGAACGGGTTTAATAGTTTACTTTCGAATCATAAAAACTGCCCCATAACAGAAATTGAATTTTTTGATTTAATTGAACAGCTTTATTATTTAATTTATTTCGCGTCAATCTTTATATATATGAAATCTACATTATTAAGGTTGTTAGCATGAACTTTATTTAAATACAAATTTTTCTAAACGTAACTTTTAAAATTGTGCGCTTACTTAACTGTGTTAAGTTTAGCGGGAAATACCGAGTTATTAGTTCAGAGTAGCGTTAGGCATTAAATGATTTATACTCAGTAGTAACCTGGCAACCCTGAAAAGCTCTAAAAAAAATAGAAGGCTGATAAAAACAACAAAATTATGGATGCAACTTTAGCAATTACGGGCGATGTGGATAAAACACAGGTAAATTAACTTGTAATTTCCTAAAGATATAGATAGATATAGTTGTTCTTCTAGATACCGCCGCTGAATCAGAAGCGCATCCTGGCCTTTGTCAACCACTTCCTCGTCAGCACTTGCACCTTCCTCAATGAGTTTGCCCTGGGCTGTGAGACAAAGTTTGTGGAGATGGAGCGGCAACTGCAAAAGACAGAGGCCGCCCTCATCATCCTGGAGGCGAAGCTGGCGTCCATACCCACCGAGCACCATGTAGCGGATGAGGCGCCTAGTATTTCAGCGCCGGCAGAGGAACCCAAAGAATCAGCTTCTGTAATGGATTCTAAACTGCCACCCACGGAGAGCCAACCAGAACAGGAATCCCTGCCTGAATCCGACGGAGTGCGTGCTTGCGAGGATCTGCGCTACAGGAAGTTCTTTAAAATGGTTCAAGTGGGAGTACCAGCGCCGGCGGTTAAACAGAAAATGCAGGCGGAAGGCCTGGAGCCACGTATTCTAGAGTAAGACTCCATAGACTTCATGAGTTCCATATTAACCATACGTCTCCTTTCAGCACTCCCAATCTGATCCTGGCTGATGGAATGCGTGAGTGAGCGGCTGGCTGAGGACTAAACCCACCTTGTGATATAGCTATTAAAGCTACACTTTTCAATTAAACATTTTGTAAAGCTTACGTCTACAAGTTTATTTTGTTTTATTTGCCGCCATGCGACGGCGCGAAAACAACTTAAAACCACTTCGTTAGCAAAAAGGTGTATCGGTTTTTAAGAAGGAGCCTAGAACTGGATCATCTGTCCCTTGCGCTTCTTGTCACCGCCCAGCTCGAAGTGCTTGCAACGCTTCAGGGGAGTCTGCTTGCGGTACTTGCACTCTGTGCATTCCATACGCAGCACAATCTTCTTGGTGGTCTTGGCCTGAAATGGGGAAAAGATCGTCGATTAGTAAGGAGAACAAGGTGGTTTCTAGTTTATTGGGTTGTCTGAAGCTGCAGGTGAGGCGCTGTGGGCGAGGATGCCGCACAACGCTGCCTTCTCGGCCGCACCGGTGCAACAACACTTTTGATCTGGCACAGTTTTTTCCCACCAAAAGGCATAATGCTCATAGAGCGCAGCGATTTAGTTCTACGAAGCGCCATTTAAGATTCTACACTTGCCACCAAGACTGTCGGGTTTTTAGTATCTTTAATCTGATATACTGGTCTATCATGATTTGGTTTGGATAGGTTTCCAGGTCTACGACAGTCTGGTGGCTAATGAACTTCTCCCAGTCATCAAAACTCACCTTCTTCCTGAAGATGGGCTTGGTCTGACCACCGAAACCCTGCTGCTTCCTGTCGTAACGACGCCTGCCCTGGGCACCCTTGCGCTCCTTGGACTTCTTGTACTGCGTCACCTTGTGCAGCTTGTGGACCTTGCACTTCTTGCAGAAAGTGCGACGCTGCTTGGGTACGTTCACCTGCGGGCGGGAAGGGGAAACTTATTAGCACCGAGATTCATCATCCAACACCGGAATTTATTATTTTTTCTTTTTTCAGCCGAGCAACGCACTTGGAGCACGGCGTCTTCAATATTCCGCTACGTGAGCACGCCGCACTGCAATTCCCGCTTTGGCAACGGACCCATTCGGTTTCGGCCATTTTTAACGCGGATGTTCGGCGATTTCGAAGAACAAAACGAATGCTTACCATCTTGATTTCAGGAAAAGCGAAAAAGAAGGAACTTCAGTAGAGGTGAACCCGTGCTGTCAAAACGTTGCCAGACTATCGATACATTAATATGTGTCAAATGCTGTTGTGCGCGACCTATCGATGTTATAGCCTATTCACACCGCGTTAAAAAGGCGTTTCTGCAACAGCGTCCAAATTCCGCTACAGCTACTTTTTCTTCCATCCTTAAAAGTCGCTTCAGGAGAAGTGGAACCTCATCTGTGGTAAATTATAATTTGTATTCCGAATTTTTTATACCCTTGTAGAGGGTATTATAATTTCAGTCAGATGTTTGCAACGCAGTGAACGAGACGTTTCCGACCGCATAAAGTATATATATTCTTGATCAGCACCAATAGCCGAGTCTATCTAGCCATGTCCGTCTGTCCGTCTGTCCGTTTCTATGCGAACTAGTCCCTCAGTTTTAAAGCTATCGCGATGAAACTTTCCCAAAAGTCTTCTTTCTATTGCAGGTAGTACATATGTCGGAGCGAGCCGGATCGGACCACTATATCTTAAGGCTCCCATAGGAGTATTCAAACAAATATAAGAAAATTCATTGTAACTTTGTAAGAAGTAGGCGTTTTGATTCTTGACTACTTATGTATAAACAAAATTAAAATATAAACGCTGAATCTGGAATCCCTGGAACTGCACCGAGTAAGCATTACTTTATCTACAAGGGTATATAAGCTTCGGCTGGCCGAAGGTAGCTTCCTTTCTTGTTTTTTTTACATTGGAATGGCTCCAGCCAACTCAAATTCAAACATTTTTAAAAACATTTTTCTGAAAGAAAAATCGGAGCTAATTTACAAAAATATTTTTTTAAAATAAACGGTAAGAGATAAAAAAAAACAAAAACCCATCCCATATATTTCAATCCTCTATCGAAAAAAAAATTTCGATTAATTCTGAGATTAGACCCAAATTGGCCTGTCACGTTTCACGTGGAATGATCCAAATGAGAAACTTCGCACATCCGCCAACCAATAACATCTGACGTAACAGCAGTTGATCATTAAAACATAAACAAGAAAAACTATTTTAAAATTTGCTTTCCTGTTTTTCTTAAATAAAAAGAAAATTAGACCATAGTCTAACAAAGTCGGATGCGAATTTTAAAATTTTCTAATTTAAGTTATTTGAAATTTTTGTTTTAGTTTAAGAAGTTTTTCGCAGTGAAGTGAATTTCCAATTCTCACTGTCAAGGGAAAGAATTCACAGTTGCACCGAAGAAACACTGCCTAACTATCGCATCAAAGGGCTCGTCAAATAGAGCTGATAAAAGTCGATGTTTTTCGACGTTAGATCTTTTTGGGAAGAGGATATTATTTATACATATAGTTTTCGGTGCAACATTTCAAAGTCGTTAAAAGTTCACTAAAAAAATAAAAACAAAACCAGGAAATGATGTACAAATGTTGAAAATTATTGCTTTTTTAGGGTAAACAAAGCGCTCCGTAATACTGGGATTTTATAGTTTGTAATCTTTTTGAAGATTAATTTTGTACGGAACAGCTGATCGAAATCCAACGGCTTAACAGCTTAGGGAATACCCCAAATTAACAACAGCTGAAATAAAAGTATAACCATATTTCAAAAATTCCAGCAACCGATTACATATTACTGAAAATCGGGCAATCGATTTTCGATTCAAGGAGTCCCGATAGATTATTAGCACTGTAAATAAATCGAAGTTTTTTCAACAATTTTCTCGCGAAAATAATTGGAAATAACGAATATCCAGCAGCTAAAACCGGACGCGCTGGTGGCCCGGGCCCAGCGGCTAGACGTGTGCAATGGAAGAAGCCAGCGGACGCTGGCTGGATCGAATCTAAACAGCCAAAACGGCACCCAGTGATATATGGCCAAAAATTTGCATAAAAAGTGAGCTATTAAAATGCAGAAAATGTACGCGTTGCTGGCAACCTTGACATTCTGGTCGCTGGTGCTGCGATCGGAGCAGGCGCACCCGCCGCCGTCGGTTCCGTGCGATCGCAGCCGCAAGGTGTTCACGGAGCCCTACGGCGAGATCTCCGACGGGCCCTCCGGCTTCAATTACACCCAGGACTCCCACTGCGAGTGGCTCATCAAGGCGCGCAACGACAGCCAGTTCATCACGCTGACCTTCCACAGCATGGGCACCGAGTGCTCCTACGACTACATCTACGTCTACGACGGCGACTCCTTCAACTCGACCCTGCTGGGCAGCTTCAGCGGGCGGACGCAGCCCCAGCGATTGGTGGCCCGCAGCGGAAGCGTGAGTATAACACTTCTTTTAGAGCCGTTTAGTGGAGAAAGCAGTGCCTTTTCTTTTACCTATTCACTTATAAAGGGTTCAACTAGATTATGTAGAAAATCAGAAAACTCATTGATTAAAAAAAATCGTAAACAGGCTGTTTCTATGCACATTTTGCCCTACTAACCAACCAACCAAAACGGTCGGTGTCACAAATGTGCCTAAAATCAGACCGAATATACTCTTAAACTCCCAAAAAAAACTCCACAGATTACAGGTGTCACAGGACACCTACGGTTTCCAAACCAATTGTCCCCAAATCCGTGGCCGTTTTTTTTTTTCTTGATTTTAGGAATTTTTATTCAATGCCTACTATATGTTTATTTTAAATAGTCTACTTAATTTAGGAGTGGTTGCTGTGGTACCGAGATTTGCTTTTAAGGGGGAATTATGGTTAGAAGAAATTCCTGTGACACCTTTGGATATTCGCCAACTCTTTAGTATGAATTGCCAATTACCATTTGTTTTTATTAAAATCTAATAGCTAATTAAGCAGCGAATAATCTGAGCTGGGTCTCCTGAAAAGTATTATAGATAGATAAAATAACTCCTCAAAGCAGGGGAAACTACAACTCCACTCATAAAGAACTTTACTCCCCATATATTTGTATGCCTCTAACTCATTGCTTATCTTCTCCCCCCCAGATGCTAATCCTAATGTACAGCGATACCAACTACGTGCTGGATGGCTTTCGCGCCTCCTACTACATATCAAACTGTCTGAACAACTGCCACAATCATGGAAAATGCGTGGGCCACCAGTGCGTGTGCCACGGCGAGTGGGTGGGCCCCGACTGCGAGGATGAGGCCTGTCCGCAGCGCTGTGGCGAAAGCCAAGGACGAGGTCGCTGCCAGAAGAGCATCTGCCACTGCTCGCGCGGCTTCAGCGGAAGGCTCTGCGATCTGAGCGATCATCCAGCGGGTAGCAGTTGGCGATGGTTGGCCACCGATGCCGAGGGCATGACACCCCGAGCCGCCCACACCGCCGTTTACATGGAGGACGAGGACGCTCTGTACGTGTTCGGCGGCTACGACCTTAACAACGTGATAAGCACGCTTCAGGTAATGACGAACACTAGCTAAATTGGTTTCATTAAAAATAGTAACATTATTTTTAGTAAAAATCATAAAAAAAATTTTTTTTTGTACCGACTGATTTAAAAAGATTTAAGTAGGAATTAAACAAGTTATTAAAAAACCTTTAAAAGTTTAATTTTAAGGAACTCCTGTTTACATTTTTCATAGTAAGCCATTGTAAGTTGATCTAGTTTTGTTTTGCTGAAAGAGAACTCAAAGTTTAAATGTATAAAAAATCCTTTAAAAACTTAAAATAAAATCATGTTTAAAGAACTCAAGGTTTAATTGTTAAAAAATCCTTTAAAAACTTAAAATAAAATCATGTTTAGAGAACCCAAAGTTTAACTGTTAAAAACTCTTTTAAAAACTGAAAATAAAATCATGTTTAAAGAACTCAAAGTTTAACTGTTAAAAAAATTCTTTAAAAACTTAAAATAAAATCATGTTTAAAGAACCCAAAGTTTAACTGTTAAACAAATCCTTTAAAAACTGAAAATGAAATCATGTTTAGAGAACTCAAAGTTTAACTGTATAAAAAATCCTTTAAAAACTTAAAATAAAATCAACTGTTAAAAAAATCCTTTAAAAACTTAAAATAATATCATGTTTACTGCTACGAACTTATATTTAGCTATGTTTTTAATAGAATTTTTATAAAATCGGATAGTTTTATTCTAATTCATTTTGTTATTTTTCAGATTTATCGGTTCAGCACCAGCCAGTGGGAGGATGAATGGGGCATTGCGCTGCAAAGTCGCCGCCACTTCTATCATCCGCAAAAAATCGATCATACCTTGCTTAAGGCCGTGCTGCAGCACAAGAACGAGGACGAGGCCAAGCTCTGGGGTCTAAACAGCGATGTGAGCTTTTTCCGAAACATTCTGTACACTCTGGCGGAATCCAATCTGCACCAGCGTCGCACGCGATCCTCCCTGCCTCTAACCATTGTCAATGCCAACTCGACGGACGAAGAGTTGAACGAGTATCTGGAGGATATACTGGAGGAGGTTACGGATCACAAGCCCCACGGACGATATGGTCATGCAGCGGATCGTGTGCCCGGCGGTTTCGTGATCTACGGCGGCAAACATGCCAACGGGAGTTTCTACAGTGATCTCTGGCAGTACAACAACACGGAGAGCGGTGGCAAGTGGAAGCAAATGGCCATTAGGTCGGTGGTGAAGCCGCCGGCTTTGGCAAGGCATACGCTTAATACCGCTGGAGCTTTTCTCTACATATTCGGCGGAAGTCTGGAGACGGGTGAGTTCTCATCCAGCGTATATCGCATTCCCCTTCCCCTCGCCGAGGATTCCCAGTGGGAACTGGTGCAACCAAGAGGAGGAAAGACCTTAGACGTTCGTCTGGCAGCTCATTCAACGGTCTACTACAAAGCCACCAATTCGCTAATTGTATTCGGTGGAATCATGACAAGTTTAGCCCGCTTCTCGAAGCTTTCCGATCGCATTTACGCCTTTCAACTGGATCAAAGGCATTGGACTGAGATTTTATACCCAAGAACTGCGCTGCGGGACACCAACATTCCCAGGGAACGAGCATTTCACACGGCTACCATTTCGGGCAACTACATGGTTGTCTTTGGGGGCTACACCCATCGTCACAACAAGGATGAGATTTGCTACGACAACCAGATGTACTGGTACCATCTAAGCTGCCACATTTGGATTAATCAGGTTGTGTCCGCCGAGGATAGTTTGTATCCCAAGCCACAGGGAGTTTTTGCCCAAGCGGCGGCTTTGCGACGAAATCACACACTTCTGATTGTCGGCGGTTATCATGGAAATGTGAATGCGGATCTCTTTGCCTACGAACTGCCGCAGGTGCTGAGGGTGGAGAATACCCTGTACAATCCGGAGATCTCTTGCAGATTGCATGCCTCGCACACTGCTTGTCTTTCGAACCCGGAATGTGGCTGGTGCTCGGCGGATAGTAGCTGCTATGGTCGCACCATCGGCGCCAATTGCACGACTAATCTTCAGACCACCAGATGTCCAGGAATATGTCCCTCCCTCGGCGATTGCCACTCTTGTTTGGTCCATGGCTCGCAATGGGGCAAATCATCAGGGAATAAAGCTGCATTTTCGGTGGCCAGCAAACTGGGGCTAAACGAATGCACATGGTGCGTCCAAAATGCCAAGTGCCACCACCGCGATGACAACTACGGGATATGTGGAGATAGTTCAGGCTGGTGGGGTGACAAAGGCACCGAGATTCGTCGTCCTTCGCTTTGCACCAGTACCGACCGACGCCCTGGACTTACGTACATCAAGTATCACTTTCCTATTAACTACACCATGCCGGATTATGTGGGTATTGTGAATGCGACTATGGTGGATTTTGCCTCCCCTCCGTTTACCACTTATTTTGAGCACAAACTCGAGGGTGAAATGTTGGCAAGATTGGTAGGATTCGTGCGTCCGCAGCATCAGTGGAACAACTCGGCTATACAGGTCTGCACCAGTTACTCTTCAGCGGTTTTGCGTGCTGGCCTGGGTCTTTACCTCGATGAGCTGGTTAATGTCACCACGCAGAGCTCAAACCAGAGCTACTGCAGCAACGTCCAGCTGCCCACCACTGAGCAACCGTTTACCATTGATTTTCAGGTGCGTTTTATTATTAAAGCTGTATAGTTATAACCAGGGACCGTAACGATTATGTGTTTTATGGAAAAAAAACTCACAAATAATCTTTATTTAAGATTTTTATGTCAAAAGACTCTAAAGCAATCGTTATTTGAAATTTTTATTTTTTGAAGTCTTAAAAAATCCCATGTAACGATTACACAGGTACACAGCCAAAAATTTCCACGAACCATTTCAAGTTTTCCATGATATTTGGGTGCTCCTGAGTAAAAGTCCCATACAAAATTATTTTCCATCACCTACAGGTTCCGCGGTATAGCTAAGAATACAAAAAACCGGTGTTGGTCGACATTTTGAATTACGTGGCCTATATAATTGGACTAACCTTTATTATTTTCGGTAGGACCTACTCTCAATACATCACGGCATTCCTAAAAAATAGTCTTCATTGTGAACCATTGCCCATGTCTTTGGAATTCGACGCCAAAGTTGAAAATCCCAAAATTGTAGAGATTTTTCTGATGTAAAAACAATTCTGAGGATTAAATCTTGAATGGAAGTAATTTTAACTTTTCATTGTATCTATTGTTCATTGTATGCTTTAATTTCGGTTTAAAGCGTTTTCATTAGAATATTTTTTATTGGATTTATTATACTAATAAAACCGATTTTTTTATTTCATTATCTACTCCTAAATGTTGTCAAATTTTAAAAAAGTCAAGGCATCCTACAGAATGGGAGTAAACATTTACATTTTTCTATGTATGTTCAGTGAACGTATTTTAGTTTCTTAGTTCTAGAGGTTGCCATGACTTATTCAAAATTTGACAACATTTAGGAGTAGATAATGAAATCAAAAAATAGCTTTTATTAGTATAAGAAATCCAATAAAATGTCCTCATTAAAACGCTTTAAACCGAAATTAAAGCATACAATGAACAATAGATACAATGAAAAGTTAAAATTACTTCCATTCAAGATTTAATCCTCAGAATTGTTTTTACATCAGAAAAATCTCTACAATTTTGGGATTTTCAACTTTGGCGTCGAATTCCAAAGACATGGGCAATGGTTGAGAGTAGGTCCTACCGAAAATAATAAAGGTTAGTCCAATTATATAGGCCACGTAATTCAAAATGTCGACCAACACCGGTTTTTTGTATTCTTAGCTATACCGCGGAACCTGTAGGTGATGGAAAATAATTTTGTATGGGACTTTTACTCAGGAGCACCCAAATATCATGGAAAACTTGAAATGGTTCGTGGAAATTTCACAAAGTTTAATTTTGTGTTCCTGTGTTATTTGGGATTTGAAAAAGTACAAATCCCATGTAACGATTATTTGAGATTAAAAATTAAAAATATTAAATAAGGATTACTTTTGATTTTTATCGTAAAAATCCTTAAATAAAAGGTTATTTTATTTTTAGAACATGAATAACATGAAAAAACTAAATTTTTGGTATATAGCACATATATGTAACTCCATTCCTTCTTTGTGATTTTTATTTTTCAATAACGATTATTTTCGGTCCCTGGTTATAACATTTTTAACATTTTCCGATTACACTGGTCGACAAAAAAAAAGCCCAATGGATTTTACAGAAGTACTTTTTGTCACTTTTTTTCATCTATAGTAGCCTGATATTTTTAATGTATTCTATGTGTATGGGTCTCAGTTCAACAAGGAAAATATCCGGCTACTATAGATGAAAAAAAGTGACAAAAAGTACTTCTGTAAAATCCATTGTAGCTAAAGAAATAGAGGTCGCCCAGCTTTGTGATTGGACACTCTTGAAGTTAAAGGTTCAAGGTACCATTTCCGCTAAATTGTGGCTCTGGGCTACGAAAGGTTTTCTTACTATTAAGCCGCAAAAAAATTTGAAACTTTGACCACGGATTTCTCAAAACTTCGACGTGATGGAAAGTTTCGAAGTATGAGGTAGTAATCTACACCTAAAATTCTTTCAGGTTTTGTAGCTTTTATTCTTGGGCCAAGAAAAAGTCTTGATTTTGTCGACCTGTGTTATCAGTTGTTTAATAAATATAATTATATTTATTGACACCCTTATTCTTAATCGTCAACTAAAATATTTTATCAAAATCTTCTATAGGCTCGCCGACGTATTGGAGGCAACGGAATTTACAACGCCTATCAAAAGACCAAAATGGAACTACAACACCTGCATAATGGCCAGTTGAACGCCTTCACATTCGAGTACTTGGAGCCGTACTACTCTGGAAAATGCACCCAGTACTCCAACTGCCTCCACTGTCTCACGGATGCCTCATGTGCTTGGTGCCCCCTGACCAGCGTTTGCCACCTGCGATCCGTGAACGAGACGGAGGTGTGCAGGAAGGAGGAACCGGAATCCTTTCATTGGTCCTACCTGATCAGCCAGCCCAGTCAATGTTCGAATTGCACAAACTACGTGAGCTGCGAGGCCTGCGCACAGAGTGGCGACTGCGAGTGGTGGACAGAGGACGCCCGTTGCGGCAGGATCGGCAAGTCAAACAGCAGCGTGCGGGCGGTGGAGCAGTGCCCCAGATCTTGCCGGGAGCGCCAGGGCTGTCAGGAGTGTCTGGGCGAGCGAGGCAGATGCGTTTGGTGTGAGGCCAGCTCCCAGTGCTTCAGTTTCTCCGTGTACACAAGCGAGTATCAGTTTGGAATGTGCCGCGAGTGGATGGACCAGGTAGTTAGTCGCCAGCCGCATGAGCTGGCCGATCAGAAGGTCCAACAGCCGCCGCACCAGCAGTGCAAATCCTGTGAGCAGCATCGAAACTGCTCCTCCTGCCTGCGAACTTTGAGCTGCGGCTGGTGCTTCGATCGCGACAATCCCATCGAGGGCGTTTGCATGCAGGGCGATTTCAGCTACAGTGCTGGAAATTGTTCTCTCGCCTTGAATAGTTCTTCCCATCATGACGCCGAGTGGGCGTACGCCCAGTGTCCGGATGTCGATGAGTGTGGACTGGGCCTGCACGATTGCCACAAGGAGGCAAAGTGCACCAACACCCAGGGCAGCTATAATTGCCACTGCCGAAGGGGTTACGTAGGCGACGGAAAGTTCAGCTGTGTGAGAACCTGTTACGAGTTGTGCCAGAATGGAAATTGCTCGGGTCCGCCCGATTACACCTGTCGCTGTGCTTTGGGCTGGACCGGTGCCGATTGTGGACTCAGTTGCGGCTGCAATAATCACTCGACTTGCAGTGAGCGTTTGGGGAAATGTGATCTCTGCCAGGATTGGTCGGAAGGTGAGAAATGCGAGCGATGTCGCCAGGGAAGCTACGGAAATGCCACGGCTCCACATGGATGCCTTCCCTGCGAGTGCAACGGCCACGGACACCAGGATCTGGGCATTTGCAATGTGAGCAACGGCGAATGCTACTGCAAGGATAATACCCAGGGACTCAATTGCGAGCTGTGTGCTCCCGGCTATTACGGCGATCCCAGAGGCGGCGGAAAATGCTACTACCAATGTGAATCCAGGGGAATCCTGACCAATATTGGGACGAGTGCTATTGGCTCGTATCAATCCTATCGTTCACCCTGGGGCGCCAGTCTAGAAGTGAAGGAGTGCCTGTGGATCCTGCAACCGAAGACACTGCAGGCGGAAAAGTCGCTGCTTCAGCTGGACTTTCAGTGGCAGAGTCTGGCCATGGATTGTGATGAGAATGCGGTGTATATATACGATAGTCTGCCGGATTTGACAGGTGCCACGCAACAGAATCAACTGCTGGCCGTCGTCTGTGCTCCCTACAGTTCAGCCAGGATTATCGAAGCGCGTTCCAGTCACGTCACGGTTCACTATAAACAGGGCAGCGAAAGACGTCACTTTGGATTCAATGCCCTCTACTCCGTGATGAATTGTGTGGCCGGAAGTTGTCTCCCGCCGCACATCTGCGATGCCCAACAGCGTTGTGTCTGCCCAGCCGGTTATGTGGGTGCCAGTTGCGAGATTGAGATCTGTCCGAGCAACTGCAATGCCAAACGGATGCAGGGATTCTGCGACACCGAGTACGGCAGGTGCATCTGCAGCAATGCCAATTATGCGGGAGCGGATTGTGGTACCTTGGTTCAGCGCAACCACCTGGTAATGACGGAGCTATTCAATACGCAGCTGCTGAGCGAAAGTCTGGAGCATCTTAGAAAGACCATACCACGATTTGGACACTCGGTGAATGCAGATCGTAGGGGTTCCCTTTGGATGTTTGGTGGCTATTCACCCAATCACGGGCCTCTCAACGATTTTAGGCAATTCGACACCAAGAATAGCACCTGGCTGCAGGTCACCGTGGAGTCGTCGACTCCCGAGGATCGGATGCCCCTTGGGCGCTACTTTCACGCCTCTGAGATATACGTGAAAAAGCAGATTATCTATATCTATGGAGGAATTGGTGCAAATTCGCAGCTGCTAAATGACTTTTGGATGTTCTCGATACAAAACCAACGCTGGAGTCAGATCAAAGTGGAGGTGGAACCAAGTGGAGCGGACTATCCGGTGAGTGAATGAGAAAATTGAGATCTTAAATAGAGCCCTGCTTGAATTATTCAATTTTTGTTTTATCATAGTATGCCATGAAATTTCTATGTGAAATAATTTGAATGTTTTTCTAATCCATTTAATTATATTAAACTCAAAATTAAAATTCATGCAATTCTATTAAACTCAAAATTCTAATTAATTCATTCATATAAAACAAAAAATGCAAAATAATTCATTTAATCCATTCATGCAGGGCTCTAATTTAAAAGTAGCTTTGACATAAAATGAAAATACACCTTTACTTTAATCGATAGGTAATGCCTTGATTAATGTATTTCTTGTTATATTCATTACAGTTGGATGTGCCGCCGCCTCTAGCCGGTCACACCCTAACCCATCTGCGATACCAGGAGCACGAGTCGTTGCTTCTGCTTGGCGGATTGACTCTGAACAAATCGCGACCTCTGGAATTGTGGGAATTCAACCTGGACACTGGTCGATGGCAACAGTTGGCGGCCGTGGGTGCCAGAATGCCAGTTCTTTATGGCCACACTTCTGTCTACCACCCGGAAACGAACAGTGTTTACCTGTTTGGAGGATACTCCACGGAGCCGCAGAGCAATCTTTATGCTTTGGACTTGCAGAAGCTGAGCTGGACGGAACTGCCCAGTTTCAGGGAACTCAACTCACCCGCCTCGCTGCTGCCGCGGGCTCGTTACTTTCACTCGGCCGTAAGCACTGAGCACTACATGATTCTCTACGGTGGACGGACGCAGCCATTCAATGGAACCGATGTCCTTATTGCCTATGTGTACGCCTGCAATCAATGGGTGCGACTGACGGAGGATGTGGAGCTCATAGGTCGTGTGCCGGCCTCGAGTTATGCCGAGGACATGGCCATTGATCCGGATACGGGAGTGATCTACGTGATCGGAGGATGGGATGGCAGCTCCACGCACAGTCATGTGACCAAGATAACCTTGCCCGATGACATTTGCCAGCTGTGGAGCAGCGGAAAGCCCCAGTGCCGGCACTACATGGGCTGCAGCTACTGTACGATTCAGAACACCTATAGTTACAGTAGCCACTGCTTCAGTCATGGACGCACTCCGTGTGCCAATCACAATGGCACGCTGGTGATCAACAATGGAGCTGCCTGCGATGACGACTGGATGGCCAGCAGGAACTGCTCAAGTTTCGCCACCTGCGGCGCCTGTCTGGCCGCCTGGCCGACGCATCAGGAAGTGGCTCCCGTCTGCCAGTGGTGCGATGAGTGCGGCATTCGGGGCAGGTGCGTACCGGCCGGTGTGGATTGCGGTTGGCGGAGTGCCTGGTGCAACAAGGAACTGAGTGTGGGCGTTCTGGGCCTGTGTCCCCTGCCGCAATGCTACCAACTGAGCTGTGAGAGTTGTATGCTCCAGCCGCAATGCAACTGGGCAAGGAATGAACTGGGCACAGTGGAGTGCATAGCCAAGGAGCTGGTGGAGAAGAATCAATACCGTCTGGTCGAAAGCTGTCCCACGCCCTGCCACACGCACGAGAATTGCAGCTTGTGTTTGAGTCCAACGGCCACGCAGGATCGCCAGGAGTGCAAGTGGTCCACCATGCTGAACTTGTGCGTGACGCCCAGTTCCCAGCCGCTGCTATGCGCCGGCGGTGTTTGTGGCCTGGTGCTGGAAGCCAGCGAGCTGGAACGCTGCCCAGAACCATGTCACGTGTACACACAATGCTCCAGCTGTCTGGAGCACGCCCACTGCGGTTGGTGCGCCCGCGAGGGACACAATGGCGATGGCATCTGCACGGAGGGAGCACTGGAGCACAAGCAAGAACATCCATCGGGATCCACATGCGATCTAATATATGCCAGCTGGCGAAATGATTCACACCTAACCCATGCCGATGTCGTCTCCTGGCACTATGTCCAGTGTCCTGCGGAGAATGAGTGCATCAACGGGCATCACAATTGCGACGCTGTATCCGAACAGTGCATCGATTTGGACACCGCCGTGGGCTACAAGTGCGTCTGCGCCCAGGGATATCGCGAGGAGCAGGGCGCCTGCATGCCCGTCTGCAGTCAGGGATGCGTCCGCGGCAATTGCGTGAGTCCGGATCAGTGTCAGTGCGACTTTGGCTATGTGGGCGCCAATTGTAGCATTCAGTGTTTGTGCAATGGTCATTCCAACTGCGAGTCCAGCAGTCGACTGGATATTTGCCTAGAGTGTCACAACAACACGATGGGAGAGCAGTGCGAAAAGTGTCAGCCCCTTTTTGTGGGCAACCCACGGGAGGGTCATGCCTGCCAACCATGTTTGGACTACTGCCATGGGCACAGTGACGTGTGTGTGGCCTATGATGCGGATCCGGCGGTGTTTAATATGACTCGTTCCGAGCTGGAAAGAATACTACCCGAGGGACCCGCCTACAATGCCACCTGCCTGAGATGCGGCAATCACACGGATGGAGATCGCTGCGACAGCTGTTTAACTGGCTACTTCCGCGGCAGCGAGGATCTGCACAAGGAGTGCCGACCGTGCCAGTGCCATGGACACGGGAACATTTGCGATGCCGTCACCGGCGAGAAATGCAATTGCGCCAACAACACGGAAAGCGATGCCACCTGCACAGCGGGTGGCGGGAAGAATTCGGCGCAGCTCTGCTGGATGGTGCAGTGCTCCAAGTGCCGTGATTCTTATGCCGGCAACCCCACGGATGGCCACCAGTGCTACAAGCAAATAACCGTCGAGTCAAGGATGTGCTTCGATGCCAAGCCCATTGGTAAGTGGAGTTTTACTAACCAGTAATTATAAGAGTTTTCTTTATAACAAAAACGTGTCCGTTCTTTATATTTTAATTCCCTTGAAGAGGGTATAATGATTTCAGTCAGATTTCAGTTTGCAACGCAGTAAAGGAGACGTTTCCGACCCCATAAAGTATATATATATTCTTGATCGGCATCACTAGACGAGTAGATCTAGCCATGTCCGTCTGTCCGTCCGTCTGTCCGTTTCTAAGCAAACTAGTCTCAGTTTTTAAGCTATCGCGTTGAAACTTTCCCAAAAGTCGGAAGCAGCCGGATAGGACAACTATATCATTTTGCTCCCATAGGAATGATCGGAAAAAAATATTTAAAAATTAAGGCTTCGGTGCTTTTTGACATATAACCTTCTACACTTGGGGATAGCATTATTTTAATGATTCTGAATTTCGAATTTAATTTTTTCAAAATGCCATAGAAACGATCGGAATATTAATGTATTTTCCCATTAATTAGAAAATAAATTATAGCTTCGTTTTAATTGTATTCTCTTCTACTCTAGGACATGTTTTTTTTAGTATTTCCGAATTTCGAATTAAATGAAACAAAAATCGGACGACTTTATTTTATAGCTGCCATAGGAAGGACAACAAAATATTGGCAAAATAATACGAAGTTTAACATTTTTGCAATTTGTAAATTATTTCGGCTGGCCGAATCTAGCTTCCTTGTATTCCTTACATTTATATATTTGTTATATTTATGCCTTCCTTTTTTTCACCACAGAGGAATGCAAATCGAAACCAGCTGCCCTAAAGCCCGGCCAGACAGTGTTCTTTGTCATCCAGCCCCGATTCATGAACGTGGATATACGCATTATTATTGACGTGACACAGGGCGAGTTGGACGTCTTTATGTCGCCCCAGGACGACTCCTTCATAGTTGAAACAAATGAGACGACCGGCTACCACGAGATTTTCCTCGATAACCGCTACAACTGGGGACCGAAGATGAAGCGAGAACATCCGCTCAATATTGCTTCGCCCAGACACGACAATGTAACGATCCAGAAACTATTTTCACCAGAACGTCGCATTGGCGGTGGCGGCCTGGGAGGAGGCGGAGGCGAGAGAATAGGAGCCAATTCATATTATGTGCCCCAGTTGCAGGACTGCAAGAGCCATGGGGGTCACAATTTTATAGTAAAGGATCAGCACGCAAAGGATTTGAGTACACATGTAACGCTCAATCATTGCAATACATTGTTACGCCTGTTTGGGCTAAAGAATCGTTTGGTGCTAACCCTGCCCCAACATGCTCACAATCTAAGTGCCACCCGCTTCTTTATTGCCTTGCGAGCGAGCTCCGGACCGGAACCCAGTTACGGATCCGTGGTCTTCCGCCAGGATCAACTGCATATTGATCTGTTTGTGTTCTTCTCAGTGTTCTTCTCCTGTTTTTTCCTCTTCCTCGCCGTCTGCGTGATTGTGTGGAAGGTGAAGCAGGCGGCGGACCTGAGGAGAGCTAGAAGACAGCATGTGGTGGAGATGTTGCACCTGGCCAAGCGTCCGTTCGCCCAGATTTTCCTGGCATCGGGCAGCCTTGATGTGGACAGTCCACAGCCGGCGTCCTCCTCCTCGGCTCGTGCCATGCGACAGCGTGCCCGGCAAGCGCTGCTCCTTCAGGAGCAATCCGCTGGCGACTCCCAGCCAGTGATGCACCACTCCAGTCGCCGTCAAAGCTCGCGCATTATGATGGTTGCCATCGAGCCGACCTTTGACAATTTGGCGGCCGTGGGCACGGTGTTCATTAGCTTGCCAGGTCGCTCGCGGGCTCCACTCAGCATTGCCCTGGGATCCACGCTCATTTCCTATTCGCGGCAATATCCGCTGAATCCTCGCCACTTTATGCGCGCCCAAAGGGGCCAGAATGTGGCGCTTCACCCGGCTTAAACAGGAATCTATATCAGCACGAACAAACTAGTTGTTAGTCAATGTCTAAAGGCCGAACTTAGTTTAATATCTGTGCATGTGAGTATGTATGTGTGAAGTACATAAAGACATTCGTTTAGATATCGGTGTATATGGAATAGTGTAGGACATTTTTGTACATAACGTTTAGATAACGCAAATAATTAATACTATGTGTATATAAATATGCAACAAGATGTGTGTTAAAAACTGTGCCCGCACAAATCATCTATATTTATAGTTTATACCTATGAAAAGATAAACATACAGGAAATGGATAAATATTAGATATTAAGCATTATATTATAATGGAATATTGGGTCTCGAATCTGCAACAGGATACAGAAAAGCATTCACATATTTTAAACACAGAACAAATTTTCGGACTGATTTATATGAAATTTCATTTGGCTATAATGTAGTTTAAAGGTAATTTAATTTAATTAAAGAAAATAACCATCAGAAAAGTTCCCAAGTGAAAAGTAATGAAATTCGAAAGTACGCATAGAGCAGAGGGAATTTAATACACAGTAAAATACTTATAAGAATGTCAATTTTTTCGCGAAACGGAATGCCGCACACGAACATGTAGAAGCCATATGAAAAACAAAGAAATCAAGATATACGTATTATTATAGTATACTGAAAGTGTCATAGCAATTAGACGTTGATAATTCCGAACCTAAATGGATGTCATTCTCTGTCGCTCAAATAGGTTTCTTTTAAGATATGTACGATATCATTTTTTATTCTCGCGTACCTAGTATATATTTACAAATATTGTATAAAGTATTATGATATTCCCTTCCTGTTGGTGGCTAGCATTTGCTCAATTAGTTCTTTAGCTCTCTACTGCGCACTCTTACGCACCGGTGTACCTACTATTTTAAGAACGAGAAACTATTTTTATGTACAATCCAGTTTTTACACACTTGTTATGTTTACACAAAAGCTCACAGACACAAAAGCGGCTGGATAAATTGGAATGATTTCTAATTTTGAAACATTTCAAGTACTATCCGGCTGCACAACATCACAAACGAACAAAATCCTACAGAATCTTTCCTAACACGTTACACTAATCTCAGTAACCAAAAGGTTGTAAGAAATTCTCACTATATCGATTTAGTTTAGAATTCCCTCCTTATATGTGGTACTATTTTTGTATATTTTGAGTTTACGAAATTAGCTAAATTTTTAGAACTGATGTATATTTAAAAAAATTATTGAAATCGTCCCATTTTGCAATATATTTATATATTTTATTTTATTTTATTATATTATTTGTAATTGTTTTTTGCAATAAAAATGAACTTATGGTATATAAACAATTGACTTTGACTTTAATTTCCAACCCAATAAAAATAGGCTGGTACTATTTCAATTCATTGTGCAAACGAATAATTTTTATTGATTAAATATTTGTATGTGATAAATATATATTTATGCTGTATGTTTATATATAAGCAAGCAATTGCTTTGAATTCTACGGTTTAGTTTGTTAGACTCAACGATTGTGTTTTAACTAGAGCTTGTGGTTGAAGGCAGGGCTGCGAGGAGTTCCTCGATAAAGCTGTCCGGCTGCTCGATGAGATGCAGAAGACCTAAGGATAACATAAATAATTAAATAACGAAAAGTAAAGAAAGACAGCTTTATTGTGAGACCCACCTGCTACGTCGCAGAACTCTCCGAAGGAAGTGCACGGCAGGAATTCATCCGTTAGGGTCTGCAGGATGCCGTCCGTGGATTTTAGCAAAGCCTCATCATTCTTTCGCAGGTAGTCGAACAGGGAAATCGGCCAATCCTCCTCCTTGGGCGTGCTAACCGTCTTGAACAGGTTGTTGTAGATCAAGTCCACCAGCGCCCACATCATGAGGAAGGGTTTATACACACTGTACTCCTTGGACTGCCGATCCGCCGGTGCCAACAGAGCCTTGCACAACACCGAGGGTGAGATGTGACGGGCCTGAGCCACTGCTAGCATCCTCTTCAGATGCGCCAGCTTATGCTTATTCCACAGCTCTCGACTGTGCAGTGAGAGCGAAATGGTTGCCATGTATAGAGGACCATCCACCTCGTAGCCACACTCCAACCACTTCTCGCTGGGCGCTGCTTGCAAATAGGTAAGCAGAGTTTTGCTGTCCCTGGCCGCTGATCGAGAAGAGAGCAGCAGATAGACGGAGTAGAAGAGCAGGTAGGGTACAAAGTGCATGTTCGACTGCGGACCGCCTCCGCCGGCGTCGTCGTGGAAGCTGCGTTCCCAGGCAAATCGCACCAACAGCAACTTCAAGTCGTGCACACTGCTTGTGTAGGATATGTCGCAGCGCTGGGTGCTCTCCTGCATGTAGCTGCTGTGGCGGGTCATGCAAGCAGAGAAGGCCGCCTCTCCAACGGCGGGACCCCACAAAGGCAGCAAGCCATTACATCTCGTGTTGGCATTCTGTAAGCTAGCCCGCTCCCATTCATCCCTGCCTCGCGTCAATCGTATGGCTGATGTGTGACAGTCGACGTGAACGACATTAAAGTGCGTTACCGTGGTGTAGCCAATTGTCTTCCTCGACTTGAGTTCGAATTCCTCGACATTGCAGCGCTTGGTGAACGTGTAGATGCCCAGCACCTTGTCCGGCTGGCAGGCGTAGCCCTCGCGGCAGATGAAGCACGTCAGGCCCGTTTCGTCGCGTAGCTTTTCAATCTTCTGCAGAATGGAACCCTTGGCCGTCACCTGACCCTTCTCATTCGTCCGCATTCCCAAGGCATCAAGTTGTTTTTCTCGCGTCGCCATAGCCAGTCGCTTCTTCTCCGCGCGGGTAAAATCACGCACTTGTTGCACCCTCGCTGCTGTGGCCGAATCGGTGGAGAGCGCTTCCAGCAGATTCTCAGCCAGACTGCCCACATGCTCATCACTGGATACTTGCTCCAGGCGGTGAATGATGGGTATAATGTCCTTGCTGATGGCGACCTGGGTAGCCTCATGATGATTCGAGAGGCCGGTGAGGAAGCGCAGGATGTACTTCAAGCTCGGTCGCGAGATAAACTCCTTTAGCTCATCGGAATCGGTTCGCAGGAGAGTGGGTTTGACACAAGGCGCATGCTCGGTGATGTAGGCTAGCGATCGCTCTACGATGCCCAGGCTAACTATGTAGTCCTTGAGCGTGCCGCCAATGCAGTTGTGCTCGATTTGGTTGGTCAGCACGCAGAAGAGTTCCAGCTTAAACTCTTCTTCGGGTGTGCGCTCGTTGTCGAAGCGTTTAAAGCTCAGGGTGTCCTGAAAGAGGGGATGATAATTAATCGTATTATTTATTGCTTTCAAGAACTTACCTTAAAATGCTCGCAAAGCAGGGCCATCTTTACTTCGTTGCCATAAACCAAAGCGGCCAGAACTCGGATGAGATGACGCAGCACCGAAGGATTGTTTCTAACGTTCGGGCAGTCAGTGCAGGATATTAGGGCGCTTACATACTCCGGCCCACCAAATGTCAGCGAAAACTGCAGGAACGAGTCCAAAGTATCGCTCGCCGCCTTCGAGAGTATCGTCTCCATGATCTCCAATAACTGCTCGGTGACCGCCGACTGGATCGAATCGTTTTCCGACTGTAGGCACATTTGCAGCACCTTCAGCAACGTGTTGATGGCTCCAATTTCGGGCTGACAGAGCACCTCTTGGCAACGGCGCACCTTTACGCATATCAGGAACAGCTTGAGCAGCACTTGGATAAGCTCGCGGTTGCGCGAGATGCGCTGCAGACTGCCAATTCGGTCCAACATGACGCGAAGACCGTTGCAATCGGCCAGTACGTTAGCCATGCGATACAACTGTTCGGTGTCCACCGCCTCCTGGCTTTTGTTGTTCAGCGTCTCCACAAACTCCTCTGTGGCGTCTCCCAGCAGACCGCGCATGCGATAAACGATCCTCATGGCATCTCGGTCGCCTCCTTCGGCTAACCAAACCTTTTTGTACACATCCTTGACGGGCAAATCCAGACTAATGATCTTGTTGTTCACCAGCAGTTCCATGCCGTTGTCATCTTCCAGCAGGGCAATAAGTTCGCAGTCCGTGCAGATCTTATTTTTGACATCTCGCATCAGTGGACCCAGTCCCATTTCACTCGAGGGATAGGGATTACCTAGCATGCGGCCCTGTAGGAAGTCCTCCTGCTGGGGATCCTTCTCCAACGTCATATAGAACTCGCTCTCGTCGTGCTCCTCAGGATGAATGATGGAGTACAACCGCTCGAAGATGAACACCGGCGTTTTGATGTCATTCATGCGCGTCTTCTCCACCGTGTCGATGAGGATTTCCATGAAGGCACGTGTCTCCTCCTCGGTGCCGCTGGTCATGTCCTCTAGCATCTCGAGCAGCTTCTCCTGAGCGTCGTCAATCAAGCGCGTCCGTTGCACCACCAAGCTTCTCAGGGCAAGATAACTTTCCAAAACGGGACCAAGCATGCGGGTCTTGTAGGTCCTGCGGATATTTGGACACTCGAGCAGTAACCACAACAACTCCACATACTGCCGCAAGGCATAGCCCAATGACAAGTCTGAGGAGAGTGAGTGCTCCTCCATGCGATGCACCTTGCTTATTTCAATAGCCAGCAGCTGTGAGATTTGGCTGAGTACTCCTTTTAGCACTAAATACTGTAGCCAAGGTTGCTCGGTGGCCATGCTCTTGTACAGCATTAGATACTCTGCACTCGCCTCGCCCGCTTCGCCCACATGCTTCAAGAAAGATGTGAGCATATTCAAGGCTTGCTGCCTCCGTTCATTGGTCCTGCTCAAGCTGCTAAGCAAGGAACAGGCCAGCTGGCGGCCAAATCTTGAGTTTGCGTTGAATAGCAACGGTTGGATCCACTTGGCATTGAAAACGAGAGGCTTAACCACTCGGTGCTTGTCCAGCACCCGCTCCCTCCAGCGTTTTCCGTACTTCTCGCTCAGGAAGGCGGCCCGCACCTCACGTCTGGTTCTTGGAGGGGCTTCCGGTACAGAAGCTGTTCCCGCTGCTGGTCCAATTTGCTCCGATTTGGCGTTCTTCTGCTTTGCCTGGCTATTGCTCGGCATCCGACTGCTCCAGGCAGCGTACTCATGATTGCGATCCGAGTTGAGCCACGCCCTGTAGTCCACCGTATTGCCTTCGAGCAGCTTCATACTGCACAGATCCGTTGTGGCCACCTTCTGATTGGGCTTGCTGCTCGGCAGCACCGGACAGATGAGATTCTGCATGATGCGCAGACAGGGATGCAGCACTGAGGTCACAGGACCACGAGGCAACCTTTGGGGAAGGGTAATCAAATATTAGCCCACTATTTATTTAGGATATCGCATAGTCAAACTCACCTGCAGTTGCTAATAAACAGCTCAAAGATGACCTTCAATTTGTATTCCCAGCAGACATCGTCCTGCCCCAAAAGAACTTCCAGCAGGGTCATCTCCTGGTGCACAGCTGCCTCTAAGCTTATCAGAGGAATCGATCCCATTAGCGCATTCTTAACCCTCGCAGTGACCAACTGCAGCAGGTGCATGCATGCCTCGGCGTTATCTTTTGTTAGGACAACCAACAGGTTGCGCACCTCCTCCTGAATCTGTGGAGTGCCTCGTCGCAGGTTGTGCTCGGCCAGCTCGCTTACGAGTCCCTGGCTGTACAAACCGACCCGACAATCGTAGTTGTAGGCCATGGCCCGCAGAAGAGTCAGACACTGTTCGGTGGAGGCCAGCGCGCAGCCATAGCAGCGGTTTGTGGTGGGATTCTCGGATGTCGAGCCCGGATTGACCGGCGGCTGGTCCAGCTGTTGACGATCGTAGGCCACTAGTTCGCTGGAAAGTACATTAAATTAAAATAATTATCAGTAAGAGGCATATATTTATTTATTATATTAAAATTACCTGCGACACGCCTTGACCTTCTGGACGATCTTGCTTAGCTCCTCGAAACTGGTGCGTGATTCCACGCAGTATTTCTGGGCCAGCAGCTGTATGATCTTGTTCACCTGCGAGGTGCTGTGTACGCTGGCCATGTTGTCCTCCACCATGCGATCGCTGCTTCGGTGCTCGGCAACCTTCTGGATAAGGAGCTCCAGCATTTGCTTGTTGGTCAGCAACTGACGGTAAATTCTATCCGCTCGCTCCAGTGAGCTGTGTATCAGTGAAACGGTCTTCACCCGATCCTCTGCTGATTCTATGGGATCGACAGCGCAGCAAACGCGGGCATACATGCTGAAATCGAACTTGGCGTACTTGCAGAAGCCACACGAGTGACACAGGAACGGATCCTTTTCGTCGTAGTTGATAGCCCGACATTTGTGGCACTGGAACACATTCTCGCCGCAATTTCCGCAGACTCCTGGATACGCTGGCACTGCTGCACTGCATCTGGGACACTGAAGATTCTCACTGGATCCACTGACAGTTTCAAAGAAATCAGCAAACTCGATCATCAAATTGCAGGCCGTGATCGGCAGTGGGAAATCGATCTTCAATTCGGTTTGTGCGGATTGCAGGGATACAGAGCGAGCTTTGTGCCACAGTGCTGGACGATTCTTTAGCTCCACCACCGCCTGGACGCTTCGGTTATTGTAGTAGACATTAATGGTCCTCACCATCTTTGTTCGCTTGAGGTCAGCGATCCTCACGATCAACTTGGAAATCGTATGGCATTGCACCAGCTTGTAAATCATAGTGGTTGTTGTGTACTTTGAATCCGACTTAACTGATGGCAGTTTGATGTTGGCCATCGGAACCTCTGGATTGTTGCACACCAAACATGGCTCAGATTCGAGATAGTAACCATTCACTTGAAGAATGGACTCCAGGGTGGTGTATATGGGTGCATTGGGATGCTTGCAAAGCAGCTCGTTCTGCTGCCGCAGAACATCCACAGCCCGAGAGACAAACTCTGGCAGGCGATCCGTGATACTTCGGGTACTTAGTGTCAGATAGCCCAGCAGGTCCACAAACTGCGCTGTTCTCCTGCCGTAAGTGGGTACCAGTGGCCACAGGTTCCAGAATATGTTCAGCAATTTCTCCCGCTGCCTTTCATTGGCATGCTCAAAAAGTCCGGTCATAAAAGAGTGTGCCTGCCATCTCAGCTGGCTAATGTTGTTTTCCAGCAGGAAGATCCTCACGAACCGGATGATCAGGGCATCGCAAGCATACCTAAAGATCTGGTGCACAAATGTCCCACACTGGGCAGGATCGAACTTGGAGTAGTAGGCGTCTGTGTCCTCGCTTTTCTCCCGATCTGTGCGGAGTTTTCCAGATGAAGAGGAGGTCGATGGCTGCGGCTGCGCCTGCTTAGATCCATTGGGAGCGGGTAAATTGCAAACAGCCGCCTGAAGCAATTGTATAATAATGGGGGACACGCCATCATCCAACTGGTAACAGGCGATTTCCATCAGCATGGCTAGTGCATCTTCGTGGACGACGCAGAACTTTTGCCAGTTGCCCGTGCGCATCTGGCTGATCTCCTGGCAAGTACGCAGGTGTTCTGTAAGCTCCACGAGTGAATCGTAAGTCAGTAGAGGAGGATTCGCGTTGTAGGGAGCACCAGTCTACAGAAAACAAAAACCATTAGTTTTTAGAAAATAATAAAAGAAGAAGTATTCAGAACTCACCTTGCTGCTGACAATGTTGCACACCCTTTTGACAACCCGGAAGTGAGCGTCCAGCGAGTGACCGTCCCGATACATGCGGAACTTCTCCTTGCTTCCGCAGATGTACATGAGTAGCTTCCTCACTTGCCGCCGAAGCAGAGTGTTCAGGTTGAGCATCATGTACTCGCACAGCGTAAAGGTCATGGCTTCGCAGAATCCACTGTCGTAGTTATCCGGATGGGCGCTACTTAAGCGAAGTATCTGGTAGGGTAATCGCACAATAATCTCAGTGAGCAGACCATCGTACGACTCGAAGATATCCGGGTAGTTCTTCAGATAGTTGTGTGGTATCAGTATGGATATGTCGGGCTTGGGGCCATGCTTAATGGGCTTCAGTAGCTGAACGCCAGGACCTGAAGATCCGCCGCTGGGTTGAGCAGACTGCAACGCTCCCACTCCACCACCCGCTGCATAGGGATCTCCTAGCACATTCTTCCAGTGCAACAGAAGCGTGTTCAACGCCTCTAAAGCGTAAACAAACGCTCCACTCTTGCTGAGCACATTGGCCGTAGTACTGGCCACAAAGGAACTGTTGTCCTTGAACTGATGCGGTGGCGATGTGGTTCCAGTCTGCTTTGACTTAGTCTTGCCCATCATCACTCCAAATAGGGAGAGCAACGCCAGGCGCACTTCATTGCCAGGACACTTGGTTTCCATCTGTAATATATATTTTAGGGTTTTATAATTTTATCTCCAAAACATTACTTTATTACTTACCCTTGAGGCCGCTCCTCGCTTGCCAATTTCCACATAGTCCACCAAAGCGGTGAGCAGATCTTGCAGCACCTGCTGATCCCGCTCATTGTTGCCGTTAAGATCGGTAGTCAGCATGAGTATCACCTGTATGAGCGGTATGGCCTGTAGCCCATTGCACAGATCAAAAGTTCCCAGATGTTGGATAATGCTCTCCAGCACAGCAATCCTATGTAGCAATACCATAATTAAAACAAGAGAAAACGGTATAGTCGGGTTGTTATCCCGACTATCTAATACCCGTCACTCGGCTAAAGGCAGTGCGAGGGAGATATATATATAATGTTTCGATTGCGTATAACTTTTTAATGAATAGTCCGATTTGAAAAATTTCTTTTACATTTTGATAGGTATTTATAAACACTATAAAATTGCATTTATACATTTATAAAATCTTAAAAGATGTGGCCGCCAGACACTTTTGTGGGGAAATCTTAACCTTCTAGCTTTTGTAGTTTCCGAGATCTCAGCGCTCATACGGACAGACAGACGGACAGACATGGCAATATCGACTCGGCTAGTAGTAAATACTTTATGGGGACGAAAACGCTTCCTTCTCCCTGTTACATACCCTTTTATTCTACGGGTAACGGGTATAAAAATACTTTAATTACACTTACCTTAGATCGTGCAGCTTGCTGAGCTTATCGTCCTCGTTGATCTCGTTATCCTCACTGCTGCTCATGGCACTTAGGCCGGCGACACCACCACCGGAGCCACCCAAGCCACTGGGACCCGGTTGCTCTTGATCATCCTTGGCGGAACCCTGACGCGGAGGAGAAGCATTCGCATGGTCTCCAAAGTTACTGCTCCTGGCGGATGTACCGCCAATACTCTCCACCCCACTGCCTCCACTCTCTGATCCTCCACTTCCGGCAGGCTCTGCAGGTGAAGTGCGCAATGTTGATCCATCGGTGGCTACATTTGAGCCTTCATCGTCATCCGAACCACCGGCGGAGACGCTGGCCGCCGCGTTCGAAGCTGCTGCCATGGCTGCAGCCTGACGAATGCCCTGAAGATTGGCCAATCCTTGTTGAAGAGACTGCAAGGCGTTGGCATCACCACCGTGCTGTTGTAGGCTCAAGGCGATGGCAATGTCCATGATGGCTTCATCGTCGGCATCTTCGGGGAGACCGAGTAGCCGAGGGAAGCCGCCACCCATGAAGGCCTCCAGATTGAGTATCTGCTGCTGACCCACTCCTCCTCCTCCTCCTACACCCACTACTCCTCCCTCCGCTTCAGGATTCGGGTCGGGTAGTCCACCACCACCGCCGACGGCAGCATCCACAGCAACGGCCGCCGCTTCCTCGATGATATCACTAGCAGCCGAGGCAGCCACCGCTTGCAGCGCCCGCATCGTAGAGGTGGATGGAGTAGGTGTGGAACAAGCGGGCGGTGTAACTATGGCCACCTTCCTGCGCTTTAATCTCGGACTTAGCAGCAGGATCAACGCCTCCTTGGCGCTGTGGCTAATCACACTGGCATCGTGTTTGAGCAAATCAATAAAGTACTTGGTCATGCGACCAACCTGTCCGGGATCGGCCAAGGCAAATCCGTACATAATCTCCACGAGACAATGTACAATGGTCTCGGCCTGACACAATCCCCTCTTCACAATATTCATGGGCTCATCCAGCGCCGGCGTGACCTTGTGCAGCTCCAAGACGAATCCCATGAGGGTGGGCACAATATCGTAATTGTTCTCCGCGCAGATCTTAGCCAGCGACTGTGGTCGCGAGTTGGCAATGCCGCGAACCAGGAGAATTAGGCGGTAGAAAGCCTCAGGATCGATCTCCTGCAGAGATTCCAGCTTCTCGAGCTTTGGCTGCATAGCCTGCAGTTCTCCATGAACAAACTGCAGTAGAACTCCATCCTTGTAGTTGTGATACGCGGCTCGGGTTCCATAGAGCGTGGCCAGCACATAGCGGGCCTGCGTCTGGACAGGATTAGGCGTGGGCAGAAGCAAAAGAGCACTGGCTGTCTTCACTGCCTTTTGCCGGATGGCAGCTGGCACTCCAGATCCCAATAGGTGAAGCGCACAGTCCATTACCTCCAAAAGGTGATTGACCATTCGGTCCAATTGAGTAATACAGTTGAATCCCTCGCCAAAGTTGGCGCAACTTGTCTGGGAAGAAGATACTGGTGGAGCACTAGATCCTGCTGCAGTGACATCCTCGCTTTCGTCGGGCCAGCCCACCAGCTCTTTGGACTTGCCATAGACCTCGATGCAGTCGAGTAGTGTCACATGCTCGGGGTCCTGGGATTTGGCGAATACCACTTTCAACAGCTTGTCCGACTGGAACATCTCCTCGCGCGTCAGCGGGATGTCGAACCAGCGGGCCCTTCTCACTGGCGTTGGAACTGTGCGTCCCAAGATGGTGACCGAAAGCGGAGCTCGCTGAACATCCTGAGTTCCAATCAACACTCTTATTCCCACGATCACCACATTGGGATCGTTGTTTATCACCTCCAGGGTGAAGCCATTTGCACGAGTGCTGGCCACAAACATGCCCGTTGAGAACAGACGTGTCTTCAGCTTTTGTTTGTTGTAAATCTGGAGCAGATCATTGCCTCCGAATTCCACATCGGCCAGCATATTGCAGTGCTCGAAAAAGTCAATTGGGAACACGGGCTGACCTCCAGCCGTCAGTTGTTTCTGCTGTTGACTTGCCTTCCTGTTGTTCAGCTTTCCATTTGCCGCATTTGTCTTTGATTTGGGGGCCGAACTGGAACCACCACCCTTTGCCATCAAGGTGGATGAGTACAGCTGATTACCGAATGGTTGAACCTGCGGTGAGAGCCAGAAGCTAGTGTGTTCCGGTTGTGCGGAAAAGATCCTCAGGCTACCGTCCTCGCAGAGCAGCAGGAGCGTGGTTTTCTCCACACCGGCCACGGCATGACGGATGCCCACAACGTCCATGATCCGCGATTTCGCCGACTGCGCCTTGATCTCTTGCAGGTAAATCATCTCGGGCGTGATCATCAAAATAATCGGGTTATTCGATGTCTGCATGCTGGCGTAAACCAATCCCGGGTGACCCGTCACCTCTGTCCACTGGACCAGCGGCTGGAGTGGTCCCTTCGAGGCAGACTTGCTGACCGAATTGGTGTCCAGGTGGTAGATTCCCCGCACGCCATCATTCACATTGGTGAGTGGTGAAAAGAAGCTTCTGCCGGAGGAGTAGCTGTAGAAGAGCAGTTGAAGAGTGTGGGAGTAGTAGATCGACACACCACCGCCGCCAACTTGACCGCTTATATCCTTGATGTGTTGGTGGCTCAGCTCCAAGGTGTTGGTCACGTAGAAATCGCCATGGATCGCCAGGCTTTGCTGATCCAACTGCTGAGTGTAAATGTAACCACTGCTGGCGAAACTCAGCATATAGTAGTTGCCATCTTGGTACATAAAGGTGCAATCTCTAATCTTGCCGACGGCCACTAGGTAATAGTACTTCGGGCTGTATGTATCCACTGCCAAGTCGTAAATCTTCACATAATCAGAAGTGACGATGGCAAGAAGGGTTTGGGATCCAGGTAACCAAACAGCTTTCTTTATATAGTTTCCATTCTCCAGTTGGGGACTCACAACAATGTGTTCGTTGGTACTGCCACTGCTTGAAAAGGTGAGCACATGACACTCCTTTAAACCACAAACGGCCAGGCAATCCTCATTGCAGGGATTTGCGGCCAACGAGAGAACCGTACAGGCGATGGGTGCAGAACTCAATTGGGTTAGAGTCAACTTTCTCTTGGAGGCATCAGCCTGCTTAAGCAGCGCCGAGAGTTGAAGGATGGTCACCTTTCCCTTCTCATGGGACACAGCCAACTGCTGACGACGTCCATGTGGCGATGACAGGCAACAGAATGCCACACGACGCACCACTCCAGAGGATATCAGATGCTTTATCGTCTGACCCTGATCGCCAGAGTAATTCATGCGCACATTCTCGAATGCACCCTCTTGCGAGCCCAGCGTGGCGAACATAAGTTGATCCGTCACCTGGAAGCTCTGCTCAAGCTGGTGGAGTCGCTCCAAGGCAGCCGTTGCCCGCTTGTGGCAGCCAACAATGGAGTAAAGGGTACAGTTTTCCCTTATCGATGGCAGCAAGACGTCAAAGTACTCCAGGATGCATCTTACGACCAGCAGCCACTGATCCTGGTGCTGCAAAGTCTCGCGATAGGGTTCCAATAGCTTGCTAAGCACCATGATGCGTTCGCTAGTCAGGGAATCCTTTCGAGCAGCTATAGGTTGGCTAACCGGTGGGCTGCTCCTCTTCTTGCCAGCCAGCAAGCTCATGTGCGACGGTAGATAGCAGCTACCTATTCCGGATGAATCCCTGACCTCACTGCTGCCAAGCCGACGGCTCAACGCCTGGCAGGAACCATCCTCCTTGGCCCCACAGTCGCAGAAGAAGTTTCCATACTTGGCATAGCTCACATCGTGTCCCTTATGGCAAACCCTTGCGCAAACGGAGCAAACGCCAACGGTGTTGATCATGTTGCAGGTGTGACAGTGGTACCAATGTTGGTTCATGAACTCCTTTTGTGTTTGCGAGAAGGTGCACAGCTTGTTGTTCAAAGTGTCCTCGTCGGAGTCGTCCAGCAGCGAGTCTTGCTCGCCCTCCTCGGCCAGCTCGTCGTACAGATCATCGATATCGGTCTGAAGCTCATCGTCCCAAGGGGGAATGTGTTGCCGACTGCCGCGGTAGCCTATGCTTTGCAGTAGTTCGCTAAGATAGCGCAGCTGGGCGCTAACATTCTCCGCATGTTTTAGATGCTTGTCGGGTAATTGCAACTTGGCCAATTCCAGCCAAAGTAGCGTGGTATTAAAAAGGGCCACATGTCCACGGGCGGGACTGGCATCCGCCAGAGTAATCATTATCTGTAGTACATCCGCAAAATCGCAGCCATCTTGGGGCGGGGAAATTAAAGTTTGTCCCAGCTGCAGCAATGCTTGGAACAATGGTGGAGCTATCTGCGCTGCCTTGCTCTGATCTTTCACCAGGGATTTAACGAAGCTTAGAAGGAGTGCCCCATTTCGTTCGCTTCCACTGTGATCGCAAGCCTGCGAGGAATCCTCTGAGGGATTTGGTTGGGCCGCTTGCCACAAGCTTAGAATTTGCGATGTATTGGCTGCAGCTCCGCCTGCTCCTGCGGCGCTCTCTCCTCCTCCGCCCGCTGCAGTCCCACAATCGTAGTCAATGTCCATGGGATCCAACTGATCGGAGATACTCGGCATAGCCGAAACGGTGGCCATATTCGTTGGAGTCTGAGCATTGCTGCTGGAGCTGCTCGATGGTTGCAAAATGCTGGTCAGCATGCGGCAGGTGGTGTCCAAGGCCTCCGAGGTGCTAACATCTGTGCTCACATTGGGGCCATAGATGATGTGGGCCAACCAGAGCTTCAAACGAGCCACATCCACGGTGGCCAGTTCTGAGAAGCACTCAACCAGATCCTCGTGCGGAAACTGGGAATCTGGTTGCAATGACTGCTGGAAAAGGCGTTCAATGAACTGCAGCATCTTGCGCGCATAGCTGACGGGCAAACTGGTGCCGGTAAAGGAGAGGAGAAGTGTGGTGAGGCTGCCAGTGTGCTGATCCTTGAAGAACTGCCGCATGGCCTGCACAGCCACGGGCTTTTCCAGCATCTTGATCATGGTCTTGAGCACGGCAAACAGCATGGACTCGTTAAACATGGCACGATCCTGATCTACAGGAGCACCGCTGTTAGCTTGTGGCTGCCGAAGATCGGCTGCAAAATCCTTAAGCATTCGATAGCAATATCCAATCATGTGCTCGTAGAGCAGCAGTTTCTGGGCCTCTAGCGTCAAACCGCTGAGGATCTCCCGCAGGCATTGTTCGCTCTGCCCTTGCAGGTAATCAGTTCGCATGTCCAGCATGGAGGCAATCAGCAATTGCTTCAGCTGCGCCTCCACCTCTGCGTTGCCGGTGCAATGCGGCAGAAGAAGTTCGAACAAATGCAGGATTGACTTCAAGCAGTGCTTCAGAGTGTGCAGGGTGGAGTAATTGGCTCCGCGGGTTAGCTCTATTATATGCGCATCTATGACGTTCAAGGTGTACGGCTCCACTGGATGTTGCTTGCCATCAAAGGCTGCATCGTTGACCATCAGGCACTTGGGCCATTCATTGGCTATCAGTTGTTTGTCCTCATTGGGCAGCAGTTTCAGAAAAGCCGCATGAAGTTCCAACATAATTGCTGGCTTATCGCTTACAATGGGCACAATCAGATTCAATGCTTGCTCAGGTGTCGAGCTTGACAATTGCTTCAGCATCTGCCCACGCACAATAACCGAAAGCAGGCGGTAGGAATTCATTAGCTTTATAATAAGCTCGTTGACCAGCTGGTTATGTTTCTGCAGATCACTGGGCAGCTTACCCTCCTCTTCGTGCTTTGACTTTTGCTCATCGATTGACTCGTTCGAAGAATACAGTTCGGGGTCGTTGGAAGAGGTGGTTAAAGAAGTACCCGTTGTAGAGGACTGCTCGCTGGCAGCATCTTCGCTCTCTTTTCGCGGCCACTTGAAGCCCTCCTTGTTTGCCCAGGCCACCGCCTGCATGTGGGCCACCAAGGAATCGAAAAGGATGAGATCAGAGAGCCTGGGAGATCCTGCAGAAAGCAAGTTTTCAAAGGATTAAAGAGAATATTGTGCAAGTTTTTATATTTTATACTTTATATTAACGGACTCCCGAAATTCGCAAAATAATTATCCTCGATGGACCGCGATTTCTTAAGAATTTAATTGCAAAAAGAACTTGGCCATGGTTGTCTTGTAATTGAATTTCAAAGTTCCCGCTTTTACTATAAAAAAACAAGGGTGCTTTTCTCATATTTTCAATCAAAGTTATTACCTTTTAATGAGTTCCTATAAAATTAATAAAATGTTTAAGTGAGTTTCCTATAAAATAAATGAATTGCTTAAATGAGTTTTTTAAAATTTTGTTATTTAAATAGTGCATTTCCGCACCACCATTTAGGTAAAGTTCCAGGTTATTTTTTTAGTAACCTATTATGGGCTAGAAATCTTTTTGCTTATGTATTCCCGAATAAGAAGTATTTGAAAATAGTGAATTTAAAAAAGAAAGTAGAAGGAAAAATGCGTAGCGAGCAAAAAAAAAATTAAGAAAAAATCGAGTATAATTTTTTGGCGAATTTCGGGGGTGAGTCCGCTAATATTAAGTATTACCTATATTTCTCTTACCATTTCCGTTCATCTGACTATTAAACGCTTCCACACCGAGGATGGTTTGCTTCAGACTGTATTTCATATCGGCCGCTATATCGCCCACTTGATTCCACAACGTCTCGGCGTACTGGGTGTACATTCCCTGCTTGATAAGACTGTTCACCACCAGGTAGTGCGAACTAGCCAGTGGGCAGCGAATGCTCCAGATCAGCGAATGCAGATTGGGCGACCGTTCGACCTTCAAGGACTCCACGTGCGAGGTAGAGGGCGGCAGACCTAAAACCAGCTTCCATGCAATGCTAAAGCAGTACTGCATAGCGCACAAGTTGTGCATGCTGGCTTCCTTCTCTTTTTCCTTTGAATATACCGACATGTCGGTGATGGAGAGTATGTCAGTGAGGGCATCCACCAGTAACGGATACTTGAGCTTGTCCGGTGTGCAAAGAATAAAGTTCCAGGCCAAGCCATCCAACTTGAACTCCTGCGCCCAATAAGGTTTGTCCGGATCGCCCATAACCAGGGAATAAAATGTCGGGCGTATAGCTGTAATCGGTAAGGGATTTTATAGAGTTGCGCTGGGATTTATGGCAAATAAATATGCACTCACCTGATCCATATTCACCAGCCGACTTGCGGAACTTCTCCTCAATATCCTGACGGCAATAGGAATTCAATTTGGTTCGACTGTTGAGAAGATCCGTGATCTTTTGGCTTTCCGGCATGCTGCTTACGCTGAACAGATTCCAGCGTACCTGGTCGAGCAACTCGGGAGGAGCATTGTACAAATGCTTCATGAGATACTCCAAAAACAAAAGCAAGCGTGACAAGAGCATCATTTGGCTGTTTCTTACGGGTCTATCGCCGCTAATTCCACGGCAAACTTCCGCACAACGGATAACTCCTCCGGCCGTCAACAGCAGAATGGATTTCTTTTGCATCAGATTCAGCGAGTGGAATAGGAAAAGCAACAGTTGGGCGTGCTCTATATTCAAGTCTTCGTAGTCCGAATCAGTGGCGGCGCTCCAGGAGCAGACGCCCTCAACCAGAGTGTTGATCAGGCGATGCCAAACAGACAGGCAGGCGGCCTCTTTCTCCTGCGTGGGCTTTAGCAACAGGATTTGCACGAGCACGGACAAGGTGCTTGGATAGACCTGCAGGGGCCAGGTGTTTGTATCCGTGGACCATGGCGATATGGACAAGTGCTGCAAAAGATTCGACTGCAATTGCTCGGAAAGCAGCGAGGTGGATATCAAATTGTGTATATAGCGTCCTGCAGCGCCCGAAAAGCGTATCATCGATGTCTGCCACTTGGTAGTGGCCACCGCAGAGGATCCTGCTGCCGCATTAGCAGTCTGTGCACTTCCCGAGCCCTGTTCGCTCTCATTTCGCATGACATCGCGGTCAAAGTCCTTGATTATATTGGCCATCAACAGCATTTGCTGATCACTGACTCCCGCCTTCACATAGCGCTGCATGTAAGCGTGCCGATTGGCCAGAAATTGGTCCAGAAAACAGAATATATCCGCCGCCAAATCTAAATACTCATGTGGCTCATCCAGCTTGGGCACAAGGGCGCTCTTCTGTTCGCCACGCTCTTGTGTGGATGTATTTGCATTGTCGTCATGTGTTTCGGGGGAAAGAGTCTCCTTAAACCAGTGGCCCAGGTAGCTCTCGCTGTCGTCCTCCTCCGAGTTGTCGGAGCAGGAAAGAGAATCGTTAAAGTAGGTAGTTGAATCCGAGTAGCTAATGGGTTCACATTCGGTGCGATCCTTGGCCGAGGCGCGTCTCAAGGTGCATGCCTTGCGATAGGCCACGGTGGCCAGAAAAGTGAATAGCTGGTGGAGAGTGGCCGTGTTGAGCACTCGCACAATCCTCTCCAGCGAACTGTAGTTCTGCAAGATGTCGAACTGTGCGGGCTCCGGCAGCTCGGAAGATTCAGGACTCTGTCCGCAGGCGGATTCAATCTTCAGATCTTCAATTAACTCGGAAAGCAGTTTAATGCTGTGGTTGGCAATGGCCGCGTTAAGTTCCCCGAATCCTTGCTGAACTTTGAACAGATTGACTCTGGCAATTGGAGTGGTGGGAGCGGTTCCAGCCTCACTTCCCGTCTTGGCGGCTTTGTTAGTCGATTTGGATGCAGTCTCCAAACTGGATCCACCACTACCGGAGGCGCCCATCGCTCCTTGGATGCCGCTTATCAACAGCCAGCTGCCGTAGCAGAGATGGTTCTGATACACATGAATCCTGGCCGACGCCTTAAACATATCGCCAATGTTGGAGTAGATCTCCAAGGCCTTGTTCACTATGCTGCAGGCCTGCTCCTCGAAGTCGTCGTGGTCCTTGTTGGTTGGCCCGGAACTAGAACCTCCTCCTCCGCCGCTGCCTTGACTAGTGGATGCAGTCTGCTGCTTCTGGGAGCTGCCTGCTTGGCTCATTCCCAGTACACTGGTGGCTATCGATGTGAGGACAGCATTGTACAGGGCAGCAATGCCGCACATCGAAAGCCTTTCAATGCGACTGGGAGTCAGTGGCTGCAGCACAATCAAGGCATGCGCCTGACTCAAAATGGTGAGATCAGTGAGCATGTGATTCATGCTCGATTTAACAGTGGTGGCCTCCACTTGCGTCAGGGGCAAATAGAGCGGCTTGCCACCGTTGATGGTCTCCAAATATTTTGAACGGTAACGATTCAGGATGGGCAGGCCAACACACACGTCCAGCAAGGTATCAACTCCGTTTTGCTCCTGGAAGTACTCCACATTGGCCGCAAGCAGTTGGTCCTGTAATGGGAAAACATTTAAGTGGGTGTTTCTTAAATAACTCAGATGATCAGCCTTATTTAAAATCAGGTATTATATCAATCATATGCCTGTTTCAGTTTAAACTATTGAATTGTTTATTATTAATAATTCTATGAACTCAGAAAACGATTTTAAAATAAACTTCGTGGAAGTGGTCCAAGTTAGAATTGGAACAAATAAGTACTTACATTAATTTTAAGACTGTTTCTTTGTTTCAAACACGGTTGCCACTTCAAAAATTTTTTTTATGAGCGAAAAATAGATTAAAAATGAGCGAATTTGAATAAAAAAAGAGTTAAATATTTACCATATAGCAAATTACCAAGGGTTTCAGACATTAATTACTTTTAAAATTGCAAAGAAAAATGCATAAATAAAAAAAATTAATTCGTTTTTTTCAAGTTTAGAATATTTTTTATCGCTATTAGCAAAAAAAGAGCCAAAAAATGGCTCAAAAAGGCAACGCGAGAGCAAAGATTATGATCTGTTTACACTACGTGGGTTACGATTTATTACAGGTATATGAAAGGAATAAACAAGGCTGATGCTGGGATTTATCTTGCTCACTGTGCAGTCGGTGACCTCTTCGCTGAGCGGAACCCAGGTCATTTTGCCTGGCTCCAGTGGGGCAATCAATTGCTGCAGGATAACCGAGGACAGGTCCGACCGGGATCGCTTGATCTCCGACTTGGGCGACTCCTTGTCGTTGCTCGCTCCGCTGCCGGAGGAACTGCTGCTGGGCAGGATGCTCTTGGTGGTCGACTCCGGGTGCTTGCAGCTCTTCAGGACATTGGCCACCGCATTGTAGTCGAACATGGCCGACGATGTGGACGGCGGACTCTCGCGGCCCTCGCAGAGCATCTTGAGGGCGCCCAGGAGCCACTTGGTCTCGTACACCGACACCCTGGGCAGCCTGTAGATGATGAAGCGGATGAGCACGGCGGTGGCATCGTGCAGCTGACAAATCTGCGTCTGGCAAACTGCAAAGACCAACAGAGATTATAGATGTATGAATCACTCGGTTCTTGGCCAAACATTTCTTTGTTGTGTTGTTTTTCGTTGGCGAAAAATCATTAGGGGTGCACTTACTCGTCTTGATTTGCATAAGTTTGTCAGCCGCCAGGGCCGCAAAGGCCGTGTAAAACTGCGTGAAATTGCTTTCCTCCTCGAAAAAATCATGTTCGCTAGACAAATTGCGGGATAGAACGTTGCGTTAGATCTCGAAAATGCAGAATTTTCAAAGCTTTTGGCTGTTTCGTCACTCGGGCGGCCATATTTAATTTTGCAAGTCACTTTTTGCACTTGCACTGTGTGTAGTCCTCAAATATTTTTCACTGCGCCATTCGCCGAGGAAAAATTCTGGATCGCCTCCACTTACCATCGCGTGATCGCTTTTAGCAGGTTAACTACTTCGTTCTTGTTGAGGGCTCCTGTGCGGTTTAGCAGCAGAGCTTTTACTACGGAGTTCCAATCCGTTCCGCCGCTGTGGGCCGACATTATTGTTTAAATTCCCGTCAATTTGCCCGAAAGTACTCGGCCTACTGTTAACAGTGTGGCCAGATGGGAGGGGCGGGTAAATACCGCGCGACCAGGGCTACCAATAGTTGTGCACAATCGTATTTAGGGTATTCCTTAAACTGTTGCTTAATGGTTGAGTTATAATCAGCTTTTTATCAGCTGTCCCACAGAAATTCGATTGTCAGAAATTTTAGCAATTCAAAACCCATAGAATATGGAATCGTTGAAAAGGGCTGTAACATGTTTCAAAGAACTTGCTAGGTCTGTAACATTTTAGTACCCAAAAATGCTCGATCATTTTTCTGTAGCCTGTCATGCTCCGATCAGAACAGGAAAAAATGTTTCGAGCTCTGTCCTCTGTCCGAGCAAAGACACTTTGTTTTGTTTTACTCGTGTTGGGTGTCCCCACCTAACTAGATGGGATACAAACGAAAAAAATCAAAATAACAGTTAAGGACTAACATTTAAAAACCAATGCCTATGGCATTACTACAATTTACTACGGTTTACTACGATTTACTACGATTTACTACGATTAACTACGGTTTACTACAATTTACTTCGATTTACTACGATTTACTACGATTTAATACGATTTACTACGGTTTACGTCGATTTACTTCGATTTACTATGATTTACTACGGTTTACTTCGATTTACTACGGTTTACAACGATTTACTACGATTTACTACAATTTACTACGGTTTACTACGGTTTACTACGATTTACAATGGTTTACTACGATTTACTACGGTTTACTTCGATTTACTACGATTTACTACGGTTTACTACTATTTACTACGGTTTACTACGATTTACTACGGCTTACCACGATTTACTACGATTTACTACGATTTACTACGGCTTACTACGATTTACTACGGTTTACTACGGCTTACTACGATTTACTGCGATTTACTACGGTTTACTTCGGTTTACTACGATTCACTATAGATTACTATGTTTTACTATGGATAACTTTTTTATAAAATTAAGGAATGTATTTTTAGTTTCTCCTACCTAATAATTTCAGTCAGTAAATAACAATGAAAAATAAATGTATAGATAATCTCAGTTGGGAATATCCAAAGTATTTCGCGAATTGGTTTCAGTGCATTTTAAAATGACTAACGCCTTTTTGGTTTGTGAAATAAAAATACCAAACCGGCACTTTCCAATTTTTCCTTCCATTCAGTAGGGCAACACTGGCTACCTCGCGGATTTGTTTATAGTTTTTGGCAATGCAGTTCCACTTCAAAATCGCTGACGCTGAAAGGGACAGGGACAATGTGGCGGCGTCCAGCAATGTTGGCGCCAATCCGCATGCCGCCCTGCAGCCGCAACAACCTGTTGCACTGGTGGAACCGAAGGATGCACAGCACGAGATCCGATTGCAGTTGGTTGACGACATTCCGGGGACGCCTCGTGCAATAGATAGAAACCCATTGATGAATCCCTCTCTTGCAGGAATATAGTGGCCACCTTCTCGGTGAACTGTGAACTGGACCTCAAGTCCATCAACTCGCGCACCCGGAACTCGGAATATTCGCCCAAGCGCTTCAGGGGCGTGATCATGCGGATGCACTCGCCAAGGTGCACCGCACTGATCTTCCGGACGGGCAAGATCATCTGCACCGGTGCCCGCAACGAGATCGAGGCGGACATTGGCTCCCGGAAGTTTGCCCGCATCCTACAGAAGCTGGGATTTCCCGTGAAGTTCATGGAATACAAGCTGCAGAACATTGTGGCCACCGTGGACCTGCGCTTCCCCATCCGACTGGAGAACCTCAACCAGGTGCACGGCCAGTTCAGTTCCTACGAACCGGAGATGTTCCCCGGCCTCATCTACCGCATGGTCAAGCCCCGCATCGTTCTCCTGATCTTTGTCAATGGAAAGGTTGTCTTTACGGGCGCCAAGTCGCGAAAGGACATCATGGACTGCCTGGAGGCAATATCACCAATCCTTCTAAGCTTTCGCAAGACGTAGTAGGCTCTGCGCATCCACGTGTTACGCACTCTACTTTAATTTAGTTTATTTATTTTTTCTAAGAGCAATTCTTTTTATGTGTTTAGTTTTCTTTTCTTAAAAATAATTAATTTAAAAGAGCAGTTTTGTTTTGGTGCAGCCTAACCGGGAAAATATGAACTTTTTTATATATAAAGCGTGTCATTTTGTATACTTGAATTACTCATATTTCATTTGAATTTATGGAAAAATTATTTATATTAAATTTAAATAGTCAATAGCTCTGATAAAAGACTACTACCGACTTATAAAAAAACAAATATATTATTTTTTAACTAAGTGTTATTACTTTAGGTTATAAATACACCCTGTAAATTTATCAAATATGGTAAAAGGAAACTTTTTTTTAAATAAAAAGTACTTTTTTTGCAACCGGAGTTTAAAATGGGTTGGAGAAATTCTTTAGACTAACGGCCTATACCCCAGAAACCCCGAAAAATTATCATAGACGTTAGAGGCCTGCATGAATGTATTTATTTCAAAACTTACAGTACTGTACAGCTGTACACGGTACTCACATTTAGTATACTCATACAATATTGTAGAGAGTACCCACTCTACCGATAGTAACTGAGTACACTATTTTAGAGTTGCAACACTTTTTTAATACCATGTGTATGCTTCTCAATCTGAACAATACTATGAGTGTCGTCTCAATTACTATTGTGCAGTACTGTTCTCTGAGTAAAAAAAAAAAGTTCAAATTTGTATTGCAATAGCCCATCAGAAGACGAAGACTCCATAACTCAATCTAAGCCACAAATCGATCCTGTTTTTGAAGACTACACTCAACCAATCCAAAGCAATAGCCTTCATAATACAATTAATGATGAAATCGAAACATATAAACACGTTAAAATCTCGTACAGTGACGACTTTAATGTCCTGCAATGGTGATTTAATAATAAGAAACCATTTCCATTATTATACAAACTAGGCCTACAAATCTTAGCGGTCCCAGCAAGTAGCGCTCCGTCGGAGAGGGCGTTTTCAATTGCAAAAAATCTAATTTCCGCAAAGCGTTCCAAAATTGCTTCGACTGAAGACATGGTCAACAAAATAATGTATTTAAACTCCAACATAGACAGCATTAATGAAAATGTCTTAAATAGCGATTAATGTATTAAGAAATCCATCAATATTTTATGACTAACGACACTTTGTCTTTTTCATTAGGTTTTAAGTTATTCTGCTAGTGGATAGATTACAATATTACAAAGAAATAAGCAAGCTTTAACATTTTATAAATTCAGTAGGCCTTTTAATTTTGGGAAAACTTCATTCACTGTACAATGAGTTATTGTACACCAAAAACACTGTATTCACAATATACTATACTGTGTCTGGAAAAGTGAGTACAGTATTTGGCAATACAGTCACAAGTAATGAATACAGAAAAACTTATACAAGTTTTAAGAATGAGTGATTCATTTGTCAGTTTGAATGCATTCATGCAGACCTCTAATAATTTTAATAATTAAATCCGATTTTATAAAAAACTGCTTCCATCGTTTTTCAGAATTCTTAGCAAAGAAAAGTCGAGCCGTAAAACATTTTATTCATTTATTTTTCAGGATTCGTTTATTACAAAAGAAAACACAAGTTACTTTATAGAGAGAGATTCGATTCTTATGGTACGGAGGGGAACGACTTTTCAAATTTGTATACAGACGGAAATATTTCCTTGTTCCTCGCTTATTCAGCTTCAGCTTCATGTACATGGCTCTGTGAGATTTGTGTATAGAATTTAAAAACTAATTGTGGTTCATGTGGAGAGAATATACGTATAAAACTTACAAACTATGCAGATTCATTAGTTGCATAAATTAATTGGACGGTTTCTTCAACGTTTTTCTCGCTTAATTTCGTTTAAAAATATTCAAGAGTTAGGTAATACAAATTAGATAAATTTCCATTCGATATGCATGCAAACTTCTGTCAAGATACATTTGCTAATGATTTCTAAAATCTATTAAAGGCATTTTGTGAAAGACACATTGATTGATTTTTCATTCCGCACTTGGAGCCCGCTCTATGATAAGGCATAGTGTGGTTCGTTACGACTTACATTAGATACATTAGGTGGCTAAATGTGGTCTGCTTTGTGTGTAGCAGAAGATTCTTTGTTCAGCAATAAAAATAAAAATTAATTTACGATTAACTGCCGTTTGTACATTCGATTCTACAGCGGGTCTATGGAGTACTACAGAGAAAAAAACTAAAAATAAAACCAAAATGTTGACCAGCATTTTTGGACGGAATGCAATTTCGTTGGCAAACAAAAAGACTACAACTCAAAACAAAAAACTAAAAATGAACAAAAACACTACAAATCTTAGCAAAGTGTTTCGTGGGTGACTTTGTGGATATCGTTTACTCTTCCCTATGTGAGCAGCTGCATCATATTTAGGACCAGGTGCGTGCGACTCCGCAGCAGGTAGATAAACACGCTGAAGAAGAGCAGGGACATGGACATGGAGGCGCGCCAGCCCATGTTGTAGATGGAACAGTAAGGACACTGGGAGCTGCCGCACACCTCGCAAATGTTCAGCAAATAGGTGGGCAGGGCATCGAATATCGATTCGTTGAAACGTTCTGTAATTATTCAATTATTTAATGGGTTTGCTTGGTAAATATTCTTTATTTTTTGGACTAAACTTACCCGGTGCATAATAGTCGTAAATCCGCACCGGCAGATAGCGCGACATGTTGGCCACTGGATACCAGCGTTCTATGGTGAAGTTTACACAGATATCCTCGCGATCGAGCTGTTTAAAGGTTATAAAAATAAAGATCAGTTTGTGATTTTTCCTCATAATTTCATTAGTAACTTACATAGTCAAAGTAAAAGACAATCTTGCGTTCCAGATAGCGAGCCCTTCTCAAGTTCCTAACACGATTGCTGAGCACATAGCTGTCCAGTTTTTGCTGCTGTATCCAGTAGCCAGTTGGTATGGCCACATCTAAAACAGCCATTCCCGAACGCTCAGACTCATTTTGGTTAATCCAGCTGAAAAATGTACACTCTGTTTGAAAAGATCTTATGCTTTTAACGTTTTTCAGGACTCACTTTTGACAGGCAACGTAGGAGATATGCGACTGATTCCTGCCGTGGAAGATTGCCTTGGTGTGAAGTCCAAAAGCTGGCACCGGCGGCTTGGTTTGGAACTTTTCAATGTCCACATTGTATTGCACGTGCATCTGGAGGATGGCATAGCCAGCACCCTTGGCCTGCACCTTGATGGTGCCCCACGCGTCTGGAATCTAAAAGATAAGATAATAGAAAATAAAGTTTACAGTTTAATTACAAGACAAGATTCTTACTAAGAATGCATTCAATGAATTATTTTGAATTTTTTGTTTTATATGAATGAATTAATTACAATTTTGAGTTTAATAGAATTGAATGATCATTAATTCAAGAATTCCGAAATTATTCAAACGACAATTTCTTTTGAAGAAGAAAGGGCCATAATTTTGTGATTAAATCTGCCTGAATTTTATTTACTATGCAGTTAACATTGATTTGTTAAAAATTTTTCACTTTTTGTCCTCAAAAGAAAGCACAAAAAATAACTGGAAAATTAATAAAAATTATTCATTTATTGATTGAATTCAAAATGAATTAGAAAAACATTCAATTCATTTCACATAGAACTGAACTAAACAAATCAGAAATTTCATGTCATATAATGATTAAACAAAAATGGAATAATTCACGCAGGGCTCTAATTCTTACCTCGATACTCTGCAGTTTCGCCAGATTCGTGTCATCAATGTATAGCGTTTGAGTCTTGCCGCCCTGCGATGAGGCCTCGATCTCCACGGTCAGCGAGGACACCTCGCGCAGCCTCGACCGCACTGTGTACTCCACAAGGGCCTTCAGTGCTGCACTGGTATCCTGGGTGGATGCCCATCCGCCGTCGTTTAAGCGCTGCGAGTTCAACCACCTTACAATGGGATCCACAAAGAACTCACGACGTGCCACATAAACCAGCAGGGCGTAGGCGGTGGTCTCTATGTTGAGGGAGTCATATTCGTACGGCAGGCGGGGCAGGGAGAACCACTTTTGATTCTCCAGCTTGCGCGGTGGTTGCGGAATTTCCTGGTTACCCCAGTACATAAAATCGCCGATAGTCCTGGCCTGGCGTCGCAAAATGGAGAACACCTCTTCGGCAATCGGAGAGTTGCAAAGCTGCAGCGCATAGGCAGTAATGGCTACATCAAATGGCTGCGCTTGGTGTTTCAAAAAGTCCATATTCCTCTCTATATAGGCCACAGCTCGCTGGGTGGCCAAAGCAACGCGAGATCCCAGCGTGCCAGAGATATCTTTCACGGTGGCCAAAGTAATGAGGACATGCGAGGTGAGCGTGATGTTTTTATCAAAGTTGGTGCGATTCATCTTCCTGTCCGGCAGCCAAGTGACCTCGTAGAACGATCCCTGCGGCGTCTGGTGCTGCAGCAGCCAACGCATGTTCTTCTCAATAATGGTGGCATCGATCCAGATGAAGTTCTCCCACTCATAGAAGCTGGCCTCTTGGAAGACCCTCAGGCAGTAGCTGGTTAGCCAAACGGACGAATCGGAGTTGTTCCAATCGGAGCGGAACAAGGAGAAACTTCCATCGGGACGCATGAAACTCAGCTGCCGCTGATAGCCAATATTCATGTGGTAGAAGGCATTCTTCTCCAGCGTTTTGTTGCGCTGATTGATCAAACGCATGTACATAATTGTATATAGATTGGCGGCGAAACTGAAGGCATTCTGCTCGCCCGACTCCATGGGTAAATATAGCAAAGAGCTGGCGTTCACAGGCATGGTGGGGAAAATAGGACCCACTACATCGCCCACAACGGATATCCTAGCCTTGTTTGAGCCATACACAAAGTAACGATCCACCTGGTATGGAATCTCCGGCGTCTGGGTTACATTCACATGCATGTATTCCAAAACGTAGGCGCGGTTCGAGAGATCCAGGAGGACGGACTGGTGACGATACTGCGGCAGACCATCAGACTCGACATGCAATGTTCTGGTTATGGTATCTGTTCCTAGTAAAGTCGCCACATGCAGGGTAACATCCACATTGCCCAGACGCTGGGGCACAACAGGTACATAAACCACCGTGGTTCCTTGGGCCTCCAAGTAGATAAAGAACTGGTGTTCTCCAAAACTGGTTCTTGGATTATAGGACCTTACAATGCCATCCTCCTCCACGTGCACAAACTTGTAATCCGGACTGCCGTGCAGCACCACAATGGCCTCGATGGGAGTGGTCATGTAGTTGAAGACCGTCACACGGATGCCCACCTGTTCGCCCTGTCTGCAAGCCTCAGGCATTTCGACGTTGATGAAGAAAGGTTGCACACCCACGTACTCCAAGGCCTTGTTAATCATTCCAAATCCTTTAGACGGACTCACGCTGAAAGCACTGACCATCCAGTAGGCGGGACGATCGGGAACCTCTACATTGAAGATGTATCGACCATGTGGTCCGATGTTCACATCCTTCCAGAGCCACACATTCTCATAGTGGCGCAGCACGCGATTGAATCTGTATTTCCGGTAGTTCAACAGCTCTGTGTCATTCCGCACATGGCAATTGATCTCGTCTGTTCCGTCATCACAATCAAACAAGCCATCGCACTGCTTCTCGAGGCGATAGCAACGTCCACTTAGGCACTCGCCGAAGCCCAAAGTGCGATTGCAGGTGTCCTGCCTCCTGGGAACATATCCATCCGTAAATACAATCAATCCGCTGTACTCAAATGTGCGATTCGCATCAACACCAAACGAGGAGGCGGGGAAGTAGACCAACTCATCGGGATTTCCCTCGTGCGAGTACCAAATGTGCTTGTAAGTTCCGTTCGTCTGCTCGTCAAAGCTGGACATCTTGGTAATGATCTTGGCGTAGGTGAGTTCATTGCCCGCCTGCATCGTGTAGAAGGCACTGTCGATGCCAGAGAGTCCTACGTAGGATCCCGGCTCTCCAAAGATGGCCACTTCCACTTTCTCTCCCGTTCTCGCCTTGCGATTGTTGATGTAAACGGTGAAGTTGTTCCGCGAGATGCCATTTACTGGGAACGTAAGCGAATCTGCCACAACCTGTCCCTGCTGGTTGATCTTCCACACCACCATAGTGGCCACCGGGGCCATTTCGGAGCTCAGGACCACAGCTATGGTTTTGATACCCTCCGTGATGGTCTCGCGATCATTGACCAGTATAACACCCTTTGACATAATTAGATAATTGAACTCCTCCAGGTAGAAATTGGTGCGAATGTGGAAGATTATGTACTCGCCGACCACAGGTTTCTCTGTGCTGGTGGTCACCTTGATGTGCTGATTTCGGGGAGAGTAATGGGAGACCAGAAGAAGCTCCGTTTGAATGCGTTCACCACGCGGATCCACAAAATTGGCCTGCAGCCGCATGTTTTGTATGCCGTTCAAGAAATCCCTCGCTTGTGGGCGGTCATCCAGGTTCAGATCGTTCCTAATGTCAATCTTCACCTCCCAGATGCCATCGCTCTGCTGGGACATCTGTAACCGCTGGGCTGGCCAATCCCTCCGGCCGCCATTGCGACTCTCAACAAAGCCAGTGACCTCCATCAAACCCTGGCGCAGTAAATTCGTATCAATTGGCGAACCATCATGGTACTCCACAGCCAGGTAAGTGGTGAAAGGCATGGCGGGCTTGAAAACCTGAGGGGATTCGCCCAGGAAAACCACTTTCAGACTGGAGTTATAAACCCTGGCAACGGAATAGCCACTGATGATCTCATCGTAGAATTTCTCACCCACGGTGGCCGTTATCAGCACCTCTGAGTTGGCTAGATTGGGCACCAGAAGCTCCAGCTCCCTCAATGGCCACTTGAAGTCAAAGGTTCCGTTGAAGTAGCGCAAGAAGGGCAGCGTCTTTCGATATGTTCCACTCCACGCCTCGTAGCTGCTGTCCTGGTACTCGGGTTTTCTCACCCAGAAAGGCCACTCTTCGTCAAACTGATAGTGTCGCTCGACCACATATTGATTTCTGTACAGAATATCTTGCGAGAGATCCGTTCCATCCTGGGGCAGCTGACCGGGCACACTGTACTGCACTTGTGGATTCTGGTTTGGATTATTGTAGCGCCAACGCTCGTTGTATAGATTAATCTGTTCCAAAGGTGATCGACCCAGGCGATACTTCTCATTGAGCACCTGGTTGCTAAAGTAACCAATTGGCCGGATTGTTGCCTTGATTGTGAGATTTCCTCTTACTGGCAGTCCACTGGTGAAGTTGGCCATTACCCTTCCGGTGATATACGGATCTGTGGTGAAGAAGTAGGCTGGCATGGTAACGTTTACTTCGAAGCGCGTCTGGTAGTATTCCTCCACCGTGAAGTGACTTTCCTCCTGCTGACCCTGGGCAATCACACGGATGGTCCACTCGCCGAAGCAGGGCTGATCGGCCAGCTTGTACTCCAGCGAAACGGAGCCCAAGTTGGATTGACTGAATATAAAATAAATTGGTGATTAGATTAAGTATTAATTTAAAGTCTAAGCAATTCTATACAAAATATATTTATAATTTAAGAAATTAATTGGTAGACCTAGGATTTTGCATATTTTTACCAAAATTTCTAGGTAGGTGTCATATTTTTCAAATGTAATAAATTCGGATAATATCGGAAATATGCAAAATATATGCAAAAAATATATGCATAAAATATGCAAACAACTGGACGCTCAAATTTTTAATGCAGCCCTCTGGTATTCTAAGGAACCGTCAGTAAACACGGCGAGCAATTTTGCATTTTATGCAAATATTAAAAAAAAAAAAAAATGTATATGCCATAAATTTTAAACTATATTTTGAAACGAACTTTAGTGTTTTTGGAATTGATCTATCTTTATCCTATAAAAGTATACAAATATGCAAAATCCGAGGTCTATTAACTAGAAATTTTCCTGTACTTACCGCGAAAGCCAACGCTTTAGTATATGCCTATTTGGATCCAACATGTAAACATCCACGGGATTATCAAATCCCTTGAGTTCGGTTGTGATGGGAATAGTCCTGAATCTCACAGTTTCTCCTTGCATGTAAAGAGGCTTATCGGTCTGCACAAATATCGTCATAGAGCGCTGAGAGAAGTCCAGTCGGGTTTCGTTGAGGAAGGCCAGGCCACCGAAAACGTTCTGGTAGAAGCCCTCCACTCTTAGCTTATACTTTCCAGTCACACTGGTCGGTGGGATTCTCATGAGCAAAGTTTCGGGCACGCCTTCCTTAACATCTTTGGAGTCGCCACTGATTTGGACACCATCGCAAGCGATACTGGCATGCACAGTTATGGGGTATTGCGCTTGGAGAATGGACACAGACACTTGGTAGATTAGACCAGGTCTGACCATTCGAGAGGCCACAATAAAGTAGGTGGGCTCCCGCGAGTGGAGGGACTCCAGGAAGGTGGCCTTGATATTGTAGGACGACTTTCCGCGAGTCAAGCTCGGTTCTTCCTCTACTCCCACTCGTTTGCCGTACTCATCCTGTCCGGCCAGATTGTTGAAGCTTCCGGAATCCGCCCTGTACGGCTGTCGATCGTTGGGATTCGTTTGGCCATTATTTATGTTGTTAATGCCATACTGATTCGTCTGCGGATTGTTGCCCCACTGCTGGTTTGGCAGAAGCGGCTGCTGGGGATTCTGCTGATTCTGGTTGGGGTTGTAGTAGGTGTCGCTCTGACCGAACGTCGGCTGCAGTGCATCCAAAACGGCGGCTACCACGAGCAGGGCGCGCAGCAAGTGCCACATCATTGCTGAGGAGAAGTCAGAAGTGAATGAATTAGAATCGCTGAGTATAACTGCATCGCCCATGTACTATAAATAGTGGGCTCTGATTTGGGTGTTCTGGCGGTTGCTTGATGCCTGTCCAATAGGGTGTTTCAATATTTTTAAGAGAATTACTTGGGTGCTGAGAAAATATCTCTATATCTAACTATATATCTCTATTTATCGGTAGCGTAATTAAAATGGAGAGTATCTTGACTAATGAATATTTTGTACGTCTCTTTATAGTGTACCTTTAAATTGGGAATTAATGAAAAAAAATTTAATTCTTCATAAATTGTATTTAAAGCAAAATTCCTCTAAAAAATATGTATTTGTATTTCATATGTATTTGTTTTTTAAATATTATCATATTGGCTTTAAATCAAGTTGTTTTTTTAAGCAAATATTTAAAGATTGGAAAAAGATTTTACACATTTGTTGCATTTTATATGACCGACACACCCTACTGCCCAAACCATGGGCCGCAACTCATGTTCGAGGATTGTTGTCGGTCGGTTGATTACCGCGTGCTGCGAACTAGTCGTTAATGAGGGCGCCGACATCGGTATTAATAGACTATAGACTCGATCTGGCAGGAGCAATGAACGTATCTTCACGGAGATCTTCTGAAGGGGCAGGCGGGACTTTTAAAACTATGTCAAACATTAAGTAAAATGTCATTCAAGTGGGCGCGCAATTAGTTATAGATGGATTCGGAATTGTGTGCCACGCAGGGATTTGGGGCACTCAAGTTTCCCAGCGAATGCGTTTTTAATGCCTCCGTAATTTATTGTTGATTTCGAAGAGATTATGAAATCTCTGCTCCACAAACCACTTTGATCACGAATGTTTATGATTATTTCACCATAAACAGTTCTTATTAGGTTTTCATTATGCAAGTTTGAAAAAAAAATTTTTTTAATATTACTCGCAAGTAAAACAAATAAATATGTTAATTTTAAAATTTAAGTTAAAAACGTAAGGTAAGTATAGAACCTAACAGAAATTTTGTTGGGAAAGATAGTTTTTTTTTTTAATTTTATATTACTCTCTTGTTAAACGCACATAATTATGGCCTTATTTTATATTTAGCAAATTTCGGTGGTGGAATTTTTGCTACATTAATAAATGCGCATAATTTAACGACTCTGGCTTATCAGCACACAATCAGCCGGTAGACAGGGAATACATCATTCGAGCAAGGACCTCGAAAACCTCCCTATTCAAAAACTAACTCCTTTGGCTAGGTAAAAAGTCAAAACCTTGCGGCAATCATACCACAAAAGGGACCAAACCAAGAGAACAATGAGGCACCGACTTCTACAATAACATAGAACTCGAGGAAGGTGTAATGAAACTGTAGAACGGAGGGAGTGTGTCTGCATTTGAAATGCACGTTATGCATTTACCGGCGAGGAACGAAAGGAAAGGACGGGAAAGGTAACACACTGGAACAGAGCGGAGCACGCAAATAAAACGGCCGCTACCTGACCATAGATATAGGTGTCTATATGTGCCCGGGCGAGATACTCTGTGCACTGAAGCAGCAGAAGTTACTGGCCTATAGGGGTCTCTACTCTCGCCAGTGAAAACAAATACCGAACTCGTAATAATTTCTACAACGCGACTTGTAATCCACCCTTCAAACACACGCCTGCACAGAGAAAAAAAGCAGACTGTTAAATAATTACATATGAAAATAATAAATTCTACTACTATACAATATTGTATTCAAGATAAGCTTTTTTAGTTTTGTTATGTATTTATAATTATTGATATTAATTTTCAAATTGAAATGTTAGTATTTAATGATACAATTTAATCATTTTCAAATACATTTTTATTTACATGGTAGATCAATCATTTTTATTTTGTAAATTTAGTAAAAATAATCTATATTTTGTTTAGACCAAATACGGATTTTTATAAAAAAAAAAATTTTAATGATTTTTTGTCATAATAGCACCGTATTTTTTCTCTAGGTGTACGAGGGCACACCACCACAGGCGCAGCAAGTAAAGTGGGCATTAATTAGCCGAGAAGACCCATTCAAAATAAGTTGAGAGGGCAAAAGTGCAATTGAAACGGCAGGCAGGACATTTTGGGCGGCCAAAGGAGCAACTGTTGGCGAAATTCGAGAGCTTGTAAGGCAAAAAACTAAAGAAGACGCCGGAATCCCATTGGGCAGCAGGTGGCTAAAACGGCTGCTTTATATTTCCTTTAAGTAGGAAAAAAATGCTCCCAACAAGGACTCACTCGCTGTAACCGAATGAGTCTTTAATGAGAAAACAAATAGTGACAAGTTTTAACCAATATAACAAGCAGTTCTTCAATTTTCGGTCAACGCCCATGTGCCAACAACAACACAATAACACTGGCTTAGGCATTTTTGAGACAGCCAAACACACGAATTGGGCGGGTCGCCAAGTGGAACAGCACCGAAAACGCTCCTTCACTCACCTCGTTGTGAAAATCGATCTGCTAACGCTGCTCAGCAGGGCACACACATTGTATTAATCAACAGAAAGGTAAATAAAACTAACTCGGGAACTCAAAGATTCGAAAAATTAAACAACACAAAACCAACAGCGATCCACACCCGCTTTGATGACTTATGCAGTGTGACCGTGCGAGGAGCGCGGCAAGATACTCAGCTCGGAAAATACCAGATCTCGGGTGTGGCCAAAAAGTAAGAATATAGCAGGATCGCAAGGACTCTCAATTTTTATTTTTATTATCCCTTTTTAGAAAATTTCATTTATTTTATTCAAAGTGTTTTTGGTATTTATTAAAAAAATAACTTAAAATACAGTCAATAATAAAAATTACCGATGGTTCAAATATTTGTTCGTAAATGAATTCCTAATTTGTTTTGTAATTACAGCTTATTGTTTCGAATTAGGAAATTGAATTTACCTGGCACAAATTTCCTTTATTTAAAATAAGCAAAGACCGGGATGTCCAAATTTGGTATGCCTCTGCAAGTAATATATTTCTATAATTAATTTCCCAATTATACAAAAATGTCTTTTCAAAAAACTTCTTTAGTTATATGGTATTTTCAACGAAATCCTTTTTTCGTCCTTTGAGAGACAAGGACAAAGCTACTAGCGATAGAGATGGCAAAAGCTTAGACATTCAATACAAGTGTTGCAAAATGTTGCAGAACTGCTTTTCTGGTATGTATCGTGTGGTATTTTTGCGGCCAATTGGCTGAAAACTTTGGTCATACCGCCGCCTCAGTTGTATGTGTGTGTGTGTATTGTATGCATGTGATGTAAGGTCATTCGCGTGAAAATATCAGCGAGGAAAAAATCGAATTTTTGTGTTTTGTGTGCTAGGTAAATGCGAAAAAGAGTGCAAAGTCGATCGGTTTAAGGCCCAGCCCGTGTGCCAGCGGTGAAAGTGTGTGCCCGCCCGGGCATTGTTCGTGTGAAAAGTCGCCAAGAAGTCAAAGGTGCTGGGTTGCCCAACGCAAAAATTATGACGAAAAGCACACCAGCACAAGTACCCTCTCTTTCACACACACGCAGCCGAGGCAGAAGCAGAGGAGCTGGGAGAGCTAGAACCTAGAGTTGTCAACGCTTTGCGAAGAATTTCGTCATTGAGCGGTGTACATGTGTACGAATGTGTTGTGTGTGTGTGGTGCGTGCCTCGCTCGCTGTGTGTGTGTGCGAGAGTGCGTGCGTGTGTATTGGTAGTTTGTTCTCTTCTTTGGTAGTAAAACACAAAAGAAAAATCATCGGGGAAAAATGTGAAAAATGTACATAATTCGTAACCCAGTCTGCGGCAAGTGCTCGCCAGCCAGTGCCCGAAAATCGTGCTGAGATGAAACACCGCGCACCGATTGAAAAACTATTACATAAATAGTGCAAAGTGTAAATGTTATTGAAGGCAAAAAAGCAGAGCAGCGTATGAAAAAAGCGCCGCGCACGCTGTCGTCATCGCTGCTAAAAAAGAAGAAAGCGAATAAGAGAAAGATAAAGACACCCCCATCCCGAAAAGCAAAAAAAAAGAAAAGAATGAATTACTAAAAGCCCCAACGCGTTACTATTGCCATGCCGAAAAGTGTTTAAAAAAGTATCCGTTTGTGTGGGTGTTCGCCCTGCTCTTTTGTACATACTCCAGTGATGAATGATGTATGGATGTACAATACTATACATGCCATGAACTTTTTGTTAATACTGTAAATAAACTAATAACATTTAATGCGTGCCAGTGTGTGTGGGTGTGGGGAGCACGGCCCTGCGCCTGTGTGAGTGACCTCGTGTGCGTGTGTCGCGTGCTCCGCTGGTGTTGGTGTATCTGCCAGTGTGTGCGAGTGTATGAGTGCGGCGGCAAGGAGTGTCATGCGTATATTTTTCCTCCCACATCCCCCCTTTTCCGCCCACCCGTCCCACCTTCCCTTCCCCCTTTTCCAACACTGACCCACTGGCAAAGCCTATCCAACCAACAACAACAAAAACAATAAGCAGGCGGCAGCAGCTCCTTTGCTCCAACGAGTTTTATCTTGTTTTGCCGTTTTAATCATATGCGGGCGCAGAGAAAGGAGAAAAGCAGCTAGCAAGAGAGAGGAGAAGAGGAGAGTAGAGGAGACAATCACGTCATCCAGCCTGCCATGACACACCAACATCAACATCGATACAGTGAGGGCTCTCGGCTAATGAACAACGGCTCAAAATAGCTCAACTCACTCTCAACTGCGGTTGCTCCGGTGCTTTTTGCCAACTCAAATTCCGTTGCATACTTAGCGGATCACAAGCACAGTGGGGTTCAAGTCAGTGGCGTAGGCAGACGGGTTGTTGGGTGTTGAAGCACCCAAAAAAAATTGGTTTTGAAAACCCCTCTTCAACCAAAGCTTAGATTGGCCCCTGGTAAAATTTCAATATTCTACAATTGCAAAAAGCTAAATTTATTCAAATTTAATTAGTTATACATTTTCATTTTCAAAAATCAAAAGGTAGTTTAAAGTTTTTCTAAAAATAGAATACCTAATATCATGACTCTCATTTTATATTGACAATTGTTTATACTATTTTCAATAAAAGATTATTTAATCAAGAAAATCATAATTATTGATTTTTATTACAGACAAAACCCATTGACTCGAAATTATGTTTACTTTTCAATTCCGTTGAGCCAGTGGTCATTAGTTGACCAAATCAGATCCCAGCTGTTGGCCGCTTCAAAGCCTGTCTTTACTGTAGTCACCATCAATGACAACACCGACACACACACACACACTCATTTGAATGAACTTTATTGGCCCAATAAAGAAGAAGAAGCCAAGTTCTAGCTCGAGCGCGTGAATTCGATTGCGATGATGGAGTTCAGTCATATTTTTCTAAGCCTTTTAATTAAGGCAATTAAATTGGCACCTCTCCCCTCAGGAAAATGCCTTCGCCTTCTGCGCTTATTATTTAATTTTTTTGGGCATCCAAGTTCGATTTTTGGCCTCAGCTCAAAGCAGCATCGTCTGTGTGTGAGTGTGCCGCTTGAGAGCGAGTGTGAGTGTGTGTCTGTGGTGGGAGGGGGGGGGGGGGTGCTTGAGCGAGTGTGCGAGAGAGCAAATAAACTGAGTCATGGCTGACGATGACGTTATGCTGCTGTTCTGTTCTGCTCTATTATATTCCGCTGCCTAACTTGCGGTTAAGGCAATTTGTCTCCAAAGTGTTTATGCTCAAAGTTTGCCAATAAAACGCGAAAGAAGGAACAAAACTTTGGCACAAATGCCCGCACACAACTACCATGGCATTTAGCATTCGATTGACCTCGAGACCAGCAGCAAATCGATAGCATTGTTTTTTGTTTCTCCTCCGAATCGATAACATGCCGCACAACCACCACCCACTCCGCCCCAAAAAACTCGGCTACGTAAACTAGTTTGTGTAGGATGCTATTACTCCATCATAAATCTCATTTTAGTTCTACTTAATTTGAAATTATAAGAAAATTGACAATAGATGAAATATCTTTTGTATACTAGTTATATCCCATTGGTTGTTAGATAGTCTTTTATTTTGCCATAAATTTTAATTTGAATCAAAATTACCGTAAAAATAGTTATCGCATTCTATATAATGGTCGTTTATGTGGTCGATAAAACATTTATTTTGTGATAAATTAAATTAGCTTGCCGAAGAAACAAAGCAGTTTTGTAGTTAGACGGAGACGATATGAAATTTAAATTATATGATACATTGAAATGAGATACATGGCACTTAATAATTGTTTTCCGTCTAGAAATTATATTACCATAGCGAATGATGGAAATTTAAAAACTTAAACGTGTAAATATTGTTTTTTTTTAGTAATATGTTTATTAATGCAAATAATTTGGTAGAAAGTTTTTTTTGTGAGTCCGTCAAATGTGAGCAATATGTCTTCAGCTATTTATGTGTTATCAATTTGCCGTAGCTTTGGAAATTTTATAAACTACTCAAAAAATACACGCGTTGTCGTCATCGAAATTGACTCTAAGTCTGATAATTCCTTAACTGTAATCTAAGGTATACATCAGTATATAAATAATGAGCTGTTTAAATTTGTTACCAAAACTTTGTATTACAAACGCCTCCCGAAATAACCAATATATCTTCGAGCTTTGATTTAAATCTCTTAGGATTGCAAATTTTGTACTATTAGTGTTTCAAACACCTCATCAAATACTATATACCTTGATCGTTACGCTCAGCGGGTAATGCAAACAGCTGATTTCATATTTGTTCTCGCAAAGTTGTAAAAATAAATACGGCTGACCAATAATAAATGCGAGACGAGACGACCCCCGCGTGCGCTCGCTCCCCCTGATCCCCCCGATCCACTAGCCAGGCCGAATTAGCAAAGTTCCCTGCCCGAAAAGATGGATATATATATTCATGTGCGAACCGCACAGAACCGCCCGAAACCAGTGCGGCAGTGCGAGCGGGACGGCAATGGACCAGAGCGGTCAGTTTGGACGGTCTGGGTCTTTGGGACTCTGTGACTGGGCCGCGGACATCTGACGTCGTTGTCGACCATGCTTCGCTATAATATAATATTATTATATCATGTGGCCAGGGTGTTGGTCGTGGTGATACGGACGGGAGCCCCGTATTTGTTCAAAGTACTGCATTGGGGTTTTATCTTAATGCGATATAATGAGAGTCTGATTCGTGACACGTTACGGAAACAGTTCTACTGCTGTTCCATCTGCTGATGCCCCGCACGTCGTCTGGCGGTAAACAAAATGCGAGCGCGCTATGATTTAGCTGTGTCAGTTTGACGGTTTTATTGCCAGAATTTTGAAAATTTATTTTCACTAGTTTCATTTGTTTTCCTGTATCTCACAATTGATTTAAAAAATGTTTATTTGTTTGTATGTTTTGTTTGGAAGGGCAACGGAGAAACATATCAAAAAACTAGAAATGATTGTTTTTAACATTTTCAAAAGTCAAAAATTATATTATAGTATTTAAAATTAGACAATTAATTTGTTAACAAATTAAAACCTCATAAAAAATGCTCAGCTCTGTTGAGTGTTTCTACCCCTCTTTTTCTTATCTTGTCCTCTTAGTCTGTGATTGTTCGCCCGCATTGATAAGGCTGGAAATAGTTGTTCTGTCAACGCATCCGCAATACGAAATTCTAGAAATAATAGATCTTAGGGTAGTCTTATCAGTGTTTATGCGGACGTCATGCAGTGAGGCAAACGGAATGTTATTTTGCTTCGATCATCAACTAATTGGCCGTAATTACTCCCCGACAGTGTCACTTGTGATCTGCGTACAATCATTGCTCGATTGCAATATAATATTCTGATTCTGTTCGTAGTGCTTTTATAGGGTGAATCAAACATTTAGGCAACTTACATTTAGAACAGTTAAGTTAAATGATTTTTCATATTGAATTGCCTACAAATATTATTATCCAAAAATCAATGGGAATTTTGGTATTTATTTAGCTTTATATCAAGCTACAGAAATTTTCAGAGGTTTCAATCCACCTAAAACGTTGATATTTGTAGATTTTGAAATGATACATTTTGTAGCATACTTTTTGGAACCTTTTCCTTGGTGTTTTTAAAACTTATAAACGGTGTGGATAAGATAAGGCCTGAAACTACAAAAATCTATAAAATAGGTAGAATGTGCACCTATGATAACCATAATCTTACCAATAGAACGTCGCATTCGACATAAAACAGTGGTATTCTTTTGGTCCAATTTTTAAGTGGTTTCAAAGCTCTAGGAATTGAATAATACATAAGTAATATTAGTGCAGGGTATCGTAATTTTGTGAAATTCGTTGGTTATTGATATTTTCTGTTCGCCATTTTGTGAAGCACTCGTAATCGGGCTGGTCAAGATAACGGCTGAACTATTAAGATAAGCTGACAAGTGTAGTATATCAAACGGAACCCAAATCACTGTGCGTCGGCGTCGCTGCCGCTGCGACGCCGGCCGAGGCAGCGACGACCGCTGCGGGGAAGGCGGCTACTCTCGTCCGTTGGTCATGTGTGCGGTTTCAGTCTGCTCGCTGAATTCGCCGCGTTCTGTTCTGTTCGCCTCGTTTTGGCCCGTTTGCCAAATTTCGTTCGCTTTTTGTGTTCCCGTTGTGCAATAACAACAACAGCAACAGTAACAACAACCAGTACAAGTACGACCACTACCTTGCCAGATTATCAACAACCACACTGGCCCATTGGCTAAAAAGCAGCTAGAAATTGTTGCTTTCCCTGTGAAAAACATAATTATTTGCTCTCAGTCTCAAGAATCTCAATGTATCTCTCTCTCTCTATCTATCTATCTTTCTGTCACTCTCTCTTGCTGGCCGTGTCTAGCCAGAAAAATAGTATTTTCGTCGTCAACGTGCCATAATTTCTTTTTTCTGTTTTGCCAGCAAAAAAATAGAATTTTTGGACTGGGACAAGTTTGAATCGCGTATGTGTGTGTGTGTGAGCTTTTCAGAATGTGCGTGAAAATAAAGCTGAGAAAGTTAGCGTTAAATTAGCAGGCAGAAAGAATCCAACAAACCCCTCGCCCCTTAAGTGAACAGCACGTGCTAAGCAGCAAAAAAAAAAAACATTGAAAAAGAACAAAAATTTGAAAATTTTATATTTAGTTGAATGTTAAATGTTGTTCGTTCGGCTTTCGTTTTGATTTGGTATTTTTTTTCGATTTTGTTGCATCCTTGATTCCGCTCCTCCCCTATTTTATCTTCTTAATTTTAATATTTATGAATTTTGCAAAAGTTTAATCTCTGTCTCTCTCTTTCTCCCGCTGTCTCTCTTCGTTTTTTTCTTTCTCTGATTTTTCTTATTTTTTTATTGTTGCAAAAGCATAAAATTAAAACCGAACAAAAGACACAACAAAAAGAAGAAGAGGAAACGCACGAAAAGTTTACCTTCAAACGAAAATAAATGCAAAATGAGAAATTTCTTTAACATTTTATTTGCGAAAATAGCTTCATGAATTAAGAACAAAATAGAAGAGCTGGAAGAGCAAAAAAAAGAGAAAAGCTGGTCTAATCATTAAATAGAAAATTCGCATTCGAGCAAAAACACCAAACGGAAGATCCAAAACAAACCAACCAACCAACAACATCAACAGCATCAACTAATATCAAATTAAATAACTAAGCCTAATAACGTATACATTTAAAGATCTATTTATAAATTAATATTTACCATAATGATTTAGTAAGTTAAGCTTAAAGTACAAAACAAAAAGAAAAGAAGAGTAAAGTAAAGTAAAGGAAAAAAAAACACCACAACCAACAAGAACCAACCAACAACCAACACAAATATTTAATCAATCATTAAACGGAGTAAATTCACAAATCTATAATAAATGCAAATGACAAGGAAATAACGAAAACGACTATAACAAAAAGTCACCAACAACAACCACAACCAACATCGGCAGCATAATTAATAACAACCAACAACAACAACGGATCAATACCAAAGATGGAGGCAAAATTCTTGGCTAGCGCTCTTTCATTCCTCTCGATATTTTTAGCGATTTATGCTCAAGCAACTGGTGAGTACAACCCCAACCAAATCATAGACAACCCCATACAATAAGCATAATGATAAACAAAGAAGTCCCTTTTAACCTATAAGTTGTCCCCCCATAATGCCCCCTTCACAAATATGTATGTATTTATATATGTATACCTACGTAGCACCCGAGGATAAAGGAATAAGAAAATACTTGCATACATGTATAGAAAACGTATGGGTAAACTGCAGCTGTGATAGCAAAAATTGCAAAACAGAATACAACCGAACCGAACAAAGCAAAACAAAGCGGGAAAAAACGAAGGGGAATAAATAAAAACAGCAGATTGTTTGTGGCTTACTATAACACCCAATAACCTTATCCCACGCCCCTAATTGCCCCACCGCCTAAAACAAAACTACACCCACACATGTCTGTATGCATGTACATTAGGGTTGTCCAAACATTATAATCATATTCTCCCCCTTAAGTGTGTGATATAAATTGATTAAAAAATTAAAGTTTTCTTAAAAATTACTCATACGACATGTAATCTGATAGAATTTATTCCAAAATTTATCGATTTCTCATGTCTAATCTTAAACTGACTTATTAGGATGAATTGCTAAAAAAAACCGATAAATTCCCGCCACCTAGATAAAAATAATGATTTTACGATAATGATCGTAAGAGTCAACAGTGCGTATGAGTGATAAACTTTGAGCGTAAAGCTTGGTTTTTTTTAATAATAGGTGTTTGTTTTTAATTTTCATTTAAATGTGGACCGCCCTAATGTTGACATGGGCGAGGGTCTTCCCCCAACCGACTTTTCCCCTTTCCAAGTTCACATAACTTCCAGGCACTAGCCACAATAGCGGAAGCAAACAATTTTAATAAGAGGTGACAGGAATCGATGGTGAAGATATCGAACATGTCGAGGAAAATCAATCATATTAAAATATAATATTTTATTTTCTTAGAAATATTTATCACTTCAGCAAAGTAGGGTTTTAATTTTCCCAAGAATTATAATTACGAAGCACTTAAAAAAGGCACTTTTAAAGATTTCTCAAAATGATGTCGAAACTTCTTATACAAAAATTAACAACTGTTCAGAACTATTTATATATTGAAATTTTTGTCGATTTTATACCAACAAATATTATTTGTAATTTAATAATAATTTCTTATTTGTTTTAAACCTTATCAATTATCAAATAATAAAGAAGAATTACGATTTTCTAATGAGGAATTATATATAACGTTGAAAAAAGATCTACGGCTTCAAAATAAAATCGGGTTTAAAAAGCAAAACATAAACATGAATGTAGAAATGGTAGAACGTCGATAATTCCAATAAATATTTTTAAAACCATACTTTTGAAATATAAACTTTTATATCGACCACGTTCTCTGCTGTGAAGAGAAGCACAAAATGGGCAATCACTTTTTTCTTTGTCCTGCTTTATGTATTCACTTTTCATATTGCAAGAGAAGCACCCTACCACCCACCCAGTCTCTCACTTTGGACAAGGTCTCTTCTGCATTCTACTGTTTTGGCCTTTGGTTAAGCGGACTTTGATATTTTCGTGTTGCTTTTTTAGTTCATATTGTTGGCTTGGTTGGTTGGACTTGGGATTGGATTGCTGTACTGTGCTATATCGACATTGTTGCTTATGTTTTCCCTCTGCCGCTTCTTCTACGTACGTTTTCCGTTGCTTTTCCCCTGCGCGCGACCGCATTCATTTGATTTTCAATTTTCCACACAATTGCTAAAAGAGAACGGCAGCGAATGTCGAGTAGAAAAGCGGAGGAGAAGAAGAGTATCAGTATCAAGTTCATTTCGGTTGTAGTGAGGGCAATCTTTAAGAATTTTTGTTTAGCTTTAAGGCTATTTTACATGCGGTCCAATAATTACGGCCTGTCTCTGCTTCTTGGCCCCTCTTGTTTATATTAACTTCAGCCGACCCGAAGCGAATCGGACTGAAACGAAACGATTTACGGATTTACCGATACCCACCCGATACCTACCCGATACGTACCCGATACGAACCGGCGGCGGCCTGCATTTTGTTTACATTTGGAACTGAGGAACCCACCTTCCTTTGGTCTATCTATGAGGCCCGGGCGGGCGGTTCCATCTATTTATTATTCTATGCATACTATCCATTTACCTATTCTACTTTATTCCATCCATCTATCCGTCCCGCTGAATGTCCGATCGTCTGGCTCACTACCAAAACCTACGTATGTTCATGAATTTTGATTTTTTTTCGCCGTTCAGTTTGGTTGGTTTTGTTTTGTTTCGTACATTATTTAGCCCCATGCAGCTATTTTCACATTCAAGGTGTATTAATTGAGTTTTTTTTCTTGCTGTTCATATGCTGGCATTTATTCATAGTTGATTGAGGGTATTCGGGCCATAAGCACAGAGGAGCCGATTAAAAGGCAGGGCGAATATAATTTAAGGTTATTTTCATGTCTTTATTAGGTTCTGTGATTGATTTATTCAATTATTTATACTTGCGCATCGGTTGGGTTATTAGAGCATAAAGAAAGTTAAAAATTGGTTCATTGGAAAATGTTTTTGTGCAAAAATATTGCCTATTTATAGGGTTTACCAATTCGTTAATTGTACTTTACTTAGTTTTCATTAGCCCTATTTGTGTTTACATATTTTTTTGGCTAATTCTCTTAAGTGTACCACATTTTCAATGATTTTTCAAATTGTTTACGTAAATAAGCATACGAAATTAAAGAAATTTCCAGGCACGTATTGAAGGAAAATCCGCATGGAAAAAAAGAAGAAAAGTGCTCCCTCCAGGGAGATAATGTGGGCGGCGGGGCAAACATTTGTATGTACATTGTGCATATATGTACGTATGTTTGCACTACATGAATCACTTTGAGTTCTGGGGGCGGGGGAGTAGCAGCCCGAAAACCAGAAAGCCAATATGAAGAAGCATTCCTTTGTCTCCCCGCTGAATTTTCCCCACACCACTTCAAAGCAATTTTCAGCTAGTGGCGGAAAAACCACGTGTTGTCCAGGTGTTTATGCTGCGGACGAATGTGCGAAGAGCCAAAAAATAATGCCGCATCTCCCTCATTCTGCCCCGAAGCTTGAGAATATTCCCTAGGTCTTGTCACATACATATATGTACATTTTCTTCTTTTTTTTTTGCGGAATATCCGAGCAGGTGGAATTCCTTGGCAAGTGCTTTCATTTCGGCTGTTGACTGCGCACATTTGGCTAACCAGTTTCATTTTGCCATGTTTATTTAATGACATTTTCATTACATTAATAAATGTCAAATATTTAAATTTCGGCTCACCCAGCAAAAGGAAGCTAAAGCAAACAAGGAGCGTAAAACGAAACCGATGCACAGTGGGATCAAAAGAGGTTGGGAGTGGTCAAAAATGTTATGGAATTTTTTTGGGGTTTAAAGGGATAGAAATTTAAAATGACATACCAAGGAACTTTAAATTTAAAAAATAAAATTTAATACCTGAAAATATATCTACGGGAATTTTAAAAAATAGTAAATTAAGATTCCTGAGGATAATTATTATTACAAAAGGCGGTATATTCATGTTATAAATTTGAACATTTCCTATATTTTAAAGTAGAAAGTGAATTTACCATCTCTTGATTTGGCAGGAACATTTTGGGTATAAATCATACCCCTTGATCAAAATCTCAAGAGGATTTCGCTTTAACTCCTTGAACTGCTAACAATAATTCAATGTTGTTCTCCTCTCCTTTGCTTTTGCTGCATTTGCTATAAAAATACATTACAAAAGGCACAGATTGTCTTGGGGTATCTGCATTTTGCATTGAATCCGAGATGATTTGTGGGATATGGAAGCGGTGGGGTGGGTAGGTGTTGTACAGGAGGCTATGGGTGTTTTGCCTCTTTTGCGAAAACATTATTTTTATTAAGACAATAAACATGAAATGTAATTTCCCTTTCAATGTCATCGTTGCCTGGCGTTGGCTTCAGTTTAGTTCAGTTGAGTTTGGTCTTGGATCGGGTTGGGTTTTGCGCTAGGGTTCGGGTTCGGTGGGTTGCTTTTCAGGACCACCCACACACACACACACACACACAGAGAGAAAGGCGTCATGGTGAAAGAAAGGCTTGGCTGGCAGTTTCTGTTTTCTATAGTGCCATGCTGCTATAGTGCTTCAGTGTGGGCGTGGCATTGGCTTGCACTCCCCCCGCCCACAATCGCCCACCATTTCTGATTGCACATTGTCTGGAATTCTGCGATTGCAGTGGAAAACTCTCTACCTCTGTCTCTTTTCGACTGGTTGTGGCACATTTTGCACTGTTCGTTCGTTTGTACGTTCTTTTCCTTTCTGCTTTTGCTTCTGCTGCCTCTTCTGTTCTTCTGACTCTTGTTCTTGTTGTTCTTTAATACAGAGGTTGCCTTGTGTTTCCGGTCCGTGCCAGATAATGGTTGCTTAAACAGGGCACGTCCATAAATATATATATATGCATTGTAAGTATGCATTGTACACAGAAAAAAACGAAGCTCAAGGCGGGCTTTTACTATTTAATTAAACTAAGTAGATTGATTGAAAAGAAATGCAAGGCCATTTACAATAATATGTTCACTGATTTTATGAAATATTGAAACATTGATAAAAAAACAATTTTTCTCTTTTCAAAAAAAAACTGGGTTTAACTTAATTTAACACCATCCTGAAAGTCGATATTATCTCCTTAATATATTAAAATGTATTTGATTTAATAAACATAGCACAGTCAGCAAGATTAAATACTCTTGAAATTACATTACATTATAATCTTCTAAGGCATCTTACAGTATCATCGTCGAGAACTGTTGCCAATTTAATTAAAAAGTCTAGTGACGCAAGATGAGAATCAAATTCTCATTTTAATGACGCACAATAGCGGAGTGAAATGGCCGTAAATCACAAAAATTTCGCAACCTTGACTTTCGAGCGGCCTTCCTTGTTTCGCGCAGTGTATGCATATGCGTGTGCACCTTTCTGTGATGCATTTTCCTGCTAATTGAGGGCGGTGGAAGAGGGAGGGGGGAGAGGGGTACGATGCCGAGCACAAAAACAAAGTTGTATTTTAACGCCCTTATCTATTTATCGTTGGAAAACCCCCTTCCCCACGAAACCCCATCCTCACACTTCTTTATGGATGTTGCTCTTTTATTAGCAGGTACCCGATAAAAGCTTAAAGTTCACACATTTGGCAGACCTTTCAAACGGCTATATCCGTGCTTGCTTTTCTGTATGCGCGCGCTCCAATATTTGCCTTTGTTATAGGCTAAGTATTATATTTAAAAATAAATATAGTGTTATTCTTGATTTTTTTTCCTGCGTGAGAACAATAAAAATATACATACCATGCTGCTCTGGTTCTCTCGCTGTTTACTCTTAAAATATTCTCCTTCCCAAATGTCAAGTTTTCGTTCGTTTTTCATCTTTTGTTCTCTTTTTTTCGCACTTAAAGACAATTGCGTATGGCCCACTGTGCCTGGCCGCATGCATATATATATATTTGTATATATCTTCCTATAGATTATATGGATGTGTGTATTTTGAATGTCTGACTGTCTGCCAGAAGTGCTCCACGGCTATTTCTTTTTTTTTTTTTTTTTTGTTGCTGTGTGTTTGACTTTTCATCGGCGGCAACAAAAAGCAATGCCAAACCAAAGAGTCGCCAACAACGTCACCAAAGAAAATGCCACCACTTCAGCCCTTTTCCCGCCCAATCAATCAGCCGCCCCCCGTGTGGGGCATTTGACCAGCCACAGTGGAATACACATACATATTATATATTCCCACTTTTTTTTTATTCTGTTTTGCTCAAATATTTTCTTTTTTTTTGAGTGACTGTCTGGGAATTGTTGTCGCTATTTCCAAGAAAGAGAGGAATTTTTCCATTGTGACGATGAGGAAAAATATACAGAAAATATGGCAGAGAAAAAAAATGCAAATCTCTGGCAGGATTTTCAGATTTTGTGAGATTATGCCGTTAAAAGTCCTGGTAGAAAAAATAAAAAAAATATTAAAATTTAAGTTTCTAAACTAATTTATGTTCTTTGGGTTTTTATAACAAGTACTTTCTAGATTTATCTTACCGCATTAGTATTTAGATAAAATATATAAACAGCTTACGATAAAAATTGTGTTTGGTTTATTTCAAAATTATTTCTGATATTTATATTGCTCCATTTAAGTGGGTATTTAAAAAATATATTTGCCTATACCTTTTTTGACCACATGTATAAGAATTTTGATTAGCTTATAACAGAGTGTCGCATTGTTTTTTGCTTTCATATCGGAACTCTGAGTTACTATATAGTACACGACAATTACTGATAAGACGTTGGAAAAAACAGCTTTATCGCCTGTGGCATTGACTCTCTCCCTGTCTCTCTCTAGCCGCCTTTGTCTTAAAGTTCAAAAGTACAGGCGCGCATAAAATGATAATAAAACTGTGATGATACAATACATGGGAATTTGCGGACATTTTTAGGCATATTTACAATTTTGACAGGCAGTAAATGCGTCAATTTCTAGAACAATTGCTCCAGCAATGATGATCAATTAAAAAGCATTACCACCATCCATCAGCATTCACTGTACGAGCAGTAATATTTTTTACAAGTACCATAAATACATAAATAAATTGGCAACTGCCCGGCGGCCCACACACGTGCGCTGATACATTTGTATCTGCAAGTTTCTCGATTTAGTTTTCTTTTCTTCGCATCAATTTGCGTTTCGTTTCCAATTGTGCCAAAGCCAATAATAATTGACATAAATGGCGCATACAGTGGGGCCCGGGGATGGCGAATAGCATAGGGGAATAGTGCCCAGTGCCTAAGTCCAAACGAAAGCAGGGCATTCAAATGAAATATTCAGCAAAACTGGCAGACATACTCGTACGTATGCGGGCCCCACAATTTATTGATCAATTCTGATGGCCCGTGACGTATGCAAAGCGCAATGATTCTTTTCCCAAACAATGATCGCACTGACAGTGCCTGTCAAACAGTATAAAACCGAATACATATATTACACAAGCATAAACAATAAAAATCGATTTAGAGCTGATGATTTCGTTTAGAATTTGAGGCAGAAATCATTTAGTTTTGAGCAATGTCTATATTTTCAGTTATAACTATTTTTGAGTAATGTCTGTAGGTTCGGCTATAACTTCTAACTGGAGTTGTAGAACTAATTTAAAATTTTTTACAAATTACAAATCTTAAAATTCACAAGGGATCCCAAATGTTTTTTACACTATTTTTAATACTGCTTTTATATAAGTCCGTTTAGGAAATCTGTTTTCTTAAACCCTTTTTCACTTTTTGTAAAATGAACAGAACAATGTATAGCCTATAAAATGTTTAAATGTATCTTAACGATATCAAAATACCCACTTCTTTGTTCCGGGTTCGCCTCTAGTTGTATGGCTTTTCCATGGCCAATAGAAACCGCCACTAGAGAGGCTGAAATTAAATTTAGCCTATGTTTATTTCGTTTAATTAGACACACCAACTGCAAGCAAATAAAATATTTATGTACAGACACAAGGCAGAAGGCAGACGCACATTCTCAGCACCATCCATAGATATTCCCCTGTTATTTCTACATACTTGAAAACGTTAAACAAGTGTTTTGTTAATGTTTGTTTGCTTTAAAGACGTCTAATGTGCATTTGTCCGAAAACAAAAAAGAAATCCCAGAGGCCAAGAGCCAACGGATAAATGAATGAGGAACATTTTTCAAGTTCTTTTCAGTTCCACATGTGCCAATAGAAATTGTATTTGAAGTGTTTAATCCCTAGTATTAGTTATTAGGGATATTCCAGCTTGTTTTTACAAAGTACACCTTGTCAATCAATGTTGATTTAATAAAATATAAAACTTAATTTTTCATTAATAACATAGTGATAAATCACTCAAAATTTATTAAATCTTATTTTAAAATTTTTATTTTAAAAAAGTAGCTTTGACAATTTGCTATTAATAAAATGGTATTTGCTTGGAATTCATGTTAGAAATTCATGTTTCTTATTAAAAAACAAGAAAGGAAGCTAGCTTCGGCCAGCCGAAGCTTATATACCCTTGCAGATCATTCCTATTAATTAACAAATCGCAAAAATGTTCAATTTTCTAATATTTCTCATTAATTTTCCGATCGTTCCTATGGCAGCTATATGATATAGTCGTCCGATTTTGATCAAATTAAAATTGAAATTCGGAAATATTTAAAAAGAGTCATATCCTAGAGTAGAAGATAATACAATAAAAACCAAAGAAGCTTGAATTTATTTCCTATTACTTTTCCATTAATTTTCCGATCGTTCCTATGGCAGCTATATGATATAGTAGTCCGATTTTTTAAAAAATTAATTCGAAATTCAGAAATATTTAAAAAATAACATCCCCAAAAGAAGAAGGTAATATTTCAAAAAACACCGAAGCTAGAATTTTTTAAAGTTTTTTTTTTCCGATTGTTCCTATGGGAGCTATAAGATATAGTTGTCCGATCCGGTCGGCTCCGACATATATACTACCTGCAATAGAAAGAAGACTTTTGCGAAAGTTTTGTCCCGATAGCTCAAAAACTGAGAGACTAGTTTGCGTAGAAACAGACAGACGGACAGACGGACGGACGGACGGACGGACGGACAGACGGACAGACGGACATGGCTAGATCGACTCGTCTTGTGATGCTGATCAAGAATATATATACTTTATGGGGTCGGAAACGTCTCCTTCACTGCGTTGCAAACTTCTGACTGAAATCATAATACCCTCTGCAAGGGTATAATAACTCATGGGAAATATTTTAAGGTTTTTTATATCTGTTCAGAGGCTTTTTCGATATTGTACGGAAATGGGGGCCAAAATAATCGAATACCCTATGTCAAGAAAGTTTCCCTGTTCCTTAGACATGCCAACTTAAAATATCGACCCCTTTCTCCCAGTGTCCCCAAAGGTATCAGCGGTAAAAGTGAACTGCAACTGCAATTGCAAATGCAAATGCAACTGTTGCTGTTGTTTTCTGTTTTATCCCCCGATGCACTTTGCGTGCTGCCTTGTTTTTCGCGGCTGTTGCTTTTGTTGTGCGGTGGGGTTAAGCTGCACAAAGTTTTTTACACGCACACATTCGGCGAGATACAGATACTATATTGTCTGTTTGTTGGAGGGGGTAGGTTGGTTGCAAAGGTGCGGGCACAGACATATCGCACGGTTAGCTACGAGCGCCCCTCGTCATTTTCGTTTTGGTTGCTTTCGCTAATTTTAAAATAGACAAACAATTTTTTATTTCAATTTACAGCAGCAGCCAGAGCACGCACACTTTCAGAGCAGAGCAAACACACTATAGAGAGCGTATTATAGCATACAAAACCTAGACACATGACTACTATACATACTATACTATACTCCCATCACCCCCATCATCCCCATCCCATCCCATTCATTGTGTTTGCTTTTCCTCGCGTAACCCGGCTGCGTATTTAAATATTTATTTATAAATCTCTGGCTGATTATGATAAGCATGATAATAATAATCACCATAATGGTTAGTTGGCGCATTTTAAAAGTGACACATCCCCCTGCTTCGCACCAGAGAATCATCCCTTCATTATCTATCGCTTCTGTTCGTTGTTCGTTGTTCGTTGTTGTCATTCAAATTACTTTGTTTTCGTTGGCCTCACAGTGCGAGTATCTGTATCTGACTCTGCGTTAATATCTGTGTGTTGTTGTTTGTCAAGTGTAGCCGAGTTCTCTGCATTTAATTGGCATTTCTCATGCAATTTACTTAATGAACTTTCCATACGAAGGCGATTGCCTTCGCCTTGCGTTCACTGACCCATCGATCGATCGATGGGTGAATCCGGTTCGGTCAGACGCTCTCAATCGATCGTCAATACGGCAATTGAGTCAATCAGTCAGCCACTTGAAGTATTGAGCATTTTCGGAAAAATCAATTATATAATTGGGGAATAAACCAACGCAAAGGAGGCATGCGATTTCTGAGGCCAAAACAATTAGTAGTACACAGGGCTTAGTTTTTGTGTTTCAATTAGAGATGATAAATTTCTTGGAAATTATTTATTTTATTTTTATTATTTAAATTTTTACATTTACCATACTTGACATTATCTACATTTTTTAATATTTTGGTTTAAACGAGTCAGCTCACCCTTTTGCATGTAGTTTTTACAGGATATAAACTCCTTTGGTCATGGATTAACATTTTTCTTAATTATATACAAATGAGCTTAAACTTTTTACCGACTGCAAAAGTTGTAAATCAGATTTTCATAAAGTTTTTTGGGGAATTGTTGGGTGTTCTGCTGGTGGCCCTCAAACTGTTTGAAATTAGTTTGCGCACGATGTGGCTATCCAGTGCACTTAAAACTGTGCTTTCACGTGCGCAGCGCCTGCTAAAAATAAAACAAAATCACAGATACAGTCAAAGTCACACATCCATACACATATAACCATTTTAGCTTGGTGTTAATTAATTTTTCTTATACTCGTTGTTTTTTTTTCGTGTTCATTTAGTGTAATTCTCGTGCACTTTGCGTTCGTTTTCGCGGTGTTTTGCAAATTCGCTGTGTAAATTTTAATTTAATTGCTTTCGGCTACAACAATTTTGACAACAACATATGCCGAATCTAAATAGCCAATATAGGAACAACAATAACAAGATGATCATTTGTTTTTCTCGATGTGGTTTCTTTTGAAAACCAAAATGCCGTCATTAAAAAATAATAAAAATCTTGAAGCTTTTTGGGTAGAACAAACTTGTTCAAGTGTAATAAGGATTTAAACACTTTTATGCTAATGCTCTGAGCGACATGTATAATATAATATGATTTTTGACATCATATCACCCAAATTATGTGGGATTTTAACATATGGGCACTTCCAAAAAAAAGTCCACCAAGCCAAAAACCTTGAAACTTGAATAAAACATATTTCCACATGATTTTGCCCCGATATTAGTTTCTAATTAGTTGGATACTGAGCTTAACTACAAATTTGGAGTATATTTTGATTATTTTTATGACAAACTCCACCAATATACGCAAAAATCAGTTTTTGGCTATTTTTTTGTTATTTTTTGGACCTGTCTTCTGTTGTTAATTTATCCTATAGGAATGCTAATATGTGACATTTTTCTGTACTGAATGCTTCATTCACATGCTAAACTATTAAGTTAAAAGCAAAACATCCAGCAATTGAGAGATAGAGGTAAAGAAATCCGCTTTACAAAACAGTCGGAAAAAATGTCCCGAGCGACATGTCCCGAGCGAATGTGGTTGAAACTGCATTAAAAAAAAACGGCAAAGAATTTTTGAGTAAAACCGAAAGCATTTCACAGCGACATGTTTGAACAACATTCTAAAAAAAATCGCATTCAAATATTCCATCAGAATTCGCTAATATCTAGTGTTAAATGAACTTCCCCGAAATCCACTTCTATTTTTGTCCCGAGCGAATACGGCAGTTTTTTACCGATATCTTAAAAACTAAAAGTGGTACAAAATCAAGATTTTTACCAAAAATAGAGCTTGGGAAGAGTGAAAAGAAAAGCCCATAATTAAAATTAAAATCCATTGTTTTACAAATTTTTTTCAACTTTAAAGTTGTGCAAATGTCCCGAGCGACATTTTGGAAGTGCCCATATATCTTTTCACTTTAATATCACTATGGACGGCAGTCCATGTAGTGACGAAGCGCACCAGGAGAGTGTGCGAAGGCGACTACTATATATACACGAAGAAATGAAAATCTACTGTGATGGTCCGATCATAATGAATAATACACCTATCGAAAGGTATTGCGAAAACTAACAGGATTGCATACCAAGACTTTAAGAAAATCAATTGGCTTGGGAGAGAGAGCGGTGAAAGTGAAAAAGTGAAAATTTCGAAATTTGGAGCTGTTGGGGCCGGTGGGGATAAATGCCCCCTCGCAATGTTTTAGTTGTATTCCTTTTGAAAATACCCGTCGAATGAGGGGTCATTTGTCAAAATCCGACTCTCCGTTCAAAAGTTATAGCCAAAATAAGATTTTCTTCTTCTTCCCAAAATGAAAATTTAATTCTGTTTGTCCACTTGTCCACTTGTCCACTTGTCCACTTGTCCAAAATATGTTTTTTAAGTTCTGAAAATTTGATATGACGTTCATCACATCGATATAAAAAACTTTTGTTCTACCACTTTTGGAAAAACCCGCTAGTTTAGCGGGAAAACAGCTATAAGTAGCTAAAATTCGGAAAGCCGTAACTTCTATACTACTAAAGCTACAGGCTTGTGCTGCATCTCGTTTGAAAGGTATTTTTAAATGCTATAAACGCCTTCTATATGCAATTTGTGTAAATGTAATACTTAAAAAAATATGAACAAAAGACAATTTTTTAAAACTTTTTTTTTAGCTTTTTTTTATTTTTCTCAAAAACGGCTCTAACGATTTTCTTTAAAACCTTAAACTGTATAGCCCTTGAGATTCCTTAAATTTTGGTATATAACACATTACTGTAAAAAGTCACGTTTAAGAGTTATTTTTATTCGAAAATAGCCACTTTTGCCAGCTCGAACAATTAACGCTCCCTGAGTATTGAATTTTGTGGGAGGGTATCCGAACTGTACTTTAGGGTCATGGAATCAGTAAATTTGCACTTAAGAGTTCCATATAGGAATCTTTTGTTCTACGACTTTTGGAAAAAGCCGCTACTTTAGCGGGAAAAAGCTAAAAATAGCTAAATTTCGTTAGTTTGTAAGTTCTACACTACTAAAGGTACAGACATGTACTATACCTCGTTTAAAAGGTATTTTGAAATACTTCAACGCCTTTTTAACTTAATTTGTTAAAATACAATAGTTTAAAAATTATGATTGACCAATTTAAATTTAAATGTATATATTAGCTCCTATGAGAGCAAATGTAAACAAACAAAAACTTCTGATATCAAATAAAAACACCTCTTAACGAGGTAAAAAACTAGTGACGACCGCACCTTCAACATACAAAAGTTCTGATATCAACATTTGTGACGAAAAATTATTACACTCGTCATTAAATAGACTTTCTAATCTTTTCTCATTCGTCACGCTGCAATAGAAAATGCCTGTAAGGGGAAAAAGGCTGGAATAGTTTGCTAGGGCGGGCCGAATGAGAAAATATTAGAAAGTCTATTTAATGACGAGTGTAATAATTTTTCGTCACAAATGTTGATATCAGAACTTTTGTATGTTGAAGGTGCGGTCGTCACTAGTTTTTTACCTCGTTAAGAGGTGTTTTTATTTGATAACAATATGCTTGATAAAGATATGGTCTTTGATACCTATTGACAAACCAATACTGCCAATTTGTACGCACATAAACCCAGAGGCAACTGCCTTTAACAATATGTCACAAGTTTGCGATGCAGGGGGGCGTTTGATTTTCCGGAAGGGGGTGTTGTTCTGAAGACTACAGGCAGTCCCATAAATTTGATTAAATAAACTTTTAGTTTTGCGCTTTTTTAGACGAACCCCACCCCACCGCATCGCACCGCAGCACATTCATTTGTTTTGTGCTCACTTCTATTTGGCGCAAGCAGGAATGCGACAAAAACTATGCTAGATGAACAAGCAATAAACCATAAATTTCTTGTTCTCTGTCGGGAACAAAAACGGCAACTGACGGTTAAGCGTTTAGGGCTTGTCGGGCTGAGAAATGTGGTATATATAGAGTAGGCAAAAGGGTCGGGATAGGAATGCTAAGGTGTGCTTTTGTACACCAGGGCTGCAAGCCATTAAAAATATTTGGCTTTATCCCGGAAAAGCTTGCCCAGAGTTTGCTTAATATTGTGGCTTTTGTTTTTTGATGGAAATTTGCTTTGGGTTTTAGTGTTTCAGGTTTCATTGCTTGTTCAAATGTTTGACTTAATAGGGATACGCTATACTATCATTAAGAAACTGGAGTAGTTAAGGGCAGGAAAATACATATTTAATTTAAAGACAAATATTAAGCAACGTTGCGTATGAGCAATATAAATATTACGTATACGCCCTAAAAATACTGAAAATCTGTCAATATTGCTTAATCACCTTAACAACAGGGCAGTCATTCGCAGCTTTAAATAAATAGTAAATGATTTATATTTCATTGTATATTGCGCATACGCCGTGTGGTTCTAGTACTTGTAGTTTATACACATATTTATTTGTCATAGGTTCTTTTTTGTTCAAACGCAGCATCGCGTGTTGTTTTACTTTGTATAATTATTTAACTTTTTTGGTATTTAAAATATTCCTTTAATTTAATTTACTATTCTTATATTCGCTACAGCTTGAATTAAATGAAATTTTAAAGAGGTGACATCCCTGGCACCTGTAAGAAAAATATAAATACCTTAAAACGAATGTGTGTGTGACAGTGTTGTATAAATTTAAATTATTGTTCAGCTGTCTGCTGTCTCCTCTCGTTCTTTCTCACTCTTTCTGCTGCTGCCGGCTGCAATATGCTCAATTGTGTTGTATAGCCCCATCTCGCTCTCGCCCATTAGCCGTGTAGTTGTGCTGTCCAAAGTGACAAAAGCATTTTCGGCGGGCGTTGGGTGGGGAAAATGGGGGTAGTGGGTGGTTGGGTGGTAGGGTGGCATTTTAGACTTTGGCGGTAGCGCGACTCATGCATGTAAAATGTTTGTAAAATAAATTGTTGTAGCTCTTCACGCGCTCTCTCTTTGCCCTTCTCTCTCACTTTCTCACTATGCGTGTGTGTGTGTGGGGAAAATCTACATTTCCCTACGCCTAACCCTCTTGTTGTCCAAAGAATATGATAGTAACTCAATGTACAGTTTAAAATAAAATTATTCACACATTTTTTCTACAAAATTTTGTTTAGTCATAATGATATTGATACTGGTTCTTTTTCTTGTATTTATTTTGGAAAACAGTAAAATAAATAAAGTTGAGATTTTTCAATTTTTAAAAAACATTTCAAAAACGTAAATATGACATAGCATAAAAAACTCATAAATAATTTTAAGTATTACCAATTTCCCATTCCCATTATATCTTATCCTGTAAAAATTTAAATTGTGATGTAAAGATGTTGGCCTTAAGAGGGTTAATGTTTACACAGGGACAGAATAAAAGAAGGAAAATGTCAGCAGATGGCAAAAGAGACGTAAACATAATTTAACATCAGTTATGTGCAAACGTGCGAGTGTGTTCATGTGCGTTGACATGACAGCGATAAGGATAAAGATAAAGACATTGTCCGACCGCCCGCTAACTGTTTTAATCAGCTGATAAGATTGTGTGCTTATGCTTCATTTGGCCCCGTGTTGCTGTGTTCGGCTCGGTTTATTTTTTTATCAAGCTCGTCAGTCCATTTTGTAATACATCCGGCAAATATATATGGGCAACAGAACGAGGAAATACACGTACATTTGTACTTATGTCCAAACACATATGTACTCCCCGGGCACACAGAATTACACAAATATTTATGGCCCTGCTTCTGTGTTATCAGAGAGTACTTGGCGATAACAACTCAACAAGTTATAATGGTTCGCCACAAGGCTTCGCAGCAGGTCTCAGTGGGCTTATGCAGTTAAAACTGGTCGAAATTGACGTCATCGATGCAGTTTAAACCAGTCGTCGGACCATTGACGTCATTGTTTTCGACTATCTTTTTTTCTTCGTTGATTAGAAGCAACCCAAAGTCGAGCAAAAAATCCAATTATTGAGGTTTCGCGGAAAGTAATTAGTTTCCGACATGGAAACACAATTTATATTCGTTTACAGCGAATTTTAAATAATGGAAATACCTTCAAGAAAACTTTTTGGTTTGATAAAAATAGAGTAAATTCATGTCCATGCATTAATTTATTTTTTATTATTATAAATGACTATAAAACCAATGAATAAATTGTTTAATCATTGACGTCATATATGGTACTATTTCAAAAACAAAAAATATATTTGTATTATCTCACGATGTCATGGTATAAATGCATAAAATCAAGCGGATAATAAAAATAAGTTACGATATGTTACGAAATTGATAAGCGCCACAAACAATAATTTAAGCTAATTTTCAGACGACAGAAAATTGCATTTTTGGTGGTTTTATTTCGTTAACTGCGATAATTGCGACAAACTGTGATAAATTAGTGTACAGTAAAGTGTCTTTCGGAATTGGAGAAAAACCCACTACATTCTATTTGTAGCATATACCTTCTAACTATCGCACATTGTCTCTTTTCTTGCCTTGTATCGGTTAAGTTACTATAAATCACTCAGTGCTGTTAGAGAAAACCAATTTATATCGATAAATAAGTTAATGTTAATTTCCACCATTACGTAAATAGATTTTCGGTTTATGTTAGTTTATTTTCCATCCGTGTGTTTTTGTGTTCTGTGTGTAAATGTGTTTTATTAGCCTCCTCCTTTGACCCCAGAAAAAAATAGAACTGCCCAAAGCATATAAGCATTTCGACTAGATAAATTCCAACATTGAAATATATATATTTGCAACTTGGCGCTGAAATCAAATAATCGATCGCAACTTTTTCAATAAATACCATAAACGGGAAAACACACACATAATATAAGTCATCACATAAACATTTATATTATTAGGAAGTATTGATGATCGATTTTTGTTTCTACTTTTTCGCCTTGAATTTCAGTTAGATTTTATTATTTGGAATCGTTTTCACTGGTCTACGGAATTTGATAAAGACTGGCGATTGGGATAGTATTTATCCAGCAGTTTTATAATCTGAATGTAAACTTTTGCAATTTGAAAAGAAAGTTTTAAAATCAATCATTATTGAAACTCAATGCTTGGAAATTGTTTACTTGGGACTTGGAAAACTGCCGTAAAAATATCTTCACAATCGCCGGCCTTAAAAGAATTCAATGTGGGTGGTTCGGAAATATCTAGAGCTCATAAATTTCCAGAAAATTCGTTAGAACAAAATGCAATAGATTTTACGAAATAAACTACATATATCGTTGCATTATTTCTGACGCCTTTTTGAGTAATTTTAAATTCTCTGATATTTTTGATGCACACCCCCGATGTCCATCAATTTGGTTGACCAGCACTTTTCCTAGACTAGTTATAAGTTCATTGTGTGACCCTTGAAGAACCCTATACCAACGTTCGCTTTTTGTTGTGGGAGCAGCCAACGACCAGAGCGAGGAGTTCACAGAGCCGACCATCATCTTTGGTGACCACTCGGTGAAGCTGGGCGAGGATTTCTCGATCACCTGCATTGTCCCGATCACCGAGCAGATCCATTGGCTCAAGAATGGGGAGCCGATCACGCGGCACAATCTGCGTCATGGGCGCGATGATCACGCCTACGTTTTGGAGGAGGGAACCTACGAGGGTGAGTATTTTGGCGGATGAACTTGTTTCCCGAGGAGTTGGTCATCATCATCATCATCTGTTGGTCCCGCTAAAGGTGATGAGCACAAGATCGAGGCCCACCTATATGTGAAGCATGCCCTCAAGGTGCACGAGGGTCGGTACCAGTGCAACCATCGCCACAGCAGCCACATGCTGCACGTGCGGGACTCCAAGGGAGCAGGAGGATTATCGGGAGCTAGCGAACCCACCGAGTCCGGCTATCAAACCATTGACGAGCTGACGCCCAACTCGGCGGGTGAATTCTTCACAAGAACGTGGCAGGAGCAGCAGCAACAGTTGCCCCACCAGCCGCACAAGCAGCACAAGTCGCATTTGGGCTTTGGAAACGATAGTTTGTCGGGCACTCAGCATTGGCATCCATCGGCGGGCGGCGGCAGCAGCGGGATCCATCGCGTTTATTCGAACACACCGCCCGATATTCCACCACCGCGCCTCAGCCTGCACACGGTGGCGCCACCGGAGCCACCCACCATACTGTACAATCAGACGCATACCACTGCCAGCGCCACTGCCACGGAGGCGAGCCTTCTCCTGACGACGGCGCACCACCATGCCCACCACCAGCAGCAGTTGCAGCAGCAGGCGCAGCATACGCTTAATGCTTTCCAGCTGCCACTGCCGCCGCGACCCAATCCTGGCCAGAGTGAGCGATACCAGACGCATGCACCGCACTATGTGCCGTATGTGGTGGGAACGGAATTGGGATCAGGAGGAGGAGGAGGAAGGGGAAGCGGAAGCGGAGAGCAGACCACCATTTCAGCAGCCACCAGCACAAAGGCCATGATGGGCGGATATGGTGGTGTTGCAGGTGCGGGTGTCGGTGTCCCAATGATGGGTGGCCAGGGGCATCAGGTGCATCAAGTGCATCAAGGGCATCAAGTGCATCTACAGCACCAGACGCTCTTGCCCGTCAAGATGGGTGAGCCACACACACAGACATACACCAAACACAAAACACACATGATACACCCACTAAACCTCTTATTAAAGTTCAACTTGTAAATGACCACTTTGTTGTTGTTCGTTTTTTGGCTTTTATCTCGCTCGCGCCGATCGAAACTGCCATTGTAATTGTTATCGTAGCAAATCTACGACCTTGCTCCCATTTTCAATTGTTCAGATAAGTAAAGTTATCTGTAAAGCTCTTTTACTCGAGTTGTATGATGTTTGCATCCTTATAAATCTCGAAATATCGATATCTATAAAAATCTAAACTTACATATTTAATTTAAAATACTTACTTTTCGGTTTTACCATACCATACCACCTTTAATTTAATTTTAAAAGTCAGAAATAGCATACTTTTTGAGACCTCAAAAGGCGATTTGAAATCTCCAAAAATCTTTGATATTTGTGAAACTGAAAATGGGAACAAGGTTATAGTCGTCATCGCTGCAATTGTTCGCCCACCCCACCCACTCGCTCTCTCTCTTTCGAACTGCATCTGATCTCAGCTCAGGCACCACACCTCTCCCTCCCTCCCTCTCGCTTGCGCTCGCCGTCTCTCTCTCCATTGCATTAACCTTGCTAGTCTAATTTCGGTGTTGTTGGTTTTTAATTAAACGTTAATCGCTCGCTCCCTCTCAGAGCGACGACTTTGACAAGCTCGATGCCGGCTTTCCCTCTCGCCCATACACACACACAGCAAACACACCCACACATCTACATACGGTCACACCTTTAAGTTGAGCTTGAGTTGTTTGCCTGAACTTTTTCATCATTGCCGCTCTTTCTTTGTCTTTTGTGCTTTACTTTCTCTTGATTTCATTTGTTGCCATGTCTTATGCCCTCTGTGAACTATGTATGTAGCTATCTCTATCTTTGTTTTCCTTTGGCTTTCTTTGTCTTTCTTTGACTTTCTTTGTCTTTCCTTGCCTCTTTCTCCTTGGTTCTTCCTCTTTAACGCTTTGGTTGTTTACTCTGATTGTTGAACACACAGTTGGCAGGTACATCGATTTCGATTTCAATTCTGATTCCATTTCGATTCGAATTTGATTGGCAGCCAGTTTTCGATGACGCATAAGTTTACAATTGGCAGCGTTTGGCTTACGAGCTGATTATAATCAATCAGACTGCCAGATAAGGCGGAAAAACAACACGTGTCGAGTCGCTGATTCTCCTTCTCTCGCTCTATTGCTTTTTTGTTTGCGCTTCTTGTCTATCGAGCTGTCGATAAATCGAGAATCGATCTAAATGTTGTATGTATCGCATTGTGTATATCGATAAACATAAATTTACCTACTTTTGCTCTATTTTATATCTTACAGCTAACTTAATCGATAAATTAATCAATTATACTATACATACCAAACTAATCAAACATAAATGTAAAATAATCAAAGTAATCTCAATTCATACGCAGCGTAAAATGAAGTTTATTTGATTTCAGTCCAAGTTTCGAAATAGTACAAAAAGTGTTTTATACCAGACAGGATGAATAAAATTCGATTGACCAAATTGTATGCTCTTTTGTTTTATTTATACGTATTCTTTAGTTTTAGTTTTAGTTTTACGAATATCCTTCTTTTTTTTGCTCCACCTTTGAGTTGGTATTAGTGATTTGTGTGTTGCTAATTCATCATTACTCTCCTAAGCAATTTAGTCAGTACTCAAAACCGAATCTCAAGCTCTCATCTCTCAGCCAAAAAGAAAAACCAAATCAAAAACCTCAGAAATCTCTTCAAAAAATCTCCACCCAAAAACCTCTCATACTTTAAGCTCGTTCTCAATTTATTCCTATAAGCAAATACATATATTTATCTTTATACAAGTTATTAGAATAAACTTTGTTTAAGCAGTTCTTTATGTAAACGTTTTCTCGTATCCCAATATTAGAACGCCATCCCACCTTTGCCAATATTTGACTAATCTTTTGTATCTATCTATAACATCTTCAGATAAGCTGGTGCCAAACTATGATAATGTCGAGCATAAAATGAAATTTTACGACATCAAAACGCCGCTGGTTCTCAGCTGCAACGTGAAAGACGCCCCCGAGAGCGTTCTCATATGGTAAGTCATTCCGAAATCCCCTACTCAGGGTTCCCAAAAATATCCGAGGATGATGCGAGGCAGGGTGGGTCTGTGTTTGTGTCTGTGTCCCACATAGTTAGTAGTTATAAGAGCAATCATTTTAATACGGCACAGCTAAGCACTTTTGCTTAATTATGTTGGCCTGACTGCCTAACTGACTGCCTGACTGACGTAACCTGGTAAGCGGAACGAGAACGAAGCATCAAACACCCTACACAGAGCTCTTTGGGGGTGTGTAAATCATTTACAATACCATCTTACAGTACACTCAGTGGAGGATCTAGGATTTGGTTGTGGGAGGGGGTTTTCAGAACAAATTTTTTAATGCATACTTTATGAATACCACATTTCCTTTCCGTTTTCACCCGAGATGGTGTCCGAGGATCCAGGCAGGATACAGCTAGTAATTGTATTTTTTAAACTGACTAAACTGTGAAACGATTAAATAAACACTGAACTCAAGTGTTTAATCGTCGACCATTTTCTGAGGAATTGCTCTATAACTTATCTTACAAGTCATTAATTTTATGATCTTAGAAAATAAGCAGCAAAGATCCATCATGCAGTTACTTAAATATTTCTTTTTAATTGTTAATTTTTGGTAATTAATTTTTTCTATCGCAAAGCTTGTAAGAATAATTGGACTACCCATTGCGAGAGTACAATCAGGTGCCATTTGTGCGAATGGGTACAGTTGAGTGGGGTCTGAAGGGTGGCACTTCTGGGAGAGGTGGTTACTGAAAAGTGCCTTCCTGTCTGGGACCAGTTAGTGTTGGTAGCCGAAGCGCCGAGCTCTGTGGCAGGGTCTGGTAATGGTAATGACACTTTTGTTCATTCCGGGACCTGTCCGGGTCTCTGGTTCTCGTTCTCGTTCTTGTTCTGGGGCCAGGGCCAAACTTTGCGTGTGGAATTAGTCTTTGAATAATTGGCAAAAGGCTTAGAGAACGGCGTTGGGCCAAGAGAAAGTTGGTTCCTCGAGTAGGTGCAGCCCGGCTATATGGCGATAACTGTAGAATTAATTTAGATAAATGGGTTTTTCTGCCAGCAAATATCTACGGAGGAAGATCAATTCTAAATTATTTCTTGAAATTCTATTATTACATTTTTTAGTATTTGTTATAATTTAACTAATTTTCTGTGTCCTTGAAACAGGAAAAAGAACAACACTCTTGTGACGGACGAGCCTTCGCTAAGAGGTCGTTTTAAAATAATCAGCGATGAGAATAAGTTCATAATCGATAAAACGGACGTGAACGATCATGGAAACTACAGTTGCGAGATCGATGGAGAGTCCAAGAGAATAGAAGTGATTGGTAAGGTTTATCTTTAAATTTAAGACCACGAACGTAGAAATTAATTGTTTATTTTTTCTGCAGCCCGCGTTGTTGTAAGAGTGCCTTCAAATACAGCCGTTGTGGAGGGTGAGAAGATGTCAGTGACCTGCACCGTTGTGGGAACCGATCCACAGTTGACATGGACCTTTGGTGAGTTTTAAAATCGCCTTGATCAAAATGGGTTTTTAACTCTATTGCATTCCTCCAACCAGGCAATGTAACGCTGACGAACGCCACAGATCGCTTCGTCCTGAAACCGGATAACGGCGTCCAAAACGCCATTCTGACACTGGATAATGTGACATTGGACGACAGAGGCGAGTACAAATGCATTGGACGCAATGCGGCCAATGACTATGGTTCGAACTCCACCAATCCTGCCAGCGACTTCACAACTGTGCGTGTTAAGGGTAAGTTTTCATCGGAGGGAAGGATCACCCAAGCTTTCTTAAATATCCATCAAATCACCATGGTCGCTTCGTCAAGATCTGTTAACTAATAGCCTTTAAGTAATCTATTTCCAAATGAAGGCAAACTCATATGTTTGAAGTTAGTATTAAATTTCATTATACACTCATAAAAATTAATTTCTAAATTTTAGAAATCTCTCCATTAAATCGGCCTACCTTTGAAAATAGAAAAAGTTTCTTGTTATTAGAAAATTTGCCTTTGAATATAGAAAACTTTTCTAGACGAAGAAAATTCAAGAAAGAATTTTTTTAGATTTCAATGAAATTCTTCGATTCTTTTGTATGAGTGTAGAAACACATACTCTTTTCTGAACAATGAATAAATTATAAAACATAAATATTTTGTGAAAAATTATCAGAAATAATATCATACTAGGCTCATAATCTAAGCACTGAGCCCAGATTAAAACGAGTTATTTTCCTTTAATACTGTGAATATTATAAAAGGTAAACTTATAAAGGATTTTTTCTTGAAATTATATTTAAATCCATAAAATATATCATCTTAATGCAGTAAATTTAACGACCATGGTTAGGACCAAGTGTACAACAATATACTAATCATTTGTTCTTTCTAGGCAAATTTGCCGCCTTGTGGCCTTTCCTGGGCATCTGTGCTGAGGTGCTGATTCTGTGCATCATCATTCTCATCTATGAGAAGCGACGCAACAAGAGCGAACTGGAGGAGAGTGATACTGATCCCCAAGAACAGTAAGTGTGCCCACTCTCCAAACCCACCACACCAACCAACAACCTACCAACCAATCAACACCACAACAAACAAAAGAACCAACAACATAAACTGTCAACACCAAATAATATTAAACATCAGCAAACAAACAAAAACAAAACCAACAAACAACAAACGAAACGCAGCAGAAGAGGAAAAAGTTGAAATTTTAGTTTTATACTGCAAATTAAAGACGTTGAAGCTGCAGGCGAATGCAAATGCGAATGCAGACCAGACACCAACATAACCATACGGAACCGGATACTACAGATACTACGGATACGGTGAAGCAACGTACTTACGGACGGACAGACAAACGGACGGAGGAGCAGCAGCTACAACAATTAGTGAAATTTTCTTAGTTAACAATTTCTAATAGTTACCACAATGGGAAAAGAAAAAAAAACTGAATGAATTTTTGTGTTTGACGCAAACGGATATGCGATAAAATGAAAAGTTAAAGGTTAAGAAATTATATAGTTTTTGCTAATTTTGTATTATAATGAAGTCTATTGTGCCTGGAGCGTCGCAAAAAAATAATAAAAATAACGAGACCCAGAGAAGTGAAACGGAGAGTGAACACAAAAAGCTAAACATTAGGTTTCTACTCTTTTCGATGTGTGCTAAACGAAAGCAAATATATTCCTGATCCGTATATTTGTTTCGCCCAAAACTCTGACAAACACAAAACGGAAACGGAAACACAAAACGAACGCACACAGACACAAAACTCACTCACACCAACACATCCGAGAGTTAAAACAAAATATGTAGTTCTCTAGATATAAATACTATAAATTTAGTTCATCGTAAATATGCCTTATAATTTCTTGCTTTATTCAAATCGAAAATTCATTTTTCACTGTGCTTGTTTCTGTTGCTTAAAAAAACTACAAACGAAACTTAAAGAAAAAGATATACACATAAACAAAACCTTTCTTTTTATGTCAAAGTCCAGTCCATATTATTATTATTATAATTATCATGTAAAGGAATACGACAAGAAAATGTTATCAACTTTGTTTTTAAGTACTTATTCTTTAATTATATACATTAAAAAAAACAACCACATTTAAAAGAAAAAAAAACACAAAAACACCGTAGTCGAAGCAAGTGTTTTCATTTTGCTTTGGAGGAATACAAAAACAGAATTAATCGTTACTTATGTATATTATAAATCACTATATAAGCTTATTAATTTCTTGGCAGTGAATAAAACATACACACGAAAATACAGAAATCGTAGCTCAACACTTTTGCATTGATTTGGAATTATAATTAGAATTATTTGTATATTGTACACAAAAGAGTATTTTCCCTGCCCCAAAACCGCCCCTCGGCCCGCCCCTCTAGTTTGCGCACTTTATGTTTTCTTTGTCGCCTCTGTTGATTTTGCTGTGTATAAACTTGAAAACTTGAATGATTTCGATTCTTTGTATCTAGTATCTAAACACTTGTGCTATTCTCTACCGATTACAACTATCCATTATGATTTTGTGCGTTTTGAGATTGATTTCTACCGAAATATAAAACAAACAACAAAAAATACAATTGTAAATTAAACAAATAAAAAAAAAAAATAAACAAAAAAAGAACAAAACCAACCAATATGCATTTTTATTGTTTTATCTATTTTTTATTCGTAGTGCTGTCCTGTGTTCACATTTATTGTTTCTTTAGCTCATAGATCCTGGTTTCTGCTTGCCTGCGCCTGCCTCAAATGGGGAAAATATCCCCAGTGAAAACTCGTTTTATTTTCATTTCCGTTTCCGTTGCCGATTGACTTTTGATTTGCTGTTCTTGACGATTTCTGGTATCTTTGAGTGATTCGTCGTAGCCGATAATCATGGAAAGCTAATCAAATGTATCTTCCATTCTTTTCCTTTTTTCCCATAACTATCCATATGAATTGTCGAATAAACCAACATTTCTTTTGAGTAGTTGATCAAGTTCGCTCTCTAGTTAAAACTAAATTGAATGAGAAATCCTAAAACTAAAACAGAAAATATGTGGGAGAACCTGCCGCTTGATTCGATCGATTGATTGGTTGACTGTTTTCTGCAATCATCATCAAAAAACTAAAAACTAAAAACCAAAAACCACCACCAAAAACGAAAAACTAACCCAATAATAAACCTCGCCCTCGATCAATTCTCCATGAACCCGCCTTGACTAACCAAATCTGATCCAAAATGTGCCCAGCGTCAACTAACATCAACAACTACAACTACTCCAACAACAACAATCACTGCAATAATTTACCAAAATATTAACGATAACTACTAACAATCTGAACAGCAATAGCAACATCAACGGCATCTGCAACAGCAACAACCAAAAGTAGCATAATTTTTCTACTAACAAACCATTTTATATTATTGATTTATTTTGACTTGAAGCATAGCCAAGTTTATTGATTTATTGATTATCGCTCTCCTATCAATATTTTCTTTGACATATTTTTGAATTTCTCGATAGAACCCCAATCCAATCACAACATGAGCAACCATAACCCAAGACCACCACTAAACTAATACAAGTGATTTTCGCAATTTATTCTTTATTGCAGGAAAAAGAAAAGGAGAAATTATGATTAAAATTCCTAAGCAAAAGAAAGAACACACCGTATAAAGAATAACAAATAAAACCATTTAAATATGAGCAAAAAACAAGTAACAGAAAGTAAAATGCATTAAAACATTACATAAACTACATAAAACTAGAGAAATCGAGAATGGTAATGAAACCGAAATAAAGAAAACGGTCACAAGAGAAAAAGTTGTATACCCACACCCCCTGTCCCATTTTCCCTGGCCCCAGCAAAACTGCAAACTTTGTTTAGCAAAATTGTATTTTACTAATGAAATATAAAAGAAAAGCAAACAATTAATATTAAACAAGAGGAAACCGAAGTAAATCTAAAATAATATTAAAATGGAAAGTGATAGCAGTTAAACGAACACTAATAAGAGAATATGGATAAACGATGGCAGAATAAAGGAACTTTAGCAATTAACCATAAAGTGAAGCGTTAACTCCAAAGCAAAGCAAAAATGTCGCACATGCCACTCCCTCTCCCACGCACCCTCCACCTGAAAACAACAGAGTAATATTGTACATAACCTAAAAAGTTGAGAAAAGCTGAAGAAGGGCATTTTCTTCTGTCTCTGCCTGACTCACCGTAGACGCAAGCAGCCAAGGCTCTGTCTCTCTCTTTCCTAGCAAGAGGACTCTTTATACAACTATGATTTTTTAGGTAGCGATATTTTGAGGTTAGTTTTTAGTTCTAGACGGAACTCAAAAAAAGAAAGCAGAGGAAGCGAAACGGAAACGGAAACAACAGCAGCAGCATTAGAGAGGAAGAGGAAGATGATGATTACATGGGAAAGCGATCGGAAAACGATGTTGAAAGAACTTTGTTTATTAAACTTAGTTAATACGGTGTATTGAAAAACTGAAGATGAACTTTTTAAACAATTAAGTAGCGCGTTATGAGTATATTTTTAAAGGATTAATACCACAACTAGTAGCTGATGACGGAGAGGTAGACGAAGGACGAAGAAGGAGAAGAAGAAGAAGCGTTGGAAGCGAGAACATTGTATATTGCATAATTTTAGGAGGAAAGGATGGAAGTAAATCAGATGCGTACTGCCAAAACTTGTAAAGTTCAGTACTATTTGCTTAGCCTCATTTTTGGTAAACAAAAACTAAAAAACCAAAATCAAAACACACTAAGAACTAAAAACAAATAAATGAAATCATAAGCTCTGTTAATTCATTTCTGTTGTTGTTAATTTCGGTTGTTTATGTATAATGTATGTGTATAAAAGTCGAAATGCGAAAGAACTAAGAACTAAAGCGGTCTTCAATTCACATCTTATAACTCGTAATCATAACGAAATCGTATATATATATTTATATATGTATGTATAAATTTGTATGACTTTAATTTAAGTTGATGTTTTTAATTTTCTTGGACTTTTCGTTGTTGATTTTTTCGCCGCCACCAAAGCTTTAAATATTTACATAGTAAACTGTGTTCTCAGCAAAAAGATGAAGTTAATGAAATAAAATTATGTTAAATAACGCAGACGAGACGATTTGTATAGTAAAAACTAAATGAGCATAATAAACAGAACCCTCGGTAAAAACCAACAAAGAAATGTTCTTGTTATATATAAAAATAAAGAATATATATATATACATAATTGCTATATATATAGATCACGTGTGTGTGTGTGCATGTTCGATTACATAGTTATATACATATGCGATGAATTACAAAAATAGAGGAAGAAGGGAAAGGTAAATAATAGCCTAGAGAGGAGACTTTTTGGAAACCGTCGATAAATTCTCGCGCATAAGTTTTTTATTCATGTACAATTGTTGTACAGTTTTTGTGGCTTATTTGTGTATAACAACTATTAATGACGACAACTACTACTTGTATTACAATTGATCTATTATGCATAACTGTACATTAAACTGACCCCCAACTCTACCCTTTCATTGTAACTGTAACTGTATCTGTAAACGCCTTATTTATCATTTGTGGGCTTGGTTCCGGTTCCAACCGACCGATTCCCCATCGACCTTCTCTCCTTCGACCAAAACCCCCTAGAAGTCAGACATCCTTGAACCTCTTTGAACTGAAAAGTTAGCCCAACAAGAAGAAGAACAACAACAGCTACGATACCTATTTACTGCTATATTGTATGACGTAATGTTACCCACAACAACATGAACAACTAAACCATACACACGTAACTAACTTTAAAGCAAACCAAAACAAAACAAACCAAAATCAACTTCGGAACACTCGACAACTATGCTATATATATATACAACATACTAACGAAAAAAGGATGCAACAAACGGAAACTATACATACTTATATAATATACACTTATATACAAACAACCACATACGCAGTATTGTATGTCTTTTTGTACAGAAAACAAACGACAAACTAAGCCTGACAACAAACAAATCGTGTATCCTAACTACAACTCCTCAGATAGAACATATGACTCCTTCACTGCACATCCATTTTCATTTTCATTTCCGTTCTGCTATCTATCTATCCTATCTATCTCATTTACCGATCACCGACCGATCCATTGTTTACCCATCAATTGTTGCTAACTATCGAACAGTATAATCAACAAATGCAGAATTTCTTGGCACACACTTTTGACTCTCACGCGTTAGTCGCTTCATGAGTAGAGCAGCTAAATGTGAACATCAGACGAAGCTCTAGTTAAGTTACAAGAAGGAACCTTATATATATTATATATATAACTTATAAATAAATAATATTAATAATAACACGTACTTTTAATTAGTCGCATAAGCCAAATGTCGAGGGGGAAAATCACAGGCCGAAACGAAAGCTAAGACTAAACTTAAGCCAGAAAAACGGTTCACATCGGTTTTCCCAAAGGGGCAACCAACTTAGTTAAAGCTAAAATTGACGAGTTAGGTTCAAAATTCAGGAAGGTCCTTGGTTTTTTTTTTATTGTTATTATTATTTTCTACGGAGTGAATAAAGAAGCTAAAGAGCTTTGGAAATTAAATCACAACTGTCTCTCTTCGACTTCCCATTCAGTGTGTTTGGGTGCTGCAAAACTCAAGAGAAATGCCCCCAAAGATAAACTATATACAATGGAAATCGTTGATTTCCAGAAACACTTGTTATGGCATCGTTAAAAAACACATTTGCAGAACCGAAACACATTGTTTGCGAAATCAGAGCCAAATTTATGTTTATTCAGAGATATTCCTTTTGACCGATTCACTGGCAAGTCACACATTTTGTATGAATTCCAGCTCTGGGAAGGAGCTAGCTTCCGATAGAGAAGGAAATGAGAATATGGAGGAGGAGCCTTTAGCCGGCCAGGCTGAAATTCCTGCGAATCGAACCCGTAAAAACCTAACTTTGTTTTCCGCAGGCGCCCCGAGTCGAGTAGTGTAAAAAACAAAAAAACGAAACTGTAGGAGACACTGTAGGAAAACAAATAATTGCCTTAGGGTTTCAGTAGAAATAAAACAAACCATTAAGAAATAATTTATCTTTTAAATAATTTCCCTTATCGGCGACTTTGAGCAAAACGTGTGACTTGGCCTTAAAGGGGGTGTCTGTGTCAGCACTCTATAAACCAGTTAGAAGAACTACGGGTAAACACGGTTCGCCATAAAAACCAAGAACCGAAAGCAGTAAAATATGCTGTAATCCAAGCTAGTAACCGAATGTCACACAAAACACACACACACGGGCCGGCGAAAGCAAATGGAATCCTTCCTTCCGGGACGAGCTAGATATAGGATAGCTAGCCGCATAAGCCTTTAGGGGAGTTAGAAGTGAACAAGAAATCAATTAAGTGCCAGCCCCCGCCTCTCCCCTCCTCGTAACTCAGAAATCGCCCTATGATAACCAAATAGAACTCGATACCAGGTCCCGGCGGAAGGATTCCAGTTGGTTCCGGAGGTCCTGGCGAAAAGTCTTCAACTAGAGCGAACACGAAACTGTTTCAGAATACTAATCGATAAACTATGATTTTTAGCAATTTATATAAATTACATATATACATACAAATACATAGATAATGAATTATGGAAACCGAAGCTAAAACTAGACCTAATCCTAAATCTAGACCGAAGAGAAATCACAAACAAGTCAACAGGGCACAGCGCTTCTTAACTATATTAATTTCGACAAGCAGAACTTTTTCTAAACCTAAACCAAACCAAGAAAATGTAAAACCAACGCTAATCTTAAAACTATAACTAACTTTTTAAACTAATATTGAAATTGAACCCAACAAAGTGTTCATTAAACTAAAACCAAAGGATTACATATATGTACGAGCATGTATGTATATGTACTTAACGTTATACATTAAAGAAACACAACATTTTGTATGGCTATAGCAAAAACAAATCTGAAAAACCCAAAAAAAAGAAAATAATATTAAAGAAAAACCGAAAACATAAGCAGAAGATGGTGAAAAGAACCCAACAATTTAGCTAAGTAATTTAATGTAAAGAGTTTATCGAATAAATTGAGAAACAAACCAAAAGGAAAACTTTAATGAAACTTTCATCAGATTTCTAACGAACTTTACGAATTTCCAATAAGAAGAAAACTGCGCTCTTTACGCCTATCTACCGAACATCTCTTTGCATAGACATTATATGATATAAATATAATTATAATGGAGGAAAAAGCTGAGGGAAACCGAGGCCGAATACTTGCATAAGCATACACTTGTTTTTAGCACTTGCGTTACTTTTGTTTAACAAATACTAATTAAACCAGATAAATTAATATACATACAAAACATACTATAAACATACATACTATATATACATACATTACATATATATATAAATAGAGTTTTTTAGATCGAAAACCCGAAGAAGAAGCCCAAATCCAAAACCAAAACCCGGAATCTAAACACGCAAATCTCGTCTCATCTCACGGATGTGCTACACTAAATTAGTAACTAAACTAAAACTAAACTATTGTTAAACGGTAAAACACACGCATACATACACGAACCCATAAAACATTAACTAAATATTACACGAAGAACAACAACCAAGTTAAACGTTTAAGCGAGTTTAAGCGAAATCAATGGGACGAAGAGAAGAATTTGCAGCCGCTGGCAGTTAGAACTTGAAAAATCCCCGAAAAGGCAGTTAGTAAATGAAATGAAAGCGAGCCGAACGCGACCGTTAGTGCAGTATAATAAACAACAAATTGTATTATATCTAAGCCCATGAAATTAAAACAAAAGTTAAACATAATGAGAACACGACAAAAATGTTAATTACAAGCGCTAAACAAGTAAATAGCTAAACAAAACCAGGCAGGAGAAGAAACCAAGGCGGCGTGGCGGCTATTTATTAAAAGTGATTTATAGGGCAGAGTTGAAAACCAACTTTCAGCTAATATAGATTAATAACAAAAATAAAGACCGAAAAACCACAAAAAAATATTTTAAAGCAAGCGCTTGAATTGTACATTTTTACAAGGCAACTGTACATTAAGCGCCCACGGCATTAAGTAATAAATAAAAACCCAAAACCAAAAGAGTTGACAAGCACATAAAACAAAATAAAAAAATAAATAAAAACAAAAAAAAATATACGAGACAGCAACGGAGTGTGAGGACACACAAGAAGTTGCCTAGCCAGAACGGAAATGAGTTTATTAAATATATACATTTAAAAATTCATAAACAAAAAATCATGAGAAAGGAAAAACCCAAAAAATTCGTTGCATAATATTTAAAACGAAGGTAGTATTAAACTCGATTGCCTAATTCTAATATTAAAACCAAAAGAAACCAAATAAAAAACTATAAAAACATTAACATTAACAGTAATAATAATAATAATGAAAACAAGAACAACAAAAAATGTTATTATACTTATTATACCGATTAAAATGAAAACAAAAACAGAAAACAGACAAAAAAATGAAACAAAACAAATTAAAATAAAAATTTTATTTAGATTAAAACGTTGCACTTTCGCTGATATAGACGCATAAGAGGAATCCAAAAGGTAGGTTGTCCAGAAAGAATATTTCAGGTTAATCGTAGGTATCCCATTTGATATTCAGCCAAATTAATAAATCTGAATATATTTAAAGAACTAATTTAGCTATTCTTCCTAATATTTCTAATCAAAATGGACTTTTTAATGTAGCATTATGCCATTTGCCTGCCAGTCAAGAGCATAACTTTCCGGTAAACAATTTCTTATCACTTTAATAAATATTTATAATGGCCGCATACAGTTTTTGGTCTAAACAAACTAAAACAAAGCGCGAGCAATCAGCTACCACATTTAACAAACATAAAAACAGTTGCCAAGTCAAAAGAATTCCATGTCGGAGGCAGATCAAGGTGGCTGCTCACTGCGGATGCGATAAGGATAGGCCAACAGAAGGTGTGTGTGCTCAGGTACCGGCGGGGTTAACTTGTTGTCGAGGCATCCGTCTATCCAAATGGCGAGCCTTGATAGCGGCAATCTGACGTCATAAATAAACTACGCTTATCAGTTGGTAATAATAATTTTTGCTTTATTTAAAAACGTCACTACAAAGTTGGTTGGTTGCATCATGGTTAATGGTTAATATTTGATTCAGATAACACGCAAGTCTGTACTTTAAAATGCGCTACACAAATAGATCATAGTTAGATTTGTATATGTATAGCTACAGCTAATATAGTTCTTTGTCTTTGCGTCTCGAAAAGGTACTAAAGGAATCTGCTGTCTGCGTTTCATCCCTCTGCCAAGCGGTTTGTAGGGTTTTATCGTGGTTATTCGGCTTCCCGGCAACGCCGGATAGACCTACATATAATATACTTTATAGCTCAACTACAAAATACTTTTACAAATATATATAAATATACGTTTAGGTATGTATGTAAGTACATAGATGCTTAGTCGTTACATCTATGCGAGGGAGGGCTAAGATTAACATTCATAAATTATGCACAAAATAAATATATATTCAAACGCTTCGCACTTAAAGAACTAAGAAGAAAAACATCGCACAGCTGCCACCAGTCTGGATGTCAGCTTGGTCTCTGTGTCTAGGCAAACTTTCACTCTTGTCCATTCGATTGTATTGCATTGTCGTTGATGTTTCCCGTGCAGGTGCGTGGCGCCTGCAGTAGATCTGTGTACTGCAGCAGTGCTTCGCGCAGTGAACGCGAAACCTCCGGCGACGTGGTCGTGGTGCAGTCTACCAGATAGGGGTACAAACCAATCAACTGATCCCAAGCAGGCTTGTTCACTGCGGAGTAAACAGAAAAGTTAGTAAAAGGCAACATTTTTATTTAATTAAAGTAGAGTATACCCTTTGATGCTGGCGCTTTTTTCATGGACACCACAAGCGTTGCAATGGCTTTAAGCACGAACGATATCTCAGACAGTCGGAACCTGATAAACAAGTTAATTAAATATATAAAATGCTCAAGTAAATGATATCTATATCAGGGATAATTTTAATCCCTTTGGAAAGCAGAGTTCTCACCTTGGCAGCGGGCACTTGCCGCTTTGCCTTTCATCGTCATTAAACCGCTTCAGCACCTCTTGAAAGCGATGCAGCAGGGCGGTAACCGCCAGCCTGCCAGCAAAGTCCTTGCCGCCCGCTCCCGCAGCTCCAGCTGCCAACAAATTGGCATTGAGGCGATTGTTATTGGTGTTGGCATGATCCTCCAGTAGCGAAAACTGCAACAGGGTCTCGAAGCACGTTTTGGCAAAAATCTCGCGCAGCTTCCAGTCCGACTCGTAGCAAATGTTTGTATCCGAGGCGGAGTGAATGGAGCCTTTGTTCAGCAGCACCACAATCTGCATGATAAACTGGTGCGGCATTTCGTGGGCATGAGGCAACACCTCGTCCCTCAGCAACTCAATCACCTGGCAATCGATCGTTTCGTCAAGCACGATCTCCTCCAGACCGCGATCCTCGATAGTGCACACACTGGCCGGGAACAAGAACTTGTCCAGGGTGTCGGCCAAGTCGTCCCACAGGCTGGCGAAATGCTGGGGCTTGGCCCGCGCCACCTTGAGTCCGGTGTGCAGCACGCTGATCAGACTGGAGATGGCCAGCTTCCAAGTGCTGGACGACAGGCACTTGTACTTCATGGCCAGCGGCGTGCGCAGCGCCTTAACGATGTCGTGCAGGATCTGCTCCTGAACCACCGGATCCTCGGTGGCCGTTGTCTGGTACAGTTTCACGCAAATACTGATCGACTTCTCACCGAAGGGTATGTAGTTCATGCTGACCACCTCAACGGAGGCGTTGTTGGCATAATGTCCCGATGACTTGGCATACTTGTGCTCCACACTCTGCTGGAATGTGGGCGGGGCACAGGCGAACTTACTGAAGATCAGCAGCTGGCGGAAAATGGCTGGAATGAGCTGGCTAATGTGGGATTCCGACTTTGTGGCCTCCTATGGAGGAAACATAAATTAATTAGTTATAAATGGGGGGAATTCATATGCAGTTTTTTTGCCTTCTGTATCAGCTCCATGCAATCCAGAATGCCATCGTGGAGCGGCGTTAGGAGAGTATCCGACACCGTGGACATGATGTAGGGCACCGCATCGGTCTGGACAGGAATGCATACTGCATTTGTCAGCACCGTGCAGAATTTATCAAAGTCGACCGCACTAAATCTGAAAGATATTTAACATTAAATCAATCAATGTTTGCGTAATGTATTGGATTATTCAGCTTGGACTTGACTTCCACAAAACATTCATATTATCTTCTTAAACTCCATTTGCATAATCTGATTAACATCTTTTGAATTCATAAGCTTTAAGAAACTTGACACTTTCATTCGATCCCTATTCATGTCTACTAACTTGACTTGAATGTGCTGAAAGATGGCGGGGAAGATTTGGATCAGGGCGGTGAGAAAGGCCTGACTGGGAATGTAAAAGTCCTCCTGACTATCGGCGCTATTGCTGTTTTGCTGCTGCAGCTTCGTTGTGGTCGACGTGGACATCTTGGTGCTCTCCATGCCAATGCTAAGCCAAATGTTCCAGGCAATCTGCTCAGGAAAAGAACGAAAAGAGTCCATTTAGTATTAAGATTAAGATTATCAAAAACAAGGCATAGATCTCGACTTAATCCCTAAACTACTCACGGTCCAGATTTCCTCGTCTTGCTCCTGGGCCGTCTGGGGATCCTTCAGAGCCCTCTCCGCTCGCTCTGTGCTATTGTGGTACATGATCTCCTGCAGAGACTTGAGGGCAGCCAGCGAAACCTCGCCATTCTTGCTCAACGCCGCATTCTGAATGAACTCTAGGATTAAAGACCAAGCTCTCTCAAAGTCACCTAGCATCTGGAGCAGCTCCCGCTTTGTGTTGAACACCCGGCAGACTCCCGATAGGGTGAGCACCTGCGTCTCTGCCCACTGCTTCTGGGCGGTGTTGCGCGAGTGATGGATGAGAATGTTGCCACTGGCGTCCACCTTCTCGTTGCTGGCCGAGCTGCTCAGGGCGCGCACGTTGTCCAGCAGCGGGAAGAGAACCTGCCAGACCAGCGCCTGCCACGTGGGCGGATTAAGCAGGCTGCCGTGGGCGGAGATGGTGGAGAAGAGCGTCTGGCCGGCCGATTTACGCACCGCCGGACGCAGATCCACACACAGCTCGCCCAGCTTGGCGTACAAGCACATCCACAACTTGTCGAATTGCGGCATTTTCACCGTGCCCGGAAAGTCGGGAAGAATGGACACATCCTGCAACTGAGTGGACATGAGCTTGTCCTGGTTTTGATTAAAGAAATCTGAAATATTCCACTGCAGAGTAAGATAGTTTTAGTTACATGGTAATATCTAAGTAATAAATTAATCTTACCATTAGACCAATAGCCGTTAGGGAAATATTCAGTTCCTGCGTCTGGGAACCAAATTTAGCCGCCGTGCTGATGCACAGGGGCAGACATCGCCAGGGCATCACGGTCAGGAAGTCCGTGATAACCAGCTGAAGGCATTGGAATGCTGTGCGGATCAACGGCTCGCCATGGTGCTCGTTTACAGCGCCAATGATCTCAATGATGGCCGGCCAGCCAAATGAGAGAATTTCCCCGGCCGTATTAAGGATCTGGAGAACGCAATCCAGCTGTCGTTGGCGTACATCTGCGTGCAGGACAGTAGACAACTCAGATAGGGGACTCAGAAGCATGGTTTGTAGTTCCTATTGGCGAAAAGAAATGAATTAATGATAATATAATAATAATAATGAATTAAATGAGTTAAAGTTATGGAAAGTATCTCTATCTTGTTACTGATCATTAGACCTCGGATTTTGCATATTTGCATATTTTTATAGGATAAAGATAGTTCAATTCCGAAAACACCAAAGTTCGTTTCAATAAAAATATTGTTTAAAATTAATGGCATATTTTATTTTGTTTGCATATTTCCATAAAATGCATATGCATAAAATATGCAAAAAATATGCAAAATATTCAAAATATTAAATAAACTCAACTATTCAAGATTGACTATTTCATAGCCAACCTAATTTACCCAAAGAAAATTGTTTGTTCCTTTTCGTCATTTCTGAGATATCTAATTTGTTCCCAAATTTAAGGGAACACTATTTCCTTTACCCTATTTATTTAAGCCTCCAGTTGTTCGCCTATATTTTGCATATTTTGCATATAGTTTGCATATTATATGCATATATTTTTTGCATATTTCCGATATGCATCCGAATTTATTACATTTGAAAAATATGACACCTACCTCGAAATTTTGGTAAAAATCTGACCAAAAATTGACAAATATGCAAAATCCGAAGACTACTGATCATGCTAAAAGAGAATATACTTTTAATGATCTTACCATGTTCTCCTTGAGCGGCGTTTTGTGCTTGAACTGAAGGGCGGACTTAACCAGGTAGGTGATGGCCTCCACACCCCACTCGCGCATCCGAATGTGTCGGTGCTGGCACACCTCCAGCAGATGATTGGTAAGCGGTCTCCACAATACCTTGATGCGAGGCATGTTCACTAGGCCAGTCTCGAGCAATTTAGCTACCGCAAAAAGAGATGGCTCTCGATTGGCGTAGGCCAGCTCCATGGCCTCGTGGGAGAGCTTGCACAGGGCATCGATCAAATGATGCAGCGCCACATCATCCAGGTATTGACTGGACTCGAACAGCTGGCTAAGCATTTGTGACAAAACCGGAAGATCTGCCATCACGGCCGTTTGAATGCCGACATTAGCCTCTACCGCCGGCTTCGGCATGGCCTGCAGACTGCCTCCCGTGGAGGGTTTCAAGCCCAGGATCCACACAAGGTGCTGTAGAGTTTGCAGCACCATGTGCCACGAGGTGCCCAGAATTCCACCGTTGTTGTGCGCCAGAAAGAGAATCGCTCGCATGCACTGCAGATTCTTGTTGGTCAACATCACCGGCGCCTGCATAACACTGTGTGGCAACGAGGCGGACGGCAGGGGCGTGCCCACGGCTACGATCTGCGGCCGGAAGTCTCCTGCCTCGCTGCAATTGTTTATGAACTGGCTGCTCAGATCCTGACTACCACTGCGGGTGTGACCTGTGAAATGCAAAATCAAATTATTTTATTAATAAATTATTGTAGATATTAAAATGATATAATCACATCTTAATTCACCATCCGGCTGCGTGGTGTTGGCAAATATGGACATGGCATAGTGGGGCGGAAAGGAGGCACGACAAATGGCCATGATGAAGGCGTCTCTGGGCTGCAGCTGCTCCAGCATTCCGCAAAGAGCTGCATAGTTTTGCATGGCCTTGAGGATGTTCTCGGTGGTGGCTTCGTCTATGGACGTCTCCACCAGCGGAATAAAGGCGCTGAGGAGGCCAGACCAGCTGGAGTTGACCAGCTGCAGGCACAGAGGCTTGTGCTCCTCCTCAGTGATTACAGCCGTATTGTGGCTGGGATGAAGTTCCGGGGTGCGCTGAATGACGCCTCCAATGGAACGTGTCATGTCCAGGAGTATGGCATGTCCCACCGAAATGCCATAGCTGTCGGGAATGTTCGGAGCATCTAGCTTATCCAGCATTTCCAAGCTGCAGGGAAAGTAATATTTAAATTAATATGGTTACAAGGGAAAAGTAGCTTGCTTCCACTTACTAAACTGCCTTGGACACTCCGGGGGCATAGGTAGCCACCAAAGGGAGGTAGGCTCCGCGGAACATGAAGCCGCACTGATTATTTCCCGACAAGGCTGTCAGCGAATTGGCCATTCCGTTTTGCTGACCATTTAGCATGGCCGAGGCATTGATCAGGGAGTATCGCACATAGCTGCCCATGGCGGCAATCATGTCGTGCACAATGTTGGTGGCATGGTTCTTCAGATCGTACGACTTGCAGAAGAAAGCAATCAGTGAGGAGCGCGTGACCAGCTTGTGGATGACCTCCAGGGCCAGGGCTCGCTGCCAGGCCGGCTTATCCGGATCCAAGAACTTGATAATCAGCGACAAGAAGATCTCGCACTCGGTTACCAATATGGTGTGGTATTTCTGTATGAGAATGGCCACCAGGCGCAGCAATCGCATGCTGATGGGGAAATAGGGTTTCTCGGCCGGCACAGGAGCGTTTCCATTGCTTGGAGCCGGAAGCTGGCGGTGCTTGACGTTCGGCGAAAAGAGCTTGATGACCAAGGCGCACACGCGTTCCTTAAGCAGCAATCGGAAGTCGTTGCTCTGATGGGAAAAAGGATATATATGTATGTTTATTATTATATTTTAAAAATGTTAAATGTTAAATTTAGTATGTTAAAATAATTATGAGACAAATAATTTAATAAAAATATTTGGGACGAAATTCTACTATTGCCTATTATTCATATTTTTAAATAAATTTCGAAGAAAATTAAAATTTTTTAATTAACTTTCTTAAAAATAAAGTTCTTTGTTAAAGCTATTTATGTTCCTATCGCAAAGTACACAAAAAAAGGTGTGTACATTACTTAGTTTTATTGGAAATCGAGATATGTATGTATTTTATAATCTTTTAAAATTTATGGATTGGTTGTTGTAGCTTTAATAGTTCAAATCTTTAGTTATTTAGCATCTAAAATTAAATTGATTTACTAAAAATATTTCGGACGAACTTCTAATAGTGTTTATCATTCATAATTTAACTATATTTTAAAGACAATAGAAATTTGTGTTAATCAACTTTCTTAAAAATCAAGTTCTTTGCTAAAGCTATTTATGATCTTATCGCTAAGTACACAGAAAAAGGTGTGTGTTTTATAGGAAACCCAAGAAAAATAAACGAGATAATCGATACCGGTCTGAACATGTGCAAACATACCTCGTGAAAAACGGCACTGAAGTTGGTCAGCACGGCCTCGAGAAGCTCCAGGCCAAAGGTGCGCGTCATCTCGGTCATGCCCACCAGCCAAAACGGCTGCTCGGCATTCACCAGCTGCACGAGATCCTGGAACAGGAGGAACGCATCCGAGGCGAAGGTCTGCACGTCCTGACCTGCACCTCCCTCGCCCTCCGATGGCGAACCACCTGGCTGTTGTTGCTGCTGCTGCTGCTGGAGACTGGAAACCGAATCCTTCTCCAGGTAGACTCGCTCGAATACCAGCGACACCAGCTGCCGAATGGTGGCCCCGGCCGTATTCACAATCGTGGGGTTCTTGGTGTAGTGCAGGCGGAAGCAGAGAACCAGGGCTTTGGCCAAGGTGTCGCCGTGCACCACCGTGTTGGTGGTCAGTAGAAGGGTCACCGTTTGCAGCACCTTCACCTCCTCGATGTTGTTCTCCATGAGGGTCCACAGGGCGTTGGTGATGTAGAGGGCGCCCTTCTGGTCCACCACCTGCTGGGTGATGAGCCGCTGCATCATGCCCAGGCAGAACTGAAATTAGTTGGGAATTAGTCAGAGATATATTCGACTGATGGGATGACCTCTTACCTTGATGATCTTCAGGTCCTTGGTCTCGCATCCCTGCACCAGTGGATAGAGTATCTGGTTGACGGTGTAGTACACCGAGTTTTGCTGGCTGCTGCCGGCGGTGCAGAGCTTGGAAATGGCCTCCTCGCACGCCTGATTGGGGAATTGGAAACGTTGGAGAATTAATGGACAAGTGGAAATGTCATAAAATCAATTTCATTTGCGCTGGCTATCAATTTCATAATTGCGTAGGGCAAGCACAGGTGGAACCAGAGCAAACCACCCCCCGCCCAACGACCTCCCACCACCCAACAGCAAAGTGGGTGGGTGACACACACTCGTGTGTCGGCGGATAAGTGGCGCAATTAGACAACCACGGCCGTGAACCACACGTCAGCAGGACTCACCTCCTTGATCTGAGGATACTTCTTCTTGGTCTCCAGCGAGAGGGTCTTGAAATCCGCCTGCAGCGCCTCCACAAACTTGTGCACATCCTGGCCACCGCACCCGCCCCCGCCCACGAACGACATGGCTATCGGTTGTACTGGCTAACTGGTCACTTGACACTCACTGCACCGGATGCGTGCCACATTTAATTACCACGACCGATCCACGCATATGCTACGCAACCGCCTTGGACTCGGGAAAATGCAATAATAACGCAGCGCACAATAAAAGCCGTGAAAAATTTGTGATTCGTTTTGACAGCTGACGTACACAGTGCAGTGTTGCTAACAGTGTTGCCAATTCAGCTATTATGTAGCTGGTCCTGGCTATTTTCAGACCGCGTAAGCTGTAACTTTGTAAAAACGGCCAATTTAGATACTGTAATTAATTTTATATTTTTTTTAGCTCCCTTTAAATTAAAATTAAAAACTAGGTGCACTAGCGACTCAGGTCTTCAGTCCATCTAGAAAGATTTCTTTTCTAACGGTCCTATATAGCGTTTTAAACTGACTTTGTAGTAAGTAGGAAGTAGAAGGACGGAATATAACACGTCAATCGTGACGAAAGTCGAATAAATGAGCCTTTCAATGTTTATTTTTTTGCTTTGTTAGAAAATAAAATTTTATTCATGGGAATTATTTTTAGCTTTTTTTATAATTCTCTTTAGCTACATTGTTGAAGAAAGAGTTGGCTACACTGGTTGACAATGGTTGGCAACGCGGTCGGCCCCTATTAGCTAACATAAGTAGAACTTTCATTAACAGTGGACAAAAATCACCGTTAGCAGAACAGGAGTTGCTGAGAAAATATGTGGGTCGCAGGACATCGGCAAATAAAGATAATGCCAAGCCCGGAGTTTGCTATCCAGGACTTGGGCAAAAACCCAAAGGTCTCATAAATCCGATGATTGTAGTCCTAAAAATCATAATACTCCGAATTGATCCATATAAATACGCCAGGACTTGAAAGTAACTGGTCAAGTGTGCTTAACTTTTATTGCTAAACATGACTTTCTGGGTATTTTGTCAAACCGACCTTGTAGAGCGGAAAAATTCCAGGCAAATAAGACCAAGCTTATAGCCATGGTGGGCCGACTTCTGCGCTGCATCCTTATCATAATCCTCATCAGCTTTACAGTCTTCTCGTACTTTTCGAAATCAAGGACAATGGCAAAAGTTGACTACCTTAAGACATTGGAACCGGATTCAGGCAATTTATTCTTAAGTGGTATAATATCCAAGGATTCTGGAACAAAGAGGGAAATGCTCCGGGCTTTTGGAGAAACTATTGAAGACGCACACGGTGGGTTTGGTTTTTCGTTTTAAAATATCAACAAATCCTAAAATCCTATTTTTTTCAGGAAACAGCAGTGGCAGCCAGAGCAATATGCTCTTTTCTAATAGTCAAAATATGAAAGCCAAAGATGCCATAGCCATTATCAGAAGCAGGAGAATCGGGGAGAATCAGGGAGAGAGTGAGAATTCCATTAATTTCTATATATATTCTAGACATTTTTTAATATATTTTTAAATCTTTTTTCTCGTAGATAGCGACAAAAAGGAGTTTTTGGGAGTGCTACAAGATTCGAAACATATCTTGGGGCGCAAATCAATGGAATTACTATCCATAGAAACCGAAGTTCCCGTCCGAATGCCCCTGGTACGAACGATCTACGAGCCCGGTCATGTGGACAATGGCATTGATATGGAAAGGATATGTCCCCTAGGAGGGTTACTCACAAAGCTGTTGGTACTGATCACCTCAGCTGTCCATCACGAAGCGGCCAGGATGTCCATCCGGCAGACGTGGATGTTTTACGGTAGCAGGAGAGACGTGGGCATGGCATTCATCCTGGGTCGAAGCACCAACAAGACTCTCAACGAGGCCCTCGAACGAGAGGAGTTCATGTACCGGGATTTGATAAGGGGCCACTTCATAGACTCGTACAACAACCTCACCCTCAAGACGATATCCACGCTGGAGTGGGCGGATCTGCACTGTCCGAAGGCCAAGTACCTTCTCAAAACGGACGACGACATGTTCATCAATGTGCCCAAGCTGATGACCCTTATGGCCACGACGCTCAAGGCCAATCGAACGATCTACGGGCGGCGGGCTGAGAATTGGAAGCCCGTTCGAAACAAGTGGTCCAAATATCACATATCCTTCGCTCAGTACGGGAAGGCCACCTTTCCCTACTTCACCACTGGACCCGCCTACCTCATCACCGGAGACGTAGTTCACGCCCTGTTTGAAAAATCCCTAGACACAGCCTTCCTAAAGCTGGAGGACGTCTTTACGACGGGCATCGTGGCCGGAAGTCTGGACATTCGACGGATAAACGTTCGCGAGATCGCCAACACCCGCACCAAGTTCGAGGCCTGTCACATCCGCGACAGAATCAGCATCCACATGGTGCGGAATAACGAACAGTTTGAGCTGTGGAAGATGTTGCTGGACGATACCATTAAGTGTGTTAAAGTGTAAATGCTTGGCAGGCTAAATGTCTTGTTTGACGGTTGTTAATATAAATCTATATCTGTATATTTGTAAAAACCATTTATTACTTTTAAATTTAATTAATTCAAATTTGAATGAACGCGGGAAGATCCACAGATCCTATCGGGTATTCTGCTTGCATGTTCATAATATTATAAAAAAATGTTTATTAAATTTAAGATTATGAAAGGTATAACCAGTAATTTTAATTAGTACAGTTGAAAAACAAGAGAGAACGCTATAGTCGGGTTGGTGTCCCGACTATCTAATACCCGTCACTCAGCTAAAGGGAGTGCGAACGCTGTGTCGGGTTGGTGTCCCGACTAATAATCGTAACTCAGCTAAAGGGAGTGCGAGGGAGATAGATATATGTTGACAATTTATAAAGCGTATAACTTTTTAATGAATTGTCCGATTTGAAAAATGTCTTCTACATTTCGATAGGTATAAATATACACAACAAAATTGCATTTATACTTCTCGGAAATCTTTAAAGATGTGGGCGCAGGACCCATTTTAAAATCGTTAGTGGGCGATTGTGGGCGTTAGAGGGGGCGTGGCGCTCGGCTAAAATAAACTTGCGCTGCGTAGGAAGCCAAAGAATATGTGTGGGAAATCTCAACCTTCTAGCTTTTGTAGTTTCTGAGATCTCAGCGTTCATACAGACGGACAGACGGACAGACGGACAGACGGACAGACGGACATGGCTAGATCGACTCGACTAGTTACCCTGATCAAGAATATATATACTTTATGGGGTCGGAAACGCTTCCTTCTAGCTGTTACATACTTTTGCACGAATCTAGTATACCCTTTTACTCTACGAGTAACGGGTATAATAATTGCCAAGACGGAATTGTAAACTTAAGAACTTAAGAAATTATTGGAAACATAGTTATTTTTGTAATAAACATTTGTTAACAAACAGTTGAAAATATAAATCAATATCTGTATATTTGTTAAAACAATTAACTACTTTTAAATTAAATAAATTCAAATTTCCCGAACTCGGAACCATATCGCTCAGATAATGCACAGAAACGAATATTCTGCTTGCGTTTTCATAATATTATAAAAAATATTTATAAAATTTAAGATTATGAAATGTATTACCAGTATTTTTAATTAGTACAATTGAAAAAAAAAACTAGCCAAGACAGAATTGTAAATACAAACTTGGGAAATTATTTAAAACATTATTATTTTTGTAATAAACATTTTTCAACAAACAGAGATAGTTATTTACATAAATGAGCTCATAAAAAATTAATTCTGAAAGTCACCCAAACTAGAGCGCACTGGTTGGCTGGTAGACATAGAACTCTTCATCCTCCGACTTGGACATCCGCAGCTTCCCTTCCTTCGCCAACTTGCTGAGGTGGTGATTCACATTGTAGGCGGCGGCGGGCCAGAGGTTTTCCGGCGTCTCCTTGTACACCTCGCGCACCACGTCCATCGCCTGCCACCTATCACTAGGTCGCTGGACGAAGAACTGCAGGATTTGCTGCTCGCGCTGATTGCGATGGCTTATGTAGTACTCAATCTTGCCAATCGGCTCCTCGATGACATTGCCGTGTCCCGGAAAGATGCGCTGCGGCTTGATGGCCAGTATCTTGTCCAGACTCTTCATGTACTCGAACAAATCCTCGAAGACGGCGGTGCCCTCGCCCAGGATGCAGTCGCCGCTGAAGAGCGTGCCCTCGCTCATGGTTAGCACCACATGGTCGGTGGTGTGTCCCGGCGTGTGCACCACCCGCACACTCGCTCCCTCGGTGGCGAACTCCTGGTTGTGGGCCAGCGGATGGAGTTTGATGTGCGCCGGGATCTCGGGACACACGTCCTGGGCATCCGTGCGGCCGAACTTGAACACGCGGCAATCCTTGTCGGCCAGCTTGGTGCCCACAATGCTCTTGACGCCGCCAACATGGTCGTGGTGCCAGTGGGTCAGCAAAATAGTGTCGATGGAGGCCTTTTCCTGCTGCAGCACGTCTCCCAAATGCTCAATGTATTGCGGCACGTCCTCGTCGCCGGTGTCGACCAGGATTCTCCGCCTGCCGCTGCCCAGCAGGTAGGTGTTGGTGCCCTGGAGCGTCATGGGACTGGGATTGCAGCCCAGAATCCGGATGACGGAAGAGGTGAGTCGGGTAACAGCCGGAATGAGGGCCATGTCTCTGTTTACCAAATCTAAGGGGGCAATAAATGGCTTATAACGATTACTCTGCAGAAATGATAGGATAAGCGGATGTACTTACGTAAGTTAAGCAATAAAGCTATAAACTTGAGGAGGATAATATTAAGTGTTTTTATTTCTTTTTTTTTTTTTTTTGGTTTTAAATCATCGCATGGATGATCAGATGGTTGGTCGCAACAACACTGCCGCATAGACCAGGGGCTCGTGGTTTGAAGGTGCATGCGCGATACACCCACGTCAACTCAATTGCTATCGATGTTCATCGTTTTGTTGGCTGTTTTCGATGTCTTTGAATTCAGAGTTTTTTCTCTCGAATGTTATGTGCGACAGAGCGATGTGTGGGTTGTCCAGAGATTTCAATTGACGTTATTGTAGCAAGACCACAGGCTGTGGTTTGCAAGGAGCTCCAGGATGTGATCGTATATGTGCTCATACGTCACTCTGATTGGCTCAGATTTAAAACCACAGAAGGTGGTTTTATAAAGACTTCTTGGCAGTGAGCTTGGCAGGAATGTTTATTGGCCAAACGCCATAAAAAACTACACAATTAGAAATGGTTAAATAAGAGGTAGACTTAAAAGTTTAGATTAGCTGTATTAATAAATTTTGCCAGCTCCCTTAAATGAAGCGGTTCTTTTTTGGTTAGTAATTCGTTAAGATCTTTATAATACTTGAAAATTTTGAATTTTCTACGGATGCTGATTAGTTTTTGGCAGTTAAAAATTGAATGCTCGGCATATTCCGGAACATTACACAGGTCACATAGGTTAGTATCAACAGCTTTTATTTTGTGAAGAAATACCTTGTCATATGTCGAGTCTACCATAAGTCTGTTTAATACTTTAATGCTTTTGGCATTCCATTTTAAGAAATGGTGCCAGGGTTTTTTGGGAATATTTGGGAAGACCTTTAAAAGATTTGATCCTTTGATCATGCATTTGTTTTTATATTCCTCATTCCACTTGTACTGTAGGATTTTTTTAATCTCTCTTAAGGCATCTTTAATATTGAGACTTATGTCTATTTCTTCCCCTTCGTTTACAGCTATTTTGGCAATACTATCAGTCTGTTCGTTTATGTTAATGCCTTTGTGGCCAGGTACCCAAACTAACTCTACAATTTCCACCTCCGAATCTTCAATTAACCTATGTATTTCTTGTACCATGTACGCCTCAGACTTTTTGTTTTTTATTAAGCTAATGGCACCCAGGCAATCACAAATTATAACTACATTTTTGTACTTGGATCTGTTCAAAATCTCACATGCTATTTTGATCCCAGCAAGCTCGGCACTTACTGAAGAGAGAGGCGCATCAAATTTAAATTTGTGAGTCGCACGGCTAGGCATTTCAAGTACACCAATGCCACCTGTAGCAGGACCTATGGACGCATCTGTGGAGATTATGTTCCACCCATTTTTCATGTATTTCTCAATTATTTCCCCGTAAAAGGCACAGAGTTCCTCAACTGAATATTCATTTTTGCTCTTGCTAATCACCTTTTCATTTATTCGGATCTTGTTGGATATATGAAACTGGTCTCGAATTCTAGTGTTTTCAAAAAAGAACTGAAATTCATGTATAGTGCTGGTGTAGCTTGTTTCAGCCAAAGATGACCTAATGGTTTCAAAGAGCGAGGGGTTTTGTGTTTTCACTTTAAACAATTCTTTAGCAGTAAGGAATTTAGCTCTGAAAATCGGTGGCATTACACCGGCAAGCACAAAAATTTCATGCTTGCTTGTCCCCGGAGGCACACCTACGCATCTTCTCAAGGCTCCAGCCTGAGCAATCTCTAAGCTCTTGTTCACTCCACTACCCATGTCAGCAATGCTGGTTATGGCGTATTCCTGCTTGCTTCTTACAAAAGATTTAAAAAGATTTACACTAATTTTTGGTTTCAACCCAGACTTGATAGTAGTTGCATAGTGCAGAATTTTTGAACTAGATTTGGTATCGGCTTTAATCTTTTTGACATGCTCTTTATGCGACATGTTTCCAGATATAATTCTACCAAGAAAACAAACATTTTTGAGATTTGGCACAGCCACATTTTCCACTGCTACGTTCACTACTTTTTTGCTTCCTCTACCGACATTTATTACCACCGACTTGCTCGGGTTAAAAGTAAAACCGAGGTCCTTGCAAAGTAGATTGAAATCTGTGAGCTTGTTTTGCAAATTTTCAACCGCACTATTAAATGCTTTTCCTGACGAGATAATCATGAAATCATCCGCAAACTGCATAATCTGAGTGTTTTCATCGTTTATTTGATGCAATCTCTTTGTGTATATGTTGAACAAGATTGGAGATAAGCAGGATCCTTGAGGAACCCCACCATTTGCCACCTGTACTGCATTTCCCAATTTCAAAACACGATTAGATAGAAAACTAAGAATCCAGTCTGTGAAGACTTTAGGGAATCCATCGTTTTCCATAATCAACTTTAGGAAATTCAGATTTACACAATTATATGCATTGGATAGGTCGACAACTGCTAGTACAACATTTAACCTATTCTTCTTCCTTAAGGCAATGACATTTATCACATCATTTATGCACATCGCCGCTGATTTTCCTTTCTGGTATGCATAAGACCTGTATGGTAGTAATTTCTTTTCTTTTATGAAAATCTCTAATCTGTTTTTAATCATGCAGTTAATTGTTTTGGCAAGACAGGATATAAGCGATATGGGCCTGAAATTTTTGACGTCTGATAAATCTTTGTTCCTTTTGGGAATCGGAGTAACTTTGATAATTCTCCATTCCTGTGGAAAATCACAGTTTGCAACCATGTTGTTGTATAAGGCTACCAACTCAATCTTGGCTTCTGTACTAAGAGACTTGATCATTTTGTACGTTATTAAATCCGCTCCTCCTGCAGTTTTTTTATCTTGATCAAGAACTTCCTGAAGATCTTCCAGAACAAATTCCGGATTTTCGTTGCTCTTTCTGGAATAAAGATTCTCATCTACAGCTCTATTTTCAGGAGGTATTTGCTCAATTAAGAAATCCAAAAAAGCACTTGATTTGTCCAGATCAAACCTATCTAACTTTTCTTCCTGACAGTTTTTTAAGTTTTTTAAAAACCTCCACGCATTTTTCGTGTTTGGTTGGGTGTTTAATTCAATAATCTTTTTTAAAAAACTAGTTTTCTTTGCTATTTTAACTGATTTCTTCCATTTGATTTTGAGATTTACTGCATTAACATAGTTTTCATACGACGGATCACGACATGCTTTGCTCTGACTATCAGAAAAATCTTTGAAGAGTTGTTTTAGTTCATCATTCCACCAAGCCTTTGGAGTTTTGTTTGCTCCAAAACAATATGAGGCTGCCTTGATTTCACTCGTTATGTTTTTGGTGAGATTTGATATACTACCACATGTCTTTATCTTTTCTAATTTGTTGAATAATCTTTTTTTTGCAAGAAACTTGATGGGTAGGTTCAGCTCAGCATTTATTTTGTAGACAATTGGAAAATGTCGGCTACCACCAATGAAAAAGCTTTTACATGTCCATTCGGTGCATTGAATACCTTTGGTGAATGTCAAATCTAGCACTGATCCCGAGACTGAGTCAATGTTTCTTTTAAACGTTGAACTGTTGTTGTTTTCAAGTCTGTATCCAGCACTTGACATTACTCTTTTTAAAAAAACACCCTTCCTATTACTTACACTGTCTCCAAAATCACTACATCTCGCATTGAAGTCACCAGATATAATAACTTTGTCAAAAGAGTCAAGTTTTTCTATTAGATTATTTACTTCATCTTTGAAGTTGTTGAGAGAAATGCTGGGTTGAAAATACACCGATGTTATAAGCATATTTAACCCTTTGTTAGAAGCACTTGCAATGACAATGTCACAGTTGGAGTTGTATTTAAATTTCTTTAATTTAAGGCTATTTTTGTAAGCTATTGCTACTCCTCCGTAGCCATCATCTCTGTACTTTTCAATCAAGTTGAAATTAATTATGTTTCTATATGATAAGTCGTGCGAGAAAACCTCCGATAGGATGGCAATATCACACTTCTCATTATTTAGAAAAAATTCGAGATCATTTTTATTGTTTTTTAGGGATTGTATGTTATACTGTAGAATTTTTATACTCATTGTGTTTCGTTACCGGCAATTCTGTCAATATTAGTAACAGATTGTGTTCCTTCTCTTACACTGTTTTGATTAATATTTTGCGTAGCTTTGATCAGATCTATAATTTCATTAGTGTTGCTAATTTGGGATAGCAGCTTAATGATGTGATGAATTTTGTCCTCAGTAGATAAACTAGGAAAGAAAGGAACATGGTCACTTGTGTCGTTTGTATACGGCTCCAAGTGAAAGTTAGGTTTCTGAACAGGAACTATAGGTTTTTCCACCAATCTGCTGACATAGCTGTGTTTTTTTAAAACTGCATTTACCTTGAGGTCCTTGTTCTGTGTCTGACTTCCCTGTTTGTTTAGGGGAGGAAAGTTATCGTCATAATTTTCCATGAGAGCATAATTCTGAGACACTGAGTAAGAACTTAACACCTCCTTCCTAGCTATCTTCTTGATTGTCATGATTTTGTTTATGTCCTGCTCCTTCGCCCACACCGGACATATTTGACTATCCCTGGCACTATGGTTTTTGGCGTTGCACAGAATGCATTTGAGCACCGAGCAGGTACCACTACATTCCTTCTCACCACATTTCCTACAACGTTCTAATGACTTGCATGTAAAAGCAGTGTGACCCAGTCTACCACACTTAAAACACTGACGCACTTTCGGTATGTAGTGGTCCACTTTCAAAGAGCATATTTCGAACAGAACAACTTTCTCCGGTAAATCAGCTCCGTCGAAGCTAACCTTAACGGTCTCAGTTGGTATCAAGTTATACTTCATACCCTCAGCTCCATTTGTGCTTTCCTGACGCCTCATCATGCGCTCAACACGGATAACCTTGACTGCAGAATTTAAATTCTCAAAAATTTCTTGCTCTGAGAAATTTGTGGGAATACCCCTAATAACTCCTAGAGACTCTACAAAGTTTCGTGGAATAAAAGCATTTATCTTCATCTTCTTTAACTCGGCATTCAGGACTAGGGAGTTGGCATCTCGAGCATTATGAAAGTATATTTTGTATAAAGAAGCTGCCAGCGGGATGATTTCCTTGAAACCATTTAACTGCATATGCCTAATTTTTTCATACAGAAAAAGTCCACTTTTAATTCTTTTATTTTCAAAAAGCTGACACTCCTTGGTTGAAACTAAAACTGCAGCAACACCAACATGATTTGATCCATATAAACAAGATAGACGCTTTTCCTCAACTTTTGTTGTATTGAAATCACTATTGGTTAATGTATTGGAACTTGAAAGTGTGCTATAGTTTTTTTTGGTGACATCCTGGGTATTTTGACTACAGTCAGCTGCAGCCCCATTTTTACTCTTTATGTTTCCACTCTCTTCGCTTCCTGACTTGGCGGCCATGTTTTTAATTTGGTCTTCGCTTGTGTCCATCTGATTCGCACTAACACCTGCATACTCAGTTTTGCCCCTGCACATTTTTTTTGCACTAATCTTCTCAGACGCACATCCTTTCAAAAAACTGGATGATGGTTGCTGGTCAAGGTTTCTCTTCACAATTTTTTTGCTGTATATATTAAGATCAGGGGGTTTTATTTTGGCCGACACCGTTTTACCGGCGTCCGCCATGTTAGTCGCTGGTTTTACCAGCCTGCCAAAAACTCACCAGAACACCACTTGGAAGTAATTTTCCTTTTTTATTCCACAAAAAGAAAGCTTCTAAACAGTTTTCTACTTTATTTCACACACTTTTTCACAGAGCCTTTGATACTCAAAAAGTTTTTCACTGAAACGAAGCAGAAAACAACCGGTCGTGCTTGCTGCCGAAATAGAAGTGAGTGTTTTTATTTCAATTATTTAATGATCCTTAGTTTGTAGGGATGTCGAAAATATATCAAAATATCAATATATCGATATTTTTTACGAAAAAATAAATATTTTTATCGTGATATTTTTTTTCAATAATTATCATATATCATCGATTTTTTTTCACATTTTTTTGATAATTTTAAGTGGTCTCACTTTTCATCGGGACAAGAAAAAATACATATGTGAAAGATGAGCGCCGCTAAAATTTATTTTTCGGCAAGTGAAAATGCATAGCATAGCATTCAGAATTCAAGAAAAAAAAAAGCGCTGGAAATAATTGACTTTAATATTATAAATAAAAGCAAAAGAAAGCCAAAATAAATATTGTTTTCTTTCATTTATTAAAATATATAAACTAAAAATTATAAAAATATAATTTAAGATCGTATGGGGGTTAATGTTTGGTGGTTATTGCTTATGCAGCTTAAAATTAAAAAAAAAAAATAATAAATCAAAAATATCAAAAATATCTGATATATAGATATTTTTTTTCTGATATATCAAATATCATTTTGATTTTTTGTTTAAATAAAAAATATCATCGATACGATATTTTTAAATATTTCGACATCCCTATTAGTTTGCAATTAATATGAACTTTGCTCTTATCAAGGAACCCGCATTTTTCTGGTGCTACACAAACAGCTGTTAGCAGTAGCGGAGACACCAACCTTTTTCTATTTTAACATTTATTTTAACATAAAGCCTCTGCACACAGCTGCTTAAATCGCTGTTGCAATTTTAAGCGAAATCGTGCTCACATAAAGAAACCGCTGTTTAAATTTATTTGTCCTGAAAATTATAAAATTACACCTCAAAACTAACTGAAATTTGAATGCTAGCATGAGGAATGTTGTTTAGTAGCAAATTAGTTGTTTATTGTTCTTAGCAAATTGTCCAAGAACGGGAGTTCCATCTAGGCAAGTGTAGTGGTCATTCCCTTACTTTTACTATGAGATAATTTTCTGAGTTCCGAGCCTTTGCAAGGCTTAACTTTTTATGGGAAAAAAGTTTCACCATATCTAACTGCCAACCGCGAGCAAAATTGCAAAATCGGTTTGGAGTAAGGGTGTAAAAGTAAAGTAATAAATATTTATTTTTATTCAAAAAATTCCGATATATTAATATTTTCGTATATTTTTCGCAGATATTTTTAACAGATTTTAGCGAGCATAGTGTTGTTAAATGTTATGTCTGTTAACAGTAGCGATGACACTTTGCCTCTTAACATTTCTGCTAGAAAATCGCGGCCGATTTATTTTTATTCCAAAAATCACTGATACACTGATATTTCCATGTTTTTTCACATCGCTAGGCAAAATCGGTTTGGAAGCAGTGGGAGTAACGGGGTCTCCCACAAAAAAGGGGAATAAAATTGGAATTCGAGCGGCCGCTGCAGCGCAGCGCATTGTGCAAAGCCTCAAAAGTGTCGTAAAACTGCGTTACTTCCGCAGATTGCAAAAGCAGCCCCCTAAAAAAATCGAGGGGCAACGCGAAATCAGTGCTCCTCCGCCAGCAACAACAAATCGCTCGGTTTGCCAAGGTGTTAATGCTCATTTATTTATAAAACATGGTCCGCATGACTAATGAAACGGGTTGGCGTTATTAAAAACGATTAAGTCGATATACTCGGAGAACTAGAGACCAGAAAATAAGAAACTCCCCAAGGCACACGCACACACACACGTAATTCGTGGTGGCGCCTAGGGTCCAAAGACAACAACAACAACCACTGGCACTAGGATAACAACAACAGCAATTCATCATTGTTAATTGTCAACAAAAGGCGAATTTATTAACGTTAAACAAACACTAAAAATAAGCAGGCAGGCAAGTAATTATGCTTGACCCTGGTCCAACAATAGCCCCATCTCGGATTCCAGCGCAAGAGGAAGGGAGACGCAGCTAAAACCACGCTGGGAGGTAAGTTTATAATAAGTCTGCTTGAAGATTTCAAAGATTTCGGGGGGAAAAAGACTCGGCGACGCAACGATGACGCTGCGTCGTTGCCTAGGTTTTTTGTTATTTTATTAACACACATTTATGTTTGCTTAAGCAACCGTCGAGCGCACATTTCCAAATTCCACGGCCGGACATTGCACCACCACTGAACTCGCGTGGAGGTTTCATTAACGGCCATCCAACCTACAGATCGATCTTCCTGGTATCTCACCATTAACGCACTATTCATCCATTTTATAATCGTATTAACGGTCTTCTCATACAAAATCTATGTTTTTCGCTCCTTCTGCAACCCATATAACACAAAATTCCTGGGTCTCAATATTAAGCATTTGAAGTTCCATAAAAAAGGCATGGTTTTTGTAAAAAACTATTTTCTTATCGGTTACACACGCCCATTGAAACAAGAAAATTGCTGATTATTTAAAGCGAACGTTTCAAAAAAGTTTATCGTGAAATTCCATTTTGTAGAATTAGAGCCATTATCAGAAGTAACTCATTAAGCTTTTAAATTCCAGAAAATATCGTATACAATTAAAGTTAAAAATAATGTGGATTAATAAATATATGGTCTCCATTCAGAGAAGTTTGTAATACTTTTATCAAAAGATTCTTTTTCTGTTTTATGTGTTTAGTGAGAATATTGTTAAGAAGTATGTACCTATCTTAAAACAAAAAAAAAACATTTTAATTTGCTTCTAAAGTGCTTTAGAAAGATAGAAAATAAAGTCAGGTGATTATTTTTTCCCTTGTCGCTATTATTTATTTTCATGCAAATCCATGATTCATATTTACGTGCTTTAATTTGTTGGTCACATTCAAATATTTAAGCGAATCCAATTTACACAAGTTTTTGGCAAATAAATTTAAATTTCTAGGACAAAGTTGTTTGCAATTCAAACATTAAACTTGTGGACGAAGAGTGCTATTCGTGGATATTTTTGGCCTGAGGACTGACTTTCATTAGCACGATCCAGTGTCCAGTTGAATCTTCCTGGCTCTGATTGATAGCGGGGCAGTTTGAGATGAAGATAGTTTCGAGACGCCCGAAAACCCGTTTGCCGCCTAACCGGCGATTATCTGCGGTTCATTGTACTTATTAGCAGAGTCGAAGTGGGGCCACGAAAAAAAAAAACATAACCGACCGCCAGCCGGATTGGAAGTTTGGACCCACTTCCGCTCACCAACTTGCTGCCTCTCAGAGCCTCAGACTTTTTCTGCTGAATTCGAGTTACACTTCATCAAATTACGCGCTCTTGTCAAATTTCACGGCTCTTTGGTAATTTCGCACACAATTACAAGGCACTATAAACAGGCAACTGCTGAAACATGTAGAACAATTAGAGTCGACGTTTTCTAAATTGAACAATTATATGCCTATCGAGGTATGGGAACTAGCAAAAAATCTATGGAGAAAGTAAATTGATTTGGCAGTTTAAAAAATAATTACAGAAATACCATACAAAGAACATCCAATATTAATTTTGCTTTAAAAAATTAAGTATGGTTCTTTATATAGAGTAAATATTTCTACGAATGTTTATTCCCCAAAGGGAAGTGGAATCCGATAAGAAACGGTTCGCGATAATTAAAGAAATTCCAAATGAAATTGCACATATTCTAGTCAAATTATTAAGGGCAACTAACCAATGCACTGTCAGTGATTCATCCTTCGCACAGATAAGCCACACTTTCACTCTTGAAAAAAAAAACAAAAACAAAAGGGGTAATCTCTTATCAATACACTGCACGTCACGCTGCGGTTTCAAATAGAAACACAAATTCGCTCACTAGCGTTTAGACTTGTGTACGTCGGTTCTGCTTTATGATAAGCCAAAAAACACGATAGGACATTGTCGGATTTAGCCCCCCAAAAAAATTCCATTGTGCATATAAACTCGTGGCGATTCTTTCCGGTTCCCAGTAGACACTCTGATAAACACTTTCCCCTGAAAGCGATTAAATTTTATCAACGAATTGCACTAATTACCATTTATTAACGGGCTAAATATTTGGTCAAACTCTTCTAATTAAAAGATTTTGTTACGCTATCAGTAGTGTGGTGCTATCTACTCAAAAATAGAAATAATAAATTTCTAGCATTTATGGGGCAGTAAATTTGTAGTGTTTATAATTAAATGATAAGTGGAAATACGCAGAATTTAGTTGCTGTCTTATCAGCCGAGGGGTTTGCAAATAAAGCAACAAAGTATTATCGAAAGGGGTTTGTTTTACAACAAATAAAATCTAATTGTATGCAGCCTTTGTTTTCGATCCTTATTTAAAAATTAAATCTTGTTCAATACAATTTTTTTTCATTTTATAAATAGCCCACGAAGTAGACACAATTTTGATTGGTTTTGGGTTTAACCTTACTGAATTGCGACTTAAGGTGTTTCTTCACCTTCGCGACTCAGATTAGATAAGTGTCGAATAAGTACTAATTGTTTTAAAGTAAAACGATTTTTAATCATAAGAATAATGGAAGTCAAGTATCAAAAAAGATAAGGGAAATGTCAATACATTTTTTTGGTTAGGTCGTTGCCTTGAAAGCTATTAAAAGTATATCCAAAATGAAATAATATCAGAAGGCTTCGGATAGATATACATGCACTCATAAAAAAAAATCGAAGAATTTCCTTAAAATCTAGAAAATTCTTTCTTGAATTTTTGCCAAAGGCGACCTCACCTTTGTTTCAAGAAATGGTTTTTTTGAAAGGCACCATTAAAACAAGAAAAAATATTTCTTGTTTTAAGAAATTAAATTTCTTAAAACAAGAAAGGGTTTTTTAGGAAGCCACCATAAAAACAAGAAAAAATATTTCTTAAAACAAGAAAGGCGATTCTTGTTTCAAAGGTGGTTTGTTTCTTGTTTCAAGAAATTAAATTTCTTAAAACAAGAAAGGGTTTTTTAGAAAGGCACCTTTTAAACAAGAAAAATTCTTTCTTGTTTAAATTTCCTTTCAAGAAATTTTATTTCTTGAATTAAGATATAATATTTCTTGAAAGGAAGTTTTATATTAACACTGAAACCCTAAAAATAAAATGTAACTTAGTTTTTTCTTTTGCATAATATATTTATTTACATTTAAAACATTTAACACTTAACATTTAAACATTTTTAAATAACACATTTTTGACTCAAGAAAACATTATTATTACCCAAGGTCTGTTGAACTTCATATGACCTAAGGTGATCCATTTTCTTCGCCTTTCCTCATCTATAAAAAAAGAGTTATTGGGATATCAATGATTTGTTTTTAGATAAACAACTTTTTTGAAATAATGTAATGTTAATAATAGCCAAAATACAAACACGTTGGACAGACGACCGAGAGAGAGGAGCAAGACAGGTAGAAAATGAAGGGTTGAAAATCGAATTTCAGAGAGAGAGAGGCACGGGAGAGACACGTACATACATACATATATATTTACATACAGTCCTTTGCGCGAAGGGAGACCGAATGTAAGCAGGGCAGATCGTGTCAGTTTTAAGAAGGAGAAGAGAGAAACGTCGCGACGCGTAGGTCAAGCGAGCGAGAGAGAGGAGCAGAATATGAAAGGGTTGAAAATCGGGTTTCAGATCGGGTGAGCCGCGTACATGCATAGATATTTACATGCATACATAAGTATGTCAAACAAATACAACATATTTTTCTTACCTTAGAAGGTTTTAAAACAAAATTACAGCTTCGACAAACAAATTATTTGGCTGATGCAACTGCAGGTATTTTCACTCTGAAAAATAAGTAAAATGCGAGTAATAAGATAAAGTTAATATAGAACTGTACACCCACAAATTTATGTACAAATGTATGTATGTACGTAGCTCTTAGCTAAAAAACAATTCACCTAAATTGGTATTCGCTTGGTAAAGAGATTTGAAATGTATCCTTTAATTACATACATACAATTGTACGCCCGCTATACAAAAAATTATATACATATTTACATACCTTTGAATATTCGGAAAAAGGCTTCACCTCTTATCCGCTTGAAAATCACGTCCATCACTCACGAATTTTTTTCACAACTGACACTCGGGGGATCTGAGAAGTCGGTAGTCGGGTAGTAGTCGTTTTTCTTGTCGTTAACATTCGGCAGCCGAAGGAAGTCAATGGCTACTTTCCTATATTCTAGGGTCATTTCATTCATATATTCAAAGGTGATTTTGTCCTTAAACACGTACAAAAATGTTTTGGCTGCGACGACAAAACAAACATATGAGATTTTCATTTTTCTATTTTTAAGAAAAATTCTTTCTTGAATTTTTTCCATCAAGAAAGGTTTTCTGTATTCAAAGGCCAATTTTCTAATAACAAGAATTTTTTTTTCTATTTTCAAAGGTAGGCCGATTCAATGGCGAGATTTCCAAAATTTAGAAATTAATTTTTATGAGTGTGTCTAACAATATAGATATGATACAAAGATACTCTCCTGGTGATATCATATTATTAAAGACTCTACCAGGAGATTCATGGTAATTTCGCTTAGCAGATTTACTTTGCAAATGTTACGATATCAGATATATAACTTACCTTTCTCGGCTAGACCGCAGACAGATTAGATAAGCGGTGGTAATAGTTTGATAATAACTACCTTATCGACAAACAATTAAGATAGCCCCCTTACTACCTGTGACGCATTGGGGATTTTCATTGACTATTCAAGACTGATTGGGGCCAAGTTCGAAAGTTGTAAGTAGAGTTACGAGTGCCAGTCCTGCGGTTTATTGATTTTCATATCGAACTGTCACAACCACCGACTGCTTCTATTTTAATGGCAGCCCAGTAAGGCACCGATTAAATCTATATATATGTGGACCCTAATGGGATTCCTAGAAAGCTAGCCCTGAAATACCCAGATGGGATCGCCCGATAAGCAATCTTATCGTCGTCCAGCCGGGCAAAGCGCGACGAGTCAAGTGGCTCCAGCACTTCTGGTCAAGAGTCTGCCCGAAGTTTGTGTATTAAGTTCTGCCTCCGTTGGGTTTCTCCTCGGTCTCCGAATCGGGTCAAGACTGCTGTTGACTTGTTCGAGTCGCATGCAAAGTGGGCCCAGAGCCCAAAGCGATGTCGTGACAATTCTGGATGCTGTGCGTGTTCTCCTCTTTCTGGGAATTCATTAGCCGGTGGAAACTTCCCAAGTGCCTTGCCCGCCGTTCGTCACTCCCATTACCATATAAATCAGTTGGGCATTTGCCTCGTGTTTCCCAAAATAAAATTGCTGGCAGCCGAGATCTCAAATTCCAAACTATGCAAACAATTGCAAAAACCCCTGGAAATTCCACAAACTTTCTTTAAATAATAGGTTCCTGAATTTAAAAGTAGAAACTGAAAAGTTTAATTTAATTTTTGAGGCTTTGAAAAATAAGTTGTATCACAAGTACCATAAATATAACTATGCCAAATGAAAGAACAAAAACTTAACCATAAGTCCTAACGTAAATCCAATGTAAGTTTGCTTCAATAAGAATGCCTAATATGGATTCCCTATTTTAAAAGAAGAAACTGCAGGGTTTAATTTAATTTGTGAGTCCTTTAAAAATAAATTTTATTACGAGTACCATAAATAGAACAATGCCAAATGATAGAACAAAAACTTAACCATATGTTCTAACGTAAATGCAATGTAAGTTTGCTTTTTTTAGAATTCTGAAAGTATACAAAAACGTTATCTTTCCGCGTAGGTAACTCCACCTCACTCACAAATATTTGCATTTTCCTCGCCAGTGGTAACGAAAACAACAGAACAGAGTATTTGGGTTGACTCGACTGTGAAATACATCTCTAGAGGGGGAGAGAAAATTAAAAAGTGTTTTTTTAAATATACATATACATTTTGTATATTTTTTTTTAGGGATTTGTAAATTCTAATGTTATTAATAGTCATCGGATTTTAGGTGAAATCGTTTTTTTAAAATATGATTTAAAGCCACATTTGATTGGTAAAAAGTTTTTTACAAAAACCTCAATTCATTTTAGCCTAAATCTAATTATAACTTAATAAATAAAATTTGTAACCAAATAATTGTGGCTTTAAATCGTATCTAAAAAAATCGATTTTCCCTAAAATACGATGTCTAGTTATTATTTTTCCTAGTAATCTAGCAAATATGAAAAAAACAATTTTTTTACAAGAAACCCTCACATCCCATCTTTATCTAAATAGATGTACCTTCCTGTTCCCAGAGTGACGGGTATGGGAGCACTTAACAAATCAGCTGAATCAATTGTTTACTTACATTTCCGTGGTGCTCTCATTGCAGTTGCACCGCAGTCGTCGCCAGGCTAGCAAGCGTCCAGGGCATCGTTATCATAATACTCACAGATTGAAGGCGGGAACGAGAAACGAAAAGCGAACCAGAACCAAGAGAAGAGCGGAGCGGAGTCCAGACTGAAACCGAGGCCGAGACTGACTGAGATTTGGCCAGAGCCACCATGGCGGCCGTGGGCAATCTACACAACACGCGCATGCTGCGCTTCCTTTTAGTCCTAATCGTGGTGATCCTCACCATATTCATCTACGCCTCGTACTCGACGACGGGCACTCTGACTGCGAACCATGTGCACCCGGCGGCCTCACCGCCGCAGCAGTTGATTGGTGGTCATCCTGGTCGCCAGCCGATGGACCAAGTGCAGATAGTCAATAACACGGAGAAGGAGAACAGTCCGCCGGCTGGCGGAGAAAGTACGGCTAAGTTAACCAGCAGACAGTCGCAGCAGCAACAACAGCAAACAGTGGAGATCCACAAGAAGCATCCGCAGCACCGACTGCCCACCATCGATGAGGATGCCCTGCTCGACGGCGGCTCTGCCGGCGCCAGTCCCCAGGTGGGTGGCGCTGAACAGACGCCCAATGGCATGGCGGATGAGCTGCTGGAGGAGCAGCAGTATGGCCAGAGCGTTGACGGCATCACCGGTAAGTGGCAGTGATAATATCGTGATGCTAATTAAGCTAATGAATCGCATCTTTCGCAGGCAACATCAACAGCAGCACCAATAACAATAGCTCTGCAGACACGTTGGTTGTCAAACAATCGATTCCCGCCCAATCACCGCAACAGTTACAGCCGGGACTTTCCGATGCCGAGCTCCTTATACCGACATCAAATTTGCAAAAGTTTATCGAGAATGCCGATAAGATACTGAAGAACATCACCTCGAACAGTAGCAATGGAGCTGCTGGTGTCCCCGCAACCGGAACTGACCAAAACACAGGTAATTAAAACCCTGTTCGTCATAGCAATTAAATTACATCCTTCTGTAACTATTCGAGTTGAAGTGTTGTCTCAACGATCCCTGCCTTGTTATAAATTTCTATCTAAAAGCCCTCCAAAAAAACAAACATTTGTACAGACAAAGACCTGCTGACGGCGCACCCAATGGCGTTCGCTAATATGGGCAGGTTTCGTGTTTCATTATGGAAGCGCTGTAAACAATCGGTCATTATTTCATACTATTGGATTACTGGCGACCAGCTGTTTATGGGACGAATTAGAATTCACTCGAGTCTTTATTTGTGTTTCTAATAGAGCCCTGCATAAATGGATTCAATAAATTATTTTGAATTTTTTCTTTTAAATTAATGAATTAATTTGAATTTAGAGTTTAAAAGAATTGAATGAATGAATGGCATGAATTCCGAAATAATTCAAACAACAATTTCTTTTGAAGAAGAAAGGGCCATAATTTTGTGGTTAAATCTGCCTGAATTTTATTTACTAAGCAGTTAACATTGATTTGTTAAAAAATTCATAAAAATTATTGATTCATTCATTCAATTTGAAATGAATTAGAAAATAATTAAAATTATTTCACAAAGAATTGAATTAAACAAATCAGAAATTTTATGGCATTCTATGATAAAACAAAAATTGAATGATTCACGCAGGGCTCTATTTTCTATTACATCTACAGAATGGTCTAACCTAATGGTCTGGTTTCTCTTTATAGATAAAGGAAGTCAAGCGGATATGGCACAACTCAATTCGGTGGATGGCAAGCTGGAGGTCTCCGAAGCTGACTCCGTTAAGGAGGAGGTGGAATCGAAGGTGATACAGGAAATTAAGGATGCCAAGAAGGAGGCTGTAGTTTCACCGCCCAAATCCGCCAGACCAGCAGTGGCCAGTGTGAAGACGACAAAGACGAAGAGCGTGGCCAGTGTGCCAAGTGCTCCAGTGGATCCATCGAAGGGAGTGGCCACCGAGAAGCTGTACGAACCAGGCCACATAGACGAGGAAATCGATGCGCAGCGCATTTGTCCACGGGACGGCGAGTCCATTAAGCTTCTGGTGCTTATTAGCTCCGCAATGTCTCATGATGCTGCACGAATGTCCATTCGCCAGACGTGGATGCACTACGGAAGCCGAAGAGACGTTGGCATGGCCTTCGTTTTGGGCCGTGGCATTAATGAAACTCTGAACAAGGCCCTCACCCAGGAGAACTTCATCTACGGTGATCTGATACGCGGAAACTTCATAGACTCGTACAATAACCTCACCCTCAAGACGATATCCACGCTGGAGTGGGCGGATCTGCACTGCCCGAAGGCAAAGTACATCCTCAAGACGGACGATGACATGTTCATCAATGTGCCCAAGCTGCTGACCTTCCTGGACAAGCACAAGGAGAAGAGGATCATTTACGGTCGGCTGGCCAAAAAGTGGAAACCGATTCGCAACAAGAAGTCCAAGTATTACGTGTCCGTTGACCAGTTTGCAGCGGGCGTGTTTCCCTCCTTCACCACTGGACCAGCTTACGTTCTCACCGGAGACATCGTGCACGAGCTGTACGTGCGATCGCTTAAGACCGTGTATCTGAAGCTGGAGGATGTCTTCACCACGGGCATCGTGGCCAAGAGCCTGAATATCAAGCGGGTGCAGGCCAACGAGTTCGTCAACCGGCGCATCTCCTTCAACCCGTGCAACATCCGCAATGCAATCAGCGTGCACATGATCAAGTCGAACGAACAGTTCGATCTGTGGAAAAAGCTGCTGGACCAGACCACCAAGTGTAAATAGTATTTTAAGTTTAGGGTTTAGTTTGTCGGTACGAAGTGAATAACCCAGTGTGGTCTTTCGAGGAGCGGAGCAAAAATATTATGTAATACGGTACGAGTAGAGAATGATTAGCCAAGGCAGCTAAATATAGGATTATACAATTAGCATAGTCTCTAAGTCCTAGAAGTATCACAAATTTCGTCGTTGTTGATCCCTGCATCTGCCTATATGCATGTGGTCCATCGGCGATCCGAGTACATTTTAAACGATTCGTAGTTTAATTTTAGCATTCTGAATGCCATTATTTAAATGATAATTACTGAGCGATAACTGTGGTTATATCTTAACACTAAATACATTAATGTATATCGAGAGAATCCCAAAGTGCCTTTTCTTTCTATTACGGTTTTTAAGTGTCCATTCTTCTGAATATTTGTGTATTTTACCCATTGGGACATAAATATGTATTGGATTTTCACTTTTGAGTTGTACAAAATTATCAAAATAAATAATTCCTCTAATTAAAGATTGTGGAAACAATTCCACAGTTACATTGAATCTGCGATTTCTTGATCGGAAATAAAGTGGATTAAAATTACTAACAGGTAAAGATTCACATCCGAGAGCTAAAAAATTTGGATAATGCTTTTGATTTAGATTTGCTGACGTAGAGATCTTTTGAGCTTTTAGAGAATTGGGATAAATCTTTGGTTTCAAAATTTTTTGTGCCTTCTTCTAAAAATGACTACCCGATCAACAGTGAATGAATTTTTTGATGGTTGATATGATAGTAATTTTCTAAAGAAAATAATAAAAGAGGAAATTAAGTCGTTCATCATCTATAAGTTTGTAGCCACTGCAGTTCCTCATGATAATTTTTCACCAGGTTCGGGGTGCTAACAATATTAAAACTGGAAGCCGGTTTGGGGATTTAATGACCGGAGTCATGTTGATAGATCTGGTTTGGAAGAGTCATCCCGATAAACTTGAATAAAGATTTTAATTTATTGAGGCTTTAACAAGGCTGTGAGGCTATCCTATCTGATCGCTTCCAGTTTTATAAGTCTCTTCCTATTCCATTGAAAGACATTTCAAGAAGCCACCTTATCCTTTCAAAGTTTATTTAAATAAATCAAATATTTTATACTGTTAATTTAACAAAGAGTTTTTCAGTTATCAAACTACAACAACTAAATTAATTATTAAAAAATACGTTAATCTTAATTTAAAAAACGTAGTATTTGAAGTGTCATTGCGCAACACTGGATTTTGGTATATTTTAAGGCGCTTATTACCGAACAGCTGGTTTATTTTAGGACGTTTTCTTAATGTGCCGTGGACTGCTTTAACGGTCCCGCTACGGTCACACTGCAGCCAAGACGAAAAAGACGCGAAAAGATGCATAGAATATAAACAACGGTGAGATAATATTTAAAAGATATGAATAGCAAATAAGATACGTTACTTGAGTGGGTTAAGTGTAGCTACGAATAGAGGGTTAAAATCAATTGATGAGGCCAAGTTAAATATCCCTAGTCGGACAGGTGCAAGTGTGTGCGTAGAAAAAAACGGCTACTTCAGCCACAAAGGGTGAAAAAAAAATGAAACCAGAAGTTTCGGTGGCTATGTAATGCGAGGCTCCACTTCGAAGTCCGATTATCCATCGGCAGTTTCCGCAACGGAGCCACAAACGTTGCCCTTGGCAACATCTTCGCTGCATCTTGCACATATTCACACACACTTGAGGTGAGAGATCCAAGGTGAAGGAGACGAAAGGTGTTGAATAAATTACAAGTGGGCGGAAATCTTTCAATTTTGTGAATGATTCTATGTACTTTCAGAGGGAAAGAATCTCGGCTAGAGCTAATTGGTATTTTCATGCCCGCCTGTCTCATTAGCGGCTTTTCAGACGTCAGCAGGCCTTACCTGTGTGTGTGTGCGAGTATGTTTAGATACATACATACGTACATTATATACACTAGACCCGCAGTTAAACGGTTGTTTTTGCCCTGTTTTGAGCTTGGATTCTATGACAGATTATGCAACCCACTCTATCCCTCTCTCTTTCGGGCGTCTCCGATTCTTTGGCTCAATGAGAACGACACTTAAATTAATTGTTTGTCCAATAATGGAGGTTCCTTTCAGTAATTTGCCTGGTTGCGCCATCAGCTGTTGGACACTTATTTCCTTTGTTACCGAGCGATAAGCCATAGGCCTTATTTATTGGTAGCACTCCATTTTGTTAACTACCTTCTCGCTTTCTGAGCCAACTAATTTAATTATTGTCTTAGATTCGTGGCACTTTTTCGACCTATTTGCATGTGTATTGCTTTCGTCTGTCCGTCTGTGTGTTGGGCTATTTTTGTATCGGTTTTTCGTTATTTTTGTTTCGGCCAAGCAGTTTTGGCCAGATTTTTGCTGTGAATTTTGCACACACTCAAAAATATTTGCTATCCATAACAATATTGACTCTGAATTAATTTCGCTGAGAAGTGTGATTACTTTGAATCCCCAACAACCATCCATCTTGATCACTTTTCGCAAGTCTCGGCTTATCAGTTTTATGGGTTCGTTGGCTGTTATCAGCTTTCCCCCTAACAGCTGGCCATTGACAATAAATGGAAAAGCTTTACGCCTTCTATATTCTATATTTTCAACGTGGCATCGGGTCAGTCACTCTCAACACAGACCAGATATTATACAATAATTTAGTTTTATAGTTTCCCCGTCTTTCGACTTCGGCACATTGAGTAATAATCTTGGGAACTGAAATCAACTGAGCGTAATTGCTTTGTTGATGCAGGTTGCGGTTGCTGGGCGGCATTTCAGTCGATATTTCTGTTTATAAACAAATGCGGGGTAAATTTAAATATATGGTAAATAATATTGGGAGCTTTCGTATTAAAAGCGGTGTGGATTAAATAATTTAATTCATATATATCAAGATGAAAAGTGGATTTTTTCTAGGAGATTATTAACCATGCGGATTTATTTTCATGAAGTAACCACTTACTTATGGAATTGTTTTTTACTTACTAGAGACATCTATAAATTATTTTTGATTTATTTATTGTAATATTTTGCAATGTATAGTAAACAATTTATTTTATTTTGTTGGTTTATGTAAAATAAGAAAAGAATTTTATTTAATAATTACTCCTACTCCTTTGAGGTAATCAGAATTTTCCTCTTAAGCATTATAACTTTAAAACACATTTTAGTTCACAGAAAAAGTTGGTTCTTTGCATGTCGTACAGTTTTAAATCTTCATTGCGTGCGAAGAGAAAACTGGAGATGGCGAAGAATGAACTCCTCCACAATCCAGACAGACACTATTATAATGCATTATTCAAAGGAGACGCTCTGAATAATACATACATTCCTTCACTTCATAGTTCCACACATTTTCTGTGCGTCGCCATTTGGACACGCAACTGGACTCCAAGTTCTCCTTCGCCTGAAACTCACCGCTTTATTTATAATATTTACCTAACTTATTGATTTTGGTCATTGTTCTGGGTCATTTTCCCGGTCTACCAATGAAATGAGAGTTGCGACAGTTTTTTTCCCCTTTTTTTGGGTTCTAGAAGGGTGATAGCACAAAAATCAATAATGACCAAAAACCTAAAGTGATTGAGGCTTTTTTGTCCAGAACTTGGCTGTGAGCTCTGTAGGTTCCATGCGATAAATAGGTTTCCCTTGGTGGTTATAACATAAAAATGCAATCAAGTATGTATGAACACTTATAATAATAGCAAAAATCACTTATCATAACATTTCATTAATCGAAATAGTTATATTATCAATAACCAATAAGCCTAACCCATATTATTACCTCATGCCCCGCTCTCCCAAACCCAAAACCCTATCCACATAATCTCAAATCCTACTTTAATCAATACCCAGAAAATCCTACGCTTCCTTAATAATTGCAACATACTATATAAGATTAAAAAAAAAATAAATAAAATATAATACAAATAACAATCATAACTACTAAACCACAATAAGCGAGCTTAAGGCCTTTTGCTGCTATAGCTCTAAAATAAGACCACTGTTAGTTTATAGTTTTAACTATAAATTAGCATTAGATAACAATAATAATAATAATATTATCACTAAACCCATTCCCATTTTGCAGGTGTACTATGCGACCGTATAAATATCTGAGATTACATACTGAAAAATGGAAGCAATATCGCAGATTTCCCTGATATTGTGTGCCTTGCTCGTCGTGGTCAACGCCGCAGTGGGAACCACCAGTGGCGACAGTAGACACTGCCAAGCCACCTACAGCAGCGCCGAGGCGTTGCTGGCCCAAATCCCCCAACAGCAGCATCGACCGCAGGCCAGACCACGGGCCAGAATCTGGCAGGAGCAGGAGTTCTCCCTGCTGGGCTACAAGTTCCACCTGCCGTTTGTGGGACATGCAGTGGACTCGGATCTAGATGATAGTGACAGTGATGAGGGTCTGTGGCTGGATGGTTTGGACGCCGGAACGGAGAGCGCGGAGGTGGAGGAGCATGAGCTCCTCTCGTCCGATCAAGTGGATCCCTCGGAAAATGTGTTCAAGCTCAGCTGCGAGCATGTTGGCCTGAGGCTAGTGAACCAGGAGCTGCTCTCAAAGCGGAGTTCGCACGTCAACTACGACCAAGTAATGCTGCTCCGTGTGCCTGCGGATCTCAGTAATCCCCTGAAGCTGCCGCAGAACGAGAGCGTCAGGGAATTCTCCTGGCAGGACAGTAACCTTAAGGATGAGCCGCTCAGAGAGCTCTTTACCCGCCAGCCGCACTGCTTTGATAACATGGAACGGCTGAATCTCGTTGAGAATAGCTTGGAGTGCCTCCATTGGGCCATGCCCAAAACCATGAGACGTCTGAAAGTACTTAAGTTGAGCGGTAATCGGCTGTCCAACTGCAGCCTAATGAGTTTGCAGCACATGAACCAACTGCAGGAGCTGCAATTGGACAGGAATGGACTGAGCTTCTTGCCGCAGCGCTTCCTGGGCGAGCTCAGCGAACTACGCATGCTGAATCTTAGCCAGAATTTGCTGTCCGAGCTTCCGCGGGATATATTTGGAGGAGCCCTGAAGCTGGAGCGGCTTTATCTCTCCGGAAATCGGCTGAGCGTCCTGCCATTCCATCTCTTCCAAACAGCACCCGACCTCCAAGTGCTGGACCTCAGCGACAACCGCCTGCTCTCCTTTCCGGACAACTTCTTCGCCCCCAATGGGAAGCTCCGTCAGCTGCATCTGCAGCGAAATCAGCTTAAATCCATTGGAAAGCACAGTCTTTACAATTTACGCGAACTGCGGCAGCTGGATCTTAGCCAGAACTCTCTGACCATCATCGATCGCAAGGCGTTCGAGTCACTGGACCAGCTGCTAGCACTAAACGTATCCGGCAACAACCTGACCATGCTGTCATCCATCATCTTCCAGTCACTGCATTCCCTCAAACAGTTGGATCTCAGTCGGAATCAGTTCAAGCAACTGCCCAGCGGCCTCTTCCAGCGGCAGCGCTCCCTGGTGTTGCTACGCATCGATGAGACGCCCATCGAGCACTTTTCCAACTGGATTTCGCGTTACGATGAGTCGCATGTGGATCCGCAAGTGCTGCATCGCCTGCGTTACCTTTCGCTGCAGCAGAATCGGCATCTAACTCGCTTGCCCGCCACTCTGTTCGCCAATACTCCCAATGTGAGGGAGCTGCTGCTAGCCGAGAACGGTTTGGTTCAGCTGCCCACCCAGATCTCGGGGTTGTCACGATTGCAGCGACTCAGTGTGCGTGGAAATAGCCTGGGATCGCTGCCAGAAGGCCTCAAGGAGCTCAGGCAGCTGCACTACCTCAATATACTGGGAAACGAGTACCAGTGCGACTGCAGCATGTATTGGTTGACAGCCTGGCTGGCTAATAGCAGCACTAGCCTGCGCCACTTGCCGCCCCAGGCGCAGAGTAACAGTGCCAATCCCAGCCAGACTCCGCTGGACTCGTACGAGAGCATCGACACCCAAATCGATGCGCTGAGCTGCCAGTATGGCTATCCCGGCGATATGCTCCGCGTGCTGAGCAATCTCAACTGCTCGGTGCCCTCGGTGGTGCAGTTCTCAGAGCCCAAGATGCACAAGCTTCTCTCCACGGCCAAGCTGGAGTGCCAAATTTCAGGCAGCCCAGTTCCGGACATCATATGGGTGAGTACTTAAAGGATTTCGCTTATGGCTAAGTTATATCAACCATAAACCGTGTCTATAATTGATATACAATTACTTTGCTTCTGTATAAATAGGTATAATGTTTTACAAAAGTTTCGGCTGTGAAAAGTTAATCATTAATAAGTCGAAATTATTATGTTATTTAGCCAGTTAGTTATATTTAAACTTTAATATTATATATTTAATAGTTTATTCCGGCTACAAACCGTGTCTATAATTGATATAAAATTACTTTGCTTTTGTATAAATATAATGATTTAGAAAAATTACGGAGATGCTGTGAAAAGTTAATTATTAATAAGCTAAAATTATTATGTTATTTAGCAAGTTAGTTATATTTAAACATTAATATTTCTAAATATAATGTATAAGAAAAAGTTATACAATTTTTGAATTAAGAAATAATTTCCATTCCTATAGAAATAGCACAGCATATACTTAATTTACAACTTCATCGTAAGCCTTTACATTTGAATTGCCAATAGATGAATAATCGTTTGACATTTATTAGGTTACTCCCCGCTTTAAAATTCTGCGTCACCATGCTGATCCCGACAAGCGGCCGATTATAATCGACAGTAAGGAGAATGCTCACCAGCCACCGAGTGCGAAGGAGCTGGCCGCTCTGATGGACGAGAGTTACATCCAGTCCCTGAACTTGACCCGTCAGCAGAACTTGGTGGGTCAGCGAGTAGTGCTGGTGGAGAACGGATCGCTGCTGGTGCACAATATTTCCAGAATTGACAGTGGCTTGTACACTTGTTATGCCTTCAATGTGATGGGCAAAGCCTCGGCAGGATTACGGTGGGAATAGCTAGCTATTGATTTAACTAAATACTAAATACTTTTCTTGTTTTCAGACTGTACATCGATCCCATTGTGTTCTACCGGGTGAAGATCGGCAGCATACTGTTTGGCACGGCCCTGGCCACCGCATTCCTGCTGATAACCCTGATGGTTCAGGGATTGAGAAGCTGCCTTTCACGCTGGGGAATCTGCAACCGCTTCTATTGCTGCGCCAATCGGAACAAGAAGTCCCCGAGACCACGGCAAATTTACGCCATGCTGGACAGCATCGAGACCTACAAGAGCCAGCAGTTGGAGAGGCTGCGCGAGAACTACGCCCAGCAGGTGCACCGCATCCGGGAGAATTGCGCCCAGCAGGTGGAGTGGATTCAGAGCAGCTACACCAGTCAGGCCAAGCACATCCGCGAGTTCCGAGACATTGGCTCCAATCATCTTACCACGCTGAAGGACCAGTACTACGATCAGGTTAAGAAGGTTCGCGACTACTCGACTGGCCAGTTGAGCTGGGTGCGAGAAAACTATGTCTTCCAGCGGAACAAAATCCGCAAGTTCAGTGCACATCAGGTGCTGCGCCTGCGGGAGGGATACAAGTATCAGCAGCAGACACTGAACAAGGTGCTGGAGAACCTGCCCAGTTTCTACTTCGAGAATTGTCGCGGACGATGTGAAGAAGACATTGCCGAGGGTAAGAAGATCTAGATCTTGACTTTGCTTTAACTTATAATAAAAATATCTTTCTTATACAGACATAGACTGCTATTTCAAAGGCCAAATGGACTTTGCTGGCTCCAAGGAGCTGCACATACAGAAAATTAAGGCGCGCCTATCAGCCAATTACTCAGCCAGCAAGGCGTCGATTTACTATACCCCACCAGACGTCGATCTGCTGCATAGCTCGCAGCTTAATTTGCAAACCTCACCCATCCACATCAACTACATTGATGAGAATCTTGACCAGCAAAAGCAGTTGGAGCACGACTTCAAAATGGAGCCTCAGCTGCTGCTCTTCAATGCGCCGATGCTGTATCTAAATCCCGAAGGAGCTAGCAGCAGTGGACAGGCGGCTGCCATGGCGGCAGCGGTGGCCTTGTCGCAGTGCATCAGCGTGGAGGACAATAACCAGGAGCAGGAGATGCAGCCCCTGAAACAGACAGAACAGCTGTCCAAACTGAAGGACTCGAACGATGTGAAGAACTCGAAATCTTGTCCGGCCATTTACAAGGTGTCCAAACAGCAAGACGGTAGCACTCTCCATGAACTGCAGAAGGAGGGCGAGGCGCCCTACCAAATGCTCCGCCTGAACCCTGTGGAGACCACTTCACAGGACGTAGGTCCTGCGGCGCAGGCGAAGACGGAGAAGCTGAACATAATCCTGGATGAGTGCGGTAATGGAGCAACTAGTGAGACTCCCCCATCCGAGTCCAGTTGTGAGTCCAACAGCTTGGCCGCCAGTTGCGGCGATGTCTGTCAGTATAGGCAGATTGGCAAGTTGTCAGACGCCTCACCATCATCTCCTCCACCCAAGGCAGCCAATGCCAGCACTTAGAGATTTTTTTAAATTTTAAATTAGTAATTATAATAAAAACTAACGAAAATATAAATTGTAAAGATGTAAGTGAATCAAAATCATCTGCAAGCGAAGGTAATGTTAATGATTATTATGATATAATGGTAAGGCAGACAACAATAATTCAACTTAGAGTTAATTAGCAAAACATATGAATTCAAGTGCTGAAAATTAGAACAAATCGGAGCAAGTCATACGAGTATACAGGACGATGATCAAAAAGTAAGCTGAATGAATTTAAAATTGAAATCAACTCACACCTGGAATATATCGCTAAGGTATCATGTCAATAATACTTAAAAAGAGCCCCCATTTGTGATTTCATTGCATTACGAGTATAAGCATCAAAAATTAAAAGAAAAATGCGTATTTTAAATTGAAAACAAGAAATGTTAATGAAATTGTACGATAATAAAAAATAATATAGAGCAAATATGTTAGCTGTATAACTAATATTCACGGGTTAATAGTTAATTATAGTATTTAATGAATTTATTTTGATTTGATGATTTATTTTCATGGGTTAATAGTTAATTATAGTATTTAATGAATTTATTTTGATTTGATGATGATTTATTTCATTTGCAGGAAACATAAACAAACAATAACGAAAGAATGTGGAATAATAGCTACATTTCTAAGGATCAGGGCACTCTGGCTGCTTGAGGATTTCAATACAACATGGATTGGCGTCGATCTTGCACACCTCACTCTCCGTCTCCACCTCGCTGAGATCGGTGAGGTCGCACTCGCAGGGGAAGCACTCCATCTCGCCGCCCTCCTCGCCCTCGGCCTCCTCACCCTCGCCGTACCAGCTGATCTTCTCCTCGCTGCGCATGCTTGGCACCGTGGAAAGCGAGCAGATGGACAGCTCCGAGTCGGAAATGGCCAGAGGAACTGGCTCCTGTGGCAGCAGCGCAAAGTCGTACACGGCGATCTCCTGGGCGAACCAGAGAGTGGGCGACATGGTTGATTCCATGCCCTGTTCGTCATCCAAAGGCTCCTCATCTTCCATCTCATCCTCGTTGCCGATTGCCTTGAAATTGTAGTTTGCAGGCAGGAAATAGCCCAGTAACAAATACCGGTTGTTAAAGCTGAACACGGCTGGTCCACTGGGGTACAATGAGTCCCAAATTCCGTGGAGTATTGTGCACTTGTCTTCGTTTCCGATGTACAGCTCAAAGGGACCCGTCCGCATGTTGCTGTTCCAGGTGGCCTTCATTCTCACGGACAAGCAACAGGCATCCGTGCCGCTATTAAAGCGATAGATTCCCACCCCATGCCGTTGACCCTTGAACCAGTCCCCTGAATAAGTGTCCCCATTCACATAGTTGTACCGCCCCTTGCCATGTTTCAAGTGCTTGCGCCAGTTGCCCTCGTACACGGATCCGTCCGGATAGATGAAGATGCCACGCCCACAGCGCTTGCCACAGCGGTACTGCCCGTAGTACCGTGATCCGTCCTTGAACACGTACAGCCCGATTCCGTGACGGCGACCCTTACGGTAGTTCCCATCGTACTGGTCGCCGTTGGGCAGGATGGCCCAACCTCTACCGTGTCTTTGACCTGCCGCATTACGACCGCCGATATACAACTGAGAAAAATTTTAATATAAACGTATAATTAAATTTTGAGTAACCCATTAAAAAGTTTGTTATATAGTACAAATTTGGAAGATCTATCTCGAAAATAAAAAGAATGAAAATAGCTTTAAAACAACTTCAAAATTTTAGGCAGCGAATTTCAATATGAAACGTAAATCGATTTTACATTATTTAAGATCAATTTTAGATATGCGGACACTTTAATATAGAAAATATTTTTGATTAGCTACATTAAAATAAACATATACATAAATTTTGAAAACCCAAAAATAGTTTATTATATAGTATAAATTTGGAAGATCTATCTCAAGAAAAAAAAGCTTTAAAACAACTTTAAAATTGTAGGCAGCGAATTTCAAATACCATTACAACGATAGGTTGTGTTGGAAAATCTTCACCCATTATACCCAAAAAAAAATCGATATGAAACGTAGATTGATTTTACATAATTTAAGATCAATTTTAGATATGCGTATTTCATATAAAAACAATATGGGTTGCATGACCTGAAATTCACATGGCCTTATCAATTGTACGGGAACATGCTTTTTTTTTTTGTGTGTACCCATTTAAATACCACTTCCAACTTACGCCTATATTGGGTCCCAAATCCTCCTCCTCCTCGGGCGCCGACAGATCCTCCTCCGACATTTCCGTTGTGGCCATGGTGATTTAGAGTTAATTCGCTTGGTTCTTTATTGACGAGTGAAATACAGAATTTTTCTTATGACTTACTTTTGGGAAATATTTTGTGTAGGCATTAAATAAATGTATTCTGTTTGTATAGTTAGTTAACTTAGCCAAGGCTTACTACAATAAATATCAGAATAAATGAAGGATAAGATCCGGGGGCTACGTTTTCGCGTAAAAATAGTTAGCCAGGGGATAGCGAATGGTGAGCGCAATCAGTGTGCACAGCACCTGGAATCCCATCAGCATCTGCGTGACCACTCGTTCGTGGACGGGACCAAAAATGACCAGCACAAAGTTGATGAGGGTTAAATTGTTGGTCCTTACGATCCCATCCGCTTTGGTGTGCCAGCTAATAAGTCGCAGCTTGCGTAAAACTGTGACCATCAAACGGCCCGGAGTGTTGAGATCCTCCAAGCGGAACTCCGTGGTGCTGATGTGGAGCAGATCCGTCTTGGCGTCGTACTTGGGCAGCCGGTGACGGGGACAGGGCACAAAGTGGAACAGCTGCGGGGTGGAGTACAGGAAGTTCAGGATTTGCGGCAGGAAGAACAGAAGAAGCGTCTTGCTGAAATGTCCCAGGATGCCGACCACGGCAAAGGTCATGCCCGCAAAGTAGCAGTACGTGTCTCCGACGAACACCTGCGAGGGATATCTGGGAAATAAGAAATATCGATCATTAGCGAATATTGTATTTTACTCGCTTTTGTTTACTTTCAAATGTTATACTCGACTTTGATTTGTAGAAATGTTTTTTAAACAGATTCACTCCTGAATTCACTCCTGAATTTGATTTCAAAAACTATTTTTTAAATTCAAAAACAGATAATTCTATAATAACAAAATGTTGAATGATGCCTAAACACTCATTATGGATAAAACAATAATTGGGGGAATTTTTTTTATAAAATAAATTATAAAGGAAATCTGCCTTATGTATTTGGAAAAGTTTAAATATTTTAAAATTTAATTTTACCAACATTTACCGTGGATTGTAATATAGTGCATTATATAACGTTCGAAAACTTCAAAATTTTGAATAACATCCTGAATAACAGTATCCTTGATAACAGTTTTATCCAGTGTTGCTAACCAGCCGGATTCAGGCTCTCTGTTAAACTTCTAGCTAGATTTAACAGAAAATAGCCAGATTTCCGCTGCGGCGGCGAACAGCTGGGAGAGGACATTTGCGACAGCTGTGCGGGGGAGGAGCCGTAAAAAAATTTGGGCGTGTTAGCTAGCCGAGGAAAAGCGAGAAAAGTACAAAAGATTTAACAAAAATGAGCAGGAAAAACTGCAGAAAGTGAGACAGCAACCATGGTAAGGAGCTCTAACCTAGCAGTCCACTCGCTGACATCGGCAGCCGGCGTGGGTCGCCTGGCCATAACCAAGAAGCTGGTGCTCTGGTCGGTCCTGGTGCTGCAGGTGGGCTTCATCGGATGCATCTGGCTCCTCCAGATGAGCCGCGGCCAGGAGTCGCAGCAGCGGAGCGCCCTGGAGCAGCTGGGAGCGCGGGTGAACTTCGTGGCCACCGGTGAGGTAAGGATTAACCCTCTATCCGGAACCCAGTGCCTCCGGCAGCAGGAGAATGTCAACCGCTACGACAGGGACTTCTTCCAAATGAAACCGGACCACCGACTGAACGAAACCCACCTGCCCGACTACAATGTGCCCGCCTATGTGGACGCGGAGATGGGACTGAGCTCCCCCGCCCTTTGGTGCTATCGCGAGGGCACCATCAACGAAAGTCTGCGGCTCAACGACGTGGACTACCTGATGGCACCGCCGCAGTGCCGTTGCGAAAGTGGCTGGCACGGCAGGGATTGCGGCCAGCCGGAGATCATTTGGCGAGCCCTGATGACGTCCAGCCGGACGAGTAAACGGGGAGGCAGCACTACTCCCCTTCAACTGGTCGAGGCCAGTTCGACTTCCCTGCACCGCCTGTTCTACATGCTGGAACTCGGGGTCTGGGACCATCTGAGTCTGGAGCTCTTGGAGCTGCAAATTCGGGCGCTCATCGAGGTGGTGGACTACTTCCTCATCTACTACGTGAGTAACGGCAGCAAGGAGCGGAGTTTGGAGAGCTTGCTGGGCAGCCGCACCAGCTACACGCTGCACCGCTGCTCCTCCGAGACCAACTGCAGCAGCTCCCTGGCCTACAGCCACTTCAGGCGGCAGCTGTGGCAGCAGTGCGGCGTCCAAATGCAGGCACAGGATCTTCTCTTACACGGGGATAGTGGAACTGTCTATGCTCCTGCGGCCCTCAAGTTTCTCAAGTACTATGCAAAGGATGTGCTGCCTCTGAAGTTCCGTTTGAAGTACAACGTGTACGGTTTCTACTGGCAGCACCCGAAGAAGACTCTGCTGAATGGGGTGATAAGTTCCTTGGGGCACCTGCACACCAGTGCCCAACTGGACGCCCACCGACTGCACCGACTGGCGAGCAGCACTTTGGGCGACCTCAATCACTACGGCGGTTGGAACTGCGAGCTTTGTCTGCCCCCCGAGCAGATTGTGCTCCTGCTGCAGAGCTCCAGCCACCAGAAGCTTCCCGTTAGGCTACCCAACGACACCCGAAATGCGCACATCGATGCCAACTACATGCAGCAGCTGATAGCCAATGGAGTTCACATCGATGGCACCACCCAGCTGCTCCGCTTGCGGGAGCAGAGCGAAAAGTATTTCGCACCGGAGGAGGCACTCCTGCACAGCAGCCAGTACGGCCAGCTCTTGGTTAATCTGTACGATGTGGACGTGCTGGAGGATCTGCAGGAGGAGGACTAACTACGCCCGCCACAGTCTGACTTGGGCAGGGCTCCCTACGAATATATATATATTTATATGTGCCTGCTTTCGAAAAACCATCAATCGCATAGTCTCATCATATCATAATCTACTCATTCACATGCCCTTCTGTGTTTTTGGCCAAGCAATCTCCAAATTTAGTATCTCAGCAGACAGGACAGACAGACCCGCCATCTGTGATAAGAAAACCAGAACTAAACAATGAATTTATGAGAGAAAAATGTAATGAACAACAAATTAGCTGGAAAAAAGTTGTGAAATGGGTTGAACTTAGCATTATTTTTAAGATACATTGATGTAAACACACATGATCTGTTTGAGAAAGCTCTTTGGGTTTACTTTAAATATTGATACAAGTTATCAAGAAGCCAGCACATTTAAAAGAACTTAAATTTGGTTAATAATTGTGTGCGTTATTTGTGTTATTAATTTATTATCCTAGAACCATAATTATATATATATAAGACAATTTGTTAACTTGCCAGATCAATTCAGTATTTCAAAAAATAAAAATCAATTAGATAAACAAAAGCAAAACTTACTTGTTGAACTTCCAAAGCGCTAGCGTTGTGGCCAGGAAAGGTAGCATGAAATAAATCGAGAATATATGCGAATCCACCTGGTGACCCAGGAACAATTCGATGGCATTGAACACCAAAATGGAGGCTGCAATAATGAGGGATTGTCCGACCTCTAGGCCATTAATGCCCGCCAGGATGTTAATGGCATTTGTACAGAATACCGCCAGCATGCCCATAAATACGTAGTATAGAACACCTTAAGAAATGGGAAAAAAAAATTAATTAAAATCAATTAGATTTAAACAATGATACGGAGGATGAAATAAGCGATTAATTTTAAAACAGTTTCTTCTTTTAATCTATCCAGTCTTTGAATTTTAAATACTCTAATATTTAAATATTCAAGCAATCGTATTTAAGGAAATTGGAAATATTAAACGATAACTGAGATTTACCGAAGGTTAAAAGATAATGATAAATTAGAGCTGCTACAAAAAAAATCTTTTCCAACCGTTAAGAGATATAAATTTGGTTAGAAGAGATTTCTGCAGCACCCTAAATATAGGCTTACTAAATGATAAGCTACATATGTCTTTGATTTTTAAATAGTCTAACATTTAAATATTCAAGCAATCGTGTTTTAAATTGGGTATTCAAGTCCGATTTTAAGAAAATGGAAAAATATCACGATTCCTGATATTATGATAAATTAGAGCTTCTACAAAAATCCTTTTCAACCGTTAAGCGATATAAATTTGGTTAGAAGAGCTTTCTGTAGCACCCTTAATATAGATTGATTTTTAAATAAATATACAAGCAATCGTTATTTAAATAGGCTGATTAATAGGCTGTTTAAGTCTGATTTAAAGAAAGTGGAAAAATATTTTGATTACTGAGATTTACCGAAGGTTTAAATATTAGGATAAATTTAAGCTGGTACAAAAAATCTTTTCCAACCGTTAAGCGATATAAATTTGGTTAGAAGAGGTTTCTACCTATATTTAACGAAGTGCCAAACAGATCCCTCGCAAAGTTGGGCATAATGACTGTGGTGGAGTTATAGTTGACGTAGTACACCATCAGCAGGGGCAACGTGGCGATGGTGGGCAGCAGCAGCTTGTGGCGCCATCGCAGATCCAAGACGTCGTCGGCGAAGCCCAGGAAGATCATGCAGCAAATGGACAGGAGGGCGGCAATCAATTCCACGAACTGAGCGGGCGATAACAGTCGATAAGGTTGGGGATTTTGACATTTTTTTAATTAGATATTTACCTTATCGTGTGGAAAGGTGTCGGGTTTGCCTCCAGTAATCGCATCCGTGGCAGCCGCCTCATCGAAGGCGAAGGGAATGGGTATGAACAGAAACAGGGAGACCAGGAACACACAACCAATCAGCACGCCAAAGGATTCGGGTCTAGATTTAGAGAGTTTTTAAATTAGAAAATCCTTATCTTTTTAAGAACCAAACCAATACTTACACCTGTGGCTTGTCCTTCTTGCAGAGATCGTTGCCAAAGAGATTGGCCTTGATGAACATCTCCCGGAAGCGGGGAATCATCCGCACTGTCATGCAGTAGGCAGCGCCCGAAATGGCTGCATTGATGGCAATGGCTACTCCCGACATGGTCGACCTTGAAAAGGCGCCTAATTGAATTAGCAGGTGCCCAGTTCCCGGAAAATGCCCCGGGGTCACGCGTTTCGAGAGTGTTGAGTCAGTTGGGAAATTGGGAGTCCGTGGAGCCCTCGCGGATCACTCGATCATGGTGTAGAAATCAATTATGCCGACGAAAGTACACGCAATTAGAATTTACTGATAACAACAAACACAGCTGTTCGACAGTGTGACCGTTCGATGGCTGGTTAAACAGACCATATCGGTAGCCAAAACAGCAAATTTAAATTCAAGAGCGCGAATTCGCTTTCTCGGCTTTGAACTCAGAATTCCCATAAATTTTCAAGGTCTAAATTGTACTTTAGATTTAACATTATCTTTAAATTCATATAGTCCCTCAGATGGACCTTTTTATTAGGTTTTACTCTAGATTAAAAAGCAACATCAAGTTTAAGAATATATTGAGAGCCGTTTTCTCGTCCGTTTGTTAAATTTGAAGTATGGTTAAAACCTTGAAATCGTATGGAAAATCATCGTTTTAACCCTATTTTAAATTTAACAAACGGACGAGAAATCGGGCCTACAAATTATTTCTATTACGTATTCAACTACTTATTTCCTTAAATTAAAATAACTGTCTTACTCAAACACCCATTTTAGATGAAAAAGTCTTAACTTTATTTAATATCAATTATTACAGCACTTGGACCAACTCCGTTTTTACACATATAAGTAAAGATGTCTTCAACAAAATTGAAATAATATAAGGGGAAATACTTGTTTTTTTCGAGCTTTCTTGGTTGAGTTTTCTTGCTAACTAATATCTCTTAAAGGTTGCTACCTATCCCTAAAGAAGGGGAAGACCTTCTGCAGCTCCGCCTTGGACTTGCAGGCCTCCACCTGGGGCAGAATCTCGACGAGATTAAGCAGATATATCTGCAGCTGCTGGCGCCGCTCCTCCACAAAGACCAGGTTCATGTTGCCGAAATGCTTCTTGGGCGGAAACTCCACGGCACTGACCACGGGATGTGTCTTCAGCAGGGACTTGTGCAGCTTGTTAAACTCGCTGTAGCGCCTGAAAAACGTCCAGTGCTCCAGGCGCTGCCTCATCGTGATGTGCACCTCGTAGGTGTAGTGGGAACCAGCTCGCACCGACTTGGCCAGCTTCACTTGCGGAATGGTTATCAGGAAGTTGGAGCAGAGCGACGAGCTGGGATCAATGCCCGTCTCCTCGAACTGTTTGGTGAGCCTTCGGATGAGCAGGCGGTTCTGTAGATTCAGCTCCGCTACGCGGGTTTCCAGGAGAGCGCATCTTTCGTTCAGCTGGTTCACCTGCTCCTCCAGCGCTGTCTGCTGTTGATTGTTCGCCGCACAGTTGGCAGAGGAGGAGGACTTGCTCCATTGGGAAGAAGTATCGCTGCGGTCCTCGTAGAAATCTGGCTCTGGGGCAGCCTGTAGAGGAACCTCTGGCAGGGGCGTCTTGAGAAACTCCAACTCAGGACCAATGGGATCAAAAGGACCCACGAAGACTTCTTCAACAGGCTTGGCCAGCTCCTTTTCAATGGCATCCTTGGAGACCAGTTGCTGCACCTCCACCACCTCAATGGGTTTCAGGGCACCCAGCAAATCCTCCAAGGAACTGGCGCCCTCGATGGGTCGCTCCACTGCGTTGCCAGGACGATTCTTTTGGCGAACCAAGACAGGCACTGGGCTTGGAGCGTAGATAATGGGCTCTTCTCTGACGGGAACAGCGGTTGTCGACCGCCTGGGCGCATTTAGCTCAGTCGTGTCCACATTAAGGGCGAATAAAACATTGCTGAGGGAGTCTATAATCTCTGGCAGCTTCTTCGCAGCCTCATCGTTGAGCAGCAGCGACCAGGGTGTGTAGTACCGCTGCAGTTGCTCCTCGTCGCTCAGCCAGGTGAGCACATGGCTATGCAGACGCCGCTCGTTCAGCGTGGATCGGATGAAGGCACGTCCGCGGCCCACATTGGTCCAGATCTGCTTGAGATCCACGTACCGCTGGCGTTCGTGGGGCGTCAATTGTGACTGGCAAAACTCCCAGAAAGTGGCGTCATTGTTGTTGCTGCCTCCGCTGGCACTTCCGGACACCATTTCCTGCATGTTTTGGATGAAATTCGCGGCGCTGAAGGTGGAGCCACTGGCCGATTGACGAAGTCCGTAGGAGAGCAGCTCCTCCAGGGAATCGCACAGTTCCTGGACAGACTCATCCCGCTCCGTGGCCAGTTCTTTGCCACTGAACTTCAGCGCGATCTGATGCGCACTTTCCTGGACGCGACGAAAGATGTCCTCGCGCCGCTGGCCAAAGGTGCTGCCCGCCAGTTGGCTGCGCAAGTGCCGGAGGCCACCCTCTGTGGGCAACGAGCTGGCCGCATTTTCTGGCATTCTTTGTGGCTATTATTTAACTAATCTACTATTTTCTAATCATTTTTGTCACTGTTTAGTCGACAACAAACCAATCGACCAGGGTTGGTAAACAAACTTGGAACTCCGATTAATCGGTGATTAGTGATTTCCAAAAGCAGTGATTTGATAAATATGATTTCACAAATTGTTAACGACAATAAAAAATAAAATTAATTTAAAAGAGTCCTTTAAGAGTCTTTTGGTCCTGGTATATAAATTATGGGGAATTAGAAATTAAAAAATAGATTTTAAAACATCTAATACCCACTTGGCTGTGAACAGTGTATATAAATTGCATTAACAATTGTATTATTATTTTAAAAGCATATAAGTAAAGCTTCAAAAGCAGTGATTTGGCAAATATGATTTCCAAAATTGTTAAAGACAATTAAAAATAAAATTAATTTAAAAGAGTCCTTTGGTCCTAGAATTAAAAATTAAAAATATATTTTTAAAACATCTAATACAATTGGATTATTATTTTAAATAAATATAAGTAAAGTATTAGAGTTATAGTTTTGTTAAAAAAAATTTTAGAGTTTCAACAGTATTGTAAACCGTTACTTATCGATAGAATAATTATCCACGGGAACGAATCGGTAATCACTTTTCGTGACTCCGTTGAACGCGCCCGCTTTTGGTTTAGCGGGCAAAAGAATGCCAAAAAAAAGCGACTGTGCAACCCTGGGACTAATTGCCATCCCTGCTCGGCGCAAATGCAAAAGAAGTTAGCTCACAAAAAACTATTAAAAAACCTCGGTAAATCCATTTAAAAGCCGTAAAATGGAACCCCACAAGTGCTAGCAGCTGGCGAAACTCAAGCCGAACGCGTTAAACGTGCAAAAAGTGTAAGTTTGCAGCCTGGGGCAGCAACATCGTGCGTTTTCTTTTGTGTTCGCGTTCGCTGTCTGCGCAAACGCTTCATTGACTTTTCGACCGAATGATGTGCTTCGCACGGAAAATGTTACCAAAATTTGGATAAATCGGATATGTTCGAGTATTGTTTATTGGCCAGTTTAGTGGAATGTCCATGGGGGCCGTGACTGCCGCAGAAAGATGCCCCGAAGTTGAGACCGCGACGGAAGTCTTTAATCACATTTCCGTGCCCTTTCCTCTCTGCGCAGCAGCTGCGTGCAAAAAAGGCAAAAAAGAAGAGAGAAGGAGGCAAACAAAACGGACAACGAGGAACACTGGGAATCGGTCAGGAACTGCGGCCCATATGGCCAGGACTATTGCCCGGAATAAGGAACTGTTCCTAAACAAAACAACAATTGTTTCTACAAAATCTCAAATTTCGCCTCTTAACGGCTTTAAATACCAATTTTTCCTAATTGTCATATTCCTTATTTTATGCATTTTCGCAGTTCTCCAATTTTTTTCAAAATAACACAAAGTTTTTACATTTTACGTATTCTATTCTATTTCCTAAACAAATCCACAAATGCCTTACAAAATCTCAAATTTCCACTCTTAAAGGGTTTATGTATCTGATTTTCCTAATTGTCATATTCCTTATTTTATGTATTTTCGCAGTTCTCAAAAATATCTGGAAAACACCACAAAGTTTTTACATTTTACGTTTTCTCACATGAATCACCAGAGATAATTTCAATATATGATGGAATCATAATGATCTCCTGATATGGATAGGTATTGTTTATTCTTATTTTAAAGAGTATCGTTTGGATCTTAATTGTTAAAATGACATTATAGAGTTCATCAAAACTTAAGAGGGTTTTTATAAAGTTCTTATTGAAAAGGATAATGTAATCCTTTTTATTTTCAATGTATCCGAATCACCAATTTATGACTAAGATATAATATTCCTATGTATTCAGTATTAAGATTTAAACATTCAATAAGTTATAAATATATTTTCCTTCCATTTCAGCCAATGCGAGTTAGCAAAGAGGACTCGCAAATTTTTTTGAAAAAAAATCCAGAATTTGTCTTATAAATGATCCTACCATACTGACAAATCCACCGTCGATAGAATGAATCCGGCCGAGCTGCGCATGATGTGGATGAGCAGTCAGTACAACTCGGAGCGCATTACACTGGAGGATGCGGCCACTCTCCTGGGTCATCCCACAGTCGGACTCTCTGTCATGGAGGACCTCTCCGCCCATCAGCCCACTTTGGTGAGTGCAGACGGTTTGACCCGAAAGCCAATCTCTCAATTCGAAGACTAATAAATATAATTTACTGTTAAACGATCCGCGCCATTATATTTGATAGTCCTCGGAGTCGCAAGCAAACCCAAATTCCTTAGGTTTCAACACGTACTCTTTTTGGGGATTGGCCAAATTTCCAAACTATCTTTTTGTCTCTGTCTCAGTTAAAAAATTGGAATTCGTTTACTTATTTCTTCTACTTTCTTTTCTATGATTTATGTATTGGTTACAATTTATAACTCGACACAAAAACACACAAAACCAATGATTGAACCTCAACCTGAAACTGAACCTCCTGAAACTCCGAACCCAACCTGCTCGACAAAAAAAAACAGGAAATGAATCCGATGATGAGCCTGATGGGTGGAGATTTCTCTGGTCAGGCGGCGGCGGCGGCTGCTGCGCTGGGTGTTCAGCCGGGCACCCTGATAGCCACCAACTCGAACAACCTGTACGGATTCGCCCACATGGGCGGCCTGCAGCAGCAGCTGCTCCAGCAGTCGGCGGCGGCGGCTGTCTTCCAGAACTATGCCGAGGTCATGGATAGCGATGTGGACACCGGCATGGTGGGCATGGCCGCCCACGATGGCACTCTGATGGGCGTGGGTGTGGGCGAGGCGGTTGTGGACGAGGACGACCAGGTGTACGGCCAGATGGACGATGGCTACGACGATGGCGGTTCGGGGCTGGAGCCCAAGCAGGAGATCATCAACATCGACGACTTTGTGATGATGAACGAGGACAATAATTCGTACGATGGCACCGACTTCATGACCTCCTCGGACAAGGACATTTCGCAGTCCTCCTCATCCTGCATGACCCAGTTGCCCGGCGGTGGCCTGGGTGTCTCTGGAGTTGAGCACGATCTGCTGGTCCCCATGGCTGATGGCCTGCTGCATCACAAGCTGCTGGGCACAACTTTGGCCCCTGCGATGGGAAATTACATGGAAAACATTATGGGCAGCTCGGAAGCAGCACCCTGTGTGAGCTCCGGCAAGCAAATGCAGCGCACTTACGGCCTGGCCAAGGCAGCCAATTCCACCGCAACCACCGTCAGCTGCAGTGCCTCCACCTCCTCCGCACTGCGTTCGCAGCGCAAGACGCGCAAGATCGAGCCCGTGAACAGGCCGGGACTGGTGCTGAAGACACCCATCGCCTACAAGGGCAACATTGACCCATCGGTGATCCCCATACAGAAAGACGGCATGGGTAAGGTTGCTCTGCAATAGGGTGGGTCGATTGTGGGGGCGGATTGTAGTACTTACTTAAATAAAATTAAAGAGATGTAATTCATAGTTGGGATCGGTTTGTTTTAAAGAAATAAAATTGAAAGATCAATTTTATCAATCACTCATTTATTAAATATCCCAGAAGCCTGTGATGCATACTTTAATAAGTTCAACAAATGATAAACAAATGTATTTAATAGATAGTTATTTTTTGAATAATTTAAACAATAATTTAACCAATCTAGCATTTAAAACAAACCGATCCCAACTATGATTTATAGTTGGGATCGGTTTATTTTAAAGAATTGAAATTAAAAGATACATTTTATCAATCACTCATTTATATATTATCCCAGAAGCTTGTGATGCATACTTTAAAAGTTCAACAAATAATCAACAAATGTATTTAATAGATAGTTATTTTTTAATGAATTAAACCAATAAGTGAAGCAATCTAGTATTTAGTCTTATTAAAACAACGTCCCTGCCATTTTAAATTAGAACAATCGACTCACTCTACAACATATTCATTTCCAAGCCTTTTAAGTTTTATTTACTTCGATTTTAAGTTTGAGTTTGTGTTGCAAGAATTTGGGTTTGTATAGCAGGATAGAAGTACGGTTAACAAGAAAATGTAACTAAATTACGATTGAATATATTTTTACCATTCACTTTTTATTTTTTTCACAGCTGTCTGTAAACGTTGTGGAGCCATTGGAGTGAAGCACACATTCTACACGAAATCGCGACGCTTTTGCAGCATGGCCTGTGCCCGCGGCGAACTCTATTCGTTGGTACTAAACAGCAAGATGGAGGGAGGCCAGGCAAGCACCAGTTCCCCAGTTCCGGGAGCTTCGGAGGCGGCCGAAGAAGTGCTGGCCAACGAACAGTCGCACCAGTCACAGTCGGATATCGAGCTTGATCTGCAGGCGGCGCACATTAAGAACGCCAATTACCGTTTTCGCATTACGGACCAATCGAAGATTACCCAGTTGAATAGCTTTGGCGAACCCATGTCTTTAGGTGGCGATGCAGCTGCCAATAATGTACAAATGGCAGCGGACGAAACGATTGCCGCCTTGAACGGCGGAGCAGTGGGTGATGCCACGGCTCCGGGTGGAGCCGAGGAAGGCGCCGCAACGCCCAATTCTTATCTGAACGCAGCTCCGACGCCCAAGGCGCTGCGACTCTTCAAGGACGTCTACCCTCAGGATGACCTGCCGCAAATTCCCAAGTACGAGCGCCTGCCAGTGCCGTGTCCGCAAATGGAGAAGATCATCAGCATACGACGGCGGATGTACGATCCCACGCACTCGTACGACTGGTTACCCCGCCTCAGCAAGGAGAACTTCAATGCGGCCCCAGTCACCTGTTTTCCACATGCTCCGGGATGCGAGGTATGGGACAATCTGGGCGTGGGCATGAAAGTGGAGGTGGAGAACACCGATTGCGATAGCATCGAAGTGATCCAGCCCGGGCAGACGCCTACCTCTTTTTGGGTGGCCACCATCCTGGAGATCAAGGGCTACAAGGCCTTGATGAGCTACGAGGGCTTCGATACGGACTCGCACGACTTCTGGGTGAATCTCTGCAACGCCGAGGTGCACTCGGTGGGCTGGTGCGCCACTCGGGGCAAGCCTCTCATCCCGCCGCGCACCATCGAGCACAAGTACAAGGACTGGAAGGACTTTCTGGTCGGCCGATTATCCGGAGCTCGCACCCTTCCCTCCAACTTTTACAACAAAATCAACGACAGCCTCCAATCGCGCTTTCGCCTTGGCCTGAATCTCGAGTGTGTGGACAAGGATCGCATTTCACAGGTGCGCCTGGCCACGGTCACCAAGATCGTGGGAAAGCGTCTCTTCCTGCGGTACTTTGATTCCGACGATGGCTTCTGGTGTCACGAGGATTCGCCCATCATCCATCCAGTTGGCTGGGCAACCACAGTGGGCCATAATCTGGCTGCTCCGCAGGACTATTTGGAGCGCATGTTGGGTAAGTAAGCTTACGGGGGCAGCAAATCAACATGTGTGTTAAATTCCGAGCCCTGATTGGAAATATGTTAAATAAGCTCCCAGCTCAATATTTTAATTAATTCTTAATTTCTACTTTTCCATTTCAGCTGGTCGCGAAGCCATGATAGAGGTTCATGAGGACGACGCCACAATCGAGCTGTTCAAAATGAACTTCACCTTCGACGAGTATTACAGTGACGGCAAGACCAACAGCTTTGTCGAGGGCATGAAGCTGGAAGCAGTGGATCCCCTCAACCTATCCTCCATATGCCCGGCCACAGTGATGGCGGTTCTCAAGTTTGGATACATGATGATTCGCATTGATTCCTACCAGCCGGATGCCTCAGGGTCGGATTGGTGAGCTTTTAAAGCTATTTATTAATGCCTAGCCAAGCACACTAACAATAATCTCATATTTTCAGGTTCTGTTACCATGAAAAGAGTCCGTGCATCTTTCCGGCTGGATTCTGCTCCGCCAACAGCATTTCGGTAACTCCTCCCAATGGTTACGACTCGCGAACTTTCACCTGGGAGGGTTACTTGCGGGACACGGGTGCAGTGGCCGCCAACCAGCATCTATTTCATCGGGTAATCCCTGACCATGGATTCGAGATGGGCATGAGTCTGGAGTGTGCAGATCTGATGGACCCCCGGCTCGTCTGCGTGGCCACCGTAGCGCGAGTGGTGGGTCGACTACTTAAAGTTCATTTCGACGGATGGACGGACGAGTATGACCAGTGGCTGGATTGCGAATCGGCGGATATATATCCAGTGGGTTGGTGTGTATTGGTTAACCACAAGCTGGAGGGACCACCAAGGGTTGCGCAGCAGCAGGCACCCAAACCGGCACCAAAAGCTAAGATTCAGCGGAAACGGAAGCCCAAGAAAGGAGCAGTCGGAGTTAAGACGCCCAATGACAACAACACGCAGTCGGGTGAGTTTTTATATATATGTGCTTCTTTGTGAAACGTATCGAGATTTTCTTTATGGTCTCAAAACTATATCCAATTTTTTTGACAATATCACATTATTTAAAAAGGAATTAAAAAAAAAGAAGATATGGCGATGCTATTTTTTTGTTAAATTTATTTATACTTTTAAATTACTTGGGGTAAAAAAAAAAAAATACCCAAAAATTGTTATTTTTGCCAAGCTTTCACATAAAAATAACACCCATAATGGTTTCAGTGCAAAATATAGTCCAAACTTAAAAAAAAATATTTCATTCATTCGCGTTTTTCTGCAAATCGGTATTTTTAATCTTTATAAAAAAATATTATAATTACACTATGCAGCATCAAAAATTAACCTCGACGAATGCTATATTTTTGGATTCGTTACGAATTCCCAAGTTAAACTGCGTTTTCCTAAAAGTTCCCCGACGCAAGGATTCTTAGCAAAAGGACCTCAAAGTTCGAAAAATGTTGAAATTGACCAACTTTGCGGAGCTCTCAGAGGCAAATGGATGCATGGCTTGGTTCGAAGTTAAAGTTTTTTAAAAGATACACCCTTTATCTTTCAAACCCCATACATAAAATAATTTTAGGATTTTTTTTTAAGGCAGAAATAAATTCCAAAAAACATAGTCAAAAAACTGAAAAACATACAGCTGCGGTCAAAGTAGTAGCAGTGTTGCCGCCTTGTGTTTTTAAAAGTTTGATGTTGTAATTTTTTCTTATCCAATTAGTCTAATAGTAAAATTATAATCAATACAATATTACCAGGAAAAGATCAATTACAACAACAAACTTTTAAATACACAGGGCGGCAACACTACTACCATTTTGACCGCAGCTGTATACTTTTATGTTTTTTGACTATGTTTTCTAGAATTTGTTTCTGCCTTAAAAAAAATCTTAAAAATTTTTTAAGTATAGGGTTTTAAAGATAAAGGGTGTATCTTTTAAAAAACTTTAACATCGAATCAAACCATGCATCCATTTGCCTCTGAGAGCTCCGCAAAGTTGGAAAATTTCAGCATTTTTCGAACTTTGAGGTCCTTTTGCTAAGAATCCTTGCGTCGGGGAACTTTTTGGAAAACGCAGTTTAACTTGGGAATTCGTAACGAATCCAAAAATATAGCATCCATCGAGGTAAATTTAAAAAGCACTAAAAATGCTGCACAGTGTTATTATATTATAATATTATCATAATTCTTACTGACGGCGGTATTGAGCCTGCAATTGAACCTATTATTACTGACTTATTTTTATTATTTTTTTAATTCCAGTAAAATCCCGTACAATTGCCCTCAAGACCACGCCGCACTTGCCCAAACTGAGCATCAAGCTGGAACTGAAGCCGGAGCATCACAATGCTGCCTTTTACGAGAACAATCAGCCCGAGGAGGAGGGCGAAGAGGAGGATCCCGATGCGGACGGCGATGGTGACGGAAGCACCAGCCACATCTCCGAGCAATCGACCACACAGTCCTCCAGTGATCAGATCGCAGGATCAGGCAGTGGAAGTGGCTCTGCCTCCCTGGTAACTCTCGCCACCGGCAGCAACAAAATGGTAATGAAATCTTCCACTACTAAATCACCTGCGCCACCAACTGTGGGCCGCAAAGCCACTAGCTACATTGCGGTGAGTACTTAGCGGAATAATAGTGCGTAGAGTCATCCATCTAGAGCCATCTAGCCAGACAGCCCGCCTGCTCGCCTGCCCGCCAACTTGCCCGCCTGAAGTCCAGCTCATTTAATCGAAAAGTCAATAAGGCACAGTGGTTTTTAAATGGTTAATCGAAACTTTGATTATTACTTTATTTTTAATGTTCAATTTATTTTTCTCTTAAAAATCTGGCCTTTTGATTTTCACATTTGTGTTAAAAATAAGGTAAGGTAAGGTAATATGTAACTTTTTGTCAATTTTACTTTTTACACTTCAATTGAGAAGGTCAATGAAAAACCATCCGAAATGTCCTAATGATTTAAATTTATACGTTGATAAGCTTACGGTTTATTTAATTTTTATAGTAACTATATTTTAAAAATATTTTATTTGTTCTATTTATTTGATTTTCACATTTGCATTAAAAATTAGGTATTTGTACATTTTTTTCTATTTTACATCCACTTGGATTAAGAATATCAATGTAGAAAATCAGAGATTTCCTATAGTCCTGTTTTGTTTTCATTTTAAGAGTAACTATATTTTTCTACACCACATAAACCACTGTGCCATGGCTACGAAACACTATTGCATAAATGTATATAACCGAAATCGTTCATAAAAATGTCAATTTGTATATAATTTAATTTACGCACTGTTATTTTTGGTACTTGCAACAACCACAGCCCCCTGACATCCAACCCAACCCATCATCCAGCCTTAATCAAATGACTATCAAACTCTAACAACATTTTCACTAATTGCATCTGTACTTTACCCCACTGTAGAACTCCTCAGCGACGAATAATAAGTACATTCCGCGTCTGGCCGATATCGATGCGAGTGAGGCGCACTTGGAGCTGGTGCCGGACTCTTGGAATGTGTATGACGTATCCCAGTTCCTACGGGTCAACGATTGCACAGCCCACTGCGACACCTTCAGCCGGAACAAGATCGACGGAAAGCGACTGTTGCAGTTGACCAAGGACGACATAATGCCACTGTTGGGCATGAAGGTGGGTCCGGCGCTGAAAATCTCCGACCTTATTGCCCAGCTTAAGTGCAAGGTCAATCCGGGCAGGGCCAGATCCCACAAGACCAACAAATCTCCATTTTTATAGTGCGCGGATTTACATTTTTTCAAAGCGAAACGAAAGTTATCACCGATAAACACTAGTGCTTATGCATATAGGATATATATAACAAATATATATATATATACATATTGAAGTATTTTGTTAGCACTGGAAATCGAAACACAAACGTTGCCTAGAATGGATCAACCATTCATGATACAATTGTATAACTAACTCAAGTCTCACAGCGCGTTATTTTATACCGATTATATCGTAGACCGTAGTTCGTAGCCGTATGCTCATGTTATATCAGTCAGAGTTCTATATCAACAATTGTATAGATATCATTGAATTGGGGACAAATACATTTTTTTAATCACGCATATTTTTATAAAAGTAAAAGTAAAATCAATGCATGCAACACATATATTCATACTAATATATGGGGTTTGTATAGCATGGGTTTGTAAATTGTACATAAGTTCCGTCGCCGACCATAGGACCCAAGAATGTCATATTTTATATAGAACCAGGCGATTGCAAGCAACCCAGGCAGCAAGACTAGCATAAAGTCGCAAGCCGAGCGATTGGAAGTCGCTTATAGTCCCTAAGATCCCCCGATTATTAGCCAGCGCGCTCTCTCCTTCGTTTTATTTCTATCCGGAATCACACGTCTCTGCAAGGAGAGCATTAATGGTATAAGGCATACTTTTGAAGAAGGCACCTTAATAATAGAATATGTATCTAGATAATCTTAAGATACCAGATAATGTCAAAATACTTTAATAAAACCGAATTCAAAATTGCAAGTATTGAAATAACTCGTATTATTATCTATGGTGATTGGATTATGTGGGTGTAAAACGTTCTAAAAGTGGTTGAATCAAAATTAAGTTTTATGTTTAATCATTTCCCCTGAAGAATTCGCTGATCAATCTTTTTAAATAAACTTTCGCTGCGTAGTCATCACCAAAATTTAAACTTTTAGTCTCAACGTGATAACAACTTTTCGATTGTCCTCTATAAGTAAGGTATACTCAACGTAAAATCGAAATCCTTAAAATTAAATATAATGATCTAAACCTATAATTGTTTCCCATCATCTTTTAATGTAGCTCCCAAATTTAAACCAGCAAGTAAGTAAAAATGTTAAATGCAATTTTTCGTTTCTTTTAGATTGTTTTATATTCTGGATATTAATACACTTTTATGACATATAGACTAAATTCTTACTGCTAAGTTTACACTGTGTTTGGTGGCTATATATTTATGCTAGTTTTTGATTAAACATTTTAAACACGCACACCAAATGTCAAACTTGTATTCATATCTGTATAACGACATATATATGCGCTGATCAAATCTGATGTGGGTGAGAGTGTGTATTAATGTTGGAAAATAGTTGCCATAACCGATAGAAATAGGGAAAGGAAGGGGGATAACACAAAAAAGTATAAAAAGGATTCATGTACAATACAAATTTAGGGCGAGTGCTTATATACAGAGTGTTCGTGTCTAGTTTTTAACTAAATCTATGTGCTGTTTTTTCTTGTTGTAGTTGCATAGTTATAAATATTTTATGCTTAAATCTAGATTTAAAGTTGAGGCGTTGCTTCGCTTTGAATACAAAGAAACCCTGCTTTCTAGAGGATTTTCAACTTTCCGCTTCTCTCTTCTCGTTTATCTAAAAAGGCCTCAATAACAACTTAATATAATAAAATACTAACATTTACAGCGTTTCGTTTTGAAGAGAGATAATAAATAAACTAAGAACTTTTCCAAAAATATCAAAACGGGAGGGGGCATAGGTTGGTTGGTTGTAAAGCAACGAGGGTCAGATGTCTAAAGCCTCGAATTGAGTAAACTAGTGGTTCCTGTTCCGGTTTCGTTCCTTCAGTAATTTCATAAAAACGGAATAGAAGAGTTTTCAATTTTAAAACAAAAATATTTAAAGTAAACGTTAGATCATTTCCGATTCTACTACTCTTCTTGAGAATGAAATTGGTAACATGGCCCTCTGCTTCGATTTCGCAGCTTCTCTGGACATTGTTTCTGTTGTGTTTACAAGTTGGTTTAAATTGCGTTTAAAATAAATACTACACTATTATTAGCAGGGATACAATTACGTTTACACAGCTGCTAGCTGTCCTGGAGGCGGACTCTCCTCTGATCTTTCTATTTGGGTCTGCTGCTCATTTTCCACGCTGGGTCGCCGCTTCTTCAGGGGCGGAGTTTCCGTGGGCGATGGGATGGCTGCTGCCGGCTGTTCCAGAATGCAGGCGGGTCTCTTCTGGCCGGGACTGCTATTGGAGACAACAGGTTCGTCTGCTCCATTAACTATCTCGGTGACTATGTGAGCCTCCAGCGATGGCGGTAGCAATGGTGACAATGGTACGGCATTCAAGTCGCAGGCATCCTCATCTTCATCCTCGTAGTTAGATGCCACATTCCCGAAGAGATCCCCGCGCTTATTGTGGCCTCTTTCCTCCTCCTCGTCGTCGTCATCGCTGTAATCGTTGTCCCAGAAAACCTGGGCACCGGGAAACACATACGAATAGTTGTTGGTGTGCGAATAGAATGTTCCAGGCTGCAGGCGCTCGGCTGCCGTCTGTCGCTTTCCCCTCTGTTGCGGAATAGGCGTCAGGCTGGGCGCCACCGTCTTGGTCTCTTGAACCAGGTTGTTGGGACGCACATAGCTGGGAGTGGCTTCGTTGTCGCACTGCTCAATGCCGCTGTCCTTGGAGGAATCAATGGAAAGATGGCGATAGGTCTCAACCGTTGTTGTTGGCGGGCTGAGGGCGGCGGTGGTCTCGTTTAGCTCCACCAGTATGTCTGTTTTGATGCGTTCAATGGCTGCCGCTTCGGCGGCAGTGGAACGCTGCTTTCCACTCGTAAATGTGGAGGACTCGAAGCCGCTGTCCGAACAGGTGCCCGCTGAGCCCAGGATGTAGTCCGCCGAGCTGTTGGACTTGAGGGATTGCGTATCCGTGTCCAGCTGCGACTGCCGCTCGCTCTCCGAACTGCAGTGGCGGTGATGGTGGTGATGAAGGTGGTGATGGTGATTATGATGATGATAGTGCTCCGGAGGCATTAGCTCCTTGCTCTCGCTCAGCACCGACTCATCGCAGCACAGTTGCCGCCAGCAGTCGTCGTTGCCCGACAGCCGGTGGCAAATCTGATTGATAATCACGTCGGAGTCGCCCAGCAGCTCCACGTCGAACTTCAGGTGATGCAACTGCTCGCGATTGATGAGGATCTGCGGCACGGTGGCCGGGATGCTGCTGGGAATGTGGGCGACGGGTCGCACCTTCAGCGAGGAGCCGATCACGATCAGAAGATCGCAGACGTCCTTGTCTGTGGCCATGACTGTGTGGTACTCATCCGGCAGACCTGTTGGCAATGGGAAAAGCAAACATTGCATTCAAATATACTTTATCTCGTTTTAAATCTTGTAACTCCCTCATGTTCTCAAATCAATAAGAAGAGCTAAACAGTTTAAATTTAAATTAGAAGAATTTCTAAAAATAAATAACTCAAACAATTAGTTTAGTTAAGTTCTGTAAATAACTTAGTATTTTTAAGAAATATTGTCAGCTATAAATTAGCTTTAATTATCAACATGTATAACTAGCGTATTAATTAATAAGTTTCATAAACTTGTAACGCTAGGATAAAATAAACAAATAAATTAAATTAAAATAAAATAAAATATTGTTAGTTCTAAAGAAGATTTTGCTTTTATTCCAATAATATTAGTTGTAAAATATAAAAACACCGTATATAACGAACACCTACCCTCGCCGAAGAAGACAATGTCCGGCTTCATGATGCCGTTCTCGACCAGCTGGCGCAGTTCCTCCTCGGTGACGGCCACCGAGGCGTCCACGCTCTGCTCCTTGTTGGGCTGGCACTGCGGGCACACCGGAATCCGCTGGGCAAAGATGTCCGCCCGCAGAGCGTCGGCGTTGCACTTGAACCGGCACTTGGTGCACGAGGCCGTTGAGAAGGAGCCATGGCACTCGATCACCCGCTGGATGCCCGCCACCCGCTCCAAAGTGTCGATGTTCTGGGTGTAGTTGCGCAACAGCTTGCCCTTGGTCTCCAGCATCTTGATGAACCGATGGCAGGGCGAGGGCTGGAACTCACCGGGATAGATCTCGCGGGCGAACTTGTAGAACGGCCGAGGGTCCCGCTTGAAGTAGTTGATATCGAACATGGCCTGGGGATCGGGCAGATCGGGAAAATCGTGGGCCAGTCGCGCGTATATGCCGTTGGTGGAGCGGAAGTCTGGTATCCCGCAGGAAACGGATACCCCGGCTCCCGTTAGCACGATGATCTTCTGGGATTTCTTGACCAAGCTGATGACATCGTCGAAGGTGTTCACCGAGGCCAGCTTGTTGCGCCGCTTGGGCTCGTTCAACAGGTGGGCCAGGTAGTCCCACAGCACCGAGTCATCGGTGTCAGCCGCCAGACCGGTGGCGAAATGCGGCATGATGCTGGCAATCACCTGGCGGGGCACACGGCCCGTGTAGAACTCCCTCTGCAGCCAGCGCATCTTCCAGTCGGGACCCACGGAGGAGGAGCAATCGGAGCTGGAGTCCTCGTCCTCGTTGCTCGTTCCGGTCACCCCCTCCTCCTCATCGTCCTCCTCCTCGTCGTCGTCCTCCTCTTCTTCCTCCTCGTCCTCCTCTTCGTTTACACTCGGTATTATTGGCTTATTGGTATTTTTGGTTTCTTGCTCCAAATTGGCGCCATTTTCTTGTTCTTCCCTGGCAGCCAATGTTTTTGTTTTGATTTCACCATTTGCTTTGCCAGCCACTTCGCTGGTTGCTGCTGCTGCCTCGGTCGGCGATTCTGCCTCGGTCGACGTTGTGGCCAGAATTTCGGCGCCAAAATCAAACTTGGCTGGCGGATAGAATTGCGGAGCCTCTGGCACCTGGTCGCCCAGATCCTTGGCCTTAATGTGGCCCAGGCGAATTTCCTCGTAGTTTTCCATCATTTTCCACCCAATACACGCGCGCGCGCACACGCACGCAACACAGACTCACAGAGAGAAAACTCTCGTCGTTGCTGCTGCTGCTTCTTCTTGCGCGAGTGTTTCCTCGGTCTCTCCGCTTTGCGCTCTCGCCTCGTCCGTTTTCTCCTCTCTTTCGTTGGTACACACAAAAATTTTTACGTCGTCAGCTTCGCACCCATTTGGCTTGATTGAAAAAATTCTCCAGCGATCGTTTGGCGGCGAATTTTTGACTCAACTCGACTTTATTTCACGTATTCGCACGAAACTTAAATTTTAAAAAAATTTCCACTCCATTTGGTTGCGATTTTTTCGTAATTTTCGAGCGTAATTTCTGGAAAATTTTCCGATGAAAAAGCAAGATGGCACACGTAGCTGCGCCTGTGTGTGTATGTGCGCTAGTAGAAGTGGACTCGGGTGGGACCCTGAGTCGTCGCCTGCAATTCACTAACGCGTTTTCGTATGGAAAGTGAAGGCAGCGTGACTCATTTCGGTATGTTTTTCGGCGTTTTCCGGTTGAGATTACGTGGTGTCACAGTGGGCACTCCCAATGGAAAGATTTGGAATCTGGAATCTTACCGTAATGTGAAATTAAAAATTAAAATAAATGAAAACGAATTAAATGTTATTGTATTAAATTCTTTGAATTGAATTGTGTTATTTTTTCATTTTATATAAGAACATAGCTTATTGAAACTTAAATTAATTAATCCATAAGAAAACTACTTATTTTTCAAACAGTTTCAATAAAAGTTTCTTAGTTTAGAATGTGTGTTCCAGAAAATTCTTCGAATGCCAATGTCTACTGTTCACCCAACAGCCGCGGTTTTAGGTATTTCTTTAGGTACCTTGATTGAGTTCTACCGGGGCACTTGGTCACACTCGCTAACCAATATGACTTGAAAATATTGTCATAGATACATTGTTAAATAAATAAATAACTCGTACACCTACGATGTACAACTATTTTAGTTTGTAGGGGGGATAGGGTGCAATAGAAAATGGACAACTTAAATTTATACGAAGTTCTCGGGGTGGCTCCGGATGCAAGCGACGAGGAAATAAAGAAGGTAACTGTCCCAATTCGATTTGTTGGTAAATAATTTGTATTCGTCTTGTTTTGGCTGCTCCCATAGAACTACCGCAAATTGGCCAAAGAGTTCCATCCAGACAAGAATCCCGATGCGGGCGACAAGTTCAAGGAGATATCCTTCGCCTACGAAGTGCTCTCCGATGCCGAGAAGCGTCGCATCTACGACCGTTACGGATTGAAAGGCCTGCAGGAGGGCGCCGACGGATTCTCGGATGCCTCCGAGTTCTTTGCCCAGTGGTTCCCCTTTGATCGAGTCTCGCCCGGGGGGCGGGGCAGGCGTGATGGCAAGGTCGTGGTGAAGGTGGAGCTGACGCTGGAGGAGATCTACGTGGGCGGCATGAAGAAAAAGCTGGAGTACAAGCGCCAGAAGCTGTGCTCCAAGTGCAACGGCGACGGAGGTCCCAAGGAGGCACGTGAAAGCTGCGAGACCTGCGGCGGAGCGGGAAAGGCGGCCGCCTTCACCTTCATGGGTCTCAGCCCCTTCGATGCGGTATGTAGAGGTTGTGGATGTCGGGACATCTGTTAACTTATTAGATTGTTGTCAGGAGTTGTTTTCTAGAAACGTTAATTTAATATTTAAGTATCCAATATTTTACTATTTTATGAGTGTAATGTACAGTATTATATGTACCTACATTTTCAGGAAATTAATCGAGTCATTTTCCGTTTATACAATGTTTACAAGTTACATATATTTTTACTCAAATTAAAAATAAAATATACAATTTAAATATTATAGTTTACAAACATTATAAAACTATTATTAAAAAAATTTACGATTTTTTTCCGAAAAATTTCAATGAAAGGATCAAACAAAAAAACGCTCCTTTTTATGGTAATTTCGGATTAACTCTAATTAATCGTTATAGTTTGATAACAACATTATAAAAATATTATCAAACGAATGTACGATTTTATTCCCAAAATTTTCAATAAAAGGATCTTACCAAACTAAAAAGGTCCTTTTTATAATAATTTCTGATAAACTCTAATTAATCGTTAGATATTTTATTGTTTCGATAGTTACTGACAAAATGATGTACTTCAATAAAAAGTTACCTAAAATATGGGTGCTTGTTGAATGCATTAGAAACTATAGTTTTAATTATTACTACTGATTTATCTGAATCAGAAATACGGTTTGCAAAGTTTCAAACTAACTGCTTTTATGTAAGGGGTAACCTAAATAGTTTAGATCTCTAACTTTTTATAGAAAATCTTTAAATTTATATAATATATATATTTGGTTTCAGACCTGTCCGGCTTGTGATGGCCGGGGCTTCACCATCAAGGACGACAAGAAGTGCAGTCCTTGCCAGGGCAGCGGCTTTGTGGAGCAGAAGATGAAGCGGGATCTGGTTGTGGAGCGGGGAGCACCGCACATGCTGAAGGTTCCGTTCGCCAACGAGGGCCATCAGATGCGAGGCGGCGAGTTTGGGGACCTGATTGTAGTCATCGCCCAGTTGGAGCATTCGCGCTTTCAGCGGCGCCATGCCAATCTGTACATGCATGACCTGGAGATTAACATCACGGAGGCGTTGTGCGGCTACACCCATTGCTTTAAGCATCTGGATGGACGAAATGTCTGCCTGCGCACCCATCCTGGCGAAGTGCTGCAGCACAACCAAATCAAGATGGTGCGGGGCTGTGGAATGCCGGTATTCAACAAGGCCACCGACTGCGGCGATCTCTACATGAAGTTTAAGGTTAAGTTTCCGGACAACGACTTTGCCACGGCACCGCAGCTGGCCATGCTGGAGGATCTACTGCCGCCCAGGCAGCAGGTCGAGATCCCTAAACACGCCGAGGAAGTGCAGATGATGGACTACAAGCCGCAGCCGCGGCAGCAGGAGGACGAGGAGGGACAGTCGCCACACTTTGAGGGCGTCCAGTGCCAGACGGCTTAGTGCCTGTGGTTGTGGCTCCTGCAGGCGCGGTTTCTCTGTCTCGATCTGTGGCTAATCCTGGGCACTTTCGGCGTGGATGAAGTCTGCTTCCTGGTGCCGCTCCTCGTCTTGATATGCATAGTATTATTTTTCATACAGGAATGTTTGCTGTGAAAAGCGCGTGATCTAAATTCGTAGTATACGTCACTAACCGAGACTAAAGCTTAGCTGATCTGATCTTCAATAGTAGTGTCATCATTACATTAGCCATGCTAAATTAACCGAATGCTTAGCACTATTAACAACATATTTATTGTTACCTTTTTTTTTAGATGGACTCTTGCCCTAATTACCCCTACCTAACAATAAACAGATACACAATAATCTCACTATAGAAAGGTTAAATCTTCTTTTATTATGTTACATGTTTTATTAAACATTATTGTTATATATTTATTGAAATCGACAATAGTATAATACTAACAATGTTTAATTCCACAGTTTAACCTAATCGCTGTCAGTAGACTCCTGAGAGTCATCACTGGATGTCAATTCGTCCGATTGACCACCATCTGACTTGGTTAAATTCAAAGGAGACTCTTTGGAATTTGATTTGGCGTTGGACGGATTCAACGCTTTAAATTTTAGTGGTTCTAGATTCATGAGAAACTCTGTTTCTTCGGTTTGCTGTTGGGTCTTCTCCTTGCCGGATTCCTCTGGGTTCGCTTCTTTACGTTTGCTCAAATCGAGAGCCGATGTTGAGGAGGAACTGTAAACCATGATCTCCTCCGTTTCCATGGGATGATGCTCAGCCAGCTTCTCCGGTGGCATCACAATCATTTCACCTGTGCGCGTGCCCTTCGAATCGGTCATCTCATCTGCATTCACCTTCATCAAAGTCAGATACTGATTGTACTTGGCGTAGTTGCGCCTCCCAGTCTCGTCGTTCATCAGCACCTGGGCCTGGTTATGGGACCTATCCCGGATGGCCTTCAAGCGTATGTGCTTGGTGATGTCCCAGCGCCAGTTGGAGCGATAGGCGCAGAGAGAGCACTCAAAGGGTTTTCTATTCAGATGACCCACGATGTGCACGTGGAAGCGCGAGGCGGTAGCTGCCCAAAATGTGCAATGTGGGCACTTGAAAACCTTTTTTAACGGCGCCGAACCGTCGGTTTCCTCTGGCAAGACTTCAGTGACCTGAAAAAGTCGGATTTTGAGTAAGTTTTCTGATGATTTTGTTTTTTATTTAAAACATATTAAATAACAATCTCCTCTATTAAATAATATCTTTATACCCTTGCAGAGGGTATTATGATTTCAGTCAGAAGTTTGCAACGCAGTGAAGCAGACGTTTCCGACCTCATAAAGTATATATATTCTTGAACAGCATAACTAGACGAGTCGATCAAGCCATGTCCGTATGTCCGTTTGTCTGTCCGTCTGTTTCTACGCTCAGTCTTAAAGCTATCGGGCTAAAACTTTCCCAAAAGCCTTCTTTCTTTTGCAGGTAGTATATAAGTCGGAACGAGCCGGATCGGACAACTATATCATATAGCTCCCATAAGAAAAAAAATGTAAAAAATTATATCTTGGGTGATTTTGAACATATAACCTCCTACTTTTGCAAATACCATTTTTTATATAATTCTGAATTTCGAATAAAATTTTATCAAAATCGGACGGTTATATCATATAGCTGCCATAGGAACGATCGGAAAATTAATGGGAATATAATAGGCAATAAATTATTGCTTCGTTGCTTTTTATTGTATTTTCTTCTACTACTCTTTTATAATTCTTTTTAAATATTTTCGAATTTCGACATCCATTTTATCAAAATCGAACTAATATATCTTATAGCTGACATTGGAACGAACGGAAAATTAATGAGAAATAATAGGAAAATTGAACATTTTTACGATTTGTTAATTAATGGGAATGATCTGCAAGGGTATATAAGCTTCGGCTGGCCGAAGCTAGCTTCCTTTCCTGTTTATTAGGTAATCTTACCTCTCCATATCCCGGAGCGGTTTCCACACCGCAATAGCTGAGATCAGTGGGCGCATTGGGCAAGTCCTCATCCTGAAAATCCATCTCGCCGTTCAGAACAGCCTGCAGATGAGTGGTGTTCCTTAAAGCCGGAGCACAAACTTGCAGATGATTAATCAGCTCGATGGCATTGGCCACCCGCTTTTGGCAGTGGGAGCAAACGATCCCCGGAAGCTCCGGAAGCGGAGAGTCCGGTGCTGTAATGGGAGGACCCACTTTGTCCATCTCTGGCTTCCTGGAGCCACTTGGCTGTTGATCCAGCTGCTCATCGGCCTCCTCCCGGCGTCTGGTGCCCACAGTGGGCACATGATGGTTTAACTCGTGTATGGTCAGCGATTGCTTGATATCGGTGCTGAAGTCACAGGCCGAGCACTTGAAATGTCCATTGGCCCCGTGATTCTTGGTGTGTCGGTCCAAATTCCACTTGTAGGGAGTGTGAAAGTCACACGAGCTGCACTTAATCAGCGGCATGGAATGGTACTTGACGTGCTTCTTGAATCTGGAACGGATTGGGGTGCTATACGAGCACTTCTGGCACTGGAACTGCTCCACGCCCGGCGGCAGTTCGAAGCTATCCGGCGAGGGACTCTTCGAGGCCTCCTCGGAATCGGAGCTGCTATTGTTCGGGTCCAATCTCAGAGAATCCTTCAGCTTGGGCGGCATCAACTTGGTCTGGAACTCAAAGGCCATGGAGAAGATGTTGTCGTGGCTGTCGACAATCTGCTGCAGCTGCAGCATCTCCTGCTGCCGGTTGTAGGCCTGGACACTGGCCAGCAGCTGCTGTTCCTGCTGCTGCAGCTCGATCTTCAGCTGCTCCAGCGGTGGTCCATTCTGGAGCATCTGCATCAGGCTGGGACTAAGCAGCGGTCCGGTAGCCGCCTGCATTTCAATGCTTTCCTCCAAACGGCGCTTGCGCACCTCCCGGGAGAGATTCCGTTTGCCCCGCATCTGGCCACCGGATCCAGGCACTCCTCCCCCATCATCGGAGCAGCCGTGCACCATTTTCATGTGCCGCACCAGCTTCTGGAAGTGTCTCGAGGCGTACAAACAGAGCTTGCACTCGTTGATCACAATCCGTTCGCCGTGGACGTCGCGCAGGTGGGACAGGTGATTGCGAGGATTTTGGGTGAAAAAGGAGCACTGGTTGCAGCTGTAGTTGCGGCGTATCTTGCACTGGGGCAGCTCCTCGTTGTTGGAAGGATTAGCCTCTGGCAGAGCGACTTCTATATTGTCCTTGACCGAGGCGACTGGTGCTGCAGCTCCAATGGAAAGAGGACCCGGCAAAGGCAAGGGTAACATCAAGCTGCTCACCCTGCACCGCTCCAGTTGACGCTCCAGGGTATCCGCACCCATCAGAGGCTGCAATCCTCGAGCCATCGGTAGACCCAGACCCTCTTCGCCTTCCAATGCCGTCCGATACATTGCAGCACCGTTAAACAAGCTGCGCACCACCAGGCAATTCCCGGAACGCTCCACCATTGATGGCAACTCCATGACTTGACAAAATGTTGAGGAACCAAGGTATTCCTTTGATTTTTTCACACAAACTCTTCACTTACCTCCCGTGCGAGAGCTGTCGTAGGACTGAGCCATTTTTTCGGTGGTCCTGTTTGACTTTTTTCACTTCGTTCAAGGGCTACTCTGTTCTAACCAATAATCAAATAGAGTTCCCACGTAATTGGAACTTTTTCGTGGAATTTCTTGTTTGTCAAAAATTGTAATGGGTAGGTTTTAACTTGCACCTTTTTTAGTTCATCAAGCAAACTAAAAATTTGGGTTTTAGTTTGGGCTACGCTTTTTTTTTTTAAGTTTTATTTTCTTTTGCTTAAATTGCCGTTTTTCATTTTAATTTTTTTCATTATAAGTCCATGCTCCGGTTAAAAGTTCAGTTCGTATAGTCAAAAAAGTTAGCAGTTCAGTTCCGCAGTTTCTTACAGCCCTGATTTTAACATGATTCTTCTTTGATAGCTTTATTCAATAAAAGAGAACGGGCATTTTTTTTTTAGTTGTAATATTAATTTATTTTCTTGCAGAGAACAATTATTTTATTTTGTAATCAAGCAAAACATTAATAATTTATTTATTAAAATAAAAACTATTTATTTTGTAATAATATCAATTTATATCAACCTTAAATAATAAATTTATAAATTTATTAGTACACACAAAGAAAAGTTAGGCGCTCCTTAACTACTATTAAATAGTAATCTAAGCAAAAAAAAAGTATATGTTACTATTTTTAAAAGTAGTGAACTTTTTTTATAGGTATCAATGTAAAAATGCGTTTTTCAGTATTTCGGAAGAGTTAAAGAACTCCCTATTAATTAGGGGTCTGCCGTAGTTGATTAATTTTCTCTTAAAGAGTTGATATTTTCTAAACGCCTTCAACGCCTAGTAAGTCAGGCAACTCTTCCTCCGCCTGAGCTAAGTGGAGGGGCAACAGCATCACCCAAAGCTTTGGATCGGTACCCAATTCCTGACTGGTGAAGTTGAACAGAGGCGGCAGCGGATAGCCATTGGGCATGCGCAGCCCCAAAGCGTCCATGATGCGCAGTTCGTCGTAGGAGCTGTGGCCACACGCTACCATGGGCAGAATTCTGGCAGAGGACTCGTAGACCAAGCAGGAATTCAGTAGATCCGACAGGTCTTGCGGCACGGCTACATTCAGCAGAAGATCCCAGCTGAGGCGGCTGCTCCTGGCGCGCAGGGAATCCCCGCACTTGGAGCGGATTTCGGGAGCCCGTTCCAGGCCCTCGCTGCCCAGCAAACTAACCATGAACCTAAGCTGCCTCCGATCGTGTTTGTGGCTTGCAAAGAGCGGAGATCCCTTAAGTAGCTCCGCCAGGACGCAGCCAGCACTCCAAATGTCGACGGCGCAGCCATAGAGTTCACACTTGGCGAATAGCTCGGGAGCACGATATAACCGGGAGCAAATGTAACTCAGGCTGGGCTCCTGGGGAACCAGGAGTTTGGCGCTGCCAAAGTCACTCAGCTTGAGCACCATCTTCTGGTTGTCCATCAGCAGGTTCTCGGGCTTGATGTCTCGGTGGCAAATGCCCAACGAGTGGAGATACCCCAATCCCCTGAAGATCTGATACGACAGGATGCGCACATAGATTAGGGCCTCGGCGGTCTCCAACTGCTTTAGGTGATGGTTTATATAGTCCAGCAGGGTCATGGGCATGTACTCCATAATTAGCAAAATGTAGCTGACTGGAGGAACCCCCAAGGTCACGACGGAGTGCATGAGGAGCCGGGTGATGTTGCCGTGGTATATTAGCTGCCCCATTATCTCTGCTTCCCGCTGGCAGAACTTGGGATTGTAAAGGGTCTGCTTCACGGCCACCAACTGCTCGGAGTCATCCAATTGGGCTTTGTATACACGTCCAAAGGCTCCACTTCCTATCAGTTCCCTAATCGCAATCCTCGTCGGAACGGGTTCCGAGCTAAGACTACATATGGCATTAGTCGTGATCACCGAGTCGTTGGGAATGATTAGGGGAATGTGATTCGTCCGCTGCGAACTGCGTTTCCAGGATTTCTGCTTATTTTCCTTATTTGCTGATTACGAAAAAATTACAAAAAGCAAGTTAAATATCCTAAATGCAGATTGTAGGGATAAGTTAAATTCTCACCCATCTTCAACAGTTCTTCTCAATAAAATAGGCAAAAAAAATGTTTAGATTTATTTCTACAATATAAAAAGCAAGTTATGACTAGAAATGGATAGTAGTAATATTCTGGTGTCATTTTTTCTCCACGAGGGGGTGTTGCCACCTAGTTTTAATATCAAACTGGTTCGGTGAACTTGTAGTGTTGGAAGTTAAACATATTCCGGTTTCCGGACAAATACTCACATTTAATATTTAGAATCAGTCCTTCAGGTCTCAATACAATATTTTAAAACTAATAAATAAAACAAAATATTAAAACAAAAATTTAACTACAGTTAAGGATAGTGCCAAAGATACGATACATTAAATGAAACGACTAAAAAATACACTTAGAAATTGAAGAAAAATATGCCAATAATTCATAAAGTATAAAAGCAACTGCTGTCGAAAAACTACAATATATTTGTGCATTTAAATAAACTCTGATTGTAAGTGTAGGGGTATGATATATGTCCCTATTAATGAAATACCACACAGTAGAATATATGTTTACACAAAATAGTTTATAGTTTTATTATTATTTTATTTCACAAGTTTTATCTGGTCAGGATCACTGCTGGCATTCAACTAACTTCGCTCTCAGCTCACGACTCGAACCAACCCCCGACTCTCTGAGAGAGTGAGTGTGGTGAGATCGCAAGAGAGAGAGTAAGCTCTACAACAACAACAACGTACTCTAAGAATATTCAGGAATGTTCTAGAAGGAATACAATAACTTATACATACATACATACTACTACGTAGCCATCCTGCTACAATTCGGCCGTCCTGACATTTCAAGATCCCCTGATCTTGGTTTAATTTACAATTGATTTCATCTAAAATTATCTTACATACTATCAGTCTTTAGATTTACAATTCTTTGGATATATTTACAGCTATTTTCGTTTACCAATCCAATGCTTAATATTTTGACTACTCCAGACTCCTTGATAAGGGCAACGCGACAATTGAAAACCTTCCACATCTTTTATTACATACCTATCATTTCTCAAAACTTTATCTATAACATAAGGACCCTTGTGTTTGGGTATTAGCTTCCTTGCGACTCCTACTGCATTATCGAAATTTTTCACCATAATATAATCTCCAACTTTGTACTCTAAACTATCCTTCCTTTTTTCATTGTATCTTCTTTCGTTGTCATTTTGTAATTTGATTTGCGATTCCACTCCATTTTTCCTAATTTTGTCTAAATCTCTAACATCACTAACATTATCTAATTCTTCTAACTTTTGCCTCAATTCATCAATAACTTTTCCTTTCTGTTCGATTCCAAACAACATTTTACTCGGCATTTGTGCAATGCTTCTTTGCTTTGTATTGTTCAATGAAAATTCAACATCCTCAACAACTGTATCCCAATGCAGTCCTTTTTCCGGATCTGCTAATTTAGCTATCATTGGCCCAATTATTCTATTAATTCTTTCCACCTGCCCATTGGCCTGAGGTGACCCAGTCGCAATTTTTACGTGCTTAATATTATATTCTTCGACAAATCTTCCAAACTCTTCCGATGTAAAACAGCTTCCTCTGTCCGAAACGATACATGTTGGCCTGCTGTACGACCTAAAATATTCTTTCATTGCTATAATAACTTCTTTTGTGTTCGTCGTCTTTGTTGCATATAGCCTAACGTATTTAGTAAAACCGTCTATCACCACAAACAAATGTTTCTTTGATCTTCCATTATCAACCGGTCCGTAATGATCGATATGTATAATTTCGAATGGCACATTTCCTTTTGGTATGCTGTGCAACATTCCTTCCCCTTTTCCTGACTTTGGCGAATATGCCACACATCTCAAACAATTATCAATATGTCTAACAACTTTTTCTTTCATATTCGGAAACCAATACGTCCTAGCAATAGCATCCATAACCTTGTCTCGTCCTAAATGACCTAATTCATTGTGATATTTGTATAATATCTTGTCCTCCATTTCTCCTGGCACACAGAATAACAATTTCCCATCATTTGATTTTCTATAAATAACTCCATTTCTCATCTCAAACATTTTATCTTCCTCTTTTTCTAACTTTTTCCTAACATCTTTCAACTTTTCATCTTTCGCTTGACAAATAATTAAATTGTCTTCAAAACTATTCGTTTCTACTACCAGTATATTCGTATTTCTACTTAACGCGTCTACGTGTTGCATAAGTTTTCCCGATTTATGAACTAACTCAAAGTCATACTCAAGCAATTCTAATGCCCATCGTGCAATTCGAGGGTTTAACTCAATCCTATTTAATGTTAACGTCAGTGAGTTACAATCAGTAACTATTCTAAATCGTCTACCCTGCACATAAATTCTAAATCTTCGTAGAGCATAAATTATTGCTAACGTTTCAAGTTCAAAACTGTGATATTTTGCCTCGTCTTTTGTTGTGGCCTTTGAAAAATAAAAAATAGGGTGCAACTTTTTATCCTCTTTCCTTTGTAGTAAGACCGCTCCAAAACCTTGTGCGCTTGCATCTGTATGCAATTCTATCTCGTCTTTATAATAATATAATCCTAACACTGGCGCTTCAACTAACATTTTCTTAAGCATCTCAAAACATTGTAGTTCCCTTTCTTCAAATGCAAACTCTTTATCTTTCTTTAACAGGTCATATAATGGTTTTGCGATCATCGAAAAATTCTTAATGAATCTCCTAAAATACGAACATAAACCTAAAAAGCTTCTAACACCATGTACTTTATCTGGAACAGGGAAATCTCTAACAGCTTCTATTCCTTTATCATTAGCTTGTATTCCCTTGCTGGTTACTAAAAAACCCAAATATTGTACACTTGCTTGTAAAAACTCACATTTGTCCATTCTCAATTCTAGTTTGTTTCTTGCTAAACGATCAAAAACTTCCCTAAGAACATTTAAATGTTCCTGTATCTCTTTACTGGCGATCATAATGTCGTCCATATATATTACTACCTTACCATCCCTAATCATGTCCGCAAAAATTGTATTAATAAATCTCTGAAACACCGCAGGAGCGTTTTTAAGCCCCATTGGCATCCGCATAAATTCAAATTGTCCTAATGGCGTCATAAATGAAGTATATTTTATTGAGTCCTTATCCACAAATACATGAAAGTAGCCATGTTTTAAATCTAATTTCGAAAATATTGTTTTATTTACTAAAGTGTCTAACAAATCGTCAATTAAAGGTAAAGGATAGTTATCTTTAACCATTGTCTTATTAAGTTTTCGATAATCCACACATAGTCGTAAGTCGCCTGTTTTCTTTTTTACTAACACTATTGGAGATGCGTACTCCGATTGACTTGGTCTTATAATTCCCTCGTTTAAGTATTCATCTAATATAACCTGTAACTTTTCTTTTTCTGTATAAGCTAAACGTCTGGGCGAACAACTAAAAGGTTTAGAATCCTCTAATCTTAATTTTATTTCACATCTAACTTCGGGTTCCTTTGGTCTTTGTTTATTTACATAACAGCTTTCTACCATTTTAATAAAATGACGCCTAACATTATAATTCACTTCATTGCCAATTTTGTAATCTGGACTTTCATCTGTAATATTAATATTAAACAATTCCCTTGCCACTAGATCTATTTCATTGCTATTCCTAACTATTTCTTTATCTGTAACTTTACTAACATTTCTAATCATCTGCCTATTGTCGCTAATTTTATCACTAACATTGCTAACTATCTGGTTTTCATGACTAACAATATCACTAACAATCTGATTTTCTTCTCTAACATTTCTAACAATATCACTAACATTTGGAGGGTTTTCAATGTTCTCAACCGTAACCATTTTCAAAGTGTCGAGGTTTAAATTAATATTACATGCTTCCATAAAATCTCTTCCAAGGACTACATCATGACTCATAGATTTGTTTGCCACAATAACTAAATGAAAATGAATTTTATTTAAATTCTTCATAACATAACACAATATTTTGCCATAGGTTTCTAAGTAACTCTTATTTAATCCATGATATAAACTTAAAACTGGTAATTTGCAAACATTTTCTGGTACTTTTGATATTTTAATAAATGAAATCGGGCTCCCTGTATCTATGAGACATTCTGTAGTTAACTTGGTATTAATATCATTCATAAAATTGATTTCAACGTATCTTACATAATTATTATTGCCTGTGTTCTTATTTTTGCTCTTCAAACACGTCGCCACAAAATGTCCCATCTCGCCGCACGCATAGCACGATCCTTTCTCCCGTTTTGACTTTCTGCACTCGTTCGCCCAATGCCCTTTGGCATTGCAATTGAAACATCGTGTCTCCTTCTTGTCCTTGAAGTCCAATGATGTCATCGGTTTTCCAACAGATTTCGGCAATCTAACATCGGCAAATGCTCGCTTTATGTGCCCAACATCCACAAAGCTTTGAATGTGCGCCAGATTGCGCAGCCCTTGATTTGTAATACCTTCGATGATGCAGCTCAACATTTCATCTCCATCAATATTAATGCCCTGAGCAAGCATTATCTTGTCGTCAACATAACTCCCGAACGTCTCGCCTGCACTCCATTTGCGATGCTCAAATTTGCGCCTTATCTCCAGCTTTGATGATTTTTCGCCAAACATTGCGATCAGCTCAGCCGTTAATTCCTCCAATGACAACAAAACACGCCCAGCATTTGCGTGCAACCAAACATTAGCTTTGCCTTTAATTTTGCTAATCATCAACATTTTTATATAATTTCCGGTTATACCGTAGATGCTTGCGATATTATATATCCGAGTGATCCATTTGCGCGCACATGATTCGCCCGCAAACTCACACAACACTTGCGTAGCCATTCTCAAAGAAATGTCTATACTTTGATTAAAATTGTTCTCCATCTTTTCTTTCTCTCCAGCTTGGTTCTGCATGTTCACTTCTGCACAGTTTCGATTTCTGCCTCCACCTTTGTTCTGTTTGCCGTCTCTTTCGTAGCTTCTTTCACCTCTTGTTTCCTCGCCAGCTTCGCTTTCGTTTTCTCCATCTTCGCGTATATATTCCCGAACTTTTTCACCGTCTTCGCCTTTGTCGTTCTTTTCGCCAACTTTGTTCTTGCCTTCTCCATCTTCGCTATTAATTTCGTCTCCTTCTTCTACTTCGTAATCCTCTTTACCGCCGTCTTCGTTGTTACTTTTGCCGCCGTCTTCTTCCTCGAAATTCTCGATGCCGCCGTCTTTGCAGTTACATCTATCGCCGTCTCGTTCTTGGAATTTCTCTTTGCCTCCGTCTTCTCCTTTACTTCTTTCGCCGTCTCGGTTCTCCTTCATTTCGTTAAACTTATTGCGTTTTTCGCTCGGTAATTTGTTTAAACGTAAAATCAACTCCTGTTTTGAACCAGTCGTTGAACATTTTAATACACATAACCATATTTTTAATTGTTTTATCGATACTTTGTTCAAATCCATTTTGTTTTATTAAATTGTTTCACTTTCTTAGTTTTTAAACTTGTAGTTTTTAATTTGTTTGGCACGTGATCGGCCCACTTCTGATTTTGTAGGGGTATGATATATGTCCCTATTAATGAAATACCACACAGTAGAATATATGTTTACACAAAATAGTTTATAGTTTTATTATTATTTTATTTCACAAGTTTTATCTGGTCAGGATCACTGCTGGCATTCAACTAACTTCGCTCTCAGCTCACGACTCGAACCAACCCCCGACTCTCTGAGAGAGTGAGTGTGGTGAGATCGCAAGAGAGAGAGTAAGCTCTACAACAACAACAACGTACTCTAAGAATATTCAGGAATGTTCTAGAAGGAATACAATAACTTATACATACATACATACTACTACGTAGCCATCCTGCTACATAAGGTCGTTTGTAGCCCGTTGAAATTGCATTAAAACAAAATTGAAAAGGGGAAAAGAACTCATTTATTCGACACATTTGTTTCAATTTCGTTTTGCCAACGGAAATCGAAAAGTGGATTATGTTTATGGTGCAGCGACTTTAATGCGATAAAAAGTCGGTCGTCAGTTCTAGCTCCCTGTCTCTTTCTTTCCCTATTCAGACCTCTCTGTCGCTCCTTTGTTTTTGCAAAACTTTTACCCTTCTCCTTTACCCCTCCGTCAAAGTTTATGGGCCATGCATTTGCGGAAATGTCGCCTGCCTGTGTATTCTCGCTTTTACTCTGCGGTTCAGAGTTGGAATTCGTGTAATTCCATTAACACAGACAACTTCCGTTAGAGGAGAAAATGGCCGAACACTCACACTAATGGCCGACGGAGAAGTGTGTGCTTGTGTGTTTTAGTTTGTGTGCGGAGGTGGGTGGATTTCGGGGGTGGTGTGTTTGCTACAACGGATTCTGTGGTGGAATCTTCTGCGTGACACGGGAAAATCCAAAAACTACTAGTTGAAAAACATATATTCAAACAGATTTTATTAAAAATCAACTGCGAACAATTTGTTATAACTTATATCTTGTATTCATTGCACAGTATTGGAAAAATTTAAAAGAACATAAGGAAACATTCTACCCTTGATTAAACGACAACCCTTCTTATAACACATCCTTGCACTCAATATATATTTTTTAAAAATATTAACTAAATATTAAAAACTCCCACAACCATTTGGCATCGCCATTCGTAAATGCCTAACCTAAAGCCCACTCCATTCGCATCCTTTTGCCACAGCCTTTGCAACATTAAAATTAAATTCCCAGATTCAAATAGCATATTTTACGATGGCATAAATCTGTCTCCGAGCAACAGGTTCTCATCAGTGGCTCTCCACCCCATTTTCCCGTTAAATCTCCATGGGAAGCAATGAAAAACTTCGGAACGGAAATGACTGTCAGGCCAAAAGTGCGGAGCTTCGCCCATCCGGGCAGACATTTAGGATTTCCGTTTAAACAGCATTTTCTCCCTCCTCGCCTTTCTCTATCTATATCTATCCTTTTTTCCGGCTTTTAGGGATTTTACTGTTTTTTTTGGGGGGGAAACATCTATTGCAATGCTGGTGAGATTCTGGGGCGCTCTTCGGCATTATAATTACAAAGTGGCTGGCTCAGATGGATTCAAATGGATGTGCTGTAGAAGCTTCGATATGTGCCGGAACATTTCGCCAGCTCCATGCAAATTAGACATCTATCGCATTTATCAAAAAGGTCTTAATGAACCTCAACTCTTTGCCGTTGCGTTAATAAATCAAACCGCACATGTGGCCACTCAAAAAGTTCTCTCCTCTAGCTAAATCGGGTCATTTATCAATATTTGAACTCCCACTCCCCCACTTGATCAGTTTTTTTTTGCCAGTTTGGACTGGCATTTAATGTGATTTGTGTGCAATCCGCTGAGAGATTCGAATCGACAGCATATGCGATTGGGTTTAAATTATTTTCGTTTGAAAATTTTGGCAAATTTCAGGGGTAAAATGCCATGATGTGGGCCCGAATTAATCCGAGTGGATTGATCCGCATAATTTTTAGTGCAACCAATAAGTAGATTCAAAGTAGCTTTTCTTGTAATATACTAATAATATAATTAGGAAAATTTCCCTAAATTCCTAAATATCTGGTCAGAAATAAAATGAAATGTAATAAAATTTCTGGAAACTAAGAAGCAGAAGTAAAAAACCTCTATTAAGAGTGGATTAATTATATAGATTTTTCATGAAGAACTGCAACTAAATTATTTAATGCATTATTTAAATAACATTAGTATTTCCAGCAGAATGCCTTCTTTTCCGTTAGAAGTTCTTTTGTCTTCAGTGCAAAACCCAAATTAACTGTAGAATAAATATTTATATTGGGAAGTACCCTTCAGGTGGAGAGCATTCTTCGGCGCTGCTCAATTGGAAAACGTGCCGTATTCGGTTCTCGTGGCCAAGCACTTGACGTTTCAAAGCCAATGGCTTAATGGAAATTCGCAATTCGTGGGAAAAATCTTTCAATTGCAATTGCCCCCAGAACAAAAAGCTGTTTAGACTTACCCACTGTATAATTAAGCAAGATTTGAATGAGTGGGGAATGAGAATGAGCTACGAGAGTCGCGCCTGCCACCGCCCACCATAAAAAATTGAAAAACTCTTGATGCACTGAAAACAAAATATATTCTTAGTGCAGGAAAAGTTATAAAATTAATTCAGCATTATTCTAATCTTAATATTTCAGAGACAAAATTTGATAATTATATATATTTGTACCTAATTTTTTTTCCAAACTAGAAAATAACTACTTGGTAGGCATACATAATTTTAGTTCACTATTTTCCGCTCAGTGCTGGCGGTTAGAACTTGGTCGAAAGCTTGTTGCTTTGGACGTTACTTGCTGGTTGGATTGTCCCGATGTATGTAGACATAGTCACACCTTTGCGATGCACTGCGGTCTCGGTCTCGGACTCGACCTTGAACTTGGTATTAGATGCGAAGCTCTTCAAAACCGGTTAACGGCTCTCGGAGGCTCTTTGTACTGCAAATTAATGGGCAAAGCGCAAGAAATCGGTGACAAGCACGAAGCAATGCCAACAACAAGAGAGTGGCTTAATAAAGGGTAAACGGGAAAAACAATTGCACGCTGGCCTAGATGGAAATATACAGCAGATTTTAATTTTTTAAGATGTTGTGTTTTATCAATCTTTAGAAGACATCCCTTTGTCCGATTCAATTCAATTTTACCAGGTATTTAAAACTATTTGCTAAAATGCTAAAAAAAGCTTAATAAAAATGTAATTTTCACTTTGTATTCAAAAGGGCACAGCGATGGAAGGTAGATGGGCAAACCAGTGGGGAGTCGTTTAAGGAACAGTTACAATTCTAATTGAAGGTCCATTAAAATCCATAGCGTGGGACTGAGACTCCAAAAGCCCGTTCAAAGCAAGTCGAAAAAGAAAGCCTTATCCCAGTGGCTCGACTTTTAGATACCCGCCTTTTTAACCTTAAAGGCAAATATCGTTTTTGGTAACCTTAGAAAAATCCATGGCATCGAAAATAAAAATCTTCTGGATCTTTAAAAAAAGGTTTTTTACAAGAATATATTTTTGTATAGAAATTCTTTTCATTATCTACACATGAACGCTTAAATGATTATTTCCCAGTTGGCTTGATTTCATTTAATTCATTTTATCTCCCAATTTAATTTTATTTGATTTATGTAAAAAAAAAATAATTTTGTACACGTTTTTAATTATAAATTCATATTAACTCTTAAAATCTGTAATTTTACTTTATAGAGTATAGATTCATTACTAAAGACTATACTCGTGCAGGGGTCTATTCTTTAGAATTGCATTTGAATTGAATTTGCTTTAAAGTTTATATGATATTTTTAAATTTCTTGTTACTAACAAGTACTTTTTGCACCTTTACCTCCATTCCAATTGGAAATGGTCTATGATTGGCTTATAGTTGGAATGGACACCGGCAAATTGAATAATCCAGCCTGTGCCATCGAATTCTGGTGTCTTGTGAAATCGGACCACCACTTGACTGCGCTGGCTCTTGTACTCAAGGGGGTGGTCATTGCCACAAAAGCGACGTATCTCGCTCTCCACACCTGACTCGTCTTGCTCCAGGATCTGCAGGTAGTTCGTCTGACAGGTGCTCCTTGATCCCAAATAGATGTCTGAATGAGAAGGAAAAAATATGGATATTAGAGATCACGAAACAAGTTCTTTAAACTTACAACGAATGTTGAGTAGAACTTTAGTGTTACTGGGCACACGGACGATCCACCGACAGTCGGAGTGATTCCGCACGGCATGCGGATATAGGGGATTGGTAAAAATACCAGCGGTATTGTAGAACTGTCCGCCACATCCGGGTTCCCTTTCCACAGGAGTGGCCAGGTAGGTGATGTCCAGCTGCTCTAGTTTTGCTGTCGCCTTTAATTGCAGGCGTAGTTCTTCTTTATAGCTGAATAGGCTATCGCCTATGCTGACATTGTCGCAAAAACGATGCAACGATCGATTGTTTCTGTCAAAGACTTCCAAGGAATTCGAACAGTATTCGAAACCCAAACTGCTGAAGTAAAGCTTGTTGATATACAAACTCAGCGTGTGATTTGCCTGTGCTCGGATCATGATATTGCAGTCGCTTGTAGCCGACAGACCCACTCGTCCCTGCAATCCCCCGTAATGGCGTTCGCAGCTGGCGGACAACGAGATGTGCACTTGGAATCCGGCACCCGGACTTAATCCGCTTGACCAGTACCTCAGGTTCAACTCGCCATTGTTGGCATAATAAGTATCTGGCTTCACGGTTCCGCAGTACTCGTGGTCAGTGGTCAGATCTAAAGATTGTTCTTTGTCAAAGAATACCTCGCTGTCAATCTCATTGTCTACCAGCTGGGCGTCCTAAGACAAATGAAAAAAGTTAGAATCAGTTAGCAATTTTTTGCAAATATAAAACAACTTTTAGTGCATTTTTTTGTGCTTGTTACTAAACAATTTTTACAATATTACATCATTTCAGATGTCAATTGGATTAATAAGCTAATGAAAGCATCTGGGCTATGACATATTTATACCCTTGTAGAGGGTATTATAATTTCACTCAGATGTTTGCAACGCAGTGAAGGAGACGTTTCCGACCACATAAAGTATATATATTCTTGATCAGCACTAATAGCCGAGTCTATCTAGCCATGTCTGTCTGTCCGTCTGTCTGTCTGTCCGTTTCTATGCGAACTAATCTCTCAGTTTTAAAGCCATCGCGATGAAACTTTCCCGAAAGTCTTCTTTCTATTGCAGGTAGTACATATGTCGGAGCGAGCCGGATCGGACCATAGGAATATTCAAACAAATATAAGAAAATTCATTGTAACTTTGTAGGAAGTAGGCGTTTTGAGTCTTGACTACTTAAAAACAAAATTTAAATAAATAGAAACGCTGAATCTGGAATCCCTGGAACTGCACCGAGTGAGCAATCTTTTATCTGCAAGGGTATATAAGCTTCGGCTGGCCGAAGTTAGCTTCCTTTCTCGTTTCTAATTAATCCTCACCTCTTTACTATAGATCTTCAGATACTCTGCAGCACAGCTACCGTTGGTATCGGGACCTTGTAGATCGAAATTGACAAATGTCACAACCAGTGGCGAATCACCGAAAATTTTCCAAAAGCAACCAATTGCGAAATCTTCACCCGTCACCCTTCTCGGACTTCCCAGGGTAACTTGTTTGAGTCCGTTGGATTTTAGTTGGATTTCCGGGACTCCACAAATGCGGGGGACGGCACGCAGATTTAGTTCGAAGCCGGAGTCGTTGTCCTGAAAATCGGTGGCGAATCGTAGAAAGAGCAAATGCCGTGAAGTTTGCAGGGTAGTCGGTGGATCCTGACCACAGAAACGACCGATGATATTGGCTAAGGGTCCGCCGCCGTCGCGCAACTCCACATAATCCTTGTGGCAGTTCGTGGAGTTCTCCAAATGGAAGTTACCAAACCGTATTTTGATCTGCTGATCGATGTTCACTCGAAAAACAATGTGGCAGTCCAGATTGGGTGCATAACCTGCTGAGTTACTAAACTTACTAAAATTGTAGCTTAACGATCCGTTCAGTTGAATTTGCTCGTCGCAGTTTTCTATCAGGCTTACTATTGCACGGAATTTATATGAATTTTGGTCAACGATATGGTTGTAGCTGTAGATCAGACCCTGATTTTGGGAAATACTAATCAGCGGCAGATCGTGCTTAATGCTCCCGCAAAAACGAGCTCGTCGCATTCTAAAGTCCGGAATGGGACCAGCGTATACCTCAATGCCACTATAGGAACAATTATCATTGTTATAGGCTTTGATTTCCAGAAGTTCGAACCTAATGGTGAACTTGAAGCCGACGGGGGCCGTAAGATTCCAGTAGCAATCAGTGCCGGTTGTCTCAGTGGATTCGATTATGCCCGTTGTATTAACCACTCCTCCGCACTCAAAGGCACTGTATTTAAAATCAAATAGCTGGCCGGGGACTAAGTTATCCATTTGAAATACCAGTTTAATAGACTGGGAAGCTATGTAGTTTCGGCTAGGCCACCAACCACAAACTTGGGCATTTCTTACACGATCGTCGGCATCCTGCATGGTTAGCGTGAGTTTGTACTTATTACAATTGGGCATAGGCGGGAAGGTGACAAGCACATGTTGTCCCAAAGAAGGATATCGTGGCACAATCGTCCAGCTACATTGCACATTTGTTCCATAGCTTTTTGGAATTTCCGGATTTTGAAAATGAATATCCCATTTCTCGGCATAGAATAAATCGCCGCAATGTCTCTCGAACTTGGCCAGAAAACCATCGCCAACCACAGCTTCATTGGAGCGAAAGACCAACTGCATAAGACCTGAGATTGTGTTGATCTTCAGCGGTGCTTGTCGACCGCAAATCTTCTGGATATCGGTCCAGGAATTAGTGAATTGCCGAACGAGCAGATAGTCCTTTTCGCAACCGGGACTCTCTTCGATGTAGAAGCGATCCTGGAAAGAGAGCTCAATGTAAAAGCCCATATCTGCCACCAACGTCCAGATGCACTCCATATTGTTTTTGTACTGCTCTCGGAAAGCTACAGTCGGGTAAGGATAGTACAGTCTACCACCACACTCCCATCTCGATGGCGCATTGATGGTTAGATTGAAAGTAGCATTGGGGGAGAAATGATCGGAGTGATAATTAATAAAGAGATTATTGTCATTCATTTCCACGGTGTCCTCGTTACACATTATGGCCAATGGTTGGAGATCATCCGGGGTAGAATCGATCTATAGTCGTGGCGAAACTAGGTGGTAAACAAGTAAAGCAATAAATGCAAGAGAAATATCCTTACTCTGAGATAGTGCTGCTGACACTGTTCCTCTCCGACTTTATCTACGGTGGGGAGATTGAGAGTCAGCGACCCTTCCAGAAAATCGCCATCCAAAAAGGCCCAGGAACAGTCGATAGCTCCCTGAATTGCATCCATTCCCGATGGTTCTGTCACCGTCACAACATCACCCCTTTTGAGGATGTGCACTCCGCCACAGGCCTGCATGCTGTAGCTAAGCACGAGATTGCTTAGCGGTTCATCGAACGACACAATGATTTGGATTGGAAAGGGAACTCGAATAGAGGGCACGACCCCGCCGGGCTTATAGCCACAAACAAGGTGATTCAACAGCGGATGCGAACCATATTTACTGGTTACAGTGAGTGGTGAGTGTGATTCGCAATAGCTAGAGTTTCCCATCATCAAAGGGGTATTTTCGTACTTCTTCACCTAATACAAGGAATAAGGGTTAGATAGTTTAAAGTGATAAATCGTAGGGGGGAACGTATTCTAGAAAGAATTCTAAGCAATATTCCAAAACAAACTATATCTTAAACACCACGTTTAGCCCTCCGCATTGGCAAAAGACAAAAATGCAGTATTTCATGAAAAATATCACAGTAGCCCTAAATTTTATACATTTTATACGTTTGGACGGAAAACAATCCCTGGGAATTTCTAAGCCATTTTGTCAAAGTGACTATATGCCTAAAAACACTTTTGTTTGCAAGAGAAAAGAAGAGAGAACGATATAGACGGGTTGGTGTCCCGATTGTATTAAAGTGAAATACCCGTATTTTTCTTTTGCAATTGCGGAGGGTCAAACGTGGTTTTAGGCATATAGTTTCTTGGACAATATGTTTTAGAATGGCCCATTGATTATATTCCGCCCAAACGACGCATACAAATGTTAAAAGTCCAAGGCAACTCAGATATTTTTCATCAAAAAAACCAGTATTTTTCTCTGGCAAATGCGGAGGGGCAAAAGTGATTTCCAAGGTATAGTTTCTTTGGCAATATTGCTTAGAACTGTCCATAGAATACGTTCCACCCTACGATTTGATGACCTTGAAATCGATCCACCCTGATTCAGGGTATAGCCTTTACTCCCTCACCTGAATCAGAACGGTGCTGTTAACCGGTGGCTCGATGTCGTAGATGCAGTAGAGAGGTTGGGTGAGATTGGAACCCTGGAAGGCCATCTCATTGACCACATCTTGCTCGATGGCTAACCGCGGGCACAAACTGGTCCCAAAGGCCCTGAAGCGCAGCTTTAGCCCACGATGGCCATTGGAACGCAGGGAAACTTCGATGGCCATTGTATTGTCGCAGGACTCAATCGAAGCGGGCCGATCATTGTCATCGTCGAAGCTCCATAGGACGGACTGAAACTGGTGATCGTTGGCTATGGTGAAATGACTACTGATCGTGAAGTCGTCACTGCTCGATTTGGGCATATCGAAGTCCACGATGTCCAGGTGCACTCTCTGACCCTTGGGAACCTCCAGTCGCCAAACGCAGTGTGTGAAAGTATTTCTTCCCTGCGGATAGCCGGGGGTCTGAAGGACACCCCGAATGGCGCTAATGGTCTCGTCACATCGGGTTCCCACTGCTTTATAGCGAAATCTGAAGCCCTGATCCCTTATCGAAACTCCATCCAGAAAGCGGTACCGAATCACGACCTTATTGGTCTCGGTCATCAGGTGCAGGGGATCGTGTCCGCATACAATCCTCCTGCTTGTGATGCGCTTCTCGCCCGCCATCTCCTCGATTGTCAGATGGTCTCGGTGAGTACAGTTACCGTTCTTCATCCCAGGTAGCTGTAGGTACTCACTCTGCAGTTCGATAAGTTCATCCTGTTCCAACTCGATGGTGTACACACACTCCTTCTGCTCCTCGTCCTCCTTGTTAGATAAGATATTGGGTGGCGGGGAGGCTATCAACCCTTCGAGACCGTGATAGGAGCCACCGCACCAGGCCAACTTTAAACTGGCCCTGAAACCCATATGCGGCTGCGAGATATCTGTGTAATAGCGAATTCTCAAATGGTTTCCGGACGAGTAGATAGTGTCCGGAGTGCGACTTCCACAGAAGCGACCAATCTCCGGTCGGAGCTCTGAGATTCCGTCGTTCACTTGCACGTACTCGCGATGGCATTCGAAATCCAGATTGAATTCATCCTGGAAGTGCAGCACTATTCGATGCTGTGGCGGAGCTGTCACCATCCACACGCATTCGGTGTGTGGATGAGGGGGTCGGGGGTATAAGGGAGAACTGATGAACTCCTCATCTCCGAAGGCGGAGAGTTGGATTCTCCTAGAGCACTCTTGAAACAATTCTGAGAATCGGAAAGACACCCGGAAGCGAGGAGTACCCACGTAATGGACTTTCACATAAGCCCTATTTGAAGAAGTTTCCGGAACTTCCTGTATATTGTCCTCGCTGTACTTTCCAATGCCCAGGAAGGGAGAATCTTCATCGTTTCCGTTGCGCAGGATAAGGAAATTCTCAATCCTGTCAGCATTATTGTTCTGGAACAGTGATTCGGGGAAATCTAATTTGATCCTTCTGCCCTGTCGCACCTCCAAAGTCCACACGCATTCCTGGTTCTCTGTGTGATTTTGAGCCAGGAGCTCCGTAATGTTGACTTGTCCTTCGGAGGCGACTATATGCGAACCGCATTCCGTTCGCACTGAAGCCTTGAATCCCGTCCGATTGTCCGCCAAATGGGTGATAAACTCTACCCGAAGATAGGGCTCACCGTGGAAGATTCTATCAGTGGGGTGATCGGGCAGTGTGCAAAGTTGAAGCAATTTTGACCATGTCCTAAGGTCCTTACTCTTAGATATTCTTACACGGACCGAGAAACAAAGATCAAGATCAACCAGCTGAAGAACCGCATGTTCTCCTGTATTTAAGGGAACCAAACTCCAAGAACAATTCAGGTCGGCTTCGTAGCCATTTGGATAACCTGGTGATTGTAACACGATGTCCGATCGATCGATGGTAACCAGCTGGCGGCCACAGGAGATCTCACTCCCCTTTAAAGCTTCTTTGGACATACGCTGCCAACTTAGTCGAAAGGGACCCCTGCTGGCCGTGAAGAAGAACACATTCGTGCTGGATCGGATGGGCTCTTCCGGATCTATGATCTCGATGGGATCATCGTTAGGCGAATAACCATCGTAGAATAGCAAATGCTGTTGGTCCACACCTCTAAGGGTGAGCACTGATATCACCACCACGTATCCCTCATCCACGGTAATAAGCCAGCTATATCCGTGCGAGTCCTCGAATCTGCTAGGATAGTGTGGAGATTCCACAAAGCCATCAGTGCCATTTAAGTAGTTGTGGCGCGCTGAAAAAGATCGTTGTGTGGAAAACAGCTAGCTTTTTTATAGAATATATATTTACCATAGTTGTAGGAGGCTACAAACCCATCGCCCACATTGTCATCATCGCTCCGGAACTTCATCCAAATGGAACTAGGCGAGTGAATGACCATGGGCACCTCTTTGCCACAATAGGCTCCTATTAGGTTTCCCTTATCCGAACCCTCGCGTACCTCCAGATAGTCCCGGTTGCAGCCCTCCGAATCCTCAATATCCATCGACTTGATGGTCAGACTAATGGAGTTGCCCTGACTGGCTTGCAGAACCCAAATGCACTCAATGTTCGGCGGATACGAGGCGGGATAGTATGGTGAACTGAATCGGCCGGACAAGGCTGAGTAAACGCTGCCACAGGCGGTGTCCATGATCATGTAGTTACCCTCGAACTCCTCCACCAACAACAGAGGTACACTGATGGTCAGAGCCGGTCCATTGGAGATCAAGGCTGGTGGATGCGAACGGCAGTATTGGAGACGAGGCGATCCAGTGGCCTCCGCTCCCTCGTAGATCTTCACGCCCTCTGAAAGGCAGTCCTCCTCCGTGGGATACATTGTGTTGGCCTCGTCGCGCAGCTTTATGTCGGTGGGCGTAAAGATGATGAGTTTGCTGGGCTCCTTGGTCTGGAGCACCCAGACACAGCTCTCGTTCCGCGGAGCCTGGCGTCCTAAGTGAATGTACTTCACGTCCGTGCTGTCAATTATCACCTGCAAAGGAAACCCTAGTTTATTCTGGGGTATACAAAAGGGTGGGTCGATTTGGTGGTCAACAAATCGTAGTGGGAGAAAGTATTTTATGGACAACTTTAAGCAATATTGCCAAGAAACTATTCCTTGGAAATCACGTTTGACACTCCGCATTTTGAGTTTTAGGGATATACTTCCTTGGAAAATATGGCTTACTGGATTTTTTTCTTTTGCAAATGTGGAAGGTCAAACGTGGTTTTTAAGATTTTGTTACTTTTGCAATATTGCATAGAACTCTTCCTAGATTACGTTCCCTCCCCCGACGATTTATCACTGTTTTTAGGCCCATACAAATCGACCCAGTCTAGTATACATATATTATTGGAGTACCCACCGTCTGTCCACAAGACTCATGAAAATTAAGCCGAAAGCCTTTGTCGGGTCCCGACAAACTACCGCTGTTAAATCGCACTAAAGCTATGTTTGTGGCTGACACAGTTTGGATGTTATATTCCTCATCGCCATATATAAACTTGAACAACCTCTGACCCTCGGTGTCGTCTTTCTCCACGTCAAATGCCTCAAGGTATTCGAATTCTCTGAACATTATTTCAGCGAGGTCTTGCACCTCGAAAACGATCCGGTGGTGTGCGGACACCTCTACGTGCCACTCGCAGTGGATGTTCCTTAGATAAGGCAATGGGTAGTTGGGAGACTGAATCACTCCGTTCCGGGCTAATATCTTGCCACCACAAGCTTGGGGAAAGTAAAACCGTATTAAGAAAATAAAACAGGAAGAAGTGTTAAAGTCGTTAGATAAAATAAACTTTTCTTACTAGAAATTTTGCATATCAAATCTTTTAGTTTTAAAATGTAAACGTTTACACTGACAAACAGATATATTATATCGGCCTATGTTTAAGATTTTTCCCAGCGAAATGTAAAGATAATTATAGATTAACTCACCTATTTTCGCTGTTTTATAGGTGGCTGTAAAGCCTCGCCCATTGTGCGCTCCGTCTGAAATAAAACGGACATACATTTTGTGTCCAGAACTGGTGAGGAGCAACCTGGCTGTGGATCCGCAATGACGTTCGTGGATCTCTACTTCACTTTTATGATTGGACACCTTCAAAATTGGAATATTATTTGCGGTACAGGATAGATTAAATTTCCAAACTCACTGTTAGCGCATCCTTGGTGCAGTTGACGCTCTCCTCGAGATCCAAGTCGGTAATATTAAGTTCTATGGTACTGTTTGGGTCCACATTGATTAACCAGTGACATTCCAAGTTGTTCGGATACGTTTTCGGGTAGTTTGGCGAATGGAAAGAGCCGCTCTCACCGTGAAACTCTTCCAAACAGCCCACCATGCGGTAGTCTAGTTGGAAATTCAAACTGCTGGCGTTGTGGACAACGGTTATAGCCTCCCCACTGGAGTTAAGCGATCCAGGTGCCACCATAGACTGGATATTCTGACCATCTATGATGTACAGACCAACAGGGAGGGAACTTGGCATGTGCTCCAAATGCGATACTTCCAGTTGAATGTGATTGCCCTTCGGAGCTCGGATCGTCCAGCTGCAATTTACTGGTATGTTATCCCAAAGGGGTTCCATGTAGTTTAGACTTTCTATAGATCCTGACATGGCTGTCAGATTTTGAACACAATTGGCAGCGTAGGAGATGCGGAAGCCCCTACCGACAGCTACATCGGCATTAAATAATACGATGGCGGTGTTGGACGCGGTATCAATGCGTCGGTCCTTGTGAATGGTATTACAGATCGATATGTCCGCCTTCTTGTTTGGCAATCGCGTTTCGAAGTAGATATCAACGCTATTAAAAATGCAGAACGTAGAAATCCCTAAGTCAATGTCCTCAACGAGCAGTGAAGTTCCCGATCCAAGGGGCACTCTCAACTCCCACTCGCAGTAGATATTTTTGGAAATGGGGTTCGGGTATTTTGGTGATTCAATAACTCCCGTGCTTGACCGAAGACTACCGCCACATTGGAAGGCCAACACCCGCCAGCGGAGACGAAAGCCACGCCCACTGATAGCTGAATCCGAGTGGAACAGTATCCTCAACTCATTCCCAAAGCTGGGAATGCTTGTGGGTATGTTGGTGCCACAGAACCGTCCCATCAGTGGGGAATCCCTACCACCACCGTTTCTCACCTCCAGATAATCCCCGGAGCAGTTGCGGGACTGCTCGAGATCAAAGAAGTCCAGTTGTATCTCCATCTGGTAGTCAGTGCGTCCAGTCAAGTGCCAATCGCAGTCCAAGCCGCTGGAGTAGTTCAACGGATAGCCCGGCGAAGTCAACATACCGCTCGATGCGTGAATGTGGCCGCCGCACGGCTCGCGATCCTCGAAAGTGTAGGACAATTCAAAGTTTATATCATATCGGAAAAACATTGTGTCGGTGAACTTGATGACTATTTGCCCCGAGTGGATTACCAGATCCTCCGGCATGTCTATAGAGCAGTATTGGGCCAGACGTTTGTTCTTCTTCCCATTCCCCACCAGTACGTCCAAGGTGTCGTAGATTTCCAAAGAGGTGATGAAGCAGTAGCTCAACTTGAAACTAGTCCAGTGCAGCCGGATGGCCTTGTTTATCGGAGCCAGTATTTCCCAGTAGCAGGTGTCTGCCGCCTCACTACCCGTAGTCGAATCCCTCGACATCCGTATAGACTCGCCCGAAATCGTATGCACTCCACCGCACTTCCCTTCATCGATTGGCAGTGCCTTGTACTCGAACTTGAATCCACGACCCGCGCTGTCTGCATCCGTGGTCAGTTGGTACTGCAGGTAGTTGGTCTGGCTGACAAAGTCTTCACCCGGTTGGATCTTTCCACAGTAAGGGCCTAGGACCTGGTGGTTCAGACCGTCGGTGATCTAAGTAAAGAGAATAGAATGGTGATTATCATTCTTATTACATAGGTTTCAATAAATAAATTACACTATGCAACATCTAAAATTTACCCCGATTTATTAAAAGTTTTTTGTTGTAATTTTTCTTCTCCTGGTAATATTGTATTGATTACACTAGTTTACAGCCGAAATGCTCCCCAGCAATTGATGGCAAATTCTGTTAGTTTTAGACCCCTAGATCACGAAAATAGCACTAATTTTTTTTTCGATGGCACAGTTTTTTTTTAAAGATTTTTTAAAGTTTGAAATGTTAAATTTCGGACTTTTTTCGAATTTCTTCTTATATCTCGGCAGATATCCACTTGGTTGAGCCAGTTTTAGTTTTATTTTAAAGTCAATAGATCAGAGCTTAACTTTAATTTTTGAAATTAAGGTTACTTTTTTCATAAGAATGAACTATCCAAACGGATAATACTTAATTAAAAATACTCACAGTCATAACGCAAGCAATTTTATATTTTTAAAGGAATTTTCAGAAATTAAATTTATTTTATAATTTTCTAGCTTTTAAATTTAGCTATTTTTTGATCCGGCTGCCGTCACCACTCATTTTTGTTTACATGACGCCGCCTATGATAAATCTTAAATTTGGACTCTGTCAACCGAAAAAAGTGGAAAAATCCGAACTTTAAAAATCCACCATAAATCCAGTTTTCCATGGATTTGGGCCATATCCAGCTTGTTCTATTCGGTAAGATGTACACTTTAAGTTTGTACCCATTATGATTTTTCAACGGATTTATTTCGAGTTTTTACGATATATACAGCCGACTTACAGACGACCAAAAAACACATTTTTCATCTTTGTCAAGCTTCTGCGCTGCCATTACTCATCCAATCATATTGATCTGTATGGCAAAGTTAAGCTCTGATCTATTGACTTTAAAATAAAACTAAAACTGGCTCAACCAAGTGGATATCTGCCGAGATATAAGAAGAAATTCGAAAAAAGTCCGAAATTTAACATTTCGAACTTTAAAAAATCTTAAAAAAAAAACTGTGCCATCGAAAAAAAAATAATTGCTATTTTTGTGATCTAGGGGTCCAACACTAACAGAATTTGCCATCAATTGCTGGGGAGCACACCAAGAATATTATTTTGTAAACTAGTGTTATAATTGTGCTATTAGACTAATTGAATAAGAAAAGTTACAACAACAAACTTTTAAAAACACAGGGCGGCAACACTACTACTATTTTGACCGTAGCTTTTATGTTTTTTGACTGTTTTCTAGAATTAGTTTCTCCCTTAAAAAAAATCCTAAAATTTTGGGGTATGGGGTTTAAAAAATAAGGAGCTTATCTTTTAAAAACTTTAACATTAAAAGAAACCATGAATCCGTTTGCCTCTGAGACTTCCGGAAACTTCAATTTCATAATTTTTCGAACTTTATGGTCCTTTTGCTAAGAATCCTTGTGCCGGGGAATTTTTTGGAAAATTTAGTTTAACTTGGGAATACGTAATGAATTCAAAAATATAGCATCCATCGAGATAAATTTAAAAAGCATTCATTTTGTTGCACAGTATTATGTATGATATAAATCTAACCTTCAAACTTGTGCTCAAACAGCCCACATTATCGTCGTCGTCCTCGAGGCTCTTGAGCTGAAAGTCGAGCCGCTGCACACTGATCACCGTGTTGGGGGCCGTTTTAATGGTATAGGTGCACACCTGATCTCGGTTGTCCAAATTGGGATAACCGGGCGAGGTCAGGATGCCCTCGTTAGCGTCCAGCGTGAAGTCACAGGACGTCCGATAATTGAGTTGGAAGCTGCTCGAGTGGGCATAAAACTTGATCTTCATGCGATTCGACTGCGAGGTGAATGCAGGGGGGTTGGAGCTCGCGGCATCCGTTCCACAGATCTTGTCCTGCAGATAACTATCGCCCTCATCCGTGACATCCAAAAGCTCTAGGCAGTCGGCGGTATTCAGCACCAAACGGACAAACTGAATGGCTATTTGTTCACCGGCAACCAAACGGATCTCATACTCGCAGGAAATAGATTCGTCCTCTGGTCCTTCTGCGGCAGATTTGGAAATAGTGCCCTCCCGGTCGGTATAGAGGCCACCACAGCCGGGCAGATTCTCCTCCGTGGAGTAATGCAGCTGGAAACCTCTATCACTGCCCTCCGAATCGGAGTGGAAATGGATTTCCAACTGGTGGGTGTTCAAAAGCAGAGGCTCTGGCGGTTCCCCGCTACTGCAAAACTTGTCCAATTCGCTACCTGAAATGGTGTCCTTGATCTGGAGCGACAGTAAGAAAGGAGTTTTTAAGACTACGAGGCCAGGAATGGCAATCACTTACCAGCACATAATCGAAATTGCAATTGTCGTGCTCCTCCAGCTGCAAATGGGCGAAGGTCAGCTTGATGCGCTTGCTAATGGGTGCCACCAAATGCCACTGACAGTCCCGATTCTTTGGGTAATTTCCCGGTGATCCTGGCGAGCTGAGTGTGCCGTGGGTGTCGAGATCAAACCTGCCACCACACTGCGGCTGAATCGAGTTCCAGGTGAGATCGAAGCCCTCTTTGGCCGTTGAGTTGTCGGATCGGAACCGTAGATACAGCTGATTCCCGGAGGACACTATATTTCCACCGCCTGGCAGTTGGCTTCCGCAAAATCGGCCGATTTCTTGATCAGCCGCCGATCCGCCATCGTTCACCTGCAGCCAATCGAAGCGGCATTCCGTGGAGTCCTCCAGATCAAAGCTGTTGAAGGTCACATTCAGCACCAGCGATTCATCGGTACGAATAAGCCAGGTACACTGGGAATTGTGATCGTACTGAGCATCCTCCGGTGGATATTTCAGACTGCCGCTGATGGAACTCAGCCTGCCATTGCAGCTGCTGAATCGCACGGAACAGAACTGACCTATGAAGCCCGGTAGGCAATGGCACTCAAAGCTATCGGCACCCATGGCTCTGCAGCTACCGCCATTTTTACAGGGATTTGAGTCGCACGGACTGGAATCCGGTTCACAGATCGGTGGACGGAATCCTTTGCGGCACAGGCAGGTAAAGTTTGAGGGTCCGGCATCCAGGCAAAGACCATCATTCTAATTTAAAACAAAAAATTAGTAGTAGATTAGATCACTTTTTAGTACTAAAAAATTTTAATTTAAAATTAAAAATAACATTTTTATATCCATATTCCAAAAAAGAATCGTGGAATCGTATGTATCGGTTTACTCATTTTTCACTCTTTTTTTTTTACAAACTAATCCGCGAATTCTTAAGAACAAGAGGACCACATTTGTAAGTTCAACCCATTTAAAACTATTTATCAATTCTTCAACCAAATGGGATCGCGAATTCTTTAGAGCCAGCAAAATAAATATTCACCACAATTTTTAAGGTTTAAATATACAAAACCTTAGATTTTTTTTAACAAATTTAAGGATGGCTACTCACTAGGCATGTGTGGCCCAAGCAATTCGAGGTCGTTCCGTTGATGCAGCCGCTCGGACCATATCCCGATCCAATCATGCCCATTGGACAGCTGCACGATGCTGTACCGGAAAACAGGTGGCACGCGGCTGCAGGATGGCAGGGATTGTTCCTCGGCGGACAACTGCTGTCGGGTGCTTCTCCTGGGCCACTGCTGTCCGAGGTAATCCGCTCACACCGCTGACCATCGCCAGTCCAACCCAAGGGGCACTCGGCGCAGTGATGCGATCCGTAGGTGTTTATGCAGTTCGCCTTGGGATTCAGACTGCAGCCACCGTTGTTCATCTGGCACTCGTCCACGTCCTGGCAGCTAATCCCATTGCCGGTTAAGCCGGCTGGACAGGGGGCGCATGTGAAGCTGCCTGGCAGATTGATGCACCTGGTGGAGCAGGGCGTATGGGCCGCTGTGCCGCTGCACTCGTCCACATCCTCGCCGCAAACGGGGGTCACACCATTGGTCTTCCAACCGGGATCACAGAGGCAACGATAACCTGCCTCATCTGAGCTGGGAACGCAGGATCCATGGCCGCACAGTTCCCAGCCGCTTGATTGTGAACAGTCCGTCTTTCGCCGGGTGCAGTGCATCCCATGCCAGCCCGCCGGGCACAGGCAACTGAAGGAGCCAAACTGATTGTGGCACTCGGCTCCATTCTGGCAACCCAGATCGGTGCCCTGATACAGGGCACACTCGTTAACATCCACCTCGCACGTGGCGCCCTAAAAACATGATAATTAGGGGGAGTACCTAAGCATTTATAAGTTATTTCTTTTGTGCTTCTAACATTTTCCATTTAAGGGGTGTTGACCCCTCAGCTTTACAATTATTTTTAAAGTTTTTTTAAATGTAATTATTCGCGAATAAATAGCTTAGCCTTAGATACGTTTTTGTAATTATTTTGTTTTCTTTTTAATTTTAAAAATATATTTGTTTATTGTTTCGTCTTTAATTGTTGTAATATTAAGACCAACATTTGGCCATTATTTCAGACGCCCCTTATTAATCCCCAAATTTTTTGGGTTGCCAGGGAAGATAAGGGTGATTCTTACCTCGAAGGCCGTGGGGCAATCGCAGTGAAAGCCGCCGTAGGTGTTGTAGCACGTCCCGCCATTCTCGCAGGGTCTACTTGCACAGCTGTCGATCTCCAGATGACTGCGTAGCCTTTCCAAATTGTTCTCCTCAGTCGTTAGATTGTCGCGGAACATCTTTAAAACACTATTAATCGTTCTATATTTTTATGAAAATAGAAAATAATATAATGTTAGTGACAATAATAAATTAATTTTAAGGTAAAAGGTTTTCTGTAAAAAATACAAATGTATTTTTAGGAAGGCGAAACTATTAAAAAAGGGTAATGCACTTTAATTCACTTTAACATTCAATCAATTCAGTCAATTGGGGCGTACAGAAAACTTTACTAATATTTCCATTAAAAACTGATTTTCCCAACATTATTTCTACTTTGAAAAATCTTGACTTACGGTCCAATTTAAACTTACCCTGTCGGCAGCTGAGATTGCATTCCATTTGGACCAAAAGCCCGTCTTTTGAAATCTGCCAACTGATCTGCCATATCTTTCAAGTCCTTAAAATTGCCAGCTAAGTTCAAATCATCCTTAACGGAGCCTCCTGTGGCCAAGAGAAGCTCCAGCACATCGAGTTGCTCGTTGAGCGTGAGTCTGGAATTTCCGTTTAACCGAATACTGATATTGCGATCGGCTCCGGATTCGAAAATGAGATTGCCATCTTTAATGATGATTTTTGGCCTAATAATAATTATAATAAAAACATGGTCAAATGTGTTTTAAAATATTTAAAGATGAAGGTTTTAAAATGACGAATTTTATAAAGAAATTCTTACGCGTCTACCAAAGCCTCAGCCCAAACCGAAGTATTCATTAAGAAAATAAACCACAAGCACACAGGGAGTCTACTCCTCAAAGCTCCGTTCATTTTGAAACTTTTCAAAAATTGTCCTTACAAAATGGTAACCTTAGGAGCACTCAATTAAAAAATAAACCGATCCGTTTGAATATCTTCGGCAGACTGTGGTGTGTGCAGATTTTTAGCTTAAATTAACCCAGCGCTGCGCTGAGGGCGTTTTCAATGAAACGCTTCTAATCAATTAGATATGAATTTTTGGTGACATTGTTAGTACACGCGCTGTACTATTTTTGCGAATAATATTAATCGACGAGTCACTTCCGTCAATTTTGGTGCCCCAGGGAACCAGCGTTGTGATAGCAAAGCCCAGACATCATAATTTTAATTCACAAAACTCAAAATTCTTTTCAATGGTTTATATCACGTTAACGGGTGGTTTGATATAATATAAATAAATATAAACATATGTATAAGCACAAACACAGATTAATTTTATTTTAAATTAAAGAACAAGTATTACTAAAACAATTACTTATATTTGGTTTTAATGTTTTGAATATTGAGTGCTATATAAAACCAAGAGAACAAATAACTTGTCCCACTTTCAAGCTCCCTTTTTCTGAGCTGCTTGTCTTATTTACTATGTTTTTTTACGGCCACGCCCCCACAGCCTTACACGCACCAACCTGTTGACCGCCAAAAAAAACCTATTTAGCTTAACGTGCCGTGCCACGCCCACCGCATTGCGTGAGTGCCCCACGGGCGGCTCCAAAGTTAAGCGCTGCAAAAAGCAGATAATTGCACGTTGGTGGGAAAAAAGCAAGAAACCGGTTTTCGCCTGCCTCCTGCTTCCAAGTGGCCTGCTGCTGCTCCATGTGGCTGCGGCCAAAGACAACTGCAATTTGCTGCCATTTGCCGCTGTCGCCCCTTTTCGAGATCCAAGAACCAGGTCAAGGTTGCTCCGCGGCAGCGAAGATCATTATCGCGTTTGCGATCGAGGCAAACTGTTCCCATGCGACACAGTTAAGCAGAACTTCATTATCTTGAACCACCTTATGAAAATATATTTACGGGATTTTGGTCTATACTAGAATAATTATGTTAGATCAGTAGCTTTAAATTTACAAAAATGTGTCCTTTGGCCAAAAAAGCCTATTATATAGCCTATTATAAAAGCCTAGGATATAGTTAATTCCCTTCCGATCTATAGGTACTTATATATATCGATCTAGCCTATATTTTTTAATTTTTTTAGAGGTTAAAATCTCATTCTATTTTCAAATCGGATCATCATTGAAAAATTAGAAGCTAGTAATAAAATAGGCTCTAGATGGCGCTGTTAAGACATCTAGAAAAGCGTCGATTTACTGCTTGCATATCTTTAAAAAAATTCAAACTGTGAATAAGAGAATCTTTGGCTTTGCGAAAATCCAGTTCGGAAAGATCGACTGTATGGCATACGCTTTAATAATTCAAACTGACAGTCGCCAACAGGTAATTTTCGTGTTTTCGGGGAACAAGAAACGAATTTCTTCGCTCGCCCCCTTTTATCATACAAATCGCGAGCGGCTTGCAAGTTGATCTGTATTTTAAGGCTGTTTTTAATTGTTTCGACTTGTTTACGAGGTGGTCGGGGTTCAAGAGCTCCGATCCAGCTGGCTGACAAATGCAGTCGCAGACAAAAAGCAAGCGAAACGCCAACAAAAAAAAAACCTAATTAGTCATATGAGCTGTGAACCCTGTAATTAAAGCTACCTGTTAAGGCATCGGATTTTCATAATTTTTGGCAATTTATATGCAACGCTTGGCTGCATTGCGACATGATATGATGAGGAGCCAATTGCTTTGTCCCTCCCTCTCGGTTGGGTTCAATAAACGCTTACGGACGGAGTGCCCCTGGACCCGAAGTCCCTGTCCCGGGTTAGATCATCATCAAGAACAGTAGTAGTCGCATTATATCGCCATCAGCACTTCCTGCTCCAAGTTAATGGCGTTTTAACATGCATTTTAAATTAAGTGCGGGCCACACTTAAGTTTTAATGTCATAGCCCTGCTCCGTAAGTGCATTAGTCGCTTGCCGATTAATCATACGCCGTGTTGAGCGCTGAAATCGGAAAGAGGAGCGAATGTGTGAACGGGATGCATGTTTACTCCACAAAATGTATTTGTTTTGCATCTAATCCCCTCTGACATTTATCGGGCGAACAACGAAAACGTTTAAGCCCAATAGCAAAGTTAACTTGTTTTGCTATTCGAGGGCATTGAACCCAAACGATTTAAATACAAATTATTCAACCGCAAAAATGCAATATTCAACACGTATTTTGGGTGCCATTCAGAAAGAGATGCGCAGCAATATTTTTGTCCAAAAATTCAACGCGAAATTGCCTGTTGCATATTTATGAAAAATGCTAAACAAAAACTGCGACATTATTGATACAACACATACAAATTTGCAATAGTAAATAAATAAATGGAATAGAAAAAGCTGATTGAAATTAAATTTTTAAATAAAAAACAGACTAAAGTTTATAAATTAGTAATCATTTAAGGATACTAATTGATTATAGCGTTAATTTTTACCAACATTTTCAAAATTTTATAAATTTTCTATCGCTAGCTGCTCACAATTAGTTTTCTCCCAAGAAGCTGAGGTGCCAGCTAACTTTTTAATTAAGCTACGGAACACCTTTTGGAGTAATTTGCATTTTCAAATAAATCGAGCGACATATTTTACCTGATTCACTGGACTTCCAGCCGTAAAATGCCGGCTCTCAATCACAGCCTGTACAGGCATTCGGTGGGCAAATAAATCTCGCTGAAGGCTCCCCAAAAAAAGAATTCTTGCCCAGGAACTGGCCGAAATTAATGCGACTTTTAGCCAGCTGTCTGTGTGTATGCCCATGTCTTTTAGTTGGCTTTAAGCTTTCGTCTTAGACTAATTTGATTGCCTAAATGCTATTGCCCGTTGGGAATTAATCATACGACGTACACAACAGTATGCTAGAAGCTGTCATTAGTCGGCAAAGCAAACATCTTAGTTAGTTTTGTCACAGCTGCAGTGTCATCAGCATCGGGATTTTGGTCTATTGGAAGGAGCTTACGTTGCTCCAACTGCCATGGATTCTTGAGCGGCCTATGCCACACACTTGAACAAATTTCGAAAACACCTCCGTCAAGTGCCGGAATGTTTTCCACTTTTGTCCTTCAACCTGGCGAAAGCTTCAGTGTACTCCAGGGTACTTATCTATCCCTTTTTGTTCGGGATGGTTTCGTGAGTACGCCAAAATCATAACCCATATTAAAAAACGTATTTTAATTCACGAAGAAGAAAGAAAATCCCCTAATACTGAATAATATATACAAATTTCAACATTTTAGATTTAAAAATAGTTTTTTTTTGATTTATTTAAAATAATTTTTTTTTAGTTTAATTTATTTGTATTTAATATCCCGATGCGACAAGACTAGTTCTTATAAATTATTAGATCGGTCACTACGCAGAAATTAGTTAGTGGGTATTTTAGAAAACTTAAATTGTTTTTTATAATAAATTTTAAAAAGTCCTTGATTTTTAAATATTTTCCGTGGGGCAATAAAAGCTGCCTGTAGAAAGTATTGCTATCCCACCTTGAATATTTTCGGACTTTTCCTGATTGCCCATCTCTAGGATCCGATTTCGCTTAGAGCGCAGTGAACTTTTGCCTTAATAAGCGCAATTGACATTTCAAGCAGCGGCAGAGGGAAAAGCCGGGAAAGTGGGTGAAAAGTGCAGGCTGGAGGAGAGACAGCGAGGAGACAATTTGGCCAAACAAAGTTGCCAATCGAATGTACGAAAGGGCAAAGGATGTTCCTCTGCAGGCTCTGGATGTCAGGGGGAAAGGGGGATAAAAACAGGACCTCCCGGTTGAGAAGCATCCAGGCATAAACATGGACATCCCATGGGGGCATGGGCATCTCTTCCATCTCCTCCAGACTCCGGGAACATTCAATGGAGCATTAAACTGTCCAAAATCAAACGAAACGCCCGCCAGCGAGTGAAACAAAAAATCAATAAGCCCTGGATTTTTCAACTTTAAACAGGATGCGAGATTCTGGATTTTTTTTTACTTTCCCACTCCTTGCTATTTTTTTTTTAGTATGTGAGTGAGTTGGGGGCGTGACCACAACCTGCCCGGTATCATTAAAATTTCATTGGGTGTTTACGACTTTAAAGCTGTTGTAAAAGTTCGTTTTAATGCTGCTCGCAGCCGATTTGCCTGTGGTCGAAATAAGAGCTCAACTTTAACCGAAACGCTCGAGGAATGCCAGCGGAGTATCTATTGAAGCACATTAGCAACGGTACATTGTGCCTACTAATGAGCTCGTTTATGGCAGACATCCGCATCCGTATCCGCATCCGCTTCCGAGCGTTGTTAAAAAAGAAAAAAAGACTCAAAAAATCAACCGCAGGACTCAGGGCAAAAACAAATGTCAGTCTCTGGGTTTTGGTCCATAGGCCGCTGATGCTCACACACCTGAGTCACAAGTCTCTGGGCCAGACACCCGGGGCCCTGGGCCATTTTATTTGCTCTTCCCTTCTTTTTATGGCCCACTGCAGGATATTATGGGTTTTGTCGTGCAGCTTAGTCTGCGTTTCGTTTCGTCTGGTCACATAATCTCCTCTGGCTTTAAAGCCCCCAACTTTGTTGTCCTACGAGCAGGCGTGCTGAGTGACGTAATCTGCGATATTACTTCCTTATGGCCGGGTGTAAACTAATAAAATGGAGCGGATATATAAAAGCTATATAGTTGGAAGTTATTTCAATTGGAAATTAGGTCACGACTCGCCGGATTCGTGCAGATTGCCAACCTTGCCAACCTAACTCTTATTATAGATTTTACTACGCCGATTACTAAGTTTTTAAGCTATGATTCGATATCTTAAATAAGTTATCTTTAGTAGTTGGTGTGAAGTCTTAAAAATTATTATAAAAAGTGTAATTAAAAATTAAAAGGTTTTTTCTTTGACTTTGTCTTTGGTTTTAAGTTAGGTTCACTATAAAAAGATAACTATTTTAAAATAATTTTTTATATATTTAAAATATTAGATAAAGAAGTGAACTCTTGACCCGTAGAGCATTAAAAAGTCTTGAGATCCCCAATATAGCCAAAACATCTTCCATTAAGTTCCTTTTCAGTGTGTGTTTTTCGGCTTGGAATGTCGGTTAGATTTCCGCTTAGCTGCACACGTCAGGGCGCATATGTTCAGATATTCTTACCATTTTATTGCGCCTTTTTTGTTTGTTCAAGAGGGTTTTCCCTGTTATCGTACCTAGGCATTTGCCAGCCGCCATTAACATGAAAATTATGTGTAATCGCCGGGATGCGAAAAGGGTTTTGTGGCTCACTAAAGTGAGCATAATTTGGCTTGCCGGCATTGTCAGGGGAAGATAAGAACCCGAAATTGCTTTAAGTTCTGCGGTAGATATTTGGGTAAAGATTAGGCCGCAGCTTATTAGTTAGATTTTCGTTTTTTCGGCATGCTTTCGCTCTAGGCCAAGTTTCTGTGACATCTTGTTGATGTTACAAAACTTTGCAATTAAATGCGCCTTAAGACGTTTCGGACATGTCATGTCAAGACCGAAATCCATTAAAAATTGTCTTAGGTATTTTCGCCGGCCGGCCCTTGTGACCATGCCCCAAACATAGTTCAAGATTTCACATTAAGATAATTCCAAGGAAATACCAAAAGCCGCTTCGTCCGGCGCCGAAGACATCAATTGACAGTTTCGTTTCGTGTTGGCCAATATAAGAAAATAAAATAAAATAAAATAAAACAAAAAAAGAGATACAACATTAATTTGCTTGGGGATTTTATTTTCGTTAGGCCGCACTGAAGGTCTGCATAAAAAAAGAGAAAAAGATATCCAAATACAAATAAATATTTTTTGGCCAGGTAGAAATTGCCAGCGTGACCAATACAAAAATTGGATGACCATTCTTCGGGGAACCAACAGCCCAACCACACCCTTTAAAATACTACTCCAACCAGAGTATTAGATCCAAAGAAAAATGTCATAAAAAGCCCGTAATTCTTTGAACTGAATCATTTTCAAAATATAATATTGGTCTTAGAAATTAACTGCCGAGAAAAAATTTATACTTTTCTAAATAATCTTATTAATAATTTATTTAAATAAATAAATTTATAAAATGGAATCATTTAATCAATTTCACGGTTAGAAAAGGCCTATTACTTCAACGGCGACTATATGATAAATATTTCTCCTGGCCCAATCATCATTTTAGGCTTTCGATCACGTCTTGTTTGCTATAAGAGAAGTGAAAATCCAGCCCGTCAATGTGCAAGATCTCATTAACTAAATGCAGCCGACAATATTATGAGGGCTCCCTGCCATATCGCTCATAAAAGATCAAGTGCAGAGAAAAAATCTTTAACTGCAAAACGTTTTTGAGGTCACTAATTGTCTTTGTACACTTCGGACGCGTCTCCATTTCATGGAGATCTTGGGTGCGGCGCAATATGAAATGTATGAAATTCTTTTTGTCGAATGGCTTTACCGTAAGCCACTTTTACTTTTTTGGTTTTCGACATACATATATGTATATATTTATCGAGGTTTTGATTTTTTTGGTGGGTCTTGGCTTTGCTTTACCGCTAACTGCAGACGTTTTTATAGGCTTAAAGTGGAGGCTGATTGCAGCCTGATTGACAGCTGCTTCGGCTACTTGAAGCTCAGTCGGTAAATCACTTGCCCGAAATCCCCCTGGCCACTGTACCTCCACTGCCCCCCGTCCACCATCCACACCCCGATTTGGTCGTCCTCCTTCTGTTTTGCGGCTCATAAATATTTGGAGAACGCGTGCTCTGCCTGCGGCTTTTGGCCGTTGTTGATGCTGAAACTAAGGCTGCTCTCTGATGTCTGCGATAAACAGGCTCAATGTATTCCCTCAGTTTTTGATGTCAGCCAGTTAGTCAGTCAGTCAGTCACTCACTCAGTCATTTGGGCAGTCAGTCAATGAAGCTTGGCCTGGAAAGCAAAATATTGTTACTGCGGCAATATGTTTTGTCAGATATCCCTCTTTAGTGGTCCAGGCCAGAATTTGTTATGCTCTTGCCACTGCTTTTCTGTGTGTACTTGCTTACAAAATCGATAATAATATGAAATATTGACAGCCAAAAGTGGTCTTGACTTGTCTCAAATTGCTCTATAATTTGATTGCCGGTAGATATGTTGGCATGTACATTTTCCATTGGATATTGTGACGCACAAGCCAACAAGCGATTGTTGGGAAAGGGATATCTGAGATATAATTCAATTTAAAACTAAATAATTGAATGGATTTAAAATGGTGATGGAAATTTAAAGCAAAATCCTTAAGACTACGCCAGGATGAATATTGGAATTAAGCTTTAATTTTTGTATTTTTCCTTTAGAATAATTTATTAAAAAAACATTTAAGAAGGTGGACTATCAAAAACTTAAAGCACTGACCTTTTCTTGTATTTATTTTTAAACATATGCCATTAATTACTTGACTAGATAATCCTAAAACTAAATCTTTATTTCCTAATGCTGACACTTCCCGCTTTTGCTAAAAATATCTTTCAATCGCTGCCCTAAAAATAAAATATTACTTCCCTTACCGAAGCTAATAGATGCATTTCCCTGAATATTTTATGTTTGGGAACGTTGCCTCTACACATAAAGTATCGCTGACAACTTTTCGGGCTTGTTTGTCTGTTCTCCTACAGCTTTACTCCACTCCCGACCATAAATTCAAAAGCGAATCTGGCAAATAAACACAAATTCACACACAAACAGGGCTAGCATTTGCGTATATATAGAATGGGACTGGCAACATATCGTCCCGATGCGACGCGATCCAAGTGTCCAGATATGTCAACAATGTCGCTGTTAAGCGCCAGAGTCCGATGATTTTGGGCTGCCCCATGCCGCCACTTCTGTCGCCGAACAACACGAGCTTCCGCTTCACAGTAAGGGAAACATTTTCCCCATGCGTCACATTAAAAATACAATAAATGTTCGCCGAAACCTTTATAAATTTGAAAACGAACACAAAAAGGCAGCCAAAGCTGTACGCTTGATTGCCCAACTATTTTATAAAAGGTACCAGCAGATACACCAAATTGAATCAGCAGTGTTTAAAAGATTCAGCATAAACCGATTGCACAACATGCACAATATAAAATATTTAAAGTTGTCCATCCAACTGAAACGTGTCGAGATTAAAGCCCTCAAAGTAAACAGTTAAACGGGCTTTATATAAAAAACAAGAGAGAACGCTATAGTCGGGTTGTTGTCCCGACTATCTAATACCCGTCACTCAGCTAAAGGGAGTGCGAACACTGTGTCGGGTTGGTGTCCCGACTAATAATCGTAACTCAGCTAAAGGGAGTGCGAGGGAGATAGATATATAATTTTTGATTGCGTATAACTTTTTAATGAATGGTCCGATTTGAAAAATGTCTTCTACATTTCGATAGGTATAAATATACACAACAAAAATGCATTTATACTTCTCGGAAATCTTTAAAGATGTGGGCGCAGGACCCATTTTAAAATCGTTAGTGGGCGATTGTGGGCGTTAGAGGGGGCGTGGCACTCGGCTAAAATAAACTTGCGCTGCGTAGGAAGCCAAAGAATATGTGTGGGAAATCTCAACCTTCTAGCTTTTGTAGTTTCTGAGATCTCAGCGTTCATACAGACGGACAGACAGACAGACGGACAGACGGACAGACGGACAGACGGACATGGCTAGATCGACTCGGCTAGTGACCCTGATCAAGAATATATATACTTTATGGGGTCGGAAACGCTTCCTTCTAGCTGTTACATACTTTTGCACGAATCTAGTATACCCTTTTACTCTACGAGTAACGGGTATAATTAGTCAAATTGGACTTAAGTTGTAAATGTAAAGGTTAAATGAAAATGTGCGTTTGTAGATTTCTGCAAGAGATTCTTAATTAAAGTACAAGGAAAAGGAAACTTAGTTTTTGTGAAAATTCTGATAAATGATATTGATTTAAAATTGCACTTTTAAGTATGCTGTGACATTAAAGGTTTTAAAAAAGTAGATATAATAGGAAGCAAGAAGTTATGATAGGTTCACTTAATATGGTTTCACTTAACTCAAGAAATAATAGTTCAGTTAGGCCAAGAATTTAACCTCCCCAAAAATCCCTTGGATTACAGCACTTAATTTTAAGATAAATTTAATAAAACACTATTTTTTGAGAATATATTTTATTTGAACATGAAATAGAATCTAAAACGTATGGCATTATCGGAATCTTTCAGACGTTGAATTTGTGTGAATCGTTTTGGCAGACAACTGGAAGTCGTTCAAAGCCTACTGACTCATCCTACTCATCCGAGTGAAGTGGCTGCATTGTCCAGATATACTTTCTGGTATATATGTATATGGCGACATGCAAATTTGAATTCATATTTTTGCAACTTTATTTTAGTTTTAATTGCGCGCACGCAATAATTTTCCTTGATGGCGCATCAACGTCAAGGCGAATCGGTCGCCAACGCTCCATCCATCATAAAATGCCAGCTCAGCGGAGAATTCGGAGGGTTTGGGAGGAGATGGGGACGATTCTTTGATTATGAGCGCGTGCGCACAATCAGACAGCGAATTCGCAAATTCACAGAGGGTCTGGACTGGACAGCCAAGCACAGGACAGGACAGGGCAAAGTCAGAGATTCACCCAGTTGGGACCGGCTCGATTGTCATGCAGGGGGCGCATCGGCAATAAAAACGATTCTGCGATTCCCTCTGTGTGTTGGCCAAATGGCGTCTTGCGCCTTGTTTTGCATGCTGCGCTCGTTAAGAACGCCACCGAGAACAATGCAACAGTAGCAGCAGTGGGAGCAGTACACTCAAAATAAAACTAGAGAGTGTTAGATGGGGAAAAAAAACATCCAAAACCGTGTTTCTTTGCTACCATATCCAGTTTCTTCTGGTTGTTAGATTAAGTCTTTAAGACAGAGTACGTTTTTTAAAGCTATCTTATTAGTCCTTAAATTACTTTTAAAGGGTTTTAAAAATATAAATAGTAGGTCCATTTCTGTGTAATTTTTCTGTTTATAACTCTGTTTCAAGTGTTTCGACCGTTTATTTTTTAATGGGAAGGATACTTTTTGACAAACCTTCAGCTTTAATAGAGTTTAATTAATTAAATACTTATTTTGTAACCCAGTTAACATTATAATAGGTATATTAAAAATACTCATATTTCATCAGTATGTAAGAAAAGCATTTTTTGCTATTTTATTAATCCTTTTATTTTTTGCCAATTTGCATGCAGCTTTGAGCCACATAATTTTTGAGTGTAGAAACAGCGGATCCACAGCACCTAACCAACTGGTGTCCAGTAATGGGCTTAGCCCAAGTAAACCCCCCTTGCCAACCGAAAACGCTGCGGTTTATAATGACGTCTCGGGCAAAATAAGAATTGAGTCAAAGCCGCGACCTGCATATTGATTCGGCATGGATTAACAAACCTGACTCTCCTTCTCCACGGGCCAAGCCATAAAGCCAAGAATGCGCGAGACGTTTGCCTACTCATGACAATGCAATCCATTCTTATATAAATATTCATTTTATTTCATAGATCTACTGGCCACAGGTGCCTACTTATAAGCCAAGACCAGTAGTTGCAAAGATCAATTCGATTTGTTGTGGACCTTTATGGTCAAAAGAGTTAATCTTTTAATTTTTATGAGTAACAAGAACGATTTATGGAGGAATAGAATTATATTCATATTAGTCCCCCTTATTGTATAAATTGGAAAAGTAATTAAATTATTTGACAAATGTTATGGTCTTAAACATTTTAGCAAAATTTCTTTGATTTTTAAACTTTTAGATAGTTAATCTAACATCGCTGGCATCTGTTCCATAAGTTGATTACAACTTGTATTGACTTCTCTTGGCTAAAATCCATCACACTTCTCTTTTAAAAGTTTTGCAAGTCTCTTTGAGTTAACACGGCTCTTTTGTCTAGCTCTTAGTCCAAAGCCGAAAACCAAAAAAGAGGAAAATCAGGCAAAAAGCAGAAACCAATTTAATTTGTTTGTTTTACTAATCAGCGGCACGTACTCGCACGTTTTTTGCGTCAAAGTCTTTAGTGCGGTCTTTAGCTGAATTGTGTTCGCAGTCGTGGCCAATATCGGTGCTCTTGTTGTTGCTATTGCCGTATATTGGACGGTCTTCTGGCCAGGTCGGTTGTATTGGCTGCCGTTTGGTTAAACAGCCCACGTTTAAACATGGCTCAGAGCGTGCTAATCAAGTGGCTCCGAAAACAAAATTACGCGACCGAATGAGCAAAAGGCAGCTTCGGCTTTGTCTCGTTTTTCATATATTCCTAATGCCCTTGCTGGGGGTTCAATAATTTTCGTAACACTCTTGTAATGCAGGACAAACAATATTTAAAAGAAAATTAAATTGCATTATCTTTTGATTTTTCTACCAGTATCAAATTCATTTTACAGTTCAGGTAAGAGCACTTCCATATTTTATTTGGGTAATAGAATAATTTTTAGAATCAAATATCGTAAAAATCGTATTAGTTGGTAAATATGTATTGCTTAGATATTTTAAATTTTGCTTTAATAATATGCTTAAGATATTTTAATTAATAACTGCAGATATAAATTTATAATTTTTAAAATTGAAGAAATTCAGTGATTAAACTTAAAATATTATTTCAGTTTCTGAAAGAGTATATAAAGAGTGATCTTGCAAGACCTGACTGGTTCCCCGATTTTTTTTGATTGACTTTGATTTTTGGATGTTATTTGGTCGCGTTGCGTTGAAGTTGGTTTTGGTTTTGGCTTTGGCAGTGGATTTGGTTTTGGCTTTGGTCTCCGTTGAAGCTTGGGATTTGGGGCTAGGGGCTAGGGCTGGGCCGACGGTTGGGTACGCTTTGATGGCTTCTAGGTGAAGGTCATTGTGTGACTGAAATGTTAATTTGACTGCCTGTCATACTTATATGGCGGAGTGCCTGGGCCATTTCAGTTGTATTTTTTTATGACACTTGCTAAGGTTCTGCCTACTTAGAAGCACACATTCTTGCCGGTATTTATGTGGGCCTAGGAACCACTGGCCAAATCTCAAAATCCAGTTCTATTCTGTAGGAATGCAGAGATTTTTAAACCTCTAACGCAGATGAAGAAAAAATTTGTAATTCAATTAGATGCCATTGCTGAGACTGTCCAAAAGCAACAACTTGGAAAAAATTGATACACTCAGAAAAAAAATCGCCCTAAATTTTAGAAAATCGCCATACTTTGAAAATCGCCTTGAAATTCAGAAAATATTTCTATTTTTCAGAAATATTTTTCTAAATAATAAGAAAAACTTACCCTGATTAGATCAACTCCTCTTGTTATCCACTTTTAGAAAAATTTTCTGTTATTCAGAAAATTTTCTTTCAAACTAAGAAAAAATCGCCTTACATTTTAGGAAATTGGCCCAATCGGTAGCCTAGGGGTCTAATGCGAGCGGATTATTTGTTTTCTACGCTTATATTCGGAAGCGTGTGTTCGATCCCACGTCGAGGCGGACATTTTTTTTTTTTTTTTTTTTTGCGCATTAATATGAATACTTTAATACAAATAAGGATTTAGGTAAGCTAACATACACATAATGGATAAATAAGATTATAAACCTAAAACCCAAGAGAACAGAATGAGAATGTACTTTGTACAGCGCCTCTCGTGATGCTTCCCTGGCGCAGCTAGTAGAGTGTTTGACTGCAAACTGTGACGTAGGGGTTCGATTCCCGCGAGCGACCAAAATGTTTTTCTCAAGATAGTAAGTTATTTGATTTTTATGTTTATCATTAATAAATAATATAATAATTTCAGTTATTATTTCAGTTACAATTTAAGATTAAAGGTGTATAATATAATAATATAATAAGTAATAATAAGTTGAGAAACGAGAACCCCAACAACAACACCCCACTCCGACAGAGGGGTGGAGTCGGCATAACTCCCGATTCCCCGATTTTTTTTTTCTTCTTCTTATTTAATTCTGCAAAAACTAACCCTAAATTTAAGAAATTTTTTTTCTAATTTTTAGAACAATTTTTTCTAAAAGGCAAGGCGAGCTGCCTTTGGCTTAAAAAGTATGGCGATTTTCTAAAATTCAGGGCGATTTTTTTTCTGAGTCTATGCAAATAAATTCTTGGAATGGACTAAAATATTTTGCTTGTTAAAATTAAAATAATAATATTAAACAAGAATTATATACTTGCTAAATGAGCTTTAAAGTTTGTCTTCTAACAAAAACAAGAGAGAACGCAATAGTCGGGTGCCCCGACTATCAGATACCCGTTACTCAGCTAAAGGGAGTGCGAAGGAGATGGAGAAAAACTTTGATCCGTCGTAACTTTTTAACGAATGGTCCGATTCAAAAAATTTCTTCTACATTTCGATAGGTATTGATAAACACAATAAAACTGCATTTTTACTTTTCCAAAATATTGAAATTTTTAAAATCGTACATTAGCGATTGTGGGCGTTAGAGGGGGCGTGGCACCCTTTTGAAACAAACTTGCGCTGCGTAGGAACTCCTAGAATCTGCATGCAAAATGTCAATCTTCTAGCTTTTATAGTTTCCGAGATCTCAGCGTTCATACAGACAGACAGACAGACAGACAGACAGACAGACAGACAGACGGACAGACAGACGGACAGACGGACATGGCTAGATCGACTCGGCTAGTGATCCCGATCAAGAATATATATAGTTTATAGGGTCGGAAACGCTTCCTTCTACCTGTTACATACTTTTGCACGAATCTAATATACCCTTTTACTCTACGAGTAACGGGTATAAAAATATATATCAAATTAAATGATTTAAAGAAAATAATTATAGTACATCTCTACATTCTATTTTCTTTTATCAACTACTTTCTCTTTGATAGATTAAACATTCGAATATAATTCAATAAAAAGAAATGGAAAGTGTCGAAAACGGTTTGAGAATCAGTGAAAACGATTTGTGTAAGAGCTAACGTTGATTTCAATGGCGCCGTCTCAGACTCCAATGATGATGATGCAAATGTGCGACATATTTGCAGACAAGTCCGCGTTCAATTCAATGGATGGGTGGGTGCTTCTACGAAGGATAATGAGCTGCAGCGTGGGGAATCGAGTCTGGTGGCCCATCTAATGGTCTTGTTGGATGCTGCAACTTCAGCAGCGATTCAGCACCGTTTTGCTGATGCGGCACACTCCAAAGCCATAAAAGGGCATTAGCCTCGTGAGTAGATTGCATGTTTTTACCAGGGGGTTTCGTGAATGGGTGGGATGTACGGGATGTGGGAAAATGGGGGTTGGGCGGTAGCTGGAGAAACTGGTTGCGCGCGCTTTGGAAAATTGAATAAAGTGCCCGAGGAGCCAAAGGGGGATTGAAGCAACGAAGCGGAGTGAAGTGCTCGATGTTCGTAGCCAAGTCATTTAGGGGTTGCCGGCAGCATCCAGCAACGGCCTACTAGGGCGTTGCAGCTACAGTCGCTTTGGGAAAAGTACGATCTTACATCAATAAAAAATAATTTAATAAAAAAATAAAATGAATAATAAACTTAAATTTCAAAACAATTAAAAATCATTAAAAAAATTATTTTAGTCCCAGACCATTTATCGAAAATAGTTTTGTTTATTTATTTAAATATATTTGTTTAATATTTAAAAAAATAGGCTAATTATTTGCAGTTATCTGCAGTAGAATAGGTTTCAATGTACTTAAAATAAATTACGGGCTTAAACTAAATGCCTTTTCGAGCTAACTTGCCTAACAAGTGATTGATGATTCAAAGACCGACAATTAACTGTACAGATATATCAATTATTAGAAATTAATCGCAGACTTATTTGCATGACTGTTGAACCGCAAGTGGCTACGTGTCGTATGCGCTATGCTTGTTTGGCTTGGCCTGCGATGACTCAGATTCAGAGTGGAATATTGCACCGCGCAACGCATAAATATGAATGAGGAAACTCAAGCAGCCTGCAACTTGGGCTTAACCCAGACTGGATTTTCCAGAATTCCGCTGAACTATCACTGACCGATCCGATCCGTATAAAAACGAAAGAAATTACAACTAGAAATGCAGTTGTCCGCCGATTATTGAACAGTATGAAGAGCCATACTATTCCGATTCTGCTCCTACTTGGAATCATTTGTGCGGTGCTGATTGCTGCCCATCCGCACGATCTTATCGGGACTACAGACGATCCCAACTATGATGTCTTGGAGGAATCTGGCAGTGGATACAATAGCGCCGAAGAGTTTATGAACGCAATGGACGAACTAATTAGACGGTGGCAGGAATACGACGAAGCTCATGAAAACTCAACAGACCACTTGAGTCTCGATTACGATGAAACCACCTTGGATTCGATTGATTCCGTTACTAAGCCAGTAGCATAATTGTAAATAAAATATCCTTTTCTAATTTATTGATTGTCTAGAATTATAATTTATTTCTTCCTAATTTTTTGTTAGTAAGTAAAAACTAGAATATTGTGATAATTTAATCTTATAATAGTGAAAAATCTAAATCAATAGTAACTTTTTGTAAAAATTTTATGTAAAGTTAACATCTTTGATTTTGTTTGAAAATTAAAAAAAAACCCTATTTACCTCAAAAGCATTATTTCCTTTTTATACAACTTCTTTTCCAAAATTATAGGGAAAATATTAGAAAATTCTTTTCACTGTAGCTTTACTGGCAGTCAGAACATCGCTTAAGATATCAATTTATTTTGTGGTAAACAAGCAAAGTGCGCTGTTAACGAAAGCGGGAATTTCCCGCACTCACTTCAATCAGTACAAGTTTAACCTTTGTGTACAAAATATCAATCACACCTCGAATTGCAGATAACCCAGGGCAAGGCTATAAAAGCCAAGCTCGGAAGTCGACTGACATTCAGTCAACTGCAACCAGCGCTAATCGAAACAAAATGCAAACCATTCTCCGCCTTCTGCTACTGTTCGGATTAATCTATACCGCGATCGGTGCATCGGGTATATTTCAGAGTATAAACATAGGTGGCGGTGGAGAAGGAGGAACCAGATCGACAGGTAGCAACGATGACTGGAGCGATAGTGTTCACAACTCTGATGTCGATAGGGCTCTGAAGCTACTGGAAACATTGGATAACAGTGGCAATGATAGAAACAATTGGGGAAACGACGCCGTACAAGCATCTGGATTCGATGCCGATCGAGATTTAGGTGGAGATGATTCGAATGAGGATGCCCGCGGATTCCAATTCATAAACTTAGGTTAAGTGGCTGCCACGAGAAAAAAACGTACTTAAAATTTTTAGAATGTTTCCAAGGATAAAGAAGACTATAGATTAAATGGTATTGGTTCTTACAATAGTTAAGCGAAATAATAACTGTAATAAAAATATTAATATAAAGTCCATTAATGAGTTCATTTTCTAGAAATACTTGCATCGTTAAATAAAGAACCTTGACCCATTTCCCATTCAGTTAAACTTGTGTCATCATTTAGAAAATACAACTTTTACTTTCTATTAAAAATAGCGCTCCACTCCAAATGTCTTTAATCGAACAGCTTATGCTAATAAGATGAATAATAAAAAGAAAAAAAAACGAATCCAATTTTAAGCTTAGAATACTATGACGATGAAAACATAAATTAGCATATTTATGCGATTCAATGATGGAACCAACGTTCTGTGTTAATTGCCGAAGTTTAGTCTTTAGCCAAAGCGTTAACCAGTTATACATAAGTCCATATAACAAATGGAAGGCTATCGGGGAAAATTAAACCGATTTCCGCATCATAAATACGATTTTGTTTAGTGCTAATCAGCTGAAATGTGTTACACAAGATTTAGGTAAACTATTCGCTTAAATCGATTATAACTTTACATTGTAATTAAATTTGTGTCTTAAAAAGATTATAAATAAACGAGAACATTTATTTCTAAAACAAATGAATCCAATTTTAATTGCCCGTATTGAAACGTAATCTCAGTGCCGACAAATCAATCAAAAACAAACATCGAATGGAACAATCAATTATTTCAATTGCAATGCAATTACTATGCAAATTCCCTTGCCACACACGAATGTATGTACGACAGTACTCGTATAATTAAACAATTTCACGTTTAAATTTTGACTTAAATTTAAATGATTGCTTTTGCTAATTATTTCCCCAGTCACAATAACAAAAAGAGATGCGAATTGGAGGTGTAAATAATGTAAGCCACAAAACTGTGCTGCGTTTTTGCCACAGGACGAGCAGCAGCTTTCTGTTTTTAAATTTCAATTAAATTTAAATGATTAAAATTCCCCCTTTTTTGCTAGCACTTTAAATTCATATAATCATGAGCTTAATTGGGGATTTAATCCCCAGAAGTAAGTAAACAAACAAACAGCCGAAAGGATGTAAATTTCCAGAGGGGTGAAAATAATGGAAAACTCACACGAGTCGCGGTAAATGGAATGTGTTAATAAAGGCATTAAATACAGAGGATGGAAAGATGAACGTAAAACAAGAAAGGAAGCTAGCTTCGGCAAGCCGAAGCGTATATACCCTTGCAGATCATTCTATTAATTTACAAATCGCAAAAATGTTAAATTTCTTATTATTTCACATTAATTTTTCGATCGTTTCTATCACAGCTATATGATATAGTAGTTCGATCTTTTAAAAATTAAAATCGAAATTCGGAAATATTTCAAAATAGTCATATCCCAGAGTAGAAGGGAATGTAATAAAAACCAACAAAGATATAATTTTTTTCCCATTAATTTCCATTTAATTTTTCGACCGTTCCTATGGCAGCTATATGATATAGTGATCCGATTTACAAAACAAAAAAAACGAAATTCAGAAATATATAAAAAAAAATAGTCCCAAGAGTAGAAGGTAAAATTTAAAAAAACACCGGAGATAGAATTTTTTTACGTTTTTTTTTTTTGATCCTTCCTATGGGAGCTATAAGATATAGTTATCCGATCCGGTCGGCTCCGACATATATACTACCTGCAATAGAAATACGATTTTTACGAAAGTTTCATACCGATAGCTTTAAAACTGAGAGACTAGTTTGCGTAGAAACGGACGGACAGACGGACGGACAGACGGACAGACGGACGGACAGACGGACAGACGGACATGGCTAGATCGACTCGTCTTGTGATGCTGATCAAGAATATATATACTTTACGGGGTCGAAAACGTCTCCTTCACTGCGTTGCAAACTTCTGACTGAAATCATAATACCTTCTGCAAGGGTATAATAATTTGGAATGTATGCTAGCTGCTGGCTATGAAAACTCGCTCAGTGTCACAACAGAACAATTGCCCTTTGAGTTGGTTTTGAGGCCTCTATTACGCATACGCAACGTGGCCAAAGTTAAAGCCACATTGTCTCGATTTCCTATGGCAGACACAAGAACGAAATGAAAATGGGAATCGGGGTCGCAATGAGATAAGCCAGACAGTCAGGTCATAAAAAGGGCGGAATTAAAAGAAATAAACACTAAACACTCGAAATATGAACAGCAGTCTTAAAGTAAAAGTTAAAGCTGCCCCGGAATCGGATTCGGATTTCCACTCCTTCCAATTCAGCAGCATCAGCAGAGCTTTTTACGCAGCCAACTGATTAAATTTATTTATTATGTCACTCTCTGTCTGTGTCTCACTGGATGGCTGACTTCCCCCCACTTTATGGTCTGTTCTAGCTCTTAAGACCCATAATGGCAGAGCAATCGTTGGCTTAAGTCCCCCTTTTTGCCTTATCGATGGAGGGCAAATTGAATTTGGACTGCTGCTTATCAGCCTTTTGTTTACTTTCTTATCGGGTATCCCAAATCTCGGCAAATGATATAAGATATAGCGCGGCTCTTGTGCCAAATACTTTAGAGATAAGAAAAGTGGAACCAAGAGGGAGTATCAAAAAGTAGAAGTACGTGTCTTGAGAGCACTTTTCCTCTGAGAAAAATTGCAGTCGTGATTAGCTTGTAATATTAGGTTGGTTCCTTTGGGTTATTCCGTTATTTACTAAAAAATATTCCCATCTTACATATACTTTCCGTCTTGAGGGAGTTTCAATTCTTGCGAATGGCATTAACCCCCTGGCTGGGGTATTCTGCCATCGATTGCTGGCCACAATTAATTACCACATTCGAGCAAAACAAATTCTGCATTTACCTGTTTTTCCTCTTTTGCATTCGCCCAGACAATTAACAGGCAGCTCGTTGATGCTTGTTGTTGCCCCTCTGCGTTTAACAAATGCAAAAATAATTATAATTAATGCAGAGTTTTTGGCCTTGAACTTGCATAACCTGCTGTAGCTCTCCCTCTCTCTCTCCCTCTTCGACGTAATTACTTTGTCGCTTGTGGTTCTGCTTTTTGGCCAGGCCAACAAAATCGTCATCGGCATTGTCATGACCAGTTCGTGGGTGAGTCCCAGCAAACAAAAATTTCGCATTCATATTTGTTTAGCCGTAGCCACAAAAAAAAAGAGAAAAACGTTGCTTAGCATTAAAATATTTTCAGCTTCGCTGGGCAGCGCAATGCAACTGCAAAATAAAGAAAAAATTCAAATTCAAATAGTTAGTTAGCTCTATCTCTCTGTCTATGGCCAAGTTCAAGGTGAGCACTTGCCTCGAAACTTGGCGAGTTTCTGTGGAAACATCGACCGGGCCATATACGATCTCCCGCCTATTACTCACCTTTGACAAGGCCCCAAAACAATCGCGAGTATTAGCCTGACTCAGAAAACGGGGCTGGTGGCGAAAGGGAGGGGATCAGCCAAGTGCAGCCAGCTCAGCTCATCCGAGAACGCACACGGGGAAAAGCGGGGAGCGCATTCACTCAGCTCGCTAATTAATAACTCAGCCAAGTCGGCACTAAATCATACTATATATAGGTGAAAAAAGATCGGACATTAGGTTATTTTATACTTAGTCAGGTGATGCAGTTAACTGGGATGCATTCCCAGGCAGCAAAGAACCAACTACTTTTAACTAATAATAATTTCAATTTGTTATATTGTAAGTGAGTGCTGTCATTAAGTCTTACAGTATAATTCAATTAAAGAATCCATCTAATTTATAATACATTTCTTAGGAAAAGGTTGTAAAAAAATGTAGTAGAATTTAATTATTATTCGGTTCAGCCTTAAAGGCAGAAAGTCTATAAATAGGTACTGCGCCCAATTGGAAACAAATAGCGAAGAGTTCCAAGTCATAACCATAGTATTCCCCCTATTCGATGCACCACTGACCCACTTGCCTCATGAATGCGGCGCCTTCTTCTCTTGGGGGCAAAGAGTCAGCCCCTCTTGGGTGCCCACCCCTCCCAATATTCCTCCATAATCATTTCATATTTGCCCCGCCAGTTCAGTTCTTATGCAACATTTGAAGATGCAATTCCTTCGGTTCGCTCTCGGTTTCTCGGGCCTCTGCTCTTTGCTGGCTGCAATTTTATTGCTAAATTAAGTAATTGGTCCAAGAAGCCGCCTTCGCATCATCCCCTCCCTTTGACTGCCCTGCATTCGCTTTGGATTCTGCAATCCAAATGTTCTCTGTGCGGGTAAATGTATCTGTATCTGTGCCTGTGCCTGAGTATCTTTATCTATTAGACCGCTGGCGGCCTCGTATCTGCATCTGGGCATCGGAATCGCGAGGCGGCACACAATGAGAAGCGTGCTCTGTGCTCTTCTTTGGTATTCCACTTCTGCTTTCCATTGCGAATGTGTTTTGCAGATGCAATTCGAGGAGCTGCGACTGGGGCAACGGGGCGCATACTGAATGCGGGCAAAGCCGAGGCAGAAACCAAAATAATGCAAATATACAAAAAGAAAATGAAGTCAAAGGGGGCACTCAGCATGCGAGAGTGTGGGTTGCGCAACTTTGCAGATACTTCTACAGAGCAATGGGTCTCGCTTCTGCTACTTGCATTCTGAAGAATCTTTAGGGGCATTATACCCATGCATATATAGACTCCCCCTCAAAGCCAGAGCCAAATCCAAATTCAAATTCAAAGAAAACTGAAACTGAACCGAAACTTTTTATGGCTGCCAAATGGCCAGACGTAAAATGGCATTACGAATTAATAAATAACAAAATCCGGGCGCAAGGGGGCGAGGCCATAAAATGAAGCACGCAAAGCAGATGAACTGAAATTCCAAGGTCGCTGGCAAAAGAACTTTTTGTTAGCATGTTTATGAAGATTTCTGAGTTTACTTTTTGCTGCTGCTGCTTGTTGTGATGCTCATTTCTCGGTTCTCCTCGGTTTGTTTAAAGAAGAATTAGTCGGCCGATCGCTTGGGAACTGGAACTGGAATTTCGGGACTCGCACCGAACTGAGTTCACTGAGTTGCGTTGAGAGAGTTGGGTAAATGGAGTGGTCGGCAGGTAATGCGACAAATGAAAGGAAAAAGCACCGACGACGACGAAAAAAAATGTTTAATTTCAGTGCTAATTAAAGACGCCGATTCGAAGCCAGCTCAGAATGCTGTATATACAGATGCTTGTGCACATTTAGCCAACTGAATTTATGTGCACGGCTTTCTTTGAATTGCGCAGCAGCCAAGATCTCGAGATTCGTTCTGGAATCGGGGTGCTGTACTGAACTGAACAGAACCGAACACACTAGCCTTGACCCCAATGATATCAGAAAGCCATAAGCTCCCGCACCCTGGGCGAGTTCTATAAAAAGCACAAACGAAACATCAGTTAAGACTAATTGAGTTTGGCTAAAATTGGTCAAAATGCGCAGCAAGCAGCCAGCAGCCAAGACAAGAGCATCCACCAATTCAATCCAATCCAATCCAAGATTCGCCTCAACAAATCCATCAACGACAAGCAGCTCGCGACGATGACTGCTGCAAAAAGTCACCTTTTGGCACCTATGTATATCTATATCTACCTGCCGGATGACATCACCGCCGCCGGCGACGACAATTACTCGGAATACAAATAAAGAATTGCGACCCCAACTTGGTCGCAGGCTATCCTCAAAAGCTGGCAAACTGCAGCATGGAGCATGACAAGGCACCAAATACCAAATGGCCGCAGAACGCAGAACGAGCTCGAAATCTGAGAGCCACGCCAAACGAACGAACAAACAAACAAACAATCGTTGAATCGAATTCGTTGTCCAAGACGCGGCTTTTAGAGCCAAGTCGATCGATGCTGCAGGGTGGCCATAAATGGCAAAGGCTTTGCGCCGATTATTCATACGCCATGTGGCCGGCGAAACAACTTGATTCCAGATGCATTTGGAAAGAGAGAAAAAAATAAATATATTATCCTTAAAGTGACCATAATAAAATATAAACAAAAGAATAAAATTATACTTTAATATTTTCATTTATCTACATTTATTTAAATATGTCTAAAAGTTGTAATGGGCAAACGGTAATAACACTAAATTGTAGTGGCAATCGAATAATACTTTTGACTTTGAAACAACTTGATTCCATCTGTCTGATTCCTTCCTTATGGCCACTTAATAAAAAATATTATAAATAATAGGTGCTCTAATATTTTCATTTAACCACATTTATTTATTTATTTAAATATATCTAAAGGTGTCAATGGGAACACGATAATAACATTAAAATTCCATTTTAGTGGCAATCGCTTAATACGATCGCTTTGGGCTTTGACAATTCCAAACGATCGATTAATCCATCTATCACTCTCGAATAAACCCATTAAAGAGTCTCTGAATTGAGTTTTTACCACATCATTAGCTCGAGGGGACTTCGTGGTTCGTCATAGAAAGACTCTATGATTAATGACCGCACTTGTCTGCTCTACGTTCACTTAATTGGTTAATTAATTTGTGTAACTTTTTGTAAATATTAAGTCGTTTAAGTGACGCACTCCGAACGCCGCCCTTCAACTCTTTTTCCTCTTTCCCCCAAAAAAAAGAGAGGTTTGTGCCCCATATTTAGTAGTTATAACAACCCGTAATTAGGCTTTCGCAGTTTTGTTTGCCTTTTGTTTGACTCTTTTTTCTGTTTACTGCTTGTTAACTTTGTTTTGTTTGAGATCATTTTTGGGGTCCACCCCTTCGGCCCTCGCCCCTCCCCCCTCTACTCACCCCCTCCTGCTGAGTGGTGGCACTCAAGTGGCAATTAGTGTTGACATTCATTAGCTGTGATTAAAATGAGATCAGATTGTGGCCGGCGATGACGAGCAGCACGTGAGAGGAGGGCTGATCTGCTCCGAAAGGCGTGTGATTCACACGCAGAGTTTTGCAAAGTGAACTCCATCAACTCCTCAACACTGGGAAAAAAATTCTTAAGCATATCGAAACTTAAGATAAATGTATTAAACTGCAAGTAAATACATTTGAGAATGTTTACAAAATTATTATAAATATTTTACAAACAAAATTTGGAACATGTATTTAAAATTTTTATTTCCATTGAATTTTAACGTTTTTGAGTAAAAATAAGAGTAGTGTGGCCATTAGAATGCCTGCAATTTGGCTAATGACAGCAGTGAGATGCAAGAGATTCGGTTGAAAATAAGTCGCAATTCCCTGGAATGATTCTTCTAATGCAGAGCAGAGAACTAGATAGATAGATGTGCATTTGCAGATGCAGATACAGCTGCATTACTCTGATGATCTGTGGCCTGCTACTCGCCTCTTTTTCGGACAATTCGCGGACTGAATTGGAATTCGCATCTGCAATTCACATTCGCTTAGAAATACCAAAGAATCCAAATGAAGAGAAGAGCACAGAGCACGCCTCTCACTTCGCGATGCCCAGATGCAGATACTCAGATGCAGATACAGATACATTTACCAGCACAAAGAACATTTGGATTGAAGAATCCAAAGCGAATGCAGGGCGGTCAAAGGGAGGGGATGATGCGAAGGCGGCTTCTTGGACCAATTACTTAATTTAGCAATAAAATTGCAGCCAGCAAAGAGCAGAAAATCGAGAAACCGAGAGAGAACTGAAAGAATTGCATCTTCAAATGTTGCATAAGAGCTGAACTGGCGGGGCAAATATGAGATTCCCTCATTGCCCCCGAGAAAAAAGGCGTCGCATTCATGAGAAAAATAGGTTAGTAGTGCATCAAACGGAATGAGAACCATGGGTACTTAGATCTAATAGGTACTTTAGAGCAGTTTGTCTTTCCTTCCCAAAATATTTTCCTCCTTAAATATTGTATGATCCAATAAAAGCAATTAACTGAATCAGCTAACTACTTACTCTTCCCCTAAAGGCCGCTTTATTAATTAGCAAGCTAAAAAGGCGAATGAGTGAGCTCCCCTTAAACCCCGTGGGCGATCTCGGATGATCTGAGTTGGCTGCACACTTTTTCACGCTGACTCAGGCCAATATATTCTCGAAGAGAATTTCACGAGTCTCCGGCTTATTTCTTGTCAAAGGTGAGCATGGTTTCGGCGTGAGTAATGCGACGACCCTGAACCCGAATCCGAACCAAGTTAAAGTGGCTTGGCTAATGCATCTGAAAATATTACGAGTGTGTGTATTTTTGCCTTGTTATGAAACGAAACAACAAAAACCGAGAGTTACCCCTTCTAGAACCGAATTTTCTCGCACTTGCATGGATTTTGGCCCACACAATCGCCTCCCGTTTCCAGGATAAGTCTTCTCATGGCATTCAGGGAGCTTTTTATGGCCTTACCATATTTAGTAGGACTTATTTCCGGACAAGTCTTCCAGGAGGAGATGGCGAAGATGATCTTTTCCTCCTGCGGATTGTAGCAGACCCCATAGCCGTCGGATATAAGGGGTCCGTAGGCCATGAAGCCCTCGTGGGAAGTGGCTACCTGAGAGGTGAAGAGTTGAAATGTCACCGATCTTACGAAACCCGTTGACGTAAAGAATTCCGGCAGTGGCAGTCCATTCTCCAAAGCCATCTGCTGCAATCCAAAGAGGTGGCGATCGATGCCCTGTCCATTGATGGCCTCTTTGATCAGTTTCTCGTGGGCATCCACCGCCCTTTGCAGGGCTGCCAGCTTCTCATGACTCGAAGCCCCCTTCGATTGCATGGCCAGGACAAAGGATTTTGATTCATTGGAGGTGGATCGTATGGTTTCCGTGCGTCCCTCACAGAAAATCCTCAAGTGCGCCGACTCGTACTGGGCGGGTATTTTCCCGTGCATCGAGTAGTAGGCCAAACTCAGGGCCATCTGGATGTAGCTGTCCGGATTCAGGCCCTGCGCCTTGATGAAGCACTTGCCGTGGCACTCGAAGTGGAACACGTTCATCAGCAGTTGACTGGATATCCTTTGGATGTTGCGCCTGGCCTGGCACAGCCACAAATTGATGCACTCGTTCACAGGCTGAAATTTCAGCAGCTTAAACGGGATTTCCTTGTCCGACTTGCAGTCATCGCAACCATAGTTCTCCTCGTTCCTAAAGATATAGGAGAATTTTGATTTAATTGAAAATAATTTTGGTTAAAATTAGCCTACACTTTCTGCTGCACAAAGTCCATCAGCATGGCCAACGGCTGGCAGTCGGCGGGGGAATGTTCATAGCAAAAGCCAGCCAATCCATTTGGATTGACTATCAGCTGGATGGTCTTGTCCATCCAACGATTGGCGCTATTCTGGCGCAGTCCACCGCCATGGAGGAACTGGTGTGCCTGCACAATCCTCTCCTTTCCCTTGGGAACTGGAACACACTGGTCCAGGCAGACCAAGAACAGGGATTGCTCAATGGTTTCTACGGCATCGGCGTTTCCATGGGGACAACAGAGTGCAGAGTAAGCCTCTGCCCAGTTGCTTCTATTGTCGTGGGTCAGCAGGCCGAAAGGTTCGCCCTTTTCTACGGGGCAGTTGAGAATCTTCTCCAAGGCATCTCTCAGGCTGTTAGCACTCAACAGTTTTCCACTCTCCGAATAGATAGGTAACTTGTAGAACTACAAAGGTTAAGAGGAATTTAGTTAAGATCACTATGGACGGCAGTCCATGTAGTGACGAAGCGCACCAGGAGAGTGTGCGAAGGCGACTATCACTATGGACGGCAGTCCATGTAGTGACGAAGCGCACCAGGAGAGTGTGCGAAGGCGACTACTATATATACACGAAGAAATGAAAATCTACTGTGATGGTCCGATCATAATGAATGATACACCTATCGAAAGGTATTGCAAAAACTTAAAGGATTGCATACCAAGACTTTAGGAAAATCAATTGGCTTGGGAGAGAGAGCGGGGAAAGTGAAAAAGTTAAAATTTCGAAATTTGGAGCTGTTGGGGCCGGTGGGGATAAATGCCCCCTCGCAATGTTTTACTTGTATTCCTTTTGAAAATACCCGTCGAATGAGGGGTCATTTGTCAAAATCCGACGCTCCGTTCAAAAGTTATAGCCAAAATAAGATTTTCTTCTTCTTCCCAAAATGAAAATTTAATTCTGTTTGTCCACTTGTCCACTTGTCCAAAATATGTTTTTTAAGTTCTGAAAATTTGATATGACGTTCATCACATCGATATAAAAAACTTTTGTTCTACCACTTTTGGAAAAACTAGCTAGTTTAGCGGGAAAACAGCTATAAATAGCTAAAATTCGGAAAGCCGTAACTTCTATACTACTAAAGCTACAGACTTGTGCTGCATCTCGTTTGAAAGGTATTTTTAAATGCTATAAACGCCTTCTATATGCAATTTGAGTAAATGTAATAGTTAAAAAGATATGAACAAAATAAAATTTGTTTAAACTTTTTTTTTAGCTTTTTTTTAATTTTCTCAAAAACGGCTCTAACGATTTTCCTTACAACTTTAAACTGTATAGCCCTTGAGATTCCTTAAATTTTGGTATATAACACATTACTGTAAAAAGTCACGTTTAAAAGTTATTTTTATACGAAAATAGCCACTTTTGCCAGCTCGAACAATTAACGCTCCCTGAGTATTGAATTTTGTGGGAGGGTATCCGAACTGTATTTTAGGGTCATGGAATCAGTAAATTTGCACTTAAGAGTTCCATATAGGAATCTTTTGTTCTACGACTTTTGGAAAAAGCCGCTACTTTAGCGGGAAAAAGCTAAAAATAGCTAAATTTCTTTAGTTTGTAAGTTCTACACTACTAAAGGTACAGACATGTGCTATACCTCGTTTAAAAGGTATTTTAAAATACTTCAACGCCTTTTTAACTTAATTTGTTAAAATACAATAGTTTAAAAATTATGATTGACCAATTTAAATTTAAATGTATATATTAGCTCCTATGAGAGCAAATGTAAACAAACAAAAACTTCTGATATCAAATAAAAACACCTCTTAACGAGGTAAAAAACTAGTGACGACCGCACCTTCAACATACAAAAGTTCTGATATCAACATTTGTGACGAAAAATTATTACACTCGTCATTAAATAGACTTTCTAATATTTTCTCATTCGGCACGCTGCAATAGAAAATGCCTGTGAAGGGAAAAATGCTGGAATAGTTTGCTAGGGCGGGCCGAATGAGAAAATATTAGAAAGTCTATTTAATGACGAGTGTAATAATTTTTCGTCACAAATGTTGATATCAGAACTTTTGTATGTTGAAGGTGCGGTCGTCACTAGTTTTTTACCTCGTTAAGAGGTGTTTTTATTTGATCTTAAGAATCAGGAAGATAAAATTTTAATTTTCTATTAACTTTACTAAAAATAATTCACTATAATAAAGAAAATAATAATATATTAAATCCAATAAAATATAATAAATAATTTAAAGAAAAAGATAAAAATCGAGGTAAATACAAATAGCTTTTGAAATTAAGTTTATTGATATTTGTAAACACTTTTCAGTGATATTAATCACTTACGTTATTATTGTAGACCACCACAACGTAATCGGCATCGCTGTACTGTTCGATTGTATCGCAAAATCGTCCTGGCTTTCGAATCGTGCCAAAGATCTTGCAGAACTGGCTGTTGTCCAGCATATTTTTGCCCATCTTGACCACTGGAATTTGGTTTTGGTACACTAGCTTCTTGAATTCGCAAATAGCGTAAATCGCTTTGGCAGTAAAGTTGAGAAAATCCTGGGGCTCTGTGAACTCTTGAACGGGGAAGGAGAGACTTGGACTGGAGAAGATGGTCAGAGGAGCCTGATAGCTCAAATACGCGGATCTTGTCCACCTTGGAGTCAACCAGTTGTTGCACTTTTCGGCCTCCTCCTCCAGCAGCTCCTGAAGATCCGCTCCCTCGTTCTCCCGAAATTGCTTGACAATCTTCTGTTCCTCCTTGAGTTCCTCCTCGCTGAGAAGTGGTTCTATACTGCTGATATAACTGGCGAGGCTTTGTTTCAGTGGAAGAGCCGGAAACCTTTTTAACTCGTGTTTCGGAGATTCACTGCCTTTTGGACTTTTATCTAATTCGGAGCATTTACTTGGAACTTTTTCGGAGTCGCATTTTACTTTGCAATTTAGGGATTTTGATAAAGGCGGCTTACATGATTTTTCTTTTTTCTCTGGAGGACCCGTAGAGCTTTTGATTTCTTTTTTAGATGGGGGTTGTGAAGGACCCAAAGATTTTTTAATTTCTTTAGCAGGCGGTGGTGGCAGAGGAACCTTTGCAGCGGAACCTCCGGTGGACTCTTTAATTTCTTTAACTGGTGGAGGCGGCAAAGCCTTTGGCGCAGACTTTAAGTTATCTGGAGGCTTAGCACCTTTTTTGGGAGCTGAGGCAATAGAAGATGAAGCTTTCTTCTTCAGAGAACTTTTAGAGGAGCAGCTAGCAACACCAGAACTTTCCTTTGCCGAAGCGCAAGAATCTATTTCAGACTTGCAGGGTTTAACTTTTGGGTTAGAGCAGGGATTATCTTTAGGTTTATCACCACCATCAGCGGATGCTCCTCGTGGACCATCTCGGCATGGATTTCTTCCCATAGGAAAGGCCGACAAGATCGGCATGGAAAAACTGGAGGATGGCAGTGGTGGTAGTTTTCCATCTGTAAATTGCGGTTTTGGCTTGGGTTTAGGTTTTGGAGGAGCATTGGCGGGCTTAACCTTAGGTTGTCTTGAATTGACAACACCCTGTCTCGAAGATTTTTCTTTTGGCGGTTTTTCCGGCGGTGCAGGCTTAGGTTGTGAAGAACTACTTGAAACAGTGGCTGTCTTTTTAGCCGGGGATTCTTTCATGCAAGTGTCTTCTTTCTTTTCTTGCTTACATTGTTTTTTAACCGGAGCTTTTTGTTTTTTCGTTTCCAGAGACTTTCCTATCTTTGTTTTTTTTGTTTCAGGTTTTGTTGCTGCACATTTGGATTTCTTACCATTTTTCTTCCCGTCTGTACAGGGGTTCCTTCCCGATGGGAAAGCTGAATTTTTTGGCATGGCAAATCCAACCTTTGAATTTGATGGTATCTTCTCTGATTGAGGATTATTTGGCGGGCTCGCTACCTTTGGCTTCGCTTGAGGTGTTGAACTTACAGGAGCCTTTTGTTTATCCACCGCCTTTGTTTTAGTCGAAGAGTTCCCTTGAGGAGCGGTTTTAACTGGGGAATTGGCTTTAGATGGTGGTTTGGGTACTTTTTGGGCCGAGGAGCAAGGTTTGGGCTTCTCAGCTCTACTTCCGTCGACACAGGGATTTCTTCCCACCGGAAAAGCCAACTTTTGTGGCATGGTAAATCTTTCGGCGAGAGGCGGAAGACTTGCAGATTCTTGAGGTTTACCTGGAGCCACTGCTTTTGTATCTTGTTTTGATGATCGAATTTCGCTAACCTTTGGATTGGATGGGGATTTTGAAAGCTCTTCAATAACGCCAATTCTTTCTTTTGGATTGTTTCCCTGTTGGGGTGGTATTGCCGAGCCCATAATGGAATCTAAAGATTGCAGATTTCCATCTCCATGGCAATCCTTACAGTTTGCAATCAACATTTCTGGAAAGCCTTGAGTGTTCACAGAATTCTTTTCATAACAGTTCTTGCAGTTGAAAATTTGCGGTGTTTCCAATTTTATTTGAGGCGGCTCTAAAGGGCTTTTAGATTGTGGTTGGAAGTCCTGGTTAACAATAAGGTTAATACAATCTACATTTTTCTTCAACTTCTGGCTGCTGGAAACTGCGGGATTTTGGTCCTTGGAACTAGAGATTAAAGGTTCTTTAAGTTCTTTAGACTTGCCATTATCACCCGACTTATTTGAAGACGCTAATGCCCGACAAAATATTTCCAAAATGGGTGTTTCTGATTTTTTTTCTTTTCCAGGTCTCAAGCGTGCGGAAATCGTTAGTTGGCGAGCTTCGATGGCTTTCATTGCCTTTTCGTAGAGTTCTTTCGGAGGTAAGTATGACTTGCCCTTGCTGTACCATCGTATCCGGTGCTTGCACTTAAATTTGTCAAATTTTATTAGGTTTTTAAAAATGGTCAAGTTGTTGAGGAACTTACGATGCTCAGAAAACTTTCGGCTCCTAGAAGGACCCTCATGTTGCTGTCCTAACAAGGCCTAATTTAAACGGTTTGGGGCCGAAAGAGATTGTATTTTGGAGGTCTGTTTATTTTAGGTTAGACATATTTTAGAATTTAGACATATATCTGAAAGTAAAGTCTGGTAAATTGTTGAGCAATATTAAATTATACAGGAAATTATCCCAAAAAATATTTATTTCCTCTCAGATTTTGGCGGCATATTGGTAGAGAACCAATGATTTTCTTATGTATTCACTGTAAAACGCGGTTATAAATCACACAAAACTTTTAATAAATTCTTAAATGAGAGCGTCTTGATTAGTTTTCCGCTTGAAATTACTTTCTGTGCATTTCCGCAAATCAATTTCAAGATTCCCCTTAAATGGTTCCATCACCCTCGAAATTGGAGCACACCAAACAAACTCTGGCGTCGCTTCATTAACCCATAGAACTGGGAGCTGTTGCACATGCAACGATGCATTGATTTTGACTCCTTCCCGAGTTCCGCGAATTGGGAGCGGTGGACACCGAGAATCGTTTGCTGCCTGCTGGCAAATATTAACAAAATCAACACCTCGGAGGCCTCGGCTTGATTGCTTTGCCAAGTGAAGTAGCCATATTATGATTATTGCGAACTCGCCTCTCGACTCTCCGCGAGTGACGCAAACGAAGCTGAGCCCACAGAGTGAAAAAAATAAGAAAAATAAAATGCAATAATTGCATATTGACCCATTTTCTTAACAATGCATTGCGAAGGGCGCTCGAGGGGCGGGGCAAGTGGGCCTGGGAGTGTTTGCAGGTTACGCATGCGTGAACGTTGCCTTCATTTAATTAGGCGGCGACACCTGCGCGGAGTCGGAGACGGATCCGAAGTCCCAGTCGCGGTCGCAGTTGCAGTCTCAATTGCAGACGTCGCCATCAATCAGCAAATCAGCGAACGAGGCAAACAAGGCGGCAAGTGAGGCGTGAAAACGGCGAACAAAACTGCAGAAAAAAGAGAAAAACAGCCAGGAAGAGGTGATTTTTTAAAGAAATAACTTTCAATACGCTTTCTTTTTACAGGCCACTTAATAAAGTAAGATCCAAATAATAACACAGTGCAACATGAAAAATGTAACCGCAATTCTGATTTGATGGGCGGAAAGAACTCATCGAAATAAGCTAAAACCCATTTGGGTTTCTCTGGCTTAGCTCGCGTTTACCTTTTATAGCGAGTTAAAGTTTTACATACAAAATTTATTTGTAACGGCCATATCTTGTGAACCGATTAAAATTTCACTATCAAGTCTTCAGTGATTATGTAGCTATGAACCCAAGGAACTAAATTGACAAATGACTCTTGCGCACTTAGCACCTAGTGCACCTAGCGCGTTAAAAACAAATTTGCCTAATTTTTCGATTTTTAACGCGCTAGGTGTACGTCTTCGCAAGAGTCATTTGTCAATTTTGTTCCTTGGGTTCATAGCTACATAATCACTGAAGACTTGATAGTAAAATTTTAATCGGTTCACAAGATATGGCCGTTACAAATAAATTTTGTATGTAAAACTTTAACTCGCTATAATAGGTAAACGCGAGCTAAGCCAAAGAAACCCAAATGGGTTTTAGCTTATTTCGATGAGTTCTTTCCGCCAATGAAATCAGAATTGCGGTTACATTTTATAACCCTAAAAATGTTGCACAGTGTAATTATAGTCCTTTAAAACGTAAATAATATTAATTTACTTATAATTTCTTGGAAATAAATTCATTCATAAATGTACTAACAATTTTATTTTTTATTTTGTTCTTTATTATTCATTATTCTAACCCTAAAATTCCGCTTAAAATAATTTTATCTTTTGCATTCTAAAAATAGATTTAATCTTAAAATAATATTCAGAAAGAAAAATCTAAATTATAGGGTCTAAGGGTATTCAAATTTATAAGGCATCTTAATGTATTAATATTTAAAATTGTACAGAAAAATTTAAATATTCTAAAATTCATTATCAAAAGGTTTGATTTACTAAAAGACTTGAATAAGGTGTGAAATGGATAGGGTATCGGAAGAGAGCGATGCTGAAATAAAATGAAAACGAAAACGCAGCAAAGAGTGCTGCACAAATGAAAACGAGAATGGAGATGGAGATGTGGATGGGGTTGGGGGATGGGGTCGGCGATGAGGAGGGGGTCTTAACGGGGCGGAATCGGGGCCGAGGGGCGTGGTGTTTAAGCTCATTTGACAATGAAGTGCTTTGAGCCTGACGACTGCGTTTGGGCGCGTTTTTATTATTTGCCTGCCCCACTTTGCGTACAGCGGCGATAATTGACGCCACGGCGGCTGCAACTGCAGCACCACCGCATCACCACCGTCACCACCACCAGCACCACTGGCAAAAACAACAAAAGCAAGGCTGCCTTGCGATGGCCCACAATTTGGACTGCACTTTATTAAAGTACCCATTGGAATGGAGCCACCCAATCGCAATCCCGAGCCCAAAGTGCGTCGCGTGTTTGCGTGAGTGTTATTCACTTGAGGCCATCATCAGCATCGTCGATGCATTTTGCCTGAATTGCATTTGTCAGGTGTTATGCAATAGTAGAGGTTGCAGCCATGTCAATTGGCAACCCGGCGTTCAAATAAAGGTTCAGTAATTTGGGAGAGCGGCAGTGATTGGGGGTTTTATTTTTCTCGGTGCACTGCGAATATTGCGGACAAGTTTTGGAAAGCATCAAAATAATTTTAACAAAATAGAACGGGGTTGAGTAAAGGGCTAATATATAAGTTAGCAATGTAAAAAATTATCATTAGTTATCACTTCAAAAACACGAAAATTATTGTTATATTTTTAATTTCATAAATTTACAAATAATGTTCTTCTGCATTTGAATGTAAGACTTTTACAACATTTTTTTTGTAAGTAAGACAAGAACAAAAGAAAAATGGTTTATGTACTGATTTTAGCTAACGAATCCAATTCAACACCGAATTTATTTGCAAATATAAGAAACCTATTTTGCGAGGGAGTATTTTAATAAAATAGAAATTTCTTCGCTACCCGGGCTAGCTTTGTATGTATTTCCCTTGCTTAAGCTCCATGGGATGAGAGAATTTCAATCTGAAAAATAAGCTATTCCTTAGCCGTTTCTCTCTGATCCCGCTGGCATCATTACTCAATCCAAGGCTTTGTGCAAATTCCCATCTACAATGGCAAAGGAAAACGTTGATGTTGCATAGCATTTTTGTTGGTTTATTGTTGGCTTTTCTCTGGCACTGAGTAAATGCGAATTTCCTGTGCATTGTTTTGAACTGTTGGCCAAATGATCTGCCCCTCGCCTCTGTTCGCAGTCCACCTGATGACCTCAGCAGTTCGGTTCCAGAGTTGCAATTAGTAGAAAAGTAATTTTCGTTTGGTTTCTTTATTGTTGTTTTGCGGTTGCTTTTTTTCCCCCACCCCTCTTAAATCTCTGCTCAGCGATGCTGAAACAAAAAGTATTCTAACACCCTTTGTTCGCCCGGTTAGTTGAAAATACATACCTATATATATAACTGAGACTTGGTTGGATGCATGATTAATGTCCGCATTGAGTCATGTCCGAAGAGCGTGGAACCATTTCAAAAGCCAAAACCAATTGAACTGAGCGCCGTAAACCGAAAATAAAAGGCGACCGAGCTTCGCTCAGGTTTTGTTTGATAACGCAAAAGCAAAACTCACCGAGAAATGGACAGCGAAATGGTGGCACGTGTAAACATGAGACGTGGATTAGAGCGCCGAACTTCGGAGCGCAACGGGTTAATTTTTATCGCCCTGTGACACACACACAGAGACCATAGCCCAAAGAACAATCCCCACAAGCCACGTAACTCCCCGACGAGAACTGAAATCGACTGCAGTTTTTTTCCCGGCGAAAGTTTCCCTTCGGCACGTACTTGGATTTTGGGTTGGGTGTCACTCCTTGGTTCCACTTTAGTTATCTGCCAAATATTTGGCACAAGAGTCGCCGTATCTTATATCGGGTTGCACAGATTCGGGGGATACCCGATAAGCGACAATCGCTAAACAAAAGGCTGATAAGCAGCAGTCCAAATTCAATTTGCCCTCCATCGATAAGAAATCTTCAGCAGGGGGATGCGAAACAGAAGGGAGACCTTAGCCAACGATTTCTCTGTCATTATGCGACTTAAGAGCTAGAAACAGGCCATAAAGTCGGAGATTCGGGGAAGAAGGGGCCATCATCCATCTAACGACAGACACAGACGGAGAGTGACATAATAAATAAATTTAATCAGTTGGCCGAGTGGAAATCTTCCGTTGTCTCTGCTGAGTGGAAATCCGAATCCGATTCTTGGGCAGCATTAATTTCTGCGTCGACTTATCACTGTGCTGCTGTGGGCCTCTGACTTCTCTGAGCCACCGTTTCGTATTTCGTGCGTTGAGCACTAGTTTTGTTTTTTCCCCTGTTTACGACCTCTTCCATCTTCCGAAGAGCCGGCTTATCTCTCTTTTGTCCCGCTTCTTTCCTACGAACTGAGACAATCCGGCTCGGCCACGCTGCGTATGCTTAATCACGGCCCGAAAGCCAGAGGTCAATTGTGGCGCACAAGAAGTGTTTCAAAATTATTTTTAGCTTCTCAAATTACTAAACCATTTGAAGTCTTATCATGCGGTTGTGAAAGCCATTCTGTTTTCATTCATCGAATGAATCCGATTCCCGATTCCCCGTTGACCCAATTCTAGGCGAGACCCAATTGACGATTCTAGTCTTATGCGATAATTAACTTTTACTTTCGGCCGTTTCGTCGCGCGCTTTTATTTTGATTTTGATTTTGCTTTCAGTTGCCGTACGGCAAACAAGTCCATTAAACATTCACACAATTTATGCAAATGAAACGGAGCTGAAATTAATTCTAAACAAATTCAAGCGAACAGCGCAGAATGTTTACGTTCGCGTCGTGCGGCACTTGACTAATTAACATATTTATGCGATTTATGCGAAGCGCCTCTTCATTTCAATATCGAAGTCGAAGATTTTCTTGCGATGTAATGTGCTAATTGGCACTCACCTGTCCAGTTGCACCTGTCTTGGTCACAGAGCGGGGTCTTCAAGGACTGTTTGTAAATGAAATTTGTAGCATTCGCTTCCGCTTTGGGCTTTTTTCCTCTTTATTGTAATTCTCAGTGGGCTTTGCAGCAGCGTATTGGAAACCAGTTGGCAACCTGTTGGCCAGAGTTCTTAGTATCTATAAATTACATTTTACACTCGACTCGATGACGACGATAATGATGATTGGGTGGTGGAAAAAGCCGCCTCTAATTCCACTCCAAGGCCAATTCACTTAGCTATTCGAGGAATTTCAATTTTCATTTCACGAAAAGCTTTTGAAGTTAAGATTCTTTTGGGACGCATTTAAAGCTTTGTTCCTTCGGAAGAAATAAATTTCATTATAGGGGGTTTCCGCGCTGCCATCGCTGTTATTATTATTATTATTAACGGCACAAAAGAAACTCTTCGTCATCGTCTGTCAAAGTTGAAATTCAACCAATATATGTATGCACGTTTTTTCCATCCAATGTATTTCCACCACGTATGCTGTCGGCGGGATTCAGGACACGAGTCCTGTTTGCATTGCAAATTATATGGCAGACTTCGATGTGTAGCCGGTCAGAGAAAAAATCCTCACCCAACCCGGTCAAAGTAAAAGCAAATTGATTTAAGTTGCGGGAAATGAGTGGAAATGCGAAAATGTGGGAAGGCATTGCGAAATATATGCATTCGTAAGGTCGGACGTAGTTTGCGATAATAAATATAAAAGTGTGGAATAAAGCATTGTTAAAAGCCACCAGTTTTTAGTGAAAATTAAACTAATATAAATTAAAAAATTTTTGAAACTGATTAATACTGAAATTTTTAAGCTTGAGTGGCATGCTCTTTTCTTGTTTTTAAAGTTTTTTAATATAATTATTTTATAATTATTATATTTTAAAAAAATATTATAAATATTTTTAATTTAATTTAAAGTTTGACCTCTTTTTATTTGGTAGCTCAAAATCTTGCAAAAGTCATTTACAAAAATTCTGAAATGGTTTTTTATACCCAACCGAACTCATTTAATGCCCTTACCTACTAAAGAGTGGGAAAACCACCGCACTTCAGTACAACATCCAGGGGAAGACAATGCGTTCAATGCACATGCCAGCTGCCAAACCATCTGGGGAAATGTCGCGACGACGGGAAAATAATAAAATACATAAAATGCAGGAATAAAGAATATATTGAAAAGAGAAATATATCTCAAAGAACAATACGCAAATTAATCACCACCCACACGAGACTCGTGCTGGCGTTCTGGCATCCGTTAGCCGTTTTCTCCACAAAAATGCGACAGTCTGAAGTATTTTGCATTATCATAAATTTTATTGCGTATACGCAGCATTGCAGTGGCATCAGCTCAAGCAGACGGCTACTATGATTTTTTCGGGTATCGGAAATGATGGTGAACAGGTTCCAGTGCCGTAAACGATTTTAATATTTATTATTTGGCCCAGCGATGACGTTGTCCGGTGGTGGACACTTTTTGCGCCATTTCTGAGGAAAATCGGGGGCAATGTGGAAAGTGGAAGGCGCTGGCAGCTGTCGGGAGTCGTTTTCAGTTGGCTACTCACGGCGCCTGGCACAATGACAAATTACGAGTTGAAAGTTGAGTGAACTTTGGCGCGACAGTGTCCACTGTTCTCCCTCTTAATTTGGCTATTTGAAGAGCAGAACAGAGGTATTTTGTATGCAAGAAAGTGTTTGTCATGATCTAAAAATGCAAATGATATTGTGAGATAATCGGGAATATTATTTGTGAGGAGAAGCGATATGTTTAAAAAGGAATTTTCGAGACCTTGGTTTATGGTAAAAAAATAATTTATTTATTTTGCCTTTTAAATTTAAAAAAGGTCTGATTTTGTCAAACTGCGGACTTTAAGTATTATCTTTTTATCATCATCAACGGCTTATTTTTCATAGAAAAGAGTATCTGTGAGTGAGATTTCTACTAGATCTTTCTGCCATTTTGGTTATGGTCTCCCTAGTTCTTCGGTCGTAGTCTCCATCCTATTTTCCCCTCCCGCAGACAGCTGTCAGTGGTTCAATCTTTGGCTCCGCCGGTCGAGGCCTTTGAAATTGATGAGGCTTTTGTTGCTGCCTTTGGCAAATGAGGCGCAGATAAGCGTCAACTTTGACGCCCTCTTGAACATATTTTTTCAGTCGGTCTCATTCTTTCTAAGTTTCCGATTCGGTTTCGTTTCGTTTTCCCCTTCAGAGCTCTTGTTTTTCGTACTGCTTTGGTTATCATCGAAACTGTTGCTTCTTCTTTGACAGAGGCAAACAGGCGAAGAAAAAAATTTCTGGCCGGTCTTTCGGTTTTTGTGTCTCTGGGCTAGGCTCATTTGAACCCGATGAACCTTGTTTCATTCCCTTTTACTTTTTTTCCGTACATATATTTTTTAAACATTTTTGTTCGAATTGTTTCCTATTTTTTTGTACGTCGTGCTGTTGTTTTTGCCGTTTGTGCGTGACATATTTGTGTGAGCATTTGACTCTTCGCCTTTTTTTCCTTTTGGGGGTAACCATTTGTTTGTCTGAATGCTTGACTCGGATTTGTTGTCTGGCCCTCTATTTTCCCTTTTGGGGTATGGAAACTTGCCTATGGAAGAGGATACTTAGGGCTTATCATTCAGAGGGATCGATGAGGTAGGCTCAAGAATGGAACCTTCTGACTGCTATGCAAATGATGAACAAGATTTGAGAGAATTGAATGAATTGCAATAAATAAATTTAATGTCAAAGAAGCCGTCACAAGAAGCCGTTTAAACTAAATGGGGTCTACTTTTGCCAAATGTATATGTTTTTCTTCTGATACGAGCTTTACTATATTTTAAATATAAGAATTTTGGAACAGATTAGTTTAAGGAACCAAAAATCAAAGGACTTTAACATTTGAATTATAAATAAATATATTAATATTTTATTATAATACATAGTATACTTGTTCAATCAGAATATAATTTTCTTGAAAGTATAATGTAATAAGTTTTTTAAATTTGTTTCCAAGACTAGAGTAGTTTAACTTCGGATATTTTATAGTTCTTTCCCACATTTGTAGGCTCTCTGTACAAACGATAGAGACAGCTGCACATTTAGTGGGAAAGGGTGGAAGATACTGGATGGAGGGACAAAATCATCACTCATCGCTGCTTGCACTGATTCCGCAGCTGCTGCTGCTGTTGCATCCGAGAAAATCCCCCAATGAATAGCAAGTTGCAAACTGCATTTGAATTGCAAACCCAAGTCCCCTCCCCGACGACCCCTCCTGTCAAGCAGCAACTACCCACATTAGTTTAGCATATGTTTTACATAACTGAGAGTCGGAACCGGAGGCTGGGACCACGGCAGTTCCCCAAAGCTGAACTGAATCCTCGGCTTATGCTCCACTTCTGGCTGTCTGAACTTTTCGGAATTTTCTTTTTCATTTTCATTATTTTGTCTTCATTTTTTTTACACAGAAAACTATAGTTCTGGTACAAAATCTAAAATTTATTACGTCAAATATAATGCCTAGCAATAGTAATATACATTTTTTGCACTTTTAAAATATTTATTTTTTCTATTTACTTATGAAATTAAAATCATATTTGCATTTTTAAACATTATATCGATGCATATGTACTAATAACGAATAACCTTAACCAATTAATGGTTGTAAATATAATATATTTGTCAGTGTAGCTCGGGACTTCCTGTTTGTCCTATCGCTAATCTCCACTACATCTTTCGGATCGAAATTCTAGTTTCGTTGCTGCTTCGACGGAATCAAAGATTGAGCGTTTCGGTGGTCCACGAAATGTACGCAGCTCAAAAACAAAATTTATTGAAATGGCAAAAGGAAGACCTTGATCTTTAGATTATCACATCAATAAATGGTTTTCGTTTTTTATTTCTTATAATTTTATTTTGTCGCAGTCGCTTAGCCGCTGCTCTTTTTTTGGCGGCGTCTTCAGCATCTCGTCTTCTACCTCTTGTTGTTCTTGTTCTTTGACGTGAAAGAAGCGAAAACGAAACCGAAATCGAAATGAAACGGAAACTGGTGGAACCAGTCGAACGGCAGATGAAAAAACGACATAAAACCAAACCCACTGAACTGACCAAACCAAAAGAACTTCTTCTTCGGCTAATTAAGAGTTTTGGTTAGCGCCAGCTAACTTGTATTCGAATTCGTTGATTTTGTTCTCGAAATCCAAGATCTCGGGCCATTAATTTAAATGCAACTCTATTAGGCGAGTCTTTGTGCATGAAGTCACAGTCGTCGCCCCATCTCGACTTGAAGATTGCTTCTCGCAAATGTATTCCACAAATGACGCTTACGTGATTACATAAAGACCCATAAAAAGTGATTTGAACTTGAAATCGCTAAATGCGTCATGCAATTGAAACAGAAACACAAAAAACGGCGCTTGTTAAAAAAAAGCGACTAGAGAAAATCACTGAAATCTGTGGAAATAAAAACGTACTAGCCATAAAATTGTTACAATGACAACGGACAGGCAATGGCTAAAACAACGCCAACAACAGCGCAGTTTGCCAGTAGATCAAATTGAATAACTGCTTTAGCTTTCAGCCTCTACAAAAACAACAACAGCAGTCAACTATATAGCAAGAAGATCAACAAAAGCAGGCAAAGTCGAAAAGAGCGCATCAATTAGGCTTATAACCATGTACATATATACCTCTCTCTATAGCGTATATAGTATAACATTCGTGTTCTTGACGATGTTGCTGCTGTCACTGCAATTGCTGTTGCTGTTGCTGCTGGCCTCTGTTAAACGACAATTGCTGCTGTCGTAACAGATGTTGCTGCTGCTGTTTTTGCAGATATTCTTACGGCTGCTGTGGCTTTTTGCCTATGCGAATTTTGCCATTTGGTTGTATGATATTGTGTTTCCCATTGCCGGAGGTCCTGATGTAGCTGCCTGTGACTTTTAGTGTTGCTACTTACTTGCTGTTGCAGATGTTGCTAATGTGGCTTTTGGTGTTGCATGTCTTGTTAGTATGACTTTTAAAGCATGTTTTAATTTGTTCATAAATTTATAATTTAAAAGTGGTTAACAATTGAACATTTCTATACATTTATTTAAAAGTTTTTAAGTTCTTAACTTTGGTTTTAAGCTACAATCTATTTACTTTTGAAGCTTTATTTACCTCCACAAAATTTTTCTGTTTTCTAAACGATTTTTTTTACTAGTAGTATTATCTAGATAAATGCAAATCTGTGATGTCTATGCAAATTCGTATCCAATCTCTTATGAAATAAAGAATTAATGGCCACCTCGTGCATGTAAATACCAAGTTCAATGAAAATGAAATGAAGAGGCCTTTGCACACCACATTACTCACCTGCTCAAGTGTGAAATGTAATTAGAAGACATGTTCCATCTGGCGATCAGATAACGAGCTTATGTCAGCCTCCATTCTGACTCACAAAACCCAGGGAGACTCTTGGCCAAGACAAATCCGACAACATTGTCAAACAAGATGCCTATCTCGAGAGCGTGCAATTCGAATTTGCAAGCTAACTCAGTTGATTTTGCCTTGGAAATGGCAAAACTCGTGCAATCTGTTCTGATTTTTGTTTGAAAATTCTCTTGAATTATTTGCAAGGACCAAATAAATTAACTAAAAAGCCTCACAGCAATTGAATTTCGCTTTCTATGGCAAACAAACGAAATGTCACTGTGGGTTAACTCAGTCGAGGAAGCCGCTTAGAGGCAAAACAAATTAGCAGCAAAATATGGCCAAATGGCAAGATGCAAATGCAAATTCAAATTCGAAAATTGGATTGTCCGGGCTTTGCTGTTTCTGCCCGGAGGCCAACTGTTGTTGCCGGAAGCGAAATTCTCATGTCCTGCGGACCCGAAATTCGCATGACAATGACAATTATCCGAGGCTAGTGACTATTATCCCAGCCCCTTGCGAAATGCTCGTGGGGACACGCCCACACAATGAGGGATAATTGTGAGTTACGCATACGCCAAGTGGGTCCCAGTATGGGTTTGATTTTATTGCCCACCGCCAGGACCCCAGAGCCAAAGCCAATTTGAGCCTGGCCCGAGCAATTTGGCAAGGGGAAGCCAAACAGGCGAACGGAAAAAAATGTGAAAATGAAAATGGGCAGAGACACACATTTTCGGATGCCCATAGAAATTTCCAAGTTTCCTTTTTTTTTGAGGGGGAATCCCCTTCGGTAAATTGAATTGAAGCGTCGCCAGAATGGGCAAGGCATCAATTCAATATCAGGAGGCTGTCTGCTCACCATATGCGTCTCTCTGCGTGCACAGGGAGAAAAAGTGTCTATAAATATATATTAGTGTAAAAATTATGTATGAAAATTTTTGTTATTCAAGCCTTAAAAACTTTAAATCGATTTATAAAGTTAAGTCTAAATTTCATATTAAATAAAAAATATATTTTTAGTGAGGCGAACACATTTAGTATTTTTCAATTTCTTCAAACACTCATTTTCTTTCGGTTTCGATATATGTATATAAGTGGGTTTCGGGAACAAGGACACGGGAATCAGCACAATTGGGTTCCTTGAAGGACCCGGCCCAATCAGTCGAGTGAAACTGTCGTTGGTAATTGATTTCGGTTGGCCCAGCCCGAACTAATTAAGTTATACGATTTCCTCTCCATCTTGGCAGCGCAGCTCCTGCAGTATTTGATTATGTTCTAATAATTAGCGATAGTTATGCAATTAATTCATGCTGTCATCGTCAACAACATCAATGATCCCAAACGTGTTTGTTTGGGGAATTGTATCGCCCGGGTCTTGGTTTAACATGGTAGTTCAATATGTACCACTCGAAGCAAAAAGCTTCCGTCTTGAGGTGCTCGAGTTTTTCGGTTGGGAATTTGATTGACTCGAGGAAATATATGGCCTTGTTTAGATTCTCAACCAATGGGGTCCGCGTGCGTGTTAAAATGCGCAATTTAACTGAAAATATTGGAGCAAAAACACTTTGGTGTTGAAAGTATTTCAGTACCTATTCTACTTACTATCATATTGCATGGTCAGATCATTGTATTTGCAGGCATATGTAACAGTGACGTTCTGGTAGTCCGTAAACAAGATGTTGGTTTTGAAATAGGCTTAGGGAGTATTTTAAAAATAATGAAACAAATAAGTGATATAAACCAATTTACAGGACTCACGACTATTTTGTACATTGTATGAGGCACAGCGACGCTGATAAACGGGCAAGTCCAGTGGTGTTGTAGCATAGGCAAACCAAACACCCAATAACTAGTTCAAAACCAAATACTTCTAGCAATAACCATAAACATTTAACTTAAATACTTACTCTTTTCTTGTTTACATTCTTCAAGGTCTTAACTTTGGGGCACTTACTTACTTCGAACGAAGTTATCAACGGCTTCTCCGTTCCCGTATGAAAAGCCTTGGTAACGTTACGTCCATTGGAATTTCCCACTACTAAGAGTAGAACAGTCAGTACTAAGCCTAAATAGATCAACCGCATTAGTATAGTTCTCCGTTCAAAGTAAATACTTTATTTTCCATCATTTGGTACGGTCTTAAAATTAATATAAGGGTCTTTGGCTTATTAACATGGGCTGGCTAATGAATTCGTTGCGGTTTTTAAAGCGACTACTCGGTTTTCCATCGCTGACAAAGTTTACGTGCTGCATTCGACCAAAGTTTTGGTTTTATTTGTTCAATTCATTCGACTTTTGTGCAGTATTGTTATTTTGTGAGGCAATTGCATAACGAATGACGGTATGACGCCTCACCGATATTGTTGTTTTGGATTCTTTTCACATGTACAATGTACATATTCCATCACGGAAACGTGCAGCGGAATCGGAAACGGGGCACGGACATTCGCAATTACACTCGCCCGTTGTCTGTCGATATATTAACTGGGTCCGTGCAATTTCTGTTCCAGCGATTTACATCTGCATTTGCATCGGCTGCTGCTGCTGCTGATGCGATTATGTCATCGCCAATTGGTTCACTGATTCGACAAGGTTCCGATGTGTCTTGGTCTCGGGCCTCGAGTTGTAAATAGTTATTTTAGTCGGCGGAATGATTCTATCGCTGCGTCCTGCCTTCCTCTGGCTAGTAATGCTGCTGCTCCTGATGGAACTGGTTGAGGTGTGGTCCTCTTGCTGTGCCTGTCCAGCAACCCGCTGCAAAATCCCACAGTGGCCCTGCTGCAATAAGAAGTCCAAGTGGTACCATTCAGTTTTCGGTTGAGAAGTGAAGATGGTAAATAAAATATTTCTCTAAATTGAAATTAAATATATTTGAAAAATCTCTTGTCGAAGTTAAATCAATCATTATAAATAACACCCTATGATTGCTACACCGTTTTTCTCCCACCCACGTAATTTAATTTAAAATGCCATATTGCGTATTGCTCTCTTTCTACGAGAGAATCTACTAGAGAATCCGCTCAAATTTACCAGTATTGCATGGGAAAAACAGTAAACGTATAAATACCAAAAATTTACCATGCGCATATCGATTTGATACCGTCGTGTTTATTTTGTTTAATAAACTAACATGCAGTTTATCACCAATATCCCCAAATATTTTATACAGTTAAGCCAGTAAAGTAAAGTTACCTTATCCATTATCAATATGACCATATTTTAAGAACCTTTTAAAATCTCTTTAACTTTCATGGCGGCAAAGTGCTTGCCTTCAAGCATGAACGCTCTACTTTTAGGGGCATTAAACAGCATAATTTATTTATTTTCAATTAAAATCTGTTCAGACTCATCGCCTGCTGCGCCTGCTACTCCTGCTGCGGAATTTTCGCGCTTACGGAGAAGCTCTCATTTTTGGTCAATTTTGCGCAACAATTATGTGAGCCCACGAACTTTAGCCCCGCTTTTTCCACCCTCCCACAGTCGCCCCGCAACTTGACTGCTCGACAACGTCAAATGATTTATTCAATTTGTGCTATGAAGCGTAAACTTTTTGTTTGCTCGTTGGCTGCGGAAGTTCGCTGTGCGAATCAATCGCGGCAGTCGGGGATTCTCCTGCCCCCGGGAACCGCAATTTAAATAGTTTTTCCACATGACAATGACCGAGATATACATTCCCTGGCCCAGGAGGTCAAACTGGATTTGAATATTTAACCTGATGCATTGCTGCGGTTAATAGTGATAGAAAGGATATATAGTGGATAAATCCAACCAATTATAATTACAATCGGGTTGCTCTGCCAGATAAAATGTTCAACATTATTGCACTTTGCAGCTTCATTTGTTTACGACTGCTGTTCTTCGGTTTTCCACTCCTCCGGAGGTTCCCTTTATTTTACGACAGTTGGGCAAAAAAGTTTTCTTTTTACAGCGTTATTAAGTTAATTACTTTGACGTCGAAGTGCGGAACTCGGACGGGTGTTTATGGAATGCCGGCCTGCAGACTCATACACCCAGAAAAATTGAGAACGAAAAAAATCAACATCGATCGATCTTGATTTTAGTATTCGTATTCTCACTTTTTTCTTCTTGATATCAAGATGAAAGCAGTGTTGATTCTAGTATTCCCAGTCAAAGTCAATCTCAGTTTTTATGTTGTGGAAGAGGGACGTGAGGAAAAGACATCGAAAAAATGAGAGGAAAAGGGCGGAGAGGCCGAATTCCTCTCTTGTAGCTATCGGGCAGTCATGCTTCATGATATCGGTAGCCTAGGGGACTAAAGCGTGCGGATTATATGTTTTGTAAGCGTATAGTCGGAAGTGTGTGTTCAGTCCCGCGTCGAGGCGGAAATTCTTTGCGTTTTTTTTTTTTTACTCATTAATATTTATATTTAATACAAATTAGGATTTTGTTAATCTAACACACATAAATGGCTTAATAAGAGTAAAAACCAAGAACCCAAGAGAACAAAATGTGATTGAACTTTGTACAGCGCCTCATGTGATGCTTCCATGGCGCAGCTGGTAGAGTGTTTGACTGCAAACTGTGAGGCAACGGGTTCGATTCCCACGACCGACCAAAGGTGTTTTTTCCAAGATAGTAAGTTATTTGAATTTTATATTTATCATTTGTTAATTATAATAATTATAATAATTTCAGTTATTGTTTCAGTTAAAATTTGAAACTAAATGTGTTCTTATATACGAACATAGTATAGTGTGACGTCATCCATGTGTTTAAATAAAGGAAAGAAAAATAAGTTGAGAAACGGGGGGAACCAACAACAACACCGACGGGGACAGGAGGGGGTGCAAGAGGCAAAATTCCCGATTCCTCAATTATTTTTTTTCTTCTTCTTATTCAATTTGTATCTTAAAATCGACATCGATTCGATGTTGAAACCGAGAAGACGTCATCTCGATATCGATAGCACACATACTCAAAAACCATTCTCAAAACCGAGATGACATCGATGTTGATTTTAGTATTTTCGATCTCGGCTAGGTTTTGTGATCGAAAATACTAAAATCAACATCGATGAGAACGGTTTTTTTTCTCGGTGTAATTAATAAGCATTTAGTTGGACACACCTCGAGGCGCCAATGATGTTGTCAAAAAGCGTGAGCTGTTAAAAAGTATATTTCATATTTGATTTTTATGATGCATTTCGCACGCCCCTCAATTGAAGGGCGAACGTGCCTGCCACTCGATGATTTCACCAGCCTTCAGCAGAAGAGCACGACGAAGAGAACTGCGGCAGACGGAGAAGAGAAAACCTCGGCGATGGGAAAAGTGAAACCGTAATTGGTGAGGAGTCTGGAATTACTTGAGTTATGGCTGAGGGCTCTTATTGGGATCGAACGCGCTAATTTGATGATAAGATAAATCGGGGAGACAGAGCTAAATCTTGAGGAAATCGTTTTACTAAAAGCATTTCAGAAAGATGTTGGCAGGCTGAGATATCTTTGTGATTGGTAAAAAAATTATAAATACATTGATAGGGATCTTAATTAAGGTATTTTAAAATATATAATGCAATTCTTATACGAAAATTTCACAAAAAGTTGCAATAAAACCTGGTTGATAAGTAAATCCATCCGTACACCAAAAAATGATATTGCTAAGCTAAAATAACTTAGAATAAAGTAAATCCCTGAAGGTAAGATTTATCAAGATTCTTTTATTTCGAGAATCTGTTTCAAATTTCCCAAAATGCGTAAAAAAAAATAAAAAAGAATTCGTTAGCAGTGCCCGGCAGACATGCGCCTGTCTGTCAAAGTATCGCAAAATGTGTTGCTCATATAAATTTCATTTATGCCAGTTAAATTAATTACTGTCAACACATGCGAGGCGGCAGCTCCACCAAAAGCACCACTACCACCACCACCAACATCGTCGTCAAGAAGAGGAGCAGCCACAGCAAAAACAATTGCCAATCAGCCACAGAAACTAAAGCAGGCCAAGCGTCCAACCAAAAGTCCAAAAACAACGCTGAAAACTTGGACGCAGAGTGCTGCGAGAGTCGAGCGTGTTGCGAACATAAACACAAAGTCATAAAGTTTTTACACAAAAACATTTAATTTTATTGCATTTTTGGGCAGCAGCCAGACCCCAGACCCCCAGACCCCCTTCCGAATCTGAAACCAGACGACGTCGTGAACAATGCACCACCCAAAAGCGGGGTGGAGGCCGTCCATAAGGCGGACGGTGGGAGGTGGGTGGGCGTGCTTCGATGGGAGAGCATGGTCTGCTGGCCAGGCCAACTTAATTTGCCGCAAATCGAGCAAAACTACAGCAAACAGAAGCGCTCGGGAGAAGCGGACCGAACATCGCACACAATTTTCGGCAGGACAGGCATGTTATTTTAAAAGCTTGAAAACATAGGGGTAACGTAGAATAAAAGAAGAATATGTGGAGCAAATGCTTTTGATTATGCTGCGTTAGTATAGAGAAAAATAAAATATTTGCAATATTAGCTAGTAAGAAAAATTTATAAGTAAACAATAATCAAAATATAAATTAAATATAAATAAAAAAAAAAATTGAATGAGTAATGTCACTAAACATTTGTTATCCGGAATAATTAATAATACGACTACCATGCGCGGATCCACGGACCGACTCGGGTGAAAAATAAAAGAAATATTGGTATTCAAAAAGTAGGCAACAACAAATTTGTTCTGATATCACCCCCCACAATAAAATCCTATATTCGCCTCTGGTGAATACTGATTTTTATCCCAAATATATAAAATAAAATAAATTAAATTAAATTATAATGTAACTTCTTATTTTACATTCACTTCCGGTGAAAAATGAAAGGAAATTTGGTACTCAAAAGGTTTGCAACAAAAAATTTGTTTTGATATCACCCCCACAACAAAATCCTAATTTTGCCCCTGGTGACTAATGATTTGTATCCCAAATAAATGTTAAACTATAATGTAACTTCTTATTTTATATCCACTAAGGTTGAAAAATAAAAGAAATTTGGGTATTCAAAAAGTATGCAATAAAAATGTTTTCTGAAAACTCCCCGCAGAATTATTTGTTATTACAATTTTGGTACTCAGTAATAAAGCTCTTGTCTAATTTTTCAGTATTAAAGTTCTGGTCTAATTTTGCGAAAACCATGTTAGTTTCCATTTGCAGTTGGCTAGATTGATGTTGCCTTTGCTTCCCTCGCTCGAATTCTTCCCACATGGCTCGTGTGGCAGGCGCGGTTGACGTCAGCAGCATTCAGCAGCAAAATCGCCCAAAAAACCAAAACACAATGTCGACATGCATCTGCAGTTGTTTAGACAACTTCTTGTCTTGGGACTCGCAACTGAAACGAGAAACCACAAAATCAGCGTTGCGAGCAGTCACACTGAAAAATGGGCCAAGCAAAGTTCTTTTCAATTTCGTCTGGAGGTTTCGCTATTTTTCCTCCTTTTCCCAGAAACCTCCTCGCCCAAAAACCATATCATTTTTGGCATGTGCCTAAAGTGCAGCATTAAAATAAGAATTATGCGGCAGACGGCAAACTGCAGACCGCAAAATGCAAAATGCAGCACGAAAAGAGAGAAGTAAAAACGTCCAGCGTGCGTATACGTAATGTGCATTAACATCAACAAGTGTTGAGGAAAATTCGCGTAGATTTGTGGGTCTTTATGGGCGGAGGAGACGGTTGGAAATTGTGTGCTTGCTGCAAATGGGAAGAGTGCCAACAACAATTTTTTGGTCGATCCCATTTCTAAATGATTTTCAATGCAGGGCCTTCGAGAGTTTGTTTGAATGTTTGAAATGATGATGATGGCAATGATTATCATGGCGGTGATTACTGTACTAAGTGGGGATTGTGGCTAACTCTGTTTGGTTGCATCTCACGTATGAACCGATGAGACAAACATGTACAGAAATATATAATCAATTGTTTACTGGGCTTTACTAACACATAAATGTTATCTTTATTATATTTTAGTAATTTCTTAATTAAACGATTTTAATTTCAATAATGTCTTTATTTAACTTTTAAATAGGCGTGTTGTTTGGCTAAATTGATAGAAATTAAGACAACAGACTTTTTAGATTTAAATTAATAATCATAAAAATAATGAAATTGTTCACGTTACTTTTAATTTAAGGCACTATTCTATCTATAGCTTCCAATGGAAGGTCCTTCGAAATCCCTACCATATGTTTCTCATTTCTTTAGTTGCAGACCAACCCCTCCTGAAGGCAACTGTCAGTGTCAGTGTCGGATGAACAACAATAAAGACATTTACATATGGCGAGGGGTGTCTGCTTAGACATAAGACCTGGAGCCCAACCCCCTGAATCCAACCCCCAATCCCTCCCACTCCGGCAGGCGGCAATTCAAGGGCAACCTAAACATACCAATTTACGTAGGTCGGGAGTATAGAGATTTGGACGGCGATAAAAGCATCCGGGACATGGCCCGCGACCTCTGACCGCCGCCCTTCTGGCCACGCCCCCTGGCCTGGGCTGAGGGCTCAAGGCTCCTGGCCCGTGCCCCATGGCATATGTCTGCGATGCTCATTAAGGGCGCACAGCGTGGCGTGGCTAATGTGACAACAACGTGCGGATGGGGGGTAGACAGCCCCGCGGGGATTTTCATTTGACTTTGCAGTCAGTGGCCACCATTTTTCCATTTCTTACCCGGTATTCGTCACGGACAAGGGTATCTAGTATATTTTAGAAAAGAATAAACAAAAAATCTTTACAAAATAAAACAAAAAGTTCAGTCCTATCTACTTATATTTATTAAAGGAAAGCCTCATATTTTCTATACGAAAGATCTTAATAAGTATTTAAAGTTGAATTTAAAACTGTATCAGTAATTTAGTAACAAGAACAAGAAATAAAATCTTTTCCAGATTATATTTAAAATTTTAAATGACTAATGTAAAATATAAGAGAACTTTCTGCAAATTCTGGATCAAGTAAATATTATATCCGAAACAAATCTTTTAAAGTCATTATGCATAACATTGGGTGCCAGGTATCTTAAAGTCGGCAAACACCACCAAATCCTTCTTCTGGTTTTCCTCAACTGCTTTGTTGTTTTTACTTAGGCTGACGACGATGGGGACAAGTTATTTGTTTTAGAAAGGAGTTGGTGGGATAAGGGTGGCAAAAAAATGGGGGAAAAGAATGGGAAGGGAGTCAGGAGGCCGGTTTCGGCCTTTCAACTTTTATTCTTTTTCCGTCGCTTTTATTGTTCTGTTTTCACTGCGGTAGTCAGTGTTGTTGCTGCTGCTGTTTTGGGTAATTCAATTTACTGCCACAATTTTCATTTGTGCAAATTTCAAATGACTCGAGGATATACATAGTATGTATATACATATATAGATGGTATGGCAGCGTCCAGTTCTTGGGTGTCCGCCCGGGAAGCATTTCATGCACAATTTGTTGGGTCTTTTATTTTTATTTCGCCGCATTGTGAAAAATTTGCCTTGGCGCTGGCTGTTTCAGTTACTTGATTTCCCCCTCTGGAATCTCAAATACTTTGTGACTTTTGGGTCGAGCCAATTTTGTTTTGTGCTCCGCCTGAAGGTGCTTCGATTTTCATTTCCTATCAATGTTACTTCTTCATCAAGATGGTTTTAATAATAATTTTTAAGAAACTTTTCTTCATTCCCCATTATGGTTTCCTTTAAACCAACTTAGTTTTAAATATTCGGAGCTTCTAGAGCTAATCTGTAATGTTAAATAGAATCTAAGAGAAAACAACGATTAGAAATGATTTCAAGAGAAAATCATCCGTGACTCTCTTTGCTAATCCTCTCTTTGGTTTTCCTTACTTTTTTCTTTTTTTGTCACTTAAGCTAGCAGATAATGTTATGTCTCTGGAATATTAGACACACTTATCGCACTTATAGAAAGAAGACAGACGGAAGATTAAACGATGTCTGCTTCACTTTTAGTAGCTGGTAAATGTAGTTACACAAAAACATGTGAAGTTAACGTGTTGATGGGTGATAAAGTCTATTTTTAATTTTAATTATTTTTAGCTGTGTTAAGTACAGCTATAATTAAGTGGCTTAAATAAGTAACTTACATGTGATAAGTTGATAGTTTTTGGTAAATGGTTTCTATCTTTTTCAATAACCAATATTTGTTAGAAATAACTAAGCTAAGGAAAGAATAAGTTCAAACTTAATAATTTCAAGCCAAAGGAATAAGTTCAATGTAATCTCACAAACTTGTTTGAAATGCAATGTAAAATATCTTCGTACCATCAAAAAAATGTCCTTCTTGGCCTTCTGTTAAATTCTCTTAAGCTACAACCCACCCTCAATTCTCTTTCGCTGTTATCCTGTCTGTTAAAACTAGGACCATCGAACTGTTAGGGTTATTGGCCGCTGTTAAGGACCCTGCCTCAACTCCACATCCTTGTCGTTCCGACAGCTCAGCAGTTCGGGCAAATGGTGTAGAAAATTTTAATACTCCCAAGAGAGACATTCGGGACTTTGGCTGTCTGGACAGTTCTTGGCTAAACGTGTCCAAGCGAAAGCCGTTTTCAATGGCCGATTGAAGGCAGCCAACAATCCGTGAATGACATTGTTGCATCAATCATGTCGAGAAAGTACATGCCAATTTTAACCCTTCTCTGGGTTTGGCCTCCAAATAAGCTTGTGATTAATGGAAAGAACAATGACAAGGGTTGGTCTTAAACTTGCGAAATTAAAACAAATGGCTCAGAGATTGCATTTCATGGCCAGAACCGGCTGAATTCATTAATAGTGTTTGCAGTTTAATTCCTAGACGACATTTTTTCATTGCCTTTGTCTGTGTTCAAACAAATGGCTAGCGCAGCACTTTTGGCAGCCATTCAAAATGGCCAGCAATTATTTGATATTTGATTTCGCCTTTCGGCTCGCCCCTTTGGATTCTCTGGCGCTTCTGTCCACGCTGCGTATTCGTAATGGATGTAACAACATTTTAGTCGAAACCCCAAACACGCCTTGACAATTTCCTTTCTCAATTCAACCGAATTTTCAACAATATTTCAATGCCACTGCATGTATCTGTAGCTGTGTGTGAGAAAGTACTCGTGCCGGTCGAAAGTATTATTTGTTGCTCTGACCATAGCGTAAAGTGATTTACCATTTCTATTCGCCTGTGTCTGAGTTTGTGTTGCTATTCTGTCGATAAAAGCAATCAAAGCTTGATTTATTGTCCTCACCCAGTGCCTGACAGCCGCGGGGAAAATTTTTTGGTGAATTTGTCGACAAAATAGAAAGGATGGCTTCAAAGAATCCATGAAAGAATAAAAGAATGCCATCCGAACGAAGATCTAGCATTTCAGTGGGTATTATATCGCGCACATGTAATTAATAGTGCTCTCGCCAAAGGAAATGCATCCTTAATAAACTGTATAAAATATTTTCCGAATTGTTCCATAAAATATTTTTTTGTATTAAATATTCACTAAAAATGCTTGATGTTTAATTTTTTACCGAGAATATTTTAACGTTTTTTTATTTTGTGGCTTTCCATTTTTCCATTCCTCAATCGCTTGGCTGCCGGAAAAGCAAAATATTTGATTTCCTCTTAAAAATACCAGCGCACCCCTTTTTCAGATTTTTCCCCCTTATATTGTTCGGTTTTCCAGCCGCCGCCTGAGTTATTTTCTCGTTTACAGTTAACCGGTCACAAACGCACACACAAACACTCACATTGACATGCAACAATTGCCCCCGCCAAATGCCGACGGTCAACAAAAACAACAAGAACACCCACAACAGGAGCACCCACAAAGCCTTATTGATTTTTGACTTGAATGCGGTTTATAAAATGGAATTATACCCTGTTAGGGGGTCCTTTTATTTTTATGAGGATCTATCTTTGATCTATCCGCATTTTACTTAGTCCAAGAATTTGAATCTAAAATATGCTTATCTTAATCTTTTTTTCATTTTTTTCATTTTCATTTTTTTCATTTTTCAAAAATACTTTACTTATTTTTAAAAATTCTTGATTTTCATATGTACTTAAGCAATAACTGAAAGGGTATGTACATTTCAGTTTGCCACAGTTATCTACCTTTCACCCAACATTTTTTTACCCAACACAATGGCAGTGACAGGATCAGACAGAAGAGCTGGGGACTGCATTGAAGCCTTTAGCCAGGACATTTAGAAAAATACATATTTTTGTGCTTGCGGGTCTCGGTGTTTGCTGCTTTAAATGGCCTGGAAAATCTGTTTGAGTGGCAGGCAAAATTTAGTTAGAGTTGCCTGCCAAGGAGCACTAACCGAAAAAAAAGTCCGACTTAACTTTTGCATGGCACTCGGAAAGCAAACTGCTTAAAAGGCATTCATATTAACAATCGACACGTCGCTCGATGGGCTAAGGGGAAAATCGGGGGGACTGGGATTGTAAAGGCAAAGTTGAAATGCACAATTTACTGGAGACAGCCTGAAATGGAATTGGGCAGAAACACAAGGAGGATTAAGGACGAACGAGAAGTGGCAGGAGGCTCCAACAAAAGATGGCTAACAAGCAACGGGCAACAAACATGATAAAGTAAAACAAAATGAGCAACACTTGATGGCGTCGAAAAGAAAATGTGAGAGTTAAAAAAAGTTATCCTAAGTTTCGTGCATTTATTCTAGTTAAGCGACACCTAAATACTCTTTGGGGACTCAATTGTTTGTAGTGACTGTTGATAAGTGGTCAATAAAAATAGTCATACTAATTGCTAATTTATGTTAATGGCAACAATAACATAGAATAATTTAAAAACATAAGGATTTTAAATAGTTATTTCTGGATTTATGAACTAATTAATATGGTATTAATTAAAGCAAAATTGACCCATAAATCTTTAAAATTCCCCGGTGCACACACACCTGTTGTGCATATACTATAATGTTTAATGTATTAGAACAGATACGGTGTTATTGTATTCAATAACTATATATGACACCTCTCATAAAGGATTACACATTATGCTTTAATCAGCTAAAAATCTTTTGCTCTATTTATGAACCTTCAGATTAGATTAGATAAGATTCTATGATCTCAATCAATATCTAAAATAAATCATCGTACTATAAAAACAAGATATGTTATAAATTATTAAAATCGTTCTCAAAATTTGTATATGGGCTATACCACCATATCTCTTTTAAAGATCTTAGTGCTCCCTTTTCCGTCAGGGTATAACCAAATTCCAGCGCAAAAAGGTGTTAATATCGTCCTTCGGAGACTTTGGATGCAGGCGCCATTTCTCAGCCCCAAAGTTTGTGTCTATGTGTATAAAAGTGCGAGTTTTTCGCGTGTTTGTGTGAGGGCGAGTGTTTCTGTCTGTTTGTGTTAATGACAAGTGTTTTCATGTTGTATATGTTCCTCCTCTTTTTTTCGCATGCGTCGCGTAATGACAAGGAGGATGTCGATGAGTATAATGACAACATCAATGCTGATGGTGATGGGGATGCGGATGCTGATGGGGATGATGATGACACAGGAGCCAGAAGCCGCTTAAAGTGTTCTCTTGGATTTTTCTGTAGCCGTTTGCAGGCAGTACGGTATTCGGAAAAATACTGGTAAAAATGAATAAAAAGGATCCCTAGGTTGGGTAATATTTCACAAATAAAGTACTTAAATATAATACCAATCATCTGATAAAATTTATTTTAATTATAATTAAACCCAAATTTAACAACTTACTTGTTATATTCTGATTGATTAAAAGAATGTTAGCCGTTAGGTAGGCCAATAATTTTTTTTATAAAGCCTTTACCAAGGTATATCCTAGTCGCACATTCTTTTTCCTGTTTTTCTATTTTGTTGTCCCATTGATGATGATGATGTCGATGAGGCTGTCAATGCGGAATTGAGCTGCGACATAAACACGTTGTCAAATCGAACGCGTGAGTGCTCACGTGCTCGCCGAGCAGAACGGTTATGGGGTTGGGAAAAAGTGGATAAATGGGGAGGCAGTTCACCCCTGTTAGCACGAGCTGTTCGGGTTCTTTGTCAAGAGATTGGCCTACAATCCACTTCCTGGTTGCGCCAACCTGCCTGATGAAAATCTGCCATTAATGTGATTTATGACAGATTTCTGCTCTTCCACTTGTAATTTATATTTATTACCCACCTTATTTTGCCTATTCACATTGTCTAGAAGTCCTCGGTGGAATTTCCATCTGTCACAGAGCCAAGACAAGTGGATCCCTTGGGATTTGTATTATTTTTTTTACAGGTATGCACTTTGACGAGAAGTCCTTTCTTACAAAGCCCTTAGGAAGTATTTGTTACCACTTCTTAATCAATAAATATTTTGTGTTACACTTTAGTAATAGTAAAATATTTAAAAAAATATATATAGATATTTATTTCGTTATTAGAAATTTTTAAATTATTTATTATTACTTTTCATAAAACGAACATATTACCTTTTATTGTATAAACTAAAAATTATCATACTCGCTCAGCCTAATCATCAGCAGCCGCAACTTCCTGGCCTCCAGTCCAATGGTCAGTGGTTCCTCCGGCACCTGTTCGGTGGCTGAAAAAATGTTGGCCGGCGTAAAGAGCCCGTAGGCCTCGCAGAAGCGCAGAAAGTTGAGGACCTCCTGCACTGTGGCATATGGCAGAATGATGTTCTGCTTGGCCATGCCGGTCAGCAGCCCCAGGACACAGCGCTTCACGTGCAGCCAGGTGTCGGCATAGAGGCGGTTCCCAGACCCACCCTCCAGGGCGTGGGCGATGCGGGACAGGCCGAACTCATAGTTGGATTTGGCGCAGTAGAGAGTGCCCACCACCAGATTTACAATGCACAGGTGGTGGTACTGCTTGCCCAGGTTGCCCTTCAGCTCCTCGGCCTTTTCCACCTTCCGCATCAGCTCCTCGGCCTCCTCGTTCTGGAATGTCATGATGTAGGAGACGCACAGGTTGGCCAGCACCGCTGCCGAAACGGACATGATCTGGTTGACATCGGGGTATTGGAGATTAAAATTGGGAACCAACGGGAATGGTATAGTCGAGTGTACCGACTCAGAGATACCCGGTATTTGCTATAGGGAATTTCAGAAAATGTTGACTCTAAAGTATATCAAGTATAAGTACTCTTAGGTATATCAGGTAGAGCTTAAAAAAATATCAACCGTTTTCTATTTCTCGATATTAAATAAGAGTTTTCAAGCTCTTATATCAAATATATGCACCTATTATGAATTTCTTAACTCTTGTAAGCACAGCTTTGTCAATTAGGCGGACTACTTAGATATAAACTTGAAGTCTAGCCCTGTGTTCAACCTAGTACACCCTTGTCCTCTTCAAATACCGGGCATTCAAATTGGAAATATCTGTGGTGGAGGCCTCAATGGCTTAATCTCACATCATCTGAGTGCTGCCGCACGATGGGTTCATAAAAGGCAGCCGCCTCGTTGTATTTATCGCCCTGCATGAAGAGCACATGTCCTGCGTTCAGTCGCCAAATGGAGTTCTCCGAGCAGAACTCGGCACTCGAATGGAATTCCCGTTCGGCCCCCACGAAGTCATCATCGCGCCAGGAAATCCAGGCTCGAGCCATCACCACAGGTAGATAACTGTGAATGAAAGGGTGAAATATATGGTATATCTTGTCAAAAGATAAGTTCAACCTAATTTGTATTTAAGTTATGGAATTTTTTAAGAATGAAAAATCTGAAAAATAAATTACATTATATCGTAACTTAACAACTCACAGTTCCAGTGCCTGTTCGTAGTCCTTGAGGGCATCCCTCAACGCCTGTTGCTCATTGGTGGCCCTAACCTCCTGAACTTTTGCTGCCAGGCTGCGCAACTTTCCAGCCAGACTGGAGGCCAGGGTGCCCAGTTTCTTCTCGGCCAGCTCTGCGCTGGTTTGTGCGGTTATTAGGGCATCCAGGAGCTCGTAAAGATACTGCGACAAATACTTGTAGGTGAGGTCCGTGTGCTCGGCCAGGATATCCGCAGCAGTTTCGTATAGTTCGTGCTTGCAGCAGATCAGGAGGATGTTGGCGAAGGTCTCCTTGGGACAGGAGGGAGCACCCAGCTCCAGGAGAAACGCCAGCTTCCGCAGACCCGCCACGGGACCCTGGACATCGGTTAGGGCCATATTGTGCAACGTGACCGGATCTAGTTCGCTTTCTGCTCGAGGCGGCAGATCCAAGAGGGCGTCCCGGGCAGCCTCCTCGTTGCCGTCCTGATACTCCAGCGCCGCCTTTAAGTTAAGTGCTTGGGTAATCCCCGAAATGGCCATTGTGATGGGATTGCCAACGCTCCTGGCACCGCCATCGGGTATATCCACCTGGGCGCCAATTCCCAGCTCCGGATGGTTTCGCATCCCCCGCTCCACAATCTCGGATGTATAATCCAGAGCTTGAGCTCGTTGTTTCCTTTGGAAGTGAGCCAGTGCCACGTTGTAGGCCACCAGGGGATTGAAGCCACCCACCTGGAGGGCCGCCTGGAATCGCTGTACCGCCGCCTCGTGCTGATCCGCCTGGAAAAGCAGACACCCCTCATCGTTGAGCGTATCCGCAGTGCCCCCGGCCCGCTGGTTCAGTAGGCTCTGTGCCCCGGCAAAGTCCTCGCTGGAGTACAGGATCGCACTCTGCAGCTGGAGACAGTGCTCCCGCAGCTCATCCTCGTGATCTCCGATTTGCTTCAGCACCCGCAGAGCTTCGGCAAAGATGCCAGCCTGGTACAGCGACTGGGCGTAGTAGAATCTGAAAGGAATTGCGTTCTTATAACTTTTTAAACTCTTGGATTTTTTATTTTATGTATTTTCCATCCACGGCGAATTATGTGAGCAGTGTGCAAAGGGTATTATATAGTTGCCACTATCTGTTCGTTGTCAGTCTAGCAACCTGTCAAGTCAGGATAATACAATATCCTAAAAATGTGTGCTTTTTGCGAATACATCCACACTGATCCATTAATACTGACAATTCGGAAATAATAAAACTTAAAGTTAAGTTTTTTCTCTTAAATTGTGAAAATGTTGGCAGCTTTCCCTGCTGTGAAGTTCGAGAAATCTCTGTAAGTATTCCCACAGAATGCGATTATCGCTGAATTCGGGAATTTATATTGATGCACAAAAGAATTTCTCCCTAATTTACAGCAAGTTTATTGTTGTGGTACCCCCAATAGTCTGCCTAAGTACTACTGTTCCCTGTTAACTCAAACCCTTTTCACCTTCCCGCTTCACCTGCCGGTCGAAAGTGTTGTTAAGGGGCGTTGAGGTGGGTCATCGCCCAATATAAACAGATTTAATTTAAATTACAATGTATTTTTCAACGCACCTGTACTTGGCTTCCTTGGGCGCCAGCTGGCAGAGCTGCTCGTAGCAGGTGGCCGCCTCCTCGTACTTCTGGGCGTGGTAGTAGCAGTGGCCCAGGGTGGATAGCCCCGCCCTTGTGTTGGCCGCCTCACCGAAATTGGTTATGCACTCGATCACATCCTCGTAGCGTTTGTCTTTGATCTGAAGGACTCCCCCCTTTAGTGTGTGTATTTAATTTATAATTTTGTTACGGCTTACCAGATTGTATATTGTCCTGGTTACATGTCCTTCACGCAGGATAATTCCCTGATGCAACATTTTCACTGTGCGGTTCGTTGGTAAATGAAAAATTCACTCGAAAGCCCTTTGTTATGGTCGCTTGCCGGAGTTGCCATGGTGACCTTTATTTGTTTTCCGTCAAGTATCTTGGAAACGCTTCGCAGGGAAAACGGCAACAGTTGGTTGTTTAACATTGAATCAAGGGTGGTTGGTAAAGTCGGTTTATAGTTAAGCGAGGGTTATAAGTTAAAGAGGTGAAAGGGTTTTAACATTTTAACTATTACAAATAAATACTGTTCTTTTAATAATTCTCCTACTACTTTAAAATAATTTCAATATTTTTAAAATAAAATAAAATAATTTCAATATTTTTAAGTAAGCTTTGGAACTATTTTCTGAGTTTATAATATTTCCTTTATTTTATGGGAACAACCACTAATATAAAGTTGCATAAGTAGTATTCATCAACTCGATTTCAAGTGTTTTTTGTTTTAGTTTTATTCATTTAGGTATATTTTATTTAAACTACATCACATCTTAAATTCTCAATTTGCAGTTCCAATATTTGCAGCCTGCCAAAGGATATAATGCTCAAATAGGACAAGCAATATTACTTTCCTGGCCAAAACTCTGCATAAAAACCAATTAAGATAGAGTCAAACGGGCGCAAGTGGCGCCACAAATCCATTTGAAATGTAAATGAGAAAATTGTCTAATTGAAAACTTTAGCATCCTCATGGCGAGCTCCTGCTGCCCTCGCCATCTCCTCTACTTGACTTGCTGATGGAAGACTTAAAGTGTTAACTGGAAGCTGGCAGCCGGAGGCAATAATCCGTGTTGAAGCCTTTCAGGCGGCGAGTTCAAGGAGCACTTTTAATTAGGTTTCCCAAGGAGCAACAGTCTCCTTGTGGAAATGCCACACCGACAACAACTAAGGCGAACGTGCGGAAATGCTAATTAGGTTCTGTGTCTGTCTGAAAGCCGACCCAACTGGGGAGTATCTAAAAGGCCAGCAGCAAAGATCGAATGGAGGTTAGGCTCCGAGCTAGAAGTAGAACCGGGTCAAGGTTGCTGGCCGTCGTCATCCGTCTGGCCAAAAGCGGCGGCCACCAAATGTTGCACAACGGGTTTTGGCCCGCTCTCCGTCTGTCGCTCCAGCTCTTGGCAAAAATGGTTCAAAAACGCGACCATGAAACTCTCGGTGCGCCAGCTGCATCCCGTTTCATGGTGAACTGGAAATCTTAGCTGCGAAATAAAAAGGCATTTGATGCCAGCTAAACGTTTTCCTCTCATGTCATCTCATCGCGACTCGCATCTTTAGTTGGCAGCATCAAGTGCAACTGCATTTTCTTACAATGTCACCCGTCGAGCATTACTTTTTTTTAGTTTTTCTCGATCCCAGGCCTAAGGCTAACCGCAGTTAGCCACAGCCACAGCCTCAGCCTGAGCCAGAGCGACAACGCGGCGCATGAGTAATGCAATTGATGCTGGCAATTACCAGATATCACACAAGCACACATGCCCAAGGTGCCGAGCCAGCAGGCTGAAGTTCAAGTTTTGTTTTGCTGAGTTATTGCAGGCCTAATTGCCCCAAGACTCCGGCAAGAACACAAAGCGAGGCATTTAGATAATGTCAGATGAAATATCATTTTGAGTATCGTTTCCTTTTGAGCCCCCTCTTAAATTGGGTACTACAATTTTCCCTTAACGATCGAGCAGTTGAGTAAAATGCCGGGAGTAATAAATTTAATTAGCTGGCTTTGTGAATATTTACCTCCACTCAAAGGCTGCTGTTATTTTCTAATTTTCAGAAATTAACATTTATTTATGAACCAAGGTATCTCCCATTTCTTTGCAAAATAGGCATTTCACTTTAGTATCTCCGAATGGTGTACCCTTTCTTTTCTGAGTGTATTTCCCGCCTCGACTTCCGAATTTCGCATTTCTTTCTTGATGGTTTTATCGCATTCCCTGTCTTGCGCCGAGCTCTCCCGACTTGTTTATGGCTGGAATTTTGCATTTGCTTGTCTCGTATTAATCTCTTAATTTTTTGCTGCTTTATTTTTGTGTTGCACTTGCCGGAGGGCTGTTTTCAGGGTTGCCGGGTTCAACAAGAGCTCGGGTTGATGTGGCCACAAATTAACACTTGCTCGGTCCTAAAGTCTTGTTTCAACTGCTTTGGCTGCTGCTGCACTTTGGAAGTGTTGTTTTTTATGGCAAGACTGCGGAGTCAAGGGTTCAGTTAAGTCATCAAGCCAAGGGTGTTATTAATGGACGGATGTCTAAGCTCCGAAAGATTATTAAATAGTAGAAAGTGATTTTAAGGAAAATTAATGCATAAACATATAATTTAGTTTTAAAATTCTTTCAACTTTTTATTTAATTTAATATTAACTAATTAATATAAGCATTTATTCTTTAGTCATAAATTCTTTGCTCATCTTCTTAACTACCCACTCAATATTTTCTACACGATTTTCAATGCATTTGCATAATACGGTTTAAGAAAACCTAGACTTATAATCGTTAGCTGGCATCTCTGAGCATCATTCCAGTTGTAAATTAGTGGCATGAAAAAAAAAACAAAAAACCATAATGCGGTTTACTTTAGCTGACCTTGTGGCACAATCTTTTCCTGTCCCGCAACCATAAAAAAAATTCACTTGGCCCCAGAGATCTGACAATGAGAAACCACACAGAGAAGCCGAAGAGGAAGTAGTGGAAAGAATCGAATCGCGAGCATTTCCTGCTTAGGAGGGAAAAAACTGTAAAATACGTTTTGATATTAAATAAGATGGAAAATTGTAAAGTACATACAAAGTGTGGCAGAGCAATCATTTTTAATTAATACTTATGTAGTTCCCATGTAAAAATTCTTGGATTTGAATTTTTTCTTCATATTGTGCTTGCTATTCACAAAATATATGGAAATACAATGATCAATATATATATATATTATATGCATCAACATGACAACGGAGATCACAAAAGTTATTTAAATAATTGTTATGTTCAAGAACCAATTGTAAATTACATGATTTGTTTTTTATACATTTTTGTGGGATACGATTAATATTTTAATATTATTATGGTGTTGCTTACAAATTTTCACTTAACTAAAGCACAAACAGATTATTTTTAATTCAGTGCATTTTACAGATTTAACTTACAAGTAAGGAGTTTAAAAATAAATTCAAGAAATATGTGAACTGCAGTTGGAATTTCCTTATGGGCTCTCTAAGATCTAAGCGAGTGGAATAATTCCACTAATCTCGTAGCTGCAGCAACAACTAAGGCGCAAAACAATTTCAAGGCCATTGACACAGTTCAAGCGAAAAGTGTGACAAAGGGCGTGGGGGTGGGGGTGGGTATGGCGCTGGGTAGGGGCGGTTCGCTGGGGTGGCGGCTGCTATGAAGGGCATTCGAGTGCACTGTGGAAGAGCTGCTCGAGCTGCTGCGATAAACCATCGAGCTATTCTCGCTCGTCTCTCTTCCTATTCTATCTCTGTTCGCTGGCTGCATCTTGTTTGGATTCTAACAAGTGTGCGAAGTGCAAATGTTTAGATTTTCCAGAGAAAAGCAAATATAATATATAAATATCTCAATACGAGTAGACATAGCGTTTTAAAATTTAAATGATAAGTCGAGGCAGCAAAAATATTTTTAAGCATGTTTAATGATTAACAAATTTCATTGGAAATACATTTTTATATTATTCGTACGGTTCAAATTTGACAAGTTTTAAAAATTTTCTTTCTTTCACTTAAATTGCATATTCTATTAATAATTTTACGTTTCTAATCTATTATTTTACTGCCAACTCGTTAAATTTATTTTCTTTCTAAAAATTTTCCAATATTTGCTCGACTAATGCATTAACGTAGAATGTGAAAAACACATCTTTGATTGCTGCATGTTCAATAAATAATTAATTAATTAATCAATTGTTGTGGTTGGTGTTTTTGGCTTTTTTGGCTGCGGTGCAAAGTTGATTGAACTTAAAATACATGAAGCTCATTTAAAATGTGTAAACAAAAGCCACAGCAGAAACGGATACCAGACCCAGACTTGTGTGGCAACGACATATAAACAATTTATCAGAAATAAATTGGTTAACAGGTAAAATAAACAAATTAAGCGCAGAGCTAAATAAATGCTGAAAATATTTGTATATTTTGCGGTTTGTTTTTAAAGGGTGAAATGGTGAGAGTGCATTTGGCCCAAAGTGCTTTTAGTTTCGTTGCGGTTTTAAACGGTTAAATCAAATTATTTTCTGAAATTAAATCCTGAATTCTAAAACAAATATTGTAGACTAATCAATTTATCTAATCTGAAAATGAGTTTAAAATGCCATGCAGAACTAAAAATTATTTATTTTTTGTAACGCCCCAAGGTGATTTATTGAAGTTTGAACAAGCTATTCCTTATCTTATTAATAATTCAGAATTCTCAATAATTTTTGTATTAGGTTTAAATTGATAATTAATTGTGACAGAGCTAAAAGGAACTTAAGTAACCTTCTGTGTTGTGGCTAAATAAAATTGCTTTTTTTATTGTATATTATGTATCGTCGAGAAGAGGCATTTATTATACCAGTTGTTCTTCTTTGCTTCATTAACGTTGTTGCTGTTGTGCTTTATCAAAGCCATTCTTTAAATTTTCGACAGTCTTTATTAACACGCTAAAAATTCGCTTGAAAAATCGTTGCCGGGAATCGGGGATTTGGGATTTTTTAGGGAAGAGGAGGGCGGCCTTTCAGTTACAGGTAAGCCGCTGACGACTTTTTTGTTTTTGCCTCATTTGCGTCATGCAGTCAAAAGTCGCAGATCTCCTTCGGTTTCCTCCAGTCCCCTGTCATCTGCCCACAGATCTGCCTTTACCATTCCGTTTGCAATTTATTGAAACGAAGTTGACCTTGAATTTGGTTAAAAGTCTTTTAACTTTATTCCGCTCGCTGCGCTGGCCTTTTATATAGGCGTATACATATGTGCTTTTGGTTTGGTTTAATGCCTTGCGCCGCCGTCGTCTGATGATTCTTGTTGTTACTGCTGATTACTTTAACGATGATGTCCATAAAATGTATCTCAAGTCCCGAAGCGCGCTGGCAACTCACACTTTTTCGGCAACTCTGCTCGTGGGGGCAGCAGGTTTCGGAAATGGCCAAAATAAAGCACCGAAAACGAAACTCAAGTGAATCAAATTAATTTAAAGCTTGTAAGTGCAGTAGGGGAGCTGGCGCAAGGGTGGAAAATTGATTGGGGTGGATGTCTGTTTAAAGTGCAAATGGCTCACTGTCCATCAGAAAGCTCTCTTGAACTTTAATTTTTACTTAAAAAATGTATTGATTTTACTTATTATTTGATTTAAATTCGTTTGTTCCTCCTTAACTATTCTAAGAAAACAAAATAAAAAAAATTTCTATTAAATCTAATCAAAATAAAATTAAATTTCAGAAATAAAGAAAGTAAAAACTATAAAGCTTTATCAACTCGTTAAAACTATTTAACATAATTTTTTTAATGTTTTCAATTTTTATAATTTTATGTAAAGAAATAATTATGACCTATTAAAGTTTGTTTTTGTTTACTGAATATTGTTTGAAATAAAAACAATCCTATTGCGTTACATATTTTCAAGAATAATAGTTCGCGATATTTTTAGCGTTCTATGTCATAAGCTATAGTAAAATAGGTGCAAACTTAAATATTATAATGGTATTGCTACTGTATTTATAACTCTAATTGCTCATATGTATGCTTGCTTGAAAATATGGCAATTTTACCACCTTTCTGTGCCTACCCACACTTGCCACAATTGCCTACAAAATGTTTAATTAATCGTTTGTGCCCACCCAATAATGACGTATGGAAATCGTTGTCGTGCCTGCTGTAGTATTTAATTATTATTGTTTTGTTTCAATTTCTTTTGCTATTTCTATTTCGATTTGTGACGTTGTCTCCGGGCGCACTCCTCCCCCAAAACCCGCCAGCTTTGATACTTCCGTGCAGTGAACTTGTTTTTATTTCATTATCGTTCAGACGAAATGTTCTAGGCATACATTTGTTTACACTCATATGTATATATTTTATTTGTTCTAGATTCTCTACACTTTCTGACACTCTCCACCCATTTCTCTCTGTTTTGTGGATTTTCGAACGTTTGGCGGGTTTGCTCAAAGTGTTTGCTCATTTACTTGGAGCTCTATTTATCTGCTTGGGATAGAAGGTCATTGTCATGGAATTTGTTTATTTTAATACCCGCGTGCGCTCTCTGGTGCTATTCGAATATTTATAAAACATTTTAGACCCCAATCAAATGTGTGTCACAATCTCTGAATTATTTAGAGAATTTTTATTCGAATTAAATCTGTTTGTGAGAATCAGTTTTGCAGACAAAGTTCACGAGATAGTGGCGTGGAAAATAAAAAGCACTGAATTATTTCCCAATGTAGCCTCTCAGGTTCACTCAACCTATTCACAAGTTGTCACAAAGGAAACACAAGGCGGAAATCAAATCGAAAAAAGGGGAAATGTACGTGGGCAAGTGTAAAATATTTTCTAAGTGGAAAATAAATGTGGAAACGCGTTGTGGGCTGCATTTTCCATCAAATGTGACATTGAATGGTTTTTACGGTGGCAATGCGCTGTGGCCACCCTACCCCCTTCACCTTTCTGTCATCATCTCTCAATCTGTCGCATTGTGAGTGATTTTTTTGCCTTAATTATAGAACGCTCAATGTTATATATCAAACAGTAAAGTAGCGTTCAAGTTAATAAACAATGCTTCCACTTCCACAAAAAAGCAGCGTATCTGACAGATACAAGCCGTGCATATAGAGAGTCTTCTTTATGCTAGATCTCGATGTCAACGTCGCCGTAGTCTCGTCATTATACCCATCGTCAAAGTCTTTAATGATTAATTTTTGTATTGTTCTTTGAAATGCGGGCGCATCTGTTGCGCCAACGACCGCACAAGGCAAGTTCCCGGTCCGGCGGACAAACAGATGGACACCCAGGCACTCAGTCACGTTGGCCAGCTGGAGATCGGGCCAAGCCAACAGGCTGGCGAAACCACCCACCCGAAAGACCGCAATAAGCCGCAATTAAATGAAAATTGCACGCCAACGGCATGAAAACGTAATTTGGATGAAAATTTATTGTAGGCCGTCTCGGTGACCATATGCACATATGGATCATTTATATATGTTTGAATATTTGTGTAAGACATTTATTATAGAATTTTTTTTGCGAGTGCCGTTTTGTACCCTATTAGGTATAAGAAAAAAATCACTTTAAATTATAAAAGGCATCTAAAAACCTTTAAAGAGAAATGCTATTATTATATTTATTTATACAAAGTAAAAAATAATTATCATTATTAGTATTACAATATTAGAAAAAAAAAAGAAATATTTTCATATGATTAATGTGATAGAAACAAGCAATTAATTTTAATTTTATTTAAAAGTGAAAAGGAAATCAACAAGGTAAGTTTTGGTATTTTAGAAAGACATTTTCTTTTATTAATCTCATTTTGATTTAGGTCAAGATTAGCCAGAAAAGTAACTGGCTTCTTAAATGTATAATGTAATAATCGGATTTAGAGTATTCATGCATAGGATAACTAGGTCTAAAAATATATTCCATATTTTCGCATCTACTTGGGCTGCATCTGTATGTTTAATGCATTTTAATGTGCAATTATTTCACTTAAACTTTACGTTGACATGGCGATGCGTGGCCGTAAAATTATTTTTCATATGACGACGCTCCCCAGAGGCCGTCCCAAGTGGGCGAAGGGTGGTGGGTGGTGGGTGATGGCTAGGTGGCCGCTTCCTTGGTTGTCACACAATTTATGTAGCCTGCCAACCACTTGACAGGAACTGCCTTTCGCCCTTCCTTTCGGGCCCTTGCCATTAGGGACGACCCACATTGATTTACATATTTGCACACAAACAGGGTGAGTGGGTGGGGATTAGGTGGTGGAATATTTGCCTTGGCTAAACGCACATAACTAGCAAATATTTGGCATTCTTTTGCTGATATGAGTCAACCCAAAAAAAAAAAAGGTGGTAGAAAGGCAAACCCGAAAAGATAAATCGGGCCATATAGACTGGCAAAAGTATCTTTAAATTAAATTTTGATGACTGGGCGGGAAGGAAAATGATGTGCCAGAGATTCCATTGCCCTTGGCCGTCGAATCGATGCGAAAACCGGTTGTGAGAAGTCGACAAATATTTCTCTCACAATCTCACTCACGCGCGGCTCGTATCTAATATCAAGTTCAAGGTTGCAATTGCCACCGACCAGAAACGGGTCTAACTCGCCGATGCACTAATAAAAAAGCTAAATAAATCAAGCCATCGACGGGCAGGGGGGCAAACCAAGGGCTGAACATCTGTAATTATAAATTATAAAATCCAGCAGCCGCACAGGTTGCATTTCAAACCAAATGCTTCTCACGAACTGCACTGTACTGAATATTACGTATACGTTGCCAGGCCCAGCCCTAGAACCAAATTCAGAGTGACTAAGCCAAGAGTGTTTTGTTTTCCAGTTGGTAATTGGAAGCTGCGCAGATTCTATGCCCACCCAGGTGGATGACTCAGGCTGTGCTGGATTTCCAGCTAAATGTTCTAAAGAAATGTATACCAGCATAGGTTTCACATTACTCATACGCACCATGGCACGGTGCGATTTGTTTGGATTTCAGCTAAATGCATTTGTCGCTGCAAAAACAATTCCATGGAATTCAAACCAAGAGTTGTCTAGAGGGAATGTGGCATTGACGAAATTCGCAAAATGCATCAGCGTCATATTTTCGGGTTATGAGGAAATAAATCATTTCTGCTTGTAAACAAAGCTGTGTTAGGACGAAGATATGTATCTTTTTTGTACTTATTTTTAAAAGGGTTTTACTTTTACGTTTAAGTAGGCTTTTTTATTATCAAAAATTACTTTTTTTTGTACTTTATTTGTATACTTCCAATAAATTTGGCTAATAACCACAATTAAGTAAACCAGAACTTTGATATTATTACAAGAGTTCACTAATTCTGCTCTTGATAAATATTAATATTTAATTTTCAACGACTTTCATTTCATTACAGAATTAAAGATTCATAAATTACTTTCTGTTTAAAGCCATTATCCGCTGTCAGCAGCTTTAAAAATTTAATTTAAAAAGAGCTCAACATGTAATTGCCAAACTAGAGCTGGCTCAAAATAAAATGTATATAAAGCAGAGTGCAAAAAAGTGAAATTCGAAACAGAAACTGAACAAAAAGTGGCTGCCAAACCGTAGAAGCCAGGGGTGAAATGTAGAGGGGGAAGATAAGGGAAGCTGAAAGCCAATTGCATTATTACACAGCAAATTCTATTTCTCCCTAGTGCAAAGTCTCCACTTTTCCCCGCAGTTTGGTATGTATTAAATGCCATGCGAAAAGTTTCCACCATGCGAAAACTGTTCACAGTGCACTGGAAAAATGTTTGACTGGCTTCGTGCTTTTCCTTTTTTTTTTTACTTTTTCTGCTCTTTGGCTACAATGCGAATATTTACTTCACACACACACTCTTACGCGGATGGGGACTCGTTGGTATGGGTGACCATGAAATGTTCACACAACGCTGCTCATCTGTATTTGTTGGTTCTCTCGGTTTTCTGTTTTCTGCTTTCTGTTTTCTACTTCTGGACCTGCGACGCAGATTGACGCTTCATTACGACGTTATGTAATGGCTTGTAAAGCTGCAAGTGACAAAGGCTACTTCTCTCGCTCTCCGCTTGTGTAAGTGTGTGTGTGAGTGTGTCTGCGAGAGAGAGAGATAATTCGCTCGCTTTGGTCTCTTTCATGCAATGAGTGCATGTGAGATCATCGGGCAGAGCCGAAACCAATTCTACATTCTGTATACGCCCCGTGGCCCAGCAGCTCATCATCCAAAGCACCACCATCATCAGCGTGATGAGTGGCTGTAGTTGTTGCCTCGCTGACTGCAAATCGCAAATTGCAATTATTTCACATGACATGACTTTGGCAGCATATAATCTGAAGTTTCCGCCAAATAATTAACTCTATTGTTGGTAAAAAAAAATGTTTTTTGGGTAAAACTTGTTCTTACAAAAGAAAATTATATTTGATTTAATTAGCTAGATTAAACCATTTCTTTAAATAAAGTAATAATTGTGTAAAAAAAATTATAATCCGATCTGTGGATTTTTAATATATAATATATAACAATTAGATGCACTAAAGTTAAGCCATGAGCCATAAGCGCGACAAATAAGCGTCAATTATTTAAGTGGCCCATAAAGCGGGCTTCGTTCAACCCCTACCCACAATAGAAGAGACAACACTGCGTATACGCAACCAATAGACTACGCAAGACTTGTCACCCGAAAGCGAGAAAACCAGAATTTGCATTGCCACTCAACGTTTGCCAACATCATTAACATCAGAGCAGCGCCATTGCCACATGTTCTTCATTTGGCTGCCGAGCGGGAAATTTGCATAAATAAATACCTTTTGCCTTACCTCCGCTGAGAGAACCGACGACGTATCTGCACTTGTTCTGGCGGTTTCGGCCAAAAGAAGCTGAAATTACTGGTGCCGAAATGTGTTTTCCAGCCCGTGTTGTCATCGCCGTTGTCGCCGTTAGCCTTGATCGTGTTTATTTCGGCAGTTAAGCGATACACGAAATAAATAAATAAATAATACGAGCCCAAGAATTCTTCTCATGTTTTGTCGGTCTTTTGGCATTGCCAGAGCCATAAATGGCCCACCAGTTGAAGATGGCGATGGTTTGCTCAGTTCTTTTCGGTTTGGTTCAGCTCTGCTCTACTCTGCGATCAGCTACGAGCTATATGTGCTATATGGCGTGGTCGGGTGTCGGTTCAGTTCTCTTGAGGCTGCCCAAAACGGCGGCGGAGTAATTGAGGTTGTAAATCAAAATGTGTATGGAAACTTTTGGTTGAACATTATGTCACAATTGTAGACAAATGTTAATGTTAGAACAAGAGCGCAGAGACGATTCTTCAACTGCAAAAGACACGTGTTTGCTAAATGACAACTGTTTCTGAACTATTTGACACCCTTCTGATGAACAAAAGTTCTTAGAAAGAACCGGACGAAGATTTAATCTTTAAATTGACCCTATAATGTGATAGTTATTGCTAATCATCTCAACTGTATAATATATAACAACTAGACAAATTATTACGCTGATTATTCTGCTAATTACAGAGATAGATCAGCCATGAATTGATAATAGCATGATCAAATTTTCTTAAGAAATCAAAAGCAAAATAAACAGTCCCAAGAATTAATTTTTGATTTGTAAGCTAAAACCTTTTAAAAAGTGGAACAAATTAAAACGAATTTTGTTTTATTAAGTAAACAACGATTTGGATTTGAACTGTAGTACTGAATATTCTTTACATGTTACATGGAGTCTAGGGAACCATTCATCCAAACTCTCTTTAAATTTAATCTCCTCCATAATTTTACTTCAGTTTCACTTCATCCCACTTTGACAGCTGATTATACATTCGCACACAGCACGAACCCATCGAAATCTTGGCGAATAAATGTTTAAATTATCATTTAGTCAAGCCACATCAAAAGTAAACGCATTTCGTCTGAAATTTTCTCCCCATCCCTTACTTAATCTCCTTTTGCATCTCCCTCTGACCAGCAATTCAATCATTTAATTCATTTGTACATTTCATTTATTGCATTCAATTTGAGCCGGGGCAAGGCAATTTTATGGCTACATATTTTAACATTTTACGGCTGCAAAACAGAATCCAAAAAACGCACAAGAAGAAGAAAAAGTTCGGCTCGGTTTCGTTTTCAGTTTGGTCGATTTGACAGCTGGCCCGAGTTGTTCTCTCTTTGCGGCTGATTTTTTTCTTGGCCGATTTGATATAGCATTTCGTTTACCAGTTTTGGGGCTCTCAAGTACAAACCACAAGACGAATTTGGTCATTTAAAATTGCGGCAATGTCTGATGGCCAGATGGATGGCTGCTGGTTGGGCTGCTTGAATGGATGTTTGCTCTGTCGCTTACAATTGTTGTCATTGTCAACGTGTTGGCCAGCTTCTGCTCTTGGGTTTGTTTGGTCTTCTTCTGCGGGGCGTTTACCACCACCACCAGCAGCAGCAGCAACAACAACCGCAGCTTTGTCTTCGACCCATTTAACGGGCCACTGCACCGGCGAAGCCCTAACATTGGACACGATATTGGGAACGTGAGAGTTGTCCATGTTGGCCCAGGTGCACTCCGAAAAAATCAGCATACGCTTCGGTAATTTATCGGGGTATTTTGTACATGTTAACCGCCTACCAAAGTAGGTAAAATGTATTATGAATTAGTTATAAGGTTATTACACAAAAATATACTTTTAAATTTCCATTTTCTTATCCTCATGTTAACTTTAAATAATGCTTTTAAGTCTGAATTTCCATACATTTTTATGTTTTAAAATTTAACTCCTACTTTAAATTTATCATGCAAAAGAGAAAACAAGCCTAAATCTTTTTTATGACATGTCATTAAAAATGTATTTTTTGCTCCTTTTTCAAAGAAATAATCTATAAATGTTAAATGCATAAAACTAAACTTCAGTGGAAAACAGTTGTTATTTATCTATTTTTTAATGCTATTCCTTTTAACCATCTTTGAGTGTAAGCTGCAATTTAAAGCTTAGCTAGCTTAGCTACCATCGATTAGAAGTTGGCTAGTCTTGAAACTTTAGCTCGCTCTGCCATCACATGCAATCTGTATTGGCATTTATGTATGCAAATTTTCAAATGAAGTGTGAATTGCTCAGTCGCCGTCGCGAGTCTCCGTCTATCTTTTTGTATGGCCATTAAGAATATCAATTAGGCACGTTTTGCAGCTTGGCGGCAAAGTTCAAAATATAATTACAAAACCAAACCGAACAAAGCAAACAAAGCCTCGACTCGTACCCCTCTTAGTCAATTTTCCACTTGGCTTGACTCCACTTTGACTCTGGTCATTAAGCTGCTAGAATTTATGATTTCAATTGCAGCAGCAACAAAAAGACTGAGAAGAGATTTTGCAGAAGCCAACGTTAAATGATCTTCATGGTTAGCGGTGGCAGCCATTTTCTATAATTTATGTCAATCATTTGTTTATTCTTTGCATTTGCATTTGCATCAATTCATGTAAATGCGCTTGTGTTGGCCATTTGTTTGGCTTTCGAGCAAGAAGTTGAGATATTAAATGATCGAAGTCAAGATGAATTTAATGTAGAGTTTTGCGAAGGCAATACGTAGCATTTAATTTCATTCTCATGAAAATCCACCTTAAGTAACTACCCTACTTCTACAATGTGACTAATTTTAATGTTTGATTACAGCTAATTAGACCGATTTCACGGTAATTTTGTTTACCCCAGAATTAACCAAATCGATCCGCCTGACATCCCATTAAAGTTCTTGAGAGATACCTACACTACACCTGCCGCAAAAAGGCGAATCGAGCACTCGGGCCGACCTCCAATCGAATCTGTTCGAATCAATTATGCAAACGGCAGAGTGTGAAAAATCCCTTGCCCTTGTCCATCATGGTTAAACACGTTCTGTTGCTGTAAGTATATGTATCTGGAAAATGACACACTAGACCGGGCCCGAATGATTGAGTATTTGTGCCCAAAAGAGCAAATACAATTTGCACGATTTTTTTTGTAATTCGAGCGCGGCCAACAACGAGATACGTATCTGCATGTGTTTGGGCATTTCAGTATATCTGTATCTGTATCTGGTTTATCTGTAGCCGCACACACTCCAGATACAAATGTATCCGCTGGCCATGATGGCCATGCTTGGTGACTCAATATGCCTAGTCGAGAGCCTCCAGTGCTGTTTGCTGTTAGCTATTGTCTGTTTGCATTGGTAATTTGTGTATGCACTTGAATTTGCAATTGCATTCGGATTGGGCGATCTTTTTATGCCCTCTTGTGGAGAAGAGGGATTTAAATTAAGAGCAGACTCATCTGTTACAGAGAATTTGACCAGTATTGCATGGTAAAAACGATATGCGTATAAATAAATTAACCATACGCATATTGATTTGATTGTTGTTTATTTACGGAAGTGCATTAATATGGTCTAGTAATTCTTAGTTTTTTCGTAAACCGTTCAATAAAAGACATTTGGATGATTTATTTGGATGATTCCCAAATTAAAGGCCATATATTTATCAATGAAAGTGTGTTTCCACTTCGACTTCTGCGTCCATCATTTCTCTTTATCTTTTCTCACTTTTTTGCTGTCCCTCGCCTATGGTTAACAGATGCAAATTATCCAGCGTTTTTTTCCCTGTCTTGAACTTGAAGTGCCTGCCCGCTGGGAAGCCACTAATTTGTGTGCCACGCCCACCTGTCCACCCCCGAATGTTGATCGGTTTCTCAGGTGGCCCTCTCAGGTGCTTTTCGCGTGCACTTGAGGAGGGAAAAATTGAAACTCAATGTGACATGCAATTGTCATCGTGTGCGGTTTAAAACAAATTGAGGCTTTCGACGGCAGCCTTGTGGAAATAGCTAGCTAGCTGCCTCCGACCAAGCGATTTTCCCAGGCCCAGCTGCACGGAGCGAGGAAACTTTTCCGATTAGAATTCCTGGTGGAAGTTTCTCGGGTTTTTGATGTGGCAGCCGGGTCTCTAGAAGAAGCCAGAAAATGAAAGGCAAAATTGCTGACCAAACCGCAGGCGCTGGTTTTGCTTCGGCCCGGGCTAAAAATCTCCTGTTGCTGACCTTCGGCTGCTTATTAAAATTTCCATCGAAGGCGTAGGCATATGAAATCGAAAAAGTACCAGTTTTTGGCCAGGCCAATTCCTCCTTGGCACTTGTTGACCTTCGAGGTAGAAACAGCAACGGCAACGGCAGAAGCAGCAGAAGCATCAGCAGGCGGCATAAAATTAAACACTTGCAAGAGCCGTGGCGACAATAATGAACAATGATGAACTCGATTAAAAGAAGAGGCTACCCTCAAACCAGTTGACCGGGGCCAAAAACCAGGGACCAAGAAGCGAAACGAAACCAGAGCGATCCGAGATACAAGATACTTGATGTGAATTGTGAATGTTGCCACATTGGATGATGCCGGCTGCCCAAACCAAAAGCCGTTCCATCGCTCCCTCCTGCAACATTCTCGTTTTGCCACTTTGGGATTAAGCCTGAAATATGCATTCATAATAAGCTAAAGAAACAGTCGGTCGGTCGCTCGTTCCGTTCCGTTCCGACCTTTTTGTCAACTTGATTTCTGCCTCGGTTTTATTGCATATTCTGCTTTTAGCATAAACTTGGCCAATCTTGTGCCCAAGGCCAGTAAGTCAGTCGACAACTCTCTTAGTTTTGTATTTCATTCAATGAGCCCCAGTGAGGGGTAGCTAATGGCAACGATTATGGTTCCATCAGTCATTGACTACAGTGTCTTCCTGCTCTCCATGGAAACCAGACGCTGTTCTCCCATCAATTGTCCCGTCTAACAATAAACCAGAGCTGGAAAGTTTGGAAGCTGGGAGGCTGGATGGGACGTGGTTTGCAAGGAGCTACGTTACTGAATCGAAGCTATTTCTGCAATTAATTAGACATCATTAGTGCAAAATTGGGTTTCAATGGGTATGCCGTGATCTCGATATTAGTTGGAAATTGTGAGTTAATAAACCAATTTCCATGCCCGAATTCGTTAGTGGCAAATTCTGTAAGCAATTAGGTATGAATATAATCGATTGCCACGGCATTTATGTGATTAAATATGAGAACCATTCAAAATAAAACAGAAATGATTTAATGCAATAAAGAAGTAAATTGTTGGGCTCATTTGGGAATAATTCTATAACTTAGTTATGCCCAAACGGTATTTTTTTAAAGCCCTATTCTTGAAAATAAATTTATAAAATTTTCAAATTATTAAAATTTTCCAATTGCGTTATATTTTAGCTAGTAAAATACACCCCATGGATATTCCTTGATTAGAAATAGCATAAAATTAACTATAACTAATGTGAATTCTTGCAACAATAAATAAAGTACTTCGTTAACAATGCAAAAACCTAAAGATTCCTTCCATTAACATCAGCGCGGAATAATCAGCCCATTTAGAGTAGAGCTCGTTTAAGCTGAATTCCCAGAATTCATCGGCAATAAGTAGAATCTTTCAATAGATTAATTCCTCTCCGCTAAGGTAATTCCCAGCTCAATTTCCATTTGGCGAACCACACCATAACCGAGCCGCAACCCTTGTCCCCGCCAACCCTTAACCCCACAGTGGCAGCCAGAAAAAATCCCCCTTTCCCATAAAATGCGACTTAAACTCATCGCGGCGACGGCAACAAATCAGCAAAACTGCATTGTTCTGAACTTTGCTTAATAACCAAAATTCTCGCATAAAAAAATCCACTTTAGAAGTCCATTTAGGGGACGACAAAAAGCGTTTCTGTTAAGGCAGAGGAAAAAGTCACATGATTTAGTTGCCGTCCAGTTTCGCGCTCTCTTCGTCCCGCCCTTCGTCCATCTCTTTCGCACTCTTGCGCTGCGGTCATATGGGCGTCTCTGGGCAACAAAAAAAAGTACAGCTAAATTTCCGCACAACAACAGCAACAAAAAGTTATTGCAAAACTAAAACAGAAATACAGTGATGGCTAATAAGCATTATACATGCTGTTACGTGACCGGGATTTTTAGTTTTGGATTGAGATGCTAACTTTTATAATGGCTCAACTTTTTTATTAAAACTTTCAAGACTCTTTTAAAAAAGGTTATACAGAATATTTTAGTAAAACCAATGATAACAGTTAGAGATGTCCCCAAAAGGAGTTTCTTTATTAGAGCTTTGGGACTCCTTCTTACATTAAGATATAGTTAGGATAATATATAATTAAATAAAATGTCTTTGTAACTTTGAGATCATATTTCGCAAATCTGGGGTCCGGTTTCTCATCCGAAGTTTAAATTTAAAGTAGACTTTAGGCTTTGAATACGTTTTTCCGACGAGAAAACGGAGCCAATAAAAGCCATGCCTAAGATACGAGGTTCCACTGTACGGGCAGTCCCTGTACAGTTTATAGACGGCACAGCAGCAACGGCGGCGACTATGGAAAATAAATCTTTACTGCGCCATAAGACGATGACGACGCCGAAGCGCTTTTCTAAAATGTAGTGGAGAATCCGCCTCAGCTTATCTCGCAGCCCTCGCTGCAGCTGCACCCCTCGCACTCTCCTAATGAAGATGATAATGAAATGAGCTGGTGCCAAGTACAAACCCATAACCACAAGCCTTTACATTACCAGCATCCCCCTTTGCTGCCACCCTGCGATTTCACAATCTGCAATCCGCTCATTTTACAAATTGCTTAGTGGCCGCTGCTGCAGAATGCATCTTTGGAAAAGCATTTGAGGTCAACTTGAAATACCCTTACAAATAATTAAGTAATTTGCACAAGCATTTAATAGTGTGATTAATATTCAATTGGCTTTAAGGGTTAATTAGTCAAAGGTTTGCCAGCTGGTGTTTGACATGTTTGCCAAGTTGGGTAATAAACGGAAAAAAAGTTGTTATATGTTTGATGATAAACGGAAAAGACTGCATATCAAATTAATTAGCTTATTTACATTTCAAAAAAGGTGTGCAATAAAAATGCAGAACTTTTAAAGCCACTCCAATGCTTTTAATCGTATTTTAAATGCTACCAACAGATTAAAGCGGTTTTTAAGAGTATTGGCTTTAAAAAAGATAATGCAATCATAATTCTTTACAAAAAAATTATTCTTACTTGGGTGATTCAATAAATAAATTAAAATATTATTTCTTCGCCTGAAATATTTTTAGTAAAGAAGATATTTTTTAAATTTTGGCATCTTATCACATTTTTTTTGTCGCATTTGCCTAGAGGCTTTTCCAATCACATTTTTAATTAGAAAAGGGTCATCCCTATTCGTCGATTCTGAGGCCTGATTCCCAGTGGGTTCTTGCGAAATATGTAGTTGCAAGTATTTTGTTTATTTATTTCTTTATTTTTAACATCGCTGCGGCGGCGGCTGCTATTGTTGCCGTTCCATCCGCTTGTCGATTTGTTTCGCTCGTTTCGGTTCTAAGTTTGCGTGTTGCATTTTTATTTTTTTTAGCTTAGTTGTTGCCGGTTATTCCAGGGTGATTTTGCATTTTGTTGTTGTTTCGGCTGCCTCCAATCCCAGCAGCGTTTCAAGGTCTTTGGACTATTTGTTTTTGCCAAGTTTCGCACACATCCCATATAGTATATGGTCGGGGTGTTAGTTTTCTGCCCGATCTCTCTGCTCTATTCTGTTATATTCTGTTCTGTTCTGGGGAAGAGCGAGAAGTTTCGCCTTGCGAAAATTTCTTCGCTGGCCTGCTCGTGTTGCAGTTTTTGCTCTTTTCCACTTGACTGACAATTTGATTGGCAGTTTGCTTTTGCATTTGCCATTGTTGTTGCAGTTGCAGTTGCTGGCAGCGCTCTATTCTATCGTCTCCCTCCGGCAATTATATTTAATTTTATTATTGAAGATTGCAGCAAGATTTTCGCCCCCAAGGTCAGACGTGTAAATCTTCTGCTGCTGCTGTGGTCACGTAAGCAAAACTTTTTTAGACCCCACCTCCTTCTTCCCTCCTCGCGATGTCGCGCCTTTTTAATGGCTGGCTGCTTTTGCTGAGTTGCTGGAGCAATTTCAGTTTTTCTGTTCGGCATTTCCTATTAGAAATTCTTGGCATTAATGCAGCTGACCGGTTGCACTTGTCGCTGCTGTTATTGATGCTGCCGAAGTTGTTTGCGCTATCGCCAATTTCCTTTGTACTTATGCCAGCCGGAAGATCGTTAGCGCTGAAGTAGCAAGGTTGGCGGTCAGAGCGGATTGCATTCCGTATGCGCAATATGGGATGTTCGATTACGCATACTCAACGATGGGAGAGTTGGCTTAAGCAAGCTCTATAAGTAAACGCATTCAATGTGTGCATCGAAGGAAAAACAAGAGTTACGAAAGGGATACAAGTAATTGGAAGGACAATCTTACAGGAAACCCAATAAAAATTAAAGAGGAAGGCACCGATGATATTCATAATGTATTTTCTACTTTTATTACTTTTTTATTTAATTATTTAAAAACAATCTTTGTCCATGGGATATATATATCGTAGGAGGCATTTTAAATTAAAAATTTCAAGCAATGATAATAATTTTGTTAATTTTGGATTTTTTTGTTATTTTTAAATTAGTTTTTATTAAATTATAATGATATTTCCTTTGCTGTGTCTTGCCTAAAAGTTGGGGTTTTCTGAAACCTTTTTTTTACATTGTTTTTTATTAAAATATTTGTCATTTATTTATTTTAAATTTTTTTGAAACTAAATTTATTTATTTAAATTTCTTTTTTTAATTAAAATAAGTATAAATGAGACACGGAAAACTTTTCAATATTTAGCCTATATAGCTTATCGTTTAAATGATTCCTCCAAATCGACTGACCACAGAGACCTCGAAGAACTGGCAATCCACAATCATTTCAATCGATTACGAGCTCACTATGTACTCAGCACTCAAGTAACTAATTGCACTGCATGGCCATAGAAAGAGATGGCGGGATCTGGAGAGAGGGAGGCAGAAAAGCATGCTGGAATTCTTAACTAGCCATAATTGTTATATTTTTCAAGCATATTGCAGTCATATGCGTGTCGTTAGCTCGCCGATTCTGCAGCAACAGCAGAAACATCATCATCGATGTCGGTCTACGTCTACTCGCAACTTGCCTGTGCAATATCATCGGAATACAAAGCTCAAGGTTACGCATACGCCATGTATGCCGGGCCATGCGATGCGATGCGATTCCAAACGATGCGAGCGCAATGTCTAAGCAAATAGACGACAAACGAGCGCGGCAATGCAAACACGGACACTTGTGCGGTCCGTAGATAGAATTTTAAACACACTGGTCTCGGTCATATTCCTAGGCGATTTCTGGGGGTTTTCAGCGGGTTATCGGGGGCTGCAGCAGATGCCTTTTAGTTCACACAAAGTGTCAAAAGTGTCAAGAAGCCATGGCTAAGCCATCGATCGACAGTTTTCGCTCAAAACTGCTTTTTCTTCGCAAACACATACATATTTTTGCAACATTTTTTCACGAAGAGCAGTCAAAAATTTTAGACAAACTTTATTTTATAAATTTATCTAAGGCGATCCCCTTTATATAAAAAAAAATTTAGGGTGTATAAATAAATAAGCTGTAGATACCAACTTAGATATCAAATTTTAAATTAAATAAATATTTCCCATTTCACTTTTTTTTATTCCGGAATTACTGAAAATATTCCATATACATAAGCAGCGTAACTTTGTCTGATGTCTTAATGTGAGCTTACTCCCACTTTGCTATCCTATTTTCAAGCTCTTTTCCCCTTCATCTCGTTTCGTTCTACCCTAGCAACACTAATTGCTGCGCTCAAGCGTAAAACATTTTCGCAAGAACTAATAAATGCAACTGCAGAAGCTAAAAACGAGCAAGGAGAAAAGCCAAAAGGAAGGAGGCCACCCACATGGCAACCATAAAGAAAGCTCAACCGCTGTCTTTGCCAGCTGCTGTCTCCAAGGCATCCTCATCCTCATCCTCGTCTCTTGTCATCGCTGGTGGCCCGAAGGCTGCTTTAAGTGCCCTCATTAATACCCTTTCTTGAGTTTCTCAGTTTTCAAGGATTATTACGTTGTCTTTATTAAGAAAACAATAATTGGCGTTAGTAATAGAAGCTCCTTAAACAGGATTTTAGGATTTCATTTTTTCTAATGAGCTTTATCAAATCTTTAAAACATATTTATGTTTAGCCTTAATAATAAACTTTAGTATTATTATTATTTTTTTTACAAAATCATAATTTTTTCTGCGTATGCAGGGTATTCCTTAATCATATTTCTCAATTTATCTTAGCCCGCTCTCATATATTTGGCGAACTTTGAAACTTTGTGCCCTGACTGCTCTTTTCGACTGTCTCCGGTTGGAGGTCCCGGCTCCTCCACTTCTTGGCCTGTCAAGTTTTTTTAGCTGCAGGCAAATGAATGCAGTGGTGGGTGTGTCATGCACAGAATAATATATCTAAAGGGCAGAACGAGCCACGTGCTCACAAAGACATTAAAAATCCCTTCTTGGTACTCGTATATGTTGCATTGCATATGGGTTAAGATTGTGGAGAAGTGAAGGGATCTCTTGGTTAATTGCAGGCCGAAAAAGTCGGAATTTTAATTAGCCCCATGGCCAAAGTGGGAATTTGCTCACAATCAAAGCGCCAAAGCGTGCGGCAATCAATCAGCAGGGGTGGGGGCCACAGGGCCAGAGAATCCTCCATCCTTCTCGTTACTGGCCGAGAATTTCAAATTGTTATGCAAATTTTCAGCGGCTACTGTGTCGGATGTCTTTGGGTTGCCCAAGTGGAGAGAGTGTGGCGAGAACAAAAGCGCCAGGCAAACGCCATAATTCAAGTGGCCGCAGCGATTTCATGCCTGATTTCAATTATCAATACGCGCCATCGACAGCGGGCGACAGGCAACTGGAAACTGCCAACTGGTAACCGGCATCCAGAGCCAAATCAATTCAGAACAGGCCAGGAACCCGACGCAGCCACAAAGCCTGAGGAGCCGACACGTCCAACAATTGAACAATGGACACAAATCATTTCATATGCCAAACGTGTGGTCGATGATTGGACGGCTGCAGCCGCTTCAGAAACAAGAATAAAGAATGGTTTATTTTAAGTTTAAGCAACGCTTTAAATACTCTTTCCACTGAAAAGAAAATTATAATAAATTTCCTAATATATTTCTTTAAAGGTAACTTTAATTTTTAACGTGGGATCAAAAACTATTTTTATTATATAGATAATTTAGTTAAGAAGTCTTTAAATTTATACTTAAAATATACGTATTAAAGATGATTTTAAAAATAATTAACCAAGTTTGTTAGGAAATTTAATTTTTGTTTTCCTAAAAAATTTATTTAATATCGACTGCTTTTTAATCTCTCTGCATCATACCCCCATATAGGGTATACCACATACAAAAACCCACTTCATCATTAAATGTACGCTCTAAAGTCGTGTATTCTTATTGCCATATTTTATTTTAGATCAGACTTTGTCACATTTTTGGGCAGCAATTTGTTTGCTGCTGCTGTTCTGAGGCGGCGATTTGTTTTGTCAACTGTCAGTGCTGATGAATTTAATAAATTTAAAGCGCAGAAGTCAAACAGGCAATCCTCGTCATCATCATCGATATAACATCATCATCATCAACGCCAGTGACTTCGGCATGTTGTACATGACACAAAAGCTGCAGTTCATCGATGGCTTTTGAATATAAAAATCACCCAAAAACGATTTGGCAAAACCATTTTTGGGGGCCCCCGATCCATCCGCTGAAGTGTGGGCGTGGCTGATGGCGGATGCAGAATGCATTGAATTTTAAATCGATACGAAAACGATTGAATTTGAATGGCTTCCACAAATTTGGTCGATTGTAACAACAACAATGGCGCAGACGAAATAAAATAAATACTGTGACAATTGAAATTGTTTGGTCATGTCATGCAGATAAATAATGTGACAAGCTCTGTTTTGGTTAAATAAAATAATTAAGTATTTATCATCTGAGCTTATCGAGACCATTAATCATATGGAGGTATCATCAGCTATTTGAATACCAAGAAATGAGAGACAAAGCGATACAAAACTTGGCGGGCATAAATCAAAGTTTATATTTGATTCGTCTGGAAAGAAGATATTAATTGATTTCTTACGATTTCTTTTAATGTAATATAACAATTAAAAATGTTATGACATACAAAGCTTTCTTTATATTCTTATTTTTTCCGGATTTCTAACATTTTATTTTATTTCTCACATTATTTCTTCCTCATTTATTTTACTGCTGTAAAAACTTGCTCGTAACCCGCATGCCCATTCATATATATATTTTAAAGACCAAATCCACCCCTCCTTGAAAACATCTTTCAACGAGAGTCCATAAATAATTCCATTGACGGCACAAAAGAGCTTATCGATAAGCCCGATTCGAAAGCTTTAATGCCCATCAAAATGCATTTTCGTTGCTCAAACGATTTGTTGAGGCAAAGACGACCCTTCTTCACGAAACCTAAGGAAACATTCATCAATTTTAAAGCCAATAAAAGGCAGGAGAAAAATGGCATTGTGTATATGTGCTTTTATAAGGAATCCATTGCAGAATTAAATCGCAGACCGCAAAGGAAATGAATTGAAGAATTTTTAAAGTAAGGCACGTAAAGAAATCGTAAAATATTCCAAGCTGTTGTTTCGATTCAATTTGGTTGAAATTTTGCACACACATTCATATATTCGCCCCCTTTTTGGGGCTGTTCCTTTTCTCGATTTTATTACATAACATGCAAAGACGTAAATGAGGCTAAGAAGCAGAAGAATTTTTCTGGGGGGAGGTCGAGGGAGACACAAGTAATTCTTATGATTATCATAATTTATATGGCCTTCGGTGTAGCCGAGTCTTGTGTGGATATATATTTTCTGTACATACGTACCTATTTGTGGAAATGAAAGCGAACTAAAGAAGAGTTCTGTTTGCTCATTGTGAGCCGTCGGCGGTGACGTCTTCCGTGCCGGTTCGTGACTCCCAAAAGTGCACAAAAAAGACGGAACCAACCGATCCAGCCATCTAACTAATGCTAAATACTCTGACCTTGGCTCGGTCTCAGGGTCTTGAAAATTATATGCCAGCGCCAGGCAGCAGCATCAGCACCTAACAAAACGCTGTACAAAAAACAATTTCCACTCAATGGATAGAAAAATTGCTCACAATTGTTTGTCGGACTCTGGCTGGGCTCATAACGATGTTAACTAAATAATTAGCTGACATAATTCCGCTTGGCTAAGAGCTGTAAAAGACTGGCCCATTAGGCACGAGCCCGCGTCGCCGAAAAGTCGAAAAGCCAAGTCAAATGTGTCAAATTAAATGCGCATTAGTCGCGTCATTACAAAGATCCGACAGCACAAAAAAACCGCAGAAGCTGGACGGCCGGGCCAAATGTGCCTCGTTCACTCTCTTCATCTAAACTTGTAGTATATCGTATTGTATATGAGTATTAAACAATTAAATGGCCAGCAAAATTTAATTGCATAATTAATAAACATTAAAAGCACTTAGCTATGGCAACAGTGTCTCTTAATGCCATACAATTTGCAGTTGGCGTTTTAGCTACTTGTTTTCTGATGTTGGTCTCTCTTGGCTTCTCTTTCTGTCCGCATACTTTTCTCTTCACCGTGAATCTTCATGAGACACGCACCATGCGGCGTATACGTAATTTTTTGAAGATTACAACATGGTGAGATATTCCACGTTCGAAATGGTTAGCATGTTTGCGTCTTCCGGTCTTAGTTTACTGTACTGTTCAGTTTGATAAGGTTCAATTTACATTTTTCAAAGTATTCTAAGGCATTTTTCTTAAGTGACATATTTTATTGTACAATATTAAAGAGTTAACTTTAGAAAAATAAACTCAAAATATTTTGATTCCATTTGCTTTAATCTAAAGTTCTTAAAAGAACTCCCGCTGGGCACAAAGCACAATAAAATTGGTCCACAGAGTGTTTGGCACTGGAACTCAAGAAAACTTAAAGAGATCCCCAAGGAATTAGACCAACTTGTGAGTTCATAAAATATACAAGAAATTAATTAAGAAGACCGATAAGGAAATGGTCATAAAACACACAACGTTGTAAAAAGACTGGCAGAGCGAAATACCAACTAAAATTAGCATAACAAAACGTAAATAGAACAACGGAGCGGTGACCTTCACCTACAACTCAGGCGAGACCAGACTCACCTAGGGCCCCATAGCCCACGTCTATTTCCTCTATTCCCTCTCTAATGCCCCAGTACAAAATCTAGTTGGTCATGCGGGACAGCGCCTACGCAATTAGCAGACTGCCCTGGTGATACGTATATGACACACATGGAAAAATTTTATAATTTTTACATAGGATACAAAAAGTAAAAAAAAAATTTTTAAATCAAATTAAATATAGTTTACTTTTTCTGTTGTATAAATATTTTTAAAATGCCCTTATGAAATTATGCCTAAATTTATGTTAAAGAGCCTTTGTCAAGTTCCCGTTTCTTTAGGTGTAATCACAAATGCCAATCATACCACACCAGAACCAGATTCAAGTCTATCGGCGAGCCATAGAAAGTTTATGCTCATGGTATTCGCATCGAAGTCTGCGCTGTTGATACTGAAATTGAAATTAAAAATTTATTCTAGTCTGGCACCCCTCGTGTCGTTCGTCCGTTCTGTGCAACTTTTGCTTTCGTTTGCCTTCTTGTTGTTTATTTTGTTTTGTTATTTGCGTTTGTCTTTTTCGCACGTAAAACGTGTGACTTGAACTTTGAATTAATTCGTTCAATAATTTACATTTTTTTACCTTGCCAAGTATTCTTGGGTATTTCTTGGGTCTTTGTTTTTCTATTTTCCTCAGTTATTTATTTATTTATTTATGAGTCGAGAGCGGGATTGCAGGTTCTTGTTAGCCTGAATCGTAATTTATTTGGTTTTACGTGTGCGGCTTAAACTTTTATTTTGCTAGTAGATTCCAAGAAATCGCCGGCAGTTATGGTGGGGCTGACCAAGAACCATCTATATAGAGCCAGACTTAGTGGTAAACACTTCTCGGAAGTGACAATGAAACCGATTTAAGTGTGTGTAGTTCCCGGTTATGTGCTTTGCATTCGCAAGATACTTAAAAGTTCGGCTTCGATAGCCGATGGGGATATGCCTGATGATTCATATTGGGGGTTTACTCAGGGTGCACTTATTTAAATAATTCTAAGCCAAAAATGTGACTTCAAAGATAAGCTTACTCAAAAGCTTGAAGACAAAAATAATATATATGAAATGGCTTACCATAGTCCATGGTCCATGATATTACTAAGAGTTAGATTGTACTAAATATTTACTAATTGCATCATCAGCTGAGTGTGTTCTTTGTTTTTTAGTTCACTCATACCCAGGAAGGGGTTTATGCTTATCAGCAAAGAGAATAATAGTCATGTTCGTGGCTTTGCTTGGCCTTTGGTGTGAATCATTGAAGTCCACCCCATTTCTGATTCTTTCACCCACACCGCGCACAAATTTAACAAATTAATCATATTTTTAAAGAATCATCATAAGTCTACCAAATCATGATTCACATTAAAGTTTATTTAATAAAAAACGACTTTAATTATTTTAATAATTAAAACGAAATTACTTTAAATTTGTGCTTCTAGCAACTCTAGATTTTCCTTTTTAATTAGCTTTAATTGTAATTTTTGTAATGTAAAATGTAAGAATTCATTTATTTCAAACTTTTGGTTTTGTGCAGAAAACCCAAATGAAGCTTTTGCCCTGGATGGATTTTCATTAAATGCTGGCATTGTTTTAGATGCAAGCCCGTCTGGCTCCCTTTTAATATTATACCATATATATTTGTCTATATGTATGTCCGTTGTTGTCTTCTTCATCAGCAGCAGCGGCAACAAAAGCTCCTGGCATACATTCCATATGCTTTGGCGGCTTTGTTTGCACATTGACACAGGTGAAACTAATTAGGCCACAAAACCCAGCTCATTTCTGTATTATTTGTTAGCCAACAAAGCAAAAAAAAAAAAATAAAGGAAAACAGAAACAACAATATCTTACAATTAAAATAAACGAACGGGCAGGTGAACTCATTTCTTTCATTTCGTTTGCAAAAACTAGAGAAAAGCTTGTTGCTTCTTCAGCTTTTGTTTAAACATTTTGCAGTCGTTGAACTGTCGCCCAAACAGAGTCTCCTTAAAAGTCGATAATGAAAAAAGTGAAACACTTGCGCTTGGAAATTTTTCGTATACAAAAAAAGCTACTAAAATTGACCCAAATTTTAGGGCCATCCGTCGGCCAACAGAGCGTATGCGTAATAACATTTTAGTTTCGCTAGTTTTCGCTTTCATGCGAGCAAATCTGCTTAAAACGCTCCCCGCCAAATGTGAGAGGCAAGAACGTGCCCCTGCAAAATGAGTTTCATTTGCAAAAGCGCGCGTGAAAAATTCATTAAAAGTCATCACAGTCCGAGCCGCCAGCTGCCGTTGGTTTTTTTGCTTTTACTATGTGCCTAAATACACTCCCTCTTACTGGGGTTAGAAAAGGCGTGGTTGCCACACCGATGGGCTAAGCATTTTTTTTCAAAATGGATAAACAAAATAACCTTTTGCAACAAACAAAATATTTTATAATTTTATATTCGTACCAAATGTTAAAAATAGAAATATCACACAAATATCTGCTACCAAATGTTAAAAAATATAAATATCACACAAATATCTGCTAACTTCCAAACTAGTCATGCTGGAATTTTTATAAAAAAATATATGTTTTTGGCTGTGGTAAGGACAAGTCATAATGAACAATATTTATTAAAAAAAAAACACAAGAAATTTTATGTTTGTCATGAAAGTCACTTGTCATTTTAAATAAAAAATTTGTTAATCTAATTTGAACAAGGAAATGGTTTGTAAATTCTTTTTAAATTTCTCTCTTCTATAGGATTTATTTAATTTTAAATTGGCTCACCTTCTGAAAAATAATTTATTATTTTTAGAACTACTTAATTAGAACTACTCAAATTCATTTAATAATATAAATTTTAAGTATTTTAAGTAATAAGAGTATCTTCTTATCGTGGCCAGCCAAGGCCTTTCGTTTTTTTATACAAATATTTTGTTGAGGAGGAAAACTCATAATTGCAGCATTTTTCACTTTGTTTCTTGGGAATGTGCGCACAAAAAAGTTGCTTATTAAAATTGAGCGAAATTTAATAAGCAGCGTTTTATGCAGGCCACACCCGCTGTGGGTGTTGGGTTGTTGGCACTTCTGCTGGGCATTTTCTGATGGTGGCCGCAAAATGGCCGTCGTCGTAGTCGTCGGCACTTGGATGTGTTGATTATGAAACCGCCAAAGTGGGTCTTACACAAGTGTGTGTCTGCTTAGAGGGGTCAAGCGGGGGGTGGAGGGGCGGCGCTGCTGCGGGGCGGTGGGAGGGGTGATTTCCACCCGCAAGTGGCGCAAAAATGCACGCAAAGTCACGTTTTGTGAGAGCGACGCCAGTTACCAAATGTGTAACCAAATGGCCGCCATAAAGATGTACTATTCCACCTAAAAACAAGAGAGAACGCTATAGTCGAGTGCCCCGACTATCAGATACCCGTTACTCAGCTAAAGGGAGAGCGAAGGAGATAATTGGCTTAACTCGTGGGTTAAACTTTGATCCGCCGTAACTTTTTAACGAATGGTCCGATTTAAAAACTTTCTTCTACATTTCGATAGGTATTGATAAACACAATAAAACTGCATTTTTACTTTTCCGAAATATTGAAATTTTTAAAATCGTATATAAGCGATTGTGGGCGTTAGAGGGGGCGTGGCACCCTTTTGAAACAAACTTGCGCTGCGTAGGAACTCCTAGAATCTGCATGCAAAATGTCAATCTTCTAGCTTTTATAGTTTCCGAGATCTCAGCGTTCATACAGACAGACAGACGGACAGACAGACGGACAGACGGACAGACGGACAGACGGACAGACGGACAGACGGACAGACGGACATGGCTAGATCGACTCGGCTAGTGATCCTGATCAAGAATATATATAGTTTATAGGGTCGGAAACGCTTCCTTCTACCTGTTACATACTTTTGCACGAATCTAATATACCCTTTTACTCTACGAGTAACGGGTATAACCAGAAAAATAAAAATGCCAGCAAAAAATATGTTAAATATGTATTTTGCATATGCTTAAGGGAAATGAGTTGCTTTGTGTGCAGATGGAGGGGTTGGGGTGGAGCTGGGTGTTTGCTAGCTGGCGAAATGCAGCTGATGATAAAAATTTTGCTGTTATAGAAACAATGAAAAAGCTGAAATTCTACCAGGGTAAATATATGCACTTTTGGGATTTTTTATTGGTTAAAAACTATTTACACAACTTTTGAACCTTCATTTTCTTTGTTTTTCTAAATTTGTTAAATTTTTCCCCCTATTTATTTAATTTTTTAAATATAACCTTTAATAATATATTTTAATAACATTACTTTAAATTTCTCCATCGTAAAATCAACTAAATTTGTATCTAGCCCTTAGACTCTAAAAGAAAATGAATATACAGCTAGAACTAAAGCATTTCCAATGTCAAAATCAAATTGTATTTCTTAGATCGTCTCCACTATTCCTTTCCATTAGAACTTATTTCACCCAACTCTCCACCAAGTTTATATGCAAGCCCACACATTTCACACGTTAGCTGGTTTTGTTTTGGCACCTTAATTTCTTATGCCATTTCTAGTTTATTTTGTTGGATGGCAAACAAAATATTAATTTCAGCCAAGCCACCTCTCTTGTCTGCATTTGAAAACTCCACTCGAGAATTTACATTTCAATTATGCCAGCACACCGTCCCGCCCCCCAAAAGTTTTTCACCCAGCTGAGGAGGGGAACTCAAGACAGGCAGATATGAATCATAGGTGAGCTGGGACTAAGAGGAAAGGTAAAGACAGATACAGACTTAAGCTCAGCCAAGCCTACAACTCCGGTGACTGGTAAGCAGATGAAGGATTTTGATCAGGGAACGGGAAAGCCGGGGAAGTTGGGGGGAAAATGGAAAACACAACAAGGAGGAACGGCAGGATCCAGACTGTCTGGCAGTCGCAGGCTGTGTTAGCATTTTCATAACCTTGTCAGCTTGATATGCGCATAAATTTGAACCAGTGCACATTGTTTATTTAAATGACGTCGCTACCGGTTCCCAGGCGGCGACAAACATCCACCCGAAAATCCAAAGCCAAACAACCGAAAAAGGGGAGAAGATAACAACCGGGTAAGTTCATAGGTTCTTAAGCTAGCAAATATTTCAAGTTAAGTTCGAAATGTTTTATAGTCCTGGGACCGTGCATCGAAATTCGTACCACTTGAAAATTGTTCCGTATATTGACACAAAATTTACCTATCACATTGATCTTTAATAAGCAATCGGATATAAGTAATGTATAATTTTATAAGGAAACTTCTTAATTAAACGAAATGACTAAAAAACAATTTAATCTTTACATCATAAGAATTGTTTGTTCTATGTATCTATTGACCCAAGCAAATTAGAGTCTTTGACTTTCACGCTGAAACCAAAGAATAACTTATCCATATAAGCAGATTACAACTTTCGATTTCTGTCTGCTACTTGACCCTCGGGAAAATTCTTGCAACATAAATTAAAGCTGAGCAACTAAGAAGTGAATGTCTGGGAAAAAGAACCATAGAAGCTTAGAAATTTATGCTTAGCAAATGCAGACAACTTACGTGTCGAGTGTGTGGATGGCACTCGGTCAATCGAAGCAATTTTCTTAGAAGTCGAAGTCTGTCGCGATGAAAGCAAAAGTCGCTTGAAAAAACGTTTTTGTGCCGCCGGCGGAAAGTGGTTTTGATGCCGTCTGCACCGCAGCACCGATGTTTTTCCACCAACTTTCGGCTTCCACCTTCTGGCATCCGCATCTGAGATTGTCGCCGTATCCCCGCGGATCTGTCGTCTGGGCGCAGCACGCGTCCAACGATTTTATCAATGTCAACGACAGTTGCCGTCTGCTGCCTGCCGTTTCATAATTGCCGCGAGCCAACAGCAGACGAAAAAGCAAAAGCAACAGCTTCTGCTTCAACTTCAGCTGCCAACTCAAATTCAGATACGGATTCGGTGTAGATCTGAAATACAATTTAACACTGGGGCGTCAACTGAACGTAAGTGCCGGAATGTGCAGTCCATAGATACAAAAATCTTGTGTAATAAATATTTTGAGGTTCCACGAAATTAGGTTACTCTTTAATAGAAGAAATTAAATATTCAAGAAAGACGGGTTAATTTAAGGATAAAACATGATTTATATATTTTTAGATTTAAACACATTTTTTTTAAATTCAATAATTTATAAATCATTTGTACTCTGCTTTACAAGCTGTTATACAAAGAAAACTCATTTAACTAAATTCTTAACAATTAAATAAATTTCTTACAATTTTATTCCAATTTTATTTTATTAATTCGCTCAATTCCTGCATTAATAGAGTATACAAAATCACTTGCCGAATGATATATAAAATAAAACAAATCGAGAGCTGTCCTCAAAAACGTACGCAGGATGCGGCCGGAATGAAGGTGAAGACAGGGCCGCCGATGATGACTCCGATGACAATCATCGGCCCCAAGATGCTGATGATGTAAAGAAGCGTGACAATTCAACAAATATTTACGTTGGGCCCCAGACCCCGGCTTCGATCCCGATCCCTCAGGGCCAAAGAATTTGCGCAACTTTCTACGGCGAGCAGAAGGCAGGGCCTCCTCACGATTTTCACTTTTCATTTATGAGTTATTATGGCCAGTTGCTGTGACATCATCGCATGGGGCGGCGTGGAGGGGCAGGGTCAACCGACTTCGGACCCTGGCCAAACCAAGTCAAGTCAAGTGTCAGAAAAGTGAAAACTCCATGGGTGAGTGTTTGTTTTCGTGTTTGTGTGTGCGCCTTTATGGCTGCCGTCTGTCTCGCTGTTTAATTTTCTTTTTTGGCGATCCAATTTCAAGTGGCCCGCTGTTTATTTATTGTCGGACTGCAACAGCCGCCGCAGCACCCAGCAGCTGTTGCCATAACAAAAAAGCCCAGATATACAGAGAAATATACATGTATACACGCACAATAATTGTTAACAATTGCAGAGGGTTCAGGGCGAAACGGAAAGTTAGCCAAAACCAAAATTAGTCATCGCGAATTTTTTATAGCACGATAATCCCAGCGCTTGAGCTGTTCTTATTTCATTCGGGCCTTGCACACTTATCGGCTAATTCAAATTAATGATATCATTAAATATAAATAAAATAATATGGCAGCCAATAAAAATCATAAAGAAAATAAACAAATTTTATTTGGTTTTCAGTGACGCAAAATGGTCATAATACTTTCTGTACGAGTAATAAAAGATTTTGGAACAATAAAGCCTGACTTTATTATTATTTTTAATTTATATTTTTTTTACCATTTTGAAATATATTTTAGAAATTACGATGTTCATTAATTCAAACTTGTAAACGTTTCCGTATAATGATGTTTTGTATAAGTTATTTAAATTAGTATTAATTATTTACTAAATATTTATACATTAATGACAAAAATAAATTCCCCTCAACTCCAATTAAATTATTCATTAATATAATGAAATAACATAAATGCCTTTATTGCGATTTAAGCCAAATAATTTATCAACACTTTAGCTATTCTTTGGCGTTTGCATTTCATTTGCATTCCTCGCCAATGAAAAATTCCGATTAACCACAAACACAAATAGGGAAAGAGACAGAATCGAACAGAAGTCTCTTCGAATTGCACGAATTCCTCAAATAGCCAGTGCTCATGGCACTCCGAATAATCGAAGCCCTCTCAGCTGTCGCCACAGAAATTGGAACCGTTGCCACAGAATTTCTTTGGGGAAGGGCGGGGGTTGACACAAATGTCAATAATTCAAACCAAAAGCTGACCACACAAGTGGCCCGCCTGACCCATTGCTCATTTGTGCGGCTCATTGGGCACTGCCTTTTATTCTCACCCCTCGCCAAGTTTCCAGTTTCTTAAAAAAACTTTTGTGAAAATTGCCTGTCATGCGTTTCACTCTCTAACTGAGCAACTCGGTGCTCCCCAAAGAACCAAGAAAAATTAAGACATTTAACGCTTTTTTCATTACAGCATCAGTTCGGCTGTTACTTCCCCCGCAATTTGCGGTTGCGTGTCCTTTTGACGAGAAGACAGCGGCAAAAGTTTCCTGGGGACTGGGTTGATGCTGTGAGACCATTACAAATGGCACCATGAAATTGGCTGGAAGTTTGCGACGCCAAGAGGAATTTTTGTAAGTATTCTTTTAATTGTTTGTTAAAAGTAAGTTTATTTTAAAACGAGGAGAAACATGAAACGTGGAAGTAAACTGAATCTTTTTACTGAATATACAATTTTAAAGATTTGTCTTAATTAATTAGCCAGGAATTTATTTAAAGTGAGATAAATTTAAATAATTTGTATTATACTTTGATTAAATACTAATAAAAATATTTAATTAAAGTTTTATAACGTTTTACGATAAAAAAAACTTCCCAAATAAAATCTTATAAATTATATTTAATGTTTCCAGGGTATTAAAAAATCGCTTTTCTTCCTTTTTCTTTGTTTGTTTGGTCAGGGAATTGGCGGCGACACACGATGCGTAATCGTCAGGGGCTTTTGTTGTTGTTTGTTTTGTGGCAACAGGGAGACATCACTCCAGAAAAACACTCCCCACCACACAAAATCCCACCCCCTCGGTGCGTGGAGATTTGATAAACTGCTTTTCGACTTTATTGCTGTTGTGGCACAAAAAGCCATTTTTTTGTATTTTTGGCAATGCCCAATATTTTCATCATCTCCGCATCGGGTTGTCCATTTTCTGTTCGTTAGATATTTTGTATTCTTGTTGTTTTTTATTGCGATTTTTATTTACTTTTATGTGTTTATTATATGGCCTGCTTTTGGAGTTTTGTCGAGCGCAAAATTGAGACATTTTATGGGGTGGTAGGGATGCTTTTGATAGCTTGTAAGCGTTGACCACTTGGTTACAGCTCGGAACTTCGAATGGCATTTCTTTACCGGGAATTGCTTTTTAATTTGGTTTGTTCTTTGATTGTTTTTGTTTTTCTTTGACTTCAAGTGAATTGTTTTCCAATTGCCGCTGCGGGAATATTAGGGGAGGTAAAAGTGGTTGAGAACGACACGTGTTTATTTTTTTCGGTTAGAGCCTAACGTATTAGTCGTTTTTGGTCAAGTAAAATAAATAATAATAATAATTTGAAATTAAAAAAGCAATTTAATAAAACTCCTAAGAGCTTTCAAGTCTTTATACATCATTTTACTAAACTTTTTTAAAAAATTCGAAAAACTTGTTAGTAAACAGTTTTAGTGAAAAAGTTGAATCTTTATTGCCCAACTTTCTTCCTTGGGTACATGGAATTTTCTTTTCCAAATATATGCCTAAAATGTTTAAAAACAAAAATAGTTCTTTCATGAATCTTTCAAACTTTTCCACGCGAAATTGACTGAAAATAACGCCTTCTCGTATCAACGTTTTACCCTTAACCCCAGACATTTGCGCCCCACACCATGACTTTAAATGCACGCATTACTGACGACACGCCCCCTTCCGCCCCCTCCCCCTTTGTGCTGCATCTAATTATGCGAATGCATTTAAGCGCACAATTTTGTAATTTTTTTTCGCTCGAAAATTAGGTCAGATTTAACATATTCATTAGAACTTGAGCAGCTGCAGTTTGGTGATTTGGCGGAGGGGAGGGAGATATTGCTGCTGGTTACATAAGTAAATATGTGTGGGTGGCTGAGTAGTGGGGTGGTGCAGGGTCAGGGGGTGGTGGCTGAAACTCAAAGGAAGCGAGCAGAAAGTTTCAAGCGCTTTTAATGGTGATTACAAGTGCACACATACATATATGGCAAAAAAGCGGAATAAAAAGCAAAATATTAGAAAATTGCATTCTACAACAGCAACAACGACGGCCTCGTTTTGGCTTTGCTTTTGCCCTCACGATAAGCATTCGTTACAAGAGCAAAGAAAAATGGGTGAAAAAGAGGTTAGAAGACGGGGCAAAACGCGTGAGAAGTGGAAATAGCCGGCAGGCTTAAATTAAATTAATGTCTTAAGAAATATATTTATATTTAGTAAACTTTAAAGTAAAAATCTAATTAAATAATTTTTATTATTTAAGACTACTAGTCCATTTTAAGGTATTTCGAATTTTAACCATAAACACATAAAAGAAGAGTATCACATCCTCGGTGTGCCCCAGTGCCAGACTTCCCCTCGTTCTTGAAGGAATTTCAAACAACTGATAAGAGCGACCCAGCAGCAACATGTACGGCGGCAACATCAGCAGCAACATCTACAGCAGCAACATCGATGGCGTCGAATGTCTCAATGCGAGGAGCAGACCGAACACTCGAGCACGCATATGTGCGCTCAATGAGGCGTGGCTCAGTCATTGAGCTGTTCTTTTTCGACCGCTGTCTCGGTTTCAGTCACTATTCACTACTGCCACCTCCGTCCCGGCCCTGCTTTTCCCTCTGAAAAGCCTCTGTCTATAAGTCCAAGTTTTCTTCGCCAGCTCCACTTTACGTATGCTGATGCTTTGTCCCACTGAAGATGCTCTGCTTTTACTGTAAAGACTCTCTAAGATAGATTTCTGTTTAAATTTAAATTAAACAAAAACTGACACAAAAGTTAGAAAGTAACCAGATAAATCGCCTTGAAATTAAGGAAAACTTTTTTATTTTTCAGAAATATGTTTCTACCAAATAAGAAAATTTAACAATATTATCTATCGTATTCTTTTGTGTACTTTTTAGAAAGTACGATTTTTTCTGAAATTTTTTATATAACCTAAGTGGTAGCCTAGAGGACTGCGCATTATATGCTATCCTAATCTTATAGCCGCGTCAGTCTCACATTTTATTTTTTAACTTATTAAAAATTTAGAATATAGTAACGTTAAAAAATGAAACTTGTAGTGTTGCAATAATTTAGTTATTAAATATGGTATATTTATGTTATAGTTTTAAGGGTACTTTTCACATATCGACGTTTGACTGTACTGCTTCCTCTGCTTTTACTGCCGCCTTTGCTGCTTCCTCTTCCATTTGTACGAGCACTTCAATTACAAAAGCACGCAAGTCGCCATCATTTAATGGAATTAGTACAATGACAATTGTGGCCAAAGACCAAGGAGATGTTAAAGAAGACGACTTAGCTCAACTCAACTCAACACGAAACTCGGCACAAAACCGCACGATATGAGAGCGGCGGCAATAGAAATAAATTGAATAAATGCGAAGCCAGTCGCAGCAGCAGAAGAACCAAATAAAAGAAGAGATGGGCAAAGGCGAGGTCATTCAGTCGCTGACTGATAATTTTCGGCAGATAGGCAATTGCCATGGAATGGAGATCATCAGCTATAGGAACTTCAACAACGGCAGAAGATCACCGCAAGAAATATATCATGTTGTAGTTCAAAAGGAAAAAAAATATTTAACAATGTGTTCATATATTGGTGGAACGTTTAGAGATCCGTTTGGATCACAAAAAATAGATAGTATTTCGTATATTAAAATTGAATTTCCGTATTGCCGAATTTTAAATCCTTTCTCGATCGATTTTCTCACAGTGCACAAATAACAGAAGCTCCCGGTGCCCATCCCCAATTTCCATCCATTCATTTCAGTCAGCTGCAGAACAACAAAGACCCGTGTCGATGACAATTAGCGATTGGATGGGATGGCATCGAACCGCGTGGAATGGGTGGATGATGTTTGTCTCTGACCCAAACATTTCCAGTGCCCTCTTTGCACGGCGATGGGGCGGCACGGCACACCTTTAACCAACTGGTAGCCGGAATATGTAGAGCATGGAGCGTTTGTGTTGCGCCATAAATTAAATCTAACACCCAGCGCACAAAGACAGAAAAGCCAGCGAGATCGGTTGCCAGCGATAGATCGATCTCCCCAACAAACTACAAACTCATTTCTAATGGCAAGTGAAACAATGCGAAAAAATTACACGCTTCAATGGGCTGTCAAACAATTTATCAAGCCTGAATTTGAATCAGCAGCATTAGCCGAACGCTCTTGGCGAGCCTCAAATTGAAAGCTAACTGAATTTCAATTGTAGCGAACAGCGAAATGCAACTTTAAGTTATCCATCGTTCCGCCCGAACCAAGGAAACTTTATCAAAAGTGGCCCCATGAGTGTCATTCCATGTGCTATCGGTTCGTCTGCTACCGCTTAGTGTCGAACAATTTGGAAATAAACAAGCAATGACCAATAAAATAAAAGCGCATAGGGAAACTTATGGAAAGTGATCGAATCCGAAATGCTCCTTAAATCTAGAAATCTTAATATTTATTAGAAAAAGTTACTTTGAGCTAAAAAAATTACTTTTTAATCTAATCATTCTTATTAAAAATGGTATTATATATAATAATACTAATTTTTACCAACCTATAATCTTAAAGTTCCATAATAAAATCCCCTATTCAAATAACCACCAATCCTATCGCTAATATCACTCTAACTTTTGCAGTACACTCATAGAAATTTTCCGGTAAAATCGCCCTAAAAACAGGGAAATTCGCCCTAAAACGGGGGTCAATGGCGACTAGGCAACAAATCTAGGGCGAATCGCCATAAAAATAATACCAAAAAAAAGCAAAAAAAAAATCAATTAATTTTTCAATGATGGTGTGTGTGTGTGTTGATATTTCCTGGGAACTGGACTCAACACCATACACACACATACACACGCACATCGTTTCAGATAATTTGTTTGTTGAATTGTCGCTATACCGGACGATGCTGTTGGGGGCAGGAGGCAGCAGACTTGTATAACCGCCGGTTATAACTGAAAAATCATCTTTGTAATCGAATTAAGAAGATATATATAAGGAGAAAAAACAACTTACTTGAGAAAAACGTTAGGTGTTTTTACGAGGGTTCGAACCCACGGCCTCTCGAGTTGGAGTCTAACGCTCTAGCGCTGCACCACAGTCCCATCGCGCTATGCAACGTACAAACCCTGTACACATCTTATTTTCTTGCGGTCTAAGTTATACAAACAAAAAATTGTATTTTTTTGCTCGTGACTGGGATACTTCGGGCCGTTTCCTCGCATGCTTAACATAAATTAGTCTTTAAACTCAGAATTTCCATATGTATTTAGGTTTTTAAGACTACTTTAAATTTAACACGCGGACGAAAAAACTTAATTAGTAATAAAAACTGTAATAAAAAAAAAAAGTGTTGACTCACACAGGAATCGAACCCACGACCTGTATTTTCAAACAGCAAAGCTGAAAGTGCGAGTGCTTAGACCGCTGGGCTACCCATTCTTACTCACTTGTCTTGACCTGTCAACTACACACACATGTATATAACATGTTTTACATGTATGTATCCATTTATTGCGTCATAAAATTTCGCCCTAAAAAACAGGGCAAATTGGCCTTTTTGGAAAAACTAACCCTAAAAAATATTTTCCATGGCGATTTTTCGTATATTTAGGGCTAGCCACCCGTATAATAAGAAAATTTTTCGTAGCTTTAGGGCGACCGCGGTTTTAGGGCGACTTTTCTAGTATTTAGGTAAAAATTTCTATGAGTGTATCATAGAACACAAAAATCCCCCGCATCATACGCTTAACACTCCTAACTCAACTCCATCCATAATATAGCTATGTTTACTATAGATAACATCACAGTCGTGGTCAATCGTAGTCGTCATCAGTAATGTATCGCTTCGAGGTTTGAATGACGCGTATCATTGGCAATTAAATTAAAATAAACACAACCATAAATACATACGTACAAATAAAAGTACGGCTACGGCGAAACTGGAAGCAGAAGTCCGTCCAGACGAACATGTAGTCGGTCGAAAATACAAACTTTTTGCAATGCCAAGAGCTTCCCAGATACAAATGTATCTGTATCTATGTATCGATATATCTGTATGTGCGAGCGGACGAGCGACTGCAGTCGTTTGTGATTTTTCGCCAGTGACATTTTAATTGCTGTTATGTTTTATTGATATACAAAAACTACTAAAGCTAATTGTTTTATTGTTAAATGCGCTTTATTTGCTCTCTGAGTGGCAGCTTAATAATCAACTTTAAATATCATACAATTAGCGCTATTATGGGAAGTTTATACTTATCTCTTTCCCCCTCCCATTTCTCAACCGATCGCCACTGTTTCTTCATTTTGCTCGCATTGAATCTTTCGATTTGATGGATTGCAGCCAAGTCTCGAGTTGACATTGCAAATGTTTTCATGGCGTTAATTGCGATGGGGGAAGTGAATTATTTTAATGCCTTTTTCTGTTCTTGAGGGTTCCGAGCTTCGGCATTGGAGTGGGGGAATTAAAGCATTTATTTTGCGGCGGTGGATATTAAATTTATCACTTTCAATGAAATTAGAATATTTCTATCCATTGGTGAAACAAAATCCCTAAGTTTTAAAATATATTTACATTTATTGGAAAAGATACTTCTAAGTATTACCTTAAATTTGATTTTCCCTTTTACACTCAACATCTTTCACAATACATATGATAGTTTTCCTTTGTCATTTCAAGCTCGTCGACTCAATTACATAATTTCATTAACTCTTCGTACTCGTAACACAATTTTTTTTGCAATATTTTCCGCCGCTGCTGCTTCTTCCACCTCGATTGTTCTGCTTCTGGAAAAACACTTGAACTGGTAACTGGTGACTGTGCTCCTCCTCTTGGTTTTTTTTGCTCGTACCTTTGTACTATTGAAAGTTCGCATGTGTAATGGTTGGACCCCGGAACGATGGAACGTGCACAACAAGAGCTCGTAGATGGACGTAGTTCGTCATCGTCATCATCGTCAATATCATTATCGTCATCTATATCGTCATCGACTCCAATGGCTCAAATGACATTTCCGTACCTGACGCCCCCGCAGTACCGCCTCCTTAAACGCCAACCGCCCAAGTCATTCATCAGCAGGCAGCTATAAAATAGCCTGTGCCTTGTCTATATCTTTTTAATGCCCTTTGCAAATGGGGTATCATGAGTTAGCCATTTCTGAAAATTTTTGTTTTATTTCATATAACAATATTTCAAGTATTCCAAAGTAAGTCTCTCTCATTGTTCATGGGGCAATGTGAATAAGAATAGATTACTAAATAAAAATGTAGATAATAGGAATTCGAGTTAGTGGAATTTTTGTTTAATATTTTAATGTTCAGTATTTTTATTTATTTATTTCTTTTTTATTTCCTGGTGCTACAATTAAATACCATCTACCATTTTTTTTAACAAATCTTTAAAAAGTACAATTTTTGCGACAAACTGCTTAATATTGTTATATCTTTTAGATATGTAAATCTCAGGAATAACCTAACAGAAAGAGTATCTAAAGGTGAGGCAAAAAAAGCCCATCCGGCATTTCTTGTACCGCTGTCCGTCTTCACTGTCCGTCCGTTTGGCACTCCGTCCGTCTCTTTTGCGTCTGAAGTGCGTGCTTGAGTTCTGCCTTTGCCTTCCATCCTCTTCTTGTTCTGCTTGTGCTTCTACCTCCTTTGCCATTGCTTTTTTGGTGTCTTGCGTTTGCATTGCGTTCTTTTCATTTGGCTCTTGTGCAATCCCCAATCCCCACACTCGCACACACCCGCAGACAATCGCAATTTCTATGGCACTTGTCCATGCCGCCACTTGTCTTCCACTTTATGTGGTCGCCGCTGGCGGTAACTAACCAAACCGAGTCGCAGCAGAACCACCGAACCACCAGCGCCCCACCAATACCACAATCACCACCACCACCACCTCCACTTCCCATTCCCATCAACGCCCCGAAAAAAATAAAATCCAAGACAGACACTTCAATTGATTATTGGCGCTGGCTTTTTTGTTGGTGCTGCTGATTTTGTTGTTCACTTTTTGCGCACAATGATTTACATTTTAAAGTGCTACCCTGTATTTAAGTGAAAAAGCTACAAATGTTGGAAAAAACTAATTCGTGAAAAATTAATTCATTACCAACAAATTAAAACAAAAGAGTTTGTAGATATTTCTTAACACAATAACAGGTAATTTAGTCTAGACAATTGAAATAAGTTTGCACAAAATATCTTAGTCAACATTATGAGGACTAAACAGTTTAAATAAGTTTAGACAAAAGAACTCAAACCATGTGGGTTTCATATTTGAGGGAGAAACGTGTTCAAATAAAATAATCTTCACTTGAGTCAATAAACCTAATTTTAATAAAAGCTGGAAAAAAGATGTTTAGAAAAAGCTTTGCTAATTTTTTTGATTTTTTTTGGAGAATGCTTTATTCTTTTACTGGTATTGAGGAATTTAAATTCGTTTAATTCCTTAAATATTTTTAGGAATTTGTCGTATTTTTTTCTAATCATACCAAAATGTAACTTAAGTCGATAGGTCTTTTATGTGTACTTTTATGTACTTAAGATATAATGCCTATTTTAGGAAACATTAATAGTGTGACAAAATGGAGGTAAGTAATATTCCAAACAAGAGTGAACCCTATTCGAACCCACTGAATATGTCAATATGCTAATCAATAGGTATCATCCAGTACCACCTCGCTCAAAGATTTTCTCTGGTGGTTCTTCTTCTTCGTCGTGGCATTGTACTTGTATCTCAGACTTTTTGCTGGCTCTCATTAACCAATACTTCTTCCCGCCGCTGGAATCCTCTTCAATCTTCTTCAATCTCGGCCTGCTCGTAAACCTGAGTCCCCCGATTCCTGTCTTTTGTTGTCATTTGCACTTTTGATTTCATTTGAAGTCCGAATACGAATACGAAAACGAACACGAATCCGAGAGACTCGCAGACATTTCGCTGTCTGCTGTTCCTTTGTTGAGTGCTCAACTTTTTGTTTGACTTGTCGCTTCTTTCGTTTCGTTATGCTTCGCTTTGTTTTGCTTTGTTTTGGTCTCTTTTATTATAATTTTTTGGCATACAAATTAAGTTGCATTCTTTTGCCTGTCGCGTCGTTTATATGTATTTGTACATATATTTTTTGCTGTTTTGTCATAAGTCAAAAGAAGGTGGCATCTAATAAGCTCGGTACCTTTTGTGGTAAGCCCACACAATGATGAGTTGAGATGTTGATGTTGATTTTAATGTTAATGCTGATGATGATGATCAGCGAGCCATAATCGCAGCGACTATTCAAAGCACGTCAAAAACCGCAGATAGATTAATTACGGAACGGACTTGGACGACGGCGACGACGGAGGTTTTTCGTATACTATACGTTTTTCTTTTTTGTGTGTTTGCCATGAAGTGCATTTCATTTATTCTATAAATTATCGCCACGAATTGTTCATGTGAAACGCTCGACGAGTTTTTCCAGCAGCCCCGCCACGCCCCCTCCCATCGAGCCGCCCACAATTTGAGCAGAGGTTCGCCATCTTTTCGCTTCCGCTGTTTGCCTCGTGCATCTTAATTACTAGTTTTTTTCCCTCTCTCACTCTGCGAGCACTGAAAATTTCCACAACGAAACGAAATTCAATGAAAAATACTTATTCAAATAGCAGCCAACTATTGAGGCTGTAAAGCCAGCAGAAGCAGCAGCAACAGCAGCAGTAGCAGATACTTTTCCCTATCTGTATTTGTATCTCTATCTCTAGCTGTGTGTATCTGTGTGTTTGGCTTTTTTGTCGAACGCTTCGCTGGCTGCTTTGCACTTGAGATTCTTATCGCCGGTTGGGGCCTCAGCGTTGATTTCCAGATCTTTACAATGCACATTCCCACTACTATATATCCCCCCGATCCGCGAAACTATCTGCTATCTGTCACCCGCCTGAGAAATGTTTTATTTCTTAGGTAATATTCTGAAGAGGGCTTTCCGGGGAGTCGCTGGGCACGCCTACAATAATTTCGGTTACATATATTGTCCACAAAGCGACATTTCCCCTGGCCAAAGCAAATGCCTAGAAAAGGTACAAGAAATCTTTAGGTAGGAGATTTGGTACTTGAAATACCCTTGAAGAACGGAACGAGAGGCTCTGGAAATACCGACATTGAACTTTAAACTTTTTATAACAAAACTATTTGCACACTGATAAAAATTAGTTGCCCTGAATTTTAAAAATCTACCTTAAAATAAATCAAATTTACTAAATATAAAAAAACACATGAAAAATTAATAAAATAACTACAGATAAATTCATTAAAAATATAATTTATATTATTTCTAAAAATATTTTTTTGTTTTTAGATTAATAATATTTGGTTATTTAAAACAGATTTAAATATTTAATGGCAAGAAACCAAGGATTGAAAACTAAACGAATATTAAGAACATCAAGTAATCAACATATGTACCTATAGAATTAGGTATATTATAGAAAATATATACTTTGGTACCATTAGATGAATGTTATTTTCTTAGTCAAACGACTGAGTGTGATTAAGCTTCTATAAAGAATACCCCCTTATCTAGGGTATTAAAAAGAAAAGAGAGTGTCCCGAGAATCCGAGAGAGATGTCCAACTTAGTTGGGCACTGAAGTGCTCTGTGCTTATGTCTCATTAGAGATACTTTGCCGACGAATCATCGTCGTTGTCGTGGATGTTTTGCTACTTCTGATGCTGCTGCTTCTGCTTTTGCCTTTGCTCTGCCGTCGACTTCTGGGGCCTGACCTCGCCATGGCGTGGCTTTATAAAAAGACACAGATTAGTAATGCTCTCAAGTGTGGTCCCATTCCAGCCACATCTGTATCTGCGGGCACACAAGTGCGAGTGTAATGTGTGTGTAAGTAGCAGCACAAAGTGTCAGCTTTGGAGGCAGATTTAAGCATAAGAAAGCTCAGCGCCAAGAGGGAAAATGAAAGAAAAACCAGCGTTAAATTAGTGGCAATTGTGCGCGACATGTGGAGAGTGCCTTAGCCTCCCACCTCCCACTGGTCCCCGAATCCCGCTTCTCCTGCTCCCCCAAAACACTCGTAACTATTTATTTAGTCAACTTTCGCAGCTGCAGATACATATGTATCTTCTGAAGCTCAAGATGAAATGGCCAGCGATTTGTCGGATAAGTTCCCAAAGCAACTCTGCCCGTAAATATCACAGATTTGGAACTCTATAAATGGCTCTGCTAGCCACTGATGAAGCCACTTCTCGTAGGGCTATAAATAACCGAAGGGTTTGAGAGTAACCATCTTCTTGGTATTTGAAAAAGTCGTTTTGGGTCTGGAAATAGTTTCAAAAAGAAATTTATATATGTACCTTTTAACTGATCCTAATCTAAGGGTAAGACGGTGATTTAAGTTTAAGTTTGTCCAAAGTTAGCACATTTATTCTGGATTCAATACCACCATTTATAAAGTGGAAAAAGAATAGTCTTATCCATAAAACATTTAGTCTAAGTTTTAATATTTATAAAAAATTTTTAAGGGTATTTAATCCTCAATTAAAACAATTCCTATTTTTATAAAATATTTAAACATAATTACGTTTAAATATTTCAAATATTTTGTTAGCATTAACTAAAAACCGACAGATTAGCATATTTGATTAAAGGAAGTTTGTAAAATTTATTTTAAATTCTGAAACCATTTTATAAGCGCCAAATAATAGCCTGATTCCAGTGGCATACATATGTCATCATCATTGTTTAACAATATTTCGTAGAGCCAAACTAGATAAGCCCACGGATTAACCGATCTTAACAGATCTTCACCTTATGCACACACTGTCTAGGGTTGATTGGCCTGCTCTCCGCGCTTATCATGCCACTCGGACCACTCGTGATGGCCCTTTTTCCTCCGGCTTCTTGTGCCTTTCTGCGAGCTATCTCAACATTTATTTGGTGACCGGGATTTGCCGCTAATTTCGCTTATCGCTTGACGTGTGCAGATACACAAGGCAAATAATCACTCACCGGCCACGCGGCCATCGCAGACTTAAAATGTTTACGGGCCATTTCGTCGTGTTTTCTTTTTTTCTGGTTTTTTGGTTTTGTCTGTGGGCTCTACGGCTGAGGTCTGAGCATTCAGCAGAAATGAGGAATAAATTCTATATTTTTTCGCAAAACTGAAAACTGACCCAAAAAGCGACGGGGAAATAAAGGAAAATCCCAAGGCAGACAGATTAAACAAACATTGGGCCGACAGCAGTCGAGCTGAGTCAGTCAGCGCCTTGAAGTGGCAGTGGCCAGCCGCCCCACCACGCCCCTTTTCGCCCCTATTTGCCTTGCTTCTATTTTTGTGGTCACCAGCGGACGAACTGCATAAATTTCTGTTTCTGTTACGGTTTCGGTCTCTGTTTCTGTTTCGCCTTCTGTAAATCTCTAGGCAAGTTGGAATGTTCACTCTGCGTGTGCAATTTGTGCCAAAGTTCTTGTTTAAAGACCGCGCCAAAAGGAGGCCAAACTAATAAAGATGAAATGGAAATTCATTGCAAGAAAACGAGAACAGACGAACTACTATGTGCGATCGGTAGACAGAAGGCGGTGCGGGTTCAAGGCTGCCAACGAGAGGAAAATGTGGGAAAATATGCCGAGTGGGGTGGGTAAATTGAGAGAGAAAATGGAGAGGGATGTGACCGGTATGCTGGATATAAAATTATACCCAATTAACCATTAATATGAACTCTAAATAATATTATTAAGCTATAACGATCATGGATATAAATTTATACCCAATTAACCATTAATATGAACTCTTAATAATATTATTAAGCTATAACCATCATATTCAAATAAGAATCATCAGACAAAATTTTTAAGTATGTATGAATTATTCTGTTATTATTATTGACTTTAAAAATAAAATTCCTTAGACAAAAAGCTTTTTATGCTGATACATAAACAGGCCTATAATTGTAATTGTCATGATTTTACATGACGAATTACCTTGAAATTAATTAGGATAATCGATTTGAAATCACCTGGAAACCACACTAGGCCAAGCCCTATAATCAGCTCGATAATTATAATTGTCGAATTATAAGCCAAATAAGCCTCATCTTTGATCCTTGGATCATTGAAGGCTTCGCCCAATTAATCTCCTAGAGCCGGGTAAATCATTCCTAGGGCCAAATCCCACGAATTAAATTCTGAGGCAAATCCCCTTTAAAGCGTGCGCCACAGCAACAACATGTTGCACGAAACCACCACCTCTCCCACCCCACTCCGCCTTCCGCCCCTTTGGGCAGCAACCATTTTGTCACGAGCCCTGCCGCAAAGCCCCACTAAAGAGGAGCAGGCTGCCACTTTCAGGTTCTGCCGCCCGCAAATAAAAACATTAAATGCTTTGTTGGCCATACTTCCCATGAAGCCCCGCCCCCTGGCCACCGCCCACCTCCCACCACCCACCGCGCGATGGCAACGTGTTGGCCATTCATTCAGTCATTAAGTGGCAGCTGACGCCGCAGGGGGTGGCCACTGACCCGAGGGGATGGGATCCGGGTTCCGGGATCTGGGATCTGGGTCCAGGGGCTCCCGCAATTTGTGGCCAGCTAAATAATTTTTATTACAATTCGGTTTCGGCATAATGCTGTTTTAGTCAATTTATTATTGATATCCTCGTTTGGAACTCGTGTTACTATTCTCTTTGAAAATTTGTGGCGCGGTGGTTTGGTCACAGATGGAACTCTATTTTAATTTATATTCCATGCTAAATTAAGAGAGTTATATTAATAGTCACTTTATATAGGAGTCCATCTTGGCATGTCTAAATTAATTTTTTTCTGTTACTCTTTAAAAAAATAGAAAATTGGGTTTGGTGTTTTTATGTTTTATTCCTAGAATAGTTTTTTTCATCTCCAAAGACTTATGATTTAGGGGACTTTTTATACTTAGGCCATAAAAACATTTCCATCGTGTACTTTACCTTGATCGAGCTTCGACTAAATCGCACATAAAATAAATCCAATGTTGCGGAACCAACTGAACGATTGAACTTTGCAGTTGGTCTGAGCACACACAAATCAACCCAAAACCGCCAGTAAAGTTTGGCACTTCTTCAAAGCGCTTTAGTGGCGGCCCGTCAAATTAACCTTGAAATGTGAATAACATTTCGTCGAAGACTCGCAGCGCATTTTAATTGAATTTAATTAACATTTTACTACGCTCGATACTTTGGATATGGGAAAAGCGACAACGAAACAGAAACCGGCGGACAAACAAATGGACGGACGTGCGGACAGATGGCAATTGGCGGACAAGCCAAAAAACCAAGTTGACAATGAAGCTGGCGGCGCATGCGCGCAGACTAATTGTCTGGTAAACGGTGGGCGGAGAGGGGGAGGGTCGGCCCTGAGGGCGACTAATAAAAAAAAGTAGCAACAACTACATTGGCAATGTGACCCAGACAACAACAAAACGCACAGTGGGAAACAGTCGAACGATTGTGGGTGGTTTTATGGGGGGCAGGGCAGTGAGACATTGCACTTGAAATTCAAGACAATGGAAAATTTGTAATGATGGATGTTGATGGCGATTAAAATGCAAGGTGAGGGGCACCGAAGATGCAGCGGAAATAGTTCCTAAAGATTTTTAATGATGTATATAAGTAAATTACTTATTCCAAGAACTACCGATTTAGGAAAGCCGTTTAATAATAAGAACTTAGAACTGGAAAACTGTGACTCTTAAAAACGATTATTACCTTATCAGTATTGGTTATTATATTCTTATTTTTTTAATTCATCCTTTTTTTTTATTAAATTTACATATGATATGATGTAAGTGGTTTCAAAAATAGTAATTGAAATAAACTCTTAAATTATTTCAAAAAATAAATATTATTTTAGTGATTTTTTTAAAGAAATGAAATTAATTTAAAAACTTAAACTGAAAGCTCCTATAAGTGTTTTTCAGTTACTTAAAGATTGATTGCCGTTGCCAATGCTTTTCTCTTCTGTGAGTTGTCAGCTTTAATGCAGTGCGCTAAATGCAGAAAGAAATGTTTGTTCAAGGCTTCGAGTATCAGAGCCCAAACTGAAACACAAACACAAAGATTCAGAGGCAGACAGAGGTGCAGATACGGATACCAGAGGAAGGTGTCGTCTGTTTGGTCGTTCGCATTTGAGTCTCGCTGGGATCATATTTAACGCTTTGCTGGACTCACCCACCACCCCCCAGAGACTTCTGGGACAGCTCTCATCTGTCAACAGGAATCCAGAACGGACCAAGTCAAATGTGTGCATTAAATGTCAATAACCATAACTTAATTCGCTTGGACTTTCATTTGGTTTTCGGTTTGGGTTTTGGGTTTTGTGTTTTTGGTTTGTCTTTCACATCGTTCATTGTCATTGTTTGCTTTTGAAACAAAGGTCAACTTACGCCAGCCACTCCACCCCCTTAAACCCACTGATTCGGATTCGGAGCTGGAGGTCTGAAATCGAATAGGTCTGGCCACTGCAAAAATATTGACTCAACTGCAGCATTTTTGCAGGGGGCGGAGGTGGTGCACCATAAATCACAATGATGGCCAGTGGCCCAATATTAGTTTAGGTTGCCTGGGGAACAGTTTAAGCTAATTGTCAGTCAGGAGAGATCAATTGGGTTGCTTGGCCTGTAAGTAGGTGTATTTAAGGATGGCACTCAGAAAAAAAACCAAGCACATTGTGCTTGTTTCAAGCCCAAATGGTCTTGAAAGGGCGACAGGTACGAAATGGGCTTGTTTTTTCATTTCAAGAACGTTTTATTCTTAAACCGACATTCTTAATTTGAGAAAATTTTCGGGCGTAATTAAGTATGAAATGTTTTGAACCCAGAATTAATTATACTTAAATTAAGTATAAATTCTACTTAAACAACGTATAATTTATAAAAAAAAAACATTTTAAAATTATAAAAATTTAATGAAAATTGCTTTGGAGTGAAGGGGTAATATTATTATTTGTACAAATTTAATCCGATTTACTTGTAAATGAGGTATAAGTTATGCTCAAATGAAGTATGAAATATTCTTAATCTAATAGTATAAATCATTGTGTTGTTTTATTAGTTAACAATACTTATTTTGTATAATCTTAAACTTAATTACTGATAAATGTATAAAGATTTGTAGATAAAAATGTGTTTTATACTTACGAAACATTTTTGTTAAAATCACATACCTCTCCTAGGATTCGATCCCGCAACCTCACGCACCACAGTCGGACGTTCTAACAGCTCGGCCACGCTCGCTCTTACGCGGCGATGACCAAAAAACCTACATAAGTACTTTTATTTGCATACTTAATTTAAGTACAACGTGTACTTGTTTTGAGAATTTAATTCTTAGTTTTAAAAAATATAAAACAAAAACACCTTTAACAAGGTAAAATGGAGTGACGATCTTAATTAAGTACAACGTGTACTTGTTTTGAGAATTTAATTCTTAGTTTTAAAAAATATATGTGATATGCTTTTAAAGACCATATTATTCGACGCGTATTGTCAGTAAAAATACAAGTCGGACATTTATCCCTACCGGCCCCAAAAGCTCCAATTTTCAAAATTTTCACACTTTCAACGCCCTCTTTCCCAAACCAATTGATTGGTGTATAACTCATTACCATTAAATGTTTTGAATTCTGCGGCTATATAATAGTAGTCGCCTTCGCAAACTCTCCTGGTGCGCTTCGTCACTACGTGGACTTACGCGCACAGTGATTTATCTCCTTGTGATTTTATGTAAATGTTTTAAAACACATAATCCGTAATTTGCTTTTTTCTCCCCGAATTAAACATAAAATCGGCTTGTTTTGAGAATTTAATTCTTAGCTATAAATTTAAATGTTTTTCAAATCGAATCGTATTTTGGCATATATGACGCACGTTTTTCACAGTATTTAATAACAATTTCAAAATTTTCTCCAATTTAACAAAATTTGCTTGTTTTGAGGATCTTTTTTAATAATATTGAACTACTTGTGTTTTATTAACATATGTACCTACATTAGGGTTGTTAAAAAAATCGATAGCACTATCGATACTATCGATGGTTTTAATATTTAGGAAACATCGATGGTTTGAACCCACAATCGATACTATCGCTCCAAAAAAATAATTTTATTTTACATGCAACTTTTGGTATATTTTAAGGAAAAACAAGAAAGGAAGCTAGCTTCGGCCAGCCGAAGCTTATATACCCTTGCAGATCATTCCTATTAATTAACAAATCGCAAAAATGTTCAATTTTCTAATATTTCTCATTAATTTTCCGATCGTTCCTATGGCAGCTATATGATATAGTCGTCCGATTTTGATTAAATTAAAATTGAAATTTGGAAATATTTAAAAAGAGTCATATCCTAGAGTAGAAGATAATACAGTAAAAACCAAAGAAGCTAGAATTTATTTCCTATTACTTTTCCATTAATTTTCCGATCGTTCCTATGGCAGCTATAAGATATAGTAGTCCGATTTTTTATATAATTTATTCGAAATTCAGAAATATTTAAAAAATAACATCCCCAAAAGTAGAAGGTAATATTTCAAAAAACACCGAAGCTAGAATTTTTTAAAGTTATTTTTTTCCGATTGTTCCTATGGGAGCTATAAGATATAGTTGTCCGATCCGGTCGGCTCCGACATATATAGAAAGAAGACTTTTTCGAAAGTTGTGTCCCGATAGCTCAAAAACTGAGAGACTAGTTTGCGTAGAAACAGACAGACGGACAGACGGACGGACAGACGGACGGACAGACGGACATGGCTAGATCGACTCGTCTTGTGATGCTGATCAAGAATATATATACTTTATGGGGTCGGAAACGTCTCCTTCACTGCGTTGCAAACTTCTGACTGAAATCATAATACCCTTTGCAAGGGTATAACAAGAGAGAACGCTATAGTCGGGTTCGTGGCCCTACTATCTAATACCCGTCACTCGGCTAAAGGAAGTGCGAGGGAGATGGATATATAACCTTTTTTTGATTGCGTATAACTTTTTTTAATGAATGGTCCGATTCTACATTTCGATAGGTATAAGTATGCACAACAAAATTGCATTTATACTTCTCGGAAATCTTTAAAGATGTGGGCGCAGGACACATTTTAAAATCGTTAGTGGGCGATTGTGGGCGTTAGAAGGGGCGTGGCGCTCGGTTGAAATAAACTTGCGCTGCGTAGGAGGCCCAAGAATATGTGTGGAAAATCTCAACCTTCTAGCTTTTGTAGTTTCCGAGATCTCAGCGTTCATACAGACGGACAGACGGACAGACGGACATGGCTAGATCGACTCGGCTAGTGCCCCTGATCAAGAATATATATACTTTATAGGGTCGGAAATGCTTCCTTCTCCCTGTTACATACTTTTGCACGAATACAATATACCCTTTTACTCTACGAGTAACGGGTATAAAAAGTATTTTAAAGTATATACTTAAGAACACGACGGTATTTTATTTGTTAAGGCTCAAAGTTAGACCGTTTCTTTCCCAACCACACATTTTCCATAATTTGTTTTTCATAATTTTCCTTTATTTTAACATTTTGTTTTTTATTTTCTTTAATTGTTGATACTATCGATAGTATCGATAGTGACCACCATCGATAGCTAAAAACATCGATGGTGTCCACTATCGATTTTTTAACAACCCTAACCTACATTATACAGTTTTTGTGAACTAATATTGTCTTTTTTAGTCTAGCGCCAATTCTATTTTACTTTAATCAATATTGGTACGCGTTAACTAAATTAATTAGTACATTTTAACATTGGCTTAAGCACAAATTGTACTTGTCAAAATGCTTTTTATTTCTTTATTTTAATACTACTGATGAGAATAATTCATTCTTATTTACAGAATACTAAAACCTAATTTTCTGAAATTAAGAACTTTTAGTAATCACATTATTTTTATTTATTTTTTTTAGAATAAATTATACTTGGGTTTAGGATAAATCGTTCTTGTTTCGTCCTGTTTATTGAATTATGTTCTGGAATCAAGCACATTTGCGGATAATTTGGGTTTTAAGAATGATTTATTCTTAATTCAAGAACGCCCAACATTCTCATTCTTAAAACAAGCCCAAAAAAAACTATCCGAAATCAAGTACAAATCGCGCTCAAATTTAGGATGCGTTTTTTTCTGAGTGTACATTTAGCTTTTAGTTTACATTTAGTTTGATAGCTGTTATTTAAATCAATCGTTGCTTTCCACGTCTATCCTTAAAGTTTCACCCTCAAGACTTGTATTAGTCATAAAATTCGCGTTTTATTGCCCCGCAACCCTCTCTTCGATCATAAAATTCGCGCACAAGTCCCCAGGGAACTTTCCACTCAACACCACCCTAGATTGCCGACCTGGCCATCAGGTAAATGGAAATGGAATATGTCTCAAATCGAAATTCTTTGGGGATTTGGCCTCAGCTCAGGTCTGAAACTATCTTTCAGATCAATAAAAACGAAACCATTCAGCATGGAAAAAATGAAATACTCAGGTGACTGACGCATGGCACACACAGCTATAATTTACATATTTTTTGGCCAAACGAAGAGTGGAAATGAAAAAGGAGCAAAAAGCTCGTTGAAGATACCAAAAAGCAACCCAAAAGTAAACAGAAGTTTTTTTCGGAGCAGCGGATGGGGGATGCCAGTTTTTTTTGGGGCCCAGGAAGGTTGGTTGAAATTGAAAACGGCGTTGATTATAATGTCAATACTCATAAAAACAACAGAAAACTCGTACAACAAAAAGGCAGCTCGCGAAAAAAATGTATAACTCTAAACTTGTGACACACAGAGAAGTACGATATATAGCTTATTGCGTGGGGATGCTCCGGAGGGCGGGGGCGTGGCTGATTGGTCCGCTTCTGCTCATGGGTGCGGTCCAAAACATTTGGCTTGCTTTACCCCTTTTATTGTTGTTGGGCTCTTATTTATTTTGCGGTCAGTGTTTTCGCTTTTGCTTTTTTGGGCACTTTTTTCTGTTTTATCGCCGTGTCTTTTTGGAGTTAAAAAATCAAAATGTATGTTTCATGTTCTCCATTGGCACATTGGCACTTTCATGGGCATTTACCAATGCTCTGTGGATATGGGAGATATCTCAGTTTTTAAGTTAAATTTATAGAGATAATACTTTTAAGAAGGCAATTATATTTTCGAATTTTTTTATTTATTTAAAGTTTTTACTTAATCCTAATACTATTCCTATATTAATTTATAAATTAATATTTACAAATAAATCTGAAACATTTTAATATAAATTATTTATATGTCTAATCATTTCTGACTTATTTTCTAATGATTCTAGAATCTAACCCGATTTTCCTAGCAATCTGATCGTATATTTCCAAGAAATCAGCTTATTTTAGAAGAGTATCCATCTCCTCGTGATTGTCTAATATACAATTGATATCTTGTGGCTTGTCCTTTGGCTACCTGCCTGATCTGCTCACCTTTCCGCCCCGGGAATTCTCCATCTCCGAATCGCCATCCCCGTCGATGTCATTGTCACCCCTCGACTTTAATGCGCTTTGGCATGCTTTTAGGCAATAATTCATGGATTAACGCCATTTGGCTTAAGCTCGTTTCTTTGGCTGCTTTTAGCGCAGAGTTTTTGATATTTGGAGCCTCGCCTTCACCTTTTGGTGCCATCGCCACTCGGGATTCGCATTCCTCGGACGTGACTAATAAACCTTTGTCGCCATCCTCGCCCCATTCTCCGGCTCTAATGATCTTGCTCATTTTTGGCCACAAACAGAATTTCGTGTGTAGCGATTTGTTGACCACAACAAATTGCATTCGCCCATAGTGCCATAAATAACTTTGCCAAAATGTCCCGGGAATCCTCACCGCCGCCGCCGACCTGTATGCGAGTGGATGTCCTTGTACCTGACTGAGTGACTGACTCCCTGGACTGACTGAGAGCACGTGCTAAGTGCCGGGGCAGCCCATTAATCAATCCGAAAGGGTGGGGAGGGGAGGGGCGTATTGGACCGCCTTGATTTATGCTTTAGAATATTATTTGAGATTTTTTGCTTTTCAAAATTCCTTCGAATGCAGTCCTTTTCTGCTGATTGCTGGCAAATTTCATGTGGCATCTTGTATCCTTTATCCTTGCGCCTGATGCGAAAGCATTTCAGATGAAATTCAATCGGGCTGGAGAGCATCCTCTTCTGTGTCCTGTCCCCCACTTGTTTTAGCCATTTCTATTCCCAGGCGGCGAAACATTTTGCGCTCGCTTTGTTTCTGCCAAGGCATGCAAAATTTTCGGATGGCGGAAAGATGAGTTTGAGGAAAACCCGAAGGGAAAATGGTAAAACGAGCAAAAGGATGCTGGAAAGAGGTTGGAGACAGAATATAGACCGAACGGCTGTGAAGCAAAAATGAAGGCCTAGTAAGAGGATGGAAATTTTAAGCATAGATGTGTATTTAAGGACCAACTTAATTCGGCTAAGATATTCACAAAGTAACATTTTATTCACATTACCTAAAGAAAGAAATTATTCAAATTTAAGCAATGCTAAAGCCCATTAAAGCGAAATTCGCTTCATTTAAATATTTAAATCCAACATAATTTTAAGTAAAATATTTATATTATTTTTCATTTCATTCTAAAAAGTAGGAACAACTGAATGTTGTTTTTCAGAGTTTAAGCGAAGGCAGCTTAAGCAACCTAAACATATGAAGTTTCCATTAAAAGTATTTCCTTTAAAACTAGAAAATATCTCAAAAAAATTACAATAATGGGAAATTCGAAACAAAAGAAGCAGGAAAGTAGCCAGGAGAAGAAACCTCATTGAGTAGCATCTGGCCATCATTGTTCGGGGAAACGGAGAAAACTCAAAGGGGATGGCAATGGGAGCTGTCTTGCGGGTGACTGACGCTCCCAAGTGGCATCGGCAGCATCCTCCTTGCCACCCCCATCTTGGGTAACTTCTTCTTCTTTTCTTCAACTTCCGTTGCATGAATTTCCGGCCATGGCATTTTCATTGTTTTTGCTACTACTTCGCCGGCGTCCTCGGCTGGCACTTTCCATTTAGCTGAAAGTTGATTCGCATTCAGGGCATTTAATAAGCGCTTATTGTGCTTAAGCCTCATTGTTGTCCGTTCATAGTTATTTGTGTTGTTCGGTTAATACTTTCAGTGACTTTAATGACCGGGAAGGAACAATCCAGACCGAGCAATCCAGACAAAGTTTGCCAGAAATTGGTAACAGGACTTATCCTTAAATTTGACTTGGGAAATTGTCGGACTTCGGCTGTAGTACTTTCTACAGAGTACTCCTTTTCAGACACAAATCCTGAATCCGTAATGATCGAATCCTGATATAATTTTGTAAGGATAATTGAGTTTAAGTTTTAAAGCACATGTTTGACTAAATTCTTCTAAAATTATAACATATTTTAAATATACATACACGGTCTCCATTTAAAGAAGATTAGATAACGTAAACTACATTTTAATTTAAATAATACCACTTAGCTTGATGCCTTATCTTAATCAAAATGAACCGCGTTAAAAATGTGAATGGTTAAGACGATTTGAAATATTCTAAGGGCACCTTATACTGATTTTAAAGGTAGGATGGGAGCTGAAGTAGGCCATTACCAACTGACCCAATATTGAATAAATACATTTTCCTTCAGATTCGTAACCGTTTGCTTACTATATACTTTACTTTTTAAAACGACCCGCATTACTAAGTGCGTTTGGTTACGCATTTATTTCGGTTTTAGATTTGCCAATGTAAAGTGAGAATATTTTCCTTTCGATGAATTTTCATTCCTGATAAAGGGGTGAGTGGGTGGTCTGCGATGTTATTCTGTGGCTTCTTTGGGCAATTAGATTGGGCATTTAGCCATGAAATTTGCGAACATATGGCTTCTATCAGGGGAAAAAAACGGCCGGTGCTAACAGAGCGGCTAACAGAGGGCGGTTAGCAGAGCGGCGAGCTGTTGGGGGAGCTGTTAGGGGTTTGGGGATTGGTAATTGCAATGTGGGGCTTGGCTTGGCGCTCTTTCGTGTGCCCTCTCTCGCTCTCTCTCTGTGTGCTGTCTGCTGTCTCTGTTTCTTGCCCCCCAACCAGTGGTTCGTGTGGCTTCGGCTGCCGCTCGGCTTTCGCTTCGGCAGTGTTACAGAGCATCTGCGTTCTTCAACATTCTTCAACAGCACCGCGGATGCTCCGCTTCGCTTCTTCTTGGTCCGCACTCGCCGCACTCTCTTAAGCGCGGAGCTCTCTTGTGGCGCTCCTCTCCGCTCCGCTCCGCCGTGTGGTTCTTCTGGTTGGTGCCACCGACTACCGACTGGTTGGGCTGTGTTGTGCTTGTCGCTCTGCAGCTGCGTTCGTGCGCTTTTTGAAAATAGTTACAAGATGTTCATCGAAGTGAGTGGAACGCCGCAGCGGTTAAACGGAAACGGTCGCATGGACTCTTGAGCACCCGAAGAAGCTCGCTTCCGAAATCGCTAAGAAAATAAACTGAAGCACAATCGCGTTCTTCTACGTTCTTCAAGTGGAAACGCCAGCACAAAACGAAAAACAACCCTCAGCAATCTGAGTCAAATCAAAACAACACTAATTCATCTGCGAATGGGAGTCAATTCCAATTCTACAAGCCAAAAAAAAGCCCAGTGAAACAAGAAGTGCATTCGGTTTTCCTGCTCGTGGAGCTATTGTTATTTTTAAATTGCTGACCGCAGAATATTTTTACTGCTTAAAATAGACGGCAACACACAAAAAAGAGATGCCGCCGAAACAGAAATAAACGAAAAACCCAAAGGGTAAAAACTCGAAAGTGCCAAAACAAACAAGAATTTCACTTAGAAAAAGTGCGTGTTCTAAAAATATACAAATACAAAACCGCAACAAAGTAGCAAATATTTTTGAGGATATTTGCTGCCCAATCTCAACACAAAACTGCATTTTGTTCAATTTATTCAATCTGGAAACGCAAAGTGTCAAAGTGTAGTGCAAAAATATTTATAAATCTCTGCCAAAACATAAACAACCAAAAGAGAGAAGAGAATTCTACTCACATTTCGTGCATTTTATATAGATTTTCGTTTTTTGGAATACAAAATAAACAGAAATACAAGAGGCGGAATCCATTAGTTCCGCATTAAAGTGTTAAAATAAATTAAGTCTTGGATACTCCGTGAACTTTGCATTTTGGAATACTTCAGCAGCATTTTGGATATCCGTGCTATAGTGAATTCTATATATATTGCCGATCGATCTGGAGGGCTTGAGGAAATAATTTCACAAAGGTTGGTAAACAACTTATGTTTGTGATCGCTGTGATTGTTGAGTAATAGATTGTGGCTGGCATAAAGAAATCCATTTATTGCCGTCGCAAAATATTTATATTATGCACACGTCATTAAGCATACGACAGGTTGGCCAATGTAAGAATCTGCTTGTGAACCAGCAAATGGCCATGAGAAAAGTGTAAACAAGAAATATCGGCGTTTGTTTATTCAAAAATATAAAAATATAAAAGTGTTCAGAATTAAATTATCTTTAAACTTAATAATTGTAAAAATTTTATTTTCGTCGTATAACGTGAAATATGTAAACTTAAATGTGTGTTGTAAATGAAAAAAGGATTTGTGCACCTTCTTAAATTTTAAGGAAAGGCTTTAAACAATAATGCAGTAATTATTGACTGTCAGAATAATAAAAATGTAAAGTAATAATAATGAAATAAAACAATTTCACATAATTTTTTAAATCCGTGTATCTGTAAATGTAAACTAATCTAAAATTGCTAGAACTAAAAAGTAGTCTTACATATGCGGAGAATTTAATATCAAATTGCATAAAATTCATGCGCTAAGATATACAAATTTGGATTCGTCCAATAAGTTAAATTAATTTTAAGAATAAGATTTAAGGAAATACGAACCTTTAAATATAGTTATTATATTTGTAAAGTTTTTTTTTGTATTTTGACCAACTGGTATTATTTGAATAAACATAAGCAGCTGGAGGTTAGGTAATTAAAAATCCCGACAGACTTTCCAGGGAAAACAAATCCATTCCCCACAGACCACAAACACCTGGACACAGCCAAGTGTGGGATCTTTACAAAGAATAATACTTGAGCCCGTATACATAGAAGACGAGGTACACTCAAAAAAAAATTTTAGAAAATCGCCTATGGATTTGCTTTACTGGCGATTTTTTTCTATATTTCTGGAATATTTCTTGAATTTAATGAATTTTGATTAATTGGAAGAAAATTTTCTTTACCAGTAGAAAATTTTTTTATTTTAAAGAAAAAAATCGCCAGTGAAGCAAATCCATAGGCGATTTTCTAAAATTCAGGGCGATTCATTTTCTGAGTGTACTGTAAACAAAAGTCCCCGAGTGCATATCTCATTACCAGACCAAGGATCATCGTCAAAACAAAAGAAAGAATTGCAAGAAAGAACAACAAATATAGGCAGAACAAAAAGGCGAAACTTTTCTCATTATCAACGCAAGTGTTTTCAGCTCTCTTATTTTCCCTTTTTATTTTTTCGCCTTCCTTACAAGTAGAAGTGTCAGTCAGGGCCATGGATATGGCCACCGGCAGCTGGTCAGTCTCAGTTCTCGGTGGCAAATCCCACATCTCACACCGGAATCAACGTCATTCATAAAACCGAAAGAGGAAAAAAATTATAAAGCGGGGGACATTTTTTACAACTGTCATAAATTTCCCTGCACTCGAACATAAATCTATTTTCTGCATTTTATTTGTTTATTTAAAAATTCTTGTGCACAGCGAGAAGAACAGAAAGACGAGAGCCATAATTTGCAATCTGATTGATGTGACAATTCCTTAATTAATTTTTGTTGGAAATACGCCTTATATATGGCTGGCATTTAATTAGCAAATCTGTTTTTGGGAGAGGTAATACATCAGGGTAAATGATGTGATGCGAGTGCAGCAGAGAAATGAGGTTATTCACATCGCCGAATCTATTATCTGGCTCGTTTACCTTCCCCCGGCCAGGTAATTGAACCCCAGCATTGTCCTGCATTGCCCTTCCTCCTTAGATATAAAACGATGGATATATTTCCGTACCGTTCTTCCTTTTCCCACGAACTGTCAATCAACCTTTCGTTCTTACTCAACTAACCAAAGCATTTTGGCAATTATTTAGCGGCAGCGCCCCAAAAAATTAAGTAAAGCAAATAATACGAATTGCCGATAAGACCTGCCTGGGTGTTGTGTGCTTCTGTTGAGATCGAGTTCAGTGACTTAACTTATCACTGCCTGCTGAAACTTTTTGGCTCAACATTCTTCGTTCTTCTGGCTTCTTGTTTCTTGTTCTTTTCTGCTGATAAGACTTGCTGAGGCTGAGACGACGAAGAAACCGAAGCCGTAGCTAATGTGATTACGCTGCATTTTGAATAGTTCAGCGAGACCAGAAATCTGGATTGGGTGATGACAAATGCCTGATTCGTATTTAAAGTGATTAAACATATCTCCAGAATTTCTTAATATTTTTCTTCTAAGAAGGCGGTTTTAAACATAAATGTTCTAAGCACTTAAAATAAAGCTTTAAAAATTCCAAGACGTCGTATACTAAATTATAGACTAAATATTTAAAGAGTATCTGATAATTAAGAGTGGTAGTTGATATGCTTCTTTTATAATTTACTCAAGCACTTGCAAACTCCATTTTTCATTTACCTATTCCTTGGCATAAAATAATTTTAAACACATTTTCTTATCAGACAAACTCCCCAAAGTATGCCACAAATCAAAAGAAGGAATAAGTTTTGTTAGCAATAAATATTAAATTATTAATTGGCACAAGTTGAAGGATATATTGACAAATAAATTATAGAGCTGCCGCAATTGCGGTTTGGTCGGTCGACTGGCGATAAAGAAGTGCCACTCAACATCAGGCAATAGTCAACAACATCCATAAACATTGTTAAAAATGCAGAATGCATTATATTTGTTGAAACCCCTCGCTGGCCCACCCAATTAGCTTCGGATACTTGGGCAGTAAATAAGCCACCAAAAGAAAAATATACAAGATGCTGAAGGAAAAAACAAGAACGCGGAGGATGAAAAGCTGGCAATAGAGGAAAATATTTTCTGCGCCATATTTTGCAGCCAACGCACATAAATAAGCTCTAGACCAAGAAGCCAAAAAGGCAACAGAATGGGCGTAGCAAAACTTGGTCGCATTGTTGCTGCCACTGCCGCTCTGTTATGGTTGGCAACTGGCCAAAAGACATGGCCAAATGTGCGCCAGTTTTCGCTGCCTAGCCATCATCCAAAATTCAGCCTCCCATCATCCTCATCCCTTCACTCCTGCCTTCTGCCTTCTGCTCTCGGCCAATTTCTGTTGTCGGCTCGCTAATAAATAATTTTAATTGTATTTCTTTTTAGTTTTACTCTTTTATTTGGCTGCCCCACTTCTTTGGTAATAAAAAGATTTCCATTGTTGCACTAGTTGGGCTGCGGGAAATGGCTAAAAAAAAAAAAGAACGTGATCAACAGCAAATTGAGTTCGCCTTTATGACTTGGCCAATTTGCACAGTGTGTGTGTCTTATCAGGCTGCAACGACAGCATTGAGGTTGGCCAGGTTTTCCCTTATTTCTCTTCACATTTCTTCAGTTTTTTTTTTTGCACTTTTTCCGTGCCGCCTGCTGCCGGTGCCTCCTCCAATCTTTGGTCGACAAATATGTCGAGTGCTTGACTTGGGCAAACTTTGTCACTGATAAGACTGTTGAACACCCCCGATCAGCCTTCCTTCTGCTCATGTTCGGAACTCTTCAATTTTATGCTTCCACACGGGGAAAAATAAACGAAATTTACCAGCCACTCCCAAAAAAAAATTTAATATGAAACGATGATCAATTTAATATTGACTTGTAATGCGGCATCTCAATTCGATATGCTTGAAATAAAAAAAGACTGACTAATTGATGATTAAACTAGGGCCTTTTTTTTCACCGTGCAACAAAAAGAACCATAATAAGCATACGCCACGTTGCACTGAAACTGAAATGAAATGAAACGAAAGTTGTCTTGGTTGTAAGCTTTTTTTTGTCGACTTGGTCACGTCTTCAATGCACTTTTGCTACTTGAGAGGGGAGGATGGCAAATGTGGGGTGTTCGACGGTGTGCAGTGACATTTATTGTAGCTTGTTATTGGTGTTGCATCTGCTGCTGCAGAATCAGAATCAGAATCAGTTGGTCCCTGCACGAGTATGTATATATCTACAGTATAGCCAATGCACGAGTATAGTATCTACATAAGAGACACACCCACACACAGGGGCGTTGAGTTTTATAGGCGCTTTCAATACTGGGCCAAGGTAGTTTTTATCTTTTTACTTTGCCATTTCATTGTTGATGGCTGTTGTTGTTATTGTTATTGTCGTTGGCCCGTCTGGCAGCTTTAGCCGATTTTTTGTTGCCTTTTGTAATTGCAATTTGCAATCCTTGAACACAACTTGTGCTCTCTTTTCATTGCCCATTCTCTCATTGCCTGCTGTCTCTTTAATTTTGCATTACTCATCTGCTTAATTTTATTTATTTATTTTTCCTTTGCCAGATGTACAGAAAAAGCACGTGCTGAAGGCAAGATGTTTCTTAAAAAGACTTGCTATTTTATACTCAATATAATTTAAGCAATAAAATTAATTAAATTATTAAATCATGAATTTATTCAAAATGAAACCAACATTTTCTAACTTTCTTTTGGTTTTTCATTTTATTTTTGTTTCTCCATTCGAAGCTCTACCCGATTCGGATTCAAAATACACACAAAATCTCCTAACAATAATGATTTAAAATATTTACAAATTGAGAGAAGCTCTTTCGCATTTCAATTTTGATTTTCTTTCCATTTGGTTTGTTAGTTTTATGTTTGTTTTCGATTTTCCAATGACGTCTGCCAGAAATTTTCCATTGCATCGAGACAATTGGCAGCCAAGTCAAGTCAAATGAATGCAATTGGCACACACACACACACACAGACAGAAGCACGACCGCCCAACCCCCCAGCCCCTTGGAAGACCCCCGTCACCACGCCCCTGCACTTGTATATCTCTTATTCGATCAACCTTCCTTTCTTGGCTTGATTCTTTCGGTTCGTTTTTCAAACAATGCCAAGCTGTCAAAGCTATTGATTTGAGTGTGCGACTTATGTTTGCCATGTGAATGCCTTTGAACGCCCACTGACGCCCCCTTTTTCCCGTTACCATCCACCCCCACCCCTTGCCCTATCATCTCGGTATCCTTCTCCCTTGTCTGCGTGTTGCAATCAATGACTTTTCCTTGGCAAGCGCTTTTCTTCAGCGCTTTTGTCCTTCTGGCTTTCTCCTCGTTTTGATCCTGCCTTTCACTTCTTTTACCGCCTTTTTTCACACCCTTTTCCCCAAAATTTTCCCCCCTACACATGTGACTGCATCTAAAGGCAAAAATGCATAGCGGGCACTAAAAAAAAAGAAGAAAAAAAAAACGAAACAAGGGAAGCGAACATTTTCCACTGCACAAACTTTGTTGCCAAGCTTGTTTTACTTAAATTGTATTTGTACAAGGCTTCAACACTGCCACTTTTCACCCAAACTCCAAGGAAAATTCCCTTTTCTGAGCTACCGAAAAAGTGCCAACTTGTAGTTTCTGTGCCTGCCGGTTAGTTGGCTTTAACTTTTCGCTTTTTGCCTGAACCAATTTCGAAAGGGGAGATGTAGAAGTTAAGGAATTCTTGGTCATATATACCAGAATCCAGCTGGTATATAGGGCCACTTCATCCTCAAACAGGCAATGAACCAAAAATCTAAAGCCAATTCATTGGCCTCTGGCCTCTGTGTTGTGCCACAGGGAAAATAGCAACAGGGGGGAAAGGTGGCCATAAACAAGACTTTCTAGCTGCTGAATACATGGGCATAATCTATGGCCACGTCCTTGTTACCCTCCCATATCATTCGACTTGGCCCCGGAGGCCTTTTGTTTAGATTTATTGCTTTTTCTGTTTGTGCTCAGAAACCTCCTCTTTTCTCCCTCGCTCTGGGTTCTTTTTAGTTGATAATTGATGAACATTGTGACTGCTGCACAAAAGGACACCCCTGCACTAGCACTCACACATTCAGCACTCGCACATTCAAATCAAAGCCGTCCAGAGATCATCTCCGAGCACACACGCTTTCCCATTCGAAGCCCATTCATATATGCAGAGGAGACATGTCAATCACACTGATTCAATTAAGTGAAGTGCAAGCCACACAAGCAAACAAGGCGAACACCAATACAAACAGACTTGTTGGCTTAGTCCAGGCAATTGGGAATCGACCTCAAAACAATTGTTTGCTTTTGTACTCCAATTGCGCTCACAAGTAGGCAATACAAATGCTTAGGCCGCATATTTAAATTCGAAAGAAGTGATAAATAAATGAAAATCTTTAAGGAGAGAAAGCCAATTGATTAAAATAAATATCATTTCTTGACATAATCGTAACATTCAGTGAGAAGAAACAAGTGATCTTAAATTTTATTTTAATTTTTTGATTTTTTTTATGAAGGGTTTTTTTTACTTTTTCTTATTAATAGTGTGTAGTAATGTCCTCGCCATCGAAGACACTGATTGCCTTACCAACAAAAAATCACTCAGCTTTGTCATATGAATGACATAAATAACAATCAGCTGCTCCTCCCCTAATTTCCCCTCACCCGGATCGAACCCGCAACCCACTCAGCTGTCAACAAAGTCATTGCAGGTGTTAAGGCGTGAACGTGCACACAGAAATATATATTGGTCGGGGAATGAGTGTTAAGGACTGCTGTTAACTGCTCACAGGACTAAAATCATGTGCCAAATGCCTTCGAGCGGCAACTAAAAGTCGTAAGCAACAGGAGCAACAAAAGCAGCGATGAGGATGCTTTAATGATGACAGCCCAGGAAAAGGAGAAAAACTCAGCTCAAAGCCAAGGACCAAAATTATAGGCACTTAGAAATAAAAAAGGTGTCGTAAATTATATTTGAAGCAAAGAATAAATAAATTCAAATATTGTTGGAATATTTATAATTTTTTTTGTGTAAAAAACCTTTTTTTTTATTTACTGCAATATTTCTTTATAAAATTGGTAGCAATATTTGTTCTCAGTGCATTTCATTGTTTTTTCCCGGCTGTGTGTATGGTGTGTGTTCATGTTGAATGATTGCCGACGCCTGCTGCTGACAAGTGTTGCGTGTTTTGAATATGGTTCTACATCTATTCAGAAAGTACGTCTATACCCCCTCAAGTATGTCCTTTCGACTTGTCGCCTAATGACAAAGCCAAGCGAATTTCGAGCTCTTCAAGTGCTTTGTTTGCTGGCTCATAGCGATGTTGATTGGCGCCGTCGAGGGGCATTTGCTCGTATTGAAAGTGTCGTTCAATGGGAACATATGTTTGATCTGCATGTAGAGAAAAAAGACCCTTGAGTAACTCATTTATGGGGAAAGGGCTTGGCCCAATTCATTATGACTATGCAATAAGAGCAACAGATGTAAATCAGAGCGGTTAAATTAAATATGAAATTGAAAACAGATATACTAATCTGACATAATGTATTACATATTATGAAATATTTATTACATTTTTTCAAACATAAAAACTATAGCAACAAACTGTCCATTTTGTTTATCCACCTCTTATATTTAAATTCTTAAACGGACAGTAAATAAACCCACCCGAAAACGCCCCGAACAAAGGCAGCTGGCTGAAATCCTTTTGTTGATTGACTCACCTTGAATGCCGGCAACTTTGCCTTTTAGCTGACCTGAAAGTTTGTTAATGCCATTCCCCGAATGGCGATAGAATCCCGACTATGCAAACTGCTGCAGCTGCTGCTTAGCTTCATTTTAATTTTTAGCTGCTGGGCTGTGGAAAAAAGAGAGCAACGAATAAAAGTTTGCCGTCAGGGCTTTTGTGCCACTTTTCATGCTGCATTGCAAATTTTTTCAATGTTGCGAAAGGAGATTAAGAGAGGGGGTGGCGAAAAGTTTATAACACTCATTTCATTCAAAGTTTGCCGGCACGGAACAAAGTTGTGGACAAGTGGAAGGATTTACTGCAGTACTCCGGGGGTCATTCAATGGCTCATCAATCATGCCACGCCCTCTAATCAAAGCATGAAGTGCCGAGCCGAACTGGGGGTTCACTTCAGGTTATGCCAGCCATATAGCCATATGTTGCCCCGTTCTCTCTGTGTGTCTGGTTTGGCCTCCTAAAAGGCTGCAGCAATTTCGTTGATTAGCCTTGTGTCTGCGGGACCACCCACCACCCACCTTTTCCTCCCACCATTTTGCTGTTTGTTATGGCTAAACATAAAAACTAAACGTTAACGCACACACACATCCCCAAATGTTATGTAATTGATACGGAATGGTAAAGGCGAAAAAGGAAGAAGAGAATAGAAAAGGACATGCCTCAGCTGTTTGCACAGTTTTTACCTTTATATGCAGGTATTCTTTCGGGAATTTTCCTTAGCCCAAAGCTATTCTATTGGTGAACTATACATGTGAATATATATGAATGCAAATCCTAAAATATTTTTATTTTTATTTATTTGCCCCTATAAACTCTTAATTTTGATATTATTCTACGCCTTTCCGTTTTATTTTTGTTTTCCTTTGTCATATTTATAGCTTATAGTGCATTTTCTTGTTCGACTTTTAACAGCTTTTCCTTACCATATGTTTGCCTCTTGTTTTTTTATGTGTGACGCTTGGTTTTTATTGCTGCTTGGCTCGCCTCAAGGTAACAGGCGATGCATGAATGTGGGTATTCACACCACAGAATACTCCCACCCACTGTGCCACCCAAACCTCAGCCATTCCTCAGATGGCGGCCAACACCCAACGCAGCATCATTTGGGCCTGGCTTTATTCCCATTGCCCCGCAGCCCCTTTTGGCACAGGTGCACAGGTTGATATATGGGCCTGAGGTTGGCCCCAAAAGCAGAGGGGGTGGCGATGGTTCTGGCACGGGCCAAAGTCGTTTTAGGTTAGGTCGGCGCTGATATATGTATATGGCCACGTGGCAATCGCCAGATCCCCATGGCATATCTCTCCCCTCGTTTATTCGGCATGAGCCACATTTGAGTTTCTAATCAAGGTAATTTTATGTTTGTCAAGCTCGACTAATGCCAAAATTACATTTTTAGTCGACCCACAGACGCCACCGCCAAACTCCCCGCGTTTCTTTGCCACTTTGCCTGGCTCTTTCCACACAAAGTGGTTTTTTGGCCAGCACGGCGTATGCGTGATAAATGCTAGCCAACATTTGGCTTATCCTTAATGCTCATGTGAGTGGTTGGTTGGTTTGTCTGTGTGGGTGTGCAAATGTGACTGCGACTGTGACTGTGGAAAATGGCCATTCTCTTTGAGCTGCTAATTAGGCCAACATTGTGGGTGGGAAGACCAGCGAAACAACAGCAGCCAATTGTATGCCAAGCCAAGACAATAACATTAGTGGGAAGGATGGGAAGCTGAAGAGGGACTTTACTGTGTGGCGAGGAGCCAAACAAAAGGTCACACTTGAGGCCGCTTTTGTTGCCTTGACTTGCTGACCAACACAGGCTAAAGTCGTGACTTGAAAATAAATTTTCAAATAAGAAAAAATATAATAATTTTTAAAAATATTAAAAAAAATTTTAAGAACAAAGTTTTATTAAATCTTATGTTTTCTCATCCCCAAAAGAAAATAATTTTCAAAATAAGAAAAACTAAGAAAAGGAAATTGTCTTACAAGATTTGGTTTTCTCATCCGCAAAAGAGGCTAAAGATTTGACTTGAAAGCACGTTTCAACATCAGTAAAAAATAAAAAATATAAACAAAAATTTTATTAAAATTTTTAAAGAAAATAATCTTATCAAAACTTAACTTTACTCATCCCCAAAATGTATGCTATTTAGATTGTGGTCCGACTTAATGATATGTCAGTGAGGGAGAGTGCACGACCCACTTGATAACTAAATCCCGATTTGAATTGATGCATCCAATCAACCATTTCGCCAACCATCCATCAGTCAATCAATCAATCAGTCAAGCGACCAATTGCGCCTGCGTTTAGGGTCAATAGAGGAGCGCTTGTCAACGATGAAAGTTCCAATAATAGGGTGTCGGAAAATTCGCGTTTGTGTGTAGTAGTGTGTTAGTGTCTGAGCTTGTGCGGCAGTGTGTGTGAATGTGGTGTGAAGTGCATCACTTAATGCATCAGTGAGCAAACGATATCTAGGCCATTGGCACTAAGTGTTTAGAACATTTTCATTCCGAGCCTGTGCTTTCACAAGGCAAAAGCATGTTAAATGGCACGAAAAATAAATACAAATTATTTCATATATTTAATTTATTTAAATTAATTAATTATTTTTTATTAAAAAATATATTCCATCCCAAAAGATTTAAAAATTATACTTACCAAACTCTCCTTTATTCTCTTTGCAGTTGACATGTTCAAAGCCAACGAGGAACGCTTCACTTTGCATATCGGTAAGTGGAAATTTCCGTGCCCCAAATACATATGGGTTATGCTCTGCTTAAAAGCTCATTAAAAATTGAATGCATATGCAAATTCAAAGTTTTTATTGGGGTTTGCTGGGAGGCAGTCAAAAGGCATGACCCAGAAACACAGCTGAAATTGAAGCTAATCAAAAATACATATTGGCACCACAAGGACGGTAAAAAGGGAGCAAAATAAAGAGGACTCAGCACATGCTGAAGAAATAAAAGGGAATCCCATTCAAATGCCAATGCTGGCACTTTTCAAAGCATTTTCCCCTGGCAAGCTAACAAAATATAAAATGTTTGTTTGGGTTTTTCCAACTGTGAGAGTGTCGGTTAAGCAATTTCCCACTTTTTGCTTTGAATATTTGGCAAAAGTTCAACTAATTGACAGGCTCAACTTTCTGGAATCCTTTTTTCTCTGTCTACTCGGTCGCATTAATCATACGCCATGTGTTACAGGCCGGCACACACATTGGATTATTATGGGCTCAAAAAGAAATTCTGGCCAGCACATGAAAATTTCATTAAATTTTAAGCTTGTTATTGTCTGTCTGTCTCTTGGCCTGTCATGGGTCGGAATCTGGTTTGGGCTTCGAGTTTCTGTTGTTGTTGCGATGACAAACGCCCCGAAAAGCTGTCATTAGTTGAAATCACATGTCATTGGCAGGGCGAAAGTGACCCGAGCGTGCTCGTCATATGAACCCAAAAGAAAGGCGTAGCCAAGGGGGTCGAAAGGTCTCTCTGGGGAGAGTTTAGTTGACCCTTTCAGGGCGAAAAGCTGTGAAAGTTTTATGTGACACCTTGGTTGAGTGACTCTTTGTGTTTTTGCTTTGAGAAGACTTTCTTTAAGATTTGTTTTTCCAAATTTCTTAAACTGGTATACATTTTAATGACTCCCATATGATCCACAATATATCTAAAGCTTTTTATTTATTGTGAATTTTCTTTAGTAGATGTTCTGAAATGCATAAACTAATAACATATTTTAACTTTCAAGACAACTATTTCTTACTTAAATATTATTGAATATATTTTTTAGGTTTTCTTAAATATTTTTAAGCAATTTCCTTATAAAAAATCCCCTTTTCTTTCTTGTAAATTTTCCACGCCCATGAGCCCTTGTCAAGTGTGAAATTTGTGTGTCTGTGCCGCATTGCCAGTGTGTGTATGAGCTTGTTGTGTCTGTGTGTGCTTGCCTCCGCCTGCATCTGTTGTTGTTGGGTGCTTAAATGTTTGCCCACGTGTCAGTCTTGTCACTGGCAGTTGCTCTCTCGCTCGCACCGGATGCTGCTTTATGACAGTTCATTGATATTCATTTGTGTGTGCGCCGTTATATAGAAATATCCTTGGCATGAGAAATGTCCCCTTAACCCGTTGAATAACTTCAGTTCAAATTCGGTTACGTCAAGTCAAGCGCTGGTTTAAAAAATTCAATTAAAACCCATGAAAAGCAGCTGGGAGGAAAACAAAACCGCCAAGGGACCGCAAATCGGCTTATGGCCATAAAGCGAGTTCCAAACGAAACTCAATCAAAAGTGAAGTTTGATTTCCTGCATGCGACTTTCCTTTATTTCCTTTTCCTTGCATACTTTGCTGCGCCCGGGAGAAATGTTGGAGAAATGCTGGCAATTTCCAAGTGCTCAGTCAACTCTGTCGCAGTCCGCCTCGTCCATTTCCCCTTTATTCATTCCCTTTCTCAGTGTCTGTCGCTTTATTTCCCTGCCTCAATCAATATGGCTTAGGCAGACTCGTTATAAATTCATGTCCGGCGTTTTTCTTTATTTTTTTTGAGCATGGAGCCCAACATGAATATGAATGAATAAATGAATGTGAGCCTGTACAACTGCGGTACAAATAATAGCTAAGAAGTAGCCTTTCACAAGATGAAATTATCTTAAAAGAAGTCTATTTTTGCATGATTTTAAGAATCAACATACATATATTTTAAAATTTTGTTGGAAAGGATTCATTTAAATTTTAAAAGGACACTTTTCCTAATTCTATTTTTATGATCTATTATTGTGACCATAACTGTATATAAGTTCTACAACCCAGTCACATTTCTTATGACAGTTTTTTTTTCAGCTTTCCCTTTTGGCCTGCCCTTTTTCTGTTTGGCTTTTTCTACGCCAATTGAACTATCTAAAAAGAAAACTCTTTTTCTATTCTCCTCTCCTCTCGTTGCCTTTTGTGCGGAAATTCCTTTTCAAAATCCTCTCCAGCAGCAGGATGGAAAAGTTCAAGTGTCGACAAACTTTAGCTTCAAAACCAAAGCAAACAAAATCTCATCAATTTTTCAATGCTCACCTTGAGGAAAAGGAAAACCAAAATAACAGCAACAAAAATTAGGAAAGTTAAGGGCGAAGCGGAAATTTGGTGAGGTTAAAGAAGAGGCTGGAAAAAAGGTGGGAGGATTTTCCACATCCCCCTGAAAGCCCATTGATATACATCTTCTAGGCCGAGAGCAGACACTGAGACACTTAATCCGCACGTTTACACCTCAACGCACACAACAAACACTCGACAAGGGGCGGGTGGCGTGGCCCGGGGCTACGTTACCTCCGACTTGCTATTCACCATAAATTTGTGTATCCTACTTAATAATTAACCGGGGATGGGGGCGTGAAAACTTTGAGGCTTCCCCAACAAAAGACTCAAAGACAGCTTAATAAGGATGTGGAAAGTTAAGGTCACGAGGTGGGGAAGGGCTTGCCACGAATGGAAAATGGTGAAATCAAAAGTAAGATTAGCTTCAATATGAAACCAAGATCGGGATAGGACCTGAAGCAATATTGAAACCTTAGGAAGCCCTCTAATCGATTTTCTCTTCAGATTAATTGCGATTCACCGAAGCGGTATAATAAACCATTCCGGGAATCGAATTAGATGGCTTAAGGCTATTCATGTATGCATTAATTAAACTCTGATATGGGCAAGGTAATAAGATTTAATTAAGACCATTCGTGTGTGTTTTTATTTGGAAGTCTTCTTCTTGGTGTATAATCAAAAATCTCCCCAAGAAGCCGATTGCCAAATCTTTGTTATTCCCTTTAACATTCTACCACTACAAATCAAATTTATTTCCAATTATATTTCATCTCAACTTGAATAAAATGATTGGCTAAGCTCAACCAATCAAACCAGCATCAACAAATCCTCCCATGAATACCTTGAAACTTAAGAAGACTTCGCAAGTGGACTTATCCTAGACCAGAGATATTTTCCTCTATTCCGTATTCACTTTTCCTGCGGTTTCGCTTTCCTTACTCGCGTCAGCAATAAAAAAAGGGGAGGGAAAAAGTTAGATGATTACAAGACAAAATGCGGCGTTGCTTTAATTGCACTTGAACCCCCGACCTTCGACTCCAAGCCAACCCACCGCCATTCCCTCTCCATCCCCCTCGGTCACCACGGCATCCAGTTCAAGTTAATTTGCTCGGCGCCTGGCTCAACGATGTTCCATTCGCTCATTAATTACAGCTTAGTCCGACCCGCAGTTGGAGCCTTAATGATTTACCTGCAGATGCTGTTGGTGTTCTCACAAATATTGCTGTTCTTACACTTTTCAAAAATACTTTCTTAACTTGCTTTTGAAGCAAAGAGATATAAAACAACTTATAAACTTTATAAATATATGAAGCATAGCTCAGACCAATTTAGTGGCATAAAGAATCATGTTTAGAAAATTTCTTAAACTAAAAACTTCTAAAACTAAAACTTAAAAAATGGTATTTATGATCCCAAATTTTGCTTTAATAAATAATCCATTTATAAGAGTATTTCTATACAAGTAAATATAATTAAAATTGTTTGATTTTATTTCAATTAATAAAATCTAAACTGAAGACCTAAAAAATTAAAAACAATAGAATATTTCTTTCCAGTTTTGAATTTGTATAATGTAGCTAATATTTTTTTACTCTAACTTTTTTGCGCCATATTATTTCTTGATTCCTGCCACTTTGCTCGCCGCCTTTTGCACCTTTCCCTTTTGCGGCTTTTTCCGCTGTGGCTGCGGCTGTTTGCAAAAGGACTTTTCTTTGGCGTGGCTTTCCACGGTTTTTTTTACCTCCAATGCTTTTTTACCTTTCCCCGGCTGACGCTTTTTATTAATGCTTTGTAATCAAATACACTCTTACTTATCTGTTCTCGTTCCCGTCCTCGGGAATTTTTCGTTGATTATTTTGAGCTTTGCGTACTATCTGATGACCCACCCGCCCTCTCCCCTCACGTTGCGCATTTAATTAAGCAAATAGCAGGAAAAGTTTGTTTGTTTTTTTTCTTGCGGGATTTCCCTTTTGCTATTTTGGGGTTTTTTCAAGGGTGGGATGGATGCTAACTTGTTGCACACTTTGTGGCATTTTTTGGTTTTCCTTTTCGCCGGTGGTCACTTTGATCAAATAATTAAGCAAAGAGTCCACGAAAATTGTTGGTTAGAGAACATTTATTTGCGATAAAGGTTAGAAAATTAAATTTTAATAAATTAGGATTTTTAATAGTGTTTAATTTATATTTAGAGACTGTTTATACTTAAGCTTATACGATTAAATTATTTGTCCTTTTGATTTATTTAAAACCTCTGCTATATATTCTTTTTGCTTCCCATGACAATTTCCATTGTGAATTGGCATCATTGTTGGTTTTTCTCTGTTAGCCAAGTGTGACGGTTTGTAGTCCTCAGTAGCTTGGCTCACGTTACTCTAGAAAGGTGCTTACTTTTATATACCCACACTTTTCTTTTGGGCATATAAAAAAAGAAAGAAAGTATATAAAATAAAAAAGAACAAATATTAGAAAAATTATACTTTTTTATTTATAATTTACCCGTGACCTTATTAACTCCATCAAATTCTTGTCTGTTTTTTCGAAATACGATAAATGCTGGGTATTTTAAAGTCGTTCTTAACTGGCAGTTAACCAGTTTTTTTTTCTTTTTTGTAATGGCATTGATTTCTTTTGTGCACACGTGTGCATGAGGAAACCTTCTGCAACAACTTGTCGCCTTTCAACTGCACTCGCTTTACCAATTTGCAACTAAATTTGCACGGCTGTCGCTCAGAGGAGCAACCAGAGGGGGAGGAGGCCAGCTCACTCGCTCACGTTTGCCAGCTGGAATTTAATAAGAAAATATGCTGCCAGCAACGTGACAGAAGTGGAAATGGGGAAAATCAGGAAAATCGAGAGGGAATTTGCTCTTAAAGCAACTGGCAGGCGAAGAACCGCAAATGCAGTTTAATTTTAATCAAATTGCAGAGCAATTAACCGCTAAAAAGGAGCCAGAAAGTGTGAGGGGAAGTAAAGGTAAAGCGCAAGGAGATGACACAATTAATAATGAATTACACGCAAATTGGGTGACTCCAAGGGGGAGGGGGGCTGTGACTTACTCAAGCCAAAATGTCAAGACTGCAACTACAAACAAGGTTGCCACTGGCGAAGACAACTTAATTAACCTCGACCTTCTCCTTACAACAACTGCAATAAAAACGATGACAACTGGCTGACGTCAGGCCACAGCCGCTGTCTCCCTCTAACCCCTCTCTATCTCACTCGCTCGCATCGCAGCTTTTTTGCTTTTCAATGCCGAACGGTGGACATCGTGGGTAAGTCGCCGCTTCAATTTCAATTCCAGTTGACCATCGCCAATTGCCACATTAAGACATCAATAATAAACAAAAAGTGAAAATTAAAGTGCTTGAGAATGCATGGAAAAATGCTTTTTAGTAACAAATAAAAATAATAAATTTACTATTATTTTAAAACAGTTTAATTAGAATTCCAAAAATGTAGCATTTTATTTCTCAAAAAAATATAGATAGTTTATAGATTTAAGGTAATATCTAAAAGACCTCTAAAAATATTATAATAACATAATAAAATGTTTATTGGGGTGCTTGTTTCGCGAAATTCAATTAAATTTTTGTAGCATTTATTACCTTATCAGGGCTAATAAATTCCCTAACTAATAAAAAATATTTATTATGGACGGAGCGTAAAGCGAACATATTTAAAACCTTTTTTTCTGTGCACATAAGAAACTAGTCAGTAAATAAATGCGTGTTGACGCATTGCGAATTTTGCGCATGCGCGCGGTTCCAAAACCGAAAAAGCAAAGCCGGTGCGCGGTGCCCCTCCTTCCCTCCTTCATCTGCATTCGTCACGCTGCGGTTGCCGGCATAAAGCCAAACCTGTTTGTCAGCCTCTCTCAATGTTGCACAAGTGTCGACCGATGTTTGCTGCTGCTGCTGCTGCAGTTGCTGTTGCAGTTTCAAGAACCGGGTCAAGGTTGCTGCTGCAGTGCATCGGCGATCACAGTCGACGGCGGCAGAGCAGCGCAGCTTTCGCCTTGTGCGCTTTGCATTGAAAGTCAAGTTCGCGCACACATGTGTTTGATTGACATTGGCCAACGACAGCGGCGGCAACAACAACCATCTGGCTCGGTGGCGATCATGAGGAGATCAGATCGTCAGTAAAAAGTGCACAGACTTGCAACATGTTGGTTGCAATTCGGTGGGTTTGATCCATAAAAAAGTGGGAAGCGTTACGTAACTTGAACGTATTTAAGGCTTGTTCAGGGCTTTTATGTTTTTTAGCTCCGCAATTTCTTATATTTTTCTTCATCCCTATAATTTTAAAAAAGTAACACTAGATTTATTGTAATTAATGTAGAAATAGATTTACCATTTCTAATATAAATAAATTTTTATAACAAATATTTTATTAAAATATAAGTACAAAATATCCATAATGCAATTTCCACAAAAGTATTATCACATAATAAATTCGCTCAATTAAATTTGTGTCTCATTTTTGACGAAAGCCATCTATTAAATAAAGCTGTTAGTCCTTGTTTCCTGCGATATATTCAATGTGTTCCCAATTTTTTATTCACACGCAATACGTTAATTGGCCTCAACAAAAATTCCGCTCGAAATGTTTTTTGTTTTACCTGCCTCATGGAAATCCTTTCACATTTTTCTCTTTTACAGCTTTATGTTTCATATTTCCATTTCAATTCGCTGCCATTTGCAAAAAACCAATCAAATTGTATATTTATGGATGAAACTCGATACTGAGTAAAATTATATTAATTGGGAGACATAGTAATTAATAATATTTTAATGAAATTGTCAAGCCAAGAGCGGAAAATTAAAAAAGTAAAATTTTCGCATTAAAGTGGCAATAAATAAAGGAAATGCAGGCGGGGAAAAGTGGGCGGGTGAAAGGACAGGGGTTTTCCATCAGCTGCAGGCAGCAATTTAATTTTGTTTGTGGCAACATTCTCTCACTGATTAATGGCTAGCCACGCACAGAAGCCACCCCCCAACCATCCACACCCCTTTTAAGGCCGCTCAATCTGCTCCTGGCTGGGAAAACTCGAGCGCAAGTTAAGCGAAATGCTATTAATTTTCATAAGTAAATGAAAATTGATGTACGTAGCTGCCACCGCCCACTTTATCAGGCATATAGAGAGCCTACGTGTAGAGGTTCGGCTATAGATGCCTTGGCAAGTCGAACACTTTCCAGTGAATGGCACTTGAGGCGCAAGTGTTAGATCGGTGGGCCTTCTATGAAGTAATTTCAGATATTGTTCCCATAATCTATATAGGTTCGACCATTGTCAACAAGCAAGCGCCGCTCTGTCATTCAGCAAACAGTTCTCAAAGTCATCGAGTGCCAGACCATAACACACTAAAGCAGAATTTATTTATACTATACGGACTCTGTTTATTTAGATGCACCAGAGACCCTGAAAACTGCAGCAACTGAGATAGCAACACGCTGCCAGAGAGAGATGGCTGCACAGCGTGCAAGGAGACAGAGTGCGATGAGATAGCATTGAGCAACTCGATTGTGCACTCATCATCAGTAGTTGCTGTTGCTGATTTTGCCGCTGCTGCTGCTGCTCCACCGGCAACCGCAATGCCAAACTGCGACTCAAATGACTCAAGAAGTCGCTTCTGATAATAACTGGAACATTGACATGCTTTTTCGATACCCTTCTCAAAAGAAGTACAATTAAGGAGCCTTTTAATTATTATTCAAACGTTTTAATTAAAGTGTATGTAACAAGCAGGTTTCCTATTCCTACTCAAAATTTTAGTGCAAGATTTTAAAATATTTTGAAGAATGAAATATGATTGATTTAGAATATTTACCTTCCTCAGAAATTAAATTTATTCTTTGGCTCCCCAAGAGAGTATTTCAAGTGCTTGATTTACTTACTGTTTTTATTTTGTATCATTAATATTATTGTTATTTTCCAAAGCGATTCAGGCCTCCGCAGTTAAGAATAAATTATGATTCAAGCTTTAACCACAAAAGTGGATGCCAAAGTGGTTCACTCTTGATGTTGCTTTTATTATCGTTGTTGTCGTCGTGGCTCTTTGTGGCTGCGAAAATCAATTGTCACAAGGCCAGACTTTGGCTCAACCCCCCTTTCAATCCACCCATGCCATTTGCCCCCACCCTGCACGCAATGCTGCTGCAGAGCCAAAACACTTTTTTTGCTGCTGATCTTGAACCAATTGCAAATTGCTAAAACGCAGCCAAAGCAACAACAGTCGCTGTCACGGCCACCTACAGATACAGAAAATTGTTTGAGTTACATTTATAGGCATGCCATGGCATTGACTGGCATCAATAAATTAGAATTACAATTAGAATTGTTCTTTCGGTGCGCTCTTTTCGATTATTCGGCACCGGGGCGTATGCGTGATAAACTTGAACTTGTGCGTTCGTTCTCTCATTGCGATGCGGTGTGAGTGTGTGAACCGTATTTTCTGTGCGCCATATTCCACTTCTCCATGTGGCCATATTTGCACATTGCGCATACGCAGCGTTGACCTCGCCTCGGACAATGCAACTAATTAGCGATTGCAGGCAGATAAACAGGCGAGTGTGTGTGCTGTGGACAATTGTTTGATTATCAATTAGTTTCGTACAGGCCCAAGTGGCTGACCTTAGCCGGCAGATAGCTTTAGATAGCTTTTGCCGAGGTGTCGGAGTCTCAGCCTTTAAAACACCCCCCTGCTTATCTGCCTCTATCGCTCCTCTATCCCTGGCTGGAACAAATGAAACCAATGCCAAATGCTAAATATCTCACAACACAAAGCCATTGAAATTTGCATTTTCTTTTTTTTATCTCTTGCGCAAAAATATCTCTTCCTCTCTCTTTGAATATTTCTCTTCAAACCTGGGATAAGAGCGGGCTGCTCATCGTTTTAAATATGTCATCAGTTGATCAAGAGAGTTCTCAGCTATATATTAAAAATTTAGAAATGATTAGTTTGTATCATTTAATAAGAATATAATATTTCATTTTCTGTTTTTCACACACTTAAAAACAATATTATTTTATATTTTTAAACGTATAAAAAAATCACCAGCAACAAAACCTTAAGCAAGCCTTATTTAGATTCCCACTGTTACCCTTTTTTTCCTTTTAAAGAATCTACTTCAGAATGAAAATGACTCTGACATTTTCAGACAACCCAAGCGACCCCGAAAAAACGTTGATCAAAGACCAAACCAAAATAAAAATAAACCAAGCTGGAATGCCAGTGGAATGGGTGAAAACTAGGGGGAGGTCCTTTGCTTCACTGTACTAAGGACATGACAGCTAAAAAAATGAGAGTGGGAAATACCACATGCCACATTTGGGGAATTTAAGGACCGACATTTTTATACCCTTGCAGAGGGTATTATAATTTTGGTCAGAAGTTTGTAACGCAGTGAAGGAGACGTTTCCGACCCCATAAAGTATATATATTCTTGATCAGGATCAATAGGGGAGTCGATATAGCCATGTCCGTCTGTCCGTCTGTCCGTCTGTCCGTCTGACCGTCTGTCCGTCTGTCCGTCTGTCCGTCTGTATGTCTGTTTCAATACCGTTTGCGAGCTCAGTTTAAAAGCTAGCGCCTTGAAACTTTCAGAGTCGTCCTAAAACATGTGTACGCAGATCAAGTTTGAAAGCCGACCCGATCGGACGTCTATATCCTATAGCTCCCATAGGAACAATCGGATATAGCTTTCACAAAATGAAGATATTTCGCTCAGTGTAAGAGCTATTGACATGAATCTTTCCAAATCTTATTTTTTTGTGCGTACCTTGATCAGGGTAAAAGCGCGTGCCGATCGGACGTCTATATCTTATAGCTCCCATAGGAACAATAGGGTGAAATCGGTCAAAATTTGACGTTTTTCAGGATATTTCGCGCAAAATATAAGCTATTCCCATGAAACTTTCCAAATCGTATTTTTTTGTGCGTACCTTCATTAGGGTAAACCCGCGTGCCGATCGGGCGTCTATATCCTATAGCTCCCATAGGAACAATAGGGTGAAAAATTTAAAAATTTTATTTTTTTTAATTATAAAATATTTTGTTGTTTATTAATTCATGTTGCTAGTCTAGTCAAGTTTTAATTCGTAAAATCTGCAAGGGTATTAAAACTTCGGCTTGCCGAAGTTAGCTTCCGTCCTCGTTTATTAAAAAATTGATGAAATGGCCCGCTTTGAGTCTGTGGCGAAGTGCAATCTGTTTTCCGAAGTATGCAAATACTTTCGTCGCGCCCTGCGCTTGCGACATAATTAAAGTGTGAGCCATAAATTTGTGCCAAAGCAAAAACGATGCATAAATTGTTTTGCTTTTTTTGTGAAATAATTGCAATTTATGAGAGTTTTGCGGCTTATCGACGCGTGGCATCGGCGTCGCCGTCGCGCCATAAATTTTGACCACTCTCTACTCCCAACTGGCTCGAAGAATATTTAATAAACAAAACTTGCGCTAATCGTTAAATTATGATTAATGTGCCGACAACAAACAATAAACTTGCCTGCCCGTCCAAGAACACCAAAAACGTGCAAATAAAGCGTGGGCGACAGCATCGGACGTGCCTAACAAAGTCCCAGACAAAAGACCCAAAGACCAAAGACCAAGATGGAACGAACTACAGAACCCAAAAGTCGAGTCCTTGAAGGCGAGTCGTGTGTGCGCTAAAATATGCGCTGCCATGAACTCTGCGGGCCAACAAACATGGAAACTTGGCAGGCATTACGTGATAATATGTGACGAAGTGAATAATTAGAGGGGATGTGTTAAATAGCAAGACAGCAAAGTTGATGATTAAAGTCGGGAGTAGTGGCGATACTCGTAAGAAGCTAATGAAATCATGAAGTGCTCGCTAGTTCAGTGAGGGGTGAACCGAATGATTTCGCTAAAACTAAACTATTTAGAAGTTTTCATATTATTCGTTACAAAATAAAAAGAGTTATCCTTTAGTCTCTTTATTTTAAGGAAATATATAAATATTTAATCGGGACTAAAATATTATTTAAATGTAATTTAAAATTCCGACATTACTAAAGATTATTACTTATTCCTGGATTATCCTAAGTAAACAGACCAACTTGCTCACTACTTTGGGCCACAGAATAAAACCTTTTGCAATCTGCCACGCCACTGCATAATTTTCATCTGGCCTTGGTCTTGTTTTTCCCCCAATTCATTGGCCATGTCACCGTCTCTCGGCCAGGTTGCCTTTCCGCCACGCCTCTTTTGCATATTTGAAGACAGCTTTGGCTGCTGCTGATGGTTTTCTTCTTTTTCTTGTTAGATCCTTTGGCGAATTTTAGCTTGGCTCAGCACTGAACTTACCTAGACCGAAGTCAGCTTATTAAATATTAAAGTCCCGACTGGGGACCGCTAAATCCTGCGGCTGTCAAGGTGCCGCAAAAACTCAACTCAAAAGCCTGTCACACATCCTGCAAAGCTGGATGGAAAAACCGGGGCAGGTGGGGCGACAGAGGTGTGTTGCCTGCCACCTGCAGCCGAATTCAATTTCTTGTCGTCCGCTTAGTGCCGCTACCATCTTGTCAAAGCCGAAACTCAGTTGCAAGTCTGTTAAAAAAAATGGGAAAAAGGAAAAACTCGGAAAAAACCATGGCAGAAAAGCGGGGAAAGTGAAAGAAAAAAATCAACTACTAAAAGTATTATTATTGTTGCTTGCACCTGGAGGTGGTTTACTTTGTCACGGATATGTTTTCTTTAGACTTACCATGTCAGACCTGACTCTATATACGGATATCCCTATGTGTATGCTTCTGTGTGCTTTGTGTGTGTGTTGAAACATGCCGGAAGTTAAATAGGAAATTTTATATGCTTTTATAACTGTGCACGTGTCTACAAGTGGCGAGCTCCGAGTTGCTGGCTGCAACCAAAGCAAAAAGTTCCTAACTATATGGGTATATATATACAGCAGCGGAACAAGAAATAGCACGTTTTATAAAAGAAATTTATACGGTTCTTAAATAGTGAAAAGACCAATATATTAGATAATAGTAGGTAAAAAATCTTAAATTCTCAAAAAACCTTCATTAAATTTCATTTTATATTTTCAATTAAAATATAAAGAAAATTCCTACTATTTCGAGCATATCCGTTTGCAGGTGAGTGTGTGTGACCGGGTGTGTTACCTTGCGGCAAGTTGTTCGTTTGATGAAGTACCGCTCTTGGTTGCGGCTGAGGCTTTGACTGCAACTTGCAGCAACTTTGAGGCGAGTGCGTGCATCCTGCCTCCTTACTTCTAACCACACCCCACAGCACACGCCCACCTGTATAAAATAAAATACACGTGTATGGTTTTCCCCCGTGAGAACCAATCGAATTTACTTGTAAAACCCATGAAGATGCCTACAGCATACAGAATAGCGAACAGAAATCCCTAAAAAATAGGCTATGAAATAAAAATGATATATTGGCAATTCAATCGTTGACAGCAGGCAGCTGTGATTTATAAAAAGGAATAGCAAAGTTATTGACTTATTGATGGTGATGAGTTGGCCTTGCCCTAAAGGTTTTATTTATGGCGAATATTTTTGTTTTACAAGCTTGATTTCTGTTTATACAGAAAAAAGCTATAATTTATGGCCCATGAAACAAAATTATTACATTAATCTCGTTTCTCAAAAATCAATTTTCTCATTTATAGTTTAAGTACTTAACCATTTAATTAATTCCCCCAAAATCGAACTTTGCTGTATTTTATTTTACTCAATGAACAAATTTCATTCGCTTGCTCATTGCCAATTGAAATTCGATACAAATGTTGAACCTTTCCAGCACTTTCGTAACTCTTCTTTAATTTTCCCCATGTCGGTCTCGGATCAAGCAAACAAACTGCAACAAATTATTTTTCGATTTCCCTCTTTTTGATTACTGCAAAAAGCCCTGAACAATGTTGTGTGCATTTGTGCGGCTTCATTACACCTCCTTGGCAGGATGCTCTGCTCCCTTTCCCATTTCCCCCTTTCCGACACATTCACTGACCAAGCAACACATTTTCCAACCACATCGACATGGATGGAGGAGGTTTCTGTGTGCCCATAGGATTGCAGATGGGAAAGCTTGGAGCTCCGCATGCGGCACTCAAGCAACTTTCTCCTCTCTCTGTGGGCGAAATTGAGCTGCTTCATTTACCTCGATGGGAAGAGGGGGCTGCAGGATGCAGGATGCAGGATGCATGTGCAACTCCAACGGGGCAACAGGCAAACAAACAAGTCGAGTTTTCGGCTTTGGCTAGACGTGGACTAGCACACTTCTTACCACATATCCGGAACACACTCGTCAGCGCTTCCGTGGCCGAGTGTTTGATTAGAAAAGTTTACAGAAAAGTTGCTTAAAAGATTTGAGCCGGAACCAGAACTGCAGTTTACCTTCCTTCTGTCCTCCTTCTCCTGGTCAATATTTGCGCTAGACACTTTGGCTGCTCCGGTATCCATCCGTCCTGTTCATAAATGCCATCCCAGGCTCAGGAATTAACTGAATGTACAAAAGTGTCCCACATTTATCACCAGCCTATGGCAAAACCATGCAGGACCCGTCTCAATGGCAGGCTTAAATGTCAAGTGACCATGTCCTGATGCTGGCCATGGATGCTTCCTGTCCTTCCGGGCTTGCATGTCTGACCTCTCCTTCCGCTTTTGGTATGCACAGAGAGAAATATTAATGAGCGTGGGCTCAAAAGAAACTATGTTTTATTAAGTAACTAAGCTTGAAATAAAAACAAAAAATGGGTAAACTTTTAAATAGAATTGTAGAGCTCATTTAAAGGCTTGAAATTCACAGTTTGAATGAAACCCTTTAAAATTCTAATATTTTGCGGTGCAGAACGTATAAAAATGCATGACCGCAACACATTTCTCAACTGAACAGCTACCCCCTTTTCCTCCTCCTCGTTGAATCCTTTGCCTTAAAAGTGTTAAAATGTTGATTGTCCTTTTTTGTCGGCGCCTCATGTGTCTGTGTCTGCGGATGTGCGTGTGTGTAAGTGTCTGCCACAGTGTGCGTGTTAAGTGTTTGTGCTTTGCAACGCCTTCAGTTGGATTCTCTTTCCGCTTTTACCCGCTTTCACCCGCTCCCTTTGTGTCTGCGTCTCGTGCGTGTCACAAATAAATTTTTAAGTAGCATTTGTGTTGATTGCCTTGAAAAAGGACACGGCAAAATCCCCCAGCCCTTGGTACTCAAGGAGCAAAACGAAGCCATCCCAAAAAACCGAACCCAAACTTAAAACCCGCATCGCAGCTCGTCTCATTTTACGGTTTCGGCTTAGCCTCTCGACAACTGCCGCCCGGCTGAAGTGCGCTTGATTTCCACATTATTTTCCCCCGATGGCTTTTCTTTTCGTCCGTCCCTGCTTTTCTTTTCAAGTGGATCTCGTTCTTCTGCCTGGTTAACAAATTAAGTGCGGTAAAATGTCACTCGGATTTGCGACAAATTAAAATGGTGTAAATGGAGAAGTTGCCTGGCCTTTTAACAGGTTTGTGGTAATACAAGGATTGGTTTCATTTGTAAAATTGATAGACGGGAAAACAAGTTGTTGATTTAGAAATTCATATAGGGAAAAGATTTTTGAGCTCATTATGGAATTAATATTTTGTGATTGCAATTAAGAAATTAACTAGGACTCAAAAATAAAAGAAGTTTAATTAAATTTAAAATGCATTTATTTAATATTATAAATGGCCTTATAATTTAAAATATTATTAAAATATTTAAGCATTTATTTTACAGGATCTTTAAGTCCCAAAAAAATTACTCATCAGACACATTTTAAATTAACAGTCTCTGCTAACATCCTTTGTTTTTCTGTTGTCTTACATTCTCAAAGAGAGACATCTCTTAACATGTCTCTTAAGGTCTCTCTTTGCCGAAAGCCAACTGTTAGCCATCCTTTAACAGTCTTACATGCGAAATTTCGAGTCCTCTGCAGATGAAGAGAGACCAACTAACCAACAGCAGCCGAAGTTGAAGCAGCACCAACAGCAGCATCCTTTTCACAGCAGTTTCCCAATGAAAAACCAACCACGGCGGTTACTTCTTCAGTTGTTGTTGGACCGCTAGAGCGATTCGTTGTGTGACGGCTAAAAAATTGGCAAAAAAAGAGAGACAGAAACAGGAAAGAGAGAGAGAGAGAGAGGGAGAGAATTTGGTTTTTTTCGTTAGTTCGGTTAAACAAAAGAAAATCTTGCTGTTAAAACCGACGACAGACGAATCAAGTAAGTGTGTGTGTGTGTTTCTAGTTTATTTGTGTGAGTGCAGACAATGCAAACGGGACGCATTAGCAACGTTGTCCTGCCATTTTTTGCTGCCTGTTAATTTGCATGCGCGCGGGTTCATGGATATCTCCTTGTTATTTTTCCCACCTTGTGGTTTTTCCTTTCCGCACTTATTTTTTTGTGTGATTTTTTTTAAGTTTTTCTTTTTTTTTGGAATTGTTGCAAAGTTTGCAATGCAAACCAAACCAAAACCAGAGCTGTCGAAGCATATGTTTGCTTTTATTTTGATTTTGTTCTATATATTTTTCCACCCACAAAATCGTATTTGCTAATTAGGTGAGGAGTATACATATAAAGCTGAAAAAGTCTGAGCTGCGGATGGACAACATGGCGTATGAGTGTCAAGTGAAAGAAACTGAAAACTTCGCGTCATGTTTATGTATGAAGGGAACAGGAATAGGGTGACTTGTGGGTGGTTTTACTAAATGGAGGGGGACTATGGAAATATATTCACACATTCGTGGCCAGAGGGCACAGCAGGTGACTGTCAACATATGCCAACATATGCTCGTACCAACACCCGTATTAAATCCCGAATGAGAAAAAATGCCAACGAAAAAAGCGGACTTTTAGTAGAAGCTTTTATTAGTATTCAGCTTAGATGCCGCCAACAGATTCCGGCCACTCAACTTTAATCAAAAACGGAAGTGCAAACGCTGCCCACTTCCGGTTAACTTTTTTTCGCGACCAAAATATAAAGAAGAAAACGGAAATGCCAAAGAAAAATTAAAAGCTTGGCGCGATTTCAAACTTCAAAATCACAACAGACAAAGTTTTCGACCTTGGTATTTGTCTAGGAAAATACAAAGAAGAAAGAGACAGGAAATAAGGAAATACAGTTCTACTTTATGCTGTCTCATCAGTGAGCGTGTGTGTGTGTTAGGGACAGCTCAATATGTGTGGGTGACTTTCAGCAAATGGATTTCTACGTGACAAATCTTTATTTAATTTCAAAAATGCGAAATAAACTTTGACGTCTGTTGAGATTTATGTGAAGGCAATATAAATGCGAAGGCCCCCAATCCCTGATCCTTGATCCTTAAGGATGCAGTGGAGTGGAGGGTGGGCGGACTGTTTTCTAAAAGTTTTGACTGCCTTGACGTTTTAGTTTTAGCAACAGAATCTTTAAGTAATAACACCCAGACCAAGACCGGCAAAAACTTTTAGCCCGCCGCCCAACTTTATTTAGCGCAAAAGGGAAGTGGCAAAATCCGGCTAACTTGTTCAGAAAAACTTAAGTGTAGGCAATTTGAATTCCAATTTTAAAGAGGCGAATTGTGTTTAAGGAGGAGATTTCCAGAACGATGTTAATTATTAACTTTGCCTTTACTCGCAGTTGTTTTGTCGTCCTTTTACGACGAGTTGTTATTACATTCGCAAACGCAATTCGCACTGCCGTAAACAAGGCGATAACTTCCTCTCGAAAGGATCATGAAATTAAAATGAAATGGCCAACATGAAGAGCATCGAAGGCAGCGTTAGTTGCCATCGAATAAACAAATTGATGATGAATAAACATTTTGTCGGGCATTCCAGCAGACTTTTTCCCTCTGGCACATTTCTTATTTACTCCACTGCAGTTTGCAGTTAATTTGTAGCAACAACACAGCTTCCGTTCTCCCGTTTCCTGTCGCTCCACTTCCCTTTCCGGCTTGCCCCCCTTCCCTCAGGTCCGCAAGCAAATGACCAAACAAGGAAATTGGCAACCCGAATGCCACTTGGTCCACAGAACCTTAACGATTGCAGTGCCAATTAAGCTGCGAGAATTCAAACCAAACTGTCGAGACATTTAAGTCGCTGAAATGACCAAATTATGCAACATTTTACCAGACTGAAAAAAGGAAAAATAAGAGAAATTGTTTTTCATTTTAATTTTAAAATCAATATTGAGCAATGGCACAGAAATGATTACCAAGGTGTTTAAAAGTATGCATTAAAAAAGGGAACGAAGACTTGAAATGGTTAAAATAGATCAAATATATATTCTCTTTAAATAATTAAATAACATAGAAACCCTTAAACAGGCTGGTTTTTAATTGAAATGACAAAAAGCTAAAAAGCTCCAAGGGTCTGGGAACCATCAATCAAACCGCCAACGCTCAACAGTTTTTAATGCAGCCGCGGAAAAAAAGGCGTTTCACTGTCGCCTCATTATCACCAAAAAACAGAACAGAAACAGACCGAAACGGAAGAAAAGAAGTCTTAGAGCGTCAAAATTGGGGATAAGGGGGGTAAAAGGAGTAAAAGGAGTAAAAGAGTGGGAAAGGGATAACCAGGATAACTGAGGATTGCCAGGACAACGGACTAAGCCCACAGCAAGATTAATTAAGTCCGCGTAGGCTGCAACAGCAGCAAGAAAAACAACAACAATAACAAGAACAAACAATGGCAACAGCTAGGGCCCACGCCCACCAAGTGCGTGCCCCCGCCTCCGCCTTCCCACCCCGCCCCCACCACATCCTTGCCTTATCCTTTGTAGCATACTTTTTGGCGTCGTCGCGTGAGAAATTAAAATTTCAAAGCAAAACGTGTTGCCGCATAAGCAGGTTGTGTGCCTGTCTGTGTGCCGGTGTGGGTATGTGTGTGTGTGTGTTGGCGTATTTACTTGGCCAAGAACAACAAAAACAACATCCCAACAAAACTGAGTGAAAAAAAAGAAAACATCAAAAATAACAAAAACAAAACGTAAACAAAGGCAAATAAGCAGGAAGCAGCTCGTCGACGCAATTTTCTCATTCGCCTTCCGTAATAAGCGCGGTGTCAACAATGCATAAGGATAAGGCGATCCTGTCCAGGACGAGGGCTACTCAAAAAGCGTGACTACAACGAAAGTTTATAGGGCAAATGACATTAAGCCGTAGTTAATCAATAAAATAAATTTAGTATTGGATTTTATTTTTATGTGGCAAAAAAAATTTAATTCCTTTTGTAAAGCAAAACATAAAATTTGTTAATTTAAAATAAATATTTTGTTTATAAAAAGTATATTCATAAATATTTTCAAAAGCAAACATGAAGTAATTTTAAATTTCATGTTAAAATAATATTAAAATTTGTATTTATAGTTTGATATCTCCTTTACTTTTATTTAACTTCAAGTTACAATGAACAATTATTAGTTTTAGCTTTTACAAGACTTGATTTAAAAGACAAATAAAATGCTTAATTCGTTAACAATAATTAAAAATACAAACATTAATTTAATTTAATTCGGTTATAAAATAATTATTTAACTAAATTACGAAACCAATTTATTTCCATGGGGTAGTATTCTCTAGGGAATCCTCAGTCAAAGTGAATTATTTCGAGAAATAAGTGCACCAATTAACGTTCACCTGGCCGAACCCGAGTGACAATTAACATTGAGTGCGTCCTGGCCAGTGATCGTTAGCAGTGACTGCTACATGGAACACCTTCATATATTGTCCTGCCAACCCTGTAACAGCCCAACCACCCACACAAACGCACTGGCACACACGTACCCACACTTGGAGGCCTCTCTCTCTCTGTTAATGAGTTCCGCCTTGACGCTGATGAGGATGTAGGATGTGGGATGAAGGATGCTGGGAGGATGATGAGCTTGTTGCTCTGCGACAATAAACATGTTGAATGTCAAGAGTACACAGCCTATGCGTATGTGTGTATGTGGAATATACGTATATGCGTATTTTAATGTATTTTTCGTGCCATCTCTTTTTATAATTAAATATGTTACTTAAATGATGCTCCATCAAATTGTTGTTTTTTTTTCTCCCTGGTCCTCTCTAAGCCAAAACACAATTGCGGTTTCTGTGGGGGGATTTACACACACACACACATGAGGTTGGGTAATAAAAAACGCTTAAAAAGCAAAATTACTGCATTTGATAAAAACGACACCCCAAGGATTAGCCGAAAGTACGGGAAAGTGGGTAGAGCTACCCAGAATTTCTCGCTCGCTTCCTGGGCACTCAGGCACTCAAAATGTGGCCCCCAAAAAAGGTTGACCTTCGTTTGGATCCCGGGTCTTGAATTGTGTTTGTGGGAGCATTGTAATTTTCCAGCTCCCTTACTCGAACTCATCCTCCATTTCCCTTTTTCAACTTGGCCAACTCCAATTAGCCCTAAAATGGATTTGTGTTACGCACAAACTACAATACGTTTACCTCTGAGATTTGCGGTGGCTCTTAGGGTTCATTTTCCTGTCACAACTCTCGAATGATTTTCCATTTTCCGCTGCCCAATTTCCCTGACTTTCGGTTGATTTTACGCTACTTTGTCGCCTTTTCGGCGGACAGAAAACATTTCATTTTAATATCCTGCCAAGGAAGTTGGGAAAACTGAACCAACTTTTGCTGATAAAGGATGGTGGGGAAATGCTGTGTTTTCGGGGGGAAAGCGCTGAAATATTTATGAGACTCGCACACACAGGCGATTCATGTGTGCTTGCGTTAATGTATGTGTAATGAGTTGGCCAAGTGTTGAAATCTGCATTTAAGGCAGCCTTTGTATCGCATTTGGGATTCATTTCCTCTGATTTTGTTCTTCCTCTTTTGATACCCCGGAACAGATGGGTAGTATATTTTTGGTTCGAAAAACTGTACAAGCTGTCATCTACAGAAGTTTGTAAAATCACGCAAAAATTAATTAACTTTCTTTCAAGTATAACTTTTTAAATTGTTTTAATAAACTATTCAATTTATTTTAAACCAAAAAAAAAACTTGATCTCCGAGAAAGAGAAAACGATATGCGTGTAAATACCAGAAATTTACCATGCGCATATCGTTTGTGTGTAAATATAACTTAAACTGTTTCGGATTTATAGAAATAAAATATACTTAAAACACTGACTAAAATCTTTATGCAATGACTATATCTTAGAAGAGAAACAACTTAAAAGATTTAATTCAACTTAGTCAGCTCTTTGAAATATTCTGAAATGAATATGAATATTAAGCTACACACGCCACACTGTTTTACCAAATTGAGTTAAAATGCCATACATTTCATCGTGATGGGGTTGTTATTTAGTTTTAATGCGATTATTTGCAACCACAACTAACTGGTTTACGCTTCTCCTTCTCCTTGCAGTCAACCACTAGCCAGTCTTGAGGGAGTTGCCAGGACACCATTGGACAATTGGACAAGCAGCCGGGCAAGATGGACCTGCCGTCAATGGTGCAGCGTTCGGGAGACACGCTCATCGTGCGCAGCGTGGTCAGTGGCAATCAGCTGTACACGGAGCAGGGTCAGCAACATGGGCACCAGCAACAGACCACCGGCGGCAGCAACACGGGACACATTTCGAGCAACTCGAGCGGCAACAACACGGCCGCCTCGCAGGCGGGATCATCTCTCCTCGAGCGACACGTGGAGCGCTTCCGCCTGCAGCAGTTGCTGCAACAGCAGCAACAAGCAGCCGCTGCCGTGGCCGTTGTGAACAGCGTGCAACAGCAGCAGCAACAGCAGCAGCAGCAACAGCAGGCCGCCATTGGCATGGATGCCAAGGAGGAGGGTCTGCCGCAGTGCAAGATTAAGCGGAACTACAGCTGCAACCACTGTGCGTACTTCACGCAGAACCCGCGCTACCATCTCACCCACCTGCGCGACGTGCACGGCGAGAAGATAGTGATCAACAAGTGCAAGCTCTGCCTGTACGCCTCGCGGCACTTCCAGAAGCTGGTGCGGCACATGAAGATGGTGCACGGCTGCACGGACGGCATTCCCAGTGGTCATGGGCAGGCGCGCGGCAAGCGAGGCATGAGTAGGGAGGCACGAAAGCGCCGGCTGGAGGAGAGTGTGGGCGTGATGGGTGGCCAGAGCCTGACGGTCGCTGTGCCCGATGTGCCCACGCTGGAGCAGGTGAAGCGGGAGCTGCTGCTGCAGGAGGAGAAGCTGCAGCGCGACATCCAGGCCTTCAATCAGCGGCAGCGCGAGGAGCAGCAGCGCGAGCAGCAGCGGGAGTTGGAACTGGTGGCCACCAGTGCGTATGAGCGACAAATGCAGGTGCTGCGCGATTTCGAGCGCCATTCGCCCGCCGAACCGCCCACGCCGTCGCCCACTAGTGGCTCGGCCACGCCCCCCTCGAACGGGGAGGAGCCGCAGAACCGGCTGCTCAAGTGCAGCGCCTGCGAGTTCACCACCCTGTACCGCACCCAGCTGCGGGCCCACGAGCTGGCCGAGCACGGCAAGACCAAGTTCTTCCGCTGCGACAAGTGCAGCTATGTGACCCACATCAAGGCGCGCTTCAGCAAGCACGTCAAGTACCACAGCATGCCGATGATCAAGTGCGTCACCTGCGACTTCCGCACTCCGTACAAGTGGAATCTGGACAGGCACATGAAGAACCATGGCGGCGCGGGCGCCTTCAAGTGTGCCGCCTGTGACTTTACCGCCGACATCAAGCAATCGCTGACGGTGCACGAGATGAACCATCATGTGCCGCCGGTGGGCAATGCCGGCTCCATTTGGCCGAGGCGCCAGAATAAAGTGGGAGCCAGCGAGATGTGCGAGGACTTCCTCAGCGATTCGGCCGAGCTGGAGGATCAGTATAATAACAACAATGTCGACGACGAACTGGACGGCGTCGAGGACGCCGACGAGCCGATGAGCGGCGGCGAGGAGCAGCCGATGCTCCACAATCACCATCACTACGGCAAGCGGAGCAAGTACGACGAGGAGGAGGAGCCCACGGATCTGTCGCAGAAGGGCGGCTGCTCCTCGGACACCTCCAGCGTGGGCACGCCCACGCCGAGGGCCCAGCGACCGGTGCCCAATCTCATCCCGATCAGCAAGGGGGCCAAAGAGTGAGTAAAACAATATTAATTCTAGATTTTACTCCGTTTGTTAACCATTAAAGTCAAATCGCGAATTCTTTAGATCTACTTTATACTTTCAATTAAATATATCCATATTAAAATTATTGATAGAAAAATGTTGTATTTAGAAAAGTATTGTTATTCTTCAAGTATAAAGAAATTTGAAATAAAGAATAAAAACATTATATATACTTTTATTCATTCTTTGATAAGTTGCAATTTATTAACCATAAAAGCAAAAATGCGAATTCTTCAGATTATTTTTGATAATCTACCTTCAAGCTGGAAATAAATATTAAACTTATTAGATATACTTTTATTCATTCTTTGATAAGCTGCAACCATAAAAGCAAAAACGCAAATTCTTCAGATCATTTTGGATAATCTACCCTCATAGATTAAATAACGTCGGCTTTGACTACTATATAAAGAAAATTTAAATAAATAATAATTATTCATTTTTTAAAAAGATACAATTTTTAAGAAACCCGAATTTCGTTCTTATAACTTAAAATATGCTTTTGTAAAATATAAAAAAATAAATATAATTTTTCTCTCGTACCCTTTAGCGTATTAAATCTGTCCAAGGAGACCAATGCCTCGCGCAGCTCCCTCACGGAAATCGCGTCCATGTTCTTCAACGAGAAGCAGATCTCGGAGATGCTGGACAAGTCAGATGTGCCGCAATTATCGCCGGCAACGACGGTGGCCTCCCAGAACTCGACGCGCAGCCAGATGACCAAGAAGTCCAGCTTCCTGGACAAACTGAAGACAGGGGCGCAGCACGAGAATCTGGTGTGCCAGTGCGGCCACGTGGCCAAGTGCCTCTCGGAGTCGATCATCCACGGCAAGAGCTGCCACGCCTCGGCGGTGATCATCGACGACGACGACGCCGGTCTGCACGAGGACGATGCCGACGATCGGCTGGAAATCGACGAGGACGACGAGGATCACCACTCCCATTCGGCCCTAAATCTCAGTGTGACGGGATCGACGCGTTGCCAGCATTGCCGCCACCGTTGCAAGTCCTCCACGGATCTGCTGCACCACCTGAAGCAGTGCGTCGAGGCCATTCGCTGCGCCAACGAGATGTACGACTCGAATTCCGGGGAGAGCGGCGATCGGCGGCCCGATACGCAGAGCCTCCAGCAGCAGGCGGCCGTCCAGCAGCAGAGGGTCTGCATCTGGAACAAGGCGACCAAGGAGATTGTCGCCGCCGCAGCAGCCGCCTCCTTGCAGCAGGAGAACAACGGGCACAGCCTGGTCAAGTCGCCGGCCGGAAGTCAGGCGGCCAGCAACGAGGAGAACAGCTACTACGGCGTGGAAACGGCGCCCGGCTACGGCGAGGTGAGTCCGGAGTCCACTAAGCACAGATCCCAAAATTGAAAGTTTTAGATTTTTTATTTTTTTTAATTTCTTACGGCTTAAATCAGAACTATATTATTTTAAAAAGTCCTATATAATATTTATTGTTGAGAATTTAAGGGATTATTATTTTCTAAAATAAGTTAAACTTTGGAATTATTATTATAATTATTTTATAGAAGCATGCTAAATTTAATAAAAATTTGTTCAGGCGTAAAAATACATAAAAAGTTTTTTTTTACTAAAGTTTTGAAAATATTTACATTTTTTTTTAATTCTCTTTATAATTATCTTTTTAGAGAAGCATGCAAAATTCAATAAAAATTTGTTTCGCGTAAAAATAGTAAAAATATCAAAAGTATTTTTTTAAAAAAGTTCTGAAAATATTTTAATTTTTTTGAATTCTTTTTAAATTATTAAATAATATCCATATATTTTTTATAATATTTTATTTTAGTACAAAAGGTTAAAAAGTAGTTTAATGAAATGAAATTTTCTTGATAATATTAATTTATAACAATTTTTTAGTTACAATACTTTAGTTTTATACTAGGTTTTTAAAATTGTTTGCTTAGCTTAATTTATAGCTTATGGTCAGGTATTATTTTGTTTGACCCCTCGACCCCAGCACGAGCATATGCCACGTCAAAATGAAATTTGACTCTTTCACGCACTGCAGGTAACCAAAAAGATGACGCCCGAGGAGGAGGCCGCCAACTCGTCGCTGAAGAAGGTCTACAAGTGTCCGCACTGCAGCTTCTGGGCCTCGACGGCGTCCCGCTTCCACGTCCACATCGTGGGCCACCTGAACAAGAAGCCCTTCGAGTGCTCCCTCTGCTCGTACCGCTCCAACTGGCGCTGGGACATCACGAAGCACATTCGCTTGAAGACGATCCGCGATCCCTCGCACAAGACGGCCAAGGTTCTGATGAACGACGAGACGGGTCGCCGGAACTACACCAAGTACAACAAGTACATCACCCTGATGAAGGTCACCGAGGAGGATGGCGACCCGAAGCTGATGAAGTCCGGCGAAATGACCCCCAACCAGGTGGCCTCGCTGGCCTTCCTCAAGGACTACGCCAAGGTGGGCTCCGCCACCGGACAGGATATCACCCTGGAACCGGTGCTGCCGACCAAGCCGAATGTCCTGGACGATGCCCATCTGGCCGACAACCTCATCCGTATTCCCCTCTTGGCCACCATGATGAACGCCGCCATGGCGCAGCAGCAGCACCAGCAGCAGCAGCAGAAGGAGCACCAGTCCACGATGATCACGCCCTCGGTGACCATCTCGCCGGTGAAGCGATCCAGCCAGGGATCGGTGATGCAGGGCAAGCCCAGCGACGATCTGATCACCGAGGTGCACCAGGAGGGCAACGAGAAGAGGACGGTCTACCGGTGCCGCAAGTGCAACTTTGGGTGAGTTGGGAAGGGTTACTTTTCAAGGATGCAGAGAAAAAATAATTTAAAGAGAATCTGCACTTTCTTAGTTTTATTTTGTTAAAGAGATTTAGTCAACAAAAATCGTACATTTAATAAAAAATTTTTAAAGTGTTAATATATTTTTAAAACATACAGATTTTTAACTGATTTTAGTATAAAATCAATTTTAAATCTTTGTTAAAAAAGTTTTTTAATTTGAAACTTCCTTTGCTCTTCTGAATTTGAATATCTTCAAATTACCTTTTTGCTCTTTTAACAAATATTATTTGTAAGTTCATTTTTTCAAGATTTTCGATTTTAACACGGTTTTATAATTAACTTTATAAAATATTTTAAATATATTAGCATATATATTATATTTAAATATTATTTTTTTTTATTTTAACAAATGTTTTTTATTAGTAAATTTTACCAAGAGCTTTGATTTTGATTAAGAGCTTTAATTTAAAAAGTTTTTTATAATTAACTTTATATAAGCAAAAATAAAACAAGAGAGAACGTTATAGTCGGGTGCCCCGACTATCAGATACCCGTTACTCAGTTAAAGGGAGTGCGAGGGAGATGGAGATAGAGATAGAAAACGTTGATCACGCATAACTTTTTAACGAATGGTCCGATTTGAAAAATTTCTTCTACATTTCGATAGGTATTGATAATCACAATAAAACTGCATTTTTACTTTTCCAAAATATTACAATTTTTAAAATCGTATATTAGCGATTGTGGGCGTTAGAGGGGGCGTGGCACCATTTTGAAACAAACTTGCGCTGCGTAGGAACTCCTAAAATCTGCATGCAAAATGCCAATCTTCTAGCTTTTATAGTTTCTGAGATCTCAGCGTTCATACAGACAGACAGACGGACAGACGGACAGACGGACAGACAGACGGACAGACGGACAGACGGACAGACGGACATGGCCAGATCGACTCGGCTAGTGATCCTGATCAAGAATATATATACTTTATGGGGTCGGAAACGCTTCCTTCTCCCTGTTACATACTTTTGCACGAATACAATATACCCTTTTACTCTACGAGTAACGGGTATAAAAATATTTAAATATCTCTGAATTAATTTATATTTTTTTTAACACTAAATTTCTCAGATTAACCAGGATATTCCTATTTTATTTTCAAGTAACTAATTCCTGAATTACCCCCTTTAAAACAGCCACCAGAACCGCGATGCTGTGCTGGCGCACGTGAAGATCCACTACCAGGACGCCAGCTACCCAAAGTCCAGTTCGGCCAATTCGGGCACCTCGCCGCTGCAGGTTTCGGTGGGCGGGAATCCACAGTTCTACATGAACAAGGTCTTCGCCGCCATGTGCCTGTCGCAGCAGACGCAGCAGTCGCAGTCGTCGCCCAACTCGGGCTCCACCGGAACCAGTCCGGCCATTTCGGCCGGGCTGCTGCAGCGGGCCATCCAGGAGGCCCAGCACTCGCCGACGCCCAACGCCAGCGCTCTGAGCGGACTTGCTTTGGCGTTGGCGGGCGGTAAGCCACAAGCCAATACGACGAAAGCCAGTGCCGCCTCCATTTTAGAGCACGGTGAGCAGAAAGCGAGTCAAAACGAGGCAAGTGCCGACAGTCTGACGTCGCCGAACACCACCACCACTAGAACCACCAAAGCCACCACCACTAGCACCACCAAAGACACCGCCAGATCGCTGCAGGATCTGCTCACCTCACCGCGCAGTGCCAGAAATGGAAGCCATCATCCCTCTAACGCTAACAGTAGTAACTCGGTTGTGGGAAATGGACTCCGGCTGGAAGCCGATGCCGTCTACGTCGCCTCATCCACCAATACCACACCACCACCACCACCCACCAACTCAGTCAGCAAGCCCAATGCATCGCCTTTGCCAGTAACTACCACTCCTACTCCTATTTCTACTGCCACACCTCATCATCATCTGGGTGCGGGTAACCACAGCTCATCCCCATCCTCAGCCCAACACAATGACCACCATCCTCCACTCATGGCCGGTGATGGTTACCACCTGGCGTCGGGTCTAACCCATGCCCACAGCATAAGCAACAACACTAACCCAAAAGCCAATCCCAACTCCAATTCCTTCCCCTCGTCATCGTCGTCGTCATCGTCGTCCTCGGTGGCGTCCACCTCCTCGGCCGCCGGCTCCGCGTCCTCCTCCTCCGCATCGTCGCCACCACCACCACCGCCGCCGTCGGCGGGAGCAGCAGCAGCTGCCTCATCCTCCTACCTGGCTGCCCCTGCCGTGCAGTTGCCGCATCCGCCGCAGACGAGATTCCATAGCCATAGTCCAGGTAGTCCCAGCCTCCTGACCATGGCCGATGGCGATCGACGCGACCCGTCGCCCTATCGCTGCGGCCACTGCCACCAGGTCTCGAATTGGAAGCATGTCATCCAGGTATGGCCCAGTGCACTTTAATGGATTTGTGTTTTGTCCCATTGAAAAACCGAAGCGAGCCGAAAAAGCCAATCCCCGAAAGTTTCGTTTTTTGACCCGAAAAATAGGGCTAGACTTTAGAAATCAGAAATGGATTTAGTACACACAAAAAAAAAACTTGGTAAAATCAACTGTAATAATTGTCAAACAGGCCCCAACCAGCAAAATTGTCAATTCTACTAAGTAAATAGTCATTTCACAACAACAAAATACACACAATTAGCAAAGACACAAACCCAAAGCAAAAACAAAATACACGTAACTATTTTAATAGTTACGTAACTATCTTTGTTGGTCAATTTTACCAATCAATTTTTTTTGTGTGTAGGTTTGTTAAATTTGAATCTACAAAAATATTACATTAATTTTAACCATGTCGACTGACCCCACTCAAAAGAAATTAAATTTTTATTATAATTAAAGAACTGTGTTTTTAAAAACTATACATTTTCTTATAAAGGAAATAACCATACAAAAATTCATATAAGTATACTATATCCTTAGAACTACAAATTATGATTTTTTAAAGAAAAACTATTTTTTAAAAATAATCGACTTTAATATTTCTGAAATAATAACATTCTTTATAGTTTATATTCAAAATTTCAAGAAATAAAAAAATTAGAAAGTTAGAAATCATATTTAATTTCTAAATATATCTCTAAAATGAATTTAGATAAGACCTCATGTTAAAAGTATATCTTATACGTGAGATCTCTTTGAAAAGCCTTTAAAAAAATCCACCAAGAAAAGCTTTTATAGAATAGCACTCAATTTAGACAACTTGCAGTCCCCGATCCGACCTTCTGACCTTTTGCCCCCACAACCTCACCACTCCATCTGTGTCCGTAGTCCCTGCGCTGCGCTGGTAAATATGCAAAGTCTATTTGGTAAACTCCCCCCCTCTTACTATCCCGATTTTGACTGTTTAAATGTGTGGTGTCTGGTCTTGCTTTTGTTGTACTCTATATATGATAAACGATTATTAACTATAAGAAAATCATTGGTGAAAGTCTTGCTTGCTCTCTATTTACCTTTCGAACTAAGTGTAATCCATAAATCCGAAATCATTACAAATGAAACAAACCCATGACACCATAAAAAAAATATAAAACAAAGCTAACCTTAAAGGGATTCCCATTACGGTGCGAGGGTTTTCGATTGGGCTAAACTCATGGTTATAAGCCCTCAAAAGGGGTACACACAACACACACACAATACATACACACTCACACACACATACATACAAATATATACATTGAAACAGAAGGACACTTGATAAATACCATTCACCCATGCGAAGTTGTACTAATTTTTAACCATTTTTTTTTACAATTTTTCCCAAAACAGCGGCACTGTCGCTTAAAGCATTCCGGGGATATTCGGATCGAGACCCTTGAGCGAGGAGCCAGTGCCTCGGCGAACGCACCACCCATCTACCGACCCTTGGGCGCAGGTGCCACCAACGAATCCCAGTCCCACATCCCCACGAATTCCATCCCGAAGTCCGGAAACACAAACAGCAATGCCAGCCAGCTGCTGATGACCACCAAGCAGCTGGAGCAGCTCCTCCACTCGCCGCTCTCGGCCAGCGCCGCTGCGGTGGTGAATGCGGCGAATACCCAGCAGGATATCCAGGCGGCGGCAGCCTATTGGGCGGCTGCCTGCAAGGCGGTGGTGGCCAACAGCAGTGCCGAGGAGTTGCTGCAGTTGCAGCAGAACGACCAGATCGAGATCACCCGACTGCCGGCGGAGCAACCTGCAGCCTCCAACAACAGCAACACCAAGAGCAAGCAACAAAAGTGCCCTGTGTGTCCTTACATCTCGGAGAGCAAATCCCAGATGAACTACCACGTCTCGCTGCACAAGCCCACCCAATACGAGTGTAGGCTGTGCACTTTCGTCTGTGCCAAGAAGCAGCATTTGAGCAGCCACATGAGGAGTGTCCACCAGCAGCAGATGGCTGCCTCAGCAGGAGGAGGATCATCCTCCTCTATAAACCTCGATTTCAGTGTGGCCCTCCAATTGGCAGCCGCTGCCAAGCAGGTGCAACAACTGCCCGCCTCCACGCCGCTCTCCATTGACCTCTCCCAGGTCCAACTGGACGCCGCCTCGGATGCGGAGCTCAATCCGCAGCAACTGCCGCCGGAGTACCAGTACAAGCTGATCAGCTACTGTCCCCGGTGTCCCGCCCGCTTTGCCCAGAAGCACAACGACGAGCGCAATGCCAAGCAGCAGCTGGAGCAGCATTTGCTGGCCCACAGCGACTTGGAGGATCAGCAGCAGGATCAGTCCTTTGTCTGCACCTACTGCGAGTATCGCACAGCCGAGGAGACGCTGCTCCAGCTCCACCGGGCTGTGCACATGTCGCACTACCAGGAGAAGTGCCAGCAGCTGTACAAGAACTGCAAGGAGGATCTCGAGTATCCCGCGCCCAAGCTGCTGCAGCTGACGGGTCCCGAGACCATCTGGGTGGTGGACAATGAGCTGAGCCTGCAGCTACTGCAGCAGACAGGCTCCTCCTCCAGCGGAAGCTTTGATAACCAGAATTCGCTGCTTAAGAAGCAGCTGGAATCGGGCGGTGGCCAGGTGGTCGCACCAATCTCTACAACCAAGGAAACGGCGGCGGAGGAAGATGAGGAGCGACACAGCAGCTCCACGCCTTCGACCAGCGCCTCGGTGGCCACCAGTGACTTGGCGGCCGATGCCAGCAGTGATGCCGGCTCCGTGGACATGCCACAGTCCATTCCGGCACCGGAGCGCTGCCTCCACTGCCCCTTTGAGACGCAGCAGCACGAGGAGCTGCTGCAGCATCTCCAGAAGCACGCCTGCGTGAATCCTCCGCCAGCCGACTCCCAGCAGTGTGCCCACTGTGATTACAACGCCCAAGAGGAGTCGGAATTGGAGGAACACACCGCGCTGCATTTCAATGCCAGTGAGAAACTGAAGTCCGTGGAGTTCTACACCTGCTACGATCAGCTCGAGATCAGTGTGGAGCGGGAACCGGAGGAGAACGGCGAGGCCAAGGATGAGCAGACCGAGCACAACAACAACCAGGACAATGTGATGAACGCCAATGTGCAGCAGGAGCAGAGTGCAGGGGGAGATGATGATCCAATGGAGGAGGAGCCGCCGGCCAAGAAGCCCAGCACCAAGTTGATTCTGTACAAGAACGAGGGCGGTTTGAGTGTGAAGCCATCGCCGCAGGAGGATGGAGTTACTTCGGAGTCGCAGAAGAGCGAGAACATCAGCGATCGCCTGCGCCGAAGGATCCTCCGCGGAGGAGGAGGTGGTGCCAACCAGCCGGAGGACTCCCAAGCGCAGGAACACCGACCCACTACACCGGACAAAATGATACTGGTCAATGCCAAGACGGGCAAAGTCATTTCCAGAAAGTAGACCTCCAAGGGTCGAACCTTTTATTACATTTAATCACCTTACCCCTAAGTTTATCGTTTATTTAGCCCTAAGTGAGTTTTGGTTTTGTTAATACTTTGTTGTTGCTTATGTTTTTCATTTTTTTTTTCGGGTAATGCGTTAGTGGAGTTCGGGATTCGTTTTGGGCACCTTATAAAGATTTCTATTGTCACTAACAAACACCCACATACACACACCTAGTTGGAACATGTTCCTGCACTTAAAACTTGTTTAAGCCCTAAGTTAGTCTTACGTACCCATAATTTATAAACAAAACAAAAAACAAAAATTCGAATACTTTACACTTGGGAAAACCCGGAATTCTTACTGTAATTACTTGCTAGAACGGTGCAAAATGTAATTTAAATTAATTGTATTGTAAATTATCAGAGAGACAACTATAAGCGTAAATTAAAATGTAGACCCTATATTTACCATTGGCTAAATATGTAAAATGATACGAGGAAACCTAACCCAACCTAGGAGCAAGATCGAAAAGCGTTTCAAAGAAATCAACTTTGTATAGGAGAAAAAGATAAATTCAAAATTAAGTCTTGCTACAATTAATTCGTTTAATTTTTTTAATGGGAACTGTGATTATTGAATATTGTAAATGAAAAAAAAAAGAAAAAGGAAAAAGAAAGTGGTCGCGTATATCATGCAATGAATATGGTACTATATACATACTATATAAATCTAAACATATATATTTACACACAGCTGCTGCAAAAACGAAAACACAATTTAAATGCAATTCAAAAATCAACAAAGAATAGGGAAATTTTTGCAATATTTGCAATATTATTTTGTACAAGTGCAGCACACGGTTAAAAATAGTTATTAGTTTCTAGTTTCTACTACGGAATAGTTATGTTCTTATCATTACTACGATTGTTTTCAAGCAAACAGCGTCTTTGTAGCACAGTGCTAGCGTAAACACTACAAACAAAATGTTATCATAAACTATAAGCAAACGAAAAGAACACATGTGGAATAGCGGGGCCATATTTAAATAGTTTAAACTTTAAAGCAAGGAAACATTTAAACAGAGCAAATCAAAACCAGAAAACGCAAACAAGCGATATTGTATACAGAAACTTACTTGGATATAACTGCAACCGCCTTTGATATGCATATATACATCTAATATCGATACCGATATCTATACACACAATATATTATATATTAAATAGTCCTTAACATTGAACTACATTTAAACTTAAAGCTAGTGTAAATAACTTAGTTTTGTTTACTACGCACACAGACAACACACAACACTTACACACACACCAACACACACGAAGATTTACGGCATTAAATTACAACAGAGAAAATGTACAAAAAACAAATGTTAATAAAGAAATCAAATAAAAATACACAAGTTGCATTTACAATTGAACGATTTTCTATATGGGCAATGCTGAAATTTCGCACGATACGAAGTAAAAAAAAACGGCGTTAGTTACTTTCGTCGTAAACATTTAAAAAATTGTCAAACAATATTATTAAATTCCGAATCCATTCGCATTAAAGCCTTGAAACTTTTTTTTTAACCCTTAAAAAAAGAACAAACAGAACAGAAAGTAATGTGGATCGTTAACATAGGTTATTAACTGGGCAATATTAGTCATTCGCCAAAAAAAACACATGGAAAATTTCAAAATCGCCAGTACTTCAGTGACAAGAAGGATTTTTGGGTTGTGACACCTTCAAATTAACCGTTATTTTCTAAATGGAATAACATTTAGTACACGAACAACGCCAAACGACACGTTTTAAAAACGGTCACACCTTAGAGGTAAATACTGAAATGAACATCAAAATAGCGCCAACGGAAGTGGAACGGTGGAAATTCGATGACTGGGGTCCTTTTCATTTTGTAAATTTGCTCGCTATTTGGGGGCCGAATCGAAAATTCAATATTTGAAATGTTTGTTGCAAAATTGTTTAGAATAAAAATATCTATCGATCTATATAGGTTGGGGCATGTTAAAAATGAGCAAATTGTAAATGGGCATGTTACAAATTAGCATGTTACAAATGAGCACATTAGAAATGGTTCCAAAAATAAAACAGTTTAGAGACCAAAACTAATTATAATTTGAGTGTTTTAAGCTGAAAGTGATTTAGTTATTGTTATTGTTATTATCAAATTGTCCAATAATGAGTAGGAAATTAATTTCCGCAAATTTGGATGGTTTTGGACCTCTTCAATACTCTTCTTTGAATCCATCCAGTCGCAGAATGCTCCAGTAGCAGAATGCTCCAGTCGCAGAATGCTCCAGTCGCAAAATGCTCCAACCACCAAAATGCTCCAGTCGCAGAATGCTCCATTCGCAGAATGCTCCAGTCGCAAAATGCTCCAGTCGCAAAATGCTCCAGTCGCAAAATGCTCCAGTCACCAAAATGCTCCAGTCGCAGAATGCTCCAGTCGCAAAATGCTCCAGTCGCAGAATGCTCCAGTCGCAAAATGCTCCAGTAGCAGAACGCTCCAGTCGCAAAACGCTCCAGTCGCAAAATGCTCCAGTCGCCAAAATGCTCCAGTCGCAGAATGCTCCATTCGCAGAATGCTCCAGTCGCAAAATGCTCCAGTCGCAAAATGCTCCAATCGCAATATGCTCCATTCGCAAAATGCTGCAGTCACCAAAATGCTCCAGTCGCAGAATGCTCCATTCGCAGAATGCTCCAGTCGCAAAATGCTCCAGTCGCAAAATGCTCCAGTCGCAAAATGCTCCAATCGCAATATGCTCCATTCGCAAAATGCTCCAGTCACCAAAATACTCCAGTCGCAGAATGCTCCATTCGCAATATGCTCCATTCGCAAAATGCTCCTATCGCAAAATGCTCCAATCGCAAAATGCTCCAATCGCAAAATGCTCCAATCGCAAAATGCTCCATTCGCAGAATGCTCCATTCGCAAAATGCTCCATTCGCAAAATGCTCCAGTCGCAAAATGCTCCAGTCACCAAAATGCTCCAGTCGCAGAATGCTCCATTCGCAGAATGCTCCATTCGCAAAATGCTCCATTCGCAAAATGCTCCATTCGCAAAATGCTCCAGTCACCAAAATGCTTCAGTCGCAGAATGCTCCAGTCGCAGAATGCTCCAATCGCAAAATGCTCCAGTCGCAGAATGCTCCATTCGCAGAATGCTCCAGTCGCAGAATGCTCCAGTCGCAGAATGCTCCATTCACAAAATGCTCCAGTCGCAAAATGCTCCAGTCACCAAAATGCTCCAGTCGCAGAATGCTCCATTCGCAGAATGCTCCATTCGCAGAATGCTCCAGTCGTAAAATGCTCCAGTCACCAAAATGCTCCAGTCGCAGAATGCTCCATTCGCAGAATGCTCCAGTCGCAGAATGCTCCAGTCGCAGAATGCTCCAGTCGCAAAATGCTCCAGTCACCAAAATGCTCCAGTCCCAGAATGCTCCAGTCGCAGAATGCTCCAGTCGCAAAATGCTCCAGTCACCAAAATGCTCCAGTCGCAGAATGCTCCATTCACAAAATGCTCCAGTCGCAAAATGCTCCAGTCACCAAAATGCTCCAGTCGCAGAATGCTCCATTCGCAGAATGCTCCATTCGCAGAATGCTCCAGTCGTAAAATGCTCCAGTCACCAAAATGCTGCAGTCGCAAAATGCTCCAGTCACCAAAATGCTCCAGTCGCAGAATGCTCCATTCGCAAAATGCTCCAGTCACCAAAATGCTCCAGTCGCAAAATGCTCCATTCGCAAAATGCTCCAGTCACCAAAATGCTTCAGTCGCAGAATGCTCCAGTCGCAGAATGCTCCAATCGCAAAATGCTCCAGTCGCAGAATGCTCCATTCGCAGAATGCTCCAGTCGCAGAATGCTCCAGTCGCAGAATGCTCCATTCACAAAATGCTCCAGTCGCAAAATGCTCCAGTCACCAAAATGCTCCAGTCGCAGAATGCTCCATTCGCAGAATGCTCCATTCGCAGAATGCTCCAGTCGTAAAATGCTCCAGTCACCAAAATGCTGCAGTCGCAAAATGCTCCAGTCACCAAAATGCTCCAGTCGCAGAATGCTCCATTCGCAGAATGCTCCAGTCGCAAAATGCTCCAGTCGCAAAATGCTCCAGTCGCAAAATGCTCCAGTCGCCAAAATGCTCCAGTCGCAGAATGCTCCATTCGCAGAATGCTCCAGTCGCAAAATGCTCCAGTCGCAATATGCTCCAGTCGCAATATGCTCCAGTCGCAAAATGCTCCAGTCGCAAAATTCTCCAGTCACCAAAATGCTCCAGCGCAGAATGCTCCATTCGCAAAATGCTCCAGTCGCAGAATGCTCCATTCGCAGAATGCTCCAGTCGCAGAATGCTCCAGTCGCAGAATGCTCCAGTCGCAGAATGCTCCAGTCGCAAAATGCTCCAGTCACCAAAATGCTCCAGTCCCAGAATGCTCCAGTCGCAGAATGCTCCAGTCGCAAAATGCTCCAGTCACCAAAATGCTCCAGTCGCAGAATGCTCCATTCGCAGAATGCTCCATTCGCAGAATGCTCCAGTCGCAAAATGCTCCAATCGCAAAATTCTCCAGTCGCAGAATGCTCCATTCGCAGAATGCTCCAGTCGCAGAATGCTCCAGTCGCAGAATGCTCCAGTCGCAAAATGCTCCAGTCGCAGAATGCTCCATTCGCAGAATGCTCCAGTCGCAAAATGCTCCAGTCGCAAAATGCTCCAGTGACCAAAATGCTCCAGTCGCAGAATGCTCCAGTCGCAGAATGCTCCAGTCGCAAAATGCTCCATTCGCAGAATGCTCCAGTCGCAAAATGCTCCAGTCGCAAAATCCTCCAGTCACCAAAATGCTCCAGTCGCAGAATGCTCCATTCGCAGAATGCTCCAGTCGCAAAATGCTCCAGTTGCAAAATGCTCCAGTCACCAAAATGCTCCAGTCGCAGAATGCTCCATTCGCAGAATGCTCCATTCGCAAAATGTTCCAGTCGCAAAATGCTCCAGTCACCAAAATGCTCCAGTCGCAGAATGCTCCATTCGCAGAATGCTCCATTCGCAGAATGCTCCATTCGCAGAATGCTCCAGTCGCAAAATGCTCCAGTCACCAAAATGCTCCAGTCGCAGAATGCTCCATTCGCAAAATGGTCCAGTCGCAATATGCTCCAGTCGCAGAATGCTCCATTCGCTAAATGCTCCAATCGCAAAATGCTCCAATCGCAAAATGCTCCAATCGCAAAATGCTCCAGTCGCAGAATGCTCCATTCGCAGAATGCTCCAGTCGCAATATGCTCCAGTCGCAAAATGCTCCAGTCACCAAAATGCTCCAGTCGCAGAATGCTCCATTCGCAGAATGCTCCAGTCGCAATATGCTCCAGTCGCAAAATGCTCCAGTCACCAAAATGCTCCAGTCGCAGAATGCTCCATTCGCAAAATGGTCCAGTCGCAATATGCTCCAGTCGCAGAATGCTCCATTCGCAAAATGGTCCAGTCGCAATATGCTCCAGTCGCAGAATGCTCCATTCGCAAAATGCTCCAATCGCAAAATGCTCCAATCGCAAAATGCTCCAATCGCAAAATGCTCCAGTCGCAGAATGCTCCATTCGCAGAATGCTCCATTCGCAGAATGCTCCAGTCGCAGAATGCTCCAGTCGCAGAATGCTCCAGTCGCAGAATGCTCCATTCGCAGAATGCTCCAGTCGCAAAATGCTCCAGTCGCAAAATGCTCCAGTCACCAAAATGCTCCAGTCGCAGAATGCTCCATTCGCAGAATGCTCCATTCGCAAAATGCTCCAGTCGAAAAATGCTCCAGTCACCAAAATGCTCCAGTCGCAGAATGCTCCATTCGCAAAATGGTCCAGTCGCAATATGCTCCAGTCGCAATATGCTCCAGTCGCAAAATGCTCCAGTCACCAAAATGCTCCAGTCGCAGAATGCTCCATTCGCAAAATGGTCCAGTCGCAATATGCTCCAGTCGCAGAATGCTCCATTCGCTAAATGCTCCAATCGCAAAATGCTCCAATCGCAAAATGCTCCAATAGCAAAATGCTCCAGTCGCAGAATGCTCCATTCGCAGAATGCTCCATTCGCAGAATGCTCCAGTCGCAGAATGCTCCAGTCGCAGAATGCTCCAGTCGCAGAATGCTCCATTCGCAGAATGCTCCAGTCGCAAAATGCTCCAGTCGCAAAATGCTCCAGTCACCAAAATGCTCCAGTCGCAGAATGCTCCATTCGCAGAATGCTCCAGTCGCAAAATGCTCCAGTCGCAAAATGCTCCAGTCACCAAAATGCTCCAGTCGCAGAATTCTCCATTCGCAGAATGCTCCATTCGCAAAATGCTCCAGTCGCAAAATGCTTCAGTCGCAGAATGCTCCATTCGCAGAATGCTCCAGTCGCAAAATGCTCCAGTCACCAAAATGCTCCAGTCGCAGAATGCTCCATTCGCAGAATGCTCCATTCGCAAAATGCTCCAGTCGCAATATGCTCCAGTCGCAATATGCTCCAGTCGCAAAATGCTCCAGTCACCAAAATGCTCCATTCGCAGAATGCTCCAGTCGCAGAATGCTCCATTCGCAGAATGCTCCAGTCGCAGAATGCTCCAGTCGCAAAATGCTCCAGTCACCAAAATGCTCCAGTCGCAGAATGCTCCATTCGCAGAATGCTCCATTCGCAGAATGCTCCAGTCGCAGAATGCTCCATTCGCAGAATGCTCCAGTCGCAGAATGCTCCAGTCGCAGAATGCTCCAGTCGCAAAATGCTCCAGTCGCAAAATGCTCCAGTCACCAAAATGCTCCAGTCGCAGAATGCTCCATTCGCAGAATGCTCCAGTCGTAAAATGCTCCAGTCACCAAAATGCTCCAGTCGCAGAATGCTCCATTCGCAAAATGCTCGAATCGCAAAATGCTCCAATCGCAAAATGCTCCAGTCGCAGAATGCTCCAGTCGTAAAATGCTCCAGTCACCAAAATGCTCCAGTCGCAGAATGCTCCATTCGCAGAATGCTCCAGTCGCAAAATGCTGCAGTCGCAAAATGCTCCAGTCACCAAAATGCTCCAGTCGCAGAATGCTCCATTCGCAGAATGCTCCAGTCGCAGAATGCTCCAGTCGCAGAATGCTCCAGTCGCAGAATGCTCCAGTCGCAAAATGCTCCAATCGCAAAATGCTCCAATCGCAAAATGCTCCAATCGCAAAATGCTCCAATCGCAAAATGCTCCAATCGCAAAATGCTCCAGTCGCAGAATGCTCCATTCGCAGAATGCTCCAGTCACCAAAATTCTCCAGTCGCAGAATGCTCCATTCGCAGAATGCTCCATTCGCAAAATGCTCCATTCGCAAAATGCTCCAATCGCAAAATGCTCCAATCGCAAAATGCTCCAATCGCAAAATGCTCCAATCGCAAAATGCTCCAGTCGCAGAATGCTCCATTCGCAGAATGCTCCATTCGCAAAATGCTCCAATCGCAAAATGCTCCAATCGCAAAATGCTCCAATCGCAAAATGCTCCAGTCGCAGAATGCTCCATTCGCAGAATGCTCCATTCGCAAAATGCTCCAATCGCAAAATGCTCCAATCGCAAAATGCTCCAATCGCAAAATGCTCCAATCGCAAAATGCTCCAGTCACCAAAATTCTCCAGTCGCAGAATGCTCCAGTCGCAGAATGCTCCATTCGCAGAATGCTCCATTCGCAAAATGCTCCATTCGCAAAATGCTCCAATCGCAAAATGCTCCAATCGCAAAATGCTCCAATCGCAAAATGCTCCAATCGCAAAATGCTCCAGTCGCAGAATGCTCCATTCGCAGAATGCTCCATTCGCAAAATGCTCCAATCGCAAAATGCTCCAATCGCAAAATGCTCCAATCGCAAAATGCTCCAATCGCAAAATGCTCCAATCGCAAAATGCTCCAATCGCAAAATGCTCCAATCGCAAAATGTTCCAGTCGCAAAATGCTCCAGTCACCAAAATGCTCCAGTCGCAGAATGCTCCATTCGCAGAATGCTCCATTCGCAGAATGCTCCAGTCGCAGAATGCTCCAGTCGCAGAATGCTCCAGTCGCAGAATGCTCCAGTCGCAATATGCTCCAGTCGCAAAATGCTCCAGTCGCAAAATGCTCCAGTCACCAAAATGCTCCATTCGCAGAATGCTCCAGTCGCAAAATGCTCCAGTCGCAAAATGCTCCAGTGACCAAAATGCTCCAGTCGCAGAATGCTCCAGTCGCAGAATGCTCCAGTCGCAAAATGCTCCAGTCGCAGAATGCTCCATTCGCAGAATGCTCCAGTCGCAAAATGCTCCAGTCGCAAAATGCTCCAGTCACCAAAATGCTCCAGTCGCAAAATGCTCCAGTCACCAAAATGCTCCAGTCGCAGAATGCTCCATTCGCAGAATGCTCCATTCGCAAAATGCTCCAGTCGCAAAATGCTCCAGTCACCAAAATGCTCCAGTCGCAGAATGCTCCATTCGCAGAATGCTCCAGTCGCAAAATGCTCCAGTCGCAAAATGCTCCAGTCACCAAAATGCTCCAGTCGCAGAATGCTCCATTCGCAGATTGCTCCAGTCGCAAAATGCTACAGTCGCAAAATGCTCCAGTCACCAAAATGCTCCAGTCGCAGAATTCTCCATTCGCAGAATGCTCCATTCGCAAAATGCTCCAGTCGCAAAATGCTTCAGTCGCAGAATGCTCCATTCGCAGAATGCTCCAGTCGCAAAATGCTCCAGTCACCAAAATGCTCCAGTCGCAGAATGCTCCATTCGCAGAATGCTCCAGTCGCAAAATGCTCCAGTCGCAATATGCTCCAGTCGCAATATGCTCCAGTCGCAAAATGCTCCAGTCACCAAAATGCTCCAGTCGCAGAATGCTCCATTCGCAAAATGCTCCAATCGCAAAATGCTCCAGTCGCAGAATGCTCCATTCGCAGAATGCTCCAGTCGCAGAATGCTCCATTCGCAGAATGCTCCAGTCGCAAAATGCTCCAGTCGCAAAATGCTCCAGTCGCAGAATGCTCCAGTCGCAAAATGCTCCAGTCGCAAAATGCTCCAGTCACCAAAATGCTCCAGTCACCAAAATGTTCCAGTCGCAGAATGCTCCATTCGCAGAATGCTCCAGTCGCAAAATGCTCCAGTCGCAAAATGCTCCAGTCGCAAAATGCTCCATTCGCAGAATGCTCCAGTCGCAAAATGCTCCAGTCGCAAAATGCTCCAGTCACCAAAATGCTCCAGTCACCAAAATGTTCCAGTCGCAGAATGCTCCATTCGCAGAATGCTCCAGTCGCAAAATGCTCCAGTCAACAAAATGCTCCAATCGCAAAATGCTCCAATCGCAAAATGCTCCAGTCGCAGAATGCTCCATTCGCAGAATGCTCCATTCGCAGAATGCTCCAGTCGCAGAATGCTCCAGTCGCAAAATGCTCCAGTCACCAAAATGCTCCAGTCACCAAAATGTTCCAGTCGCAGAATGCTCCATTCGCAGAATGCTCCAGTCGCAAAATGCTCCAGTCGCAAAATGCTCCAGTCGCAGAATGCTCCAGTCGCAAAATGCTCCAGTCGCAAAATGCTCCAGTCACCAAAATGCTCCAGTCACCAAAATGTTCCAGTCGCAGAATGCTCCATTCGCAGAATGCTCCAGTCGCAAAATGCTCCAGTCGCAAAATGCTCCAGTCGCAAAATGCTCCATTCGCAGAATGCTCCAGTCGCAAAATGCTCCAGTCGCAAAATGCTCCAGTCGCAAAATGCTCCAGTCGCAAAATGCTCCAGTCGCAAAATGCTCCAGTCGCAGAATGCTCCAGTCGCAAAATGCTCCAGTCGCAAAATGCTCCAGTCACCAAAATGCTCCAGTCACCAAAATGCTCCAGTCACCAAAATGCTCCAGTCGCAGAATGCTCCATTCGCAGAATGCTCCATTCGCAAAATGCTCCAGTCGCAAAATGCTCCATTCGCAGAATGCTCCAGTCGCAAAATGCTCCAGTCGCAAAATGCTCCAGTCACCAAAATGCTCCAGTCGCAGAATGCTTCAGTCGCAGAATGCTCCAGTCGCAAAATGCTCCAGTCGCAAAATGCTCCAGTCACCAAAATGCTCCAGTCGCAGAATGCTCCATTCGCAAAATGCTCCAATCGCAAAATGCTCCAATCGCAAAATGCTCCAATCGCAAAATGCTCCAATCGCAAAATGCTGGAATCGCAAAATGCTACAATCGCAAAATGCTCCAATCGCAAAATGCTCCAATCGCAAAATGCTCCAGTCGCAGAATGCTCCATTCGCAGAATGCTCCATTCGCAGAATGCTCCAGTCGCAGAATGCTCCAGTCGCAGAATGCTCCAGTCGCAGAATGCTCCAGTCGCAGAATGCTCCAGTCGCAAAATGCTCCAGTCGCAGAATGCTCCATTCGCAGAATGCTCCATTCGCAGAATGCTCCAGTCGCAAAATGCTCCATTCGCAGAATGCTCCAGTCGCAAAATGCTCCAGTCGCAAAATGCTCCAGTCGCAAAATGCTCCAGTCGCAGAATTCTCCATTCGCAAAATGCTCCAGTCGCAGAATGCTCCATTCGCAGAATGCTCCAGTCGCAAAATGCTCCAGTCGCAAAATGCTCCAGTCGCAATATGCTCCAGTCGCAATATGCTCCAGTCGCAAAATGCTCCAGTCACCAAAATGCTCCAGTCGCAGAATGCTCCATTCGCAAAATGCTCCAATCGCAAAATGCTCCAGTCGCAGAATGCTCCATTCGCAGAATGCTCCAGTCGCAGAATGCTCCATTCGCAGAATGCTCCAGTCGCAAAATGCTCCAGTCGCAAAATGCTCCAGTCGCAGAATGCTCCAGTCGCAAAATGCTCCAGTCGCAAAATGCTCCAGTCACCAAAATGCTCCAGTCACCAAAATGTTCCAGTCGCAGAATGCTCCATTCGCAGAATGCTCCAGTCGCAAAATGCTCCAGTCGCAAAATGCTCCAGTCGCAAAATGCTCCATTCGCAGAATGCTCCAGTCGCAAAATGCTCCAGTCGCAAAATGCTCCAGTCACCAAAATGCTCCAGTCACCAAAATGTTCCAGTCGCAGAATGCTCCATTCGCAGAATGCTCCAGTCGCAAAATGCTCCAGTCAACAAAATGCTCCAATCGCAAAATGCTCCAATCGCAAAATGCTCCAGTCGCAGAATGCTCCATTCGCAGAATGCTCCATTCGCAGAATGCTCCAGTCGCAGAATGCTCCAGTCGCAAAATGCTCCAGTCACCAAAATGCTCCAGTCACCAAAATGTTCCAGTCGCAGAATGCTCCATTCGCAGAATGCTCCAGTCGCAAAATGCTCCAGTCGCAAAATGCTCCAGTCGCAGAATGCTCCAGTCGCAAAATGCTCCAGTCGCAAAATGCTCCAGTCGCAAAATGCTCCAGTCGCAGAATGCTCCAGTCGCAAAATGCTCCAGTCGCAAAATGCTCCAGTCGCAAAATGCTCCAGTCACCAAAATGCTCCAGTCACCAAAATGCTCCAGTCACCAAAATGCTCCAGTCGCAGAATGCTCCATTCGCAGAATGCTCCATTCGCAAAATGCTCCAGTCGCAAAATGCTCCATTCGCAGAATGCTCCAGTCGCAAAATGCTCCAGTCGCAAAATGCTCCAGTCACCAAAATGCTCCAGTCGCAGAATGCTTCAGTCGCAGAATGCTCCAGTCGCAAAATGCTCCAGTCGCAAAATGCTCCAGTCACCAAAATGCTCCAGTCGCAGAATGCTCCATTCGCAAAATGCTCCAATCGCAAAATGCTCCAATCGCAAAATGCTCCAATCGCAAAATGCTCCAATCGCAAAATGCTGGAATCGCAAAATGCTACAATCGCAAAATGCTCCAATCGCAAAATGCTCCAATCGCAAAATGCTCCAGTCGCAGAATGCTCCATTCGCAGAATGCTCCATTCGCAGAATGCTCCAGTCGCAGAATGCTCCAGTCGCAGAATGCTCCAGTCGCAGAATGCTCCAGTCGCAGAATGCTCCAGTCGCAGAATGCTCCAGTCGCAAAATGCTCCAGTCGCAGAATGCTCCATTCGCAGAATGCTCCATTCGCAGAATGCTCCAGTCGCAAAATGCTCCATTCGCAGAATGCTCCAGTCGCAAAATGCTCCAGTCGCAAAATGCTCCAGTCGCAAAATGCTCCAGTCGCAGAATTCTCCATTCGCAAAATGCTCCAGTCGCGGAATGCTCCATTCGCAGAATGCTCCAGTCGCAAAATGCTCCAGTCGCAAAATGCTCCAGTCACCAAAATGCTCCAGTCACCAAAATGTTCCAGTCGCAGAATGCTCCATTCGCAGAATGCTCCAGTCGCAAAATGCTCCAGTCAACAAAATGCTCCAGTCGCAGAATGCTCCATTCGCAATATGCTCCAATCGCAAAATGCTCCATTCGCAGAATGCTCCATTCGCAGAATGCTCCAGTCGCAGAATGCTCCGGTCGCAAAATGCTCCAGTCGCAGAATGCTCCAGTCGCAAAATGCTCCAGTTGCAAAATGCTCCATTCGCAAAATGCTCCAATCGCAGAATGCTCCAGTCGCAGAATGCTCCAGTCGCAGAATGCTCCGGTCGCAAAATGCTCCAGTCGCAAAATGCTCCAGTCACCAAAATGCTCCAGTCACCAAAATGTTCCAGTCGCAGAATGCTCCATTCGCAGAATGCTCCAGTCGCAAAATGCTCCAGTCAACAAAATGCTCCAATCGCAAAATGCTCCAATCGCAAAATGCTCCAGTCGCAGAATGCTCCGGTCGCAAAATGCTCCAGTCGCAGAATGCTCCAGTCGCAAAATGCTCCAGTTGCAAAATGCTCCATTCGCAAAATGCTCCAATCGCAGAATGCTCCAGTCGCGGAATGCTCCATTCGCAGAATGCTCCAGTCGCAAAATGCTCCAGTCGCAAAATGCTCCAGTCACCAAAATGCTCCAGTCACCAAAATGTTCCAGTCGCAGAATGCTCCATTCGCAGAATGCTCCAGTCGCAAAATGCTCCAGTCAACAAAATGCTCCAATCGCAAAATGCTCCAATCGCAAAATGCTCCAGTCGCAGAATGCTCCATTCGCAGAATGCTCCATTCGCAGAATGCTCCAGTCGCAGAATGCTCCGGTCGCAAAATGCTCCAGTCGCAGAATGCTCCAGTCGCAAAATGCTCCAGTTGCAAAATGCTCCATTCGCAAAATGCTCCAATCGCAGAATGCTCCAGTCGCAGAATGCTCCAGTCGCAGAATGCTCCGGTCGCAAAATGCTCCAGTCGCAAAATGCTCCAGTCGCAAAATGCTCCAGTCACCAAAATGCTCCATTCGCAAAATGCTCCAATCGCAAAATGCTCCAATCGCAAAATGCTCCAATCGCAAAATGCTCCAATCGCAAAATGCTCCAATCGCAAAATGCTCCAGTCGCAAAATGCTCCAGTCACCAAAATGCTCCAGTCGCAGAATGCTTCATTCGCAGAATGCTCCAGTCGCAAAATGCTCCAGTCGCAATATGCTCCAGTCGCAATATGCTCCAGTCGCAAAATGCTCCAGTCACCAAAATGCTCCAGTCGCAGAATGCTCCATTCGCAAAATGCTCCAATCGCAAAATGCTCCAGTCGCAGAATGCTCCATTCGCAGAATGCTCCAGTCGCAGAATGCTCCATTCGCAGAATGCTCCAGTCGCAGAATGCTCCAGTCGCAGAATGCTCCAGTCGCAGAATGCTCCAATCGCAGAATGCTCCAGTCGCAGAATGCTCCAGTCGCAAAATGCTCCAGTCGCAAAATGCTCCAGTCACCAAAATGCTCCAGTCGCAGAATGCTCCATTCGCAAAATGCTCCAATCGCAAAATGCTCCAATCGCAAAATGCTCCAATCGCAAAATGCTCCAATCGCAAAATGCTCCAATCGCAAAATGCTCCAGTCGCAGAATGCTCCAGTCGCAAAATGCTCCAGTCACCAAAATGCTCCAATCGCAAAATGCTCCAATCGCAAAATGCTCCAATCGCAAAATGCTCCAATCGCAAAATGCTCCAGTCGCAAAATGCTCCAGTCGCAGAATGCTCCATTCGCAGAATGCTCCAGTCGCAGAATGCTCCATTCGCAGAATGCTCCAGTCGCAGAATGCTCCAGTCGCAGAATGCTCCAGTCGCAGAATGCTCCAGTCGCAGAATGCTCCAGTCGCAGAATGCTCCAGTCGCAAAATGCTCCAGTCGCAAAATGCTCCAGTCACCAAAATGCTCCAATCGCAAAATGCTCCAATCGCAAAATGCTCGAATCGCAAAATGCTACAATCGCAAAATGCTCCAATCGCAAAATGCTCCAATCGCAAAATGCTCCAGTCGCAGAATGCTCCATACGCAGATTGCTCCATTCGCAGAATGCTACAGTCGCAAAATGCTCCAGTCGCAGAATGCTCCATTCGCAGAATGCTACAGTCGCAAAATGCTCCAGTCGCAGAATGCTCCATTCGCAGAATGCTCCAGTCGCAAAATGCTCCAGTCACCGAAATGCTCCAGTCGCAGAATGCTCCATTCGCAGAATGCTCCATTCGCAGAATGCTCCATTCGCAGAATGCTCCAGTCGCAAAATGCTCCAGTCACCAAAATGCTCCAGTCGCAGAATGCTCCATTCGCAGAATGCTCCAGTCGCAAAATGCTCCAGTCGCAGAATGCTCCATTCGCAGAATGCTCCAGTCGCAAAATGCTCCAGTCACCGAAATGCTCCAGTCGCAGAATGCTCCAGTCGCAAAATGCTCCAGTCACCGAAATGCTCCAGTCGCAGAATGCTCCATTCGCAGAATGCTCCATTCGCAGAATGCTCCATTCGCAGAATGCTCCATTCGCAAAATGCTCCAATCGCAGAATGCTCCAGTCGCGGAATGCTCCATTCGCAGAATGCTCCAATCGCAAAATGCTCCAATCGCAAAATGCTCCAATCGCAAAATGCTCCAGTCGCAAAATGCTTCAGTCGCAGAATGCTCCATTCGCAGAATGCTCCAGTCGCAAAATGCTCCAGTCACCAAAATGCTCCAGTCGCAGAATGCTCCATTCGCAGAATGCTCCAGTCGCAAAATGCTCCAGTCACAGAATGCTCCAATCGCAAAATGCTCCAGTCACCGAAATGCTCCAGTCGCAGAATGCTCCATTCGCAGCATGCTCCAGTCGCAGAATGCTCCATTCGCAGAATGCTCCATTCGCAGAATGCTACAGTCGCAAAATGCTCCAGTCGCAGAATGCTCCATTCGCAGAATGCTACAGTCGCAAAATGCTCCAGTCGCAGAATGCTCCATTCGCAGAATGCTCCAGTCGCAAAATGCTCCAGTCACCGAAATGCTCCAGTCGCAGAATGCTCCATTCGCAGAATGCTCCATTCGCAGAATGCTCCATTCGCAGAATGCTACAGTCGCAAAATGCTCCAGTCGCAGAATGCTCCATTCGCAGAATGCTCCAGTCGCAAAATGCTCCAGTCACCGAAATGCTCCAGTCGCAAAATGCTCCAGTCGCAAAATGCTCCAGTTGCAAAATGCTCCAGTCACCAAAATGCTCCAGTCGCAAAATGCTCCATTCGCAGAATGCTACAGTCGCAAAATGCTCCAGTCGCAGAATGCTCCATTCGCAGAATGCTCCAGTCGCAAAATGCTCCAGTCACCGAAATGCTCCAGTCGCAAAATGCTCCAGTCGCAAAATGCTTCAGTTGCAAAATGCTCCAGTCACCAAAATGCTCCAGTCGCAAAATGCTCCATTCGCAGAATGCTACAGTCGCAAAATGCTCCAGTCGCAGAATGCTCCATTCGCAGAATGCTCCAGTCGCAAAATGCTCCAGTCACAGAATGCTCCAATCGCAAAATGCTCCAGTCACCGAAATACTCCAGTCGCAGAATGCTCCATTCGCAGAATGCTCCAGTCGCAGAATGCTCCATTCGCAGAATGCTCCATTCGCAGAATGCTACAGTCGCAAAATGCTCCAGTCGCAGAATGCTCCATTCGCAGAATGCTCCAGTCGCAAAATGCTCCAGTCACCGAAATGCTCCAGTCGCAAAATGCTCCAGTCGCAAAATGCTCCAGTTGCAAAATGCTCCAGTCACCAAAATGCTCCAGTCGCAAAATGCTCCATTCGCAGAATGCTCCAGTCACCGAAATGCTCCAGTCGCAGAATGCTCCATTCGCAGAATGCTCCAGTCGCAGAATGCTCCAGTCGCAAAATGCTCCAATCGCAAAATGCTCCAGTCGCAGAATGCTCCAATGCAGCGGTCGGCACACACATACGTTGACATTTTGTTTTATATTTGTGTGAGTAGTTTTCACTGGGCAGCTCATCGATGTGTGTGTGCAGACCGCTGTTGTACGTTATACATATGAGAGCAGCGCGTCGGCAGAACAAAACCCTATGCTCACTTAATAGGGCGCTGCCGACCGCTGCTCCAATGTATCTGATCGAAAAACATTTACAGAGTGCTGGTAGGGCACAAAATTGTGCTGTATAGCGCAAAAAATGGCACTCTTTGATTATGTTTGCTTAAACTTTTTTCTTTTTAAAAATATTCTAAAATTTCTCTAATTATGGGGTTTGAAAGATAAAGAGTGTATCTTTTCAAAAACTTTAACATCAAAATAAGCGATGAATCCGTTTGCCTGTGATACCTCCGGAAAGTTGGCAATTTCAGCATTTGCCTTGCGTCGGGGAACTTTTTGGAGAACGCAGTTTAACTTGGAAGCTCGTAACGAATTCAAAACAAGAGAGAACACTATAGTCGGGTTGGTGTCCCGACTATCTAATACCCGTCACTCAGCTTAAGTGAGTGCCAGGGAGATGGCTATATAAAATTTTGATTGCCCATAACTTTTTAATAAATGGTCCGATTTGAAAAATGTCTTCTACATTTCGATAGGTATAAATATACACAACAAAATTGCATTAATACTTCTCGGAAATATTTAAAGGTGTAGGCGCCAGACACATTTTAAAATCGTTAGTGGGTGATTGTGGGCGTTAGAAAGGGCGTAGCTCTCGGCTGAAATAAACTTGCGCTGCGTCGGAAGCCCAAGAAATATGTGTGGGAAATTTCAACCTTCTAGCTTTTGTAGTTTCCGAGACAGACGGACAGACAGACATGACCCTGATCAAGATTATATATACTTTATGGGGTCGGAAACGCTTCCTTCTAGCTGTTACATACTTTTGCACTAATACAATTATACCCTATTACTTTACAACAGCGGTCGGCAGCGCCCTATTAAGTGAGCATAGGGTTTTGTTCTGCCGCCGCGCTGCTCGCACATGTATAACGTACCCCTGTAGTTCGCCGGGACTGGTCCCGAACTAGCGAAATCGCCATACACCGGGGGCTTGGGACTAACTCCCGTTCATACCACCCGCAATGTAAATTTCTATCCACTTTTACCACGGCATGTCCTAGGCGGTGGTCATATGGCGAAGTTCTGCATTACCTTTCGCCACAAAAGGGACCGATAGGTGGTCCCATATTATACCCCTTTTCGCCACAAAAGGGGCCACCTATCGGACCATCTATCGGACCACCTATCGGTCCCTTTTGTGGCGAAAAGGGGTATAATATGGGACCACCTATCGGTCCCTTTTGTGGCGAAAAGGGGTATGAAATGGGGTTGGTGTTTTCAATACAAAAAAGCTGAATGCTATGAAACTTCCCAAGAAAAAATACTTTTTGTTAAATTAATTTATTGTATTATAAGTAGACAATTTTTCTATTTTTTTAATTTATATTTATTGAACAAATTTTGTTGAGTTCCTCATTGTTGTTATTATTTGATTTGGGTTTATTTTTAAAAAATCGTTTCTTTTGCAATTGAATTGCCTTGGGAATCAATATTTCTGCATTACCAGATTCTGAAACAATATCTAAAAAGAAATAAGATTTTAGTGTTTTAAAATAAAATGAGAACAGAAACTAACTTCGGCAAGCCAAAGTTTTAATACCCTTGCAGCTTTCAGGAATAAAATTGTGACTAGAAAAGCATAAATATAAAATAAGAATAACCAACAGTTAAATGTAGACTTATTTCACGCTTTTGAAACTTGAACCGACAGACAGACGGACATGGTTAAATGGATTTACTTTATAGGTTTGAAAAGGTCTCCTTTACTGCGTAACAAACTTCTGGACTAAATTATAATTCCCTCTGCATGGGTTTAAATATATATTTTTAGATTTTGTTATACAAGCCTGTTTACATCAAACCATGTTTTAAAAGTGAAAAGCAGAAAAAGACAGAAAGAAATAGGATTAAAGACAGATGGCATTCTAAGTAAATAGATTGAAATTGAGTCAAGAAACTAAGTGTATTATAAAAAATACAGTTATAAAAATAACCTACCGTGAAGTGCACCATAGAAATGTGTAAAGGAGTTTACGGCTTTTTTTCCAGAAAGGCCTTTAACATTAAATCCCACAACAAACTCATCCGTGAGAACCCTCCGCAAGTTTTTTAAACCCCCTTCTGGCAGCAACAACGATCTCATGGCTTTAATCTAAAAAGGAAGAAAATTTCACTAAAATATTTATATCAAAGAAAAAAGACTTACGTAGGAGTCCTTTGCACCACTATTTCTCCTTCTCCTCTTTAACAAATCGACGAATGTGCCTGTTGCTGTTCATGGCTAAATATCACACATTATTAGGTATTTCACTTGCACAACTCATGGTGTTACTCACCTGTTGACGACACCTCAGATCACAACAAAATATAACACTTTAAATGTACAATAAGACAAATTAAATACAATGTTTACAAAATTTGGCGCAAACGTTGGGTTAGTGATGGTAGCGGGGTTGGGTAGTTATGGCAATCCGTTACGATTAATATTGCGACTACCGATATCGTATAATCGATGGCAATAAAAACATTCGCTAATATTATTTTTGTTTAGTTCTATGTATATAAAATTAGGTACTTATATATTTATTTTATATATCTAAGCACCAATAAAATCCGCTTGTTATGGAAGGAAAGAAAACGTTTTGCTACTGAACCACCGCTATTGTTAAAAATATTGCTGCAGCTAAATTGCTCATTATTAAATATAAATGATATAAAAAGAAATAAAATTCTATCATTTATTATTTTATTTTATCTCATTATTAAGTTTTTATTTTATTATTTTAATTTTTTTAAATTGGTTTTTTATATAAACAAAATCAAGTTGTATTCGTTATTAAAATCATTATATACTTGTCAAAAATTTCATTTTACAATTTTTTTAACTCATATAGAAGTGTTCACATAGAAGTGTTCACTCTCCGATAACTCTTTTGCTCTTGTAAAAAATACACACGCCACCTATTGACCCTTAAGGGACCACTGGGTGGTCGATCACTTTTCTACCCCGAAAGTGCCACCGGCCCCCTTGAGAACTACAGGGGTAGAACAGCGGTCTGCACACACACATCGATGAGCTGCCCAGTGCAAATTACTCACACAAATATAAAAGAATATGTCAACGTATGTGTGTGCCGACCGCTGCTTTACAAGAAACGCTCTGCAAGGGTATAAAAAAAGTTAATCGATATATCAGGGAAAAATATCACGACATAAATATTTATTCTTATTCAACAAATATCGGTATATGATCTTTTCATATATTTTTCACATCCCTAAGCCGTACCGTTGATCAAATTATGTAACTTTCCTTATCTTTCAGAAATTATGTAATTGATGGTGTTCATAAAATTTGTTTATTTTAAGACTGAAAAGTGTCATTTAGATCCTTAATTAGTCACGGCTTCAAAAATCCGTTGCTTTCCTTGCAGCAGTTCTCCAGGAAACAGTCCAAATCACTCTCTTTAATGGATGTCGCGTTGTTAAGGCTAAGGTGTATAAGGTCCTGAATAGCAACAGGGGTTCCTGCGAAACGGGTTCCGTATCCGTATTCTCGGTATCTGAAATTTGGAACAATTAGACCTGCAAGTAAATTCATAGCAACAATTTTTTCTTACCTTAGGGGCATTAAGTACTTTAATTTGCTGCGCAAGACTTCTCTTCCCAAATACGGGCAAATCACCATACGCGAAAAATTGAATGTCGAATAGTAGCCAAAGAAGTCTTCGAGTTCTTTGCGAGTTTGGTTAGCGTTTATTGGAATTGTCTTCATATTGAAGTCGGATAACTTAATTTTACAGAAATTGGTTATCCACGCTGCGAATGGCTTTAGTAAATACACAATATAATTAAATTACTTTTGGGCAGTTATGGTGAAGGGAACGGTTCTAACAATGACCTAATAAAAATGTTAGTGTCAAAGCTTTAAAAGTAACACTATAACCGTATAAATAATAAATATTAAATATTTCCATAACGGACCCAAAATGTTTATATGTACATGTAATACTCACGGCCAACATCTGGAATCAGTTGATCTTGAAATTGGTAGACAGTTGGTAGATATCCACGTACTTGAAGGAAGAATATTACCATTAGTACCAGCAAGTGGCTGCGAAAAGCCGACTGAATCTGCAGTTCCTTGACCCATCCCCTCAGATAGATGATCATCAAGCGAGCTAGTTAATCACCTTTAACTTCAGATCTTTCCAAAGTATTAACATAACTCACCAATCGGCTGCAGTTCAAAAATGTAGATAACTAGCTTGCTTTGGCCACAGATCATGCTGTTCGAGAAGCTAATGTCGCACTGGATATTCGAGTTCTTATGCCGGGCAACGATTACAGGGCAGTGGCCTTCGACATTTGCTAGAAATGCCCATTTCGAAGGATTCTTTTGTAGGGCTTTGGTAATAATTTTCTCTTCTTGAATAACTTTATCAGTCAGAGTTTCGCTGTACAAAGCGCTGGAGTTGCCTGTCCCCAAAAATTTTTTAAAAAAATGTCAATGCTATCTAGGAAAAGCTCTTACCAATATCCACATAGAGGTCAAGATCCGAGTCAGGACCTGCCATTCCCAATATACGCGAGCCGAATGGGTGGACCTGGATTGATTTAGATGGAAATTCCGGGCACAAGGTCTCCAGTAAATCAGTTATAATTTTTTGATTGAGTTCTACGTTGTTTTTCTGCTTATTGGCCCGGCGCTCATTTCTTAAAAGCGTATCCCAAAAATCGCACATTCCTAAATAATAATATTATAAAGAAAGTTAGGCTATATTTATTAACTTACTGTCATTCATTTTATGGTCGACTATTATAATTTGTCTCGACTAATAACAGAGATTTGAAAAGTATGTCAAAATATCAATATATCGATATTTTTGAATAAAAATAAATATTTACATCGTGATATTTTCCCCCCTGATATTTCGAGCATAACTATTGTTATACCCGTTACTCGTAGAGCAATTATACTCGTTACTCGTAAAGTAATTATACGCGTTACTCGTAGTGTAAAAGTGTATATTGTATTCCTGCAAAAGTATAAAACAAGTTGAGAGGGAAGTTTCCGACCCTTTAAAGTATATATATTCTTGATCAGGATAACTGGCCGAGTCGATATTAGAGCCCTGCATGAATGGATTCAATGAATTATTTTTAATTTTTTTCTGTTATATGTTTATTAATTAATTAGAATTTTGAGTTTAATAGAATTGAATGAATTTGAATTTTGACTTTAATAGAATTGAATAAATGAATGGCGAGAATTCCGAAATAATTCAAACGACAATTTATTTTGAGGAAGAAAGGGCCATTATTTTGTGATTAAATCTGCCTGAATTTTATTTACTATGCAGTTAACATTGATTTGTTAAAAATTTTCCACTTTTTGTTCTCAAAAGAAAGCACAAAAGAAAGCAGGGCTCTAGTCGATATAGCCATGTCAATGCCAAGCAATATCCTATGGGAAGCATTTCCAAACCTTTAAAGTATATATATTCTTGATCAGGGTCACTAGCCGAGTCGATCTAGCCATGTCCTTCTGTCTGCATGTCTGTATGAACGCTGAGATCTCGGAAACTACAAAATCTTTAAGGTTGGGATTCACATATTCTTGGGCTTCGTACGCAGGATCACTTTCCCAGGAAGCGAATGGTAGGCTTAAAAACAATTTGAGCTCTGATTATCCTATAATTCCTCGTGGGCTTCATTAGTTTGTTTATTTGTGTAGCCCGTCTTCCTCTAATGTCGCTCATCTTGTACATATTTCAACTTTTCAGATCAGTTTGACCAATTAGGAAATATAACAAATATATTTAAAGCATGAATGGAAGCAATCCGACGTTTGTATAGTAAAATATATTAGTTTAACTTTAATATTCTTATAATATATTGTTTAACTACAATCAATCGATAATTTTTAGTTGTATATTTGCAACCCTGAAGTTTTGCTAGGGCCGCCAAGTTCATTGACCGATCAGCTGCTTGCAAGCAAAAAGAAGCGGAAAGTTAAAAATGTAATTTTGTTGCTTAATTTAGTACAATTTAATTGTTTTTTATATTAAAAACAAAAGGAAAGCAAAGTGCGTTTTGAAACACTTGTAGACCTCGGATATGGCCCAACCTATATAGATCGATAGATATTTTTATTCCTAACAATTTTGCATCAAACATTTTTCAATTCGGCCACCAAATAGCGAGAAAATTAAAAAAAATAAATATGGCCCTAGTGTTCCAAACTCCACCATTCCACTTTCGTTGCTAACTCATCGACGCTACATAGATAATTGCTTGCAATATTTAGGAAAAACTATCGATTTAAAATTTAATCTTGTTTTTAAAATGTATTAAATAGTAGATGGGTAAAACAGGTAATACACTAGTTTACAAAATAATATTCTTGGTGTGCTCCCCAGCAATTGATGGCAAATTCTGTTAGTGCTGGACCCCTAGATCACAAAAATAGCACTTATTTTTTTTTCGATGGCACAGTTTTTTTTTAAAGATTTTTTAAAGTTCGAAATGTTAAATTTCGGACTTTTTTCGAATTTCTTCTTATATCTCGGCAGATATCCACTCGGTTGGGCCAGTTTTAGTTTTATTTTAAAGTCAATAGATCAGAGCTTAACTTTGCCATACAGATCAATACGATTGGATGAGTAATGGCAGCGCAGAAGCTCGACGAAGATGAAAAATGTGAAATGTGAAAATGTGAAATATATAGATCGATAGATATTTTTATTCCTAACAATTTTGCATCAAACATTTTTCAATTCGGCCACCAAATAGCGAGAAAATTAAAAAAAATAAATATGGCCCTAGTGTTCCAAACTCCACCATTCCACTTTCGTTGCTAACTCATCGACGCTACATAGATAATTGCTTGCAATATTTAGGAAAAACTATCGATTTAAAATTTAATCTTGTTTTTAAAATGTATTAAATAGTAGATGGGTAAAACAGGTAATACACTAGTTTACAAAATAATATTCTTGGTGTGCTCCCCAGCAATTGATGGCAAATTCTGTTAGTGCTGGACCCCTAGATCACAAAAATAGCACTTATTTTTTTTCGATAGCACAGTTTTTTTTTAAAGATTTTTTAAAGTTCGAAATGTTAAATTTTGGACTTTTTTCGAATTTCTTCTTATATCTCGGCAGATATCCACTCGGTTGGGCCAGTTTTAGTTTTATTTTAAAGTCAATAGATCAGAGCTTAACTTTGCCATACAGATCAATACGATTGGATGAGTAATGGCAGCGCAGAAGCTCGACGAAGATGAAAAATGTGAAATGTGAAAATGTGAAATATATAGATCGATAGATATTTTTATTCCTAACAATTTTGCATCAAACATTTTTCAATTCGGCCACCAAATAGCGAGAAAATTAAAAAAAATAAATATGGCCCTAGTGTTCCAAACTCCACCATTCCACTTTCGTTGCTAACTCATCGACGCTACATAGATAATTGCTTGCAATATTTAGGAAAAACTATCGATTTAAAATTTAATCTTGTTTTTAAAATGTATTAAATAGTAGATGGGTAAAACAGGTATTACACTAGTTTACAAAATAATATTCTTGGTGTGCTCCCCAGCAATTGATGGCAAATTCTGTTAGTGCTGGATCCCTAGATCACAAAAATAGCACTTATTTTTTTTTCGATGGCACAGTTTTTTTTTAAAGATTTTTTAAAGTTCGAAATGTTAAATTTCGGACTTTTTTCGAATTTCTTCTTATATCTCGGCAGATATCCACTTGGTTGAGCCAGTTTTAGTTTTATTTTAAAGTCAATAGATCAGAGCTTAACTTTGCCATACAGATTAATATGATTGGATGAGTAGTGGCAGCGCAGAAGCTTGACAAAGATGAAAAATGTGTTTTTTGGTCGTCTGTAAGTCGGCTGTATATATCGTAAAAACTCGAAATAAATCCGTTGAAAAATCATAATGGGTACAAACTTAAAGTTTACATCCTACCGAATAAAACAAGCCGGATATGGCCCAAATCCATGGAAAACTGGATTTATGGTGGATTTTTAAAGTTCGGATTTTTCCACTTTTTTTCGGTTGACAGAGCCCAAATTTAAGATTTATCATAGGCGGCGACATGTAAACAAAAATAAGTGGTGACGGCAGCCGGGTCAAAAAATAGCTAAATTTAAAAGCTAGAAAATTATAAAATAAAGTTAATTTCTGAAAATTCCTTTAAAAATATAAAATTGCTTGCGTTATGACTGTGAGTATTTTTAACTAAGTACTATCCATTTGGATAGTTCATTGTTATGAAAAAAGTAATCTTAATTAAAAAATTAAATTCACTTTAATAATTTTCTAGCTTTTAAATATCTGATTTAGCTATTTAGTGACCCGGCTGCCAACAACCCAAAAACACATTTTTCATTTTTGTCGAGCTTCTGCGCTGCCATTACTCATCCAATCGTATTGATCTGTATGGCAAAGTTAAGCTCTGATCTATTGACTTTAAAATAAAACTAAAACTGGCCCAACCGAGTGGATATCTGCCGAGATATAAGAAGAAATTCGAAAAAAGTCCGAAATTTAACATTTCAAACTTTAAAAATCTTTAAAAAAAAATGTGCCATCGAAAAAAAATTTAGTGCTATTTTCGTGATCTAGGGCTCTAAATCTAACAGAATTTGCCATCAATTGCTGAGGAGCATTTCGGCTGTAAACTAGTGTTATTTCTAAATATTGTTACCTTATATATATAACACTAGTTTACAAAATAATATTCTTGGTGTGCTCCCCAGCAATTGATGGCAAATTCTGTTAGTGTTGGACCCCTAGATCACAAAAATAGCACTAATTTTTTTTTCGATGGCACAGTTTTTTTTTAAAGATTTTTTAAAGTTTGAAATGTTAAATTTCGGACTTTTTTCGAATTTCTTCTTATATCTCGGCAGATATCCACTTGGTTGAGCCAGTTTTAGTTTTATTTTAAAGTCAATAGATCAGAGCTTAACTTTGCCATACAGATTAATATGATTGGATGAGTAATGGCAGCGCAGAGGCTTGACAAAGATGAAAAATGTGTTTTTTGGTCGTCTGTAAGTCGGCTGTATATATCGTAAAAACTCGAAATAAATCCGTTGAAAAATCATAATGGGTACAAACTTAAAGTATACATCCTACCGAATAGAACAAGCTGGATATGGCCCAAATCCATGGAAAACTGGATTTATGGTGGATTTTTAAAGTTCGGATTTTTCCACTTTTTTCGGTTGAAAGAGTCCAAATTTAAGATTTATCATAGGCGGCGACATGTAAACAAAAATAATTGGTGTTGGCAGCCGGGTCACTAAATAGCTAAATCAGATATTTAAAAGCTAGAAAATTATTAAAGTGAATTTAATTTTTGAAATTAAGGTTACTTTTTTCATAAGAATGAACTATCCAAATGGATAGTACTTAATTAAAAATACTCACAGTCATAACGCAAGCAATTTTATATTTTTAAAGGAATTTTCAGAAATTAAATTTATTTTATAATTTTCTAGCTTTTAAATTTAGCTATTTTTTGATCCGGCTGCCGTCACCACTCATTTTTGTTTACATGACGCCGCCTATGATAAATCTTAAATTTGGACTCTGTCAACCGAAAAAAGTGGAAAAATCCGAACTTTAAAAATCCACCATAAATCCAGTTTTCCATGGATTTGGGCCATATCCAGCTTGTTCTATTCGGTAGGATGTATACTTTAAGTTTGTACCCATTATGATTTTTCAACGGATTTATTTCGAGTTTTTACGATATATACAGCCGACTTACAGACGACCAAAAAACACATTTTTCATCTTTGTCAAGCCTCTGCGCTGCCATTACTCATCCAATCATATTAATCTGTATGGCAAAGTTAAGCTCTGATCTATTGACTTTAAAATAAAACTAAAACTGGCTCAACCAAGTGGATATCTGCCGAGATATAAGAAGAAATTCGAAAAAAGTCCGAAATTTAACATTTCAAACTTTAAAAAATCTTAAAAAAAAAACTGTGCCATCGAAAAAAAAATTAGTGCTATTTTCGTGATCTAGGGGTCTAAAACTAACAGAATTTGCCATCAATTGCTGGGGAGCATTTCGGCTGTAAACTAGTGTAATCAACTATAAACTGCTTTCGTAAAAACTACTTAATTTTAATGTTTTTTTTTTGCTTCTTTCTGATTTTAACCTTTTTCTTAAAAAGTTATTAAATTTAAATTTTAATTATTAAAAATTAATAACAATCCGTAGCAGTAACCGATGTTTATAGGAAAATCTCTGATGCTGCCAAATCTCTCACGCACACCGATAGTATCGAATAACCATTGACAATTGTTTCACCTCTATCTCACCGAGTTGAAAGCAACAAAGTTTTGATGAAAGATTTCAATTGAATTGCGATGCATTTAGCCAAAATTGGACTGTAGCAGCCAACCCAGAACGACAGAGAGCCAACGCAGATCCCGAGGAGCCGCAGCCACATGGATACCAAGTCCAACGATGACTCGGCTGGCAGTGACTCGCTGGACAAATCTATGCAAATCAAGTGTGTGATGGTGGAGACGACGGCGACGGGCGAGGGGGACTCCTCGCCCGGGGATCTGGACAACTGCAGCAGGGATTCCGCTGCGGAATCGATTAGCAAGGAGGCGGAAGCTGGAGCTGGGAAGCAGGCGGATCACAAGACTGAAGCTGCGGCGGGGACGCGGGGCGAGGGCGACAGCCCGCAGAGCAGCCAATCCCCACCAGAACATCCGGCCAACAACTCGCCCACCTCCTCCTCCTCCTCCTGCACTGCCTTCGAGACGAAAGTCAAGCTAATCTCACAGAACCTCAAGGAGACCACGCTGGCCGAGAGTTCCGGCGCCTCGGTCTCGGCATCCACGTCCGCCTCCAGCAGCAGCAGCCTGCTGGAGTCGCAGACGCCCTCCAACAATTCCACCACTGACTCCGCCACGTCGTCCGTCCGCGTGAAGAAGGTGCGCTTCCATCCGGATGTAAAAGAGAACGACGGCGGGAATTGGGTCAAGAAGAAGCGACGCTCCACGCAGACGAAGCGGGCCTCCTCGCCCAGCGGCGCCAACTGTGATGGCATGGAGCTGGACGGCGACGGCGAAGAGGAGGAGTACGAGGACGAAGAGGCGGAGGAGCCGGAGGAGGAGTTCGATCTGGCCAGGACGATCGCCGAGGCGGAGGACTACCTCAAGCAGCACCCGCTGACCTTTGTGCAGCGCGTCGAGCAGAACGGCGAGCGGCTGCAGGACGGACTGCTCAGCATCGAGGATATGCTGAACGAGGTCGGCGAGGAGGTGGTCACCGAGTACAACGACGAGGACTTCTTCAGGCGCATCAAGCCGGAGAACGGCATCGAACGCATTCTGGGCAAGGAGACCAAGGCGGGCAAGGTGATAATCTGTTAAAATACTCTTTTATAAACTCAAATTAATACCTATTTCTTCCAACAGGTTGAATTCCTCTTGCGCTACGAGAACCAGGGTGGTCTCTTTTGGGAATCGGAGGAGTTTATTAGGCGTACGTGCCCCTCGCTGCTCAAGGCCTACGAAAAGAATCGCGAGCGACGTCAGCAGCGTTTGGTTAGTCTTCCATCCTATATACTATACTATACTTGACCAATGACAGTTTATAATTGATACCCTTGGATTTTACAGATGCACCATGTTGCCAAACGTCAGAGTCTGCGACAGCGATACACGGATTTCTAGTAGCGGCTACTTAGGTATTAGGTTCTTAATTAGGTTCCACATAATTGTAACATTTTTGTAAAATGAAGTAAATGATTTTCTTTTGTTGAACAAAAATAACTAAGATACAAGATGTTTTCTTAATGTTTGGATGGAAATAGAGCGGTATTACGGATCTATCCAAAGTTCCATTTTTATTGAATTATGTTACTTCCATACTAAAACAGTTTCAATTGCAATTACTTTAAAAATATTGTTACCAAAAAGGATTTTACATATGTAGCTATGACAAAACATAATGAATTTGCTAGGGTCTACTCAGTCCTTCAGACCCCAATTAAAAACACATATTCTAAAAATTTAAAAGCAATCTGGTTTAAATTTACCAGTTTTTGGGGAAACCACAAAAATTCCACTCAATTCTTCAGACCCCAATTAAAAACACATATTCTAAAAATTTAAAAACAATATGGTTTTTGAGAAAACCACAAAAATTCCACTCAATTCTTCAGACCCCAATTAAAAACACATATTCTAAAAATTTAAAACAATTTGGTTTTTAAATTTATCAGTTTATGGGGAAACCACAAAACTTCCACTCAATTCTTCAGACCCCAATTAAAAATATATATTCTGAAAATTTCAAAACTATCTGTTTTATTAATTTAACACTTTTTAAGGGAAACCACATAAAAACTACCTCGCCCCATCCAGGGTTAAAGCAACTATCGCCTAGCGTTCCATCCCTAAGTGTGACCAGCACAAACGGCTAGTGTGACCGTCGGACAGACAAACTGAAACTGAGTTCGACGACGGACGCGAAACCCAAAAAATTAAAAGTAATTTTATTTGAGCTCGGTGCGGAAGTCTGTCACATTTGCCGAGCCGAGAGCGTCGCTAGTGATTCCCTTGTGACCATATCTGACCGCCAACCGGGTGTTCCCGAGAGATATAGCCAGCCGAGGGCCGATAACCAATCCTCGAATCGGAACAAAAGAGAAATTTTTTGCGTGGTCACCAGTCGCAGTTGGTTTTGGGAATTGCCAAACAGAAATTCCGGGGCCCGGGCAGTAAAATGCAATAGTTAGGAGCCGGAAACATAACCAATCCGTATCGCAGCAGCAGGTGAAAGTCGCAGTCCGCGGAGTCCAGGTAAGAGCACCTACATATCGAGGCCCCGCAACCCCCGAAATCCGACGTCTCTCACCCTTATTGCCCCGATTATATATCTCGATTTTGTGTACTTTATTCGCTTCCTCAAATGCGCAGATTACTTTTCGGGGGAGTGGGTCTGTTGTACATTATATATAATATCTTCCCTGCCGATCGGCTCTTCCTGGCCCCGTTATATAAGGTTTCCCCGAACCGATTCGGATTCGGATTCGCATATGTTATGATATTGTTTACTGCACTTGTTTAGGTGAGAAGAAGTCCCCTTCTATAAATAGTTGCAGCAGTGCATTTTTTGTCAACCTCGGCCGATCTGCGTCTGAATTTGATGTTGATTTTGATTTTGCGGCAGGTCAGTTGTCCTGGCCCCCAGATAAAGATAAAGTGCGTAGTTGCTCACAAAGAGAAATCACCAATCACCCAGCGAATCCCATCCATCTGGTTCTGGTGAAGGCGGCATTGTCTCCTCTTGAACTTGACGTTGACCGCTGGATTTTGTATTTTTTTTCTTTATTTATTTGTCGACTGCGCGTGCTTTTGTTTGGTTCATTAACCCACATCATCGCCTCTCGTCTTGCAGGAGAAGAAGCGGCGGAAAAACTACGCCACAAACAAACAAAAACAGAGAGAGAGGAGAGGAGAAAGAAAAACCATTTGGTAGCAGCAACTGCGCATCGTTTCGCAACGGATCCGAGAAATGCCGGAAGAGGAGCCACCGCAGAAGCCCATGGAGGAGGAGGAGGATGAGGAGCAGGATCAGGAGCAGGAGCAGGATCAGCAGGCGCCGGGCGAGGTGCCCAGTCAGCAGCAACAGCCGGAGGAGCATAAACCCGAGGAGCAGCCACAGCAGCCGGCGGAGGCCGTTGTGGTCGCCGAATTGTCCGCCGAAGAGGCAAGTACTTCTTATTTAGGAACCTTTACCAAAAGTGGTTGTAAACGATGAAGAGACTTTTTGTAAACAGAAAAATATTCAGTTAACCAATGATTGCTTTAAATTGTACAATGATAATAGCAAAATTTCATTTATTTAGTTATTAATGGCCTTTAATAATTATTATTATTTCTAGTTTAATTCGTAACAAAAAATTATAAACTTAGAGATTTTTAAAAAATCATAGAATCATATCAAAACGAATTTATAAACCATTAAGAATAAAAAATTCTGCTTCTTAACAGCTTATAACAGAATACCTTTACCCAAAGTGGCTGTAAACGATAAAGCGGCTTTTTGTAAACAAAAATATATTCATATAATCAATGATTGCTTTAAATTGTAAAACAATAATAACAAAATTGCATTTATTTGTATCAAAAACCTGTATTATTGGCCTTTAATAATTATTATAATTTATAGTTTGATTCGTAACAAAAAATTGCAATTATTTATAACATATAACCATTTGCAAATAACCAATAACTTGAGATTGTTAAAAACTTATAGAATTATATCAAAACCAATTTATAATTCATTAGGAATAAGAAATTTGACTTATTTTCGTGTTTGTAAACGAGGAAGCGGCTTACTGTAGACAGAAAAATATTCACATAACCAATGATTGCATTAAATTGTATAATAATAATAACAACATTACATTTATTCAGTTGTAAAACCTGTATTAATAGCCCACTTTGCGATGTGCAACAGTTTTTAATAATTATTATAATTTATAGTTTAATTCGTAACAAAAAATGGCCATTATTTATAACATATAACCATTTGCCAATGACTAATAAGTTGGTGATTGTTTAAAAATCAAACCCTTAAAGTTGTACCCAATTTTAGACCCAATAATAGTTATTATTATAATAGGAATTTTAATATTAAGTTAAAGTATGAAGAACAGATACATTTTCTTAGATAGACAAATGTATTTAAGAAAATTCAGTGCTTTTAACTAGATTACATTATAATAAGCTAAGAAAGTATCTTAATAAACTAACCATTCTATGTCTTACAGATGCGCGCCCGTCGTCTTCGGACCTTGGCCGCCCGAAGTGGCATACAGAGCGCCCTGGCGCCTTTAACTCCGAGTCCCGAAAAGGCGCCACGGACCAATGTCTCTGGCGAGTCTCGACTGGTGCGCGAGGCCACGCCGAGTGACAAGGAGGTGTCCCTGCCCACGCCCACACCCACACCCGTTTCGGCGCCCGCCTGGTCGGAGCTAAGCGGCAAACCGGACATGGATGTGGAGATGAAGTCGGTGGCCTCGACACCGGTGCAAGACGTGGAAATGACGCCGGCCCTCAGCCTGCCAGTCACCGAGGCCACGAAGCGGAGTGTTCTCCAAAGCTGCCAGATCTCGGCTGGAAATCATGAGCTGGCCATCGAGTCTGTGGGCAGCCCAACCAAGAGTGCGGATGAGCAGAACGAGCAGCTGCTCTCGCGGCTGCTGAATGCCACCTGGAATGAGTACGGCAGCGGTTCCATCATCTGTGCCCAGAGCGCCAGCTTCCTGGAGCAGCAGCCCAGTCGCAGATTCGACTTTGAGTGCATTGTATCGAATGTGCTAATGGAGGCGGCCCTGAAGATTTACAATGATGAGTTGAACGAGGGAGAGGGCGGTTCCGCTTTGACAGAAGATAAGGAATTCTCGTCGGCCAAGAAAATCAAGTCAGATGATACGGAGGTGCAGGAGATTCTGGCCAATGCCGCAGCCAGCGAGGAAACAGCGGCTGGCGGAGCTCCTAACCCTATGGAAACGACGAGTAGCGAGGTAGCTGGAGGAGCCTGCGTAGCTCCGCCGGTGCTGAGCATCGTGACCACCACCAAGCACAGCGTGCTGCGCTATCTAATCCGTTGCTATCACAATTATCAGACGGAATGCGCCCGAAAGACGGCCGTCAGCCAGCCCGCCTTGCAGCTGGCCTTCGAACAGGTGATGCGAATGACCGTCCTGGTGCTCACCGATCGCATTCATCAGAATCTCAACGGGCACATGGACCAGTCGGCTCTGCTGGAGCTGATGTACACGGACAAGGTGAGCGAGTCGTTTCTCATCGACTTGATAGCCCACACGCACCAGGATCGCGATGCCTTCGATGCCATTTTCAGTCAGGTGCTGCGTGGTCTCTTTGCGGGAATGCAGCGCAACATTTGCACCTCAAAGATCAGCGTGCAGCAGATCGAGTGGCTGGCCAAGCTGGTGGTTATTAAGGTGGGCAACGTTCGACCCATCGCAGATCTCGTGTCCAGGCAGCCCAACTTCCTGCCCCCCATCTGCACAAAGATCTCGGGGCGGGAAATAGTCAAGTGCAGCTTCCTGGGACCCTTCCTCTCCGTTTCTCTGTTCGCCGAGGAAAACGTCAAGTTTGCCGAGTTTAGCACTAAGAATAAGCTTGAAGATGCTGCCAGTTCCCGGCTGCGTTGGGTGAGTTTTTCTTATTCTATGGTTTATTTAATTTTCTTAATCAATTGCTTACTTTTAACCATCCAGGAACTTCACTCCATGCGCACCCATATGCACGTTGTGTTCCACTCGCTGTGTGTGAATGCCAGCAGCCGTCCAAAGACGTTGGAGTACATCGCCAAAATCCTTCGCCACAACGACCGCCGCGTGCAGTTTGCCAGCGACGAAAAGCTTCTGGCCAGAGACGGATTCGTCATCAATCTGATGAGCGTGCTGCAGCAGCTGTCGGTGAAGATCAAACTGGACCGCATCGAGCCGAACTTCCACTACTACAAGAACTCCCTCGTCAACATCGAGCAGGACACGAAGATTCGTTACAGCGAGGAGGAGTACCGCAACTTCCTGGCCCGCGATTTCAGCCAGTCCGTGGAGAACGCCAACTTCCAGACGCAGTGCTGGTTCCTCACCCTTCAGGCCCATCACCTGGGCTACCTGCCCGCCATCCAGCGCTACCGCCAGAAGGTGCGCGCCATTAAGGAGCTGCAGAAACTCATCGACGAGCTGGACCGCACCAAGCCGCATTGGGTCAACTCGCGCTACGCCAATCGTAATAATCAGTTTAAGGAGCGCTGGGAGAAGCAGCTGAGGAAGCTTAATCGGTAAGAGTTTAGTTTGTTCTCGAAGCCTTTCAAAAATAATTGTTTTCATTATATTCTTATTAGAGCCCTGCATGAATGGATTCAATGCATTATTTTAAATTTTTTGTTTTCTATGAATGAATTATTAGAATTTTGAGTTTAATAGAATTGAATGAATAATGGCATGAATTCCGAAATAATTCAAACGACAATTGCTTTTGATGAAGAAAGGGCCATCATTTTGTGGTTAAATCTGCCTGAATTTTATTTACTATGCAGTTAACATGCATTTATTGTTCTCAAAAGAAAGCAGAGAAAAATTTGGCTAATTCAAAAAAATCATACAAATTATTCATTCAATTCAAAATGAATTAGAAAAACATTTAATTTATTTCACATAGAATTGAATTAAACACATCAGAAATTTTATGGCATACTATAATAAAACAAAAATTGAATGATTTACGCAGGGCTCTAATTCTTATCAGTGACGCATACGAAATTTCATAATGAGTCACTTTATTTCACTGTAACTTTTGATCTAATCCCTAAACATTTACCAATTTCAGCTCGAAAACCTGCAGCGAGATCACGCTCTTGGATCCCGCTTTGCTCCAGCGATGCACGGAATTCTACTCCACTGTCTGCGAGTTCATGCTATACCAGTTCGAGGGACGCCCCATCGAGGGGCCCTTCATCTCCAAGCTGCCCGTGCAGCAGCTGAAGCCATCGGATGCATTTTCCGCACTGCCCGAGTGGTACATCGATGACATCGCCGAGTTCATACTGTTCACCATGCAGCACGCAAACGTGGACATCCGCCAGGGCATCGACCACTCGATCATCACCTGGCTGCTGACCTGCGTCTGCGCCTCGCATCTCATTAAGAACCCTTATGTGACTGCCAAGCTGGTCGAGGTGATGTTTGTGTTCTCCCTTAAGCCAGCCAACTCGGTCAACACAGCGGTAGGTTTTTGGTTTAATGGTTTAAAAACTTTACTAAATTATTATTTTTGTGTGTTTCAAACAGATGTGGAACCACGAGCTGGCCCAAAACGCCCTGGTCAGCGCCCTGATGAGGTTCTATGTGGATGTGGAGACAACGGGCCAAAGCACTGAGTTTTACGATAAGTTTACCATAAGGTAAGCATGCCAATAAACCCATATGAACTTGACTTTCATTGGCTAAAGCTTAATTTGTAATGTGCCATAAACTCTCTAGTTTTTGGAGACAAAATCTCCATTTAAAAATTACGCAATTAGCAAAATTGTTAAAAAAATAATTTATTTTGCCAAAGAAAAGCTTATTTTTACTATTTAAATATAAATATAAATGCACGTTTGCAAACATTCATTGTACAATATAGGCAGAATACTCCCCTTAATTTGTAAACTTTCTTTAAATACATTTAACGATTCTAAAAATATCAAATAATTTATACAATATTCTCCCATTACAGATATCATATTAGCCATCTGTTCAAATCCATGTGGGAGAATCCCATTCACCGGCAGGCCGTCATTTGTGAATCCCGGGTGGGCAATCAATTTGTGAAGTTCGTCAATATGCTGATGAATGATACGACTTTTTTGCTGGACGAGTGCTTGGAGAACCTGAAGCGCATCCATCAGACCCAGCAGCTGCTGTCGGACAAGGCGAACCTCAGCAAGATGAGCGCGGAGCAGCAGCAAAGTCGACTCACCCAGCTGGCGACGGACGAGCGCCAGTGTCGCTCCTACTTGACACTGGCTCGCGAGACAGTCGACCTGTTTCATTATCTGACAGTGAGCAGAGAAGCGGCAACCCAATAAATTCCAGAAATGTAATCTTTTAATCTCTTACAGAGCGACATTAAGGAGCCATTCATGCGCGCCGAGCTTGTGGATCGGCTTAGTTCCATGCTAAACTTTAATCTGAAGCAGCTGGCCGGGCCGAAGTGCAATGACCTGAAGGTCAAGAACCCGGCCAAGTACGGCTGGGAGCCACGCAGTCTGCTGGCCCAGATCTTCGACATATATCTCCACCTGGACTGTGATAGATTCGCTGAGGCCCTGGCCGCCGACGAGCGTTCCTTCGACGTGCAGATCTGCAATGAAGCAGCGTCGAGGATCAAACGCCTGGCCCTCCGATCGGCGGTTGAGGTGGAACGTTTTAAGGCGCTAACACAGCGAGCCCATGAGATCTATGGTAAGAGATTCAGTTTGAGGTCATTTAATGGGAATAATCCAGGGACCGAAAATAACTGTTATTGTAAATTTTTCTTAAAAAAAAGAAGGGTCCTACAATTTTTTTTAAATACACCACTGTTTTTATTAGCCATTGTAGTTTACAAATCCGTAATGATTTTTATTTTTTGATTTTTATAATAAAACTCAAAAAATAACAGTTATTTGTTGATTTTTATGTATAACAGTTATTCCCTTGACATTTTTGAAAAAATGAAATAATTAAAAAAACATGATAACCATGTTTTATATAACTTACTAAAAATTTGTTAGAAAAGGCAACCGTGCATATTTTATAACTATATTTTTTTAAAATTTGTTTTACCCACAAAATCGCCTTAAACCAAGTTTGAGTTTAATTGTTGATCACGACGAATAACTGTTATTTGTCAACTTTTATTATAAAACTCAAAAAATGCCAGTTATTCTTTGAGTTTTACTTTACAAATCAAAAATATCGGTTACAGTGTGATTTTAAAAATAAAACTTATAACAGTTACGGTCCCTCGAATAATCTGAAAATTATTTTCTCTGCAGTTACCAACCAACAGACTGAAGATGAATGCGCCGACGCGCCCGATGAGTTCAAGGATCCGCTGATGGACACCCTCATGTCAGACCCAGTAGTGCTGCCCTCCGGCACGGTGATGGACCGGGCGATCATCACCCGGCATCTGCTCAACAGCTGCACCGACCCGTTCAACCGACAGCCCCTCACCGAGGACATGCTGGTGCCCAACATTGAGCTGAAGCAGCGCATCGACGCCTGGCGCAAGGAGCAGCGCGGCAAGCGGAACAACAGCTAATCGGCCACGCCGAACCCCCTCCTACCCCTACTGCTATGCCTAGGACTAGTTTAATGTGCAGTTTTAGTGTCTACCTATCTTCTACATATAAATATAATTAATCACTGTGCAGGATTTAGTTTATTTGTGGCGCCCGCCTTTTTGGGTGGCCCGCAAGTATCTGTAATCATTAATCGCCGCTCCCGTTGGGAGTCCGGATAATTTAGATGTTTGAAAAATATTGAAAATTTTGCAAATGTTCCGTTTGTTTTCCTTTTTGGTCGCGAAAAAACGACAGAATATCGAATTGTTCGTTTGCCCTATACGTTTTGTGGGTCTTTGGTGATTAAAAAAAAAAATTGAATTTATTTGCAATTGGATTTCCAAATAAAAATAATGAATAACAACCCGAGTGGATTAATTGATTTTGGGCGGGATTTGAAGGAATTTCTTGCCTTGAATTCTAGATTATCAATCTAAAAGATTAGAAAGCATCAAATTTATGTTAATATGCCACTAAAAGATTAGAAAACTATTGATTGTTTCATGGTTTTTTAATGATTTTTACAAAATTGGAACTGGTTTCCAATAGTATTCACAAATAAAAGATAATAAAGCGTATTACTAACATAAATTATAAAAATATTATATACTTAGAGTCTAATTGCAGTCATCCCCGAATCCTCTCCAGAGATGGCTGCGCACAATTCAGTTAGTGGTAGATGGTAATCTCGCTCAGTAAGTTGCCGGTTGTCGTAGGGGATCTCTGTAAAGGATCTCTCGATCGATCTACCAGAACGGACACCAGCCAATGTAGCACTGGCAGAGGTTCTCGTTGTTGGTCGCCTGCTGGATGAGCAGCTCCACCTGCTGCTGTTCGTTGACGCTCTTCTGCGTCTGGAAATCGGTGCCGGTGAGCTTGCACTTGACCCGCTTGATCACCTGGCTGGCCTTGCTGTTCGTCTCGTCGGCCACGTTGTTGTGCAAGCCGCCGCCTTGCTGCTGGAGCGTCGGATCGTAGGGCTTCGACTTGGCCATCGGCAGGGAGTCCTCCACCGAATTGCTGAGGCTGTCCTGCATCCCGGAACCGCCCCTTCCGCCCGGCGCCCCCGCCCCGGCCACCGCATCGTTGCCCTTCTTGTCCACATCCAAGAGTCGCCAGTTGAGCAGCGGATCATAGACGAAGGCCTCCAGCACGGCCATCAGGGAGTCCTTGTTGCGCCGGAGCACCAGCATCACGCTTTCGCAGGTTCGCCTGTAGGTGCCCTCAATCCCGGTGACCTCCATGGCCTTGATCAGCATCCGGGTGAGACGGAAGGGAATCTTTTCGGGAAACTTTTCGCGCGTCATGGCCACCTCGAAGCAGTCGCCAAAGTCGATGTGCAGGATCTTGCCGCTCATTCGGTCGAGCATCAGGTTCGAGGGATGACGATCGCCCAGGCCGAGGATGTAGCCCACCATAGACATGACCGCCAGGGAGCGGGTGTAGTTGTTCCTTCGCTCAAACCAAAGTTCCGAGGACGGCGACTTGAGCCACAGCAATTTGGCCAGGTCGTCGCCTTGCGTCTGACCCAAGGCATGCTCGAACACCTCAACCTTCTGCATCAGCGTGAGATGATCGTAGTCGGGCGCAAAGTTGAGCATGGTGCGGTGCTCCTGGTTCAGTGGCACCTTTTTCTTATCCCGATAATCCCTGATCAGCGTGTGCAGGGTGTCGCAGTGCGGCACCCATCCAATCAGGCCGGAGTTCGTGCTGAGCGGAATAACCGCGTACCGCTGGATAGCCAGGTTCCGCCGGAAGGTATCCGGATCGTCCAGTAGCAGAGTGTTCACCAGCGAGAATAGTTGCATCACGCGCTCATCCTGACGCAGATCCTCGTGGCCCTTGAGCAGGTACATGTAGTCCTTTCCATTAGAGCCCCGTATGCACAACTTTCGCGGGCGCTGCTTGGATGTAATCACCTGGAAGGCAAAGGCAATTGACTTAATAACAGGGTTCGGAAAATAACACACACTGTAAATAACTTGTGTTATCAACATGTTAAATGTCAAAGTGTTAGGTTAAAAAAAAGTTATTGACATGTGTGTTAAAAATTGTAGTCTACATTTGTTAGAAACATAAATAACACACACATGTCATTTGTGTTATTAACACGACGTGTTTTTTACAAAGCATGTTTCTAACACAGCGAAAATGTCAAAAATGTATGTTAAACTGTTAACAGAGTATAGAATTCTATAAAATGTTATCAGTTATACTAACAGTTAAAGTTTTTTGACTAGCACACTTTTGAAGTCAAAAACACATTGTGTAAAAAACACGGCGTGTTAATAACACGTTGTGTTAAAAACACAAGTCGGCTGTCTGTGCTAACAATTATTTTTCACATTTAACACTTTTGTATTTGACACACGTGTCAACAACTTTGCAATTGTAAAATACAATTTTTCATGTTTTTAACATGTGTGTCAAATAAAGAGCATTGGAAGAACTTTGTAGTGCCTACCTGCAGGTTTGTCTTAATGACACTAATCCGGATGAGCTCCTGGCCCGGATTGTAGGACCCGGGAACGGCCAGCTCGAGGTCCTTGCAGGTCATCAGCTTGGGCGACACATACGGCAGTTCCAGCGACGTGAGCTGTGGCAGCTGGCGCGAGATCTTCTGGAAGACGTGGTAGTAGATGTCCCAGGCTCGGTCCAGATCCATCACCACCGCCGATGTTTTATACCTCTGCGACCATTCGTAGGCTTCCGTCAGCTCGCGTCCGTAGGCCTGCGAGAAGGATGTCTCCTTGAGCGTTTGCGGTCCCCTCTCCAGCATGGCATGCAAAGGCTCCAAGATCTCGAACATGCCCTTCACATTGCGATCCCCAAAGTACAGACGCGAGGCCTCCTCCAAGCCCTCGTGCCACTGTTCGTGCCAGAGGATCGCCACCCGGATGAGCTCCTCGCTGCACATCACCGCCTGCTCGACCAAAGTGGGCGAATGCTTCCTCATCGAGTCCAGGATCTTGAAGGCGGCATTCCTGCGCGCCAGCGACGCTGACTTGGAAGCCACTGTCAGCGGATAAACCAAAGCCTGCGGATGATTCTTGCCAATGTCCATGAGCAGCTGGTGTATTAACTGACCCACCAACTGACGATGCGTGTCAATGCGGGCAATTAGCTGCGGAATGACCTGCAGCCAGGTGTTGATCTCGATCAGCTTCATCCCGGAAAGCAAGGCCTCGTACACCTCCGCATGGTTGCCATAGTCAAACCAGAGGGTCAGCAGGCGCAGCGTATCCTGCAGGGAGTTGCCCTTGATGAGGCTGATGGAACGGAAGAAGCCTTGAACAGCTGGAACGGCGTATTGCTGGATGATCAGCAGATCACTGTCCAGTCCCATGGCCATTCCCATTCCCATGCTGACGCCCGGCGGCTGTTGTTTGTCGAGAGCTGATTTCTGCGCCTGCACCACCTTGAAGTTCATGTAGGCCCACAAATGCCAGGCCTTGTACCAATTGGGATCATAGCTGGTGGCCTTCTCGAAGCACTCGAGTGCCCCTGGAATGGCCTCTGGCCCCAGACTGTCCTGCAGCTTATTCTGCCACGTGGCCAGTCGCAGGTAGCAGCGCGCCATTAGCCGCTGATCCTGCTGCTTCAGCGCCTCCGGCGGCAGGCAGCTCAGCTCCTGGCTGTAGGTGTTCACAAAGTGACGCAGCTGCTCGTAGGCCTCCTGCAGCTGATTGTTGGCAGCCATGTACTTGGTGTAGGCGTAGGTCACTTGCGGTTGATTGCACGGCAGCGGCTGGCTCTTGGGATTCAGCTTGGGATCGGTGCCCAGCAGCATTACGAGGGTTTTGTGGGACAAGTGAAGGGAACCGCTCTTCCGGCACAAACTTGCGTACTTCAGCCAGGTGTGTATGTCCTCGTGCGGCTTCACCACCAGCGAGTGCACCTGAATGATCCTGCGCCAGTCCTCCACCAGTCGCTGTCCTCCCTGCAGTCGCTTCCACCACATGGTCTTTAGGGGCTCCCTTCTCTCCGGGATCAGTTTGTATTGTATGACCTCTTCTAGCTCCGCCAGCATTTGAACACAAACCATGGCGCCGTAGGCTCTTTCATACGATTCACCCGCCATTGAAGTGAGCTCTGTGTCCAGCAGATCCCTCGTCTCGTCGATCAGCCGCTGGGCGGTCTCAAAGTCATCATGATGCACTGCCAACACGGCTCGATAGAAGCTGCCATCCTGCGTGTCCTCCGGTATGCAACGCACATACTCCCGCATCGCCTCCCAATCCTGCAGACCCCAGGCGGCCACTGCTGCCAGAGGACTTGCTCTCGATTTCGCCTCCATTCCAAAGTTCTCCCACTCGTGCTTGGTGACATCGCTCAGTTCAGACCAATCGCCGAGCGCCTCCAGGCAGCGCATGTGACCGAGACGGGCCTCGAGGTCCGAGGAATCAGTCATTAGGTTGCCTTCGTAGTGCTTTAAAGCCTGATCCCAGTTGTGAAGCTTCTCATACCATCTTCCCTTCTTCGGATCATTCAACTCGTTGGCCGCATTGCCAAAGGTCGTAAGCAAACCTTCCGCCGCCTCGCGTTGCTGCAGCTTGTTGTTGATCAGAATCAGGGACTCCAGCACCTGGGGATCCTTGCGCAGCAGAAACTCCTCCTCCTTGTAGCGCAAAGCTTTGGCGTAGGCCCGGCAGGCCATCGCCCGCGTGCCCAGCAGCTTGGTTTCAATTGGTATCGGATCGCGGTCGCAATGCTCCATGAACTCCGCGAGGTTAAGGATCGTCTGTGTGATCTCCGGCATGTCGGTGACTTGCAGCGCCTGAATCAGCGACTGCGTTAGCTCCGATTTGAGATCCGGCGAGAGCTCCGTCCAGCAGGAGATGAAGGCGGCGTTGAAGAGATCGCGCAGCAGCGTATCGTACTCCTGGGCCAACGAACGGCAGGCTCTCAACGCGTGCGAGGGCGATTCCTTAAGCAGGCCAATGGACAACCGCTTCAGCCACTCCACCCAGTCGTCCTTGGAGACGCGACGAGTCACCTGCCACGCCGTGCGCAGTTCGTTGGTGGTAACCTGAAAGAAAATACCAATTAATAGTTAACAAACCAAGGGTTCGGAAAATAATACACGATGTAAATAACTTGTGTTATTAACATGTTAAATGTCAAAGTGTTAGGTTTAAAATAAAGTTAGTGACATATGTGTTAAAAATTGTAGCCTACATATGTATGTTAGAAACATAAATAACACACACATTTCATTTGTGTTATTTACACGACGTGTTTTTTTTACACAGCGTGTTTTTAGCACAATGAGTTTTTGACATCTGCCTATCGTTACTGATATAATGTGTCTATTTTACAGGGTTCGTAAAATATCCCTCACAATCTGTAATTTTGCTCAAACAAAATAATTTCAACATAGGGCGGTGATATTTGTCACAATAAAATGAGGAGTAACCAAGCAGTGCTGATGAATATTATTCTGACAAAAATCACAAATGCTTTTTACTCCTTTCTCCTCAAAACATTTTCCTCATTTCTGACATTTTGTGAGGAAAAAATGAGGAAAATATTAAAAAAATTTTAAGTTTTTGGTTATGGATAATTTTTCCAAATATCTATTGAATTAAAAAATGTTGAGGGGTAAAAAATGTCCTACTTTAAAAAAGAACATTTTGTTCAGCGACAAGATAGGCCGTTTTAAAGTAATTACCAAAGAAATCAGTAAGCAATAAGCACCGACCAAATAGGTTAGATTTGTGCATTGATAAACGTAAAAACTATAATAGATTTTGTTTTCCCAAAGATGTTACAAACCTGCAAATTTTTGATATTGCTATTCCTGTCGGTCACAAAGGGCTCGTTGTTCTTGATCTTGGCCGTTCGAAGTCCCGACTCTCCTGCCCCACAGGAATCCGCCAAAGTGCTGTTCGACTGGATGCGGCTCAGAAGCTTCTCGTATTCGGCATCCGCAATGCGGTGCTTGTTCAGCGTGCGCTGCACCATGGGCACGAAGACCAGGTACTTCTTGCCCAGCTGTTTGACCAGCGCGCGCAGCGTGATCATCGCCTGGTCTCGCAGCTCCGGTTCAGCGTCCAGCACTCGAACCAGCGGATGGATGATGCGCGAGGAGAAGTCGGTAAAGTCCAGATGGCAAGCCAAGTTGTTGATTGTCTCCAGGGCCACTAGCGAAACCTGTTGCGGAACGTACGGCGAGTCGAATAGCTTCACAATGGGCGGCACAATCAGAGGTAAATAGTAGCCCAAAGTACTGCCAAACTTTTGCAGAGCCTGCAGCAATCTCCGTGTGACCATTCTGTCCTTGGAGTTATCATGCTGCAGCACGCGCAGAATCTGTGGGATGAGCTCCGCCAGATAATCCCTGAACTCGCAGCCCAAAGCCACGGCAATCTGTTCAATCAGATTGATTAGAGTGTTCTGCAGCGGTGTGTTAATAGTCCAAAACTCCTTGATCAACTTGAAGATATCGCCCATGTAGCTGATAATGTGCAGTTTTACGAAGGCCACCAGAATGGCGAGCTGCTGGAACAGAAACTCTCTTAAATTATTATCCGCAGTGCGCACGTTGTCCAGCAAATTGGGAAGCACTTGGGCCAAATAAGGCACACATTTGATGCCAAGGCTCTGGAAGATGAAGGTCACCGCCTGCACGACACTGGTGTGCCGCGTGCTCAGCGTGGGATCGCGCAGGATGCGCATCAAGGCAGCTATGGCCACGGCCGGATAATACTCGTCCAAGGCATTGCCCATATTCACGAGCAGTTCGGCGGTGGAGATGTCCTGGCTTTCATCCACCTTGCCATCGGAATAGGCTATCAACACATTATCCTTTTGGCTGTCAATCAGGCCCTTGTTCATCTTGTGTTTGTAGGGATCCATGGCTCCCAGGAGTCCAAGCACACGGATCGTCTCCCTTCGAATGGAGCGACGTTGTTCCGTTTTCAGAAAGTTGATCAAGATGTCGATGAGCACCGGGTACTTGTGATACGGACTCACAACCCTGCCCGTTGCACTTATTAGCTGCCCCAAGGTCCACAGAGCCACTCCTCGCTTATCCGGACTCCCAGCATCGCCGAGCATCTCGAGCAAAATGGAGAGTAAGTCATCTGCCCACAGTTCCATTTCATCGGAGCCGCCATTCACCTCGGCCAGATCACCAATGGTGCGAAGCACATTCAGTATAACACCTGGATTCGATTCCGGTTCATGCAACTTGGGCACCAACGCCTTAAGGATCGGATTCATGTACGAGGATATCAGCCTGGGCGTGCTTATCACCAGGTGGTCCAGCATCTTGGCGCTCTGCTCCTTGTTCCTGCTCATTCCCGAGTACTTCAGGTCCGTGATCAACTCGATCATGGTGGTCCGTAGCTTGGGCATCACATAGGCCGGGTTCATGGAGGACAACCGTCCAATGGTGACCATTGCCAGCTCCCGTATCTCAAAAATCTCGTCGTGCAGGGTAATAAATAGTGAATTTAAAGACTCCGGCTGTGCGAGTTTCGCATCGAAGGTCTCGTCCAGCGAGCGCAGGATACGTATGCGCACATTACAGTCCATGTCCGTGATAGCCACCATTAGCAGGCGCTCTATAACGTGCGACACGGTGTCGCTGAGGGTCTTGGAGTTCTCCATGCTCTCGGAGGATTGCACGGCCAGTTTCAGGAGTCGAGTGCAGGTCTGCACCGCCTCCAGACGAATCTCCTGCTGTTCGTGTACGATGAAGTAGTCGGCGCAACTGGAAGGGGAAATTTACATTTACTATACCATTCAAAGATAATAAAATTACCGCTTACCGCTGCACAAAGTCCAACATGTTTTGCTCCTCAAAGTTGAAGGTTCCCAGTGTTTTGAGGGCCAGCACAGTGGTGGCTCCGTCGGCGTTTTGCATTAGCGAGGCATCGATGGCGATCGGTGGAAGGGCAGTGTATGGAACGGCGGCCGCCTTGTTCATCAGGACCTGCGAAAGGATTCCGATCAATCCCTCTGTGATGGCGGACTTTAGCTGCGGCACGTTCTCCGAAAGTTCCCGCAGGCAAACGGTCAAAGCTGGCGAGAGACCCGTGTAGAACATCTGCTCGAGGATATCCTTCACATCCTCGGCTATCTCCGATTTAACGGCGTGGGCGAGAAGCGTTATGCAGGCAAAGACTGCCGGATCCACTGGCACCTTTCGTTTGCTGGTCAAGTCCTTGGCTGGCAGAGCCACCTTCACGCTGCTCATGATCCCAGATAGATGGATCTCGATCGCACTCTGCACCGCCACAGCCATGTAGCCGATGGTTATGTAGGCCACGGTGCGATCCTTCTCCTTGCCCCGCAGGATCAGCATCAAGTGCGACACGCAGGTTTGCAGGTACTTTTCCACAAACACTTCGCGCTTGAAGGCAGCCAGTCGAGGAAGGATTTGCAGCAGAGCCTGCTGCACATAGGGGGATTTCGAGGAACGCTGCTCCAGGACATTGTCGCAGATGGTAGTGTAGTGCTCTTGGAGGATCTCGTGGGCGTAGGCAGATTCCAATACGTTGTGCTAAGGAAAATAGAGATTGTTAGTCAATTGTGATTTAAAGTTATTCAAATCTAAATCATTATTTTCAAAATTTAGCTGATAAAAAGAATACAAAATTAGTAAGTTAGTTTAAAAATCATTAAAATTGTTGATTATTAATTTTAAAAGATTTTCGTTATATGACCCGTAAGTTTTCGCTGATAATCTCACAAAAAAATGATAATATAAACCATGTAATATAAATTCTCGAGTAAATTAATTTAACAATTATTAAATTCTCTAGTAAATTAGTTTAACAATCATTAAACAAATTTTACTAATTAATTTTTAGAGTTTTAAGAGAGTATTTTAATATAAATATTATTACATACAAAAAAGGTCTTCGTTAAATTATCTGTAAGTTTACACCGATAATCTCACAAGCAAATGATAATATAAACCAAGCAATATAAATTTCCTACGCTTTAATTTAGCTGTTATATTTCTGAAGATATGTAAGTAGGTTTTTTTCGTATTTTAGAAAATTTATGTAAATATATAAAGCCTCCTTTTTCCTAACACTATACTGCTAGATTTATTACACACAAATTTTCAACCGTATTTAGGTCAGCTGATTTCTTCGCGTGAGCCAACTATTGGCTTTTAGCTACATGTAACGTTCTACGTAAACAAATAAACAAATAAATAAATGAGAATAACAAATACATTCGTGTGTGGGGATATTTTTGATCGTTAGACTCACGCTCGCGAACTTGGCCACGCCGTTGTGATGATGTTCTCCCTCGCCCAAATGCGTCTGTGTGCTGCCCAGTTTGTCGATGAAGGGCACCTTAAGCCGCGGCACCAAGGTGTTCAGCTGGGAGCCCATCCCCGACGAGCTGCTGGCCTCCAGGAACTTGTTGTGCTGGGTCTTCGGGAAGAGCGACTTTAGCGCCGTGTATCGCCGCTCCCAAGTGGCATTGGCGCAGCGGAAGAGCTCGTTGAACACGATAAGGCCGCCGTGAATGCGATCGTCTCGGGTCACGCCCTTCTGCTCCTTACCAGCAGTTAGATCCGCACTGAAACTGGCGTTGGCCTCGTCATAGCAGATCCTGTACCACTGCGGTTCACTCGACTGTTTTGTGCTCTCTCGCTGCGCGGTGACTATTAAAGCGGCCCTCAAAGCCTCGCCTGCGGACTCTCGAATGGCAGGTTTGGGATCGAAGATGGCGTTGAAGATGACCTCAAAGAAGGTGAGGATGTGCTGGTAGAAGTAGGTCGGCAGGGCGATGGCCAGCTCACGGAGAATAAAGACGGCTGCGTGGCGGCGATACTGAAAATGAGCATGTTTTTAGTAATATATACCTTAAATATGAAGAAAAATATATTAAGTATTACATCCCTGCGTGAATCATTCAATTTTTGTTTTATCTTAGTATGCCATGAAATTTCTCATTTGTTTAATTTAATTCTATGTGAAATAAAATAAATGTTTTTCTAAATCATTTCGAATTGATTGAATGAACGAATAACTTGTATAAATTTGCCAGATTTTTGTTAAACTTTCTTTTAAGAACAAAAAGTAAACAATTTTTAAAAAATCAATGTTAACTGCTTAGAAAATAAAATTCATGGAGATCTAATCACAAATATCAAGGCTCTTTCTTCTTCTAAAGAAATTGTCGATTGAATTATTTCGGAATTCATGCCATGCATTCATTCAATTCTATTAAACTCAAAATTCAAATTCATTGGATTCTATTAAACTCAAAATTCAGAATAATTCATTGAATCCATTCATGCAGGGCTCTTTTAAGTATTCACCTCCTGCCTCTCGCCTCTGAGCACCTCAAAGGCCTTCTTGATGTCAAAATCAAAGGAATCGGCGCCCTTGGATGTGGGCATGTTGGCCAGTTTGACCAAAGAGCGGGCGGCAATCTCCATAACAGACACATCATTAATCAGGAGCAGATCTCGCAGGCGGTTTAAGTAGGGTGAAATGCCCTTCCTGGCCGTCAGGCTGCCCTCGCAGTTGATCAGGCACTCTGAAAAAGGGGGAAAACATTGAGAGATCCTCTAGAGAACTTCGGGCATCCCAAGGACTCACTCATGGCCAGGGCGCCGCCCTTCTTCTCGTTGATGTCCGCCGCATTCACCATGGTGAAGATGTGGTGGTCGAACTCATCGAAGAACTGCGCCAGCTCCTCCTGGGACATCTCGCGCAGCTCGGTCTTCACATAGAAGAGCAGGTCCTGGGTGGCCTTGTTCTGGACATTCCGGTTGCGGGACTTGAGCCCGTTTACGAACTGCTGCACCACCGACGTGGTCGACATGGCTGGGCCGGGTTTATCCACTACTTAGAGCCGCTTTTCCTTTGCATCTGGGCGGGGAAGGGGAGGAGCAGGTGCATCTGCTGCCTGGGTCCAGACTTTGGAGGTTATCTTTTCGGTTGCCCCGGGGCGCTGCGCTCACTGTTCCACGGGTCGCGCGAATAGATCTGATGTGCAGGCACCGGCGCCGAGGGATATCGAGCAGATTCAGGTCCTTTGCTCGGTTAAATCGCGGATTAATTGGGTTTTTTACGGAGATTTATTGCAGCCGCTGCCGATTAGTGATGTTTTCCTGGCGATATTTTCCGATGACTTAGTCGATATCGATTATGTGCGATATATCGATATTTTGTCGATAGTTCGCTCCTGAAACATAAAATAACCTATCCACACTTGAGTTTCCCATAGATATTGGATAACGCAAAATTACCGTTTACATTTTTTATAACCACACAAAATTAAATTTTAAATTCTTTAAAAAACTTGTATCATTTTTAATAATTTTTTAGGTACTGACTAAATTTATTAGTTTTTTATTTAAATAAATGACATTTAATTAACAAATTTAATTAAATTACATTTATTAGTTACTATTTAAATTAAAAATTCAATTAGTTATTATTTCAATAAGAATTTAATTAAATTAAAAATGTAATTAAATTATTATTTAAATTAAAGTTTCTATGGTTTCCCAGTCACAGCCGTACAAAGTGAAGTATATTTATTCTTGATCAGGATCAATCTAGTCATGACCTTCCGTCCGTATAATCGCAGAGATCTCGGAAACTATAAAACCTAGAAAGTTGGGATTTACCATGCAGATTCTCGTGGTTCTTTCGCAGCGCTAGTTTGATTCAGCAAAGTGGCACGTCTCCTTACGCCCACTATCGCCTTAATCTTAATTTTTACACATGTGGTAAAAGCAAATTTCATAAGTACAACACCAATTTTTTTAACTTTTTAATTTAGCATTTATTAACATTTATAAACATTGGTAATGATTCATTACATAAGGCAAACATAAGAACTGATATTTATGCATTCAGTTACTAAGCACAGGGATGCGGATCTGAAGCATCTGAAAGAATAAATTTTATATTAGTGATGTCTTCTCCGATTCGTATCTCTGTTTGGTACCTTGCTGGTTTTATCGAATAAAGCTTGTGCACGATCCTGCTGCAGACGATAATTGACGAATTTGTCAAACACATAGCCATGTCGTTGGGATTCCACTAGGATACGATCCTCGCCGACATCTAGACTAACCTCCTGTGAAGAAACCTGGACAGCAAAAGAAGTCAGGGTTTTTATTTTGGTTAACCAATAGATCCAGTAAATACTTACGCAATTGGGTAGGTAAATCTCAGCGTGGATTTCATCAACGGCATCGTCGCGAACGCGAGCGCGTAGTTTGTACTGCAACTCCTGGTCTCCGCCAGCCAGTTGGCGGCTACTTCTTATGGCCGCTGCATCTTTCTCGTTGATCTCCTGGACCAACTTGCCGGACTTATCGGGAGTCGAAGCCGTATCCTGGCTGGTAATAGCAGCCGGACCTGCAGACTGACCCGGCTGAGCCCTTTGGACATCATCGTTGCGCACTCGATGGGAGACCAAAGTGCCAATGAACTTGCGATTGTTCAGAATTATCGTCTTTTCCATGTTGATCTGTATATTGTACTTTTCGCTCAAAGCCTCGGCCACAATTTGCAGAAAGAAGTTGTTAAACAGCTGCGATTTCTGCATCTTCACCAGGAACTTTGGATTGACGGCAATGTCGCAGACATCGACGGTCTTATCGGAGCGGTCTTTTGTGTGTCTTGGCTCTGAGATGCTCATCGGCACCCGATATGAACCAGGCGTAGGGGACTCCAGTATGTCAATCAGCTCCTCCTCGGTGACATCTTGGGGAGCAGGAACTTCCGGCGCCTGACACACATTGATGAAAAACTTCTCTTCACTATTCAACTTAAAGCTTTTCACGCAGATTCCTAGAGAGGAAAAAGAAAGGGTAAGGATATTAAATTTTGTTATCAGTAAGGTTTTATGTAACAAATCAATTTTATGGTGAATTCAAGCGTAGTTTCCATTGAAGAAGCAAAACCCATCATTTATTTGGCTTTAATTCTGTATACAATCTAATATACAATCAAGAGTTATTCGGGTAATAAGTTTGCATTAAATTATGATTTCAAGCCAGGGTAAATTTTATTGAAATCCGGCCACGCGATCTCGCTGATTGCCTATAAATATAAAAATAAGTAAGTGGTTAGTTGAGAAGATATACATAAAAAGACACCTGATAACAAGGTTAATTTTGAAATTTAAATTTGATCGTTTAATTCTTAAATCAAACTTATTTAGAAACGATGCGGTTTGAGGGACCAAATAGCACAGTAAATACCAAATATTTATAAAAATATCTTGTAAATAAAACTAAAATTAAGAAAATGATTTTAAAATAAAGGCGATATTAGTTTTCTTCTTGTTATCAGCTGCTTGAGGTTTTAAAAACCTTCACTCCTACCTTGAGCTCATCGAAAGCCTGCTTGGCCAGCCAGTGAAAGAGCGGATTCTTCCATTCCTTCGCAATAGTCTTCATTTGCCCTTCCCTAAATACATTTTTTGGCGCTTGAGTTTTTAGTGTTCCATGATACCTCTCCCAAAGGTACACCATTGCGCGAATCTTATAAAGCCATAAGTGATTTGGAATGCCACGAATTAGGTCCTGTACGTCCTCCATTTGCTCAGTTGTCAAATTTCCGAGGAAATCTTCGTTCATCAATAGGAAAATCGAACGCATGTTGCGGTAGTGATTAAAGGTATTCTTTTCCAGACCCATGTGGGCACTTTTGAATACTTGACTGATGCCCTTTTCGTTGATTGGTTTTCTGCCAGGCTGGGCAAAGCGGTGGCGCAGGCTGCGGTCGCCGTACTTCTCCAGCTTCTTGTTGATTTCGCCGCCGCACCACTTGTAATCCCTCCACCAGTTGTGCCAGTCTTTGTAGTTATTGGTCCTATAGATTTTCGTCCACTCCTTGCGCAACTGGGCGCGTATTTTCTTCTTATTATTGTTACGTTTTCGGGACCCTGACTGTAGATTGGATCGGTTTGAGTCCAGCGATTCGGTATCGGACAGGTCCTCTTCCTCCTCATCCTCATCTTTCTCTTGATCAATCTCGCCATCGTCGGTGGCATAAATGTTTGTGTTGTAGATGGGCGTTTGCTCGAAGAAGGTTACCGCGTAGGACTCTTCCTCTGGTTGTGGCAGAACCCGGCGTTTGGTGTTGATATAGGGCAGGCGAATTCCGCCTATAATGAAGCTACGATTTGTGTCCATCCTCTGGCGTTTCGGGTCGCCTTTTTTAGCTCCTAACTCAGTGGTTTCCGCTTCTCTTTTTTTGCCTGCAAAATTGAATACGGCTATATAGATTTTGTATTTTCGACGATTTTGGAATGCAAACCAGTGAAACTGTTTTGATGATTCAATACTGAAATATTTAGTACAGTTTTATACCTTATGGTATTCCAACTTTGATTTTAAATTAGTTTTGAATCCAAAAACATGTATCACAAATGCTTTAGACAAGCATGAAAAAGTTTCTTTGAGGAAAGGGAGACTATTTAAGTAGCAAAAAAAATCTATTTAAAAAACGTTGTGATATCTCGTGAAGAGCTGATGGGGTTCTCATTTAAGAAATAAATATTTTTTAATCGGTTTGCATTCCTAGCTACGTATGAATGTAGCTTATAAATTAAATTGCTGAACCATTTCATTTATTATAAGAAGCTTTTAGCTAACTCTCAATGGTTCGTATTAAGTTTGATTTTTATTATGTCTAAAAAACGTATCCCTTACCAGCGCGTGGATTCGCCATAGCTTTATTATTTTTAGTTGCTGCAGGTTTAGGTTTATTTGGCTGCTGACCAGATCCTGTTGCCGGTAGATTTGGTTTATTTTGATTCGGTCCACGGTTTTTGGGTGGAACGCCTGACTTCTTTATATTTTGGCTTGGAATACCAGGTTTGCCATCTCGAGCTGGGTTTGAATTAGGTCGCCCTTGATTGGGACCACCAGAATTCACATTCCTGGTTGCACTGCGTTCTTGACTTGCTGATATATTTGGACGATTTGGTTCGCGTCCACCTGGATTCCTAGATGTGCTACGATTTTGAGTTGTTAAGGAATTCGATCTCGGTTGGCTTTGCACGCCAGTATTGATGTTTGATCTTGAACTCGATCTCTGTTGTTGAGGTCCGCCAGGAATGTTATTTCTCTTCGTATTACGATCTAGACTTAGTCTGTGTGGATTTGGCCCTCTTTCTTCATTTGGTACATTTGGTCTGTTATGTTTGGGTCTGTTAGGATTGGGACCTCCTCGATAATGATCCCCAGAACCCGATCCTCGGTCAATTGTTGGTTGATACCGGTTCGGTGAAAAGTGGTGTTGGTTATTAGAGCCTTGGAATGCATCGTCTTCCCTTGGGGAAAAGTGTTGAATGTCAACGCCACGCGAAGAGTTGTTTCGCTGATTGAAGTCGTCGTTTAAGTTGCGACGATCGAGTTCTTGATCAAACTGGCGCCTATTGCCGTCAACATTACGATTGCTGCGATCGCGTCCATATGAATTACGATCATCGTTGCTGGGCTCTCGTAGGTTGGGTTGATTACCCCTAAAGTTTTGAATGAAACTAAGATCATCTCGCTCGCGCACATCTGGTCTTCTAAAATGTTCATGCTGCTGTCCACGAAAATGATCATTGCTCATCATCGCATCCTCTCGTTCATTGATAAAGTGTGGATCTTCAAGTAAATTTTCATTGGCTTCAATCCAGTCAGTGCGACAGAGTGTTATTTGATTATCATTGACAATGCGCTGATAATTGCGACCGGTTTGGAGTCCAGGGTTTCCGCCAACGTTTGCGTCCATATCACGAATATATTCTTGGTCAGTATAATGCAGCTGTTGTTGTTGTTGTGGTCGGTTATCAAGCGATCGGAATCGATCTCTAGGAATTTGAAAGTTTTCATCAATGTTGCTGCGTTGATTTATTAAAGAATTTCGATCCAAATTTGTGCGTTGACCGGGAATGAAATTCTGAATATCAGATCCACGATTGTTGTCGTTCATGCGAGTGTTATTGAAGTTCGAGGGATTACCTCTAGTGATTGGTAGCTGTCCACCATTGTTGTCATCCCGATTAAATACTTGAATATTCGCATTTTGATTAGTATATTCATCATGCGTATTTTGGTTGAATTGCTGATTCCCTTGACGATTGTTTCGATTAGGTCCTTGCGGAAATACATTGCGATTATGTTGATTGTTTCGATTGAATTCATCGTTGTTAACATTGCGATTATTACGATTGAATTCATCGTTAGCATTGCGATTGTTTCTATTGAATTCATCGTTAACATTGCGATTGTTTCGATTAAATTCCGGCTGAATCGCATTACGATTAAATTCCTGCGGATTGCCGCTTCTATCGGAGCGATTAAACTGCGGATTTACATTTCTATTAGGGTGATTGAATTCCTGTCGATTTGCCAGCACATTTTCATGTCGATTAAAATCATCTGAATTTCGGTTATTCCGATTAAGTTCTTGGGAATTTAAATTACGATTATTTCGATCGTATTCACCGCTGTTCACATTACGAGTATTGCGATTAAGATCCTGACGGCTTGCACTACGATTGTTACGAATGAATTCATCATTTCTATTATTACGATTAAATTCTTGAGAATTTAAATTTCGATTAATTTCTTGAGGGTTTGCATTTCGATTAAATTCTTGAGGATTTCCGATACGATTAAATTCTTGAGCGTTTGCATTTCGATTAAATTGCTCAGGATTTACGTCAGGGTTATTTCGATTTCGATTGATTGGACCAATAATAGGTCCGGTATTCCTGTTGTTTGGCTCCCGACTGAATTCATCATTTATATTATTACGATTAAATTCTTGTCGATTTGCATTTCGATTAGGGATGTTCTTATTTTGATTGTTTCGATTAATTTCTTCAGAATGTACTCCAGGATTATTGCGATTGAGCTCACGATTTCGATTGATCGGAGCATTGATGGGTCCAGAATTTCTGTTGATTGGTTCTCGCTGCCTTGCAATTCCCTGACTGTTGTCTCTCCGCTCCTGAAAGTTTCCCTCCCTTTGACGGTTTCTCGGACGCGATCGATCATTCCCAACTGGCGAATTATCCGGGCTGATGTTGTGCCAATCGATGTTTCGTGGCGGCGATGGAGTACGTGGACGTGACTCGACTTCGACCTGGTTCTCCACCATTTCCCCGATGGCTCTTAGCACCTCCTTGTCCACCACGTCCTGACGACTGTCGCCCAGCTCGACGCTGAGGCGGAACCTCTGACGCTGGAATTGCCGCAGGTTGAAGTTGGGCACACTGAGGGTGCGCTGGGCCAAGGCGTTGGCCAACATCCGACTGGCGCCCAGCTCGCGGAGAAACTCTCGCCGGTTGTCCAGCTCGTTGCTTCCTAATTTCATGGTAGCACATGAAATTAGAAATTTAGAAAAGCAGACACGCTTTGGGTTAGAGGTACGTCACGTCTAGCAGACCAATTCCAATCTTATCTACTCATTGCAATATTGACAATAAAAGCAGTGATCGCTAAAAAAATATTTTATAGCTTATAAATTAATTTATGTAGTTAAATTCAAAATAAAAATAATTTAAATATGGTAACCATTATAATTTTTTTTGAACACTCAAATTAATTGCAATAACCTATGGGAAAAATAAATATAAACAGAATTTCAAATGCATTAATACTTAATTGCCTTTTCAGTCGTTATCAATCTGCTGACTAAGGTTGATGGTTGGTGTTTTTCGCCAATCTATAAAACAATCATTGTCACTATCTATTATTTTATTTTAAACATTTGCTCAAATCGATTAGATTAACAATGCTATAGATTTTATTTATGGAATTTCAAAATTGTTCTAGCAATTTCAAAGCATATATTTTTTTTAACCAACACTGCATTGGCATAAGTATTTATAGGTCTAAAATAAATAAATATTAAATCAAAACACAATAAACTGATAAATTGCACAAGGAACCCTCGGCCACACGTACGAACTTCGGGAATAGTAATGGTCATGCTTATACCAAAAACACGGAGAATTCGCAGTCAAACACCCATTAAATCCACCCAATTCGGGGGCTACCTATTGATATCGTTATCATATTGGGGGGCTTTTGTTGCTCTTGTGACAACAAAATGCTTAAGAGTGTTTTTTGTATCTCTGCTTGCTATACACGCGGTCAAAATAATTTCACCAGAGCCGGAAAGCCCCGTATTGTTCATATACCACTTAAAATCGTAAAAGAGAGCGGTCTTATCTCCCGGTATCTGATAGAGGGTTTTTTCTGCCCAAACACGGTCTTTTATATGGCCCAAAAATTGTGAGAGTCGAACCTTGTGTGTGCTCGGGTTTTAATTGAAAAGAGCGAAGTCAAACGTTTTCTATTGTATACATATATTCTCTTGTTTTATGAGGTTTTTTTTCCCTCTCCGGGGCAACGACGGCTATTATCTCATTTTTGTTTTGAGCACTGAAAGGCAAAACAAATAAGTTTGTTCGCCGCGCTTGGCTCGAATTCAGTTGCCTATTTAGCTCGTTGCGAGCCGGTTGTCCGTCGATTTTCAGTGCCCTCCATCCAAAACCGATCCGATCCCAACCGCTACGATTCGTTTTGATTCTATTCGCTCCGATCCGTTCGAATCGCAGCGACTTTTTTTCTACATAGAGGTAATTATAAGTGACATTTCAGTCGCATCGATACCGTCCATTGTTGTTTCTCTGGCTGTTTGCTGTTGTTGTTGGATTCCGTCAAAGCGGAACAAGTGTGTGAGTGTGCGTTTGTATCTATGTGAAATGTATCTGTATAACGTGGTGGGTGCGAAAGTTTCTTTGCCTGAAATTGTGAAATTTCCAAACGCTTCCAGAAGAGAATCCCGCGCAAACATTCCTCAAATAAAAAGAACAAAAATGGGTGATTCACTATCAAAATTGTTTGATAATAACCATTAGTGTTTTGTCATGCTTGTAGAGCGATTATTTAATTGATAACGAAAAAAAATGTATAATTGGTGTGCGCAAGGTTGTTGGATTCCATTCAAATGAAATTACACGACGATCGAAGATAATTGCCTCGGGGGTTTCACTGTAACTGCTGACGTCAGAGGCCTTGAAAGATGGTATCCTATAGTTTCGACAGCTTCTGCCATCACGATGATAATCAGCTCCGAAAAAAATAGGAGAAGCCCTGAAGCTTTCGAGGCGAATAAATAGAACAAACAAGTGTGCGATAAGCAACAATATAAGGATTACAAACTGCAATTCATAACTAGAGTAACGACAAACACAATGGAAGAATCTAGTATATGATAAGCTTCATGGGGGCTCCGATAATGAACTGTGCTGCTAATAAAAAGCATTTTTTCGCTATAGGGAAGTTCCTTTTTTGGAGTTTGCACTCAGCTACTCAGCTACAAATGCAGTCAGTCAGCCTTATCGCGATGTATTCATAAAGACAGCAACTGTCAAGTGTTGTTAATATTCTGTAAATAAATCACGTTTGTTTGTCGGTGCCAAGAAAAGCGTATAAACAATTTGTGCCGGGCGGCAACGATCCATGGCAAACAAATAAGGTGTCGAGTAAGAGTAATATTTTTTAGCCAGAGAAAATCTAAATGTGTTTTTTGCTTGGATTTCCTTGGAGAGTCGGTCGAGAGATCTCGATTCCATTTCGCTTAGCATCTCATCGTGACTCGGCGCTTTTGTTTCCAAAGAGAAATTTCACCAAAGTCGAAAAACAAGACACACACAATTTGTGCAATTGAATATTACATTTGCTGGGGGGTTTTCGTCTGCCGATTGTTGTGCTTATATAATCGCTGAGCGAACAGGTTTCGACGTTTCGTTAATTATATCGAACTTAAAATACCCGTTTGTGCCGTGCTAGAATTTTATCTAAAGCCGCATGCTTAAAACACATGCGTAAACGGGCAAACAAGTTTTTAGCGCCCATAAAATGTGACTAGCCCAACGCCTCTAACGAAATTTGCGGCTCCGGTCAAGATTAGCTCCAAGTTTGTATTTCTTCGTTTTTTCTTTTCTTCTTTAGTGTAAATTAGTTCTTCTTTGAGGCGGGAAAACTCGTTTTCGTTGCATATTTGTCATTGGCAATGAACAATCGCTGGACAATAAACTATAGTTTCGAGTGGGCGCGATGAGAGACCTTCCAACGAAGTGGCCCTGGGCATGTAAACACTTATCTGCTCGTAGCACACAATTACGAGGGTCTAGATTACAAACTAAACTATTTAACCCTTCTAACCCTCAAATGCCGGGTTCTTTGATTTTGACTAGGATAGTTTCTAACCTGAATTAAAGATATAATAAATATAGTTAGTTTGGTTGGAACAAAAATCTACTAATAAGATTTATCTTTATAATATTTGTTCAATATCCAACAAATTTTCGTTGGTTCTATTATGTTTTATGGTTTAAATTTATAAATTTTATATTTTCATTGAAAAAATCATTAAAAAGGTTTAAAAAAATAAATATTAGAGAGCTCGTGTTTCAGAAATAATTAATAATTTAAGGAATCAGAATAATTTTAAACCAACGAATTCTCCTACAATTCTTTTTTACTCAAAATAAGTACTTTTTTTAAATTATGAATTAAAAACGAATTTTCCTACAATTCTTTTTTACTCAAAATAAGTACTTTTTTTTAATTATGCATTTGAGGATAGATTGGGTCTTATCGTCTTATCGGCTTTTTCGATAAGATCTACTACGTTATTTATATAAATCCGTCTTATCGCGCGTTCACTGTTGCGTGTTTGCTGTTGCCCGCTTCCCGTTGTTCATATCTCGGGTTCACTGTACCGGCCTCACGCGCAATCGACAGCGACGTGAGATGTTTATCTGGTCGACATGGTTCCGCACTCGCAGAGATTAAGGCCCATAAAGTTGGTGTCATGCCTAGCCGGCTATTCTTCGGTTAGAATCGCCGGGATTCTCCGCTCCCCGATTGCAGAGGGATTGCTGTGGAATTCCGGTTACTGCGATGCCACTCACCTGCTGTCGGCTGGACAATTAGCGAGTCCCGCGGCGGCGGCTTCTGCTGCTGGCCACTTCCGCCCGGATTCGCACCTCCGAAGAACTGGTTCACGTTGTCCTCAAACTCGTTCTGCATGAATAAATGTGGATTAAATGGAAGAGTTATTGGAAATTCTGTTTTTTCCGTTTTCAAAGTTTCCTTCTTACCCGCACAAATCGCAAGTTCTGCTCGCGAAAATTGTCGTTGCCCTCAATGAAATTGGAGCGACGCGACATTTTGCTTTGCGTTTCAAACAGCCAGTCGCGAATTAAACAAATTAAATGCTATTTTTACGTTTTGCTAGAGGAAAAAACACAATTTTCTGTTTTGCCAGAACGGAGCTGTCAACTTGCTTGAAACTAAAAATGCCGTGATAGTGTGACCCTGGGTGGAAAGTCGTAAAATGTCACAAAATACCAGAAACTAATATATTGGTAAAGTGATTTTACGTTCAACGAATTTGTTTTTTAATAATTAAAAAAAGAACAAAATATTGATAGAATTTCTTGAAAGACTGTTAACATTTCGCTAAAACAGTTTAACTTATTTAACTAGATACATAAAGACTCAAAAATGTATTTGTTGGTTATAAACTGCTGTATTTTATTTTCTTTTTTTGCCTTTTGGCAAAAAAGTGATTTTAAAAAATTAATTTATTAAATAAATTATATTTTGAAATTTATTTAGCTTAATTAATTGAATACTCTAGACTATAAAAACATAGTCAGATTATAAATATTTTCTTACCTAGAACTAACTAATATAATGAACCGCGTTTAACGTATTGGTTTTTTTTACTATTTTAAATTCTTTAAAATATCAGCAGATTCCTTTAAAATAATGTGAACATTTTGATAAACCAGATATGACTCATTTACCTAGATACATCAATACTCAAAAATGTATTTATTGGTTTTAAGCTGCTGTATTTTATGATCTTTCAAGAAACCTATTTGGCAAATAAGTAATTATAAAGAAATTAATAAAAAATAAATTAATCAAATAAATTTTATTCTGAAATATATTTAGCTCAATAAATTGCGTACTCTAGACTATAGGGGGATTCCCTAAACTGTTGAATTGCTGAATTGTTGAAAATTCAACAAAAAATTTCAGCAATTAAGGGAACGACCCAAAATGGTTCCTGTTGAATTTTCAAACAGCTGTTATTTGTTGAAAAATTTCACGGAACTTAAAGCATGTAAAATTTGATTTATTATTGCTAGTTACTGTCTAAAAGTGTTACAAAGGTAAAAAGAACCACAAATATGCTTTCTAAGTTGATTTTAAAATAAATAATTCGTACTGGTGATACTAAAATGTTACAGAGTTGCCACGACTTTTAAAAAAAGGTGACAACTCTGGCTTTTCAGCAATTCAACAAAATTTTCAGCAGCCCCGAGGCTGATGAATTGCTGAAATTTCTGAAAGTTGACTTTGTATGGAACAGCTGATTAACAGCTGACCAAAATTCAACAATTCAGCAATTCAACAGTTTAGGGAATCCCCCTTATAGAAACATAGTCAGATTATAAGAATTTCAGTTCAGCACCTTGCATAAATACCAAACATTTACTGCACTTTATCCCACACCCACTGTGCCGAAAAATACCATAGAATACCAGTGTTGGACACACCCCTTCCCACTGTCGCGACCCAGCGGTTGTTGTAGTTGTTTTCGGCTTGGGAAGGAACAGCTGTTGGCCAGAAATTATAGATCTGTTTGCTTCCTTTTCCTTGCCGCTTTACAGTTACCAAATCGGCTAAATATAACCCAGTTGCACGTGGAGGAGGTTGCCGAACAGTCGAGTGACCATGGCGGAGGACACAAGCTCGCCGATGGACAGATTCTGCGGTTCCACATTCTGGGTAAGTCCATTGAAACCTCTATTTTGGTTTGGCAACTATAGGGTTTCCATTTGTCCATCCAAAAACAGAACTCAACGGAATCATGGTACACCAACGATCCGGACTTCACGCCCTGCTTTGAGCAGACGGCGCTGGTCTGGACGCCCTGCGCCTTCTACTGGCTGTTCGTGATCTTCGACTTCTACTACCTGAAGGCCAGTCTGGACAGGAATATACCCTGGAACAAGCTGAATGTGACCAAGGCCTTGGTGAATCTGGGCCTGCTGGTCATCACCGCTTTGGATTTGGTTATGGCTTTGGTTAAGAAGGGCGGCGATTCCGGCCTGCCGCGCTACGATTTGGATGTTTGGGGTCCCATCATCAAGTTCGCCACCTTCCTGCTGCTCTTCATGTTCATCCCGCTGAACAGGAAGTATGGACTCCAGACCACCGGTTGCCAGTTCCTCTTTTGGTTCCTGCTCACCGTGCTGGCGATTCCACGCTGCCGCACGGAAGTTCGGCTGAATGCGGATCGTCAGAAGATCCTGGACTCGGCGCAGCCCTCCGAGCAGGACTTCTCCTGGGAGGAGTACCAGTTCGTCAGCTTCTTCATCTTCTTCACCTTCAGCAGCATCATGCTGATCCTGAACTGCTTCGCGGACGGCATGCCGAGGCAAACCAAGTATCAGCGAGGTGAGAACGAGATTCCCGAGCTATCGGCCAGTTTCCTGTCGAGAATCACCTACCAGTGGTTCGATAGCATGGCCCTCAAGGGCTACCGCAATCCGCTGGAGGAGAAGGATCTGTGGGATTTGAGGCCCCAGGACAGTTGCTCCGAAGTGATGCCCATTTTCGCGCACCATTGGAACCAGAATGTGCGCAAAAACTACAAGGGAAGGGCTCGCGTGGAGCCGAAGGCGCAGTTTAGTAATGGAAATGTGACCTTTGAAAATCCGCATGGCGAGAAGAATGGTCGCAAGAAGGGCATGGCCAGCATTATGCCGCCCATCTACAAGTCCTTCGGCGGCGTCTTTCTGTTCGGCGCCCTGATGAAATTGTTCACCGACGTTTTGACCTTCGCACAGCCGCAGGTCTTGAGCCTGATCATCAGCTTCGTGGAGGCCCATGAAACGGATCCGCAGCCCGAATGGAAGGGCATCCTGTACGCCGTCTTGCTGTTCGTTTTGGCCGCTGCCCAGACCTTTATCCTAGGTCAGTACTTCCACCGCATGTTCATCGTGGGCCTGCGTATCCGGACCGCCTTGATCAACGCCATTTACCGCAAGGCCCTGCGCATTTCGAATTCCACCAAAAAGGAGTCCACCGTGGGCGAGATCGTCAATCTGATGGCTGTGGACGCGCAGCGTTTCATGGAGCTGACTACCTACCTGAACATGATCTGGTCGGCGCCTCTGCAGATCGGCCTGGCCCTCTATTTCCTCTGGCAGCAACTGGGACCGTCTGTTTTGGCCGGTCTGGCCGTGATGATTATCCTGATCCCCGTGAACGGAGTGATTGCCAGCCGCATCAAGACCTATCAGATCAGACAGATGAAGTACAAGGATGAGCGCGTTAAGCTGATGAACGAAGTCCTGAGTGGCATTAAGGTGAGTGATCTTGGGATTAGGATTGTATTTTTAGAGGAGGATCAACATTAGAAGTTATTTCAATTGTAATCCCTTTTAATGACCTCGTACTTCGGTAGAAGTATAATAATTATCCATTGTCATGCTGATTTTCACAATATTTGCAATCAGAGACCGTAACGATTATGAGTTTTATGGAAAAAACTCAAAAGTAATCTTTATCTGAGATTTTCATATCAAAGGACTCCAAAGCAATCGTTTTTTGAGATTTTAATTTTTTGAAATCTCAAATAATCGTTACATGAGATTTTTATTTTTTTAAATCCTAAATAACACAGGCCAACAGTGTTTTTGGTGCAGCCCTATGGGCATTAAATTGTGTTAATATAGACGGATATAAGCATATCTGCATACTTAGTTTTCGAGATTAACGGGTGGTATTTGTGCAAACGCGGTTTGAAAAAGTAGCAACATTTTATATTTTCATTTAAGATATCTTCGAGGGTCTGTGCTCAGTTGTAATAAAACCTATGCCAAAAAATTGCTTAGATGCCCTTCTACATAATTGCATTTAAGGTTCCATCATTATTTGAGTTAATAAAAGCCTATGAGCCATTGAAGTAATTTGTTCACCTCTATTTACAACCAACTTGATGCGGTGAACAGGCTTAAACAAATACAAGGAAAAATATGTGCCCTAAAATATTTTACATGCATCTAGAGGCGTCTTTTCCCGAATTTTTGAGATAAATCCTACTATTGTACTTCGAAAAATGGAATTTATAGAATTTTTTCCGTAAGAATGGGAAAAGTAACAAGTATTTTAGAGTCACTCTTACGTAACGAGTTTGTCGTGATTTTACACAGTAGGCTTTTTAAAGATAACAGTGTCGTCGCCTTAAAATTGTGGTGGGGATTTTTTTTAAGGCATATTAACCCCTTAAAAATATAATTTGTCTATGTTCGGCGCCTACTGCTAACCAAATTGAAAGGCAAATTTTTACGAATGTGTCAGATATTTATGTAAAATGAGATTTAAAAATAGTTGTTACTTTTTAAGTTCTTACGGAAAAAATTCTATAAATTCCATCCTTCGACGTACAATGGTCTTATTTGTCTTAAAAATTCGGTGAAAGACGCCTCTAGATGCCTGTAAAATATTTTAGGGCATATATTTTTCCTTGTATTTTTTTAAGCGTGTTCACCGCATCAAGTTGGTTGGGAATAGAGGTGAACAAATTACTTCAATGGCTCATAGGCTGTGATTGACTCACATTATGATGGAACCTTAAGTGCAATAATGTAGAAGGGCATCTAAGCAATTTTTTGGCATAGGTATTATTACAACTGAGCACAGACCCTCGAAGATATCTTAAATCAAAAAATTAAATGTTGCTATTTTTTTCAAACCGCGATTGCCCAAATACCACCCGTTAAACGCGAAAACTAAGTATGCAGATATGCTTATATACGTCTATATTAACATGTTTTAAGGCCAATAGGCCTGCACCTTTTAATAAAGTCCATTTTGTTGACGTGTGTAATCGTTACATGGGATTTATATTTTTTTGAAATCCCAAATAATCGTTATTTGGAATTTTTATTCATAAAACTCACAAATAAAACTCTATCAATCGCATTGAAAGTTAGCAAAGGTCAGTTTTGGAAGTTTATCTACTGGATGCAACAAATTTTTCGGAATGCACCATTAAATCCAACACTTTTCTTATGATCTATAAAAATGGTATGCGAATAATGAAGCGATTGAAAATAAACGCCGCAAGTGATGCTTTTATACGAATACAATTGACATCATCTTCTAAAGAATTCGCGGTTTTTTTTATTTCATTTCATTAAACGCCATAAGTAATGCTTTTACAAATTGTAATCCCAACAGGTCTTGAAGTTATACGCCTGGGAGCCGAGTTTCGAGAAGCAAGTGCTGGACATCCGTGACAAGGAGATTGCCACCCTGCGATCCACCGCCTATTTGAACGCCGGAACCTCCTTCCTGTGGTCCTGCGCACCCTTCCTGGTAAGATATGCCAGCCCCGCAGGGCTCCGAGTCCTCCGAGATTTCTTTACAGCTTGGCCGAGACGAATTGGAGCTATATAGAGAGCATTTGGACTAATCTGGCAAATATATGTGTACTTCGTGTTCGAACAATCAAAGGTCTCCTTGGTCACGTTCGCCACTTACGTGCTATCCAGCGAGGCGAATCAGCTGAGCGTCGAGAAGGTGCTAGTCTCAATCGCCCTCTTCGACCTCATGAAACTCCCGCTGACCATCCTGCCCATGCTGAGTGTTGACATAGCCGAGGTACGGCGACCATGATGATGAAACGATGGATTAACCACCTCTTCGGCTATGGTGCCTCACCGCCTCTCTCCTATATCCATCACCTTCAGAAAAACAAAAACAAGGATCAAGAAATGCCATTTTAGCAACGCCTTAAACGATATTGTGTATTATCTTTTAGGTTTCATTAGTCACATTCGCCACTTACGTTCTAATCGATGAAAATAACGTGCTTGATGCCACCAAAACCTTTGTATCATTATCATTATTCAACATTCTCCGTTTTCCGTTAACAATGTTGCCCATGCTGATCACCAACCTGGTGCAAGTAAGTTACGCTCGATTGCAATGCCAAATACTATCACTTCGGTCGATCGCAGTGGGGCTGAGGGACTATGTTCTTTTTGTAAACTCTCGCTGGTCCCCGGCCCCACTGCGATCGGCGATTTTGTGCCGTTTTGTGATTGTGATTTATGTTTATTTACTCAATTTGAATTCTTTTTTAGCAAAAAACCAAAAGACCTACACTTAAAATATCCCCTAACCCGAGTTCTCCTATCCTCTTTTTAAATTTGCATCATCAATTCATCTGGGTTTAAAGTTGTCCGAACCAAACCAGTCCCGATTTTTCATATATCTGGTGGTGGGGTGCTTGTTCCATCCGTTTCAATAGCAACCATTTGTTTGGGTTTTAAATATGCCCTTGCAGAGGGCATTTATTAAGGGGGGATTTAATTATGGGTCATGTCTGTCTGTCCTGAAAGAAATAAAGAGACAAATAATTTATTATGAATTAGTATTCTCATGTATAGGAAATTCCATAGGGTCCTTAACATAATACAACCATTTCTAAATAATATTCTTTTAAAAGCCTTTCCTCTTTTGTAATCCTTCCCATTTTATTCTATTAATAGGTTTAGCCCATCCCGTATCCCCATATTTGTTTTCTCGTTCTGCAGGGGTATATAAAACCCTCGGCAGTCCGAGGATATTCCTTATTCATTCAGTTTTGGATTTATGATTTCCCCATATCCCCATATCTTTCCTTTCCCCTACCTACTAACTTATTCTGTGTATCAATATAATGCCTTTTGTGCAAACTGTTCTAACCGATTTACCATTTTCCATGTGCGAACGAATAGACGCAAGTTTCTGTGAATCGTATAAATAAGTTCCTGAACAGTGAGGAACTGGATCCCAACAGTGTTCTCCACGATTCATCCAAACGTAAGGAAAATATATCATATTATATTATAATATTATAATAATTATAATGATAAATTACAATTAACATGTTGAATATATTTACAGCCCACCCCATGAGCATTGAGAATGGCGAGTTCTCCTGGGGCGATGAGATCACTCTGCGCAACATCAACATCGAGGTCCACAAGAGCAGCCTGGTGGCCCTGGTCGGCACTGTGGGCTCCGGCAAATCGTCTGTCGTTCAGGCCTTCCTCGGCGAAATGGAGAAACTTGCTGGCGTTGTCAACACAGTGGGCAAGTTGGCCTATGTGCCGCAGCAGGCGTGGATCCAGAATGCGACGGTGCGGGACAACATCCTCTTTGGACAGCCCTACGACCGGAAGCGCTACAACAAGGTGATCGACGCCTGCGCCCTGCGTGCCGATATCGACATTCTGTCGGCCGGCGACTCCACGGAAATCGGTGAGAAGGGCATTAATTTATCAGGTGGCCAGAAGCAGCGAATCTCGCTGGCCCGTGCCGTGTACAGTGATGCCGATCTCTATCTGCTGGACGATCCGCTGAGCGCAGTCGACGCCCATGTGGGCAAGCACATCTTCGAGGAGGTGATCGGACCCAAGGGCATTCTAGCACGCAAATCTCGCGTGCTGGTCACCCACGGTGTCACCTTCCTGCCCCAGGTGGACAGCATCTATGTGATGAAAATGGGCGAAATTAGCGAGAGTGGCACATTCGATCAGCTGGTGAAGAACAAGGGCGCCTTCGCCGATTTCATTATCCAGCATCTGCAGGACGGCAATGAGGAGGAGGAGGAGCTTAACCAGATTAAGCGCCAGATCTCCAGCACCGGAGATGTCCCTGAGTTGCTGGGCAGTGTCGAGAAGGCCATTAAGTTGGCGCGCACGGAAAGCTTGTCGGATTCGATGTAAGTAAATTTAAATAATAATTTATTTAATTTTAATATAAGCTGATAGGGATGTCGAAATATTTAAAAATATCGTATCGATGATATTTTTTATTGAAACAAAAAATCAAAATGATATTTGATATATCAGAAAAGAAATATCTATATATCAGATATTTTTGATATTTTTGTTTTATTTACTTTTTTTTTTAATTTTAAGCTGCATAAGGCGTTTTCACTTGCCGAAAAATAAATTTTAGTGGCGCTTATTATATTTATTCTTGTCCCGATGAAAAGTGAAACCACTTAAAATTATTAAAAAATGTCCAAAAAAAATCGATGATACCTAAAATTATTCAGAAAAAATGACGATAAATTTATTTATTTTTTTTTTCGTAAAAAAATAGATATATTGATATTTTGATATATTTTTGACATCCCTATAAGCTGAGCAATAAACTAATTTTTGAAATATCCTCTTTCTAGCTCCGTTACCTCCGCTGATAGTTTAATGGGCGGAGGAGGAGGAAGTCTCCGTAAGCGGGGACGAGCTAGGCGTCAGAACTCCCATGACTCCGTTGCCTCCGCAGCCTCCCTGAAAAAGAAGCAGGAGGTCGAAGGCAAGCTGATTGAAACTGAAAAGTCACAGACCGGTGGCGTAGAGTTCGCCGTTTATAAGCATTACATCAAGAGCGTTGGAATCTTCCTTTCGGTGGCCACATTGGTACTCAACTTTGTTTTCCAAGCCTTCCAAATCGGCTCGAATCTGTGGCTCACTCAGTGGGCAAACGACCAAAACGCCGGCAACGACACTGGACTCAGGGACATGTATCTGGGTGTTTACGGTGCCTTCGGATTTGGCCAAGGTAAGTCCACTGTGATTCGATTTATCTTTTAAATTCTTCGTTTGAAGTTATCCTTGTTTCATGTTCGTTTTGTCCATTTTGTGTTCCTAATTTAAGTTAGCTTTACTTGTTTTTTACCTTTATTGCATGTTTTTTGCTTTTATGTTTTTGTTTTTGTATATATTTGTTTTATTATTTACATACGAAGATGGTCCCAAAAAAATGAAAAATTTTATATGGCTTCATAAATGAACCTGAAGACGTCAAACATAAATATTTGCATAAAGTTAACATAATAATACGCCGTCCCAAATGCAGGTTTAAAGATTTCTATAATTAGACTCCGCTTCATTTAATATTCAGTATACGTTTTAAACGAATAAATCTATAAATAATAAATCTATAAATAAACTTTTTCCGCATTATAAAATCTTTTATAGTTTGAGACCGTCTTCTGTTTGTTCTTTAAGATTATTTTATGTTTGGTTTGGGGTTTTCATGTAAATTTTGCTTATTTTACTGCTTCTAACTTTGACGCCAAGAGAACACATGCTGCTCAGCTACCAGTAGGATTTTATTAACCTCCGCTTCGACTTTCAATAAAATTATATAACTAACCCCACTTTTGGCTTACCACAAAAAAAGCAAGCAAAGCACACAATTCCGATAGCACTAACACCTCAAACTAAATAGTTTCTATATTGCTGCACGCTTGACAAACTGAACACAAGAGGCTTTCTATATTAATAAACGCTATTAATATAAGTCCCCATACACGTAGTTTCCCTCCACACGACTGTTCTGGAATTATTTTTGTATCGATAATGATCGATATATCTTATAACAGAACATTGCACATAACCCACTTTACTAACGGTTCTCCTTTTGTGTGTGTATGTTTGTGTGCGTAAATGTGTTGCATATTAATTTTCCAAAAATATTATACTTTGTAAATACTTTCGGACCCTTCCTAATCCTCAAAATCCGAAATTATCGACCAATAATCGAAAAAATCGAACAAAAAATCGAAAATTCTAGTCGCGACGAACTTCTTCTCATCCCTCGCCATCTCATTGGGTTGTCTCAAGTGCTCGGAGCTATTACATCAGACCCTTCTGTACTACAATCTCCGGTGGCCGATGGAGCTCTTCGACACGACACCGCTGGGACGGATTGTCAATCGCTTCTCGAAAGATATCGATACAATCGATAATGTGCTGCCATTCAACATTCGTGTCGTCATTGGTCAGGCATATATGGTAATTGATTGGAGTCGGGGCGGCGCATAATGATAATGGCCACCAACAAAATATATTCAAGCACGGCTTTAACTATTTAAACAGGAAAATCGGATCATTCTATATATCATGGTTCGGCCTGGTTCATCATGCATCAGCACATACTAATAATAATAATATTACCCATAATAATATTCTGCAGATGTCTATATTTGACTTTAACTATTTTTTTTAAAAACTCTTCTGAAATTATGCATTTTTAAATGGTATTACTTCTGTAATTTATATTGAAGAACAATCGTACTCTACATAAAAAGTAATTTTAAAGATTAACTTTACTTGATTGTAAATATTTTGGAATCTATTTCAATCACTTAATGCATGATTTTTTTATAAAGTTAAATTCGAAGTCAAATTAAGAGCACTGCTATCGTCGGTGGTCAAGAGGTTTTGTGGCGGTATATGGTCACTAATTGATATTTCCGTGTCTTCGCTCTCTTCCAAGTTATTACTGGATATGTATCCACCCTGATCCTTTCGCTGGGCTGCGTTTATAGTGCCCGATTAATGCACAATGTCCTGCTTAGTGCCACTTTTCGTTGGCCAATGGAAATGTTTGACATTACGCCTTTGGGTCGCATTGTTAATCGTTTTTCCAAGGACGTAGAAACAATTGACAATACTCTGCCACTTAACTTGCGTATGGTCGTCCTGCAGTTGTTTGCGGTAATTATCCAAACGAAGTACATTAGAAAACCAAAAGTTCCCATTACCATCTTGAGCTGAGTAGGACCGTTCTTCTCTGTAGGTTGTCAAAGCTTTATAGAATGTTTTGTCCAAGCTTCCGCCACGTAATTCGATTAGATGTACCTTAAAAAAGAAATAAAAAAAATAATTTAACTTTCTAGTCACCGCGTACTTCCTTTGCTCACTCACGTTGGCCCTCGGATGCATCTACTGCTCCAAGGCGCTGCATGAGAGGCTCCTGACATACGTATTCCGCTGGCCCATGGAGCTGTTCGATACCACGCCCCTCGGGCGCATTGTCAATCGATTCTCGAAGGACGTCGATACCATCGACAATGTCCTGCCGATGCTTTGGCGCATGGTCATAAGTCAAGCGTTTGCGGTAAATGTCTTTATATCTAGGAAGGGCGTTTCAAAGCTAATATGATATATAAGGTTCTTCTAAAACCAGAGTTTTCTTGGTTTAGCTCACCCGATCAATTTGCTTATCAGCTACACACAAAAAAAAAATGGATATGAAAAGTAAATCGATTTTTCATTATCTAATATCCATTTTAATTTGATATTCGGCCCCGTAAATTCGATATGGTCAAAATGAATATTTCATGTAAAAACGATATGGGTATTGCATAACTAGAAATTTACATGCACATATCGATTTTACATAGTTATCCTATTAGTATGAAACGCTCCTTACTTTTCCTTTATATTTTCCCATCAATATCCCAAAGAATACGAATCTCAAACCATTTGAAATGATTGTTGTTAGATAAAGGCTTAAGGTTACAGGTTAAATTAAGTGATCTTTAAGGGATTGCAGTTCTTCTATAGATTACGCCGCAATATTTCCTAATTACTGTACCGATTATACTCACTAACTTTTTCCAATTGGCACAATCCTCTTAACTAGTCTTCCCCAGCTGCACGTATGCAAAAGTACAAAACAAATTTAACCCTTTTTGGCACTAACTCCAACGATCGATGTTGTGTATATATGTGTAAATATGATTACTAATACCAATCTTCTGGGCTTACACCAAAATAGAAGCATGATCAGTTGAATTTTAAGTTTTTTTTAGAAAGTTAGTTTTTCTAAACCCGAAAAATGTAATGCCAAGCACCTAAACCGATTTACGTTACATGCAGTGCTCTCCAAATATTTGTCGGGCCTGGCTTTAGCCATCGGAGGACTTCATAGCTCAATGAATGTATTCAACACACTGCTGAGAACAGGCCTCAAATGGCCAATGGAACTGTTCGATACGACGCCATTGGGTCGAATTTTGAGTCGCTACTCGAAGGATGTCGACACCGTTGACAGTACGCTGCCAGCAATAAGCGCACAGTTGTTGAACACGTGTTTCGGGGTAAAGATTCACTCTTAACCTTCCACCCTCCCCCACTGCCCGATGGAATTGGGAGAAGCTTAGATCCCAGGCCTGAAACCTAACAAAAAGCTGCATACTACTAACCACGAAAAATGCACTCTTAACTGCATCATTTTTATAATTTACTAATCTTATCTAGCATCCTTATTCAATCCTTTCTCCAGCTCTAATCTAAGAAACCTCATTTTAACCTATGAATTTTTTCCTCACACATCAACCCTCATTTCCAATTAGCTTGAAATATGTAATGCCTTTGATTTTGGATCGATTTACGCCTTAACTTGATATAAGATTCATTAGTAATCCATATATTTATTAGAAACCACATTTACTGAATGTCCGAGTTGTGTGTGCGAACGCCCGAAAGGGGAACTGAAACCATTTTAGCTTAAGCCCAACCATAATCAGGTGCCATGGTGGTAAAAACACTCTGAAGATGTACTGGTCTCAGAGCCCCTAGTGTTAAGGTCTTATTATAAGCGGGTGTTGCCAATACGCTTCGGTTAAACGACTTACTATAAACGATAATGTAGGAGATCACCCCATTTCGTCAGCCATCCGATTGAATAGAAAATTTCCCAGACAATTACCAAGTGCCCGTGGGCACACCTGTTCCGCTCTTCCCACTTTCCGATTGTACCAGGTGTGCTAGCCTACTTTGCGGTGGTTATCGTCTACCTGGGCGGCTTCCAGGCGGCCAAGACCATACACAATGAACTGCTGGCCGTCATAATCCGAGGCTCCGTCTGCCGATTCTTCGACATCACTCCGATCGGGCGACTCTTGAACAGTTTTAGCGGCGATATGGATGTTGTCGACGAAGAGTTGCCCGCCACCATGGATTCCTTTATGACCTTTATCTTTATGGTATTTGCATATTTGATTTCCCCAAATTTTTCAGTATTTCTCTCTCCTTTTTTATTGTTGTTATTATTGATTGATAACTTTTGATTTGTAGCCTCTAAAGAGTTACGGTTTGTACTTGCAGAGCTTTCGTTATAGAAAGATTTTGCCCAAGTTTTCATTCACATCTCTATAACATTTGAAATATCTCTTTCTCTCATCGGATCTCTCCCCCCTCTCTCTCTCTTTTTCTAATGCCCATTGAATCAAGTTAGGCCTTTGCAATTACGGCGCCGCCATCTCACTTTTCACAGCCACCTTACACGCCTCATCCAGAGTATTCCATCGACTCTTTAACAACATCATGCACTGTCCCTCAGAGTTTTTCGATATCACGCCCAAGGGCCGGATATTGGATCGCTGTTCAAACGATATCAACTGTTTGGACTTGGTAATGCCGCTCAATATCAGAATGGTCATGAGCACGGCATTTCAGGTAATTTCATCATTACTATGCGGTTAATTTAGAGTCCCAATTATATTTTTAGCAAATCTTAAATATAATTGGCTTATAGAATTCTGATTTTCAGTTTATCGTCAAGTATGTCCCTTAATGAAAACTCTGTTTTCTTTTGTTTTGTCTCAAAATGTAACCCTAACCTAATCCTAAGATTAGTTTGTCTCCTAACCCTTGTCCTAAGCCCTGTCAGTCAGTAAAAAGAGTAAAGTTTATGTCCAGAATTTGAAAATAAACTCCCTTCGATATCCCAAGTCTTCAGCTATATAGGCAGTGTGGTTATCGTTTACCTGGGTGCACTGATTGGGACCCGAAAAATATTTATCCAGTTATTCGGCCACATTATGCATGCCCCGCAAGAGTTTTTCGACATTAAGCCACGGGCACGAATTCTCGATCGTCTGGCGAACGATATATACAAGTTGGATGTGGTATTGCCAGAACTAATACGCGTTTTTAACTCGCAAATCTTTCGGGTATGTTCGCTGTGACTAACTACCGGTTAAAAAAATAATATCACCACTAACCCTGACTAACAAATGGCAAGATTATCACTGTACAAACTCTTAGCCCGTAGCAATTTGAGGCTTTCTCCGGCATTCCACATCCCTAAAAACGTAGTCTGTAAATAAATAGTTGGATTGACGGGGCGGGCGCATGTTGTATTCTCGTTACATTTTATTCTCTTAACCTAAGATTATTTTTCCTGTGGTTGTCTTCCCTTTCTTGGGAACCTGATTTAGAGAGCCTGAAAGCTCGAAAAACAAAAGAGTTTACTGAAGTTATTAAATGTTTTTGGGGTTTGTTGTATGGAAATCATAAATTTTAATTGTCTTAAAATCATTTTAAAAATTGGTTTACTTTTAAAAAAAATTAATAATTGGTCTTAATTGAAGAAGGTTATTATTCTCTGCATTTCTTAAAAAATCTTAAAATCTAAAAATAGTTTAGAATGAAAATTCAGTAAACATTTTGTTTGTAGAGTAAGCCAACCCCGCATCCTTCTAGGGACTTGGCTGGGCAACCTCTATCCGACTATCCTACTCGAAGAGCCCTTTTCGAGCATCCAATTCAGCCAATCGATGTGAAATTTAACTCTCCATCCATACTGAATTGCCTAATCGCAGGTGTTACGTCATTCTTTTCGGATTTGGCTCCGGCGCTGGGCAGTTTGCATGCCGCGACAGTCCTGCACTCGATGCTCCTCGAGAATGTGATGAAATCACCAATGGCCATGTTCGATACGACGCCGGTGGGTCGCATCCTGTCCCGATTCTCGAAAGACGTAGAATCGGTTGACCAGAAAATGCCGCAGGTCATAAATGATTGCATTTGGTGTGCTTACGAGGTAATTTCACAGCACTAGGCACTAGACACTAGGCCCTAGGTAACGTCTTCAAATTGCTACAAAACACATCGGAAGTACATTAACCTTTGTGCATATATCAAAAAAACTAACTATAGTTCAGATTAACCTCGTAATTGGCGGCGCCACATGACAGACCCTCCACCATCCTGTATTTCCCAAAACCATCAAGTTAAAGCGTTTGATCCAAAAAACAAGGCAAATACATTACAATTTTCCTATCATCATATTTTTCCTATTAACTCCCCGCATCTCCTCGCACTTTTGGTCGATTCTGTTACCCTGAACAGCGTTTATTAATATTGCTATTTTGCTATTGGCTAGGTTCTGGCTACCATTGTGGTTATTAGTTTGTCCACGCCGATTTTCTTGGCCGTGATCGTGCCCATCGCCTTCCTGTACTACTTCGCCCAGCGCTTCTACGTGGCCACTTCCCGTCAGCTGATGCGTCTGGAGTCCGTATCCCGATCCCCCATCTACTCGCACTTCAGCGAAACTGTCACCGGAGCTTCGACAATTCGTGCCTACAACGTGGGAGATCGGTAAGTTATGGTTTCTAATTCTCTATATCATTTGTTTACAACGTTTATTACTTCAGCTTTATTGACGAATCCGATGCCAAGGTGGACAAGAACCAGGTGTGCAAGTATCCCTCCGTGATTGCCAACCGTTGGCTGGCCATTCGTCTGGAGATGGTGGGCAATCTGATCATTCTGTTCGCCTCGCTATTCGCCGTTCTGGGAGGCCAAACCAATCCCGGCCTGGTCGGTCTGTCCGTGAGCTACGCCCTGCAGGTGACCCAAACCCTCAACTGGCTGGTGCGCATGTCATCCGACATTGAGACCAACATCGTGTCCGTGGAGCGCATTAAGGAGTACGGCGAGACCAAGCAGGAGGCTGCCTGGGAGCTGGAGCAGGACAAGAGCAAGCCCAAGAACTGGCCGCAGGAGGGGCGCGTTGAGTTCCAGAACTTCCAGGTTCGCTATCGCGAGGGTCTGGATCTGGTGCTGCGCGGAGTTAGCTTCGACATCAGGGGTGGCGAGAAGGTCGGCATCGTGGGTCGCACGGGAGCCGGTAAATCCAGTCTCACACTGGCCTTGTTCAGGTAAAAATATATAATTTATATTTAAGATTTAAGAGATATCGAATGATCAACGTTTACCTTTCAGAATCATTGAAGCTGCCGGTGGTCGCATCTCAATTGATGGCGTGGACATTGCCACTATGGGCCTGCACATGCTGCGTTCCCGCCTGACAATCATCCCACAGGATCCCGTGCTCTTCTCTGGATCGCTGCGCATCAATCTGGATCCCTTCGAAATCAAGACAGACGATGAAATCTGGAAGGCCCTGGAGCTGTCCCATCTGAAGTCGTTTGTCAAGAGCTTGGCAGCTGGTCTAAACCACGAGATTGCCGAGGGTGGTGAGAATCTGTCGGTGGGTCAGCGCCAGTTGGTTTGCTTGGCTCGCGCTCTGCTGCGCAAGACCAAGGTTCTGGTGCTGGACGAGGCCACGGCAGCTGTCGATCTGGAAACCGATGATTTGATCCAGGTAAATGCTCAAAATAATACTGTGTTAGATTATAAATTAAAATTAAATTAAATTAAATTAAATTAATTTTTTATAGAAAACAATCCGCACGGAGTTCAAGGAGTGCACTGTCCTCACTATTGCCCATCGCTTGAACACTATTTTGGATTCGGACAAGGTGATCGTGCTGGACAAGGGACAGATCACGGAATTCGCCTCGCCCACAGAGCTACTGGACAATCCCAAGTCGGCCTTCTATAGCATGGCCAAGGACGCCAACCTAGTTTAAGATCCACGAATGTCAACTTGAAACTCCACGAAACTCAAACGAAAGAGTGCCCCCCCAACAAAATCAACCTAGGAATATAGATTAACAAGAAGAAAATCATTGAACGGTAGCTTTAAGCCATTTGGCACTGACAACTGGCTGTCGGAAAATGCTCTACCTCATGGCTAGGACAACCAACTATGAAACAAAGCAAGCAAACAAAGCAAAGCAAACAATAACCAGAAGAAATTAGCAAATACCAACTGAATGTTCATTAGCCTAAGCGAAATTATTCAAGCCAGTTGCGCCTTCGTCGGTTACTCTATGTTCGTTTTTAATATGTATATGTATTTACATTGTCAAGTGTATTTTTCTATTGTCTATTGTACTTAGTTTTCTATGCCACAACAACCCGATGTAAGCAGGCGGTTCGGAGATAAGATGAAACTCTTAAGAATGCCACATATTTATGTACTTAAATTAACAAAAATGAGAATGATACCCAAACTCACTCAAGAATTTTTTGCCTTCAACTGATAAGATCAGTACAAAAATGGTCAGCGTAGTTAAATCAATATATTGAAACTTTTGTAAAATGTATACTTAAATAAAATAATAAACAAAGGGACTGAACAAACCCCAACAAAATCCCAATAAAGAAGTGAGGTGTTTTTATTTTGTTCGGTGGAGATAGCTAAGGAATATTATTTTAAGATTTGTAATCGCTATTAAACGATAATATTTAATATATAAATAACTATAAAATACCAAAAGTTTTTTTTAATTTATAAAAAATATTCTTTTTTGTCAGTGAACTTGGTTCGTAGCTTTTTGAATTGGGTAAAAACCTCGCTTTCTGTTTGGTACTTTCCATTTTGAAAAGTCTTTTTGGTTTGCGTCTGGTATCAAAGCTCTGCAGAAGAGCTTGTATTGCTTGTATTTTTATTTCGTGTTGTTAGTTTCTCACGCAGTCGCATTGAAAAAAATTCTAATTTGCAACCAATTTAAATTTTTAGAAATTTGTAAAAAGATTTCCAAAAATGTTTTAAAAATAATTCCAATAGTAATTATAAATTATATTTTAAAATAACAAAAACTGTAGTTTAACTGCAGTAGGATTTTGATACCGGCTTTTTTTTACCTATTTAATAAATAAGTTTTAAAAGTCTCCAATATTTTGAGCTAAATATTTTCTTTATAAAATCTGAAGGTCTGAAGGAAATGTCAAGGAAATGTCCTTTCCTTCAGACCTTTGACCGAACGATTAAAATATTTACTTTTTGTTTGTATTTCACTTTCAATAAACCTGTTGAGTATTGGTAACTTTCACTTTAGGCTTTTACAACAAATAGAAGTAAATAAAGTCATTGGATGTCCGATGCAAATGATTGCGAATAAGACAGAATAGAAGCAATGGTCTTGTCATCTCAGAAATCCTTTCAACTTTTCGGTTTTGCTTTTGACAGCTTAAAGCTTTAGCCTCAAATTTTTGCCTGACTAATGTGGCTGTGGACGGGCCATAAATTATATTTATAAGCCCCGAAAAGCAGTCCAAACTGTTTGGAGACAATTTCCAGCCACTTATTACCCATCCACCTTGAGATATATGTATTTATTTTAGATATTTGCTGGGAGCCACCCACTGAAAATGAGCATTCCATTTGTCTTTATTTAGGCGCGCACACAAAATGGTTGCTTGGAGGCTGCATTTATTGACAATAAACAGGTCATAAATTACGAATTGAATGGTCTGAGAATTAGATGGGGGCTGGTTTCCAAAATTTCTAAAAAAATAAACGTCCTTGGCTTAACTTTAGTTTTTTGTTTTTATTTTTTTACCAGCCTGAAACGAACTTCAAAGGGGAAGTTGCAGGGCCTTTGTTTTTCCTTTTTGGTGGGCGGCTGGGGGCGTGGCTGCGGAGTGCACTTGAAAACAAAAAGCGTAAAGTTATTAAAGGTTTTGTGTGCGCTTTGTGTGCCCGCTTTCATGTCACTTACACTTTTGGCCATGTTTCAAAGCCCCTTTTAGCCAGCCCCTTCGCAGGCTTTTATGTGTGCCGGCTGGTCTTTCACTTGGTAATCTTGGCAACGCCGTTTGCATACGTCTCGTCGCGGGTTTGGGAACCCCAAAAACTTCAAGCGTGCGGCAAATTCAATTTGAAAATTTCAAATGTTTTTCTTATTTTCCCGACCCCTCCAGAAACCCGTCCCCCATCAATGCATATATATTTTTTGTTCTTCTTCTGTTTGGAAATTACATTTTTTATGAGGGGTGCCCAGGTCCTCCTGGCTGAAGTGTCAATCCCCGATCCCAGGACTTGAATGGGAGGGCGTGGCCCAGCACCGCCCCTTCTCGAACTCCTTTGAAAGTTGCATCGCCCCCCGCCAGAAAAAGGAGCCAAATGAATATTTTATTGCCCGCGCATCAGCGGCAGCCGAAAGTGAGTGAAAGATTTTTGATGTATGGCAAGTTGCTACCCAGAAATTGGCCACCCGCCGTGCAGCAGCAGGCATAGGAGCTCCCTGAGGCCCCGAGAACAGTGGGAGAAATGGCGCATCTAGCCAAAAAAATTTTCATTTTATTTTATAGTTTTATAATATTTGTAGACTTTTTAATTATTAAATAAGACCCGGGTTCATGGAAGAGAAATCTAGAAGTCCAAAACGAGAATATGAAAGCGCAATCGAATAAACGGTCACTATTTTATTTAAATTAAAATTTTATTAATATATATTTTATATTATTAATATACATTTAAAGTCTTAATGGTTGATTGTTCGATTTACTGTATGAACCCACCGTTCGGAGGAGAAGAAAGGACCCGTTCCTGGTCCAGGGGCATCTTCTATGGTCGCTGTGGGATTGTGCGTGCCACGCAACTAAACAAAAATACATTTCGAGGACTCGGTTCCAGCTCCTGGGGGGCAGCTCCTTCGGTAGATGGCTTTGCACACGCATCAAAGGAGCCATTTCGGATGTGCCAAAAGCTCCAAGGTGGATGTCATGCAGCGCTTCATTTTCTATTGCTCTCAAGTTGCTGGCTGCATCAAAATGTTGAACAAAAATAAACTCGTGTATGAATATTTTTATATTTTATTTTCTGTAATTGAAAGTGTGAGTCAGAGGAGGGAAAGTGAAATGAGTGAAAGTGCGTGCCTTTCACTAGAGCAAGCTTATTGTTAGTCTTAAGAGCAATAAAAATGCAATTAAAATATTTTTAAATTATTAAATATTTCTTTTGCAGGAAATTTCATATTTAATATTTAATATATGTTTTGAGTAATTTTCAAACAGGTTTTATTAAAAAAGTTTATTGTTTAAGTTCCTATGCTGGCACAGGTGTAAAACCAAAAATTCCGACCGAAAAACAGTTTTGAAATGTTTCACCAAAATCCAGACTGGCAGGCGGCGGATGGCCGAGGAAAACCGCAAATTATCCGAAAACCGAATCACTGTTGGACGCCAACTCCCAAATGGTTTTATTCGGCTTTCATGTCCTGTCTATGATGCAAGACATATGAAAATGGGACCTACACTTCCGCAGAGGTGACAGTGAGCATACGGATTTTATAGCATACTTTTTCGCGCCTCCTCCTCCTCGTTCGCTGTCTATCTATTTCTCCTTCTACACATGTGACAGGTAGCTGTCTAGGTGCTATGTGGGTGTCCGTAAGTCCGCGTGTGTGTGCACTTTAAAAAAATTGTGTACGTTTTAGAATTTATAATGTTAGTGGATGAATAAACGTTTTAAGCCCTAAAATTAGGACCCACTAAACAGTAGAAATTTATTTGAAACTTTTGAAAATTATATTAATATTGTTCTTAATTTAATATCAAATAGTTACTTTGCTAGAATGATAATGAGCTTAGATTATTTCAATCAGTTTAATCATGGTAAATTGTGTGCAATGTAACATATTGTTTAACATATTTTACGGAGCTTTACTTCCCCTCCATAATTTCGCTTTTTTCTCCGTGCATTCGAGTGTGTGAGGCCGTGCTAAAATTCATTTGTCAAAAGGATTACCATGGTAATAGGGTTTTAAGGATATCCCGGCAAACATTCACAGCTTTTTTGCGTGAGAAATTTTTTGTTTGACTCGCTTGGCTTCGTTTGGTTTTGGTTTCGGTTTGTTTTGCTTTGTTTATTTTCGGTTGCGGCGTCCACAGGTGGCGGCTAATTAAAAAGCGGGATTAAGCAATTATGACTGACATTTGTACAACACACATAATCGCACCTTGCCCCAGCCCAAGCACTTGACTTACCTTTGGCAAACAGATTTCTTTCGGCGGCAAGCTGCTAATAAATTGACTGCAATCAAAGCTGTCATAAGTTGAGCAGGACAACGCCCACGTAGCCCTAAACGAAGGACAAATAACTGAGGTCACGTATGCGGGGACATAGGCAGTTGCTGAAAAAGGGATTCTCAAGAATCATTCCTTAAATATCTTATATGTAAGGCTTAGTACTCAACCCAACAAAAAGTCGTCCAAAACAAAAAACTTCATATGAAAAACAACGTCAAAAAATTTTGTTTCATATGAAGTTTTTGTTTTGGACGACTTTTTGTTGGGTTGAGTACTAGCCCTAAAACTTTAAGTCAAAACTTATACATGTAATCTCTGAGTATTTAAAAAAAATGTTATATCAATTTTTGTTATTTTTTAAAGCTTGGAAAATATTTGTATATAATATATAGGCCTTTTAAATTTTTATTAAGTTTAAAGTTAATTAGCTTTATAATTATAATTTATCAGCGGATTTTACTTCAATAGCTTCACAAAATATACGCAATTTTAGAGAGTGACTCGTCAATATCATTTAAACTTAGTTTTCGGTTTCCAAAATATTTTCCTGAAGTAGAGTAAAATTTGGAAGATACAATTAAATATTTTAGAAACTATATTTTGAAGTTCCGCCACCTTATTTTAGGCTATTAACCACTCCCCCTTGACGACGCCTCTGGCTAAGCGGACAACACCCACCCGCAGCCAAATGACAGCTTAATCGCCCAAAAAATCAAGCCAAGCGAAGACATTGTCCTCAGCGAACTCAAGGATTCCTGCTGGCTGCCATGTGTCGCCTCTGCCATCATCTTCGCCACTGTGAGAAACTAACTCCCCGGAACCCCCGAAAACCCCAAAGAACCCCCTTACTTATGTGAGCCAGTCTCCAACGAGGCGAAAATGTACAAATTGTTGTGATTTATTTTAACAGATTTTTTGTTAACCCAAAAGGAGCGAAAAGAAGCGGGGGTCGGATAGAAGCATTTGCTACTCTATTGATGAATATGCTGGTGGGTCACTCACATGTGACAGGGGCGGTGGATGGGAGGGGGTGGTGCTACCAAGGGGGGTGGGGTGCTGGAGAGCCCGGCGCGTGACAATGCGCCAATGTGTGGTCAAGTGCGCACGACTGAGCCGAGGGAGCCCCAAAGGAGGCTCCATCAATTTGTCCCCAGATGGAGGATTGTTCGGATTGGGGGTGTGGGGACGGAAAAAGTTAACGTTAACAGGTTTAACCAGGCTAAGGACAAGTGTGGAGACAGTGGCCAGAATAGCTGATGGCTGATGGAGAGTGGGGATGGGGACGGGGTGTCCCAGCACTGTGGTGTGGATGATGATGGGGCGCCCTCATCATTAGTGAGAAATGCTTGAGTTTTAACTGAAAGATTTAGATGAACACGTGTCCCCCAGCGACTGTGTGTTCAAGGGGGCGCCTTTAAAGGACTCACAGGGGATTATTAATAAAAAAGTATATATTTACATATTTTAAATATACATGTTAAAATTTGTATAGAAAATTGAATAATATGCAAAAATTTAAATAGTTATCTTAAAAGTTTTCTATGCTGCCTGTTACCAATTTACCTAGATCTTATGTACTTCACACAACCCCTTTTTAGTACGCTCATGGCTGCCATGAAGATTCTTTCGGTGAGATTTCCCAACCAAGGACTTCAGTTTAATGTGAACAGCATTGTAACAAAATGTTTAGCACATCTGATATACCTTCGCTTTTGTTTTATAGAACGGCTCAGAAGTGAAGTTTTCCCGGCTAGGAGTGGGATTTCCTTGCTTAAAAGGGTTTATCTTATGGTTATTTGTGCTGGTTGGATTACTAACAAGTTGGGCTTGTAAGTTAACTTCAAATACTTGCAAGAATTTATTATCATGTTATATTGTTTTTTCTTATTTATATTTTTTATTTATAATTTAAAACAACCCTTTTTTGAGGAACTCCTTAATAAAAACATTTACATTTTAATAAAACCGACTTATTAATAATATATGTAAATCTAACATGTTAACATTGACTAATCCAATTTAATGGGATCAGAGTACGAAAAGTGAATTAATTTTTTCTGCTTGAATTAAGTTGAATTTATGAATAATCAATTTATTGCTAATTTGACTCCGATTTTTTCCACCCTGAAAATCGTTTTTAAATCCTGTTCACTTTTTCCCTGTAACTTTCCATCAAGGGAAATTATTAAGGAAAAATAATAAAATTTGAACTGGGCCGAAATGCCAATTAGCGTGTCCATCTGGACTTGGTAGCCTCCTCCTTTTTAGGAGCTTCCCACTTACCTTCTTCACATTTTCATCCCCCTTGCTGGTTACAATTGGCGTGGTTTTTCCTTATTTAGGCTAAACAAACGATGCCCCGGGATTAGGTTCCTTTCGGGGGTATCTATGTCAGCATTAGCTAATTCTATAAAGCTGCCAACCAGCCCCTCCTTTTTAGGTCCGCCTCCACTTTATGAAATATTGCGGAACACTTTCTTCGCATTCTGGGCTTCCGGCGGAGGAGGGATGGAGAGATGTCAGCCCTGGCTCTCTGACGGAGATGCTGCACATCGATGGTGGCACGTACTTTGGTTAGCATTTCAGCTCAGCTGCGGCGACAGGGCGACAATTTAATTTATTTGGCCGCTTTACTTTGGCCGCCGGAATGGAGTGGGCTGAGTGGTGGGCGTGGCTGGAAGTCAGCGAATTTACGATTGACATTTGCGTTTAACCTACTTATGCTGATTTGATGGCAGCTCATAAATAAAATTTAAACCAATTGCTGGACGCGGGACCTAGACCTCTTAGATCATTTCCGACGAAGTCGAAATTCCACCCCCTCCAAAGTCATCATCAATCGCAGCTGCTATCAATGTGGGCCATCATCTGGCCCCATCATCCTAATCATCATCCCACTCTATTATTATCCTTCACGAGCTGCCCGTAATTGAACTCTTAGTGAGGCAAGCAATTTGGATTTTTAGTGCCAGTACCAGCAAAGACAAATATTTAAAATCCCCCAAATACATAGAAAAAAAAGATTAATCGTTGTTCATAATATTTTTTTGGTTATTTAGCCATTTGATTTATTTCCACTTTTGATCTGAGATGTATTGGTTTAGTTTATATTTTAGTGATTCCTATAAATAAACCTTAAAATCGTAGTTTTTATTTTTATAACTTAAATTACAGAATTATTTAAAAAAACACGCCGTGATCAAATCGATATGCGCATGGTAAATGCCTGGCATTTATGCGCATATCGTTTTTACCATGCAATACCGATTTATCTCTTTCGGAGATTCTCCAACTTTGAAAAAGAGAGCAATCACAGCATACCACATAACAATCAAATCGTTCATCGTTTTATATAAATTTTTGTTGGTAACCATTTGTCAGGATATTTCTTTCGGTGCACTTATCAACTTCATCCTGTCCAACTGCTCGACAAATTTTTGTCGTCGGTGTCAAATGACGCAGAAAGTCGGCGCAACGCCTAGAAATTAAAACGTGAAATGAGTCGTAAGAAAAACAATGAAAAACTCCTAGAAATGGGAACGAGAAGCGGAAAAGTCGACTGAAAGTTTTTCGATTGTCTTGAGAGTCTCTGTCTCTGTGGAAGATGGGGGTAGTAGCAAGTTGCTGGGTTTCGCCGGCAAGTGAAAGGTTAGGAGTTCGGCTAAATGTGTCACTGGGGTGCAATTTGAAAATGAAATTTTACGTATTCTTTTTCAGCTTTTGATTTTTTTTTATTTTTTATTCCCATTTCCATTGCGTTTGTGTAACGCTCTACTGCCAGATGACCTTGAGGAGGTGGGGTGGCTGGGCCGCTGGGGAGTTGGTGGGGTGTCCTTGCTGTAGATAGTTTTTCAACTTTGGTAACTTTTCATGTATATGCAGAGTAAGTTAATTTGATTTTTCCAATAAGCATTTTTTACATATTTCACTGTAAAGGGTTCCCTGGAGAGCTACAGTTCGTTTCATGGACTTAAGACATGATTTACTTTTAAAATATTGCATGGCAGTTTACTATTTAATTTACATTTAAAACCACTGCCCCTCCTCTCACTTAAAATAAAGTTAATGCGATTATTAAATATGTAATTTAAATTACACCTAACGACTGCATGGGCGTATGTGAAATGTGATGACTGACCCTTTGAATATTTAAAATACACCCATTTTATTACAATATCTCACTCTGCCACATAATCTCTTCATAAATATAATATTTATTAAATTTCACAACCTCCACTGAACACTGAGCCCCTGACCTTGGCCCCACGAAACCCCCAAAGACGCTTTAAAACCATCAGCTCCCAATACTTTTTTGCTGTTTGCTTTTTTTCCACCGTTTTTATGCACTGGACGGAGCCAGTAAATGGTTTGAAATTTGACATACTTATGCCCAAACAATTCAAATAAAGACCGGAGCCGAACAAAAGAGCAGTGGGAAAGGTTGCGAAGAGATTTTGCTCCGTTTTTCTTTTGGGTGTCAGCAGCAGCACATCCCAGGGGTTAAGGGGTTTGGAATGGGCGGGGGATTGGATTGGTTTCGGAGGGGCCAAAGGGTCGGCAACCCGCTCACGACTAAAGCCCAATTCAATAACTCAGGCAGAAAGGGAGTCTGAGGTCCTGCACGAGGTTGGCTTCGGTTCATTTTGCTTTGCTTTGGTTTGGATCCCTTGGTTTAATGTGCATGTGCATATCGGGAACTGAGGCAAACAAATATTTATAAATGCTCCAATAGAACAGATAACTGTATTTTTATATGCGCACACATCGCCCTCGGAATATATATATTCGTATATCTCGATGTGGCGTTCACTTTGCTGGGCCAAAAGAATTTCGAGATTCGATTCGATTCCGCATCTCGTGGAAGTTGAGTCGTCGATGGGTCGACGCTTTCATTCATTCATTCAATAGCATCGAAACAACAACAGCAGCAACAACAACAACCTCTACATGAGCAACAACAACAGGAGTTACATTTTTATTGCTTGGCATGGAGCATATGAAAGCCGCTCGAACAAACCCATTCCTCCGCCAGAAAAACACACCCACAACCCTTTAATGCCTTTTTTCGCCGAATACTCTGTTCGAAAATTGGACAACTAAATATTATGGAAGGTCAGGAAAGTATATCTCAGCAGTTCAATATTAAAATTATAATCCTCGGTCTCTTTAGGAACTTTAGAAAAATTATAATAAATCTCTATCAAGAAATGCAGAATTCACTAAACGGATTTAAATAATTAAAACATAGGTACATATTATTATTTTTTTATAAATCAAATATTTTTATCAAAATTAACATTTTAGGATGCTTTTTAAATCTCGTTTGACATTCGCTATAAATAAATATATATTTTTTGATATTATCATTAAACAACATTTTTAAACATCAAAAGATAATGGTAATAATTAATTTAAAATAAAAACTTTTAAAATAAATATATTAAATATCGTAAAATAGTTTAAATAAACATAAAACTATAAATGTTAATCGAACTTCCCAAGGATATTTGCTATTCGATCTGCCATATTATCCCCTTTTTCCGTTTCCTGGTTATTTCGTTTTTTATGCTGTTTTATTTCTGCTGCCAACCCAAACGAAAAGAGCGCAAAGGCGGCAGAAAAAGGGAGAAAGGGTGAGGAGGGGAGAGAAAAGGAAAAAGGGATTGCTTGCCTGCGCGCAGGAAAGAAATATATATTTTTCCGATATTTTAACATGAATTTTGCATATTGTTAATTTTGCCTTTCAACTGAAAACGTAGCGCAAACAGTGGGGAGCGGGAAATCGACGAGGGGGGGAGGGGAGGAAACGGAAGTGGGAGTGCGCTTTTATAGCATTTAGCTTCCGCTTCTGAATATGCCTGTGTGTGTGTGCTTGTGTGTGACTAAGCGAATGTGACCCTTTGTGTGTGTGCGTAATATTTATTTGACAAGCGCATTGAGTTTGATTTTTCCTCTTAAGTATGCGAAAAGGAGGAAATGGAATGGAAAACTAGAAAGTCATTTTCCACCTGTTGCTTCCTCCAACTCACCGGTTTTCAGGTGGTAAATAACCCCTACCTTTCGATACGCAACACACATCAGAAACATGTTATTTAACCTGCCACAGGCGAGTTTAAATTAAAAATTAATTCAAGAAAAACTACGCTTTTTCACTTCACATCGAGAACATCATTGAAAAACTGTCGATTTTTAGTGCAAATACTTGAAATGACCAGCAGCAGGCTTCAAACACGCTTCGAGCTATGGTTATTATGTGTGCTTTCCCATCAGTGTTGTAGAGCAGCCAGAGTGTTAAATAATATATGCATCAAAATCAACATATGCAATGTTAAATCTGGGCGTGCTTGAGGCCGTAGAATAACTTAAACTGGTGGTCAGGATTTAAGTGGAAAAGATTTAATCGGAATGCTTCAAAAGTGCTGGAATTCGGTGCAGGTTTCTGACATAATTTCATGTAATAGCCAAAGTCACTTTGAAATGGGGAAATAAAATTTAATTGGACCAATTAAACTGGATTAATGAGCGAAACGTTGCAGTCAATTTATTGCACGTTTGGGTTATTTATTAAAATCATTTTAAAATGTATAAAAAGCGATTTATTAAATAGTTTATATAAAGAACATAAAATTAATGATCTGAGCCAAACAAGTTATAATTTATTAAATAGTTTTTCGGTTTTCTTTTAAATTAAACTCTAATTAATTAGAAAAACAAAAATATGGTACATTCCTTACCATTTCCTTTGGATTAAAAATTTATTTAGAGTAAGGCAATAAAATACATGTTATAATCTTCTTTCTCAATAAAACTTGTTATCATTTTGGGGTCAGGAAAAAATGCATCCTACCAAGAATTTTATAATTTTTGTTGTATTTTCTTTGAGTACAAACATTTTCTTTAAATTTTAAGCGAAAAAAGATCCGTTGATTTGCATAAAATATTATATTATAACATGAAAATCGCATTAAATTCTTACAAAAAGAGTTTTTAGCAAATACATTTTTTTGAAAATTTTATTAAATTGTTATAGAAAATAATCTATTCCAGTAATTTAATAAAACAAATATATTATCACAATAATTATATAGTTGCATGCTTGGCAGTGCAATTAAAATGACAAAGGGGGCCAGAAGTTAGGAAACATAATAATAACTTAATAGCTGAATCCGGTAGTAAGTTGCTGCTTGTTTGCCAGATCGCTGTCATAAGTTAACCCCTGTTTGTGTACCAACGTACAGTATAGTACATGCATTTATATGTCTGCAATCTATTAGTTGTTTGCATATGAAATTTGTCCGCTTGCCATTTGGCCTTATGCACATTTGGCAAAACACTTAACTTTAACCTTAACCTTAGCTATTTCTTCGTAGAGTTATGCATATTTCATGTGTTGCTGCCTCGGCTTATGTTGCTCAAAGCTGGAAGCTCATGTTGCTGCTGCAGCTGCAACGACTACCTAATGCGAGTGCAACAGCAACAACCACTATCGAATTGACTAATGGCCTTGACTGGAGGTGGGTCTTAGTGGGTTAGGAGGGTAAGGGGGTTAGGGGTTCCAACGGATGGAAACAGCAGCTGCATGCCCTGATAAACATTTGTTTAACATGACCATTAAGACAAGTCAAACTGCAAACGCACACGGGCGCACATACATATACAAGGAAGCCCTCCGATAGAGACACTCACCCATGCAAATGGCGCAATATGGCATAGGACATGCAATATGCCATATATACATATATACGTTCACGACTCACACACCCAAATACCCGCACACATACTAATAAGTAACAAACAACAGACACGATTACAACCAAATGACACAGAAAATCACTCCTGGGCGTTATGTAGATGCTCATTGCATTCAGCCCGCTTCGCTTCGGTTCTATTCCATTCCGTTCAGTTTGGTTCAGTTCGGCTGGGTCCGTTCCCGCCACGCCCCTCGAACGACCGCCCCCCGCTGCCCAGGACTCCGTGAGGTTCATATGAAAGTAAATTAGCTTAGTGCCTCTTGGTGCACGGAGAAAAGTATTTTTTGTACCTTCTTCTTCAAACGAACGTTTCATATTAAAATAAAATATAGTAAAGGATATATTTAATTTTAAAACACAATTCCTGAATTTTAAGTTCCTATAAAGTTTAGCTTTTTATTGGGAATAATTATCTTGTAAAAAGGATTTATAAGTAGCAGTATCCAATAATAAGTGTTGTAAACGCAATTTTTAGTAGATTTATTCAAATGAATGGTACTTTTTCCTCTGTGTATCTCGGCTGACTTCTGGCAGCTATTTATGTGCAATCTGCGCCCCTTCCATCAGACCTCATGCATGTTCCATAGGCTGGTGCGTGTCTGCAGTCCACAAAATACGCCGTGCCACAATTCCAATGGACGGCATAAGCACAGCCGACTGACTTAGTGACTCTCCACATCCTGCATATCCTCCCGGCCCTCCTGGCTTCCTTTATGGGCTCGGTCCAGCCGATATGGCTTAAATCGACATAAATGCGGTCATTGGGGGGCCATGGCGAGCATTTCGCTTTCGATTTGTTTATAGCTGCGTTTAATAAATTGCAAATGAACTTGGAGCCTCCTCCCTCCCCCTGAAGTGGATTTCTCTATGATAACCCATCGAACTAGGGGCCATTTCATTGTTTCTGGGTTTAATGTTTGATATGTGGGGGGATTGCGTAGTCTCAGAACAATCAAGAGGAACTGGAAAAAGAAAAATTATGGGAAAATGTTGGTTGAGTAATGAAAGTGCTGGAATTGGGGTATTTGCATTATTGGTTGTATTTCATTTCAAGGGTTATTCTAAAATACTATGTTCATACATATTTTTAATTTTTTTTAAATTAAAATTTTTTTAACAGCTTTAAGCTAAAGACTTAATACAAATATCTAATACGTGATTATATTTTGAATGAAATGTTTTTTGTTAATTTTTTTGTTATCCACACATGATAACCAAAGTACCATAAAGATTGACCTATTAGTTCTTAAAACAAGAAAGGAAGCTAGCTTCGGCCAGCCGAAGCTTATATACCCTTGCAGATCATTCCTATTAATTAACAAATCGCAAAAATGTTCAATTTTCTAATATTTCTCATTAATTTTCCGATCGTTCCTATGGCAGCTATATGATATAGTCGTCCGATTTTGATCAAATTAAAATTGAAATTCGGAAATATTTAAAAAGAGTTATATCCTAGAGTAGAAGATAATACAATAAAAACCAAAGAAGCTAGAATTTGTTTCCTATTACTTTTCCATTAATTTTCCGATCGTTCCTATGGCAGCTATATGATATAGTAGTCCGATTTTTTAAATAATTAATTCGAAATTCAGAAATATTTAAAAAATAACATCCCCAAAAGTAGAAGGTAATATTTCAAAAAACACCGAAGCTAGAATTTTTTAAAGCTTTTTTCTTCCGATCCTTCCTATGGGAGCTATAAGATATAGTTGTCCGATCCGGTCGGCTCCGACATATATACTACCTGCAATAGAAAGAAGACTTTTGCGAAAGTTTCGTCCCGATAGCTCAAAAACTGAGAGACTAGTTTGCGTAGAAACAGACAGACGGACAGACGGACAGACGGACAGACAGACAGACGGACAGACGGACAGACGGACATGGCTAGATCGACTCGTCTTGTGATGCTGATCAAGAATATATATACTTTATGGGGTCGGAGACGTCTCCTTCACTGCGTTGCAAACTTCTGACTGAAATCATAATACCCTCTGCAAGGGTATAAAAACCTTCAGTATGCCATACATATTGATCGCTTTTTTTATTTTTTCTTGTGCTTGCCAATGTTTATTTTGCTCGACGCTCGATGGCCTTCTCTATTAGTTTTTGTGAGTGTTTGTAAGAGTTTCAAGAAATATGAGTGCCCCGTGGCCGGTCGAGCGGCTGCTTCAAGTTGCAGGCTCCCGATTCCCTTCGTCTTAACCCTCCTGCGGTCCTTGTGGCTCGGCTGCCCCCGCAGTGAGTCATAAAAATAGTGCAAAATAGCAAATGCTACAAACGCCAACGAACCAAAAATGAAATGGCTTAAGCTTTCCAAAGCGTCGCCGATGGTAACTTCACTCTGTTCTTTCCCCTTCCAAGCCCCGTTCTCTGCCGGATTCCCTGCTTTCTCTTTCCCTGATCCCTTTCTCCCTGTGCAGTTGTTGTTGCTGCTGCCGCTGCTCAAATATAAATGCATTTGCGCCCGACCACAAAATGTGTTCAGCCGGAAATTGTACGTGGAGAGGCTGCACCGCTCAAAATTTCTCTTCCCAAAAATTTCCAACATTATTTCCACAAATAATATTATAATAACAACATTAATAACATTATAATTTATAATAACAAATATTGTAATTTAAAATGCATACTATCAGCTTAAAATTGCTTAATATTAGTTTAATATTGAAGTATACAAAAGAATTGCATATTCTAGTAATATTCTGTGAAACCCGCTAAATTTGCCATATTTACAGACCAACATGTCGTATGAGTAATTTTTGAAGTAAAAAAATTAAAATAGATTAAAATTGCTTAAAATGAATACAATTTTGAAGTATAAAAAATAAACATTTATTACTCATAGAAAATACTGTGAAATTGACTATATTTTATTTGCTTTATTTACAGACCAACATGTCGTATGAGTAATTTTTGAAGAAATTGTTAATTAGGGAGTATTTTATCCTCTAAGTGACTTAGTATTAAGTACTTTAAAATAACAAACCTCGAAAAAAATGTTTAACATATTTAAAGTCGCAAATCTAATGAATTTCTTTAAGTGAACAACACACTTAGGAAGGGAATATGTGGCGGCATGAGAGATTGGGCGTGGTTTGAGTGGGTTAAGATCCGCTTGGCCCTGCTCCGGCAGCCATATGTTCCATTAGCTTTTTTTAAGCGCCTATTGCCACTGCTGAAATTTTAACAGATTTTCTCCCCCTGTTCCGTTGCTGTTTTGAACATTGCGGTTGAAATTTTCGCCAACCGACAACAAGATTCAAAAGAAAAAAAATTGGAAATACCAAATAGCGCGCGGCAAAAAAGAGGCAACTGGCTGGAGGGCTAGGTTATGGAACTTTAAATACGCTGACAGAAATGAGCAAGTTCAGAAGGTTCAAGGATAGTTTATATTTTAGATTTGGGGATCTACAGGAAATATTAAACATTAATTATTTTAATATACATATTGTACATAGGAAACCATATTTATGATAATAAATTATGGAATATGTGGGTAAAATATATAGGTTGGCCAAACCAATGGGTCCTAAATTAAGCTGGAAAATTATCGATGTTTTCGATATTTTGACAATATTGATTCCATAATATCAATATTTTAAAGGGAAAACACAAATTAAATATGGAGAAATAGCAAACTATATTTTTTCAGCTCTATCCTAAATCTGAAATTTAAATTATCTAAAAAGAAACGTAGGTTTTGGCTTCTGTGAAGCTTCTGCTGACAATCAAAATACCATTTGAAAGGGAATCAAAGCGTGATCGGCTTTTGGAGACTCAACTGCTAAACTGGGCAATAGCGGCGCCTTTTGCTTATTTGCATCGATTTGCGGGGGCAAACGATGGGGGCAAATGGTTTTGGGGCTGCGGTTCAAAGGAGGGGGGTGCCAAGTTCTTTGGAGCTGTTTTGTGGACTCGTTAACATCGTCATTGCCGTCAGCTGCACCTGCACCGGCACCTGCACTTGTCTGACTGTGCAGTTTCGTCCTGTTTCGTCCTGCCACACGATGCCGTGCCATGGAATTCTGAGCTCAGGACGCGTCAAAGTGCAAATGAGCTCAACGATGTCTGCTTTCAATCTCCACCACTCCACCGCTCGGAGGATATTTCCAACAGGACGAAGGAGCAGCGACGCTGGGCAAACACAATAAATGCATTCATGCAATATGCATCAGGTAATCTCGTTGCTTTTAATCGTTGTTTGACATCAAAATTACAATTTTCTTAAGACGCCCCAGCCCATCCATATGGCATTTGTATGGAAAAGATATTCACTCAATGGCAGATGTTTGCCTAAGCTCTGCTTTTGAGGGGGCTAAAAAACGGGCAGCATCTTAAGAAAGTTTCTGGCCATCCTCAAACAGCAATTTCTATGGCACAAAAGAATCTGTATGCCAACGCATCTTTGCAATCTTTTATTCAATGGAAAATTGATGCCGCAATGGTTTTGGTTTAAGGGAAATCCCAGAGTTTGTCCATCTCAACTTCCTCATAAGGGCCGGAATAGTTTGCATGTTACAACGGGAAGCTAAATTCCGACAAAGTGTATCTATGACTATGCAATGGCTTAAAAAACACTAGTTTAAAAATATCTCAAGAGTTAAGAACTACTCGAGATTCTAAAAATAATAAAAACGATATTTGTATAAATATCAGAAATTTACCATGCGCATATTGAGTTGATCCCAGCGTGTTTTCTGAAACAATTATAAAAATTTAGAAACGGGTAAAATACCGAACTAAAAATCTTTTAATTGTTTGCAGAAAACTAAAATGTAAATCACTCTATCTGCAAGAATTAGTTAATTAGTTAAATGAAACAGGATTTTTTTTAGAAATTATTTATTCACTAGACCAATAGCCCGATCTCTCCGGGTGAGTTGTCAGGCATTCGGGGAATTAGCCCCCGGTTTGGTGTCCACTTGGACCTTCTATTGATGCCCCGACACGTTCCAACAATCGCTCACTTTGACGGCTGCCTATTGTTTGGAGTTCCTCCTCTGCTGTTGCTCACTTTTTTTTAGTTTTCCCTTGCTACTTTTGTATTTTCCTCGTTTTGTTTGTTTCGGTCGTAGCTTTTCCCTAGTTTTTCATACTCTACAACAATAGCGGTAGCTGGGAAATTGGGGTTTTCTGTTGGGGCCAAAGGACTTATTGAATGGTGCTCGGTGCTACTGCCCTTCATTGTGGTCAATGCTAAAGGCTGTCGAAGGGGCATCTTGGGTTGAGTAGCTTTTTTGATTTTTCCATGAACTATGAAGTGTTTGAGCCTAAACGATAAGGTGACTTGGGGCATTTAAGCTTGTTTGCATACTATGGAGGGAATTTTTTGATTAAAGCTTGTACGGTTTCACTCAAAATGAATTATAAATAATTAAAATTAAAAATTTAAATTTTTAGGAAATGTTCTTAAATGGCTTATTACTACTACTTGATCCAAAGAATTTTTCGCTATGGTTCAGCTGTTGAATTTCCGAAAAGGTACACTACCTATCGTGCATTTGCGATGCCAACTAGTTTCTTGTTTACTTATTTGTCATTGTCCTATGGAGCAGAAGTCTCAGATGGGTTTTGAGAATGGGCATCTGGATCAGAGACTCATGCATTCAGGTGAAACAGTTTTGCAATTTCACGCGGCCCCAGGCTTTGTCGCTGTCTCTTTTCCGCACAGTGGACTTAATCATACAAGCCGTCTCTTTCACATTTTGGGGTAGATCCAACAGCGTCAGCAGTTGGCTGGAAGACAAATGGAAAGCTTTTGCTTGCTTGGCTACTGGTGGCAGCAATTAAAAGATTTTCATGCTGCTTCAGCTGCTTTCGTTTTCCGTACTCCTTCATCCATCCAATCCTGGTAAACACCCACTACCCCTTTCCTCCTATGGATCCATCCACCCTGGGCACACACAAATTTTTTGCTCTTGTCTCCATTTAGTCACTGTTAGTTTCAACTTTAAGGGTCATTTGTCTTTTTGGAAAACTTCTCGTCTCACTTTGTTTCGCCAAGTTGCCATGTCATTGTGACGGGAACGGGAAGGACACTCTGGCTCGCTATGGTCAGTTTTTCAGGGTTTTCGCATATTTATGTTTTGCCTGCGGATAGTAGTGGATATTTTCAGCTTGATGGGGTTCCGAACAAGCCGCAGGCCTGGCTTTATACACTTACGGATATATGCCTGTTATGGGGCATCCAACACAAAAACGGCTTATGGGGTAGTTTGTGGTCATATGCCAAAGCAGTTTCAAGGTTTAACAAGATAATGGGGAAATACATGTGCATAATTAAAATTAAAAATGTCAACCTAATGATACAAATAATAAAATATAACCAATATTTTAAAATCTTTGGAATATTTAAACAGCATACCTAACACCATATCCTGGTATCTTTCAAATGGAAAATTTAAACAAGAATATGAAAAAGCCTATACAACTATAGTATCTATATAAATTACTTTAATTATGGTAAGACCATGGAAGATAATGTTCATTCGGTTAAAAAATAATTATTCGTTTAAAAACAGTCTACTTCCTGTATAACTTATTTCAGAAGAGCTACGTTGATATTTTGTATTGACTCGCAATATAACTTATATTTTAATTAAATTATTAGGATAAAAATTAAGTGGTCAGATTTTTAAGCATGCTTAAAAGATATTTAAATTATTTGGCCAGAGTCACAAAACACCAATAAAATCATAATACAAATACAAAAGGATGTCATTGACTATAAATCAATTAAAAATTTCCCTTGATTATGTTCAAAATTCTTGGACAGTTTTTAATTGCAGTTTAGGCCCTTCAGTCGAAATTATTAACCACAGGTGCGATAGTCGATGACCAGGGTACGAGTAGTTCTACACCGGCACTTTGGCACTTGGAACTTGGGCACTCGGGTCATCCGCAGAGTGCAGTGAACCACAAAAATGGCGCATGACCTCGCACTCTGGACTCACACGAGAGCATTGTGTCTGTGCACGGACCGCAATAAACAATATGAATTTATATGCGCTCGGAAACATTTTAATTAATCACTGGAGGGCATCAATTGCATTTTGTATGCTAATAATTTGCGCTATAAATATTCCATAACCCTTTGCGCGCCTCTCCAATCAGCATCTAAAAATCCCGCCCCGCGGAAATCATAAAGGCCTCATCTACTATTCGATTTCTTTTTACCATCCCTTTCCGCCTTTTATGGTTCGCAATTTAAAATGAATTGATATTCAATTAAGCTAAAAATTCCTCTCTCTCTCTCATGGTTTTGACATACAAAACACACACACAACCAGTAGAATGCAGCAAATAATAAATATTTATTTAGGTTTGCAGTTCATATTTTATACTATTGATGCTGTTGCGTTTGCTGTTGATTTTTTTGTAAATTGCACAACAGAAAAAGTTAAGCAAACATTGACGGAAGCGGAAAATGCTTTCGCCCTGAGCTATGGCGAATTTAAAGTGCCTTGTAAGGGGAGTATTTAAATTAGAAAAGGAAATAGGAATGGGAAATTTATATATTCGGTTATGCAAAGTTACTACATGCAAAAACAACTTGATATGAAACGATTATCGATGTGATGTTGTATGGTATAAATGCTGTCTTGACATAGGGCACCTCAATTTTACATTTTCCAAATGTAAATGTGTATTTCTTTTTCACACCATTGTAACTTTAAGCTCTATCTCGCTCCGTTTCGAATCAAAACAGTTGGAATTTCTAAAATGCGTATGCAATACCAGAAATTTACCATGCTCATATCGATTTGACCGCGACGTGTTTTTTTTTGTATATTTTGTGCGCCAAAAAATACAGATAAATTAACGAAGAATTTGTAATGCCACATAATTGCCACATAAACTCTATTCTAAAGGACACAGCCATTTCGAGAACCGTACTTAATCCGCATCTCTTTGGATATCTTTTTATTGATGAGTCCATTGGTGCGGCGGCTTGAATGTGTGAGGACTGATTTGCTTTTGGCGGGTTGCTTGATGCCCGGCTTGTGAACTAAAAAGGCATTGTCCAGGATGTGAAACTCGTAGTCCAGAACGCACATGGCGTAGGCCTGCGTCATTTTGTCACGCTGACCTTCCCAGGTCAGCCGCTCGTCGTACGGCGGATCCTCGACGGTGCCTATGAAGATCGGCTCCCACATGTTGTCGGGCTGCGAGCGGTGGCCCACATTGAAGACATTAAGGCCCTCGGAGACCACGGTGGCATTTATCCATTCCTCCAGCTTCGGTCCTCGGTGGCAAACTGCGCAGATTTCCATGTGAAATGGAACGGCTTCGCCGGATTTCAGAAGTTTTTGCAACTCCATTTTGGTGTTTGGCACTGAAACGTTGGCCATCACCTCGAAAATTCGCAGCACATGGACCACCGGCGATGTGGGCAGCTGACCTGGCCTTCCAATAACCTGTGAATGGGATTTGTTGAGAAGAGCAAAGAAAATATGTAGAAATGAGATGATTGTAAATATGTTTATTTGTTTTTTAAACGCTGTTTTTAAATATAATTTATGAAACTTTTATCTGATTTGTTACACAATTTGGTAAAGGTGGTGTTTATTTTCGAATTGTGTATTTATTTTCATGGGTGTTTCAAGTTGCCAGTGCACAGGGTGTTTCAAGAAGAGCTTGAAAAAATATCGACAGTTGAATATTTCTCGATATTTTTTCCTTCAAAGTTAAAATATCATTTTAAATTTGAAATGTATTCATTTTAAATGTATTCAAAACTTTTTGACCTCTTAAAAATAAATTAAAACCTTTACAAGAGGTAATGGTAAAATCGACTTTATAAGAACAAAAGCTCACTGGCCACTAGAACATAATTATAAGTTTGATGAGAGATCTTACAAGACGACCCAGAAAATTCAAATAATCTGGCACCAATCCGGGCGTGGGATAGAGTTCGATATCCGAGGCCAGGACGTAGTGCGTCAGCGAAGCTTTGCGCGCTATGTTGCGACCCATGTTCACCGGATAATAGAGTCCCTGCCGAGTCCTGTACAGATCCTTTCTGGCCACATTCTCATAGGGCGGTGGACCGCTGCAGTTGGCCTTCATCCCTAAAGCCGCTTTGGGCGAGAGCACCACCTGGGGCAGATGCTCCACGTCGAAATACAGATGGAAGCTGGTCAGCTCGCTAACCAAGTGCCTGCCGGGATGGCACTGCAGCAGATACAAAATGCTGTCCAGAGTGCGTTCAAAATCCGTCCCAGGCGCATAGATGGCCAGGCTCAGGGGCGATCGCCAGCGCTCCAGGAGGGGCACCACATTATCCAGATACGAGTAGTCCGCATGGCTGGAGTAGGTTACATTTGCATAGCACGAAAGCTTTCCGTGACCCGCCATTATATAGTTCTCCAGCACCCAGTAGTCCTGATAAATTCCTTTCCTCGATTCGTAAGACTTATCCTCGCAGTTTATAAACTTTTTCAGCTTAACAGCGGTAATGTTTTCTAGAGAATTGATTTTAGGTACCGTGGCCAGGATCGCTATTGCGATTAAAAAACCGAATCGTCTACCCATGTCCTAAGTCATTCGCGTAGGATATCTTTTTCCAAGTCTCCATAATCTGTTTTCAAGTATGAATTTTATTTATCTGTTAACTAGATCGTAATTTGGTTCATAATAAAGCGTTTTCGAACCCATTACTGCTGCTTAAAAGGTACAAGGATTTGTCTGACCTTTCTCTCTACTGCATGCATATCTTCATCTCTCTCGCACTCCTTTAGCTAAGTAAGTGGTTTTAAGGTCGAGGCCAATAAATAATAACAGAGTTATTGTTTTGCCAATAAAAGACACACTTGCAATAATTAATAATGGGAAAACAACAGGTTGTAATGTCTTCCGAAAAAAATTCGCTTCACAAGATTTTTTTTAAGTATAAAGAATATTGATATAAATAATCAATATTAGCTATACATAAAAAACGCTAAGTTTATCATATATTCATATCTATACCTAAAAAAAAGGTTAAATCTTTTAAGAAAGTGTAGCACCCTTTTATAATTTATAAATTTTTAAAATATTTTATGTTTAAATATAATTTTGTTTTTTTCGCTGCAAATTTAAATAACTTTTTCATATTAGAAAGCTGGTATTTTATTGCAAAACATTTTGGTCCAGTGTAAACACCTGAAGGGAAAAGAAAATCTTGCGGTTTCTGCGAAACCATTGGCCTATAAAGCCCGAAACCCTTTTGCTGGGACTTTATAATCTAATCGATTTCAGTCCGGAATGAGTGTCAATTTCTTAAAAAAAATTTGGTCCTTTCCGAGGGCCAAGTCTCAGAGAGCGTATCACGTGGTCGATGATTTTCTGAATCTGCCCGTGTTCTTTTGCAAAGCCATGGGTATAGAGCCCTTTGAAAGTGACCGAAAGTCCGGAATTTGGTTTTATGTCTATTTTGTGCTGAACTCGTTTAACACAATGGTAGTGTTTGTTACGGGACTCGTGTTTTTGGTAATCGCATTCCAAGATGGTGAACATTTCCTTGAGGGCTGCATCGTAATGAGCTACGTGATCTTTATGTTCGTCGGCATTCTTAAGCTAATCACCGTGTTGATTAAGAAGCAAAAGCTAACCCGTTTAGTTCGGCAGTTGGAGTCCTGCTTCCCGTCGCCCAGCGCAAGCGATCAGGAGCTGTATGATGTGAAGAGCTACCTAAAACGATGCAACATTATTACAAGGGGCTACGGTCGCTTCCTAACGCTTATGGCCATCTCGCACAGCCTGACTCCTATGGTCATATACTTCTTTCAGAGCTGTGTGCTCCATTTACCGGATGCGAAGCAATCCCTGCCGTATTACGACATGGCGCCTTGGAATTGGAGAGGCAGCTGGTCATTTTATCCTGCCTACCTTTTCCAGTTGATCGCCGGTTATACGGTTACATGTGGAGCCATATCCAGTGATGCCATGATTTTTGCTGTAGCCTTTCAGGTTCTTATGCACTACGACAGACTAGCTAAGGCTCTCAGGGAGTTCCAAATTCGGAACAATAACCAATCCGATGGGGCCAATGAGGATCTGAAAGCGCTGCAATCCCTGATCGCCTACCACATAGATATTCTGCGGTTGGCTAGAACATTATTAATTTAATTAATTGAGTTCATTTAATTGAGTTTCCTTTCAGACTCACCGACTTGATGAACGAGGTCTTTGGAGTTCCCTTGCTTTTAAACTTTATGGCCTCTTCAGTGCTTGTTTGCCTGGTTGGGTTTCAATTGACTTTTATTCTTAGTGACTATTATTTTTTTAAGCAGGTGCTATTCCTAGTTGCGGGATTGGTGGAGATATATCTCCTCTGCTCCTTTAGCCAGATGCTGATCAATGCGGTCTGCTAAGTATACACCTGCCTAAAATCTATCCAACTCACTAGGTAATTTCAGAGTGAGGATGTCAGTACTGCGGCCTACGATATGAGTTGGACTGAGGCCGACACACGATGCCGAAAAATGTTAATTATCTTATTAATGCGAGCCCAAAAGCCAGTTTGCTTGAAGGCAACCATAGTCCTGGACTTATCCATGGAGACTATGAGCATCGTAAGTACCACAGATTGTTAGTGGTTTTAATTGTTAAAATTATTGTATTGCCTTGTAGTTTCTTGGCACGTCTTACAAGTTCTTCTGCGCTATTAAAACAATGTATGAGTAAAAACCTAAAATATATCACTATTACCTAATCAAATGCAGAAGGAAACTATAATATAATTATGACACTGCAAAAGCTAAACCCTTAGAAAACAGTTTTCAAATGTTAAAACAAAACAAAGCACGAAAATTTACTCATTCGGATTAATATTACTAATCAACTATGTTACTATTACTCAATGAAATGTAGAAGTACACTATAATATAATCATAATCAATAACGCTTACACCTACCTGTTACACAATTTGTATCTAGTGACAACCTCCCAATGACAACAATTCTGATATCAACATAATATATACATTTTTAGCTCGTTAAGAGGCTTGTATTAAATATGTTGGTTAGTGCAGAAAACTTTCCTTTAACGTTTATTCAATTAAAAGCTTTAAGAATCATTAAAAGCGAAATTAAGCCAACATTTCCCTAAAGACTTCTCCACCACCAATTGAAATGAAAGCCCAACGAAAGGTAATCTCTTTCAAATGGGGTTTATTATTGATTAGCAGACATTTTAATATGCAGCCTGCGCAAATAAACAATTAATACGGAAAATTAATGTACATTGTTCATTGTTATTCATTGTAAAAGGTAAATCCTCAAACCCGCCCCAAAACCAGCCACTTCACAGAAGGCGTGGACAACCAATTTTAATTATGCGCCAGTTTTGGCTTCTATTTGGGCGCGTGATGGGGGTGCTGTGTATATAGATTATGTATTTGTATGTATATTGAAATATTAGTAATTACGAGTTGAAAATTCATGAAAATACAATTTGCGATTATTGTTATTAGTGTCAGGCAACAGGCAGGGCGCCTCCGATGGGAATCCCCCCTGCAAACTTTTGCCAATGGCTGGCAAAGTTCTCCGTGTGCGGCGGGCGGTAATCGAAGGGGAAAAGCGAAGGACGAAGGACGAGGGACAAAGGACGCAGGACGGCGACAGCAGCTGAAAAATTTATAAATTCAATAGCACCTAATTAAAATTAAATCTGAAAGCTTTCTGTATCGACGATGGAGCACGGCTTAGGCAGACACCGCTGGAAAAGCAACAGCTACAGGATACAACACAACAGAGCAGAAGGAGAGCTGGCCAAGGATACACGGCAGGATATGCACGGTAAATGCTGTAGCCGGAAATGAACACGTGCTGATGTGTGCCAGTTGTGCACTTGGCAAAATACCTTAGACTATTAAAAAACAAAAAACTCCGATATGGCTAAAATTGTTTATTTTTTTTGGTATTGGGATTAATAATTACCGAATATAATTCTACAAATAAATTGTTAATTGCAAGTACAGTTTTTAGCAATAAGTGTTAAAACATTTATTAAAAAGTTCTGAGCAAATGATAAAGTTCAAACAGTACTGCTTTGCTGCATGCATATCTCCATATCAGTGCTGCCATTTTGTAATCTTTCCGGACAGATCTGTCCCTTTTTTAACGACTTTATCCGGAAAAAAATTCAAACATCCCCTATCCGGAAATCTGTCCGTTTTTCAAAGATAAGGTTTTGAGTGTTATTTTTGCTAGTCGAAAGTGTATAAACCTGCTTTTATATGCTAACACGCCGTTTTAACCATTATTCTTATAGTTCGGCACTTTAAAAATAATTATTTTTACAAATTATCAAAGAGATGTAATGCAGTCGATGGACTTTCTTTATAGTACGATTTTTTCTGTAGCAAAAAAAAGAGGAAAACACTTTAAAAAGTTCTCAATTTTTACTCTCAGCCTTTTTGTCAGAAAAAAATTTCATATTTGAACGACTCTTATTCGGGTTTGACGCAGATATTGAATTTTTTTGTATTACCAATATAGTTACTTGAAATGCTTTTATTATTTTAATCATTTTAGATTATTACGTATACGCACAAAAATTGACCATGGTATGATCAAACGAAGAAGGTTGTGAGTCGGGCGCAATAGATCATTACATAATTGAATTTAATATAAAATCCATTTATATTAAGTAAATATATCACCCTTTGGTAAAAACAGAAAAATGGAGGCGCATTTACTTTTGTCCTTTTTTTTGTCCTTTTTTAAATTTTTTTGTCCTCTTTTTCCCTGTTTTTTTTTGGCTTTTCTGTCCGGTTTTTCAAGCTGAGTGATGGCAGCACTGCTCCATATCCCTTGCACTTCCTTTAACTGAGTAACGGCTATTTGATAGTCAAGGTACTCGGCTATAGTGTTCTTTCTTGTTTAAAATTATATTTTGCACCTTTGATTGAAGGTTTGGATTGGTAATAATAACAACTTCCGTAATTTGGATAGATACAAATTATAAATCCAAATTATAGCAAAAATAAGAGCAAGTAAGTTAAATAGTAAAATACAATGTTTATTTTTGGCAGTGTGTGTGCGCGGCATGGAAAACTTTACCAACTGAAACGTTCTGTGTGTTTATTTATGAGCCGGCGCTTGTTTGCCCAGCCAACTCGACGTCGCCGTGGGTGGCTGTGGGCCATATTAATTATTGAAAGATTTGATATCGGCTTAAAGTTACGTTCGCCGTCTGTTGCTCTTATTGTTCCGGCTTGCTGCACCGGCTTCACCTGCTGGATCTCTTACTGCCACGGCCACCCATCCTTCCCTGGAAACTTAACTCACTTGTCGCATGCATCATCATCAAGGCAGTGCCAAATCTAATTTACCCTGTCTACCCTGGCCCCTCAACTTTATTCCTTTCCCCGCTCAACTTCTACCGAGCTGGCTGCACTTAGGTCCTTCATCCGGGCGCCTGGAAATGAACCAATAAATCAGTTTATAATAGCAAAAAGAAAAAAAAATAGGTCAGAACTACATCAAAGTTAGGTGCAACTTTTGATGCAGGGCGGATCAATGGTCCCGAGAGAAAGTTGAAAGTGTGTTTTTCCCCAAGAAATTATATTTACCTGTGCGTTGGACAGAAATATGTCAGGTGAAAAGGAAGGAGATGATGCAAGAATCAAATGGGTAGATGGATATTGAAGAGTTTCAAGGGAAATGCCAGCTGAAAAAGGAGAATAGTTGGTAATCGAAATATGAACTAGTTTCATGGGCCTGAAATTATTTATAATTTTTTTACCTCAATGCTGCCGAATTTAGAAAAAAAAATAATTGTGAGAAGTGATAAATGCAGAAATGAAACTAACAAAGATAAAGTACTTTTAAATTTGTCTATGGTTTTATAGAACTTGGTTTGACTATTTTGTATTTGGTGCTTTAGCCGGAAAAAATTTGAAACCTTTTGGGCCCAAAAATCGGTCCATTTTGTTTTAATATTATTTCATCAGCAAAAATGTTAAATTTAATTTATACAAACTTTATGGTTATCCTTCTTGAATGACCAATTAATATGCGTTTTAAGATATTCAATAAACTAAACAAACAATATTTGATTCTTAAAAGTCTGCTTAAATTACCATCTACAGAGAAAGTTACCTGACACGCATAAAATTGAATTGATGTCCATATATTTCTACAGGTGAATATAACAACGAATATTTTAACAAGGATTGAAGTTTATTCACTTGCTTACATGTGCCCAATTGATTTTCTACGCAAAACAATTTTCAGTTCAAATGTCTTTGCTACGGATGGAGTTTCAATTGAAATGAAATTTAGTCTGTTGACGAGTATGGTTCATAATTTAATTTCTGTGTTAGCATTTAACATTCCGAAAGAGCCGATTGTTTTGGTCCAGATTTTGTCCGATTCACTGCTAATCCTCGAGGACACACAAACTGACCGGAAGCTTAGTTTAAGGAGCTTCCCAAGTGCTTTCACGAATTTTGTATTTTATTTAAGGCCGGCATATGGCAGATGACATTAAATGTGGCCCTCAGTCCGCCTGTCGACACCAGCCAACGTCAACATTCACATCCAGGACAATGCAAATGAGGCAGAAGGCGGGGTTGGGCGGGTGCAGGGGGCGTGGTCGGGTCGAGAGTCAGAGCTACGCTGCATATTTTAACATTTCCGGTTTGATTTCACATTCCAAACAAAATGGCCGGCAGACGTGCTTCCGCCATCAGCTGCACGCACCGCACCTGGACCAGAACCAAAACCGGGACCAAAAATCCGGACCCGGGTCTGGTCAGATCCATATGCACATGGCTGACAGGTGCACTGAAAAAAATGTGAATAAGTGTCAAATATAAATAATGCTTGCATTCATATTTTTATTCAAAATAATATCCAAAGCTGCAATCGAAATCTACACTTTAATATATTAGGAAAATTTAACAATATTTATTTTATAGAAATCATATTTATTGCCATTATTTAATTTAAATATTGTAGATTTATTTCTGAAAATATTAATGTTTGTTGTTGTGTGTAAATTGAAAGAAAGAACCGCTATTAAAAATTATTATTATTTTCAATATTGAGTTTGATTAATACTGAGATAAATTGAAAAATGTCGCCACTTTTATTCTTTAATATTTAGAAAATTTATATATTTATTGCCATTATTTTATTTAAATATTATATTTCTAAAATGATTTATATTGGTTGTTGTGTGTAAATTTAAAGAAAGAACACATTTTATAAATTATTATTACATTTGTTTTTAATATTTAGTATGATTGCGAACCAAAATCGAGCATTTATAACTACTAAAATACCAATCGAAAACAATCTTTAATTTTTCTCAATGTCCTTAGCTTAGTTCTCTAAACTGGGGCGTTGCTCAATCGACAAATTTATTGTAAGCCAATTGATTAGATCACATGTCCTTTCCATCATAACAGGCTTATGTTGCATAGAGAGATAAAAAAGCTGAAAAACAGAGACCGAACGGCGAAGAGATTGCATGAATGAACCCCTATAATCATATTCGATGCCAGTATATAGTTTTAGGCCCGATTCCCTCGATTCCCGGCCGCTCGCAACGGGTATAACATTTAACTCTTTAATCTTTTTGATGGGCGAATCGCCGGGCAGGGGCACATAAAAAATTTACCAGTTGATTTTATGCTGGATTAAGCTTAAACTTTATACTAAAAGGAACTAAGCAAGCGTAAATGGAGTTTTTCCCCTTTTCTTTGGCCCTCGAAGCCGGCCGCTGTTGTTTCCAGTCCCTTTCCTTGTTAAAATAGCTTTAGTGCGGTCTTTTGCCTTCATCTGGTCTGGGTCCTTTTTCCACATCCTGGCCTCCTGCATGTGTATGTGGGGGGGATGAAGCTCTTAAGCTACGACTGACTGATTCCGGCACATTTCGGATGGGATGTCGAAAAATATTTGCTGTGACAGTTTTTGGCCCGAAGTCTCCTCTGCGCTTTTTTCCGCCCCGTTTTTTCCAGCTTAGGGGGTTGCAGTTCGGCCTACCGCATCTCCAGACCATAATTCGCATCGAAAACCCATCAAGTAAATTTTTGAAAAAGGTAGAGAAAAGGGGAAAAAATGGTGGCCGAAGGTTTGGCTTTGGTGCTTTGACGAAGGCAATTTTGTGTTCAGGTAATAGCTCTATTATATAATTATTGTACCATTATTGTCTGCGGTTTGGTCTGCTGCACACGCACTCGATAGATATGTATGTAGTATATATAAATCGGGGGTGCATGGTCAGTAGAGAAATTCATAGAGCAGGGAAATTGTATATGGTATATCGATAGCGATATTAAAGAAATATATTCTTGAATACCTTGCAAATAAGAAAAAGAATATATTTAACTTATATTAAATTCCCAACATGGAAATCTTTACAGGTAACACACTAGAACGTGAGGACTAAAATCCCAGCGAATATGCACTATTTTTGCCGTCCCTAAAAGAGAGTGCTTTGACCTGATGTACTGGCCAACTTCAGATTGGTTGGAGGTATACGTATTAATATTCTCTCGCCGGTCTGTCGAACGTTGAAAAGGCAATAAAAATTTGTGTCATTCAACTGCGATGACAACGATGAATCGAACTGTGAGTTCACCCATCCAACCAAAAGCCCACCCTTCGTCCTTTTTCCACGTCGATTTATTCCGGGCACTATCGATATGCCTTGACAGAATCCAATTCCATTTCAATTGACCGGGCAATGCATATATAATACTGTGTATATATGATTTGCCGCCCATCAACATCCAGGGAGTCCGTACCGTAAGTGTTGACATTATTTATTATGTAGCCGCTGCATATGATTGGCTTTTTGTATTTCTCTGCCTTTGCATTTTACGTATCCATCACTGATGTACATGAAGCTGCACATAAGTATGTAAATTACTTTATACCTTTTTTATACAGAAAAATAATTATCGCCCATTTGTTTCTATTCATCCTGACGGAAAGAATTATTAAAGTTTTCCCTTTTCAGTGCCTGAAGTAATTAATAAAATATTTTTGTATTATTAGTGAGAATATTTATTTTTAAATTCTTTAAATAAATATTTCATGTTTTGGCTTGACTTGTTTTCTGTTTTATGACATAAAATCCCATTTCATCAAAATTGTGTGGTACTAATCTTCTTTCTTTATCCAAGAAAACGTTAATGACGTAGTATAATATAAAATTGATTGCATTAAAGTTTTTCTTGCTACTTTCTCTAAAGTTTTTTTCGCTTTCCCGTTAAAAGATCAAAATCAAGAGAACTTTTCCGAATTTTCCGACAAATTAAACTTAAATTTTCTCCCCCATTAATCTTGATAATCAATGGTTCATATCTGTCTGTAAATATTGAATAATAATTGTTAAAGGATGTCTGGTTTCTGTTCGCTGCGGTTCCTGCCGCTGTCGTTGTACTTTTATTATAGAAATGATCTCGCAGCGGGTCCAGCTGTGGGCGGTTAATGAAACCATAGCAAATAAATCAATAATTTTTACTCTTTTGTGAATTGCCCGCGGCTACTTTGTGTTTGTCTCTGAATTCCTCTGTATCCCCCGTTCCTTCGGTCTGCCTGGAGAACAAAAAAGCAAATATATGTATGAATGTATATTTTTTTATGTATTAAAAGAGCCGAGCCAAAGAAAGAAGAACACATTTTATTTGGCTTGTTGTGGTTTTGGCTGCGAGCGGAGTCGAAGCGGAGGCTACAGATCCATGACTCTAGGGGCCAGTTAAGCACTCAAAGAAAAAAAGTTAACTTATTTAAAAAATAACAAAAAATCTATCCTTTTACCATATACAGATTTTATTATTTATCACGTTCTTCCCAAACGATTTCATAACATTTTTATTTTAAACGTTTTTGATTTCCGAGTCTAAACAAATTTTCATCGAAATTATCTGTTATCTTTAAGTTAAATATTAAATATGGACATATTTATAATATTTTTTATTTTTAAAAAGATAATAAGCTTATCAAGCTTGTTATATTCCAAGATCAACGTGGACGAATGTCTTTTATTTTCTCAGTATGGCCCGATGGGCCTATTTGTTGTTGGCAGCGGTTTTTGTGGTTTTCATCCTTTTCAGCCTGCCGAGAGAATGTCCTGGCTTGGCCTCTTCTGTACTGTTTGGTTCTGTTCTGTTCTGGTCCTCTCCTTTTTGGTCTGGTCGGCAATGGTATGCTACTTTCTTTAACCGAAAATGTGACGAAGGCACTGACTGTATTCCACCATCTCATGGATAGGGGCACCCATACTGCCACACACACATGTGTGTGTAAGTAGACTCATTGCCATGTTATCCGCTTTCCTTCATTATTTTGGCTCGTTTCTTGTAGTAGCCGCATAAATTGGTTGGCAAACTAATTGAAAATGGTTCTTGCCCCTCTGTCACCCACACCAGCTTACATATTCAATAAGCTGGATGTGCGAGTCTGAGTGTGTGTGTGTGCAATCTAAACGCTAATTAAATGATTCAATGATTCCCTTTCCGCCCGCCTGGCCCCTTTGGTCCTCCCCTCGCTGGCTACTTTACCTTAATTTCTTTTTATTGTTTTTCGCATGTTCTTTCAATTGCTTTTATGTGAGCGTCAGTTGGGGTGTTAGGGGGTACATATGTGTGTGTGTGTGTAGTCCAAGTCCAAGTCCAAGTAACTCCTTCAAGTGAGCTGACAAGTGCCAGGGGGGCCGAACTCCCTTCCACACTCCGTCCCGCATTTTCTCTGTGTGTATTTGCGGGTTAATTGAATTTTATGTGTTGGTCGCCAATCCTTAAGATTGTCTTCCCCCCAAAACCCCCCTCCCCCACTGATTTCAGCTATGGTCGGTCTCGACTTTGGAAATTAATTTCCTTATATTGACTTTTTTCTTTCTGCTCCACATTGCTCCTCTGCCCTTTCTGCACTCCCTCAATTTCCGTTGCTGTCTGTAGAATTTCTTTGGAATTTTTTCGTTCCTGCTTTTTTGGGATTCCTTGGATTTATTGCCTCTGTGGTATATAGAAATTCTTAGGCTGACTAATGAGAAAATTATAACCAGCCACTGGGGTACTTAAGAATCTCTCCCTACACTCAAAAGCTCTCCATCTTAGTCCTCCCCACAAACCCTGCCCTGATTTCTCCTATCTGAAAAAGAATAGTTTACACTTTGCAAATAGTTTAGGACTAGTAAATAAGACATGGGGGAATAGCTAGATTCTAAAAATTGTGCTGGCTTATATTGTTTATAGGATAAGTATTTGTTTATCACGTCTACTATAATTTTTAATTTATTAATAATTTTATTTCTGGTATTAGCAATTAGTAATTTGTGAAGTTTGGCTTTTTTTAGTGTCTGCATAGCTTTAGAGATTTTTTTATAAGGAAAATAGTGTACTATAAATATATATGTGAAAGACCTTTACAAAATACCATCTTTTATTTTTTAATTATTAGAATTAGAGGTAAGAAAGTTAGGCAAAATAGCATAATATTATCCCTTGGAATGAAATAATACAAAAAAAATGGTATCAAAATCATTAATAATACTTTTTGAAAACTGCTCAAACTTTGACGTTGATGCTCACCCCCTTTTTCTGAGTGCACTCCATCTAATGCTTCACTTGATGTTAATGGATTCGCACTTGCAATGAACCACAAACATATGCAAATGTCTCGAGCACCTGCTAACAACATTAACTAGCAGGGAGTCCACACATTCCCAAAACCCCCCTCAACCCCACCCCCTCCACCCATTGCCTTTAAGTATACTCATCATTTTCAGGCCTGCTCCAACACTCGCACTCCATCAATAATTATATGCTGCATACATTTAGGCGCCGCTTTTCCAGCCCACACCTCCCCGTTCATCATCGCCTCGTTTCACTGTGCAAATGTTTGTGCAGCACTCGAAATGTGTGTTGCAGACGCAGTGCAGCAGGAGCGGGAGGAATGGGGAAGTTTTTGGGCGGAGGCGGTGGTTTTTTGGAGGGAAACGTCGCCATCACCAACGTGGCAAAAATAAGACGGTTAACATTTTTGAGTGCGTGGTTGCAATTGGGGCTGCCTCAGATGGTTTGATGTGGGCTGGAAAATCCTGAAAACGGTGGGTGGGAGTGTGAGTTTCGGGTGGCGAAAAGGTGGAAATATGGGCGGGGGCCTGCTGGATTCCTGTCGAGTGTGTTTTGAGGCTTTGCTTTGCTCTTTGCCGACTGCACTTAAATATTTTGCATATGCGTAAAGTGGAGCATCAGGGACTACGACGACGGCAAACACTTTGTTGCAGCCAGGACCTACACGGATTTCTTTGTACCGCCGCTGCAGAACTCCTTATACCAATTTGTAGGACTCAAAGCGAGCTCAGGAGATTGCCTCGTATCCTGGTAGTTAGTCAGCCGATGCAGGTAATTGAGGTATTTCGGAAAAAATCGAGGAAACTCAAAGTGGGAATATAGTTTTTCGGTTCGATTTCGATTTAAATTTTTTATTAAATATATAATATTAAATGTAAAATATTTATATGATATCCCATAAATTGATTTAAGATTTAACTCATTAACTCTTAAACAAAATTTATTAATACAATAATTTTTCAATTTTTTCTTTCATTCTTAAAATTTAAAATAAAATAAAGACTGGCACTTCATAATACTTTTTCAGACTTCTTAGTGCTAAGTTCTAATAATAAGGTTAGCTCATATTTATTGTAAGACATTTTCACAATTTAATAAACAAAGGTATTAAGTCTCTGCCATTCTATTATGAATATTGAATAAAAATTCCTTTTGACTAGCTGCCCCAGTTCCTACATAAATTGAGTTTGAAGCGTCTCAGTTGATTCATTCTATTCGATCCCGTTGGTTAATTGCATTTCGCTCATTGGCTTTGAAGTGGGGAGATATTACCACATGGCCGCAATTCAATTATTTTATTAGAGAAAAAGGGGCCTAAGCAGAAGTAATTGCTTTGATTGCCAGCGGCACTAACCGCAAGGCGAGCAGTCAAGGCTGCTTTTCCACCGCCCAGTCACCCACAAGAAACACCGCCCCTCGCCGAGAGTCACCCCCTCGACCAGAAACCGCAACTATGATAAGGATAAAAGGTCGGGGCGGGTATCGGAGTGGTGGACTGATAGCAAAAATGCGTTTTAAATATGAGATGTGGTGGGCGTGGGGACTTTCGAGCGAGCTGCAAGGACAATAACCGACAAAAGGCCTTGGGTTCCCGGGCTGCTCGCTCCCTCTCGATTCTAAAATTTAACCGCTACGCTGATGGCAGCAATTAAACAGAAAATGCCAGGCCGAGAAAATGCTCAAGAATTTGTGGTACAAAAATTCAATTAATTTTTGCCCCTACACACAATGGGAGTGGGGTTGTTGGGAATAATAGGGTGTACATATTTTCGGGGGATACGTTGTCTTGTTGTTGGGTGGTTAGCGGTTAGCAAAACTATAATAAATTATTCTACGACATTTTCGCCCTTGATTAGCATGGGCACCAGCAGCTCGATTCCAAAATAAAATAAATTACTTGCCAGAGACTCTTCCGGAATGGTGGGTGGTGCAATCGACCAAATTAGTGGCCACATTCTGCAGGGAGCTTTGCAAAAAATATATATGGGCACTTCCAAAAAAAAGTCCACCAAGCCTAAAACCTTGAAACTTGAATAAAACATATTTCCACATGATTTTGCCCCGATATTAGTTTCTAATTAGTTGGATACTGAGCTTAACTACAAATTTGGAGTATAGTTTGATTATTTTTATGACAAACCCCACCAATATACGCAAAAATCAGTTTTTGGCTATTTTTTTGTTATTTTTTGGACCTGTCTTCTGTTGTAAATTTATCCTATAGGAATGCTAATATGTGACATTTTTCTGTACTGAATGCTTCATTCACATGCTAAACTATTAAGTTAAAAGCAAAACATCCAGCAATTGAGAGATAGAGGTAAAGAAACCCGCTTTACAAAACAGTCGGAAAAAATGTCCCGAGCGACATGTCCCGAGCGAATGTGGTTGAAACTGCATAAAAAAAAAACGGCAAGGAATTTTTGAGTAAAACCAAAAGCATTTCACAGCGACATGTTTGAACAACATTCTAAAAAAAAATCGCATTCAAATATTCCATCAGAATTTGCTAATTTCTGGTGTTGTATGAACTTCCCCGAAATCCACTTCTATTTTTGTCCCGAGCGAATACGGCAGTTTTTTACCGATATCTTAAAAACTAAAAGTGGTACAAAATTAAGCTTTTTACCAAAAATAGAGCTTGGGAAGAGTGAAAAGAAAAGCCCATAATTAAAATTAAAATCCATTGTTTTACAATTTTTTTTCAACTTTAAAGGTGTGCAAATGTCCCGAGCGACATTTTGGAAGTGCCCATATATCACATCATCGAACAACTTTCCCTAGTGTTGAAGCTAAAAAATTAAGTTATCAACTTTGTGGCGTGTGTGTAAAGAGATATATGTAGAAAGCTCGAACCTAAATTGGTTCATTGTGTTACACAATTATGCTGGAAGCCAATAAGAGTTCAGGGTGGCTGGGTGGTTTTAGGGGAGGTTCCACACAAGTTCGTTGCTTGGCTGCAATTTTGCCATTGATCAAATTATTTGACTTTCATTTCGTAATTAGTTGGAGCTTTATGTTTTCATTAGTAAAGCATTTGATATCGACGATGAGTGAGTGACAGGAATTTTCTGGCTTGCGGTACACAGATACTTTTTAAATTTTACAAAAGTTTGACTATGAGTGGGAAAAATAAAAAACTCTATTTTGTCATAGAAATATCTAGATGATATATAAAAACTGGAAATAGCTTACTTGTTTTTTATTGTTCTTGTTAAAGTTTTAAAAAACATAAAAAATGCAAATACCACATTTCAAGGACTTCCTTAACAAAAAGTATAGCAAATAAATTAACTAAATTGAGTAATCCGAATTAAGTTTATGCCAACATAAGACTTCCTTTTTGCGCTGTTCCCGAGATTTATTTAAATTGACAAAAAGAGGCCATTTTCAATTTACTCTTGTAGAAACCGATTTCTCAGTGCCTGTATAATTTATTTGATTTGTGGGCAATATCGACGGCAATTAAGATAGCAAAAATGTGCAAAAAAATCTAAACGAATTTAAATTGAACTTTTATTATGCCCTCCTTTTTGCTCTCTTCTATTTTATCTATGCTCCGAGGTAGACAACAATAAATTCTTCTAAATAAATGTGTGGGTTCTGTTTGGAAATAAAAAATGAAATGAGCAGGACAGAGATGAGAACATTTCCTTGGCGGTCGAGTCAGCAAAGCTTAAATTGCCTACGCAGGCAGATACAAAAAAAACATAAGGAATGGAAGAATTTAAAGGACGTGGGGTATAGCCTATTTACCATTAAAACAAACACACGCACACACACAGAAAGCAACAACAATTCACGATGCATAAAAAATGGGCATACCATAGAGGCATTGCCAAATTCTTTTGACACTTATCCCTTGCCTCCCTTTACTCTCCTTTTGTTCTACACCTTAAATAAAATTATTAGTATTACATTTTAAATGGTTAAATAGATTATAAAAATTGTACTTCTTTAATATATACATATAAAATGTAGGACTTTCATTTTAATTGTTTATTATTAATATTTATTTTAATATTTATTTATTATTTCCATTTTATAAAAAAAACTTGGGGACATAAAAAAAAACTTTTAGAACGAAATTTAATTCAATAAAATTTTATTTGTTTTAAAACACAATTATATTTGTTTTAAAACACAAATAGGTTATAGAAATTCAACATACATATTGGAGATATTTTTTTTAATTTCTTTAAAATTTCTCATTTTAATTTCTTAAAGAAAACTAAATTTTTTCTTTGAGTGTCGGCAAAAGTATGGCTGTGTGAGTCTATCTAGGCCCCTTGTCACCTGTCTCGCTTGCACAGTCTCGGGATTCCTTCATTATTATTATTATTATTTTTATTTTGTTTTATATTTGTGTATCGTGCATGTGGGCTGGGTCTTTTTGGGGGGCATTTTCGCTTCTTGATTTTTATTGTGGAAATGCGAACGTCGGCCTTTTTTTTTAAAGCCACCACAGCACCCACTCCCACACACAAACTCACACTTAGGGCCGGGAAGGATTCTAAGCTTGGGTGTGTGTGTGTAAGAGTGCGAGTGTGTGTTTTGTTTGTACGTGTAGCCCAACACTTACACGAAAATGATGAATGATTTTATGGTTTGCTTGACCTGAATTTTATAGTATGCATGCATGGCCCCCCAAAGCCGCCCACCTCCCCTCATTCGACCAGCCCATTGCGAGTGGAAAATTTTATGTTTGCATAAGAAATTGGATTTTTGCATTAGTTATGGAAATGAGAAAACTTCAACTTGATTTGTTTTTCACTGGTTCACTCGTTTCGCTCAGCTCCTCTCCCTTCTCTTCACTTCTCTTCCTCTTCCTTTCGAATTTTCTTCATTTTTTCTGTGAGTGTGTGTGCTGGTCAGAAGAAAACGGTTTTTGGCAACTCTCGGAAAACTGTTTGAATTTCCTTCATTCATTTTGGTTTTTCGCTTCGTATTTTTCCTTGTTGTTGGCGTCCATTGGTTTTCGGTTTTGTGCATTTGCTCTTTGGGCTTTTGCGGTCCATGGAAATGCAAGAAAAAAGAAAAAATACAGCATTCAGATATGGAGAAGGAGGGAAATATACTCTTGCCTAATGCTTATTAGATTTGGCTCATGAATCAACCCAATTTCAGAGTGGAAATGGAAATGGAAGGAGCCCTCGGTGAGCTTACATCTAGAGTATCTGTGAGCTTTTGTCTGTGGCTGTGTGTCTGTGTGTTTGAATTGCAGTTGCACTTGCAGTTGCATATTAAGTATACGCCAAGTGGTCGGAAAGAATGAAGCACTCACCGGCGGCAGCTGCATCAACGTTGCCTCGTTCAATATTTCGCAATATGCCAAAACAATCGACAATGTTTGCCCCACCCACAAACAGAAACAAAATTTGAAAAACAGCTGAAGATCGTTGAATTATGTATACCCTTAAGACACATTTAATAAATTTTTGTTATCAAAAGCATATAAAACTAAAAGTTTAATATTTTTACAAAATAATAGGTAGAGTATTACATACTTTCTGTTTATTTTGTAGATTTAAATAAATCTTATGTAAATTACTATATATTTTTTTTTAAACTAGAGTATTTCGCGAAGGACTATCCAGTCAAACAACGAACACATCTCATATAAAACTGAGTTTGCTTATATGTGCAGATATATATTGTGCTTTATAGAAAAAACTTTTGCTCCGAGAAGCAATAAAGCAGTTGAATGCAGCGCCCTCGAGTGTATGTGGTGGTCCCCGGTGAAAATTGAGGTGGAATGTGGGTTTACGGATTGCTACTACGACTTCAACTGGGGCTAAGACAAGGTTCAATAAACAGACACTTTCCCTCGGGCCAGCTGAACATAAGACAGTTGATGTCTGAGACCACTGAGTTTGACCGATTATAGCACCAAAACGAATTGCTACACAGAAATGGCCAAGAAATTCTTTTACGGATTTTTAACTGTTTGGGATGCTGGCACGACTTGGGGATACCTTAAAATTTAATAAATAAAAATGCTGTTCCATTAAGTTTTAATACTAATTATTGAAATAAAGTATAAGATTTTTCATTCATCATTCCATTTTTGCTGCTAGATAATTTCAAATATTCCTTCTGTTTGTATGGCGTTCTAAGTTTTATATAAGTTTTCTTTAAAAAAATATTTGCACATATCCAACTCAGATTTTCACCCTCCCAAAACTGTATGAGGACCTCACTCCAGTCCTTATTTCTGCTGAGGATGCCTGATGCCCTGGCTCTGTTTTAATAATGGCAACTTTTTTAATTATTTGCTTGAAACGCTTGTCGATTTGTTGGCTGCTGCCGGTTGATTTGTTGGCCTTGTTGTTGTGCCCGATGGTGCCAAACTATGGCGGCAATATGTGCCAACAGTTGAATAATCTGTCAATAAGCTTTTGTCATCGCTTGGGGTCCTGGCTTCCCGGTTTCCCTGTTTCCAGGGTTTCTGGCTTTTTGCGAGAAGGACAACAGCGGCAACTGCTGCTGCCGCTCCAACTCCTGATGCTGCCGCAAACAAACATTTTTCTATTGGTTTGCCAGCGGAGCCCCGGGGGTGACCCTCAGATGGATTTTCCGGGGGGCGGGGCAGGGAAGTGAGTGGAAGTTTTCCCATATATATTGCGTCTTGGGGGCCACTCGCTCTTTTTTCTCCGTTCGGTTTGGCGGTTGGCGAAAAAAAAACTTTTTAATAAAGGTCGATTGCTGCATGTCAATTTGCCACCTCTTCAACTCAGCCCTCCAAGTTTTCGCCACCCCCAAAACCTCCCACCATTTTGCTCCTTCTTCTTTTTTGCGATTAGCTTTGGCAATAGTTCTGGCACTGCATGCGCATCCGGTGCCTGCTCCTTGTCTTTGAGTTTCCGTTTTATCACTTATTACTTCCGTTTCGACACTTTGGCACAAGGTGCTTGGCTCCTTGAGCTTAATGCCGTGTCACCTTTTGAATTTTAATTTATTTCCCTCCCTTCGCGTAATGAGCTGCAATTGCAATTGCAATTTCGACCCGGCTTTCTTTCTTTCTTTCTTTTTTTTTTACCCCGGGAATTAGCATTTATATGAGCAACTTTTCATTCGTCTAATTGCTAAGCTAGATGGCCGAAATAAATCTTAACCCTGGCTAAAACCACTCGAACAAGTTGGCCGGCCAATCTCAAGGCTCTTGAGAGCGTGGTGGGTGGTTGGGCTGCTTGGGCTGGGGGGTTTCAGGTGCAACGGAGGTGGGCGATAAAATATACATAAATAACCTTTATTACACATGCTGACGACGCTTGAGTGCTCGAACTTTTTCAAGTCCACTTTGCCCAGTTGTTTCTCGAGTAGTTTTTCGGTGGTGCCTTTGTTGCCGTTGCTACCAAATACGAAGCACCACCCAACCACCCACAAGCCGACTTCTAGCCACGTGCAAAAAAGAAAACTCCTTTTATTATAGGCCAAAACGGTAAACGAAAGTCGATGGTTGAAGCATATATAATTTAAGGAGAGAGGTTAAAGAAATTGAACTTTCTTTGATGTCTGGGCTGGAACAATAGAGAAACAATAGGAAAATAATTTAACTGTTTTATAAATAAGAAGTACATGAAATATTTAGCACCGTTTTCTTGTGGTCATAATATTGTTAAAATATTTTGTATACCCAGAAAAGGTTTATAAGTTTACAGTTTAAAATATTTCATAAAAAGGATGGAAATATCCGGAAATGTGGAAAATACAAAAATAATAAATTCTGTCATGGATTTTTAATTTACTTAAAGACGACCGTGTCTAAAAGACAGAGCCAATATTACATAACGTTGTATAGCCAAGCCACCGTGAGATAACCCGATTTTACCGGCCTTCCTTCTGCGTCTTGGAAATGGAAATGGATTTGGTCAAAGACGAAGATAAGGCACTCTGTCCTGGGTATTTGCAGACCGTGCAACCAATTTGAGTTAATTAAACCACGCAAATCCTAATGTGACCTAATTGGGTTTAGTTCGCTACAGATTGGCAGATGTCCCACGAGAGGGAGTGAATGGACAGGAATGAAATGGGAGGAGCTGGCCTAAACACTTCCTTCGCACTTCGAGGGCTCCTCCTTCTCCATTTACACTCATTTCGGACATTCTTTCTGGCTGGGCTTTATGTACAGCTCCTTGCCTGTTTCTATTCCCTGATTTCTCTTCAGGATTTCCTCTACACTTCGGCGAATAAATATATGTATCGGGAAAAATATATGTATGTGGCAAAAGTTTGAGTAAAATCCAATTAAGCAATTAAATATAAAGATTGTTTTAATACTGTTGAACAAATATTATTTTTATGTTTTTTTAAATTTTTTTTACTCGTAGGATTATATATTAAGGTCTATAATACTCCTTTACCTTTATGGTAAACTTAAGTGTGTATAAAAAAGACATTTTTTTAGTGTATTCCCCCGGCTTTTCCATTCATAGTTATGACCCTTTGAGATGTGTGCTGGTGTCCAAGGGCTGCTTGTTGCATCCGCGAATGCCATGAGCTGCTTATTCCTAACCCGACCCCGACCTGCCCCGCCCCCTCTTCGCTGACCGACTTCAGTTGTCCTGTCCGCATTTTGAGTTGTCCTGCCAGGACAACAGTCTCGTGTTCATCCCCGTCCGCCGGTCGTTTCCTTTTCGCCGCGCCCCTAATCCTACAAGCAACTATAAGCCTTGGTAATTATCTGCAAAGTGACCATTAGGCGATTAGTTGATGCTGCCTCGTTGCCTCGCCCTGCCTGCTTACTTCCACCTCTGGTTCTCAATTCGTGTCTCCTTTTAGTTTCTCTATTTACTCCTATTTTACTCCCGATGTGTCTCGGCTAATATTACGCCTCATGTGAAGCTGAAATATGTATGTACTTCGCTCTTGGGTAACTTGAAGTTAAGGCGAAATAATCGCCTTACATTACCACCAAGTAAGCAGCCAGAGATTGCAACATGAATTAAAGCTGATTAGTTTAGAGTGATCATTAAAATTTGTCTAATTATTTGGGAAACTAAGCATGGACAATTCAATTTGATTTATCATATGTGTACCGTATGTTTACTATATGTGTATTTCAATGCGAAATTAAATAACTCTGTGGTCTAGTGCTCATCTAAAATAATACGTAACATCGTTGCTGTTGAAAATATTATAAAAGTAATTTAAAGAAGCAGATAAATAATAATTTAAAAATAATTTAAAAATGCAAAACTAACTAAAACAATATCTATAATAAAACCAATCCAGTCCATCTTTAAATTCGATATTTATATATATATATAAATTATTTATACCGAATTAAAACGTTTTAATAGCCTTGCAATAGTTTGAATAATGATTTCCGCCACTATGGACTGCAACTAAATACGAACGGTAATGAATCTCGTGGCTGATAACTCGCTTATTAGGTTATTAGCCTTAATTAGCAGTTCATTTCAGTTGTCAGTGCCGGCCACTAATTAGGCCAAAACTAAAATATCAATTTTGCTCAACTCCAATTAGAGCACGGAGACAAATTTCGATTGAATCATTTCATGGTATTTATTTCGGCTGTTTTTTTTTTTAATTTATTAGAGTTAATATAAAACTCATCCAATATAGAAATCCCCATTAAAAAGTTCATCGTTAAACGAAAGTGTTGAATCGAAAATAATTTTATACCATTAAGGTTTAATGACTAAGTATAAAATATAAAATAAAATGTATTTACTTTAAACTGCAGAGTAGATACATTTTTTTAAATATCTCCTGAAATAAACAAACTCTTTAAAATATACAAATTATAAAATTTGGATAAGTAAATAAAATATTTGTATATTTTGTAGAATTTGTTTATGAAAACCAAAAAAACCATTCATTAAAGTTATTTATATTTAAATTTGTGAAAAGTCAAAACTTCTTCCCCACTTAATTGCGTCTCATGACTTTCCATTGCCATCTTAATGTTCACCAAACCGGATAGATAACTTTTCAGTCTTATCCAACCGCATTTCTTTGTCTCGTTTTCATCTAATTTGCATTTGCATACTTTGTTTCTTCCCGGCCATCATTTATATACTCAAATACCGTTCCCGTTCCCGGTCTCCGTATGCTTTGTGGCGAAAATTATGGTGACTTTTCCTCGCTCATTTTGCATTTTGCTTTATGAACTGCTGCATAGAGCAAAATGTTCTAAGTAGCTGACTTAGTATGTGATAATTTCGCTGGCCGATAGTTACATTTTCATGTTTTTGCCATAAACGAGGTCCCTTCGAACCGAAAGAAAGAAAAGCGTTGAAAAAGAGCGAAAAGCCAGAGCGGATTTCCATAAGGAGGCGGAAATGGCGGGGGAAGGAGGGAAATTGTAGTCGAAGCACATGCGGAGCATTGAAAATTGTTTACGATAACGATCGCATAATCATAATAATAATCACATTATAATAATTCTTGGCTTTATGTGGTCCGTTGTGGCCTGTCGCTGGCTCTACTCCGACTCCCCGGCTTTTCCTTTGGGGACGTGTAATAGTTGCTAATAAAATGCAATGCCCATCGACAGGGCAGCGTAGAAAAAAGTTACCGAAGGATTATAAATTTCTGCGGTTGAAATGGCTGCGAAGGGTGGATAGTTAAGGGGGTGGGGCTAAAAAAAATGGCAACTGCATTGATGTTATTACCTGAGCCGACAACTATTCGCCAAAGTCAATAAACCAAAATGACAGACTGGTTCGAAGAGGGGTTTGAAAAAAGCGTGTATGGCTAACGACGACAGAACCCCCCTTTCAGCAGTTATGCTCTTTTTTTGCGCTGCCAGCAAATTATTGTTATGCTTTTGGCTTTTGCGCATAATTCTGCAGTTTTCCGTTCTCCATTTGGAGTATGTTACTCATACGCCACGTTGTCGGGGGCTTGTGGCAACTTTAGCATGCACTTTTAAATGAGCCATAGTCATAGACATGGCACCAATTTTTAAATCGTCCCCTTCGTACCCATATTTGCGTGGCTTTGTTCACCCATTTTCAATTTGTTTTGCCTTGGTTCGCCGATGGTGTGCTGTTGAAGTTAGCTGTCGCCGGGTTTTTCACTATTATTTTTTTCTAGCTAACTTCTTTATTTGTATTTTCGGCATGCAGAAGTGAGGGCAATGACAGAGGTTTTCCAACATGACTGGATGTGGGTGAAAAATTCTGAAAAAAGGAGGAAAGTAGGAGGGTTTAGATAATGTTATCAAATTTAATGTTGCATCGGTAATAGCTTTATCTTGGATTATGCTAAAATGCCATTTTAATTTATTTATTTTTTTAAACAGCAAATCTTTTTTACCGTTTTATAAAATGTTTTTCAAATGTATTCAAAATGTTAAAAATAATTTTAGTACGCTTTTCAGATTAAACTGCTTTAAAACCTAACTTTTGTTTCTATATATTTTAGATGATATCTTATTGACTTATTTATTGGATTGCGCGCTTAATTCAACAACAAATCAAATGGTCTTTTATGATTCTCAAATATTATTTATCATTTATCAAAGCCCCAAAGCCGTTTAATTAGATACAATAAAGTACTGATTTATCATTCGGATTTGCAGTTCACATATGTATGTATGTAGAGCTGAACAAATACCTGGGGCCGTTGCCAACTAGAGTATTCAAATGTCAGGCCGTCAAAAAGTGTCGCAACTATTTTTTGTGCCAATGTTGGTTTTGCGGTTGAAAAATAAAAAAAAAACTTAAAAAGCGAACGGAAAATCGACAAAAGCGATGATGGAGACAGACTACAGCAAGTTTATTTATGCTTTGCGTGTCTGCTGTGAATTAGTGCCAAATTTGATTATCTATGACTGCACACATACAAACAGGCACACACCCACCCGACTATATGGATCGGAGGAATCAGTTTGAGGGGTCCTCGAGGTAGGGGGACAAACCCAAATAGCGTGGGAAACACGCCTCACAGTAAGTCACGATGGCCTCGGTGTTCCTTTTTCCTCTTCCTGGTTTTGTGGCTTTTCGCGGAACTTTACCCCCGAACCCCACCTTAAATTGATTTCTCTGATCAGTTCTGAAATTTATGAATTTCCTTTCATTTTCCGTTTTTCAGCAGAAATATTCATTATGCTGAAAAGTTTGAATCTGCCCGGCAGGCGGAATATGATTTTTAATTTCACGTGAAATAATTTGAACTTTTCATTTTCGCCATCGAACGGATTGTGCGCGAGTGGGCGGTTGGGCGGCGGGGCCACGCCCCCTAAAAACACACACTGACGTGTAGCCCATACATTTTAATGTCATAAGCCACATGCCAAGCCGTAATTAGCCAACTTTCGCCCTCATCATGCTGATGGCCTGGCGGGGGCTTTAAAGGTGTTGCTTTAAGCCAGTCGAAGGATATTCAAACTGTTGATGGAAAGTCATCTAAGCGACTGGGCCCTTTGCAGATTAAAGTGATAAATTTGATTAGTTGATTTTTGGTTTCCATTATTAATTTTCAGTGTCTTAAGTTGCTGCAGTATTACGCAATGTTTACCTACAAGCGATGTAATAATTTCAGTTTAGGTAGCAATTGATTGAGAATTACGTAAGCAAGGGCGTCGTTGGAAATTAAAGTGAGTAATAGGATTAGTACATTTTAGATCCTAATAATTAGTTGGCAATTTCTTAAATTTATATAGTTTACAGGAAATTAATTGAGGTAGCTTAAACACTTCATGGATACTTGTTTGATGTGGACTTACAATTGAGATTTGATTATTTATTTCATTAAAATTAATCAATATTTAACAAATAACATTTGTTCAAATTCAATTTCATTAAGTTTTCTAGGAAATTGCTAAATATGAACAACTAAGAATTTAGTAAGTTTAATTTATGAAATTAATTGAATTTCAAGTACATCTTCTGGTAATAAGGCAATCAATTGGGCAGTATTAGGAGCCGGAAATATTAAATATTCCCCGCACAGCGTGTGCCAATTATGTTCATTCCTCATGATACGCCATAACAGATCTCAGCTGTTTCACATTAAGCTATTGTGAGTGAATTCAATGGAAACATATATTCAGTGCTAAGGGGGCGGTGCCAACAATGAATTCAGGCTCACAATATCTAAATCTTTATTAATTCGACTATTTTGTGGCAAGTTCCTGGCCCGAAGCAGCCCGATCCCGCAATTTTCCTGGCTTTCATTGGGCCGGGCAACTCAACAAATAAATTAATAGCTATCAATCAGTAAATCTGCCAAAGGACCTTTTCCTTTGAATGCAAAAGTTCCTATTCCCCTCTCTCCATGTGTGTGAGTGTCGTGTGTGTTTGCCCTGTATATGTGTGCGTGTGTGTGGAGGAAGCGCACAAAAGCGCGCTATAAACGCACTCAATGAATGGCTAATATGACGAGTGCACGCGCTTCCTTTGACCAAAATGAGTTGGCGGTTACCTTTTGGAGGAGGTCACCAAAAAGGTACGAAAAGTGGGCGTATGAGGGTGTGATGAGGCCATCGCAGGGCTGGAAAGAGTGAGCCTGCAATTACATTGAAGCACTTGAAAATTAATTGGAAAACATGCGGTTTCAATTATTTGTTTAGATTTTATCCTTCACTGCACCACAAGTGCTTTCGATTGTGTTATTTACGATTTGAAGATAATAAAATTAGCATTTGATGCAAATATGAATGCAAATAAATCTAAAATACTGTATTCAATGAAAATTGTATTGAAGTCAATCGATTTTATAAATTAAAAGGGACTGCAGAAGTGAGGGTTATCTATTTCAAGAGACAAAAACCGTCAGGCAATTATATCAAATTCCAAAAGAAAAACAGATATTATTATCATAGAAATATTTATATATAGCTGATCTCGGCTTAGATCTCAAGCCGTGACAGTTAAAGAAATTACTGGGATTGCTTCGTGACAATGGGGCCAAGTGTGTGACAGTTCCATTTTATCAACAACAAAGGGAACGGGGAGTGGAGAGGAAGTGGCAGCAGGAGCAGGAGAAAGAGCAAGCGACTCATAAATCATTCGCGACATCGATGTCGACTATGACGACGACTGGCAATCGCAGCATCTGATTGACTACTGTCAAACGGATGGACGAACGGGGATCATCGGGGAAACCCCCGACAAACGAATATATGAAAACCTACACTGATGCTGCTCCAATAGGGCAAATATATCCCAGCTCACACAAACATCTACGTATGTTTATATCGCATGTAGTTCGTACAATATACAATGCGATATATGATGATGATGTACTGTTCGACTTTGGTGTCTCTTTCGATTTCGCTTTCTCTGCATCTGTATTGGGTTTTGTGTATATCTGTATAGCTTGCATTTGTTGTGAACGAGACACCGAGGTGGCTCCTGCAATAGGAGGGAATTTTGCCTGGCTTGGTTGAGTTCGGGTTGGAAATCCTTACCCCGATAGCTCGATGGCATTCATATGCACAGTCACATAGAGGACAGTGTGACCAGCCAAAAAAGTTATTTAAATCATCTGCATTAAGTGTAGTGTTTTGTTTAATTATGACATTTGCTTTTTATTCTGTACTAGAGCAAATGATAAATTAATAAAAACTTAAATCGAACTAAAATATACAATATATACAAATTTATATATATATATACAAATTTATTTTATTCAGAGTTTAACATACCATAATTAAATTTAAATCTCGAATTCTCTATCAACTTTTGCTATATCTGCACCAAGGTGCATTGTCGTATTTGGGATCACAGTCGGCAGAGCGTAACAAATGAAATGTGACACATTATGCGACCAGGCGTATAACTGTCTTTCCCACCGCCCATCGCCCATTTTCTGTGTGTGACGATGGGGTGTATTAAATCAAACCGAAATGACTTTCGTACTCCATCAAATGTCGAAATTATGCAATAACTCCAATTGATTACGCGTGCGGGAGTAATCTAGTGGCCAACCGATCGGGTATAAATATTTAAATCAGAGCAAAATGCGTACTAGCAGTAAAGCGTTTAAAGGGCCCATAATTTGACTGCCTTTTCTTCGGTCCTCTTAGCCGTTTTCGTTTTATTATTATTCGTTGTTGTGATGTTTGCTTTGACAAGCCACTTTAACTAGATGGAGCCAACAAACCTGTGCTCGTCCCCTCCTTTCCCGCCCCTCAGCTTTTCCCCTTTCGACAAGCAAATTGCACACGCATTGACAACACAAAAAACCAAACAACCGAAGGGGTTGGGAGTTTCGGAGGGGGCTGGTTTGGGGGTTGGGAAGCCCCTTCAAGTTGTTATCTGCTTGCTTAGCTATTGCTGCTGTTTGGCTCTTGGTATTTGCTTGCCATGTGTGTATATTTATACCCTATGTTTTTCGGCAAGAGAAGTGTTTTAAAACATATTATAAAAACTATAAAAATAAATTTAATAAATATAAAAAAATAAATTAAATAAAAATAATTACTCCATGTTTGAAATTTTTGAACTAACTCTTAATTTTCGAACCCAATAAGGAGCCATTTATGGCTCAAAATGTTGTAAAATTTTTCAATTTCTACAAATTTTATATATTTGTATTGATAGGTGTTATAATAATGACTTTATCTATATACTGGGTATCCCGTGGTCTGAAAACACATTCAAGCTGGTGCCTCGCTATGTGTGAGTGTTTTTGTGCAGTCCCCTACATATCCAGTTAAAAGGATAATGGAGCACAACAATTTTTACACGCATATATTTTACAAATATTTGCATTTTTGCAGGGTCTACCTGCCTGACAAGTGAACGCTGCTGGGGAACGGGGCTGGGAAGGGGTACGAAAAGGGTGGAGTTGCTGAAATGGGTAGCTATAGTCACATAACTTTGGCGTACCTTTTGCATTGCTATTGCTCCTTCTTGACAAGAGACATTTACCGTACTTGGCTTCGCTTTTTGGGCTTAGGCCTTAAAAGCCACGACTCCGAACTAAACGGGGATTGTGATTGAGGTAAGAGTGGCAAGAGCGACGGTGGAAGGCGTGTTTGACTGCGCTTTATTGTATTTTATTCCTCCGATCGAATTACGTGCCTTTTACACACTCCCTAATGTGATCGGCTGCCTTTGATATTACAGCGAAAGCCGTTTACATGCAAATTTTAAGGAGCCACAAAGTAAGTATTCTTTGGGACAAATTATATGTAACCTTACTATCGGTGACGAAGGATGTGTTTGATTTTGTTTTTATTTTTATCAGTTAGTTAATTCGAAATAATAATAAATTTTTTTGGGAATTTTTCTGAGCTTATTTCAAAATATGTCAAAATTCTTTGTTCAATACTACGAACATTTATTGAGAAGAAATGAATGCGCATAAAATTCTAATTAATTTTGTTTAACAATTTGTTGAAATGACTTAATTGAATGAATAAAAGCATATTTATGGTCAAACCCATAAAAATATTATTTTTAGCTGTCAGGTCAAATAATTCGTACCAAATCAAATTTATAGCTTTACTTTTACACCCATAATCGAGTTAGCGATGAAGAACGGATTGTTGCACCGCAAATTCGATTGAAGTGCAGCATTTGCCAGCACTAATCTACACATCAACTTTTCTGTCACAGACAATTAAAGAAATTCTGAAATATTTCTGGCAGCCGAGAGTTATTGCGTTTGAAACAGAAGAGCAGAATTGCATTTCGATGCGAAAAAACGTCATTCCACATTATATCGCAGATAGAGTAATGCATTTACCCAGCCATTAACAAGCCATTGGAAATAATGAAGAAAGATGAATTGAATGAATCTGAGCGGGGCGACAGTGCAGTCGAATAAAAAAAAGTTCTACCTCGTTATTTACCAATTTATATTCAAGCAGATGCAAATTGGCATGTACATAAAGTTGGTTTCGGATACATAAATTAGTTGGAAATCTGTATTTGAAAGCCATTAACCCGATTGTCGAATTCAGTTGGTTGTCAAATGGAGTTTATTTTCAGAAGCTGTTAAATTAGGTCGACAAAATAATTTATCATCTCAAAAATGTTCATATCTCTACTTATTAAATGTCGGTTATCGTGATTCTACTCATCTGACAGTGCTAATATTAAGTGTGATAGTGATAGTGGAGTGGACGACAATTCTGTTTCTTTTCTGAGGCTATTTTCAGAACACACATAGTTGCTATCTGATGTTGCTCTGATTTGATAATAGCGAATTTATTATTTTAAATGCAACTGTATTAAAAACGGGTTTTAATTAGTTTTGCCAGTTGGCTAAGGTCAGTGTGCAGTGCGCTTATTAAGAGTGCATCCTGCGGATATGGGTCACCGTATCATCATCCACGTAGCCCCTCTATCACTCCCAGTCTGGCTTTTTGTCCATCTCTTTCCAGCCCGCTCCACTTGCGCCTTTTGCATAAAAAATTATGTGCGTGCCATGGAGAAGATGATGATGATGATGACTGGGCCGGAGCCGCAGTTGTAGCCAGGTCAGGTCAGGTCTGGCCGGGCTTAAAGCTGCCACGATTCTGCCTTTGTTCTGTCTTTGCCCGCATTCGACTTGGACGGATTTCTGAACACTGAACAAACGAATTTCTGACTGTAAAAATCTAAGTTTTAAACTGCTTTTGATTGGAGATGATTAAAAAAAACTATTAACTCTGTTTTATTTAACATCAAAGAAATAAATTGCATTAAAAAAATGCGTTTTGTTTTTAATTCATACCATTTTTTGGTTCTTGTAGAATAATCATTAAAATCTTAATTGATTAAATAATTATTTTCTTTTGCTTTGTAACTAGGAAAGTATTAAAATTGCTGACATTTTTTATTAGTTATAAAATTATAATAGCGAATAAAAATTACTTCGGAAAGTCTAAAGTCTTAGCCACCACCACATCAATCTACATGAAAACTTGATAGACCTAATATAATATTTATAATATATCAAAAAATATATACTATTTTTTCAAATTTTGTAATTTATATTCATTGTAAAAAACTCAAGTCCATTTAAAAAAAAGATGGATTTAAATAATTTTTGATACTTTTACAGGCTTCTTAAAATAAAAGTTATGACAAATAATAATTTTAGTAAACACAAGTGACTACTTTCGCCATGTGTACGGTATCCCCTTCTGAATCCCCTTCTGCCCATCCTGGGTTATCTGAGCGAGGAGACGTGCGGCATACTGTCAGCGTCGTTCTAGTCGTCGTCCTTCTAAAAAATTGTTGGCCTAGCGGCTGCGTGCAAGGCAAGTGGCGCCAGTTTGTATTGTCATCCTTTTTGCAGCTTTCCTTCTGCGTTTTCCTTTTTTTTCGTTTTCCTTTTTCCAGCCCTAGCTCCATTTCCACGTCTGTATGTATGTATGTGTGTGTGCGAGGAAGCGCTTTTTCTTTTCTATTATTGTCTCACTTACAAGTGTACCCGATGTATTATGCATATCCTGTAACACTCCACTTTTGTTGTGCATTAGTCAAATGTGCGACAGTTGGAAAATGGCGAAGCCAGAAACATTGAGGGGACTCGCAGGATTCGGTCGGATAGAGGGGAAGGGCGGCAAGGGGGCAGGACATCCATTTAAGGCTCACACACAATTGGCCTGGGACAAGAGAGAGCCGGGCTAAATATGTTGTTTTCTTGGCTTCTGCCTTGCTTTGTTCCCATGCCCAAGGTGGCTGGCAAATTAAGAAATTAAAATGCTGAAAACGGCAACGAATTAATAAGCACCTTACCCTCAGTCTTAGTTGCTTAATTGGTTAGCATTTGGCTGTGAGCCCTGGCTGCTTTATTTATATTAATACCGAACTGTAAGCCCGGCTAGATTGGCCCATTCTCTACTACCTACCCTTCTTAAAGGTGGCAATTATCACAGTTCCCTTCGGTTGGGCCAATGCCATAAAAGTGACACTTAAACTGTTTTAGTTTTTCCCTTCTGTGCTTTTCCTTTGTCGGAATCCAGTTGCAGGTGGCAATGGCTAATTGGGGGGCGTTGGCTTTGGCCCAGACTAATGTGCTTACCCATGGATTGGCAAAGGAGCTGGGTTGGGGATTCGGACTTGGATTTTTTTTGTCCTCAAGCTTCGGGAAATATCAGCCATAAATATGTATAAGGGAAAAAAAACAAAAATATTATTTTATTTTATGAATTATTAATTATACAAAAATTATACATACCATTAAAAAAAATCCGGGATCAAATCGATATGCCCATTATATAATATCACTTTGTCAAATGGTCTCTAGGAGAATTTCTGACTTTAAAAAATAGAGTAAGAAGCAATATGAGAACTCTTATTTCAAATAGAGGGAAATTGATACCACATAATATCAAAATGATCATCGTTTCATATTAATTTTTTTGGTTGAAGATATGGGCACTTCCAAAATGTCGCTCGGGACATTTGCACACCTTTAAAGTTGAAAAAAAATTGTAAAACAATGGATTTTAATTTTAATTATGGGCTTTTCTTTTCACTCTTCCCAAGCTCTATTTTTGGTAAAAATCTTGATTTTGTACCACTTTTAGTTTTTAAGATATCGGTAAAAAACTGCCGTATTCGCTCGGGACAAAAATAGAAGTGGATTTCGGGGAAGTTCATACAACACCAGAAATTAGCGAATTCTGATGGAATATTTGAATGCTATTGCCGTTTTTTTTTTATGCAGTTTCAACCACATTCGCTCGGGACATGTCGCTCGGGACATTTTTTCCGACGGTTTTGTAAAGCGAATTTCTTTACCTCTATCTCTCAATTGCTGGATGTTTTGCTTTTAACTTAATAGTTTAGCATGTGAATGAAGCATTCAGTACAGAAAAATGTCACATATTAGCATTCCTATAGGATAAATTAACAACAGAAGACAGGTCCAAAAAATAACAAAAAAATAGCCAAAAACTGATTTTTGCGTATATTGGTGGGGTTTGTCATAAAAATAATCAAACTATACTCCAAATTTGTAGTTAAGCTCAGTATCCAACTAATTAGAAACTAATATCGGGGCAAAATCATGTGGAAATATGTTTTATTCAAGTTTCAAGGTTTTTGGCTTGGTGAACTTTTTTTGGAAGTGCCCATATACAAAAAATAAGCATAAGGATTCATAGGTTGTATAACTATCTTCAATATTTATTATTATTAGATTTTTCGAAATTTGTGTTGTGGATTGTCCCTCCTGAAAGTCAAGGTCATTACACACCACCTTTCCAACTCTTTCAAACTAAAAGACATTAATAATGATCTAATTATTTATCTGTCTGGCAAAGGAACTGGTGGCCAATTGTGCAGTAATAGTTCTAGCTTCGTATAATTACCCAAATCGATGTTCCGTACTAATGTATTTGACCAGACCAATTTGACGGTGTTTGGATTAACTAAAGGGAGAAAGAGCTAGAAAGCGTTCATTTCTATTTGATTGCCTATTGATTGTATTTATCTAGCTCATTTTTTAACATCCTACTGATTTTTACTTATTTCTTAGAGCTAAATTGATATTTTATTTATTTTCTAAATGTATTATAAAGTAATTAAATACAATTCTGGAACTTCTTTTATTAAATGCTCAAGTACAACGCACTTTACCCATTCGTGTGATTTTGGGGAGTGCCATTATTTCCCTTTCGTCGTTGTGACAACGCGGTGAATAAAGAACAAGTTTTAATTACAACTTCCAATGTTGCCGGATGACGGTGCTCTTTCCTACTATTTGAAATTTTCAGCTCTTGACAAATGCCTTCATCCTTCATGTCCTGCCCTGAATACGCACCTGTTTCCTGCAGCGCATTTGGCCTGAGTGCCAATTACGGAACGTGTTTAATTGCTCGATTAGCGAGCATTTTGTTTGGCCCAGTCACGCCACGCCCACTTTTTCCCGTCGCCATCCGCAGTGCTGCTTGTCATCGCTTTTCCTGCAGCACACAGCACACAAATGAAAATGAAAAGCGCGTCATCGTCCGTCTCTGTTTCTGTCTCCGGAGTCATCATCTCGCCCCCGGTATTCCCAGAGCTATAATCTTGAACTTGCTGCCCTTCGGGAAAGTTCGCACTGAATGGCGGGAGCTACTTTCAGTTGGCTCTGGATGGTTTTTAACTAAATCTCGTTTTCAATTTCATTTCCACTCGAGCAACACTTAAAAACAGTCGCCGAATTAAATTATTCAAAATGTCAAACAATTATTCAAACGCCAAAAACGGACGAACGGAGAAGTTCAACCCCCGCCCACAAACCACGCCTCTTGAGTCTGGCTTTAGCCCCGGCATCGGGGAGTATATAAGCCAACTTATGATTTAAAAAGATATTAGACTTGTTCACAGTTTGCCGCTCCCTTTGTTGTTGCCTTTTGTCCTTTATGCTAAACAGAAGACGGCGACGCAGGAGCAGCAAACAAAAAAAGTAGGAAAAATCGCAGAAAGCTTGGGAAAAAGTAGCACAAGCTTTGGCAAATTATGTTGGCAATGGCATCTAAATATATGTATTCAAAAATAAATATGTGGAGGGAAATGTTGCCACAGTCCAGTATCCCTAAGATGAAATTGGAAACAAAAGAGGAGTCTCAAAGTTTCCTTTAAAAAGTTTTTGGTTTTAAAATATTTGTCCCAAACCAAAATTTAATCGAGGGTATTCAAATTCTGTTGTTATGGTGATGAAATCCTTTGAAATATTTTACTCTTTCTTTCCTAATATTTATTACATTACATATTAAAAATGGGAACTTTTTTTAATTATAATGAAGCTCATTATGAGAGTTAAGAATAAATGTGTAAAGTAAACCAGCTTTCTATTACTGTTTATATAACATAGTTTCAAGTACATTTATTCATTCATATTCATATCTAACTTACATTTTAGCTTCTTCTTAAATTTATTACACATCAAATTTTCAAGTTTTTGATAATCGGTTAAGTAAAATATCATGGTATTTTTAAACTTGGATATTCGTCTTAAGGAGTGTCGCCTGTTACTTAATAGGGGATAGCGAAAAAATTTCATTATATCTGAAGTTGAGGGCAGGTTTATGGACGAATTCAACGCATAAACTTTTATTAACTGTGAGCGTATTTTGCAATTTGGAAAAGTTTTCATTTCCACCCACTTTTGGGCTGCAGGTTTTAAAGACTTTACTGTGAAAGTACGCAATGGGCCTTCGCCGAAAACGTGGACAATAACTCCGTTTTAAAGAGATTGTCGCTTAGAATTCGGTAAATATTGCATAGGGCATGTCTGGTACGCAATTATGCAACTTGTTCCTGTCAATCAAAGGTCCTGGCCACAGAAGCCGCGCCACCGCACCCACACACACACGATTACAGTTGAACGCGGGGGCAAATTTAATGGAAATGCGGTTTTTATTTTAGTTTGCCCAACTAGAAATGATCAAAGGTGAGCCTAAAAGGCCTAAAACCCGAATCTGAAATAAATTTGTTCTACATATATCTCCGATTCGGTGTTTCTGACTTTTTCGTTGTGCGGCTGGGTTTTGTAAATATTAGTGTATTTTGATGCCTAGTGTCAAACTCGCCTAATGAGTCACATTTTGGCTTTGAGCTGATTGAGCAAACTAAGTGGGTTTTGGCAGGTTTCTCAGCATGCTAATTGGTAAGCCGACAAATAAGGATGGACGGAAATGAGACCGTAGGAGTAAATCAAGTAATTTCTTGGAAGTTTAATTAGCGCTTCCCTAGGAAATATTCACAAAATAACTTCTTTGTATTTTCAGTTGAAACAAATTTGTTAGCAAAAATGTGCAAAATTAAACAATGAATTAAAATATAATTTTATTTGGGGCCCAAAAAAAAACTTGTGGTATCGGTTTTTTTCGAGTTCACAGAATTTCCGAAAAAGAGATTTCGGTTAAAGCGATATGCGTATTAATACTAGAAATTTACCATGCGCATATCGATTTGACCGCGACTTTTTATTTATGTATATGTAATGTATCCAACGATATCGAAACATTAATTACTCAACACCGCAAATAGAGCGTTAATTATGAAACCACAAAGCATTTCGCCCGTATAGGTATACGCCTATATATATTCGCGGTATAGGAGGCGAGGACCAGTTGCTGTCTTAATTATGTTTTCTTCATCTGTCACTTCTCACGCCCAACCAATCGAACACTCGCCACAAAACCAATAGAGCAAAGCAACAAATGAAAATCCTAGGACCTAGGAAGTAGGAAAAATATCGAGAATAAGTGTCATAAATCCATAACAAAAATGTTAGGCCATTAGCGGCGGCAAAAGAAGCTGAGCCGGAGCAAGTTTTGCAATGGCTTTCAATTACACTTGACGCCCATAAGTATGCCATGATTAATGTAAAAGGTACACTCGAAAAGCGAAATGCGACGAAGACCCGGACCCCCTCATTATTGTACAGCCTCGCCCCAGTCGATTTATCATAGACACATCTTCGGTTAGTTGGGAGGTGGAAAATGGTTAGGGGAGCTCTTAGCTCTTTCGCAAACTTTCGGCTTTCTCCGCCGAACACATACATAACATGGGTCATAATTACAACAGTCCAAGCGCTAATAGATGGTCCACAGAATTTTCATTTGTTTTGCGTTATTTAGAAAGGGGGTATCATTGGTTTATAAGACACTTAATTATTAAACCATACAAAAAATTAAAAACTTACTATTTACGAAGTACTTAACCATTTTGTGACACCCTTACTAGGTTCAATTAATAATATTTTATGATCCCCTGTGAGGGTATCTTTAGTTTCGAACCATCCTTACATGGTTTTTTGGCTTCTGTCGTGGTGCAAATTAAGTCATTAGACTAGCACTGGATTTTTGCTTGATTGACACAACATTTCGCATGGCAACTAATTGATGTTAATTATTCGTTTTTAGTTTTGCTCCAGGATGATGCCTTGATGGATGGTTGGCTATTATATAAGAAGACGAGGCCGCCCCCCGACGGGTGATGTAAGTACCGGCTTAAAGCCTTTTTATAGACTGGATTAGCTGGGGAAAATGCTTTTCAAAAGCAATTTGGTTGCCTCGACTCTCTGGCGTGGCTAAAAATAAAAGGCGGAATCTCAATCGAGAGTAAAGTTAAAGCGACGCAAATCGAATCGTCGAGCAAGCCAACGAGTTGGTATTAAGTGGGTGGGTGGCATTGGGAAAGGGATGGAAAGATGGTGAGATGGAAACATCTTTCAGCATCGACACTTGAGGGAAAGTTGTCCTTGTCGATGGTAGAGCGAAACGGTAGCAATTTCTGAATTTATTTTTATCCGTACGAATGCCGCGGAAATCCTTTCAACGATGTTGACGCGTTTCTGCGTGGGTAGCTGCTGCTGCCACCGCAGCGAAGGATTCTTTATCCCTCACTTCCAGATCCCAGTTCCTCATTCCTCACTCCTCACTGCTCATCCCCAACCCCATTCACGTCCTCCTCCTCGTCCATCAGTCTGCGTGTCTGTGATAACAAATGCAATGGCGTAATCAGGAGCAGACTTGGCCCTGCAAAACAATCACTCACTGTTTGACTTCAGTTAATCGCCGTTGGCCTTCGAAAACCACCTCATCGACTACTTCGACTTGTAGTAAAAGTACACTGAAATTATATTTTGAATATTTTTTTTTATTTTTTTTTACCAAATAATTAGTTATTGTGGCCTTTTTACTACCATTTTTAAGGCGCTCTTAATAATTATGTTGGCGATATGATATAGTAAGTTTCTAAAAATATATTTTTTTTATTATTAGTTATATTTGTATTAATAACTGTTGTAACCGTTTATTTTATCATTTGTTAAAATCAGGTCTCTTTTGGAAACATTCTTTTAAAAGGAACCCTATGTTTGGGTCAATTTTTTTTGCCTGAGTATTAACCACCCCTTGATCTCCCACATATGCTTATCGTAGGATACACACGTATTGGAGGGCTTCGGGGGTAAACAGAATTGATTGCGTGTATTTTCATTTTGCGGGCATTGCCGCAATGCCATTTCATTTTCGGCTTGCCAGATGAATAGTTTGCACTGGGTTGGCATTTGACTTGACTTGGCTCCTTGGCTCCGTTCGGCTATGATATGAAACATTTGAAGTATGCACTTCGGTCACAAACATTAACCAGGGATGCAAAGTAAAATTCTCGAATTAATAAAGTACGAATCTGGTTTCAAACGAAATTTTAGGCATTTAAAATCAATATCAATTAACGAAAAAAAAAAATTGTCCACCTCAATAAATATAACTTTTTAATAAATTAAAACTCGACTAAATGTGTCACAACACATTACTAAAATATCTCTGACCCATCGGTAAAAGCCACTTAAATTTAGATGAACTGTAATATTGCCAAAAATTAGTTATTTGTTTTGTACAATTTGTGGCTTAGTTTATCTGTGCTACAAAAGACTGAACTAAATAATATGCAAATTACATAGGCATTAAAATATGTACTTTCCATAAACAGTTTGTACTTTTAAGTGAGTTTTAAGGTTTTGGGAAGAAAGTTTTTATAGCAGTATTCAATATTAAACGGAAGTATATTTTATAAATATTTTAATAAAAAACTTACCAAGTCAGTTCCAAATACAAATCAATACCTTCGATTAAATCAGTCACCGGAATTCCAATCAAAGCCAAGGGGATAAGAAAAACAAACCACATAGAGTGCACTGCTGTTTCCTTATCGTATTAATGTCAATTGATTAAAAATCGCTCGTCCTGCATCCCTGACATCCTGCCATGGTGTTTGTGCTGTGCGTATTTGTGTTAGTGCGTGTGCGTGTCCTTTTGGCTTAACTTGCAATTTACTCAGCTCAGCTCAGTTCGGTTCAGCTGGAGATCCTGGCTGCGCAAACCCCACTCTTCTTCGACCTGCTTGCTTGCAACTTATGCGTGACTCAAGTGCATACTCGAGGGCTCAGAGCCGGGCTAAAAGTGTACGCAGCTAAAACTTTTGCCACTCGAAATAGTTTTCCGCAACGCAACCCACTTTCATCTCGCTCCCAGTCAATTGCTGTCTCATTCCCGGCCAAAGCCAACTCCGACTGGTTGACTTTATGCAAATAAATGTTTTTACCCATTTTAATACACATTTTTATGGCACTTTTGCTGGTAATGTGCCCCCCTTTCATCCGTGCTCATCTTTCATCTCGTTAGTGCGTAGTATTTATACATAAATTGGCTCAATTTGCTCTCGATTTATGCAGAAGATACTTTCCGCTGCGATTGTTTGCACTGATGGCCTCCTGAGAGCCCCAAGCCGAACCATTTGATACTTAATTGACTTGCATTTTTGCCCAGCCCAGCAGCTGATTGCCGTAATGATGGACCATTAGCGATGAGTGCGTGAGCGATTTTTTGCAAACAGCAAAGAATTGGTTCAAGGTTTAAGATTTGGTTTTAGCATATTTGGAGACTATAAAACAAAAACGTAATTTTAAAGAAAATCGGAAAATAATATTTTCAATTCGGTTGTATACAACATTTAAACATAAGCCGCTGTAACTATAAATAGGATCCCGGGAAGGTCTCATAATTAAAACGAACAAATAAATAGTTTCACATAAAATATTTTTTTTTCAATATTTTGTGCTTTGACCACCATAATAATAAGAATTATCTTGTAAATAAAGCATATAATTATTTTATTTATTATAATTTTATTTTGTAAAAAATTTAAATAAATGTATAATACGGACCTACGTAGGAAAGGTAAAAAAGTTTTTGTTTCAACTTTTTACTTTTAGTTTATTAGTAAATCAGTGTGAGTATAAAATTCATAATGTACCACGTCTTGCCTATCGCATCAAGGCCATCTCCATTGGCAGCCTGATGATGTCCGCTAAGTGCATAATGCCCCCCACACTCCCTGTGACCCCTGGCCCGCTAACCACTTAAAATATATACCAACATATATATATATTTATATGCGATATTAGTTCTCGTCGCTTGGCCACAATGTTGCCATTTTATTGTGCAATTGCGAGGAGCTCGCGACATTGTGAGTGAAAATGTGGAAGAGGTCTGAAGGCGGTAAGGGCGATGGGGTTTATGGTATTGGTAAACCTTTCTTGCTCTCGCCGGCATAGTAAGCGATTTCCGGCGCGGGCCGAAAGGTGGCGCTTTACCAATTGAATTGCAAATGTTGGCCGACGACAATGAGAAGGAGAAGTCCTGGGAAAAGGAGTGGGCGGGGCGGGAATAAGGGCGGAAGCGAGGCCATCAGAGGCAGCCATTGAATGGCTTACTGGAGGCGACTCATGATTCCTGATGCAGACACTGAAACAAATGAAATACTGTTAATAAGGGGTTAAGTTTTATAAAATACTGGAGGTAATAGTTAGTTTTACAAGTAGCCATTATTAGACATCAGATAATACGTTAAATCTCTTTCCAAAGACCAGATTTGTAACGATCATTGATGGCTTCCAAATACTTTAAAAAATCCGAATTAAGTTCGAGCTTCAAAAAGTAATTTTTAATTTTGTAGATCACATCCGACTTTTCGACAAGACTATATGGCATGTTTTTCATTAACCGAACGATTATAAATACTTTTAAAATTATATTTTTTGATGGTTACTATCATATATTTTAAATATGTTTTATTTCTCATCTAATTAAAGTTTTTCTTTTATAAATGTTTTTATTGATTAATTCTGAGCCAGTATAACTGTCACTTTTATTTTTTAATTAAATTTTATTTTTTTTATTTTCGTATGCAAGTTTTTTGTAATGGTTTTTCTCCCAGTGTAGCTCTGTCTCTGTTTGGCCTGCGGTTTGCCTAACGCGTTGTTTGCTCTGCGGTTCCTCCCGCCCGGATCCTCCGGCTCTGGGACTCCGGCTCTGATTCTGATTCCGATTCCGACTGCGATTGCCGCTGCGTCGCCGGCACCGCCCCCTTGCGCCTCACGCTCCTCGGGATTGTTTGTTTGCTTTTGCGGCATATTTATTTCAAACGAGCCTGCACTTAGCGCTCCGCTCGAGGGGCGGCTGCGGGGTTGGGCTAATGCAAAATTCAAACGAAAGGCGCTGCAAATGAGAAAAGGAGGAGGCTGCTGCAGGGGCAGGGGATGAGTTCACGCCAAAATGGTTTCCGGCACGAAAGCGGAAGTCAAAACACGGGGCGGGGGCCATTGACTTGGCTCGGCTTATTTATGTTTTCTGCCCCCATCCCCAGCACCCCATTCACCCCCATCCTCACCTCAAAGTCCCCATTCGCAGTCGAAGGGATTGCCTAATTTAATTAGTTGTCCTGACTGGGGGTGCAAAAAAGGAGGAAAACTGAAACACTGACTGAGGAAGGGCAACTCAGGGAGCTTTCAATACCCACAAGGGCCCAAGGCATTTACGGGATTATGATTTAATATCTCATGGTTTAATCAGGCTTAAATGATATATTTAATACATAACAAAATCCTTTTACATATGAATGAATTATCTTTTCCGAGTTGTTTTTTGGCATTACTTCACTTTTATATTTATTAATTTCTGCCCTGCTTAGAAATATATTACAAGCGCTTAGATTAATGACGTATTATTGGTTATTTTAAAATTCAATTTCGGTACATTCCAAAACTATTTTTTATCTCAAAATCCAATACGATTTATATTTAAATGCTATTTAAAGTTTAAACATTTGTAATTAAACACAGAGAACACAGCGACTTAAAATATTAAATAATTTAACATCTGGCTTGATCAGGCTAATGGTTTTCTGACGGTAAGACGATGTGGGTTATCCTTTAGGCTTCTTCTTTTACATAAGTTTACTTTTATAATAACAATTATGAAATCCCCGCTATAAGAAATGCGTTACATATAATTAAAAATGCTATATAAATGCCATTTATATGGGATTGTTTAAAATAAAACTCCGAAAGATCGTGCATTTCAGATGATTTTTGAAGCTCAAAATCCAAAATGTAGCATTTATTTAGAATTCGACATTTCGGCACCACTTCTTTAATATGAAGGATGTTTAATTAGATAGGTCCCTGCGGGCATGACAAACTTGGGCCACAAATTTGAAATATCCTCTGTTAGGGTATGGAACGGAAAATTAAGAACCGCCTTCTTACGCATGGCTTGGTCCAATGATTTACTCAGTTGGTCTGCTGCTGCAACTGGAACTGGCTGAGAATGAGGATGAAGATGCAGATGGAGGATGAGGAGGAGGATTGGGCTAAGGCTAAGGTGGTCGAGGCTGTGGAACCTGGCAATGGAAACTGGCAGCTGCTGGCAGCAGTTGGCAGTTGCCAGCTTGACGTCGACATTGCTTGTCATGTTTGTGACACACACTTCAGTCTTCCGTCTTCGGTCTTCAGTCAGCTGAGGTGCCAGCTCCGGCCAGACCAGCCAGTCCTGTTTTGTCGTGGTTTTACCACCGCCTTCCTCTTCTATTTTTTTAATTTTTTGTATTTTGCGTTTTTTTCCTTACTATTTCTTTTTTTTTGTATTTTTTTTTTTTTGGTTTTTGGCGTGCCACATGCAAGTTGCAGGGCGGCAGGACCGAGTCCATAGGCTGCCTGCCTGCTGCCGTGTCCTTGTCAAAAGGGCTTTTGCCGCTGTCAACGTGGCGGATACCCTGCAGGATTCGCCAGGTGTCGAGGTATATCCAGGGTAAGCTTATCACTTGAACTAGAACACTGGACAATTGTCAAGAATATTGTGAATATTTGCTTAAATGAAAATGTTTCCCATAACTGCCATATGAAAATTAGAAATATTTAACTATTTATTTACCAACCGAAACGAAACTAAAACTTACCAGTTCTTGGAACGTATTACCTCATTCCAATTTTAATGGCCTGGCTAATTCTACATTTTTATTGAATATTTGACCTTTCATATAGTTCCCCAAGAGCTTCAAGAGATATGGAAATTTTTGTAACGCAACGAAATATATATAAAGGTCATCTAGGTAGCATAAAAATGTAATTTTATAGCATATTCAACGAATCCCAATTTTTAAAGACATACATGAGATAATCGCTTAGGAGCGTACAATACTCGAGCGATCGGGTAATTGCAGGCCATGAAAGGTAACAAGTCTGACAACCGTTGACAGTTTGACGGATAACAATCACCGACAGTCCGTGGGGCTCATCGCCGTGTTCATTAACATCATCACCCCATTGAAATCTGAAAAGTTATCTACGGTTAAAGTTCAATTTAAGATTTTTTCGGGGTATTTCGTAGTCAATCACTCTCAGTCGCGTCAGTCTTACTTAGATTTTGTTTTCTCCTCTTTATCAAGCACTGCATAAAAAGCTGAAGCTGTCAAAGATGGCAAGGCAGGCAGGGGTGGGGATTGGTGGATTTCAACGGGGGGTGGTGGTTTAAGGTAAGGTTGCCACGGCGATAAAAATCCTTTTGATTAGAGGGAGCGAGAGTGAAGGAGACCGACTTGAGAAATTAAATTGTGCTCACCTGGCAGCTTGGCCCCGCCCCCTTTTCTTGTCCCTAAGCTTCAGCCACGCCCCCCCTCGAACACCGCCCCTTGCCCCATCTCCGGGTGCATTTCTGCTGCGTCTGGCTTTTGGCTTCAGTTTTGCGCTGCTGATAAATTTCCTTATTTCATGCTTCGTTTTTTAATTTATTTTTATTTTCATGATTTTCCGTTGGATTTTCGTTTTCCCTTTGCTGCGATTCAGCTAACCGCTCGCGGCATTTTCGCTGAGCCAGACGCAAGGATATGCCAGGAACACACTCACACACACATACACACACACAGCCGCAACAAGGGAGCAGTTGTGTATTCTTGTAATTACAGTTATGTCTCTGGGGTAATAGAGAGTACGAGAGTCGAGATTCGCTTCTGATCAAATGAGTACAACATTTTCTCATGCCTTACTTTATTTTGAATTTTCGTTTAACTTTTTTTCGTGCACTAATTTGTTTTTATTCTTTTTTTTTCGCCCCGTTTAAATATTACTTTTGGCTTTAACGCAATCATAAGAATTCAGATAATGGGGCGTACGAGCTGAGGAATTGGTTTTCTCATATACCCATGGATTTTTTTCCCTTTCTTACTTTTTTTGCCTTGGTTGGACGTGATTGCAACAGATTCTCTTTGGGATTTGCTCAGGATTTGGACTGCCAGTGTGCGTGTGTGCGAGAGGGTCCTTATCGGGCTTTGCCATTGTCGCTGCTGTCGCCTGTCTACCGTCTACTGTCTTTCGTCCTTTCGGGCTGGGCTCCTATCTTGTCTGTTATATGCTCTTTGATAATGACAAGCGGGGATTTCATTCAGTCCTCACTTCGCCTTTTTATGGTTGCGTGATTGGTCCTTGATTTGAATGAAGTCGGGATTCAATGGGGAATCCCAGTGTTTATATATAGCTGTATATGCATTTGATTCGAGAGATGAAAGAAAGTTGTGCACCTGCAACGAATTCATTTTAATTTTCGACTGTCAGTCACGTGTTGGCTTGTATTCTTTTAAATATTCCATCGGAACAAAGTTTAAATGCATTTAAATTCTTACATATATTTAAAAAATTTGGCTTAAAAATTATTTTAATATTTTAAATGTTATTAACGGAATCTGACTTAAAAATTTTTAAGAGCTTTGCTTTAATTTATTTGGCTAGTGTCTTTGAACTTTCTTTCAAAACTTGTGTAATTTTATACCATTTGATATTAGCTAATTCAATGTTAATTGCAGAGTGAAAACTTCAATCAATTTTTAATAAGCACACAAAACACGGTTCCTGAAAGCTGAGAACTTAATTGTAGGGCATTCCGCCTTAAGTTGATAATATTCAAGGCCGCCCCGCCGACGGAAAAGCCCCCATTTTTCCTGTTCATATTTTTTCAATGTTCCGCATCTCTTTTATTATTTTTTGTGTTACTTATTTTTTTATTTTCTGGTCCTTTAGGAGCCCAGTTGAGTGGCTTGGCCTGGGGCGCGATGTTGTCGTGGGGTTTGACATCGCGATGGTTGTTGCCACCGCCGCTCATCGTTAGCCACCTTAGTGTCCAATATGCCAGAACACCCAGGGCTTTTCCACCTCTAAAAAATATATTTATATACCTACATATATACGAGTCCCCCATCCTTATCAACTTTGGTCTTTTTATTATGACAGCGAAAACAACGAGCGAGCGAGCGAAAAAAAGGGAAGAAAATTTAATAATGCCATCAACAATAAATCTATTTGCTGTTATTGTTCCTAGACAAGAGCAAAACATCTGCCGGGCAACTGGATCCTCCTCACAGGATCCGGTTCATTCCGTTTAATGGCTTTCGGGTTGTTTGGGCTTAAATAAATCTGCGGCTATTTTCATTTTTACCTACTTTTTTAATTGCATTTTGATGACGTCTTAATTTTTATTTCGGCTCCCGGACTTGGACCCCAAATCCAATTTTCCCCAGCATCCCTCCGTTCCACTTTCCACTTGCCACCGCTATACGCTTTCCACGCTATAAGAGTTCCATTTTTATGCGCTTAATCTGCTGTTGCCATTTTTCAAGGTTTTTCCCCCTTCGCCAGTACATTAAAACTCCCTCTGGCCGTTACAATTTCATTCCTTTTTTTTTGTTTTTGCTCGGTTTTCTGGCATTTTGCTGTATTGTTTTTGTTTGCGGCAATTTTTGGCATTTGCTGCGGGCAGTAAGCAACCAAACAACGACCAAAGTCACTCAGCAACATTGTATTCGTGTTGTTTTTGCCTCCGTTGTTGTTTTAATGTCGCGTGATAAGCGATTTATGGCGGAGCTCTCTTGAATTGGTACTTCAGTTTTTGGCATTGCGCTTGACTGACTCGGGAAAAGCGATGGGAAAGCATTGGAAGGGGGTGGAAAAGCGGGACAAAAGTGTGGAGAATACATCGGCGAGGGGTATGTCTTAATTCTATTTAATGGCATGCCATGGTTATAAACTGTAAATGGTTTAATTGTTAGGCACCAAGCAACAGCAAAAATATTGCCAATAAAATAGCGACTTTTACTTCCCACTGTCCCGAAAAGTAAAAAAAAATGTATAAATTAATATATATAGATAAAGTTTAAGGTTTCGTGGTGCGATGGGAGGAGTTTCCACATGGCACCTGCAGCGGCGTCTTGCAATTGCCTTTCCCTAGACAGTTACTCAAGGTTCGGGAGATGGCATGACAAGATATAAAGTCTATATAATAGACATGCAATCCTACAGGAAAAGAGTTAAAGCAGCGGAAAGAGGCCGCAAAATGGTGCAGTAAAGAAAAATATATACATATTTCCCAGCGGCCCAAGCGAACCCAGTGGAAATATTCTAGTTTTACCCGTAATTGTTTGTCTATACACATTAAATCGTTACAAACTGAATCAAAAATGCAACTAATGGGTAAATAATATGCCTTTAATAAAATACCCGATAGAAAATAAATATTTACCTTACTCGTAGATATAAGTTTTATTCGGTAGTCATAAATATAAGACATAAAAAATTTCAAAGTGGGTTGATTTTTAAACTTTAATACAAAGGTAATCTTCATATTTTAAAATCAATTGCACCTATAGCCTACAGAAGCTGATTGTGTTTTCACGAACTTAAAATACATAGTATTAAGGATACCGATAATTTATCTTGAATTATTAAGTAAAGACAGACAGCCATGTCTTTCCATACGTTTTCTTTCCTTGTTTTCCTTGGGTTTAAAGCCCCCAGAATGTTTTCCCATTTTTCCCCCGTCACCTGTTCCTTTTCGAGCACCTTAATTGAGTTACCAAAGTATCTTATCGTCGTAAATGCACTCCAAACACCCCATCCCCTTCCATGGCCAAACTACCTCACCTCTTTGGGCTGAAAAAAAGAACACTTTAATGGGGCATCGAACGCTTGAGCCGCTTACAAAAAAAAGGGGAAGGACGGAAATTTCGAGTGCGGAGTCCGAAAATAAACAGAAAATGGAAAAAACTCATTCATACATATTGTACACACTCATGCTGGCAATAAATAATGCGAATGCTTCGTTCCTTGAGCCGAGGCAAATCATAAAAATTGCTGTCCTCCGCCGTGGAGCTCTTTTTTCTTTTTTTTGCGTCCTGATCCTTGGACTCCTTTCCGCCGCTTCCGTTGCCATGCACCGTAACCTGGTCAGACGCTTTATTTTCGGTGTATAATTAATAGTTTTTCTGCTCACCTGACATTTTCCGAGCTCGCTTCGAGTGCGGCTTAAAGCGGGGCCAATAATGGATTCACTTTAAGTTTCGTCCGCGCGATGAAAGCAAAAGTTTGCGGAGCGTTTCGTGGAAACTTGTTGAGACGCTCTACTTCGAAGGCATTGATGAAGGCTTATAAGAAGTTGCCCCCTGTATTTGTTTGCGTCTGAGTGCGGTGTAGATTACGCCTTAAAGTTGCCAATTAAAAGTTTTCCTCACTCTCAGATGAATGGGGTCTTGGAAAATCGCGGTGGGGATAGAAGGTTTGGTCAGGCTTCGTTCGGATTCTCCGATTATGTTCAGTGTCTGATGGCGATTTTTAAGTCCTTAATTAATCCCCAAAGCCAACGGAATTAATATTTCTTATCGAATCCTTAAAGCAGTGAATTTAAGTAAAAGAAATGCTGAAAAGATTTCTATGGCGAAATAACTTAAGTCAAGAGGACAATAAAGCATCCTTTATAAAATAAATCAATTGCCAACAGAACCTCTAGAGAATTCATTTCACTTTTTGAGGTGTCTAAAGCAGACTTGTTTAAAGAGAGGCTCTTCCATTGTTTGTAGGTTTCTGTGTGTTAGTTTATTTATAAAAAACATTTTACACATTCATAGCTAGATATTTTTATTTCCTAAAGTTTAAACATGGTTGATACACATACTTAAATAGATGTTCTCGAATATTCATTTATAAAATATAGTCCGTTTAAAAGAAATAGCCTCATTTAAAGTTTTTCTATGCTTGTACTGTTACCAAATTAATATCTGTATTCAACCAAATAATAATTTTATAAAGAAATTTCCTTGATGGATTTTCTAAGAGATTAAAAGTCAACCGAGTCTAAAATCGCTAGAGATTTTCATGACGCCACCTTGCTTTATATATTCATGTATACCTACATGAATGGGTATGGTATTGGGCACAGCTTCGAACTGCCTTGCCCTGAATTCTTGATAACCTTATGCATCTGATTACGATTGATAAATCTTTAATTAACACACAGGCACGCAGGAAAAACCGAATTGACACGAGCCGTTTGTCATTGACCCTGGAACTGAAACTGGCGCCCAACACATGGCACAAATCGAGAGGCAGTGGGGCCAAAGGGTTCGGCCTTGCCACAAAGCCATCGCCATCGCCATCTGAAACGGCCGAAGGGAGTCGCGTATGCGGGCTGTTATTGAATTTTTAAGATTTATCGATTTTTATGTGCACATGAAAGGAGGCGGAGCAGTGGGAAGGTATCCTGTGCTACCTGTGCAGCAGAGCTTTGAACTCTCGACTCGACTTGAAACGACTCCCCGTCTCGACAGCTGGCGGCATATCGTACCGTGTTATAGTCAATGTAAAACACAGAGCATAAAAAAGAAACACATCGTAACCAACTGACTAGGGGCATCATAAATTAAGGGCCTTAATAATGATGAATGCGGGGTGAAAGGCCAGGTACTGCCTGCAATCAAGTCCTTTAAAGACTGCCCGACCCGAATGATTTGTGAGTCCTGCGATTTCTCAGGGGCCGGGGGATTTATGCCCCTAAAGCAGCCATTGATGTATATGACTTCAAGGGGTTACCGGGTTTATGACGTATTGGAATAATAGTTATGACTGTATAAGCCCCTTCAAAATGAAACTTATGGCACTCCGATGACGCCTGAGTTCGCGCCTTAGTTTATGGCACCCACCCTGGCGTATACGCAATGTCCCTGGATTGAATTCGGTTTAGTGCCACCACCTATTTCTTCTGCTTTTAATTAATGTTTACACAGTTTTAAACTCAATGACGTTTGCGGCTTGTGAGGTCATAGAAGGCAAACTAAAAACGTATAATTGCTCACTGTGAAGGGGCGAAAAGGAGAAGGAAAAACACATGTAAGTGAAGTGAATCTAACCACTGCGAAAGTCAAGAGGTTGATTTTAGCAATTCCGACTAATGTTTGTTCGGATTACATAAAATTAAATCAGTCAATCATTTTATTTAGCCAGCAGGCTCAAGTAGCAAATAAATTGATTTATTGTGACACTAATGATTGCAGAAAATCATGCAAATTTAATTAAAATCGGTTTAATAATTAAGTTGTAAGTTTATACTAAACAATATTTATGGGATTTAAATTTGACAGCCCTAGAAAACATTGATTTATATTATTACATTTATATTCCCAACTAATTTCTTTGCATTTTTTTATAGATAGCAAAGAATTTATTTAGCTTAAAAATTGTAAAAATTTTAATATTTTAAACCTTTAAAGGGGTTTGCATATGCAAAAAATGGTTGAAATTTTCCTTAAAAAAATACGAAACTCACAGGCTCATGCGATTACAGTCACCCGAGATTAAATCCATGAAATTGAACATTTTCGCATTCCATTTCCTCCTGGACTCATTCGTTGGCTTGTGCGGTAATCACATACTTTGTCACATAATTACCATTCAATTTTGCGCATTACGAGCCATCAGTCTCGATTAATAAGCTGGTCTCCGATTTGGCTGCCAGTTGCACTTTTCATTCACCGTCTGCTGTTTTCCGATTTCCACTCAACGTGCAGCAGTGGCAGCTCGTTGTTCATTAACACATATTTGTCAAACTGACGAAAATTTTTCGTGATATATGAAGATAATTATTGACGATATTGTCAGACAGAAATTGCGGGGGCGGTGGTGTGTTAAATTTGGTCGGGACTCACGCACACACACACACATGCGCCTGATGAGGTGCGACAGATGGTGGGCCGAAAGTGAAAGTTTTTCCATTGCACAACGTGAATTATTAACCCCTTATGTCCTGCCACGCCCCCTGCGCCTACAGCTGAGTGCCGTGCTTTTTGACAAATTGACTAAATATTTGAGCTGGCGTTGGGAAATGAATAACAATCGATAAGTCATAAATGTCTCTGAATCAGACACGCAAAAACCACCAGGCGAAGAGGATATTACGGGTATCGAGTGGATGGGTGGGTGGCATCGAATGGGTGGTGCTTGGCGGTGCCAAGGTGGAATGATTATTATTTAATCACGCTGACAACCTGGGCGTTGAAGGTGGCAATGAACTTAAGTTAACTAGCCGGCTGCCACGACACTCAATGAATCAATAAGAGAGGAGAACACGAATCGATTTGATTGGCAGCAATTCGATTCGATTTCGATTTCGATTTGTACCCGGATTGCGGACTGTTATCTCAGGTGTGGTTTGGTGACACACGTGCCCAATTATCCGCGGATATTGCTTTAATGCCGCGCCAAGATTAAAGTCAAATTGCAAATTGTTTTTATAATTTTCCCTTGCGCCGGTCTAAGCCAACATCTTTTCTCAATTTGATTTGCATGGAAATGTAATTGTTGTTGGCGAACGGGGGGCGGGGCACTGGAGCGGAGGCGGAGGAGGAGAGGAGCGTATATATGTATATTTGTATCTCCGGTTCGCCCAATTCCAGGTAAGGCTACCCGGCAGCAGAACAACAACTCGGCTTTCACAATGTATTTTCTATTGAATTTTTAATGAGTTCGACTTGTAGGGTGGATGAAAATAAGAAAGAGCATAAGGATGCTGGGGAAGGAGCTCATGTAGATCTTAATACTCCCACGGCCCTTACTAGAAAAATTGCTTCCTTGTTATTGCCGTTTCCAGCGGAATTTCCTATAAGTGAGGCGTAGGATTCAGTTGGAAGGAAGAAAAATAATGCCACCGAGAAAATGGTCGATGACTAGCATTCTTTTTCCCAGAAAAACAGATAAATTAGGTAATACATATCACTGAACGATGTAGGTAGAAATAATTAAGTCAATTAAGGAAAGAAACTATTCTGGATACAAATATGAAAATATCAAAGTTCTAAGGCTTAACTCTTTAATGTTTTATTAAATTCCCAATCAATTTCAGAATTATTTTTTAAATCCGACAAAAAGACTCACCTGACCATTATTCTCCAACTTATATTCACAAAAGCTCTTTAATGATTTCCAAACGATACCAAATGTTTTTATGATTACCTTTCCGCTTGGCTTTCACATGCCACAAATCTGTATTTTACATTTTCAATAGCCTCACAAAGTTTACCATAATTTTCCGTTTCCAAAATTTTGTAGCCTACTTTCCAGGGCATATGCTCAATGGGCTTTCCTCGTTATCTCCGTGGGCCGCTTTGTGGGTGTGTGGGTGTGTCGTAAAACAAATATCGATAAAAAGCAACAGACAGAGCGATACAAATACAAAATTGTGATTTGCATAATGTTGCTCACACACGCACCCACACACACACACATGGGCCGGCCCATGTAATATACAATATAATTTACATTAAATTGCTGATCAATATAAATGTATCTATGTATCTGGGCATTAGCTTAATTTGTAGCTGTATTTGGACCAAAGCGCGTGTGTGTGCTTAGGATTAAATCGTTTACCTACTGCCAGCACACACACACACCAGCAAACACACACATTGAATTTTCCTGCTGACCGCGAGTGAGAAATATTTTTGCATAATTTCTCTTACTGATTTGCTGGGGTTTTTCTGGTTTTTACGCTTGCTGCGCCATAAATTATGCTGAAAAACTGGGAAAAAGCTAAATAAAAATAGGGGAAAATAGAGAGTGAGGGCGAGCTGTGCATATGTACGCATATATTTAGGCAAAAACCAAAGCATAAAGTAATTTGGTTTATGGATTTGACCGCCCCACATTTCTCGGTTGAGGCGTCAAATTCTATTTGCCGATCAAAACAAAATTATCATTTGGCCAAAAATACGTTTTTCCGGACCCCTGCGTATTTGCATTTCGGCTGGTGATTAATGTTTGATGTGCAGTAATTAAATAGACAGAGCAGCATGTTGCATGCAAATTTTTCGGTTAGACTCCTTTGTTTGCCCGCCGTGCCTCTCTCTGTTTTCGGTTTATGTTTATGCAATTTCAATTTCGGGCGCGCAATAAAAACGATTTGTTTTAATTACTTACGCACATGGTATTTAATTATTTTTATTGATTAAATAAAACAATTAAGCTTATGTAAATTAATGTAGTCGAGTCAACTCCGTCAGTGTGATAGCCATAGCCCCTCCCCTCTTCCCTCGTTTTTATTCTTTTTTTTTGTGGATCGTTGGGGCGTTTTGGGCGTTGGGCGTCGAGTGGGGGCGTGGCATGCGGCTGTGGGCATAGCGAAGTCAAGTTAATGGAATAGCTGAGCAGGGCAGGCAAGTAAAATAATTTAAGGCCAAGCATACAAAATTAATGAGGCCATTAAATCCTGGAGACGCTAAAGAGACACACACACTCACACACGAAGGGGAGCGAGTGTGTGTGTTTGACAGTCAAAGGACAACTCTTTGTTCAGTCTCTGTTTATGACTCTCGTCCTGCGCCTGTGTTGTGTGCATGTGTGTCGCCTGTTTGGCGTGTGTGTGTGTCATTTATACACTATGCAAAGCTGAATTTGTTAGCAGGGTATGACTCCATTCTCCTACAACATTGAAAATCTCGTGACATCTCCGAAAATTATACGTACTAAATAGGAGATATTTTTTAAGTGGCCTTGTTGTCATCTTTATATTTCTTAAGCATTATTATTTTCTTTGAACGAAATACAATTACTACAAATGTAGCTGTAAAATATCTTAAATTATGGAAACTAAATACAACCAAATTTAGGCTATTTGTAGAAACTTTTAGACTTTAAAATATTAACATAAAAAAATGTTTTTTTCATCTTGATTTGTACTTTGCTCTGTAGAATAAACATTTTTTCTTAATTCTTTAAATTCAAAACAAATACCTTTTTTTTATTAACTCTCTATTACCTACCTGTGCAATCCGTATACTTGTATACAAAAGTATTTATTCCTGAAAAGCTGTGGAAAAAGAATAGAATAAATTGTGGTACTGGCCTAGGGCATTTCCTAGCCGTTCTTAATATGGTCGCGTGGTGTGTTATCCAAAGTTTCCTTTTCGCATGCTCCTTATTTAACTTGCGGCCGCTTTTGGTCCTTCCGCACACACACACTCTCAAACGGCAAGGAAAACAAAACGGTACAAAAATATCGCTCAACATTATGCCCGTGCACCTCAAGCAGCTGTCTCTTTGTTGCCTCTGCTCACATCCATCAGCGGTTACCGATTGTCCGTCGTCCCGCTTTTCTCCGCAGGACCCCCGATTTGGACCCAAGTTGCCTGGGTTTCGGCCCGGCTTGAATGGCTTGGCTGGCTTGGCTTAGCCAGGGCCGAAGCCCCTCGATTGAATGATGTTTTCTGGGCTCCCCAAAAATAAACTGCCGTTTTCAACAATATTTACGGCGCTCTGTCTGTTAGCTTAGGCATATATGAGTGAGAGCGAGTGTTTTGTATTTGCTGCGTGTGTGTGGCTTACCTTTCTTCTTTTGGCGCTTTTTTTCGTTCATTAATTTCGCATGGCCGGCCGTGGGGAGGGAAATAATTCCGCGCTACACAGAAACTTCCAACTTCAAGGACTTGTAGACTGTCGCATATAAAAGTATATCAAGTTTTCCCGTACAGTTTAACATAAAAATACAAAATCTTTATTAAAGCTTATGCGTAAGAAATAAAATTTTGGTTAATTAGCAAGAAAATTAAATTTATTTTGTTATTTGCTAAAATATAGAAGTAAAAAATCAAAATAAAATAATATTTTCAGTAACTGGCTAAAAATAAAAAAAGTAAATAACGTTTTTCGCCAAAATTTTAGTGACTTCCGACTTGACTTCTGTATAATTTTTCTATATGTAGCCATATGTTCGCCAAAGTCGTTAAACAGAGAGCACCCGAAAACGCAGAAATGTATGCAGCATAAAAGTGCGACGAGCACCTGACGATGCCACAATGGCGGAGGCTTCATTAGAGATCACCTGGAGGAGCAGGGGAGCTAAGGAAGGGAATTAGAGTGGAAGACGGTGCGGCCCACGTTTTGCATTTTTGGTTATTTGCACAGGCGGCACAGCGGCACGTATACGTAATAAAGTTGAACAAATAAAATACACTTTCCTTCGGCGCAGAAAAGTTCTAATTTTTTCCCAACCTCCCGCTCCCCATTCTCCATTCGGCTGTTGGCCCGTGTTTTGTTTGGCTTTAGTTGGGCTTCAGTTGCAACCTAAATTTCATTTGAGGCACAAAACTTGTTTAGTTGGCAAACTTTGCGCGTCGTCAATAAGGCTTGGTGGCCAAATCCGCAGATGGGGGGCCGGCGCTTCGGGTGGCGGGCGGTTTGAGCCCAGACAGTTTGGCATAGCCGCACGCCATGATATAATCTGGTACTGGGCCGCCGTATATATTACGCGCTGCCTAACAACTCCCACCCGAAGGCAGCACCTCATCGGAGCCGCCTCATCTACAAACAGACGTACACGGATCGAGGAGGAGGCCACTGGGTCGTCGCCGGGTGCACATTGATGGAGTGGAGGTGGCCGGGATTTTCCCAAAAAGGTATCTCCAATTTGCCATGAAAAATGTCTGACTAAAAGTAGTTGTTTCTCTACAAGTTCAGGGATCAAAGATTGTGGGATTATAGGGACCTGAGTACGAAGGGGAAAAGGTTAAAGCTTGCTATAGCAATTTTGAATTGTACTGAGAAAAATTTCTTTCTTCTTTAATTATCTAGTTATTTTAAATTAGTTTTTTGTTAATAAATATGTTTTTATACTAAAGAATAATCTTAAAAGTTTTAGAAACCTTAAAAAAACTTTAAGGTCATAAAAAATATGGTATTAAAATAATAAAATTGAAATAATATAATAATATAATATAATAATATATATTAATAATATTGAAATAAATACCTAAATATAACTATTCCTATAAATATTTATATATAGGTCTAAAGTATTATAAAAATTAAAATGAAACTTCTTTGCTTAAATTTTTTATAGTAGAAGATAATGAAATATATTTAATTTTTTCAAGCTAAAAGTGGTAAAACCTTTTAAAAGTGCAGAATTAATACTTGGTTCCGTTGTAATCTGCTAGGGTATTCCATATTCTTCGTTCACGGACATCATTTTGGCCTCCACCGATTAGCCATATCGATTCAAGCCACACTTTCAGTTTGTCTCTGCGAGTGTGCGAGGTGAGGTTCTGGTGAGGTTTGGGGTTGGGGTTGAGGTTGAAATGCATAATTGGCGATTAGACGATTGGCCCTAATATGCCAAAGCGCTGCAGCGAATAACAAGGGAAGCGCAGCAGAGCCAGCTTTTGGTATTAGCCCCAGCTTCGGACAGCATTCGAATGGCCAACTAATTGGGTCATGTCATCCCCAGCTGAACTGCCCCGAGACCCCCGAAACCGCCTCCTCCCGAGAGGGGGCATACCTACCTTTGGCTGAAATCTTGGGGGTAAAAAAGTAATGACAATGGTTTATGTTTTTCGTTTATATATAGATATATATAATGTTATATATATTTCCTTTTTGCTTTGTTGTTCATTCAGTTGCTTTCATGCATTCAATGCCCGCTTTTGTCTGCGGGCTCTCTACTCCCCTCTTCCTTTCCCTCTATCTACCTTTCAACTTTCTCCCACTTTCTCTGCCTCCCCTTCCCTCGCTTGTTAGCTATGCCGCTCCGTTGATAAGTGTACACATCTATAGACTATATACTATACGTAGGTTTATATTATACAATACATAATACATAAGTTCAACTTAAATGCTATGGTTTTTTCTTGCTCTTTTTTTCTCGTTCAAGATTACTTTCGGTTGTGTGTGTGTGTGAGTGTGTTTTGTATCTGTGTGCCTACTGTTTGTTGTTGCGAGTCCTTTGAAGACTCCTGCGCTCATTTAGATGCAAAGAAAAAAGTCTTTGGTTTACCTTAAAAATATTATTTTGTTTGTTTTTGTTTTTTCTTCTGGTTTTTGTTTTTGTTTCAGTTTTTGTTATCTGCTTAAATTCTAAGTCTTAGCACATACGGGCAATTAATATCTTGTGGATACGCTTTAAATCGTTACAAGGACAAACTGACATACATCTACATGTACACGTGTATGGCCATGTGTGTGCGTGAACGTGTGGGTGTTGCCTGTGATGTGTTAGCGAGTGTGTGTGTGTGTGTGCACTTTGAGTACAATTTACATATGTTTATTTACGTATGCATTTGACGAATATTTTCCCTCGGTCTTTAGTTTGAATTTTCTCCAATTGGTTTTTTAATGTTTGCATTTCGACTGCCGACAGATTTTATTTTGCTAAATTTCTTTTCTCCCCTCTAGCTTGCTTCCTTCTAGATTTGTTGGGAAATTTACAAACGTTTGGTATTGTGTTTTTTCAAAATGTATATATTTTTTATGGGTAGCAGTAAATAAAATTTTCCTCAAGAATTTAATTTAATTACGAGAACATTTTTGCACACTGGAATTGGGTAAACATTTGTTTTCTAATAGTTTACTTAAGGTCTCTTTATTTTATTTTGCTGCAATTGTTGTAAATTGAATGGGAATTGTAATAGGTTGGGAAATAGAATTTTTACTTTAAAGAAAAATTGTTTTTATAAATTTATTTACTTTTTTTTTCAAAAAGGTTAATATCTTAAGAATTGACAAATTTTCTTTGCAAAAAGTTCAAAGGGAAGGAATTTTATTTTAATTTTGCAATTAACGTAATAAGGAAGGAAATAATGCGTAATTATAAGATGCAAAAAGGATTTACTGCTACCCTTTGTTTAGACTTAGAGCCTGCTTTAGTTTTACAATATTTCACAGCTTCTAACAGGACATGGAATAATTTCAAACAATGTCGGATCAAGAATTTGTTTCCTTGTCTATGGGTTATCTAATATATACATTTACCATGATTTATATTACTTCTTCTGCAGCTTTACCATACGTATGCATACCATATATGTGAATGTATATCTTACAAATGTTGAGCCGCAAGTTCGGTTCCTCGGGTCTGATTTATGATTATAACTCTTGGAGGAAGGGCTTATTGGTTTTGGGATCCTTTTTACTTTTTTTTTCTAACCGAACAACGAAGAAATTACACACACACATGCACACACATAGTCACATACATTTAAATATTTATAGATTTAGTTACATTCACATGGTTGCTTTTCCATATATGTTTTTGGGTTATTTTCTTTTCTTATCTTTTTTTTCGTTATGCGGGGAGTTGAGAGTTGCCATGTTATTTAAAGAAAATGTTGCTGTACATATCCTATTTTTAATTAGTTTACTTTTACATTTAGGTTTTTAGTTTAGCTTTATAGTTTAGTTTAGTTTAGTTAGTTGAGTTTCTTGCCAAGGAGAGTATACTTTAGTGTAGTGCAGTTGATTTCGTTTTAGCTTTCTCTTTGCTTTGGGCAATTATTATCTTCATTCGCATTATCTTTTTGTCAGACACTATCACAAACAGTTCGCTTGCACAATAATCGCTGCTCGCCTAGGACCCCGGAGCTATCTATTTATGAGTGTTATACCTAAAAAGAGCTACCTCCCCACCATCGTCGTTACATCTTATTTCTTTTTCTTATTTTTTGTGTTAAGTTTAGTCAGTTCTTGGTTTGGTTTCCTCTTTCCCTCGGTGCGAAGTGCTTACACATCCGTGCCGCATCCTTCCTGGTATCCCTCGTCCGGCGAGTTGCGGCTGCTGCTGATCAGGGCCCTTTTCAGGGCCGTCACGGGCGGCAGGACGGGCACCCCGCCCTTCTGCCACACCCGTATCGTCTTGGCGTTGATTGGCTGCCCGTTGGGCAGGATGGAGCAGGAACTGGAGGTGCTGGTGCTGGGGTTCGCCTGGTTGACTCCCTGGTTGGCCGGCGTGGGCGACGACCGCGAGCTGCCGCCCCCGCTGCCCCCACTGTTCTCGTGCAGACGCGGCAGGGTGCGGCTACTGAAGTGCGGACTGCTCCCGGTGGAGCTGCCCTCCTCCGCCCGCCTCTGGTGGTTCAGCGTGGAGGTCAGCTGCTGCTGGAGCTGCTGCAGCGGATGCATCTGCAGCTGATGGTTGTGCTGGTGCTCGGCCCCCGGGACCAGAGGCAAACCATAATCATTGGGGTAACCCGATGAGGAGCCACCCGACAAATTGGTGGTCACAGTGGAGGCAGTTGAAGTTCCTCCTCCTCCTCCGCCAACGCTTGTCATTCCCTGCTGTAGATGGGATCTGGGGAAGGTTTTGCTGAAATAATCCGTGGCCGCCGTCCGCTCGTGCAAGTCATACAGCTGCGTTGAGTCTATGATGGGTGTCTTGTCCGTGTAGCGCTTCATGAACAGATCGTCCGCGGATGTGGCGCCCCCGGGGGCACTGTGCTCCCAGAGGCCCGACGGATACAGGGAGTCGCAGCCATTGGCGCGACTGTACTCCCCGCTGCCCCCGACTCCCACGATGGGCGGTATCTTCAGATCGGCAAATTCATCGCTCCCAAAGCGCTTGGTGTCGTTGATGAGATCCGGGTTATTTCCACCATTTCCGGTGGATCCAGTGGGCGAGATGAAGCAGGAGGCGGTGGACAGGACACTGCCGTTGTTGTCATAGCCCTGCGTGGAGTAGGGAAGGTCGGTGAGTCGCGGCGGCTTCTGTACTGGATTTGCTGATCTCTGATCGTGGCCCCCGTGCGAGACGCCCCTGCCACTGCTCTTCCGCTCCAGAGTTCCGCCCTGCACCACTCCGCCATCAATAATATTGGCCACTGCCCCATTGGCAATGACCACGCCGCCAATGCTGCCATTTCCCGTCGCCGGCTGCGTCTTGTTCGTTATGGAGTTCTGATGGTTGACCGACGTAATCACCTCCATGTGATTGGGCGTCTTGCTGTCCACATATGGCTGTCGTTTGACCCTCAGCAGCAGGCACATGATGACCCCCAAGGCAAAGACAATGAGGGCCACCAGGGCGGCACTTAGGCCTACGATCTGGCCACTTCCCAGGGAGGCCATTCCCGCGGCCCGCATGCTAACGTGCAGGGTGAAATTGGCCTCCGCCATGCCGGCTCGGTTCTCGGCCACGCAGTAGAACTCACTGGAGTCCGTCTCCTGGGCATTGGTCAGCACCAGCTTCGATCGCTTCTCGAAGCCGCCCTCCACCTGCTCGAACATGTGTATCCTCTGGTAGGCGGTGAAGGCCGAGTTGTTGGCCAGCAGTCGTCCGTTCCAGTACCAATTGATATTCGCAGCCGGCACAGCTCTCGCTCGACAAGTGATCGAGGCATTCTCGCCCATGGCAGCCTCTACGTAATGCGAAATGGGCAGCATTTCGGGTCGGCAGGCGAACTCATCGACATGCAGATCGGCGAAGCTGCGATCGATGATCCTCTCGGGACCGCCGGAGCAAATGGGAGCCACCGGATAGGGGATATTCCGTTGCATCAGCCAGAGTTTTGTGTCCCTCAGTCGGCAGTCGCAGAGCCACGGATTGTCGTGCAGTTCGATGCCGTGCAATCGGCTCAGGGTCTCAATGGTCTTGGGCAGCAGTTCGCTGAGTTTGTTTCCGTTCAGGCGGAGCAGCGTCAGTCCCTGGAGGCCACCGAAGGCCTGGGCGGAAATGGTCTGAATATCGCAGTGCGAGAGATCCAATTTGTGCAGCGAGGGCGTATTCCCGAAGGCCTGACTCTCGATCTTGTGTATGTGATTGGAGGCCAGGGTGAGCTCCCTCAGCGAGGATATGTAGCCCAGGGCCAGACTGGGCACGGTCACCAGGAGATTGTGCGAGAGATCCAGCTCCACCAGATTGGTCAGCCCCTTGAAGGTCTCGCGCTCGATCTCGCCAATCTTGCAGTTGCGCAGATACAGCTTCTGCAGATTGAGCAGATTGGCACGGATGAACTGCTCGTTGGACAGGGTCTGCAGCTTGTTGCCGGACATGTCCAGCACCTGGGTATTGGGATCGATGTGCTCGGGTATCTGGATCAAGTGTCGATCGATGCACTCGACCGTCTGCTTGCCGCCCTTCCACTTGCAGGCGCAGACCGTTTGGCAGGTGCTCTGCTGCTGGGCAGGCGGATCCAGGTCGGAGTGGGCGGGTGGAAAGTGCTGATTGTGCTGATTGGAGGGCATGTAGCCATCCTCCGTCATCGGCTGGCTGTCCGCTATGGAGTAGACCTCGTTCTGGGACGACTGGGAAGGTCTATAGCTTCCTGGGCTGGAGGATGAGGAGCTGCCTCCGGCCGAATTGGCGTACAGATGCAGCTGATTGTAGCGATTGCCCAGGATAATTCCAGGCAGCAGGCCGAGGAGCAGGAAAGCTATTTCCCTGATATGCATTTTCCTGGCTTTTTCTTCAAGTCTTCTCGTTGAGCGTTCTAGGCCAAAGCCCAGTGTTTGTTTGCGAATAGCACTGTCATGGGGTTTCTTCTGTACTTTGTACGATATGATGGGTTATATCTTTCGATTTTTGCAATGTTTTTATCTTAACTCCAATACGATATGTCGCTAAAGTTTCAAGCGAAGCTTCTGATTTTATTGATGTGTCTTGTGTTTTTAGGTTGATATGAAAAAGTCTCTTATAAGTCCATTGAAGGTAATTGTATTTATTAACTTTATTTTTTCGTTTTTTGTACAACTCAAGGATATGTTTCGTTGGGTTGACCTTTGCTCTTACTTTCGTGCGATGGTATCCTTCGTATTTCTGGGCTTTCTTTTAATTTTGATATGGAAACTTCCTTATGGGTCAAGCGGAAAATTGATTAATTGCCGCCTTGGCTTCACTTGTTGTTGCTGCGCTTTTCGCCAAGATTTCCATGTTTTGCCGTAATTAGCGCTCGGCCAGACCCAATGTTATTTATAGGGCTAGCCCCGCACACTCACACACACTCACTCGCACTCACTCACTCACACTCGTTTGGATGATAATCGTTTTTATTTTTCGGCCAACGAAATTCGTATTTCCCTTGCTTCTTTTTTTTCTATTATTATTTTTCTACGCAATTTTCTTCAGCTTTTCGGGATTTTTCTTTCTTCACGTGCTGCTCTCTACGAAAATATATATGTGATTTTTTTGTTTGGATGGTTTTGTTGGTTTGTTTGGTCGCTTCGGTTAGCGCATTTTGCCACGCAAAGCAACGCGTTTTTTTGTCGCTTTCGGTTTCGTTTGCGTTACGAGCGAACCTCGGTCCACGCGAAGGGGGATGATTCTAATTTTTTCGGATTTTTCGCAGCGAGGGCGGCGTGACAAGTTGTGATCTAGATCTAGGCATTGATTTCCATTGCACATGGATTGCACTGCACAAATTAACGGTGAGTCCTGGCTAGCAGGACGCTCACACACACGCGCGCACTGCTTTACACACACAACTACAGACGGCAACGGCAGCGGAACCACACAACCGCTCGGCAGCGTTCAATTTTTTGAACTGAGCTTCTTGGATTCGAATCAAAGCCTCCGCAGTCGCTTGGTTCCGAATCAGACGCCTCGGCTGCTCTTGTGCCCTTCCCGAGAGAAAGCAGCCTGAGAGAACGCTCCCGTGTTGCCTCAACCGATTCGCAACATTCACATGCAACATGTGGGCAACACGGCCAACCGGTTGAAAGGATTATATTACACACGCCTCCATTGTAAAGATTTCGAATTGGCTTCTCTGCGCGCGGTATAAATAAGGATTTGTGTGGTATAAATAAACCTGCCGGTGGGTTCATGCGTGGGACGATCGCATGACATCATTAAAATGGATTTAATTGGGCCGTCGTATTTTGATTTGCTGAATGAAATTAGCAGTCACTGCAATTCAAACAATCTTCACGTCTTACCAGAGAATCTTATTAGAGACCTTTACATTATTTAATATTTTAAATCTATTCTATACTGCTTTTAAAAATGTACTGTAGTTACGTAATTGTTAATGCATTTTATGAAGAATTTTATTTATTTATTTCACTTTTCTTGGAGCTTCAAAGGCTTCCTTATAAATTATTTCACTATTGACAAATTAAACGATATAAAATATCTCGTCTGGATTTATCTCAAAAAATGTTTTTGCTATGGCCATACTTAAAATAGTTGTATTCATTAATTCCTCCACCGAATCCTAATGAGTTTCCTTATAATGAAATTTTCAAGAAGAACATGAAAAATTTTGTTTTTTTTACACTTTTATTTACATGTGTTTAGCTTTCTCGCTAATTAACACCTTTGGTTAATGTTGTACATAGTAGAGAAGACTGTTTACAACGCTTGAATGTACTTCGGATGTTTCTAAGTCATTCCCCATTCTTTCTTCCCATTCATCAAGGCCCCCCGGCCTTCCTTTCTGCCTACAGTCAATCAGCGATCTACCTACTCAGGCATAAAACTTCAAGAGAAAAAGACCCAAAAAAATCTGTACACAGCAGAAAAATATGATTGGTAATTTTCATAATATCAAATTTTTAAAAATATTTTTTTTCCATAAATGTTTAAAGGTTAAGATAAGTAGATAGGCATATTACCTAGATCTAGATAAAAAGGTTAGTGGTAATTCATAACTGTCGCAAGACTAAAATAAATGTTTTATTAATTAATACAAACCTTAATTATTGATTTAAAATTATTTACTTATTTTCATTAATGAACATTTATTTTAATGCTTTTAATATTTGTACTTCTTTTTTTGTCTTTAGCTTCTAAATGAATTTAGCATAATTTTTGCAATTTCAAGATACGAACTAGCTATAAAAGTATTTAAAATGGACAAGTAGTTTTTGTTCAGTGCTCGACAACAAAAAGAGCTGCTTAGCTTTCAGCCGGCAAACACGAATGAGTAGCTGAAAAAAAGAGACTTCGCTTCGTTTGTCTTTGCTTTGCCAGTCGAGTGCGGCGTAATTTCAGTCTTGACCGAATGAGTCACATCCGCCAGATACGAGATACTGAAGCTCAACTGAATGAATGCATTTGCTGCGCGGTGTGCAGAAATTTCACAATGTGATGATTTTACGGTCGACTCGTTCATTCAAGATCGGTTTGCATAGTGAAAGAGCTCTCAACTCTGCAGATCTGGAGGGTAAAAACTATCTCCGCCTTGTTTGATGATGCCCCAGAACCAGAATGAGAATGAGAATGAGAATGGGAATGAGAAGAGCTCCAAACTAATTAGCCCAAGGGGCAAGAAGTTGAGCTTGAAGTGGAGCCAGAAATTGCGTATAAGTTACTTCACCTGCGGACGACTCGGGGCAGCTACATGATACCTCTTGTGTCTTTTGGCCAGACAGGAAACGCTCTCAGTGTTACCTGTTTGCCCCCTTCCACATCCCCCCCCCCCTCCCACCACCTCTGTCCCTATTGCATATGAATGAAATTGCAGCGGAGACGTCCCATCTACCAGCTGCCTCCGTCCAGATTCAGATTCAGATTGCCTGAGAAGTTTTCGCAGCAAACTTGTTTACAGCTACAGCCAGGGAAAAAGAGAGGTTGGCCTGTTGTTTGTTGTTTGTCCTCTTTCGGCTGAGCCGAGAAAAAACGCGATTGCATATGCTTGTTACACTCCAAGATACATTTTCTGAAAAGATACATTTCCATTTTCCCACCCACTCAGTCGCACAGATGGAGGCGAACGAAAACAACTGAAAACTCAACATCGTAGACATTGATTAAGGTCAGTTATGATTGTGTATTGTATTCTCTGAATTTTCCTCTGCCTCGTTCGTTTGTCTAAGCTTCAAAAAGTGAAATCTCCTCTTGCGTGTTGTGTTTCACATTATTTTTTGTTTCTTTTTTTTCGAATTTTTCGGTGAATTGCTGAGCAGCCATGCATGGGTATCTCTGAGTTGACTTCAGGTACCGAGAACTAAGCAGATTGGGTTGAAAGTTGGAACTTTATTCGCTTGAATTATTAAGTGGAAAAATCGTCTCATGTTTTGGCATTTTATGGATGTCTAGCATTTCGGCAATGTAACTAGAAGAGTCTACTCTATGTTGGCTATCAAAAGTTTGTAGTGGAAAATATTTACGCATAATAAGGGCGGCATTTTAATAAATAATAATATGTACAATAACCATGTATTTTTAGTGGCAAACAGAAATAGAAGATACGATTTATTATACAAATTAATATTTTGAACATAAAATAAACTTGATATTTATTTATAAAAGCTTTAATTCGTGCCTGAAAATTGAAAACTGTTTAAAAGCTTTACACTTTAAAGAATAATATGTAACGTTAAACAGAATAATTATAACAAAAATACTATTAAAATAAGAAGAATTGGTAATTAAATTGTAATTTGAGTAGCGTTAAGCAAAAGTAAACTGGTAATTAATAAAGTTATTTTTTCCGCATTAAAATATGGCACTTCCTTTTTCTAAACCCCTTCCATTTGTTTTTAACTTCACGCTCGACCGTCTTTGATGATCTTTTGCTTGCGTTGGCGAAAGTAGAACTCGGCCACTATGAAAATATCTTTTGGCCGCAGCGGAAGTTGGCTAGAAAAACGCTGATCGGTGGCGAATGATCAACAGTTTTCGACCTTTTTTTTTTTGGTTGCAGCTTTTACCATTTCTTATTGCACTTCACTGTTGGCTGACTCCCCCGTCTTTCGGTGGTTATAAATTTTGTCGACTTTCACGTTTCGTATTTCGCGTATGAGCGTTTTCTGCAATTGCGTTCGGTGCGCAACAATTAGCCGCAGTTAATTGGCCAAAAATGCTGTTTGCTAGTTGCTATTTGCGTTACGCTTTCTGCACTTGTCTGGCAAGAAAACATACCGCTAATCTTCGTGGCGAACAACTTCCGCCTTGTCGGTTCGAAAACTGTAAAATTTACAGTGTAAAGTGGGCAATTAAAAATCACAGCAGCCGCAGAAGAAGATGACTTTGAGTTGTCTGCCTGCCGCTGGAATTCCGCAAAAAGCAACCTTTGCGTTCATAATTTGAAAAATCACCTGGCGGTGAGACTCCAGTGAGTGGGTGGTGTTCGTCCACCCAGCGACCTTTGTGCCCGTAATGCTGCGCCTAATTGCCCTTAATTTATTTAACTTCAAGCTGTGCTCAGACTCCCCGACTCCCCGTTTTCCATTTCCACGGAGTCAAGGGTTCGCTGCGTGTCCTTTTGGGTCACTTGGGACGTGGTTGGAGAACCGGAGCCTTTGCGATTTGAACAAGTGTCCCTCGGTCCTCTCGTCCGCTGTCCATTCCCATCGGCATCATTGCCGGGCACTCAAAGCAAACTCCGTTAAAGGTATTCGCAATTTGTCATGATCTCGGCAACGATTAATGCGAAAATCTCTTGAAGAAGTTATAAATTGTTAAATGTGAACATCATTAATAAGCTTGCTTTGGATGGGCAGCACTAATTGGATTTTTATGTTTAGTATTTTGTTAGATTAGTATTTCCTATTATGCTAAAGGATTTGTGTGGGAAAAATTAAATTCGAAAAAAATTTAAAATAAACGAAAAACACTTAAAAACAATACATTTTCAAATAAAAGAATTTTAATAACTTACATTTTTTTGATGTCATTTTAAAAATTTATTTAAACACACTTTGTGCATTTTTAATAAATTAAACGAATTGTGTAAAATCATTTTGTAGTTTATTCGTCTTTAAATTAAACCAAACACCTAAGTGTAGGTATTAGACAAACTTTAATTTCATCGTTTTTAATTTAATCCAACAAAAGTCCAACCGAATAGTTTCCTACAAGAAGATAATTAATAAGCAAACAATGCAAATACACGTAAGAGAACCGTTTTGAATTACCCCTTCACAATTAGTGCACTTCCCAGAGTATTCCATATCCATCCAGATATCTCTTCATCTTGATTTCGCCTTCGCAATCCACACTCCCCGGCATTGCTGGTCGAAATTTCAACGCATCCCCCCAGGGAAAAGGGGAAAATTGCAGACTAAGTGGGTGGTGGGTGGTTGGACAGTGAGAGGAGGTCACTAAACGCTCTAATTATTTTCGAACTGTTTGGATTTAAATGTCTCTCAGGACTGTGTGCAGTGGCGAAAGCAGCAACGACACTGGAAATCACTTTATCTTCATTTTGGGGCATTAAGCCGCTTAGTGCAGTCGCCGTCCGATGTCCTTTTGCTATCTCTCTCCGTCTATCTGGAATTTTAGTCCTCTGCAATTATTCAAAGCGCTCCAAATTAGGTAATTGCCCTTTAAAGAATCATTCTAATTATTTATGTTTATGTGTGGCCCGCAGTGGCCCACTGAAAGTCCCTCGACCACCCACCGCCCACCGCCCACTTGCATTGCATATCGCCGGCGTTGTCATCGCCTGACCTCCGACCCATCCGCCCCTCCGCCCCTCCGCCGCCCACCCCCTTTCCCCGGCGGGTGCCACGCTTGTTTGCGGCCTTGATTAATGGAGTCGTCCTGCGGCCGTCGCTTGGAGCGACCCGTAAAACAACAACAACCAGAAAGGGTAACACAGGGTATTTTGTAATTCTGTCAATATAAATAAATTTACCTAATTTTGTATTTACTTAAAAAAATTAGAAAACATAAGGTCATTTTTTGATTTAAGAAGATTATTTTAAATTATTTAAGTTCCATCATTATTCTGCATGTTTTGTTACAATTTTAAATCTCTTCAAAATATTTATTTTTTTTGTGTGGATCAAATATTTAGTTAATTAATATTTATAAACTCAATACTTAAATTTCTTAAATTATTTTAATTTCTTAAAATTTAGAGGAAGTCATTGTATACATGAATCAAATATTTAGATTCTTAATATTTATAAACTCTATACTATTCTATAATATAAAAAATATTTTTATACAAAAATTTCTTTAAACATTTTAAGTTTTCCATATTTAGAGGAAGATTTAATATAACAAGCACTCTTTTTGAGATAACAATGATGCCCTTTTGCAGGATATAGGACCAGTAGCTACAACAATTACAGCAACAGTTCAACCGGCTTCCTAGGACTACGGGTGCGGACTTTGCTGCCCCGGCTGCTTGACTTGTTTTGTTTAGATTTATGTCAAATTGTTGGGGCCATGCGCGACGCAATGCGAGGGTGAAAGGCGGGAAAAGTCAGGAGATTGGATGGCAGAGGGTCGGAAAGAGGGGAGAATGCGGGAGGGGGCGTCGCTCCTTTTAAGCTTTTCAATCAAAACGCGTTTAAGTGGTTTCCAGCTCAGTTTTCGGCCCATGGCCTACGCGTCGGCAGAGGCGCCACCATAATTGGCCGAAATTAATTGTTTGTCTAATCAGTTCATTGGATGCGACGGCGGCGACTGTTTCGGTTTCGACCATTGAACTCGGCGGCTTAGAGCCATCGAACATGGCCCGAAACCGATGGCCATTCGAGATATCGACGGAAAGCAGCTTTTATGGTAATCTCAGTGAAAGATGAAATCGATTTGGGGCTCGGAATTTATGGGGTTCAGTGCGAGAGTTGGGTTCCTAAATCTGTCCACTCTTAATTGGCAACGAGTTGTAAATTTATGAGGGGTTAAGTGTTTAACACAGACTGCAAAAAGGTTTCAATCAAGGACTTAAACAAGAGACAAAAATCCATCCACAAAATAAAAATATTTCGCTGAGAAGCCTAACAAAATGTCAACTGTCTTTGCCAGATTTATGAAAAAATCCTCAAACCGAAATAAAAAAAGCTTTTGCGATTTATTGTTTGAATTTATTAGTCAAGTCACCATTTCTTTTACACAGACAATTAAAATTGTATAGAAAAAGTTAAATAAAAAAAAATATTTCATGAGCTTAGCCAGACTTGTAAACCCTCATCTTAGTTACCAGACATTAAAGTTGACCATTTAATAAAGAAACCGATACAAGTAATCTATGTTTATGCACTATTTTAATGAATTCATTTTAATTACAGTAACGTGTGAAACACAGACAGTTGAAAATCATGTTTTATTCCCTTATCTTGTCAACGAGCTAACGATACGTGAAAAAGTGTTTAAAACCAATTAGAATCCCATTTCTGCTGACAGTTTTCACACACTTCCATGGCTGTCAATGCCTTACCAAATCCCTTAATCGATGTCCAGCTTATCCCATTAGGCAATCACAATTTATATGTCTGCGGCAAAATCATTCCCATACCTCGATGTGTCATCATTAATTACTTAAACGGAAGTTACATTCCATCCGTTCGGTCCGCTTCAGTCGCTCATTCACTCATTCATTCATTCGCTCGTTTATTCATTCACTCGGGCCTTTTAATTTTCTATGATTTATGCGTAATTTGCTTTCGAACCGAGGCGAACCGAACCTGCTGTCCATTTAAGTTCCCCAACAGGCCGCAAAACGGAGACATGTGCACCTGTGTTGGCCACATCCTGTGCGAGAGCAACATCAAATAAACTTGGGCGAAAATAAAGAAAAAGGTAGCTAAAGCACACAAGGATGGAGATACATTTTACCAGCACTCCAGGTAGGAATGCTCTCTAGAATTGTTCGAAAAATTAATACCCAGTTGTTACGTTTTTGTTTAGTACTTTGCAATTATAATTATTTGAAATTAGTTTGAAATTTTACCTTTAAATTTTAAAGTCTGACATTCCAAGCAAACTGAAAATAAAACCAAAAAAATACATAAACAAAATAATTTAAATATGCTGATCAAACAGTTGCGTAAACCTACACAACAAAAAACGCAGGGATTAAAACGTTATGGGCACGGTAAGTTTCTGGTATTGTATACGCATATCGTTTTAATATAATTTTGCCGATCTCTCTCTCTCGTATATTTTCTGACTTCAAAAAAGAGGGGAATAAGAGAGAAGAAAAAATTCTATATTTCAAATTGATAATATATCCATAAATTTAACTGAACATAAAGTTATAGCTAGCAAAGCTATTACTGTTCGAAGTTCCATCATACCCTCGCTGTGCTGTGCTACCAAAATTCAGGTTTAACTAGACTTTCCTCCACTTGTGGAGACCCTCGAGGCAAAAACGCAGCGGGAGAATGACCGAGGAGTCCAGGTCCCGGTCCCTCAGGTCGAGACACCTGAGAGTCCGGTAAGCTCTGCCTCCACTCACTGTGTATTTAGAGCGTCCAGTTCTGGCCTGTGACTAAATATTGGGACTGCGACTGGGACTGAGACTGAAACTCTTGGCCAGAGTCGGCTCAGTCGGCTATTAAATGTCAATGGACTTCTGCATGAATGAGTTGTGCGACTTCTGCTCGCTGGTGCGTCTGGGACTGCTTTCTGTTCCACTTGGCACTTTGGTCTGGTCCGCCTTTTGAGGGAATTCCATGGGCCCAGCACACTCACACACTCGCATGGATTCATTTAAATTTCAATTGCCGAAAATAAGTCGCCTCGTTGGTGGTGGTGGCCACCTACGGCTCGAGGAATTTCAGGCATAATTTTATTTATAGAACTTATTGAAATCTTCAGGATCCGGGAGTTTTATGTGTCTCTCGTGTGTCCAGGGGCTCCGGCAATTTCTTTTCCTCTTAATTAAAATGTACAGCCGCTAGTTCAGCGCCAGCTACGTGTCCACGGGCCAGGAAAAGTCAGCAGGTCGAGGCATAATTTCCGAGGAGTCGGTCCAAGGAAACCACAGCAGGGTGGCCAAATGGCAAAGATGAAACCTTAAACCCCAGACTCATTATGTAATTCAGGCAGCGCATTCCCGAGCTTATCGCAGCGATACCAAAATGCCAGCGAGGAGAGCGTGATAACGGGCCACCAAGGAAGGTAGGTTTAATATGGATTTGATGATCTTTACGGTAGAAGAGGATCTGAAATGGTTTATAAGAAAATATTACTGACAAATATTAACCCTTTTGATTATTAAAACACTTCAGCTGAAATTTTATATTAAAACGCGTTAAAACTTTTTTTATAACATTTTTGAAATATTATTTAAGAGCACTGCTTTTTCTAAAACTTAATACACGAAATTCTTTGGCAGTGGAAATGCCAAAAATGCCACTTCTGATCTATTAGCCCATAATCTCTCGTGACACGCTTTCATCTCCACTTTCTACCTTCTGGTGTTCCGCTCCCCGACCATTTAGTGGCTGCATTAAATCTTCAACTAAATATTAAACGATGTCTCCCATTCATCCCCTTTCGCCCTCCCATCTCCATCCTCTTGCCAGGGGATTCTGGCCCACATCGACATAATAAAAGGTCGTGGCTTCAGTTTTATGCCACTTATTGTTCGGGCGGGTGGGTGTATTGTGGTGCTTGAGATTTTGAAGGCTTGTCGAGTAATAAACGGGTAACCTCCCTTAATCCCGGCAACACAGTTGGAAATATTTTTCATTAGCATTAAGAGGCAATAGAAGCCAGGAGGGGGAACAAAAAATATATAGTTAGTATGGCAAAAAGTCGGTTGGGGGAGAAAAATGTAGTAGTTGAGCTTGCCGCACATTTCCACGTGTCTGGCTGGTAAATCTTGGGGCTTGAGTTGATAAGGTTTGCGCCCGTCTTCCCCGTCGAAGTCTTATCTGCGACGGCTAACTGCTTGAGCGCATAAGTTTTCCTCGCCGCGTGTGTCGTTCTATTTGGCCACCATCCACCAGCCACCAGCCCAGCCCCCTTTTGGCCTTTATGGCTACGTGTTTGGCAAACGGAAGTGGCCAGAATAGACGTATATATGCGATATGTGTGTATAAACGCACACATTTCCGTGGGGTCTGTGATTTATACACCGCTGCTTAATGCCCTAACGACACTCATTAGAAACAATTGCGAGAAGTTTTAATTAAACATCGTCCCCCATTTGCCTGGCTTCAGTTTCACTTCTCCTCGGCTATGATATCTTCGCCGTTCTCGGGGATTTCCATAAAACGCTGCCCGCTCGACCAGATCTTGGAGAATTAGTGGTAATTACACTTTTCACGCTCCAATTGCTCATTTCCGTTCGCAGCGAATATTATTTACTTTCCGTTTTTGGGTGAGAAATTACAAATATTCGGATTACAATGTATGCGCCTCTAATTGCTAAGGTCTAGCGTCTAGGCCTGGGATCTCAGTCAGGCGGAACGCAATGAGTTTCTTTCGAAAGTTGCTTAATCGAAAGGGGGAAGGGCACTATACATCTTAGTTTCGCTGAATGAATGAGTGCCGTCAAAAATGATTCATCGGGAGGCTATATTTGGATCGGCTCTGGTTAGTTTGAAATCTCAGTTAATGCTTCATTGCAACTTATTAGACTGAAACAAGATTGCTTTTCAAGATGTTCTTAATAAGCATTATGACGCACCCTTTGCCACATGTTCTTGATTAGCTACAAAACTAATAAGCCTTATATTTATTTCAATATATTTATTTTCTTTTGTAAGTGGGGTGAAAAGTGCCCATTCTAAAGTTAATTATTAATTATAATTATTTTTGTTATTTTTTAAATCGGCTTTAGCTTGCTTGGTAGCAATTAACCTGGTTTAACTTGTTATCGTATTTTATAGTGTCTGATATTTGACATGATTATTTATTTGATATTTATTGGCATAATTTGTTAAATATTTGGAAAAATATTTATTATTATATTTATTCATTTATCTATCTATCGCCAATAGATACAACTTATCAATAATTGCGTCAATAAATTAAAAAGTAAAAACCTTAAATAGTTAAACTGTTTTATTTTGTTGTACACAAACTACTTAAATATAAAATAAAAGAGTTTTGTACTTTTTACCTTCTTATAATTTACCATTTACACTCATCCCAATCTGCAGCTGATTAACTGATCTCGATCCTTGGCTTTCGCACACACTCCAGCCTTCATCTCAACTCCAACTGTTTGTGACAACTTTGCTGTGTAAACTGCGAGAGACTTTCCACTCGGCAACAATATGGCAAACATATTATGGCCATTTGTACTGGAGTGTATAACACTGAGTGTGCAACACCCACAACAATGGCGGCGAGCAGAAAGGGGGAGCCAGAGTTTTCCTCTGGCTAACTGTGACAATCAACTGGGGGGAACTAAACTCCGCTGGGCAAGGATAACAAGAGCCTCTGCCCGTCCGTTCCCTCTGACCACGAAAAGGACCTCTCTGGCCGTCTCTCTCTCCCTCCGCTTAAGCTGCCGCGATACTTTTGACTTCCTGCGGCAAAAACAGGACAACGAAAACAAGAACACGAAGTAGGCTTAGGCTTCCAACTGTGAAAATTCTCCCTTCAAGCTGGCTTGGATTTTGGGTTTGGTGCGGAAAACTAGGAGAATGCAGGGCATTGGATGGGGGGAACTCCATACGCCGCACTAAATTGCGGCTTTCGCAGTCCAACAATGAGATACTTCAGAAAGAATTAGTTGCACTAAAAATTGCAAAAGTCTCCCCTGGACTCGGCCAGACTTTCACTCTCCCTTTCACTGGGATCCTCGCTGCCTGCGCGCTTCATTTTTCATCCGGGTCTCGGGCACAGCAGGCGGCTCATGGGTTAAAGTCCCCCAGAAAAGGATGCAAAAAATAAGGAGTTAGGACCCGGCAGTCAAGAGCAAGCGGATCCGGAAAGCGACGACTGTTTTAGCGGTTTTTTGGCTGGACACTTTATCCTGCTGCTCCTACGACTCTGCTCTTTTTGTGCCTTTCGCCATGCTCTACGCTTTCCAACACCCTCATAACTGGTAATATAATTTTTAGGAAAGAGCGGACTTTTCCACTTTAAACTTTAAATATTTATGGTCCTTGGAGTCTGAGTCACAGTCGAGGGGCTTTCGACCAGTCATTTAAGTAAGTTAGTTGGGAAAGTTGTACGATTATTACTTAATATCATTATAATATTTATGTATCAATATATGCTCTATAAAACTAAACAAAAACTGGAAATTCGATTTGTAAATATGAGGTATAAGTTATAAATCCTTGGCGTTTATAATAATTCAAAATTAAACACTATTAGGATTATTACTTCAAAGCCAAAATTTCAAAAAATTAAATAATTTAATTTTCACATAAGGTAATAAATTAATAAGATGCTCTAGACTACATTATTGAAACAAGTTATAGGATATCTATCTCTATAAAAAGATACAAAATTATCTTGATAGCGGAATTCTAGAATAACTTTTTCCAACTATTGTATTTGTTGCTCCCCATCTTCTTTAGAGCATGAAGTAGCATTAGAATAAAGGCGGCGTTTTTCCGCTTGCCGCTCTGTAACCTCCGCTCACTGTTCCCTTTCCTCTGACCCCCTTCCTTCACAACCAACCCCGCCCCTGACCCTTTTTTGGCTGCTGTACAACAACGTTTAGTTGGTCCAAAAAGTTGCAGTTGCCGCAGTTTCTGTTTCTTTTCCCCCTTTCTAGTGTCTCTATCGCTTCTTCCGCTTCTTCTTCTCGTGTTCTTCTTCTTGTTTTGAAGGCCAATTTGGTTGCTGTTGCCAAAGTTGTTACTGTAGTTAGTGTTGTTATCTAACATGTTTAATTCAAGGCGCATCGCTGGAAATTAAAGCGAAGTTGTCAAGCATGACGATCGGCCAGTGGGGGGAGGGGGCTGCATAGACACATACATGGGTGGTGGGAGGCAAAAGGGGCAGGGGCAAGTGCACATGGCAAATTTAGCGTGAAATTTTACTTCATCTTCGTTGGCTTTTTCTTTACTTTTCGGTTGTTTTGATTGCCGTTTGACGAAATAACTGTGATTACACTCTAAATCATCTACACAGAGAAAATAATTTTCTGAAAAATGTTTATTTAATCTTGGGATTTTTATATCCAGTCGATAACCATTAAATTTGAAAAACCTTACTTGTAAAATGTTAATATATTTTCCTCAAACCTAAAATAATTTTGGGTGCAGTAAATAAAAAAATGTAATTCTTCTTCTTTTTTTTATCACAAAATCACAAAATTGATTTTTTTCGGGTGTTTTCAACGTTGTATTCGAAAAACCCCCTTCAGTAAATAAGATTAAGATTTCTAAACCTAAAACATATTTTTTTTCACTGCAAAAGCTTTCTTCATCCACTGTCATCCACGGCTTCTTCCTCTTCTCCGCTCTGTTTCACTGAGAAATTGTCGCTGTCATTGCAGTTGTTGTTGTCATTGTACTCCTACTTACGTAAAGCATTTGCGTTTGATTGCCGTAAAGTGATACAACATAATTATTGGGCCAGGCCGAAAGCAACTGAAGCCAAACCCTAAAACCAACGAAACTGAACCGAACCCAAAACCGAACCATAACCCTTTTATTGCAAATGAGCAAAAGCAAACAAATAAACTCAAAATGTTGATAAGACCAATCTCGATGGAAGTTTGGGGGCAAGCGGAAGTCATTCAGTGACCAAACTATGAAACTAACTCGGTATAATAAAGAAATAAAAAGGCCCTTTTAATACCAAAATAAGGATATACCGGTAAAATGAAAAAAAATCATATTGTTATATTTTTGTTAATAATATAAATAGAATAAAAATTACAGTCTATAAAACAAGATGCTTTTAATTATAAAGTATTTATAAGTATACGATTTTAGAACTCAAATTGTAGACGCTTACGCCCTTACCAATCGTAGTGAGTCGTATGATAGTTTATTAAAATATAGGTATTTCTTATCAAAACCAAATCCCTAAAAATTTTAATATTTTATCTTAGTTACTTAATTTAAAGATTTTTTGGGAAAAACTCAGTCGAATACTATTTCCCCTATTTAGTTCTTAGGGTATCGAAAACTTTAAAACCTCCTCCCCCAAATAAAACGCAAAATCTGTTTAGGCCAGTCGGTGGCAGTGTGTGTGTGGTTTCGCCTCTGTCTGTGTGTCAACCATTGTTGACAGACACAATCAAGCAATCAGAACCTAAAAACTTTATCCCATTCATAGAGGGCCGTCTGCGTGAGTGGGTGTACGTATGAGTGTGCAGGGTATGGAAAGTGTCTACCCTCTAGGCATAATCAAACACAGAAGGCTCTCGTACTAATGCAGTTAACAAACTTGCGGAAACACAACCCCCCACTCACACACACACTCGCACAGAGGGGGGATATGCGTGTGAGAGTCTTAAGTGCTCCAAACACACACACTCTCAGTGATGATGATGTATTGTGTGAGATGTGAATGTGATTAAATTTCCATAGCAGCTCGTCTTTCATGCCAATTTTCCATTAGTCCTCACAGCTTCTATGCGTGAGGTATGCCCCCTCCCCTTCCCTACCACACCCCCCCCCACACACACACCCACTTAAAAGCACATCATGGCATAGGGGGCGGAAAAGGGGCGGGCATATGCTTATGCTGCTCTGTGATGTTTGCTGTGCCGCGTCAAAAAGTGATGATGAATAGTTTGTTTGATGTTACTTTGACCATTCCCATGATCAGCACAAAATATACTCCACATATGTGTTTGTACGCTAGATGAATGGGTTAGGAGCGCAAAGGGTTAGATTGAGAAATAGGCTAGTTAGCACTGCTTTAAGGAATCGCCAAGGGTGGCCGAGATTTCTCGAAATGATTTCGGGTAAATTTATGATAGGCCAGCAATGACAGGCAAAACTTTGAGCCCCCATACATATATATCGACTTATGGGATAAACGGAAGTCTAACGTGTTGGTAATTAAGCCCGGTGGAGTAACCAAAGCAATACTTCCCCTTTAGATATTTAAAAGTGTGGATTATAATAGAAAGTTAAGTCATTTAGATGTTAGAAACATTTATGTAATAATTAATAAGAATTTAATTGAGCACCTTATTTTAAAATCATAATAAAAAACAATATTTAATTATTTAAAGATACCTTTTCAAATTAAATAAAACTTCTTATGCAGAAATACCAATTATACCAAATAAAAGAGTATGAATCGATAAATATGACACGAGACAAACTATTTATATTTTCAAATAATTTTGTTCAATTGTGCCTAGTTTTTCATTTCTTCAAGATCTTAACAAAATTGCATAAATGTTTTCCGGCAATAACCCATTAATTGATAGCAATCTTATCACGACCGCTCCGAAAATTGTCCCAGCTCCGAAATCGTTTTCTAAATTTGAGCCAAGAGCTCTCGACACTTAACCAAGCAAGAGCCAAAGCCAAGCCCAGACCTCACTCAACCCTTGGATCTTCCTGAGACCCCCTTTCGCCAAAAGCGAGCTGCTCGAAACAATTAAATGCTTAGCTCGACAAAAGTCTGCGGTTCGCATTAAATCATCAGTCTGCAGTTGACTCCGGCTCTAGCACTGCACCCAGCTCCTCGTTTCCCTCATTTGCCCCACATCAGCTGAATAATTTACATAAGCAGCGACCGCGGACTGCAACTCCCTCCCATTATTCCCACTCCATTCCCACGTTCCATCCCATCCCAAACCAAGGACCTCCCTCACCGCTGCTGGCGACAAAAGAGGATGCCAAATTAAAGCCAAAAACCCATGCAGGCAAATCCCTCAACCAGACCTCAGCCGAAAATAAAAACAACAAATATCCCGACTGCTTTCCCCTTGGCATTCTTTTTTTAGACAATGTACTTTTTTATACACGGTATTTAGAATGGAATATTTCTTTAGGGCATGTAAGACAGTTTCGAATCTGAAAATTCATATATTTTCGAATTTTAAATACAGTCTTCATATTCATCGGTTGTCATGATTTTATTAAAATTAGAATATTTTATTCTAATAATATTAAAAGGTCTACCCTTTTCGCAATCAAAATGTTAGTTAAAAGCCATAAGATATTTTTAACGTTTAATCTTATATAATAAGAAAGGATAAGATTCCTATAGGATTTTAGGTTTTCCTAACATTAAAGTAAACAAACTAAAGAACTTTCACACTGCAACCATATTTTATTATTTTTTTTGTTTAGGTATCGTTTAGTCGCAATATCGGGCTCATTTTCTGCGGATTTTCTTCATTTTTTCTGCGTTTCTTTTTTATGCTCAGAGGTTTTGTTTGGATTTTCGTGCATTCACTTGCGGAATTTTCGTGCTGTTGACTCGGCAACGCATATGAATGTATGTTCCCCCGAACCCTATATAGAATATCTCCCCTCCGCCCCTGGGCCGCCCTTTTTGCATTTAGGGAGTGTGCATATGTGTTGGCGCATACATAAACAATGCCACCAACAACGGGAAGAGCAACCAACAGAGCGACCGGGCACCCAACGCAGGCATAACAATGACAAAAGAACGCATTTCTCCCCATCCGACCCATTAGATACCCCTTCCATAAGATCCCCGCGCCCTGACCATGGCAGCTCCCTGCTCCTGTTTCTGGCCCTGGTCCTGGCTGGTTTATTATGCAAAAGTTATGCAAAGATAAGCAAAACTATGAGCAACGACAGCAGCTCACCAGCCAAAAAATTGTAAACGAACCCCAGCCTCTGCTCGAGCACTCCGAAAAAGTCATTATATTTGTTATAAAATAATTTCTTTGTATTTTTTTGTTATTTAATAAATTTTAAACAAATCATATCCTTTTTTTTTTAATTTTAAATTGCTAGAAACATATTACCTTTATTGCTTCAAAAATGCTGATTCAATTAGTGGAATCAAAATTGTTTGTACTTTAGTTCTTAAGAAAAAATAGTGTTTGCTTACTATTCAGCTTAAATACGAATTTCTTTATGTGTACTCTCTCACCACCAAAAAGATGAACGGGTTCGGTTCCTGTTCTTTTTCGAGTTGATTTTTTTGTTTGTTTTTTGTTGATTCGGTGGGAAGTCGGGCAGCTGTTATGGGACACCCACCAAGTCATTCAAGTTAATTGTGCGGCCAAATGCAAAAATCAACTTTTTTACAAGTTCAACGGCAGAGGCGTAGTTGGTCCCGAAGGGTGGTGGGTGTTTCCCCGGTTTTATGGGGGCTCGTCGGCACCTCGTGAACGAAATGGACACTTAAACTCTAATCGAAAAACTTTTTCCCATATACAAGTCACTTTAAAATGCGCTTAATTTGATCAGCGTGCGGCGATTGTCGACGGCGAAAGAGACTTTGCTCCTCAATTCTCGATTCCCATTTCTCTTCTCAGTTATCCAGTTACCTTAGTTCTCCGACATCCCGGATTTCGCCTTTTCCCCTCGCAGATTACCATAATGAGCCCTGCGATGGGCACAATTGTTATAAACTTGTTACTGCCATTCGACTACAATTTGTTGGCGCTCTTTTCTTTCTATTCATTATTTTATTCTTTCTGTGAGCATTTTTGAAATTGGTTATAGGACAGCCGGGCCTGTATAGACATGAAATGATGCGGAAATTGCGATAACATTCGGGGAAGTCCTCCAATGCGGGTGATTAGACTTTCAAAGGGAAGTTCTTTTGTGGGACATTATCGGAGCAACAATCTTTTTTATGGACAACATAATTTTGTTATCTGCAGAAAAAACACGCGAAACCATCTATAAGTTCACAGCTTTGTGAATAAATAAATATTTGAAAATGTACCAAAGTCCAATGAAGGGAAACAAATATTAATAAAAATAATAAATATTATGAATACTTTAAAATAGTTTTTGGAAATCGTTAGAGTTGGTATTAGTTAGTACTCCAATTTAAATACAGTTAAGTCAGAGAGCATCTTTAATTCGCTATTTCAATCGTTGAAACAAATCCCTCGACTGGTTGTGACAACATCAAGTGTGCATTTTGTATGTGGGATTTTTTCTGTTCGCCTCTAGAGTGAGTCAAGTGCACACTTTTGGTCCACTCTGCTCTCAGCCACACCCACTCGCATATCGCCGGTCGGATGACAGCATTCTGTGGTAGCAGTTGCCACTCGACGCGGTCTGCATTCAGCTGCCCCAAAACAGCCTCGACTCGTTCAATTGAAAAATTAAGCAGCCACTTTGTCAAAATGCTGTTTCAATGGCCTCTCGCCACCGGGAAGGGTATGGGTCAATCCCAAAATCCGCACTCCTATCCCGGTTCCCAGCCCAATCGCTATACGTAGCTGCTCCTGACTTCCAGCCAAGCCCGGTCGCCTTGCCGGCTTTAATTGTCGACATCTGGGCCTGACATGTAAATGCAAAAGGTTCTTCAAAAAGCAGGATCCCGACCACTACGGGCTCCACTTCTTTTCAGTGCTGTACACCACAGATTGCAGAAAGGAGCTAGATTATAGGTATATAAGTGTTAAAATTTTCTGATTTAAATTTGTTAAAAAATTATGAACACACAAAAAAAAGCACGTCGCGGATGGACATCATCATCGTTTCGTATCAATTTTTTTTTAGGGTGTTCACTTATTTTAAACAATTAAACAATTAAATTAAATAAGGGCTATTAAATACTTTGTCATATGCGATCGAAATAAGTTACTGTATTAATTTAATACTGTTAAATCATTTAAGGTTTTGATTATTTAGTAGTAACACATTTTTGGCTGGAAAAAAGCCAATTTGTCTGCCTTGCCCAGCTTCCCACTTTCGGCGACTCGTTTGGCTGATGGAGCATACTCGTTTGGCACTTATTACATTGGCATCTGCGTATGGTTTTGGCGTTTATTGATGCAAATTTCGCCCCTTCCCTGATCTTTTGGCCGGGAGCCCTGTCGATGGGTACATGGCCACCTAATTGACGTCTAACGTCGAACACAAGTGCTCCGCGCGCTGATTAGGGTTGCCTCTTAAACTGTCCCTTTTCCCCCAACCTCTATCTATATCGCGACCCTAGTCCTGTTCCTGTCATTCCGTTGTCAAAAAAAGAAAAAAAGTTTCTCTGAAAAACCATTTACTCCTCCCCTTTATTTCTTTCATCGAAGGGCTTTTGCCAACGGTTACCCATTTTTTAATCGCCTTATTGTTGAGCGCATCTTTTGAGTTTCGCATTCTCCTTGATTGAGTTGACATTAATGGGCACTTGGAGGTGTCAGCGAATGGCAGCAATTGGCAAACAGTTGGAATCATTTAGCATACTAAATGCCGTTTGTATCCACAACAAAAATAATAATAAATAAATTAGGATAGGTATGTGAATAGAGAAATTTTGAGTAGCAATTGACATCAAATTTTACAGAATTTTATATTTAAATCAATTTGTATTTATGTTACCTATATTTTTTTTGTAAATATAAAAACGCTTTAACATCAAACAAATACTTTCACGATTTTTCCTGAAATCTGCATAAGATTTATGGATTTTTTAATCCATTTCAGGCCTTAGTTATGCTTTCTTCTTCTCGAGCCAGGCATTCGGCTTCAAGCTCATAATTATGTGGGAGTTACTGATCCGTGTCTATCCTGGTCCCACCCCGATTTCTAAATCTCCAGCTGTAGCCCACTCGTCATCAGCATCATGAAAGTGGGCGTCTGCTGGCATTCCTCGTTCATGTGATCTACTTGGCAAGATTTTCAGCAACTGACATTGCCTGGGATTCAACGGAGTGTGGGCGAACTCGGTTCATTCCTTTCGCGAACATTACTTTAGCAACGCATGTGATTCTCTTTTATTTTCGTATACCCTGTAATTGCAGTTGGAAAGGTTCTTCGACTTTTACTTATTTTCTATAGATACTTATTAATATTTTTTCTGTTTCTCAATATTTATCCCAACATTTTAATAGATATATATCTATTTTAAACTATTTATTGTAAGAAATAATTTATTTTGGATAAAAAATGGAAACAAGTCTCTGAAATGGGTATCGTAAGTTTGGAATCTCGGTGTGTTCCATACTTATTTTGCTTGGTTTTTCGGCTTGTTGTCACTCCTCGGCCGCACCTTTAGTGCATCCACATTCAGAGCTGTGGATCCAAGGTTCAGAGCATTCTTCTTCGCTCTCAACGTCGCTGTTGCTCCATTGCAATTCCGTTTGCTGTCTCTTTATTTTTATTTAATTAACTTCATTGGATTGCCATGTCAGGCAACAGGGAGCGGGAAAGGAGCCGGGAAGTGCAAGGCAGTCAGTCGTCAGGTAGGTGGGCAAACCTGCTTGCATCTCCGGCTCTGCCCACATGCAAAAGCCCTGGCATCTGCTCCGTCTGTCGTTGTCGTTTTCAGCACCTTGACAATGACTTATTGTCGCCAGCCCGAAAGGAGAACAGAGACGGGCGGGATCCAGGACTCCGTCCAGAGCTCATCTACAGTTCATTGGCAATTCTTTGGCTAAAGTGGCCTTTCTTGTCTGGCGTGGGCTCAGCTCCTCTTGGCCTCGAAACATTTGCACGGGAAAAAACGATAATACCTGGCTTTATTTGGATCCTAAATGAAATATATTAACTAAATATTATTTATTTAAATTATACATAAAAAGAGCTATGCCTTTTTCCAAAGAGAATTTAAAATCACAAGGCAAATACCTTATGAAATAAATAAAAATAAGTTATACTGTAATAAAATAGTTTTTTGTAGTTTTTTTTCTTGCAGTCTTGATCGATGTGAGGATGGGCCCTTTTCAGATGTAAATCAATTTATTTCGCTCAACTTGATTCCGAGATTCGGGGCGCAGTTGCAGCTGGAAGTCAATCGATGGTCGTCTGAGTTAAGTTGAGTCGGTTCAATCTGCATTTTTCGGGGTCAGTCAAGCACTTCCTGTGCGAGCCTGCCGAGAATGCCAAGATGCACATCCTGCGGTGATTTTATTCATGACGCTGCAACCAGTTAAGTGTATCCCAGGGAGCAGTAATTATAATAACCCATCCGAACTTCCAAACTCGCAGCCAGGGCCCAAGCCGCATCCCGGCCAAAAACTGAGACGGTGCTAGTCTCCATTTCGGTTTCAGTTGCTTCTATTTCGCACAGAGAAGGCCAGTTGAGCTCACAATGAAAACCGCAAAGTCATCTCCGGTTTATTTACTGGCTAGCAGAAAATAAACCAGAAAGCGAAGATGAGACCAAAGGAATCAACAAAAAACAAAAAGGGCAAACCAACGAGGTCCAGGCTAAACCCAATGCGAACGGATGGATACTCTTGAGAGAAAGGTAAAGAAACCTGTTTTTTCCATAATAACTTCTTCAATAAAAATAAAAATAATTTTGAAAAATATTAAGTTTATTATATACAATTAGACGCTTTTATGAAAGACTTTAAAGCCTTAGAGATTTCTGTAGCAGTCCCAATATGTGTAATTCCATGGTAATATTTATTTTATAAATATTAAGTTAAGTTTAATAAGACATCATTGGTAAACTATAGATTTTTTTAAGGTACCTTACCCTTTACTTACCCTGGCTTTATCTTTGCCCTTTGTTTAAAAAAAAACTAAAAATTTAATAAATCTATAAAACTTTTATTAACAAATCTATGCCAAAAGTATTCATGGCCCTTCTAAAGAGTACGCATAAATAAGTGAAGCCGCATGAATTTTCAGTTGGCAAAAGGCTCTTCTCCGTAGGCAATGAGCAAAAAACAAAAGCCCAGTCAAGTTGGATCCCTCCTCCTTCCATTCCCTCACCTCTCCACCTTGGGCGATACATCGAATTTAATTTCCTGCCAAGATCGACAGAGAGCAAAACATTTCTGCCCTGTCGTTGCGGTGTGGGGCTCAGTCGAGCGTTAAGAATTCGCTCGGTTACTAAAACTTAATTTTGCGGCTTGCATTTCAGGGAATCATGCAGGCCGATGAATGAAATTTCACACAATTAGCCGGCCCGATCCTGTCCCATCCGGAGACCCAACAACTGGCGACCGGCACGTGATCGAGGACCAAAGAGAGCTGGCCAGAAAAAATGCGGCTATTTCGGACAACAGTTGCCGGCCAAGTTTTGGGCCAACATGTGGCACTTTCGGCCCGAGTCCCAAACATATTTCAGCGCCAACTGACGCGAAACTTATTAGATGGCTTCCTCTCACTCTCGCATCGATTGGGGAATTGGTATTTTATTTTTGGGCCTCAAGGTCCCAGCTCTTTTGAAGCCGATTATTTTAGCACCCATTGGATGTGTGCCCAGGGCAACATTTCCAATCAGTCTCTTAAATCTTTCATATTTAAATAAATGAAAAAGAGGAAAGCCTTTTTTTATACCTTTGTTATAGTTGTTCAAATGTGTTATATTTTGTATGTATTTAGTGTAAATTTGTTCCTTTAGTTTTAGCTTCTTATAACTGGTATCTTCTGGTCGACAGTATCCCTTTTCTATTATTATAGGCTGGTCCTTGAAAACATTGCTTGCCAGAAAAGAAATCTGGCCAAAGCAAATGCGAGACCGGGTGAAATCATAAAAATAAATGGCAAGTTATTTCAAGTTTTTGACGCAACATGTGTAATTAATAGACTCCCCATATATACTTTACTATACTATACGTTATCGAAGAGAAGGTTCTGGGCCACGGTGGAAATGATGAATGCCTCGTAAAGCGCTAAAGCTGTGGGGTCTGAAGGTGTCTATTGTATTATTTACGTCTGCATTGCAAAGCCTCTGCCCCATCCCCCTGTAATCCACCCCTGCTCCCATTCGAGATCCATAAAATGGGCTTCCCATGGTTTTTCGCCCTCCATCTCGTGTAGAAGTGTCACACATGTCCTTGTGCGGCTTTGACTTTGGCCCCAGCCGAAAATAGCCAACTGAGGGTGGCCTACCATGTCAGCTGCTGTAGTTGCTGTTGCTGTAGATGTTGTTGCAGCCAGTGTGCTGCCCACCAAGTGTGTCACTGTCACACACTTGACGATTTTTCGGGACGGCAATAGGCACTACAGCAGATGGCAGACGGGCGGTGAGCCGAAGTCGCAGTAGGGAGTACCCTACAGGAAGTTTGCTCAAAGGGATTCCTATAAAAAATATAGAAAATAATTTAAAAAGATTTGGGCGAACACCTTTATTTTTCTTTCCCAATTATTAGGTTTTTAATATTAATTTTTGCGTTAGAGTAAAAGCATTGCACAATTTTTTAAATTCTTCAGGTGACAGTGATTGTGTAATTGTAGTACATTAGTAGTATAGTAGAATATAGTTAAAGGTTGCCTTCAAAATATTTTTTAATATGAAGGAATAACACTGTATTTTAAAGAAGTCATAGGTTTAAAATTAAAGATTTAAACATATTTTTTTTGGGATTGTACGAAACTTTTTTCAAATATTTAGTAATTTTATCCATTGTCTATTTCTGTATTCTATTTATGTATTTCAGACATAAAATATTTTTGTTGAAATAAAATTCTTTTTTGTTTGTAATTTTATAGACATTCTACGAAAAAATCGGCTCCATTTAATGACGAATATAATTATCTATTCAAAAATATATTGGTTTGTGAAATTTTGAGTGTTTTGTCCTTTCAGGAAGCTTAATGTTCCTAAATGTCCTCTAGATCGCACTCCAGAGTAATAGAATGAAAGAGACGTAGATAGAGCCTCTGTTCTCTGGCGCTGCTCAAGTGTTTGTTATATCTGCCCAAAGTCCCCGTGTCCATGTCCCTCCACTAGTATCATCCTCTTGTCCTGCCCTGTGTCCTGCTATGTGCTCTTCGCCTCCTTGGCAAGGACAGTGTTCAGAGGGCGTTGGGTGAGGGCACTGGCAGTTGCGTTCACGCAAATAGAAAAGATACTCAAGGCACTCGTTCGGACGAGGGGTCGGGAAGAACTGTTACGTGATGAGTGCGCATCATGCGGGTCCTGGAACTGGAACTGAAAATGAAACCGCAACGCCCGAGGGGGTGGCATGGGATAACCACTGGGAAAATCAGGCATCAATGGCCGTTTAAGCCAGCTCGCTTGATGTCCGCAATGAGATTTAAATAGAATCAAATTAGTCTGGCATTAGCCCACTATCATTTGCCGTCGGCAGCACCACTGCCCACTCCCCACTTTAACCCACCACCCATTTTGGGGCCACCCATGCCATCCTGCACCACCAATTCTCCGGTTCAATGGACGCTTTGTAGCTGCATGAGGAATTGTTTGCTTTAGCAGCTTAAATCGTTTACCTAAAAACATAAATCCGTAGTATATACAAACGGTCGTCGTTCCTCGCTCGTCGAACGTTACGTTTACCTTTGTCAACGGTTTTTGCTTACACCCCGCCCACTTTTCCGCCCCCCCGCCTTCTGTATCTTTCTAGTCAGGTGCACAAATACAAACACCGGACGGACGAGGCATCGAGACATCCAGACATCCAACCAGCGAGCTACGGTTCCCAGTTCCATGTAAAGTTGAGTTCGGCCCAAGCATTGACAGTTTGAGCTTAAAAATCCAATTAGTCTTTGATTTGCATACAAACATACAACACAGAAAAACAGGCCAGAATGGCAGGTCACAAATATCGACTGAGATGTGCTCACTACATTTTATTGAACTTTCTAGGTATGGAAATACCCAGCAGACAAAATTTATAAATCAATCATTAATATTTACAAAGGGTTGAATTGAAAACTTCAAATATTTAGTTTTAACTTATAAAATGTTTTATCTGAATTATGAGTAATTTTCTATAAATCAAAGCTACTGAAAATATAGTATTTTTTGGTTTGAAACATAAACCCTATATATTAGGCAATTTATTTGTTTATTTATATTGCAGCTGGTAATGACAAAATATTAGTTTTACTTAGAGCTCTTAAAAAAATATATTTATTTGTTACCCATAATAATCGACTTCGATTTTTCCAAGTCACATAAAGCATATACCTTTGATTTTCCCCATTACCGTGTACCCAAAGAAAGAGCGAATCAAACTCACGTAGGGAGTAGAGAAAGAGGGCGCACATAAAGAGAAAGCGGCACACAAAACAGTCGCAGAATTTCTTGCTAAATATTTTAAGACCATTCCCCGAATGTGAACCGAGCGAATTTGTATTTTGGCTTTGATTTGGGCCCTCGCTTTGAGTTTTTGCTTCTTTTGGGGCCCCGGACCTAAGCATCTTTCCCGCCCCCCTTATTCCCACCCCGCCCCTTTCTTTCTGCTTTCTCCGTTGACTTTCTCAGCAGTGGCACCACAATAGACAATTGGATTTTTGCGGTTTCTAATCCAATTTATTTCGTCTTAAATACAAAAACTTGAACCAACGTCCTTTTTGCCTTCGCTACAAAGTGTCCCCAGCGTGCACCTGTGTGTGTCTGTGTCCTGGGTGCGGTTCAATGTAATTTAATGGATGGCCAACACACACACAGGGACACCCACACAGAGACCCACACACATCCGGAGGATACAATAAGTCGGAAAGCTAAGCCCTAAAAAGGAGGGCGGACATGCATAGGCACCTGCTCACTCAAAATCAACGAGCAGAGGACAGCTCTCAGCAAACTAATTTAAATATTTCAACAATTAAGGAGTCCGGGCAATTAAAATAAACCAACGCCACCTCTGACCCCCGAAAACAATGGGTAAATCGGGGATTATTCTGCAACCGGAAAGTCGAAATTTGTATGCACTATTTATGGGGGAAAACAGAGAGAGAGCTTAAGCTTTTCCTCTCGCTCTCGCATCTATTCGGCAGGATATTGTTCTGAATAAGCCGGACTACTTTTGGATTATGATGGAATTTATGCAACACAATGTGGAAAGTGGCAACATTTCTGACTCAAAATCGCATTAGCAATTGTTGATCACCGGGAGCTATTTGCTGATTGGGTGGGACATTGAAATTCGGCAACACTACAGAGCTGCAAATCGATGATTAATTGTATGGTCTTTTATGTTATGTCTGTCTAATTAGCAAACAATTCAATTTCGATGCATTAGAATCCAATGTGAAATCCGTTGATAACTACATGTATAGTATTACTAAGCTGTTAAAGACAATATCAGAGAAATAAACGGATAATGTAAAATCAATTTCATACAATTAATTCTCAATTAAATAATATATAAAATATTATATTTTTAAAACTCCTTTTTGGCAAGAAAGTCCTTTTGGAATGCAAAGTTTACAATTTATCTAAACAATTTAATTAAATCTTTTTTAATAACGTAGGTTACCCCACTGCTTCGCATTCTTTTCCAGAGCCTCCCCACCATTTAATATCATTGATCATTTCATCAGGCGTCAACGATACCCCGATGATTGCCTAGAGTAGAACAATCAACACCGTGTGACTAACAACCAACCATTTGAGCCTTTTATTTCCTATTCCCGGATAACCTTCCCACCCGCTCATTCCGCCCATTAAAGGAGTGGGTTGCCTGTGTTTTGTTGTGGACAACGTTCAATCAATGTCAACGTCATTGTCCTTCTACCTGCCCGATCCTGTTGCTTCAATTCTCCTGATTTCCGCCCCCTTAATCTGCCATTCATCTTTTGTCCGCAGTTTACCTCAACTCACCATCGAAAATCCAAGCTCAAGATTCCCCTACATTTGCCTACCATAATTTCGAGAAAACCGTCTATTTTGTTCTCATTTCGAATTGCCATATGACCCTAGAGGAAGTTTCAAGCGGAACTTTACACTGCACAAAAAATATTTCTCTAGATCACAAGCTTTTAAAAATCTCTAACAAAGGTTTTTGAAGGTAAGCAACTATATTTACATTTTGAGTCCTGAAATACACTTTCTATTTTTATTGCATACTTTTAGACACCTTTCATTTTGGTATATTCATTTGGTATCAAAGGTAAGGATCTTATTTCCGTATACATCCTGTCAAAGAAGCACTGATCTTTTCGAGTGTGCTGGACATTTTAGGTCGAGGGAGGTCCTTATTCTTCCTTCCGTCCGCCGGAGCGATTCAAAGGCGCCCCGTGCAACTGTCAATATCACACGCAGAGCTGGACACATGAGCGACACATTGACACATGGCGTACAAAGGCAAAGACAGACCAATACACACACACGTTCGCACTGACACTCGCACTCACACCGACCCAGTGGCACATCCTTCCTGCTGCTGTGTGTGTGCGTGTGTCGATGTATTAAGTGGAAACACCTTGTAAAATGGCTGACAGGTGTTAGAAGACTTTGCAAGATTTATGCGCTGACATTAACATGAATATGTATGACTGCAGTTGAGTCTGTGTATGTCCGTATGTCTGTATGCGAGTGTCTTTCTCTACGGATCCCGTGTGTGTGTGTGTGTGAGTCGCCCAAGCAGTTAAAGGATAACAGCGCATTAACTTAAGCATTACATCTACAGGGCGAGTCGGGGGAGGCACGCTTATATGAACAGGTGCCAGGACACGCTGTGGTTGCAACAATTAAAGTTTATTTGCTCCCACATAGACACACACACACACCAACGCACGCAGCAGTAAATGTGTATTTATAGTCACCTTGCCACAAAATTAAATAAAAGCAAAAGTCAACAAGGAACATAGATTTGCTTGCCAGCTTTACTTGCTTTGGTTTGGTCAACTGAACAACAAATACCAACAGCCAGTGCAACAACAATAAAGTCAACAAAAACAACAGCCACAGCAATATGAGGCAACATGTTAGCCATCATCGTTATAACGCTCGACAGGACCCGTATAGGGACACTCGCAGAACACACACAGGACATTTTGGCCGGGCCAACGAGCGGCAATGTTTTTGTTATTCCTCGCAGAGAGAAAGGCGTGAGACACGCGTGAGTGTCCGAAAATAATATTTGGGATGGTTGGGATTAGAAAATATACATTTATATAGGGGAATATGGATAAGATTTCTTGTTGGAGCTCTCCTTGTTTCTGGTCGTTTAAAATGTAGGGGAGAGTGGGGGAATTTCGTCACAGGGGCAATTTCGTCACCTGCAATATCTCGGAATCCATAAGTCGTAAAAATATATAATTTTTTTGTTTTAGTCCTTCAAGACGGCCAGACACAACCAATGCATTTGTTTTGCACAGAAGGCCAAGATATTTAAGCTATAATATTAAATGTGTTTTAACAGTTCAAAAGCTACATTTAGTTCTCGACGAAATTTTTTCTGTATGCCACAATTCAAAAGGAATAAGATACACGATTTTTTATATAATACACAGTGCTATAATGTGCATTTCTGCGTCAGTGATTTTTAACTTCGCGCCTAATTTCGCAAGAAAAATAATTATTTCTAAAAAAGTACGGTCTGGGGAAATTTCGCCACCCTACGCTAAGGGTAAATTCGCACCTATTTTAAATACATATTTTTATATTTGACGAGCTGGCTAACGAACAGACTACCAGCAGCAGCAACAAATATAGGACGTCAACAAAAATGGTACGCTTGATCAGTGTAGCATATTTTCAGGCGTTAAACTCCCTACATTTTTCAGGTGACGAAAATTCCCCAGTTGTGTGGTGATTTTACCCCCCTGTGTGGTGAGATTGCCCCAGTATATTGGTTTTACATTTTATTTTTTTATAAATCACCAAGCTAATTAAAAAAATAGGGGAATGTCACATTTTAAAGCTTGGTGCTAACCGCATTCAACAATAAAAATAGAAATATGATAACGTGTCTCAAGATGGACAAAAAATAGCTTTGAAAAAATGCTGACGAAATTCCCCCACTCTCCCCTACATATCATTTTGGATCAATTTATCTATGAGATTATATATGGTATGAAATTCCGATAGCGTATCCAAAAATTGTTTGTGGGGGAAAGTATTTGAAAACAAAGTTTTTCTTAAATACTTTTTGAATACCACATTTCCCTGTACCTTTTACCATTTTTATCCCCCAAAAATCCCAAAAACGTTACTATCTATAATATATTTACATAAAAATGAGATATATGCAATTTGGGTACTATTTGTACGTTTACATTTTAGTTCTGCCTTCATATGAGATTCAAGACTTTAGATTTAACTTTTATTTTTAGATGAAGACAATAGACGCTACTAACTGATAGTAAATTTCCAGTATTCAATGGTTGTCTTTATTTCCCTGAGAAATACAGATTTCTCTATAATTTCTATTTCTATAAATATACAGCTCAATTTCTGGACTACAAATTTTGATTGACCGCCTGAACTGTCTTGACAATTTTTTGCCCTGAACAATGACAATGTCTGGTACATTCCCTTCGAGGACCATCTCTAACTGGGTTAGGGTGTCAGTGTCCTGCAGTCAGTTTTGCTGCTGTCAGCCATTTGAGTGTTTGTTGTAGACGACGTTGTTGCTTTTACCGGTGCTACCTTGGCTTGGCTGTTGCCTCATTATGATTGTCAAAGTGACGGACTGGTCATGCAAAGGTAAACACAAAATGTGTAAATACAATGAGAAATGGACGAGCCAGCGGACATGTGAGTGTGTATCTGTGCACCCAGAAAAAAAAATGACCTAAAATGTCAAAAAATGGCCTAGAATTTAGGTAAAATTGGCCTAAAACTGGAGCTAAGTCCTTGAATGGCCTAAAATTTAGGATTGTATGACCTAAAATGTTAGGCCATTAATGGCCTAAAATGGGGTAATTTTTGGCCTAGATTTTAGGTAATTGGCTGCCTTAAAATATGAGAAAACCCCTATCCAAAATTTTAGGCTTTCTTTGGCCTAAAAATTTGTACTGAAAAATGTTTCATATTATAAAGTAAATACAGAGAAATTTATAGCTAACTCGAGGTCAATATCGGCTTAGTCTTCAAGAAGTTGTCATTATTCCAACACACAAAAACGAGCGAAGAGGCTTCACTGTTCAGCAGTGAAATCGCTGTTTTATTCAACGATCGAAGTGGGTTACCATGCAAGCCGCTCTATAACTGGTTGGGAATTATAGCGTCGCCAAAACGGTATCAGAGTTCCGTGCAAATTTATTTAGGTAAAAGGCATTAATTTTAAGGCCCACACTGACCTAAAATATTAGGCTATACGGGACCTAAATAGTAGGGCAAATATACCAAAAATTTAAGTTTTTAGGCAGTACATGACCTAAAAAGGAACTTTTAGTCCATTAAAAATGTTTTAGGCTATGCATGACCTAAAATGTTGTCCATCATTTTTCTGGGTGTGTATATGACTCGTATGTACCTGTATATATACGGGGGATATTACAATATTGCTCGACTCACATGCTGACTCTCAGTGTTGGCATTGTAATTATCATTGCGACACTATTTGCTGTTTGGCTTAAGTGCTTTGTGTGACCAGCCAAGCAAATCAATAAGCCCAGTTACCAGCCCCTATCTCTTACCTTTCGTTACCTTTCGGAAAGCACCAACCCCAACCCGACCCAAAACCCCACCCCACATATCGTTGCATACTTGATGGGCTTTAAGACGCCGGGGCAATTGGTTTGTTATGCGCCTTTAAGTGGCCTAAACGCTTCATTTTTATGTCATTTCGCTGTCATCGCTCACAGCACCGCCCCCTTTTTACACCTCTAGAAGACCGCCCACCCCAAACTGCCCCGCGATCCTTCAGAGTCCTTCCTGGTCCGTCATTCATTATTTGCACGTTTTTCTCCTGTTGTTCCTTTGTTTGGTTTGTTTTTGTTTGAGCTGCTTTCCGCTCATGAATTTTTTATTATATTTCGCCACCTTCCCTTCCCTCCGTCCCCTCACCCAACACCTTCGACTTGGCTGTTGTTTCATTTTTAAATTATTAAATTTTATTGGCGTATCACTTTTTATGGGCCACCGCCGCCAGAAACATTATATTTCGATTAGCACCTGTTTGCCGACCTCAACCCCCCACCTTTCATTTCGCTTTTTGTGTTTTTTGTCTGGTTTATTTTCAATTGCAGCCAATTCCCGGCTTGTTCTGGGTTTTTTGGGACAACAGGTGTGACCCTAAAGTCTCCCCAGCCATTGCCAATGCCATTTCTATTTCTCATTTACTTTTATGTTTTATGGAAATTTCATCCGACGTCTTCTTCTTCTTTTGATTTCCAGTAAATTAAATGCGATTTGTGTTTCACATCAAAATCATCGAAGCGAGCGGCGCGTGCTCAACGCCAGACGCTAAGTCGAAGACAAGGTGAACAAACCAGGCATCAAAATCGATTTGGATGCCCTGAACACCTGGTGAACTCATTAAATGTGTGCTCTAAAATTAACTACTCGTATGTAGATTGAGCACTGGCTGACATATTCTATGATGCGCCTTGTGCAAAGTTCAAGAGTTCCCAAATTGAATTTAATTTGTATTTAATAAGGGGACAAAGCGTTACCTACGAAACTTTGGAGTTGGACGGCAGGGTAATGTTTAAATATATTCCAAAGATGATTTTTTTTAATACTTTAAAAATATTTTAAGAATACTTTCTTTGTAAATTAAGTTTATTACTTAAAGTTTGTTAACAAGTTAACAGAAAATTTTGGAAACTAACCTATTTTCAAAGTTGCATAACTTTCCAATTAAATTCCAACCTAATTCCATGGAATCACTTCCAATGAGAGCAATAACCAGTTTAGAGTAAGCAACATTTAATTGAATTTATCTCGACCAACAACACAATTTTCGTCCCTAGCCGATTACCCCTGTTTGCCAGCAGTTTGAACTGCAGTTTCGTTGGGTGGCCCCGTTGAGGGAAAAAGTTTCCTTGTCGCTGCAATTGTCATCGTGGCTGGACGTTGTCTTCTGCTCCGCCTGGAAATTACCCCAGGGAAAAGCCCCCGACGATGTCCATTGCAACTCAATGGCAACTAATTAATGTGCCCATTTAATGGGCCATGCCAGAGTCCAGAAATCTCCGCCAGCCCGCAACACCGCCTCATCCACATCCTCCTCCTCAGTTGGTTGCGTTTGCGTGTGTGGGCTGTCAAGAATATTTCGAGCTCGGTCAGTTAATAAACTGTCAACGTGTTGGTGTCGATGGCGTTTACACACAAACATGTAATATGCACTCAAAATATATTTATTTATATTTTAATATTTTAGGGAAATTGTACTTCATAAATATAGTTTTTAAAGTAATTTTCAAAACACAAAATATAGGTTATTAAGAAGGCTATTAAGTAGTAGGAAAAATACATTTTTCAATCTCAATTTGCATTCCTGATTTCATTTTTAAAAAATTTTAAACATTACTTTAACATTTTAAACCTGGCCATTTGCATAGAAATTTAATAGAATGTTCTCAACAAAAACTAAAGCTTTCAAATCTGAACATATTTTTAATAGAGTTTTTCCCAGAGATATTTTTTGGACTATCTTTTGGCAGTGCACTCTATAGAGAGACTCGTGTGCGACTGGAGTGCATGTAGATGTGTTCGTTAGTGGTCGAAAGGCGTTGACTGCATGCGATGAAATTGATTTTGGTGTGGCATCAATGAGCCTGACAGGTTGCCCGGCTCCATTCCTATGGCACAACTCTGTCATCCGTCCGATTGTCAGCAATCCTCGCATTGCCTCATGCGTATTTTAATTGAATAAACATCCAGCCGCAGTTGGCAGCGAGCAAAGAGCAAAAAATAAAATTAAATATCCTCTTCTGCAATCGAGCCGAAGACAAACAACAGCCAATGCCAATTAAATGGGAATTTTAATTAGCGTAAGTTTGCCGGCATGACGTCACATCGTTGGCGGCCCAAGGACTGGGATTGGGGGGAAAGCCTGGGTGCACGAACTCCAGAGGCAGGTGCAATTCGATGAAAAATAATATTAATATTACTTATCAATAAGATGGGCTGTTTTACAGCGGAGATACGAGTTCCTGTTTCTGGAATTAAGGATAAGATTAACAGATGACTTTAATAAAAAGGATTTACATTTAATAAATCCTGCTTGCAAGAAGTGGAAGTATATGTATTATAAGTGAATAATATCTACTTTTTATTTAGTTTAAATAAGTTCTTTAAGTTATTCCACCAAAGCTACCATTTTCACTGCACTACATTCCCGGAGCCTTTCTAAATAAATGGATTTTATGAATAACAAATAGTCTATTACAATGTAAATTGTTTTAAGCCCTCTTATTATTTTTGAATACTTTTAGATTTGTGAACAAATTTCCTTTGTGGGGATTTGGGGAATTAAATTCGCACTCGCTGGCACATTTTTTGGACGTATAACAAAACCTAATCAAACAACAATTAAAACACACACCCGGAACGAACATTTATTTCAAATATTTACCAACTCAATTTGATTTGACCCCATACATTTGCTTTATATATTTTAGATATTTTCAAAATAGAGAACGAGGGTGCGGAGGGGCGAAAGCAAATAAAAATGCACATTCGATTTGGTCGACAACTGGCGCACACTTTTAACAATTTCGAATGCCGCTCTTCATTTGTTTAAGCAGCATTCCTTTTTGTTGTTTTTTGTTGGATTATCACCACCATGCCAATCCTTTTTGACGCCCCACTCCCATCACAGCGTACAAATTTCACACTTTCCACTGTCCCCCTTTATCGGAGAGTAAATAAATAAAAATTTCAAATTCAAATTTTTGCAGATTGGCCGAGTTGAGTTGAGTTCCCTGGTGACCGCCTGCTGGACACGGACGGAGCCGAAAAGGACGATGATGATGGCGAAAACAGGATCAGGACCAGAGCCAGGAGTGGACGAAGGGCTGAACTAGTTAGTCGTTCATCAAACATGGCCGGGGAATGTCACTACAGTTGAGCCTGCTTCGGGTGAATTCAGTCTTGATTAAGATGGTTTTACGTTTGGTAATAAATAATTAATTTTAATTTTATAAAAATAAATATTAATATAGTAATTTAGCTTATTTTCATTTCACGTGTATGTTTTTTATTTTTCAAACATCAATTATTTAAAAAAAATTATAAACAGTAGTAGTTGCCGAAACCTGTCCTTGAGAAATGAGTCCTGAATTTTTTTTTATTTGTTTAATTTTGGCGTGGCATAAAAAATATCTTTATAATTTCATATTTTTATATCATTCTTTAAATTCCATCTTGTTCCCCAAAATCCTTGCGAGCGGAATCCTTGCAAGCAAGACTGTCTGCGAGAAATAAACATATATGTATGCGTATATCCCCACTTCATGCAGTCGAAACTATCCGAATGCTTTGGGCTTTGGCTGCTGTTTCCGCTTCTGTTTGATTTCATTACATCATTTGACGTCTGACTATTTGTCGGCCGGTTGGGCTGGCTTTGGTCTGGGGCTGGATTGGTTTCGCTTGGGGATGGGGCGACAATTCCCCCGTGCACTTGCCGTGTGAAAATTGTGCGCTATGATTTTTGTAATTTGATTTGCAGATTTCCATCCTCCATCCAGCCAGTCTGGCAGGGCTCCATCCATCGGCACACATCACATAAATTGTTCGCCTCGCTTCGCTTTCCCCGAACTGATGAGCCCTGACAACTCCTGGGAAATGGGAAATGGGACCGGAGAGCTGGGACCAGTCCTTGTTTTATCCTGGCTCGTGTTAGTTGTGAGTGGCTGTGAAACCACTTTTTATGATGATGCTGCTGCTCCTGCTGCTGCTGGTGCTGCTGGAAGCCCGTCCTTATTTTGTGTTTGATCAATTTGTATTCTTGTGCCACATAGTTTATTTTGCTTTCATGCATTCCAATTCGAATGCCTCCCCTTGCGAGCCAGCATCCTTGTCATGTGTCAATTGCAATGTTGGAATTAAAATTCAATTCTGTTTTCATATGCACAAAACGGAAATTGAAAAATAGTGAACAGCAGCAGGCAAAAGTTTTCGTTTTCGCTGCCGTATTTTGCCTACCCCTTCTGCCTTCTTCTTGCCAACTCAACTCGACTTGTCTCTGGATCGGAGAATGTCATCAAAAGTCTGCAGAAAGCTGCGAGACAGCTCTTCCCTTTGACAATCTCCGCCAGGGCTTTTCAAGCTCCCCGACACATCTCCCCGGTTTTTGGCTATTAAGTCAAGTTTCGCCCTGAGACATTGTCTCAATCCGAGGCCCGAAAGATAAACTGGAACTGCTTATAAATTCTTTTGTCCTCGGCTGCAGCTGTCAATGCAGCATCTTTAATCTTCCGATCTGACGGATCCTTGGCTTGTCTCGTTTGGGATCGTTTGGCCCTCGACTGCTCCGGAGCGGCCAACCTGCACTCGAATGTAATTTATATGCAAGAATGCATCCAGTTTGGCCAGGGCCCTTAACTGGTTTTCAGTTTTGCGCTAAGTACCAGCTGCCTTAACCCGTTCTGCGGTGTTGACGCTTAAAACGGCTAAGAAAAAAAGATAATATTTTATAAACGTTTTTTAAATTACAACGTAAGCTTTAAAGTTATTCCTATTGTAAGTTATCATGTACTTGTGTTCTACTATACAACGTAATCTTATTTTAAAATGTATTACAAATCGAATTGGAATTTAGATTATTATAGAAATATAATAATTTAATTTAAAAATCATATTGAATGTAATTTAAGTTTTTTTTCAAGTGTTCCGACTACAATTTAGAATTTTGAGAAATACAAAATTGGTATAAGCGTACTTAAACTTCAGGAATCGGATTACTTATCAAAGTCCAAAATTGTAACATTTTCCAAGGGGAGGCTTCTAAAGAGTTAGAGTTAGACTTCCTCCACATGCACATCCACAATCATATCCACGTCCATTAAAGGCGTCAATTATTTTATGATGGCTATGTGTCCATTATCATCAAATGGGAAAGGAGAGATGCAGATGAAGTCTAGAAGAGAGAGGGCTGAGATTGCGTGGATCGCCCGAGATGCCGTATCAAAATGAGCCATAAGTGGAACAAAGCTTGGAAACGTGACCAAATCAAATTTAATGTTTACTTCCATCAGTGGGACAAGGATGGCATACAGAGAGATTGATAGAAACCGTTGGCAGGAAGGGCGAAAGAAGGGTGGTAAATAAAAATGAAAGCGAAAATGAAAACAGATGCATAAGCTGTCAAAAGTTAACAATAATATCCATGCGAAAGAGAAGGGAGTTTGCAGGAAGATACAAAGTTTTCTGGGGGTGAAAATAAACAAGAGGGCTTAAATATTTAACAACTAGAATCTATTTTAGATAACTTTCCTCTATTTAGCTGAGATAGACAAGCAGAATTCCTTAAAAATATAGGGGAGTGTAGGGTAAGGTGACGAACGATTCGTTTTTTGAATGTAACTTTTGTAAAAATCAATATTTTTCAAAAGTGTAAACGCAGAAAGTTGCTTACATCTACTGAGCATATCACTGTAAAATTCGAAATTCGAAATTCCAATGCAGCTAAATCCCACAGCGTTTGGCGTGAACCCTACTTTTTTTGCACTTTCAAAAGTTGTAGGGTAATGTGACGAACGATTTGTTCTTTAATGTAACTTCTCCAAAAATCAATATTTTTTAAAAGTGTAAAAGCAGAAAGTTGCTTACATTTACTGAGCATATTTCTAAAAAAATTTGGATTCGAAATTTCAACGTAGCCAAATCCCACAGCGTTTGGTGTAAACCTTTTACAAACAAAAAAATACATTTTTTTATATATTATTTACGGAAAGGTTATTTTCGATACGGAAAAGAAAAAAGTAATAAGATAATACCCAAACTTACAAAAAAAAAATGGTCAAAGTGAAAATTTTTTTTAAAATTAAATTAAGCAGTAAATGTTATCTGGTATTATTATATTTTTTTTTACAAATAATCAACGATAACAGTTAAAATTCTTGAATAAAAAAAGTTCGTCACAATACCCTACAAAAAGTTCGTCACGATACCCTACAAGGTAGACTTGGAGCAAAAACGGTGTCACTCTCAAGCGACGCAAAAGAAAAAAACGCGAAGTACCAAAAACTGTTGATAAAGATCTCATGTATACGTGCATATATTTGCCTGATTTTATTGTCTACTCATCTTTGCTCTGGCACTGCTGAAACACAAGTAAATTGAATGGGTTTGCTAGTTTGCGCACCACATTTTTAGCGAAAATTACCTCACGAACAAATTACGGGACTTCTTATTAATATTACTGTAAATACATTGTCGACACGATAACGGGAGACGACTACATTTATTTGGAATTTTTGTCGTGACGTCATATATGAGATTCGACGAGTTCGTCACATTACCCTACTCGTCAAATTACCCTACACTCCCCTATAAAAAAAGTCATTTACAATAAAAATTTAGTTTGACCGTTTAAAACTTATTAATCTAAAATTATAATTTAATTTCTTCCATTTACTAAAACATATTTAATAAAAATCTAAAGAGCCTTTTAATTATTTGACTACCACAAAATAAAGTTGCACAGAATTTGTCACATTAAAAACCAAAAATGTTCCAATATTAAAAATAATAAAATAAAATATAGATAAATGCTTAAGCTCTTGGAAAGATGAGCTTAAATTCTTTAGCTGATGGTTACATTTCGTTATTATAAATTACTTTCAACATTGTTAAACGGTATACAATCCAATTTTATTGCGTTTTTTATTACGCAATATTGATGTTATTGTTCGTAATGTTTCCTCAAAATAAAAGAAGATTAACTATACCAGCCAGCCCATTGGATTGTTGTTTCGGTTGTAATCAAGTCCATTCCGTGTTGTTATTTATTTTTTGGTATCCCAGATTGTTTGAGTAAATGATTTATGCCTGTCTGCACAGCTTCCCTTCGACTTAGTTTGGGAATCAGTTTGGATTCGCATTTGAAATATCCATATAAATATTTAAAGAGCACGTGGCCATTGTAAATGGTATGTCATGTTAGATGGCGAACAATTAATCAAAGATTTGTATTTCCCTAACTCCGAATCACGTTCTCAGGCAACAAAGCAATTGCCAGAGCCTGGCCCCAAAGGAGCAGCAGCTGAAATCATTATTTTCTCGGGGGTCTTTCCGTATTTTCTTCCCTTTTTTTTTGGGGGACTCCACTTTGATTTTGGCCTGAGCCTGGCATCATCTGTATGTTGCTGGCAACATTTAACCGATGGCTCTCTGCTCTCTGGCTGAATTTGTTCTCTCGGCTCTGAACGCTCTCCTCTCTTGTCAGCGCTTTTGGCCAACTTCTATATACACAGGAAACGAAGGAAGAGAAGTTCGACGCATGTCCGCCGATGGGAAATCTGTTCAGGCCAAGTACAGGGTGTTCTCGGCAGCTTATGAGGCCCTATTTCAAGTACGTTTCGTCATAATTTGGCCATTAATGCACACACACACACACGCCGTCTGTTTGGCCCACCGAAATCCTTGGCAGGAGTTAAAGGTGCTTCCTCTTCGCACACGCATTATTAAATATTTAATAACAAAAATTTAATGCGTGGTTTTCGACTCCTCCGAATGTCGTTCGTCTTGCCCAATCTTTTTTTTTATTGCCGCCGCTTTCGTCATTGATAAATATTGTAGGAGTCGCACGTGGCTGGTCGAAAGGTGTCAAGATTTTTGTGACACATTGAGGATGTGCCGGTAGGCTTTCCTTTATTAAAAATTATTTATAAACCGAATGACACCTTCGGCGCGGGCGTAAGTTCAAGAAATAGAAAGAAGAGACCTTTTTGGTAAATTTTTGGGCTCCCACAATTAAGAGGCAAAAATCAATGTCGTAACGGTTGACTTTCTGTTTTGTTGGTTATTTGGGATAATTACCCATTTTTTTATGAAAACAAGTTTTGATCAAGTTTTTTTTCTTAAATGCCATATTATTTTAGGAAACCATACTTGTATATGCTGTGTGTGGTTGAACAACTTTACATTTGGAAAGGTCCACAAGTCAATTCTGAGAAGAGATAGATATAGCTCTCTTCAACTTCGTATGCAGAAAAATCTAGACAGAAGGTCTCTTAGGCAGGTCACCAATGCTAGCTGCTAGCTGGTACTCCAATTAATGGCTCATTGCAGTTTGTAGTTGGGTATTATTTTTGGAACTTTGCATTCTTTTTATTTGCAATAAATGGAAATTATTCGCCTTTTCTCTACTTTGTTTATATTGTTAATGAATTGGTTGGGACGTATGGTTTTCTTATCTTTGTTGTTGATTCACGGTTAGGCACTACAAATGGTTACCATTTTCTCCCGGCGTCTTTGCACAGAGCGTTTTTACATTTTTACAACCTCCAGGATGGCAATGAATATCAGTAACCCAATAGCTATCTGCAGGCTCCGGTTTACGTCCTTCATATCGTCCTTGTATTCCTTGGTGGTATTGGTGGTCCAGTCGGATACTTTGGATTCCTTGCCGCCCATATTCGATTCCTTGCCAGGTAATAACTCCGGTCCGTATTAATGAAAGACTTTCGTCAGGACAACGGTCTGTGTTAAGAAAGGCAACAGGACTTCCCTTGGGGCAACAGTCTGTCACTGCTGAAGAAACAGCTCGTATAATTAGTCACTTCGAGATCAGAGTAGGTTCTGTCTGCCTTTTCTAATCGGCCACGGTCTTTTATACCAGACCAGTGCTTTTACTTGGTGTTCCCACCTAGGAGTACTTTTTCTCGATATCTCCTATCTTGGAGGTTAAGGCCCGACTGCAGCACTTTGCCAGCTGTTGAGCTACAGTTACCACAAGTTCAATTGTGCCCGCTGATCTGGTCAATTGACACTCGTGAATCGCCGAATTGCATTTTTCGTCGCTTGTAGTATGAAAACTTCACCCTTCCCTCGCTTCTTGATTCTTTGTTGTTCTATCATTTTATCATTAAAGCTTAGATTTTTAAGCCTCAAATAATTGCGGTTGTTTATTGTTATTTTGATGGTCAGGAAATGCGGAAAACGAATAAAACTGACACAAAATAATAATTAATACCCAAAATTTAACAGAGTTTGACCGCACATAGACATGTTGCCACTTAAAACATGTATTGTAAAACCATTCTCTGATTAATTTTGTATAGCAAAAAAAAAAATGAGTTTTCTAAATATAAGCAAAGCATTATCTTTATTTTATTTGAGTTCAACGACCCTTTAAATCATTGAATTAAAAAAAAATTAGACTTACAACTTCTTCCTGTGAGGAGAGAACTTTTATGATGTTTAAAAGACCAACCCAAAAAGAGGCCTGCCCGAAAGTAAACTGTTATATTTTTTATGCAATTATTTTTAATTTTTGTGCTCGGCCAGTTGGTTGTTTGTTTGTTTCGAGCAGTGGCAAAACTTTGAAGTGGCAACTGAGCCTACAGGAGATATTTTCGGGGGTCCGGCCAGTGCTATCTGCTTGGCTCAATCAAACAGTCAACAAAACATGGCACACTTAGAGGCAACTCAGAAAAAAGCGGCAGCAACAGAAATAGGCAAATAAAACAGTCGTAAACTGTCAAGAAAAAAAGAAGAGAGGGGAGAAGACTTATTTTTGGGGGGACACTGAAAGATGGTAGCCCTGCGGTCAGTTTGCTTATATTTCTTATTTAATTTTACACTTTCTCGCCCTGACCGGCCGGCCCCCAACTGAGCAAAACGATGCTTTTATTATTTTCCGTATTTTTATTTGCATAGCTGGAAACTCGAGTCTTTCTCGGACTCGGTCACGTTTTGTCAAATATTTTCGTCTGGCGCAAAAATGTTTTTAATATTTTAGTTTTGTTGCCGGGGTCGGAGCAATTTAGTGAAATATTTTGATTGCCAAACATGGCAAACGGGGCAGCATGGCGTTTGCATATGAATAACCGACTGCACTTAGGATTCCCGCAGACAGAGATACACATATACGAGTGTGTGTGTGTGTCTAAACGGAAGTGGCAACATTGGCGCCACAAGCAAAAGTTTTTGTCGCTGACAGGAAGTTGCAATTTTGTTTGCAATTTCCTTCAGCGCACATTTCGGAGCCCTGGACGGGGGTGGTGGAGGGGCTGCATGGTTGAGGGGCTAAAGGGCACAACAAGGCGGGATGCCACGCCTCCTGCCCGCTGTCAGCATGTTTAGTTAACTAAGTTGCGGTTATTACAAGTGAGAGGTGCGAGCTTAGAGTTACTCGGTGGTGCAGAGCAGCCACAGAAAGCGGTGCGTATCAAGTGGTGCTAAATTGGCTATTTTTCCACCATTAAATAAGGCTAATTGTTTGGCGATCAAGTTAAAGCTAAAACAAAAAATTTACATTTTAAATGCTATATGGATTTTATAAAATATTAATTGCACTTTATACCTGTAAGCATTTAAATAATAATAAATAGAGTTTTAACTTTGAATCCCAGCTGTAACGTATATTTTTAAAATATATTTAAAATGTTAATCAAAGAATATAAATGTTTTTCAAATTTTTAAATTTAAAAAAATTAAAAGTATTTGTTTTTTAAAGTCATGTTTATGCCGAAACATGTTGCTATTACAATATCAACCAACATATAAAAATATTATCATAAAATAGGTAAAACTTTTTTGTTACGCGCAAATTAATAAAAAATTTACTATTTTTATTATTATTTGTATAATAAACAAGACCAATTTATGTGTTCTGGCTATTTTTAAAACTTCACTTCACTTTTTGAAATCTAAAATCCATAGTTGGTAACACTGATTTAGCCAGGATGTTACACGTGCGTGCTGCTGCTGCGCTGCCTCTGCTCTGGCCATATTTTCGCAGTCAACTTTCGTGGCAAATTAATTTGCAACAAAAGTTGCACGGCGCATTACACAAATTGAAATATGCAGAACACGCATTTCGCTCTCTTTTCTTACTCGATTCTCGTTTTTTACTGGGTTTTAGTTCTCGAGTTTTTAATTTTTATTCGCCCGTAATTTGTGGATTAACTGGAATTATGGAAATGACAATGTAAGCTGATGCCACAGCGCAGAGCCAAAACATAACCAAAAACATTTTATCGCCAGCAATTTTCAATTAGTTTTCTGGGGTTTTCGTAATGAGTTTTAATTATATATATTCGATGTTATTGTTGGCTTATATTGCGCTAATCGTGCTTATGACAGCTTAATTAACAAACACACGGCTCTAGTTGCACTTTTGCCAGCTGCTTGCCGCAAACCATTGGATAATCCCAACAAAAAATACTGAATGACAAATCAACTTCCGTAATACTCAAATCGCAGATACATGATATGAATTGCTTATGCTTCTGAAATAATTACTAATAATATTTAAAATCTCTGCCATCTTGCTACTTCTCCAGCACTAAGGAATCTCTAATTAAATGCCACTCGAGTCCAGTTTTCACCTCCCCAATTAGCAACATCTTAAAGTGAAGAGTCCACGCAGGTGGACAGAACCCGAGAGGCAAAACAGCCCCAACTCCATTTCTCATACATAATTTCGTTCACAAATAAATTAATGCCGATGCCAGAGAAGGAAAATATTTTCACAAAATATTTTCTTGAAATCATTTTTATGACCTTTTTTTTGTTTTTCTGCCGTTTGTTTTTTGTTTACCAACTTTTCAATTGACGGCATTTGCTGCTATGGACAAAGGGCGGGAAAAGGGAGGCGGCGACTCAAAGGTCAGCGGAAAATATACAGATATATGTGCGCCAGTATAAATGCTGCTCTGACATAATTTGCTCAATCATTTGCATAATTTTTAACAGTCCACAGCCCTCGGCACGCCCACCCCGCCCTGCTTGGCATATTTGGGTCCCTCACTGATTTATTTTATTTTTTATTTATATATATTTTCTGGTTGTGTTGCGCATCTCGTTAACAGGAGACGTGGCGCAAAAAAATGAGAAATATTCAACACCAAAACAAACAAACAGATGAAGAAAAAAAAGCGTTGGTGCTTTTTTGTTTTTGTTATTGGTGTTTTGTCTGTGTGTGATAAGAGGACATTTTTGTGGCAAAGGACCCAATGGCTGACCGAAAAAAAAGGGAAGCGAAAAAATGCGACACGTGTTGCCGCAGCAGTTAAAAAATTGCCGGCTGCCATTTGCCACATTTTGCACATAAAAATAATTGTGTTTACTTTGTTTAATGCGATCGAATGCGGCAAAGAGCGCCAACGCCCCCCAAAGCATTCTGAGCCAACTTTGATGTAAGCGTATCTGCAAGATACACAAGCCAAATGAGTGCTGCTCCTCCAGTGTTGGTTTTAAATGCCAAAATGTGTTGGAAATCGATTGCAAATTTGCAGAGTGCGTGTGCTTTGCCTCTTGTCTCCGTCTCCTTTCCATTTCCCTTTCGAAGGTCCTTTGATTTCAACAGGTTTCTGGTGTGACATACTGGTATTTTCCTGGGGTTTTGCAGGCAGCCCCGAGTTTCTTGTTGATTTTATCTAAGCAGGCAAATGGCTGGAATTCTTAATTGAAACTCTTTGCTTATTGCAAAATGTGTTTGAATTCTGATTTTCGATTTCGATTGCTTAAACGGGGCTGGCAAGAGAAACATTTCATAAAATTTAAGTGGTTTTCCATATCCCGATAAGTGTAAAGTGTAGTTATTATACATTTATTATGCATATCAGTACTTAGTTAACTTAAGATTTTATAACTCTTACGTAGAAATGAATGTAAAATTTAGTAAACGTTTTCATATTTCACTTACTAATAAAAAACTTTGAATAGAGAACAAAGGAGATAATAATAATATTTCAACTTCAAACAAGAAAGGAAGCTAGCTTCGGCCAGCCGAAGCTTATATACCCTTGCAGATCATTCCTATTAATAAACAAATCGCAAAAATGTTCAATTTTCTAATATTTCTCATTAGTTTTCCGATCGTTCCTATGGCAGCTATATGATATAGTCGTCCGATTTTGATCAAATTAAAATTGAAATTCGAAAATATTTAAAAAGAGTCATATCCTTGTGTAGAAGATAATATAATAAAAACCAAAGAAGCTAGAATTTATTTCCTATTACTTTTCCATTAATTTTCCGATCGTTCCTATGGCAGCTATATGATATAGTCGTCCGATTTTGATTAAATTAAAATTGAAATTCGGAAATATTTAAAAAGAGTCATATCCTAGAGTAGAAGATAATACAATAAAAACCAAAGAAGCTAGAATTTATTTCCTATTACTTTTCCATTAATTTTCCGATCGTTCCTATGGCAGCTATATGATATAGTAGTCCATTTTTTTAAATAATTAATTCGAAATTCAGATATATTTAAAAAATAACATCCCCAAAAGTAGAAGGTAATATTTCAAAAAACACCGAAGCTAGAATTTTTTAAAGTTTTTTTTTCCGATTGTTCCTATGGGAGCTATAAGATATAGTTGTCCGATCCGGTCGGCTCCGACATATATACTACCTGCAATAGAAAGAAGACTTTTGGGAAAGTTTCATCCCGATAGCTCAAAAACTGAGAGACTAGTTTGCGTAGAAACAGACAGACGGACAGACGGACAGACGGACATGGCTAGATCGACTCGTCTTGTGATGCTGATCAAGAATATATATACTTTATGGGGTCGGAAACGTCTCCTTCACTGCGTTGCAAACTTCTGACTGAAATCATAATACCCTCTGCAAGGGTATAAAGATTACACTAATTTAATCCCTCTTTAAATGAAATTATTAGCTATTTTTTATAAGAGAATTTTTGGAGGTATCTATAACACCAAGGCCTGTCCTCATTAAAATTGAAATTTCGAAATGTACATCCATATGCAATATGATTATTTGCCTACTGAAATCTTTTTTCTACCAACTCGGTACGTTATAGGCCCAATTAACCCCATCTGTTATTTGGCTTGGCTGTAATCCATTCGTCTGGCTCTAACCCCAGGCAGTCGTGACTGGCATCTGGTCCAAATTAGCTCAAATATGTTACCTATGTTTGGTCAAAAAATCATCTTGCTGCCAAAAAAAAAGAGGATGAATGCAATGCCTTCAACTATTGACGGGTGTTGCTGTCACGGCCACAGGATGTCAGGTGTTGCTCGGCTTCTGTGTAGTTTGCAGAGGCAAACAAACCCGAGACAAAAAATGTTGAGGCCCTAACTCCACGATTCGAAATCTCCTGCCCGTAATGCCTGCAGGACATGTCACAGGGGTCCGTCTGAACATTTCAATCAGAGTCCAGTTGGCAGGACCCCTGCTCGCTTTTTGTCTCGGAATTCTGCAGTCGTCCTAGCATCCTGTGGATGCAAATACCTGAACACGATTCCCTTTACCCATTCTTATTGGCACCGACTCAGCCAATTTTCATCCTGTTCTAGCACTGGTTTTTCCCCTATTCGTACCCCGAAATCGGTTTGGATTTTAACTTTTAGCTGTGGTAAAAATACACGTCCTGCTAGAAAAGCCCCGCATGTACTTGGGTGCAAATGTTTTCTCTGTTTTAGCAGACGTAAAAATGTTTGTGCATCAATATTTAACTAGCCAGGAATTTTTCCATCTCGCTTTTTCCATTTTGCATTTTTTGAGCCACTCGACTCATTTGCATTGCAAACTTAATTACAATTTCATTCGGTTTGTTTTGTAATACTCCCACATCGCCTCTAAAATAGTTTGGCAATTTCCTCTTTTTTGCGTCCAGTTCGTAAAACGAAACTAATTCACTTTGCTGCCTAAATATTTAAGGGTCTCCAAAGGACTGCCGAACGTTGAGAGCGGGGCTGTCCGGTTTGCAAATTAAGTTGTCACTTATTTGGCATGGAATCAAATTGAAATTTATTACAACAAAATGATTATTTAATAACAATGAAGCATCCACTCATCCCCGATGACTTGACAAGACCTGACTGCACTTTTCATAAATATGCATAAGACGAGCGAGCGGGATAACCCGATGTCTGCATCTTGTTCTCGTTCTCGTTCTCCTACTCGATCTCGACATGATTTGTGGCATTTTCCGACTGCCGCCTGATGTCCCCATTTTCCAACTGTAATTGTAACTGTCATGTTGTGCGTATGTCTTTGCCTCCCACTCCGCCGCTGTGTGTGTATGAATGTCGCCTGCAAGTTAGAAATTGAAATTTATTTGCATTTTTGATTTGTCAGTCATCATAAATATGCAAAGACAAAGGAAAACAGCAGCGGGCAGCAGGGAAATGGGAAATGCGAAGCGAGCAAGCGAACGGCAGCAAGTGGCATTTGCTTTTTGATGAGATTTTTTAATGAACTTCTCTCAAAGCAAATCCCAACCAACCCCTGGTCGACCCAGACCACGAACAATCCCTATTACAACCCTACACCCGAACGAACCCCACACCTGTTTCTTCAGCACTAAAAAAAATTATCAGGAAATTAAAGATTAAATAAAATTATTAAAACGACTTAGTTAATTTTATAATTATAGATTTACAATTTGCTTTAAAAATAAGAATACATATCATTAAAACGTTCGAATAGCTTTAGGATTTCAGGAAATATCTTCCAACTTGGTAAAATATTTATAGTAGTTCTTGATAAATTATTTTCAGTACTTACAGTAATTCTTCGATTCTCTCCGTAACAACAAAATAATTAAAATACACAGCAATTTCTCTCAGTGTAGTTGCAGAGTCACTCCTAGAGGAAGCCGCAAGAAGTCGCATTAATTGTTCTGATCTTTGCCATGCCCTGCTGGTCCTGCATTGCCAAGTTCAAAGCTAATGACGAGAAGCCCCTGAATGGCCGCTGAAAAAAAGCGATAAGGGGGCGGGGGAGTGAGTATACTCGCGATTCAACGATTTCAGCTCTGATTGAAATGGAAACCGAAAAGGATTTTACTTTACTGCGGACTCGAACTCGGCCTTTTGGCTTAAAAGTTCAATGCATCTAGGCTTACTGAAAGAAAAGACGCCGAAGGCAAAACCCTGGAAAACGGTTTGCTAAGCTTTCGCCAGAGTCCCTAACCCTGTAGGGCAGCTCACTCCAATCCCTTCGGTTTATATTCCCTCAACTTTTTGTCTCTATTTATCTTATCCTGTTATCCCATTTCGCCCTCGCCAGACAATCGAATGTGGTTCCATTTCCAGCTCACACAAAAACTTGCACGTCACTAAACATCATTTGTTTTGCTTTTTGCTGTCGGACGTGGGGGAAGTTGCCCTTACTAAAGCCCCACCCCATATTTCCAACCCCCCAATCCAGAATCCTGCTGTTTTTCACCATCCCTTTCGGGCATGTGCTCGGAAATCATAAATTACCCCAAAAAGTATGCAACATAATACCAGAAATTTGTGTAAGCGCATTTTCAACGCACATTCTTAGTGGGGAGGGTGGAGGATAGTTAGGGGAGGAGTGTGGGTGGTGGGCGGCTGAGGCAACAACCCTAAGCGCATTTGGCTTGCACTCGACGTGACCCACACACACACCCAGAAATGGACAGACACAGCTGTCAGGATTCGCAAGTCCTTCGCTCAGCTCCCCCATCCGAAGGCGGTTAACTAACGTTTGCTCTAAATGTTATAAATAAATAAATAAAATAAATATACAAATACACACGGATCCGTGTATAAATGAATGCTGCTTTTGTTTAGTTCCCCCAGGACCTGGCACAACCGCAGCCCTCTGAAATAAGAACCTAGCAGAACAAAATATCTTTCTTCAGCTCTAATGAAAGTTGCAGTTGGGTTTCGGCCAGCCCTTGGGCATTGATTCAGAAAAAACCCCATTCCCATGTAAGACTAAACCAATTTAGGGGGGAAAATTTGTAAATGTTTTTTTGTTTATGCTTAAATGCGCTTTTCTCTATTCTCTACTCAAATTTTTGCTCCAATTAAACGTTGCATTTAAATTGGGTTTACTGCACTTTATCTGATTAAAAATTCAATTGTTGAAGTAGTCAAACTTCAATACTAAAGTGTTAGATACTGAATGCAGATTCGTAACTAAATCGAAGATACAAATATTGCAAATAAAATGCAAATATAAGCAAGACCAAAATATTTCAGGAAACATTATTTATTTCTTCAAAATAAAAAATGTTGCCTCTCTAAGCCTGTAAGTTTATTACATTGAAAAAAATGTATTTCTTTTTTAGAGCCGATAATTTTTGACAATTGAACCAAATATTGAAAATTGCTTTATTATATAATTAAAATCCATAACTTTATTAAAAGTTTAGCTACTAAATTACTTAAACTTATCATTTCCGCTGACGCAATTTGTTTTCTAAATTTCTTTTAGTGTTTATGAGTTAAGAATTATATGCTTTCATATTTCCTCAAACTAATCGATTCTGATGAAGTAACTGGGGTTTTATTGATAAGCCTCCCAGCTGTTTCATTTAATTTAAAATGTTATTTATTGAACGGAATGACAACAACAATTCCACAAGAAGTTTTTATGAGCTTCCCATGTATTTCTGTGGATGTGGGTGCACAATATGATCTATCACCTACCCCGCCCATCTATCTCTGTCCGAATGGGCGGAAGGGGGGCGTGGCACTTCTCTGCCCGTACCAGTTCACTACTAATTGCAAGCGGTGCGTGCAGGGGGAAAAAAGAGGAGAGAAGAGATGAAATAATAACCCAATGGTACTCAAATGAAGACCGTTCCAAAGGGGATTAAGTAAATGCGTGGAAAGCGGGAAAATTGCGGGGTTGTGGGAGCCTGGGACAGCACTCATTTAAATTTCATGCTTATTGCCACAAAATAGCTCAGTTGGTGGCTGCTGCTGCTGCTGCTTTTTCCACAGGAAATATTTTACATATATCACTGACAAGCGACGACGGATCAGGAAATGGCCAGGAGAAGTGCGAGGGGCTGGCAGCTGGGATCTGTGGGGGCCACGGCCAGCCAACCAAAAAACAAGCTTGGGGAAGCACCAAAATAACACCGAAGGACCCCACGGACCCCATGGACCCCGACCTCATGTGTGTGTCTGTCTGTGTGTGCTTGGTTAAGCTTTCAAGTAAAAATAGCAAAAATGCTGTCAACATAATAACGAAATTTTAACGCGCCCAGCGCAACGAGAGACTCAGATCCGGACTGCTCGGATCTCCTCTGGTCTGGCAACGCCATTTCAACGCATCAAGTGATTTCTTTTCCCGTTTTTTTGTCGATACTCTAAAAAATGGCATCCACACTAGATCAACCAAAAAGCATATACCATACAAGTACTCGATGAATCGCGCTTAAAACCAAGTTTTATCAAGCATAAAGAAAACTTACCAAGTAAAACTAAACCAACTAAATAGTACAACAATAAAAACATTTTATAAAATTAAAGCAAACAAAAATTGAGATTAAATTGATTTTATTTAAATTATATATATGTATATTAAAATTAAATTAACTTTATAAACGTAATTGTTTCAGAATCAACTTTTGAAAATCCGGAATATTTTATACACAACTTATATATAAAGAAAATTACAATTATTTATAGACTTTTCTAAACAATATTAAAAAAATAAATAGTTTTTAAATTACAAGCAGGGCATTTCTATCTTCGTTTATAGCGTTAATTCTTTCCATTCCCTTTTTTGTACATCACCCTACTGGCACCCATTCCCGTACAAAAGCCGACCCACTGTAAAAATATTCTGTGGAAAAACGTACGGAAAACTAAAAACTGAAATCCAGAAATAAATAAATTGACGTGGCTATGACGCTTACACGGTTCAGATGGGCACGGCAGCGGGAAAAAGCAGGGAGCTGGAGGTTTCTGGGATTGCAGGATGTGCAAGGACACAATCATCCGCGGCAAACCGAGCTGAGCTCCGCTTCTGTTGCAGCTCCTGCACTCGCTCGTAAATTCGGCATGAAAAAGTTGCACGAATAAATTAAATTTGTTTGCAGAGGGAAGGACCGAAAAAAAGAAACGGGGAAGAGGATGGAAGAAGCGAGTAGGAAAATCTCCACTCTTTACTACTTTCCCTGCCCAGCGCCCCTGCAAATTGTCTGGCTAGCATGTGAGTGCATCTGTATTTAATTTTGCCATTTTAAACGAAATTTTCACGCTGCCTGCATTTGAATTTTAATTTATACATTCGCATACCTCGACACGAACGATGACGAGTTGAGGCGTCTGGGGAATCCATTAGGAATTTCACTTAGCCGGTAATGAAAGCTCAACAAGAGAGCTAGGAATAATAGAGGCAGCAGCATTTGTTTTTAACCGACAGCCTGATGATTTGGTTAGTTTAATTAGAGAGCTTTCTGCCTTTCTCCAAATTGGTTCAACTCGGTGTCTTTTCATTTTGGTCTTTTGCTTAGTTTTTGAAAACTATTTTGGAAATGTACTAAGCGAAGATTGGTTGCATTTGAGAGCATGGTTTGGAATTTAAATGAGTTATAATTACAAATCGCTTCAAATTGTTTGATAATCTTAAAAACCTTCCGACTTTTTGGCATTATTTTTTTTTAAAGATATTAAAAGATATTTTTAAGATATTTAATCAAAAAGGTAAAGGTGCCATATTGGAGATCCAAGAAATCCCTGAAGACTAGAATTTCATATTGATTTGGCATGCAAATTACATTCTATCTATAAATCTCCCAGCCACCTTCCTTGATTCCCCTTTTCTCCGGAACCTTTCAGACTGGCAAGTGTGAGGGTAAAAAGGCGATTCTCCTGCGCAATCAGGCGTGCATCTCACGCAGCGCTAAGCGCAAGTTGTTGCCCAGGTGATGCGCAGCTGAAAGGAAGCTCCCGAGTCCTGGGCCCTGGGCCATCCTATTCCTATTCCTGGTGCTAATACGCCGCAGCCATTTGCAATCCCGGGCGGCAACAAAGGGCCCATGCATTTGCTCGATTTCCATAGACTTTTCATTCCCCGCTTTTGACGCTGCCTCGCCACTTGAGCGTGCAATTGGCCGTGCAACGAGTCCTGCAAAGGCGACAACAACACGGCTAGCGACACAAACAAGTGGCGATACTCAAATAATACTTCAACTGGACTAAGCCATACCCTGCACTTTTATTGGTTAAAAATGTAATTTGTAATGTATAAATAATGTATGTAATAATGTATATTATTTTATAATTGCTTAGGATAATAAACGAAAAATTCAAAATAAACTGTAATATTGAAAACCATATAAGAATTTATTAAATTTACCAGAACTAGAAATCAATATTAATAGTATTGTTTTCATAATAGGCCACATGCTATAGCAATACTTAAGAGTCGTACAACCCCTTCTATCCTCCAACAATGGGTACAACAATCAGGCAATGATTTGACACTTGAGCAAAGCGAACGATGCTCGAGTGGCAAGTGGCGAGAGGAGAGTGAAAAGTGAAGAGTGGAGTGGAGGATACAAAGCAATTTTAGCCAAAATGCGATCCAAGGGACAAGAGGGCTCTGCTCCCCCGACGCCTTTGTAAATTGCAAATTGCGAGCGACCCGCTCACAAAATAGAAATTAAATAAAACCCGGGGACGATGACCACCTGGATTAGCCACGTCTGGTGGGCATTGCCATTGCCTTTGCCATTGCTATTGCCATTGCTATCATAGACTCGGGGGCAGCACACAATGCCCGGCCTAACGACAGTCAAATATAATTATGGCCCTAACAAGATGGAGACATTGTTGGTCCAAGGAGCAATCGGTGGTGCGGCAAACACGCAAAACAGCCGCAGAGCAAGTGTCACTAACATCCCGCTCCTGGGGGATGAACTGCAAATGAAGGAGCTGGGAGTACACCGCAATTGTGTTTTGGTGCAGAAAAAGAGGAAAAAGGGAAACTTAATTTAATCTTCAAATTAAATAAACCGTGAAAAATGTATAGCAAGGTATAATCCAAAGAATTTTAATTCCAAATTAATTACCCATTTATCCACACATAAACTATTGTTTAATAAAAAGTACCTAATAAAAATATTAAACAATAATCAGTTAAATGCAGAATAATTTTTTCTATTATTTTAAAATTAAGTATTTTCACGATATTTAAGGTAAAATGAATTCAGTGAATATATTGCTATAAAAGAATAGGAGTGAAATTTCATTTTAAATATTTATTTTATGTAGTATTTTATATGCTATAAAAGGTTGAGTAATTCACTTTGTTTTAAGGTTTTTGAAACTGTTTTACATATTTTCGTTCAGTGCACCCAATCCATGGCCACGGAAAACTCTCGCTGGGGGTAAAAGCAAATTATTATCATTTTTAAAAGTTGGCGAACTCATCCGGCTGAGGTCCTCATCCTGCTTTCCTCCCATCTGTCCCGTTGTTGAGGTGACGCTGCGCTTGTTTAATTAAGCCAGAAGCAGTTGAGCAGCTGAAAAGAAGTGGGTGGTAGTTGGGTGCGAGGGTGGGAGTGGGCGAAGGGGGTTTACCCGAGGTCATTGGGGTGGCGACGGCACTGAACTGGTGCGAGTTGACTCCAGTTGTAGGACTTGTTCTGGTTCTGGTTTGATTGCCACTCAACTGGGGATTTAAAATATGCGACAGGCGTAGCACAAAAGCAATCGAGATGAGTTGGGATACGGGGTGGATGTGGATGTTGATGGTCCCGGGGATAAACTGGCAACTCAGGGCACTTAAACTATATACACGTGTTGTTTGCTTTCTGCTTTTTACTTTTTTCCGCCGCCTCCCTTTATGGGCGGGAAATCAAAGTTTTGCCGGTTCACCGTTAGATAGTTGTTCAAATATGTCAACAGCGACGACGATGGCGGAAAAAAGTGTTGTGAAAATTTGCCAGACTGACGCAATTTATGGCCCTCGCTTGACATTTTGTTGCAATAACCTGAAGGAAAGTTGGTGTACGAAAGTGCGAAGAAGAAAGCGGCGGAAGCCAGCAAGTTTCATATTTTGTCAACTGCGAGCGGGATTCGCTTTACTTTCCTTACGCTTTCGTATGTCCTCGGGGTTCCTTCGTCCTCTTTTGTACTCTTTCGGAGGGTATTTCACTTGAAGAGTTGTGTCTTGAGAATAAAATCTTAAACATTTATATAATAAAGACATTGTATAAATCCGTTACTTCCTTCTTCAATTTAAAGTTTAAACTAAGCTTCTCATGTATTTAAATTATACTAGATAATATTTTAAAGATTTATGAGAAGAGCATCACACTATTTGATAATTTGTACTTACTATCATCCTCTACTTATCTAAGGCATGTTGACGTTGAAAATAAATGGAAAGTTGTTACAACTGATGCTGCAGTTGCATATTATTGTTTAGTTACCCCCTGAACACGTGTAAGGATGAACCACAAAAAATAGAAAAATAAAGCAGGAAAATGATTTCCCATTTCTGCTTTCTGCGGTTAAAATTTTACCACATTACTTTGTACATATATACTGAGAGAAATTTTTTCTTTAGTTGTGTCAAAATTTTTTTAGAATATTACAAGTGTATTTTTGTATTAACCAAAGTAAACAATAATAATATTATAAATTTCAAATATTCTTGCTAAAAGTATATATATAATAGATGCTTTTAATACCAATTAAGATTCAAAATATTTGAACTAGTTGTGTTGCGCAATTCTTTTCTGTTTTCCAATGCCTGTCCTCGTATCCCTCCCATTTATTCACCACCGATGGTATCCCAGTTTTATGGGTCAACTCGTGACCCAGTGCTGCAAGTTTCGCTAGTTGGGGGACTGGGTTCGAGGACCTTGGTTCGGGGGCAGACCCCAAGCACAACCTTGAGTGAAAAATATTGTATGCGACCAAAGTTAATGTCTGTTTACGTTTTGCGTTGGCTTTGCGCGCTGCGAACATGTATTTTTCCCCAGCCTCGGGAGGGGGCGGCCTGCTCGGGGGGGCGTGGCCCACTGCACACGCATCGGGGCCAAAAACTGTGGGGCGTTAACAAAGCCACTTCGTGTGGGGACGAGGGACTTCAGGGGAAAGCGGGACAGGACAGGACAGGACAGGTAAAGCGGCAAGGAGAGACAGAAGTTTGGACATTTGTTTGCCTGATGAGGGGAGGAGCTCTGCGCGGCGGACTGGGAATTCCAGGGGTCACCCAGGTGAGCAAATGACAAATGGCAAACGTTTAACTCGGAATTGGCTGAAACTGCTGCACTGCAGTCAAAGGAGCAAAAAAGTTTCCATTTGCGGGCGAATAAGTTCAACTCGAAATGTCAGATGTCGTGGAATTCTCTTTGACCCGACTTGATACCACCACTTGTGGTTTTTTTGCATTGAAATTTCAATTTCATCCGCAGACCTGTTCAAGTTTGTTAGACAGTTAAAGTTTCAAATATGCAGTGAAGAATTTCATTTAATCGGACTTCATTTAATTACAGAAAAATGTTTCGAAGCTTTCGAACCTAAGCTATTTCCTAGTAAAGGTTTACATTTATCGATACTTTCGATATTTTGACAATATCAATTCGATAATATCGAATTTTGAAGAGAAAACATAAATAAAATATTGAGAAATAGCAAACTGTCGATATTTTTGTAAGCTCTGTTTTCTAGTCCTATTCATTTACATATTAAAACAAAACCAAACCTTTTAATTAACATATTGCAGAAATAAATAGAATATTTTTATCATATTATATCTTTTTTCGTTGTCTAACAATTTTTACTGAAGATCTTTTTTTCCTGTTATTATAAAATTATGGATTATATTATATATAAATTATTTGTAAGATTATTCTGAACATTGCCTACAAATTTCGTCTTTACATTGTCTTCATAAATATTTAACGATTCCGTTTTAGATGCAGCTTTTTGTAAACATATCTCCGCCTCAATTAAAAAATAGCAATTTCCCTTTTAGGATTTATTCCTCGCCGGAATGCGCCCATTTGCGTAATGGAAGTCCGGCTTAAGAGACTTGACACCTTGTCCGTCCCTCGGAGCAGCTCCCTCGCACCCAACCAGCTCCACCGTCGAGCGACCACCTCTCTTGGCCCTGTTTTTGCCACCCGTAGTGGCAGGCCCTGTGGCTGCTTTTAATGGCTTGCTCCAATTGCCTCAAAAGCAACTTTGAAATGCAAAAATAAATGCGCTGCGATAAAGTGCAAAAACAATACGGCAGTCGAGGCTGAAAAACAAGGGGGGAGCAACAACAACAAACGGCAGGAAGATCTACCAGATCTACAACAACCATAATTTAAAGGCAACACAACAAGGACAACTTCATTACGCGTGATTTAAGGACAATCGTAGGCGCCACACCTAAAAGGAAAAGGGGATGGTGGAGAGGGGTTTGCTTTTGGTGCGTTTTATTTATTTAAACGCATTTGTGTAAATTATCATTTTAAATTGCCGCCAGAAGAGTGGTGAGCGAAGGGTGTGGGAGGGGTGCAAGTGATATATAAATAAATGAATGTTGCTTATACGCACAGCAAGGACACAAAACAGAGTCCTCCCAGAGCCTGCCACTGATGCTGAAGGCTCTGCCTTAGCCCCCCGTCCCCATCCCCTTCCCCCGCCCATCCCCATTTGACTTACTTTACAATGACATTTGCAATGTAATTTAATGAGTCACAATCTTGTTTCTCCAACTGCCTGACACTTCCTGCCGCCAGGCCACGCCCCTCCGGAAAAGTTCCTCCTCACTCACTTTCCCCTGACTTTCTCTCCCCACTTCTCCATGATTTGCCCCTGACAGGAGCACAGGCAGCCATATATAACAGCTTCTGTCAGTCATTCAGGGGCCAAGATTGATGTTTCGCTTTTACAAACTTTAAATGGAATTCAAAAATGAGCAAAAATAATCAAATTTTGAGACTCGAGTGGAGGAACAGATACTTGTTGTACCCTGGAATGTAATCCTTTGGCTCTTGCTTTGAAAACTAATTTACTCTTTGCAATGGTAAGCAAAATATTTTCATTACAAATAAGGGTAAAGTTGGAAAATTAAAATTTATAGAATGTAAAAGGGCAGTTTATGTTTTAATTTTGGCATATTAGGATACTTTCACCTTTGATAATAATATTTTATTAAAGAGCCTTTTTAAAGGCTAGTTATTATAAATTTAATCGATCTTAAATTCCCCTTTTAAGGGTGCCAAAAATACGGATAACTGCTTTCAAGTTCTTTCGAGCGACCGCCGTGATGATAAAGATGGAGCCGAGGACTTTATTCTGTTGCTGTTGGCTCATTTTTTCTGCTGACCATGTCTATATTATGATTTTCCCTCCTGCTTTCCGTTTTTCTCAGTTAATTTGTGGCCACACGCCACTTGCTACTTGCCACTTGTGCCACATGTGGGCAGGATTGCAGGAGCAAAGGCTCTTTTGGCCGAGCAGAAGAAGGACTGCAAATTTTTGCGCACGACCGAAGCAAACGAAGCTTCCAAGTGGACCCGCTGAAATATCCAATTTGTAAGGGCGACAGGAGACAGGGGGGTGGGGGTGTGGTGGTGGTGCCGGGCTCCTGGCCATGAATGCCAAGTAAGGCGACTAAAGGAGTCGTCCTTGTCGTCAGTCGCCTTCAAAGTAAATCACTTGAGAGCGGACAGCCACGGAACGCGTTGAGCTGCTGCCATTTTGATTTGGCGCAAAAGACGCAAAAAGGTAACTAACAAAGGGCCAGCCAAGGACCTTGGACCTCCTCCTCCTCCACCCGGCACGCAGCGTTTTTTCGCCAAGGACTTTTTTTGCTTGGACCGCACAATTTTTCTTACTTCTTCTGTAGATTTGCTCGGCGCTGCGTTTGAAAAATTGGCTGCCGTTGGCTGAGTCTTCGGCTCTTTCGTTGTCACGTCACGTCAGGATGTCGGGACTTTACCTTGAGGAACGGGATGCACTTAAAGAAATACAAGGTCAGTCCTGTGTGATCTAATCAGATATATCAGATATCTTAGGAAACCGCAGAATACAGTTTTTAGAATAAGAACTGTTGTTCGCTTAAAATAAATAAATATAACCTTAATAAAATAAATATTATTTATAAGTTAACAGTTATTTTATATTATTCATGATTTTGTTATACTTTATTTATTTTCATTTTAGAAAAGATTTTAAATATTTATTATGTTTTTAAATTATTAGCACGAAATATTAAAAATAAAATTCCAAGTGCCGAAATTTCAAGGGAGGCATACCACCTACACCTTGGCAAACTAGTTTGCTAACGCCATAATGATGATGTCACCATCAGCGGACGTCACCTCACATAATGATGAGCTGGGGTTCAGTGCTGGATTGGTCTAGTCCCGAAAGTCTGGAATCCGGAATCTGGAATCGGGATGGATTTATTTGCGGCTGACGCTGCCCAACTTATCTCCATCAGCGGGCGGGCACAGATTGATCAACTAAAGCGGCGGTGCAAAACTTTTGCCCGGCACTTAATGAGCTTTTAATAAAAGTCAAGCCGGCAAGAAGGCAAAGGCAAACCGGGCAAGAAATCCCATCTCCTCGAAAAGAAAAGCGTGGAAAAATCCCGAGAAAAACTGGCCACGCACGGCGGCGGGCGGAGGCCTTGTGCCTTGTGCATTTGAGCGCAAAACTTATTTCTGTCACGGAAATTAAATTTGCTCGCTCAGGCGCCGCCGCAGGCACAAGTGGAGTGAAGGCCTCCGAGCACTTTGCCTAAATCATGCCCGACAGCCCGGGCCATGGCCAGGAAAAGGGGGCTGGCTAAGAGGGTGGCCCCGCCCCCGAAAAACTTCGCACAACTTCCCACAGCCCCCTGAACGAAGCCCCGCCCCCAACTCGCGCTGCTAAGGCGACAATTATACGCTTTTAATCTCTTTTGAACGTCGCGAACGTGCCCAAAATTCTCAAAATCTTTTCCGAAAAGCAGCCCCAAAACTTGGTGGCCATAGCCAAGGTGTCGCCTCACTGTACACACACACACACACACACAAAAGGCTACGGAAAATAACTGCTTCAAATCCTTTGGAAAATCCTGGCAAGAAGGCTTTGACAGCAGCAGCGAAAAATAAAAGAAATCTGCTGAGAATTAGCTGGAGATGGAAAGGAAATTTCCATTTCACTCTTGTATTAAAAGGAGTTTCCGAAAGCTGTGTGAATTTTCTCTAACCATCTAAATATTCAGGCGACCGAAGCTTAAAGTTTTAACTTGAGTTCTCAGCAAATCAAAATAAATTTTAAAGATTGCTTAATTGTTAGTAAAATAATATAATATAATAATAACTAATTAAATATCTTTAGTAATTACTAAACCGAAATGCATAATACTGCTCCCCTTAAAATAAATACAACTTCTTCAGTTAGCTAATCCCAAACCAAAATAATTACCCAGCTGTATGACAATTTGAAAATCCGTAAAGCCAAACAAGAACTTTGAGCCGGGCAAATTAGAGAAAATGTTTGGGCCCAAAACAGATTGAAGCCGACGCCAATTGTGGTCCTTGGCTTTGGTTGCTGGCGACCACAGCGGGATCGCCTGGCCGATGGAAATTCTATTGGCCCTATAAATCTGTACCTGGTCAATGGCCAGCAACTTGGCCGGGGCTTACAACTCAATTCCCGTTAATTTCGCAAAAAATCCTGGTCGTCGACCAGGGACAAAATTTGTGATATACATACATGGAGAGCTCTCTTGGCCCTACTGGCCGTGGTTTTTGGCCAAAAGCAACCATCGCCAGTACACCGAAAACTAGCAGCAATAACAACAATGCCGCTCGGACAACAACAAGGGCAACAATTGTGTTGACAGGCGCGGCAATGCGACGCTGCCAACAAACAAACCGCGCTACAAACCGCGCAACAAAAATGCCGCAACAATGGCATGTGTGGCGGGAAAAGGGGGAAAAGGGAGCTATGGAAAATCAGGCAACCAAAATCCAACAGCAGGCAGAAACTGTAATGACAATCGACAACAATTACAATCAAAAATGGCTGAGCACAAAAATTCCGGAATGGAGCAGTCAACCAGTGGGGTTGGCCCACCAGGGCCATAATTACCTTTTTCGCAACAATCGGGGGGCGTGGCAGTCGGCTAGTGTCGCCCATAACATTTGTAATTTTTGACACACACAGCAGCGTGGGAGAGAGTTGTGATGTTGGCATGTGTAGCGAATATTAAATGACTATTAGGGAGCAGTTTTCCTTGGCAAATAAAAAAAATCAAAATCAAAACAATAATATGTAAACTTAAAAAAATTCTAAAATTATTACAAGACTATTTTATTGTGTTTAAAAAGATTTCTGGATTTTATTTAAAAACGTTCTCTATAAATATATAAATTTATATAATGTTTTTTAATGATATCGCAAAAATGCAGATTAACTAATGTTTGTTAATAATTGAATAATGTTTTTATGCACTTCAATACCTACCGAATAGATTTTATTGTAAAATACAGAAAGATATAATAAAAAGAGTCGTAATTCTCGGTTGTGTAATGGAGAGCCAGCATTCGAAAGGCTGGAGGACAACAGTGATTTCAGCTGCGCGGGTCAATAGCTGACAAAATATTTCGCTACATCGACGACAGGTCAGCAAGTTGATTGCCTCATTTATTTTTCAATTACAACATTTGTTCCGGCCAACAGCAATAGCAACATGCAAATTGGCGAAGGAACAAAAGAAAAACAATGACAGAGACTAATTAAAAAATGTAATGAATAAATGAAAAATCACAAAACTCATTAGTCCGATTGCCAAATGACATAGACTCACAACAACAAGGAGCCGGGATCACAACAAGTTTGTTTAACACGAAATGCCAGCAGCAGCATAAACATGAGCATAAATAACAACAAGGACGGCCATTACAAGTGATAGCAATCGGAATAGGTAGAAAAAAGAACGCGGAACCTAATTGATAGGTTGGGTCAACAGGAGTAGAACAAAAAGCCAACAACAACCCCTCAAAAGATACAAAAAATTAGGGCCAAAGCCTGCATGTCCTTTGACTTTTTAAAATGAGGTGTTTGCTTTGTACCATTTCCATTATCTTCCTAAAAATCAATTCCATACTTTATAGCGCGAATAGAGTTATTATTTGAAAATCAAAAAAATTATAAATATTTTGCGCCACGCTGTCCAGGTCTTTAAATTTACTTGTGTACAAATTTGTTTCCACACTTAAAAGTTATCGAATTATTTACCAATCATTTCTTTACTTCAACCCTAAATTATAGGTTAATTAAATGTCGTTACACACTTGAAAAGTCGAATTGACTCTAGGGCGATTTTAGGATTGCTTACAACTACATTTCAGTTAACATGTTTTACCTTTAATTTGAACTAGCACGCACGCATCAATATTGATATAGGTATTAAATATTATAGGAATTTAAATTGGTAATAAACCAGTACCTTATTGGTACTTCATGCTTTTAAACTGTTCAATAATAGTACGTTTTAACTATCGTATAAACCAATGCACTAATAAAAATTAACTATTAAAAAAATTAAATTAAAATTTTTACATCTCTAAAAAAAATAATTATTTGAAAAAAGATTACTTATTTTTTTGGGAAATTTGAGCTAGAATCGTAAAAGCTGTTAGAAATATCGGGTAAATTCAATAAACGGCTGCCCCATGACCCTTCGTAGCTTGTCCTATATCAAAGTATTCCATTCGCCGCGAGTATATTTGGCACCACGCTGTCCAGGCCCTGATCCTTCCTGACATGCATGGGGCAGCCGGCAGGCAATCGCTTCATTTCAGGACCCCATCTCCGGATCCCAGCAATCAGACCGAAAATTCCCAGCGATGTGCTCCGCTCGATGTCGATGTAAAGCTAACATGTCTATGCCTACATGCTAATATGTCTGACAGTTGGTTTCGATTTGGGTTCGGGCTTGGTCCTTCCACTGCTGCTGCTGCTTATCCTGCCAGCTTAACTGTCATGCAACTACAGCATGGAACGCAAAGTATCCTTGAATTTGGGGCGGGTATTTGGTACCGGATCCGGATGCGGCTGCGAATTTGCTGCGACCGCCGAAGGACTCTATACAGAGGGCTTGTCCTTCTGGTGACAGCCACACGCTCCCATTCTTGCGTCCTCTCCTCCCCGAATGTCGAACCAAAAAGGCGAAAATAAATAAAATAGAATGCTAAAAATTCAATTTGCAAAACGTTATCCGTGGGATTTACATAAAGCAGTCATTTTGAAGTTATACGCATCCCCGAAACTTTTCCACTGCCACTGCCTTTCGCACTCTTCCTCTTTTTTGAGGATTCTCTATATATCTAAGTATGTCGTATCCTTATACACTGGGACTAAAGCTGAAGGAAACTTAATGAGTTATGAACTTACTTCGGGTGATTTTATAATATACTTTCGGATTTTAAAGGACACGGAAATTTATTAATTTTTTTAAAACTATAATTATTATTATTAAAATATTACAATATTAAAAATCTTTCTGTTTTTCCCAGTGTACTTAAGTTCGAAGGGGGAACTTAACGCAGAGAGTGTTACCCTCGTTGAGCGGAATGCCGCTGCCATGTCAATAACTTGGCTTGTATTAGTCATTTGAGCGCCTGCCCCCATTTCACTCATCCAGCCAGCCGACATCCTTGCCCTCCCCTTTCGTCCTGCGTAATTCGAAATTTTTTACTGGCGAATAGACGATTGAGTTTGGGTTGCAAATGGAAAACCATCAAATTTATTGAAATCACTTGCTTCTGCTTCTGAGACTCTGGCCGGGCTTAAATGTCCTGGCAGCCGTCTGGGGCCGTATCAGTCGCATCCTTTGCTATTGTAAACATCAAATCACAGACAGTAAAACCTTAACGCACACATACGCCGCCAGTCGGATACATTGAGACACGTTCAGACGTTCAAACGTTCAGGATCCAGGCTCCCGGATCCAGGATACCGCACACACGCACATAAACATAAACGTAAACATAAACAGGGAGAGGCGCTGGCCCAAAGTGCGTCTGGGCGAATGTCCTTTTTGGCCATGCGGGTAGTGCTTTCCCGCCCCGCCTCCGAAATCCGCCCCGCCTTTCACTCCAATCATTCCATTCGTCAATCCCCCGTCACTGGTTGTCGATGCGCTGTAAATTCTGTTCAATTTTCTAAAAAGTTTTCGCCGAAATTGACTTCGGTTGTTATCCATCCAAAAGGGGAAAAGGAAAAAGCTTGCGAAAACAAGTCGAGTTTTGAGTACAATAAATAAGAAGCGTAAAGCGTAAGCCGAATGTTAAATTCCCTGAAATAAATTAAATAACTACTTTAAGTAATTCATTTTTGAGAATAAAAAGTGCATTTAATATAATATTATTGGCAATGATATTAGATCTCTGAGTTTCAAGAATTATATTATATTATCGAAAGCCTAAAAACTATCTTCGCTTTATAACTAAAAATGATTTGTATTGGATTAAATTCCAAAAAAAAAATCTATTCGAATAGATATTATTTGAAACTGTATTTTTAAGGAAATTTTTTTTAATTTTCTTTATAATTTTGTATTAAAATAATATATTATATCTATGCCTATATACTTATTGCATTTTATCTTCGTTTTACGTGTGAATAAATAAAGCGATAAATGCCCCAAGTCCGTGGCGATATGCTCGCCTGACATATCCCACTTATTTATAGACCACAAGAAACCACAGTCGCAGTGACATCCGTCCACTTCCGCCGTCTTTCGCTCCATCTTCTATCGCCGACTTCGTTTCCTGACCATTTTCCGTGTGTCATTTTGCAAATGTTGTCAGTTGAAGTGTCCGGCAACGGACAGAAACGGACGGCGAACGACTCGTCTGCGAAGATGGAGTGCGGTGTGTGGATAAGGAATCAATAAACTTGGCCAGTGGTTAGCAGAAATCTTGAATACAAATATTTTACAATGTTTACAATGTTTGCAGTGCGGCTGCCTCTGCCTCCTTCTTCACCTGGCAGGCGCCTTTATCGTGCAATAAAAATTCAATCACACACTTTGTACGGCTTGGGGGGAGGAGTTCGGTACAAAAGCCATGATAGTTATGTAGATACAAGCCGTGGGATATCGTCCTGGTTGAGCGTCCCAGCACAGTGCTTAAATATTCACATATCGCAAATTCAATTGAACGCATCGCCCAGGATAACGCAGGACATGGCCCGGCTTCTGTCCTGGCGACCACGCAATGCCAAGGATAAAACGGTGTTGACAACAACTATGGGAATACCAACACACGATGGGTGGTTGGAGTTGGAGGGCCCATAGCCAGACCCACAGCCCAGACATCCGAGGAAACATCTACGAGAAACGTAACTTTTTATATGTTAAAAAGGATTTGCGGTTAAGCCGAATGGACAATGGCAAGGACGTATACACACATCCGTACAGTGACTGCGAAAAGTCTCGCAACTGGTTGCATTTTCCCCCGTTCGAGGGGTCGGGACAGATAGCATCTGCACATATCCCCGGGATTGCGATGGGCGCTTGAGCCTCGAATTGTTTGTGCCCCTAATAGGGATCAACGTTGGTCAGCCTCTTGAGACATCCCTGCCCCATCGCAGGTGCACGCAGCGAGCTCCCTCAGTTTATTCTCGTTATCCACCTAGGGTTTTCCCACACACACACACATGCTACTTGCGGCATGACAGGGTAGATTGTTTTCCTGTAAACAACTTTATAAACAGAGTAAACAAGTTTCTGAAAAGTGGAAGCAATTTTGTTGCAATTATGGCGATGTACTTGATAAAAAAGGAGAAGCCACCTTTAATTAAAAAATATGGAAACAAAAAATGAGCTATGTATATCATGTGTATTTTCTTGGGAAATAAAACAAACTAAAAATAAAATATAACTACTAGGAAATGAATATTTCATAAACAATAAATAACAAACACACATAATAACTTGAAAATGAAAGAACATGCATACCCCTATGGTAACCTTACGTCGTTATATAACACTCCACTACCTTTTCTTTTCTTCTAATAGAAAAAAGTTATTACGCATCGTTCTGTAATTATTTTAAAAGCGGAAAATAATCGCATCAAAGCGAATTAAATTAAAAGTTCCATGGCATTGCGTAAATCACCCCGTTTCCCAGAGACCAAGTGACAGTCAGGAGGAGGCGAATGGTGTGAGGTCCTTGAAGGAGGATGGTGGAAAATGCGTAAGCCTGCACATGGTGGAATTCACTTAAGGATTCGCCAGCGCGCCTTGTAAAAGACAGAAATCAAAAGGAAAACTTTTTCGTCACTAAAAAATTTGCACCGAACGTGATGAGGGAGGAACAAGGTGATGGAGGTGGGATTGGGTAGACACTAATACGGCGGCCAAAGTGATTTTAGCGCAATGCAAATGCCTGAATTTCGAGGAGCAAGTGGGAGGGCGGGCGGTAAATTAATGGCGCTTAACTCCATGTTTACAAGACGAATGTGCAAGGGAGCAGAGCCAGATCCCGAGACACACACGTGCTGCTGCAGACGAGGCTTCCTTCCGCCGGAGTCCTCGAGAGTGCCCGTGAGTCTCCCGGCCCCGTGACTGATGGCCGTATGCAAATGTCCTGATGACAGGCATCAGCAGCCAGGATTCCACCGCCGATGAGCAACTGTGCGACACAGAGCCGATTAAAAGTTGCCATGACAGCAAAGTCACATCTCATCACATCACATCCCAACTCATACGCCTTTCACACCCGGGACTTGCAACCTATTTGCATTTGTGGGTGGCGCAACGGCATTCCATTAGAGGGCAATCTGCAAAAAATATTCTCTTCTAAGCATACACAATAAAAAATATTCGAAACATACAAAATGGTTATTTAATAAAATAATATTGATGGGTTTTATGTTCAATTAAATAAAAGGGAAAAAAGAAAAACAGATTATAAAATTAATTCAAATATACGATACATTTATTTGGGAATAAGAATAAAGGAAAGATATATTTCATAACAACACAGTAAAATAACTATAAAAAATTCTTAATTAATTTCATAACCGATTCTAAAAATAATATATATCTACAATTTTAACCTTACATCATAAAAAATAAACTTTAGAAAGAAATATTAACAATTTTCCTACTGTTTATTTACAATACCTATTCAGTTCGCGAAAAAAACATAAAAGATGTACCTACAATAAGCCATTCGCTGTCCAAACACAATCCTCTTGAAACTCGAATCAATTCTTGAAATCAAAACGTCATTCAGGGCCAATTAAGTTTCAACACTGTCGGGGAAAAACTTCTTGCATTACCCCTTCCATTTCGCCGTTCCTTTTGACTCTTTTGCTGCTCTGAAACTTTCCAAGCAGCCATTAGAATAAGTGCAATAATTATATCACTAATGTGCACTTACAATTGTTGACTTTCGTCTTGATGGCAGGGCCGCACCCCCTTCCGAGGGCCCGAAACTCCCATCTATTGGCACTGGGGGAAGTTCGGAGCTCATATACCTTCGGGGTCTTCGGTTCGCTGTCCCCGGAAGGTGAAATGCGTTATTTGAAAATTTATCGACGCTCTGGGAGCGTTATTATGGTAAAATCAATAACAAATATTGACACACCCGAAAGTTGAGGTCAGGGCTGTCTTAAAGGGCGCCACCTAGCTGCAGGAACCCCCTGACTTTTCCATCCAAGTGCTTGATGAAAGGCACGTGACATTTAAATTTTTTATACCGCTGCTAGACATGTGGTGCGAGGGGCACGCCGAGGGGTTTGAGTGGTTTAGTGGTTCGTTGGGTGGTGGTGCTTTTTGCAGGGAGATGGTTTGGCACGAGGACGAAACAAATCAGAAGCGAAATGCTCTCGATACACAGAAATTTATACAGAAAAATCATTGAAGCGACTTCAATGAAGATGGCGATGATGATGATGGTGATGATGATGGTGACGGCAGTGGGGGCGGCCGAATTGGGGCGTGGCGCGACCATGACTGATGGCAAATGCTGCAGTTGGGATAGACAAATACAATGGGGACTGGGGTCGGGGATCGGCGTATCGGAGAACGGGGGCTGTGTAGATAGCACATAACAAGCTCAATCAAAGACAAAAAGCAAAAGAAAAAAGCATCAAATCAGCACACACACACATACACACACCGGGGGTTGGGGCTTGAAGGACGCACTACGATTGGATTTGTATTGATATAAATTGCTGGAGCGTCTAACGCGAATTACAGCTGCGAGAGCAGGACTCTCCGGTCGGAAAAGGGCGACGACAGCAAACAGAAACAAGGACGCGGACCAGGACGAGTTCGAGGACATCAACAATCATGGCCAGCGAAATGAAAATAAAGGAATAATCAAATCAAGCGGCATATTGATTGATTATGCACCATAAATAATGAATAAATATGAACTGGAACAAAACAAAAAAAATCAGGCGAAGAATGTTCGAGCAGCGGCTGAAGCGAAAGTTGAATGCAGAAAGGATTATCCGTGTCGTCTTTATGGGCTTTCACAGGTGCCTGAGACAGCTTCAGGATTTCGCCACGGAAATCGTAATTTATTTGACATTGCGCATACGCCATGTGAACCAAGTCAAACAGTGTGCATGGAGCTGGAGAGTTGCTTTAACGCAATGATTAATTGTTGTATTTGCCGAGTGTGCGTACGAGGGTGGGGCGCCTCTTTTATTTATTTAGAACGAAATTAATGTGTGCGAGTAGTAAGCCAATGGAGTCCTTAGGCTGTTTTATTTCGATCTACCCTGAGTTGGCGAAAAGTTGAGCAAAAATTCCATAAACAAAGAGCTTTAATAAAATACTACTTCCTGAAGAGATAACCACATTTAAGTATTATTTTTATAAATAAATGTAATTGATTTCCAGGCAAAATCCCCCATTTTTTTCTTTTTGTAGATTCTTTAAGAGTATTTAAGCTTCTGCGTCGTTTGCCCAAGTGCCATTTCCCCTTGCGTTTAGTTTAAAATTTATGTGTGCCAGCGCAGCGATTTATATTTAATTAAATAAGCTACTGCACACATATGTCTGCCCCCAAACACAACAAACATCTATATGTGCTTTGTGTTTGCCTTGTGTAAATCTAAATAGGAAATGCGATAAGTAATGTCAAAAAGGAAAGACAGTGCAATTTGAGTGAATAGGGATTGTGTATTTCTTCGGGGCGTAATTTATGCATTAATTTTCACTTACAGGCAGTTGGAGAAAATCCAGAGAGACATCTGTTTGTGCTACTTATCAGCTATATATCTCCATTTTTGATCAAATGCTGGCTAATCGAAAATGTATGAGTTATTTGCATAAACGATTAGGTCAGTTAGTAAAGGATATCTTGCTACTCTAGCTACTGTCAAATGAAACTGAAAACAGTGCGAAAATAAAGGCCAAGGAAAACAGGAATTTCCGCAACACGGAAAGTTTCGTTGCGAAATTTTTTCGTATTTTTTCATGTATTGTTCTGTTTTGTTTCCACTGGATCCTTTATGGATGGTGGACTCCGGCTCCATCCTATATATATGTGTGTGTGTTTGGAATGCGGCAAATTGCTATGGCCAGGCGAACGTGAAACGAGCAACAACAGCGGGAAACTGCGTTTTCCCAGTGGACTGCAAGTTGAGTTGAAAATTAAATACCAATTTTTGGTACATGGCGCTGGCCCTTTGTTGTTCCCGCTACTGTTGCCTCCTGACTGGCTGCAACATTTCAAATAACATTTCAACTTTTCAGCACTCGCCATCGTCAGCAGACAAAATTCTGCTTCGCTTGCCACCGGATCCGGCTTTTCCCCCGCTTTTCCCGCCTCTCCCGCAGCGTTTCCCTCTGCAGCGGCATTTATTTATTTGTATTTGTGCGCGCAGCTCAATTACGTTTAACGCTTTTGACGTTTTACAACATGGCCAATACCCACACACCCATACACACGCACTCCCACTGGCACACACACACTGATAGAAGGAGAGGGTCCAGTTGAGTCGCTGATTGCGGCGGACAGTGAGCAGGATTCGCCCCTCTCCCCCTTCCACTCGTACATCCTTTTCTCACAAACCTTTTTGGAAATTGTTGAAATTTTTCAACCTTGTTTCGTATTTCTGTTACACTCACCGATGGCCATATCTGCAAGAGTTTGGTAAAAATTCAAAGAAGTAGAGTTTGTCCACTTACCAGAAATATTTGAGTATCCATAATGGATAATAAAATTATTTTATAAGAAAATGTAATGGCCTTACTCTAATAACAAAAACAAGTAAATTGAATACTTTAATTACATTAATCTACTTCAAACTTTTTCAAAGCTGTAAATTTCTTTTTAGAATTTTATTAAAGTACTTTCTTTTAGCAAGATAGATGAGGAAATATTTAAAAATAAAATAAATAAAAATAAATAAATTCAGGTTATTTTCTATTTCAAATGGATTTTACATTTAGTAAAAATCGTTTCAGAGAAAAAATTCAAGCAATATAATGACATAATCTTTAATGATTGACTATTGGTGAATTGGAAACTCCCGGGGTCCTGTTTCTCTCAGTGTATTCAGTTGCGCTTAATTGGTTCTGTCAGCGGCAGCAGCAACGGTGGCAGGAGCAGCAGGGGCAGATTAAAAAAGTTCTCCTAAAATAACATTAGCAGCATGTCCGATGCCAAGGGATTGGATCCTGGGTACGGATGAGACTAGGGGAGAGGGGCGAAAGGGGCCTGAAGGACACGGGGCAGCGGCAAGGACTGGAATTTAAAGCATTTGCCTCGCCTGTCGGTGCTGGGCAAACAATTTGCTTAGTTATTGATATGAGCCGCACAAGAAATCCAGAGAACGAAAGAGAGATACCAGCCAGAAGGAGGAGGAGAGGGCACTGCGCCACTTCATTTCCGGGCTTCCGTTTCTCTAATAATGAGAGTTTGCCGTAATCTCGCGAAATGTACAATCCGATTGGAGAAGGAGTGGGGAGGCAGCAGTCGGTGGCCAGCAGCCAGTAACCAGAAGCCAGTAGCCAGGATTCGAGACCAACAACTGGCACGTGAACAATGCGAGTATTTTCGATTTGAAAGGACGAAGAGAGAGAGAGAGATGTGGACTTGAAACCAGGGTCCTTGTGTCCTGTAAGTGCGCTCATTCGTATCAGAAAGAGTCACGTACAAATGGCAGCCAGACTCTCCGCTTCGTCCGCTTTACAGTTTTGCACTCAATTGCTTATGAAATTAATAGGATATGTCAGTGGTTAGTATTGACCGGAAGTAATACAATTGATAAGGATTATGGATGTCCAACTGTGTGCTGCTGCTGCTGCTCTGGCATGTGCGTGCCTGGATTCCTTAATATCCTGCCGCACCTCTCCCCCGGCCAGTCACTCATCATCGGCTTGGCCAACTGGGCGTATGAGTGTTATTGACGTGTGTGTCCTGTTAGGTTCCTGTTTCCCAGTGGTTATTGGCTTAGCCCCAAATTAGCATATATAATGCAGGGGGCAAGCTGCAGGTAACTCACCCCCCCGGACACCCACACACCCAAAGCACACAAACACCCGCACACACGCCATTGTTTAACACGGCGTATGCGCAATTATTAATTCAGAATTTTCATTATGCTTGCAGCGGCCACGTTTATTGTTCGGCCCACTGCGGTCGATGTTGTTTTTATTTAAATAATTTAATTGCTTTTCGATTTGTTTACAAGTTGAAAATGCAAATTTGCTGGCTAGGCCGCGGGGCAGTAAATTGACTGCGATTTAAGTCACGCGTTAATCCCTTCGCCCACTTAAATGAGCAGGCGGCACAAACAGTTAAGGGTGAAATAATAGCTACAGTTGTATAGTTAAAACTATATCTTTAATTGTTTAAAAAATTAGTTTTATAGTTTTAAATTATTTTTAAAATACTTTCAGATATTTTTAAAGCAATTAAATAAAAATTAAATCTCTTAATTGCCTTACATTAACGCCTCTATTTGTGCTTGGTACATTTCGATATCCACTTTGTGTGCCACAAGCAAATACAGTGTACTCATAATAATATTAACAATTACGTCTATAAATATAAATGTACAGTATATTATTTTTAATAAATAAATAATAATTGCGGCTTCCGAATTCGTGCTTGAATGGGGCATCGATTTTTCAAATCCCCTGAAAGTGGCTATCTGTGGCCCAATAATATTTACATTTGCAATATCCACAGCCAGCCAGATTTCCTATGGCTGCTTACATAACCGCATTAGGCCAAGGGCGGATAAGTAGAGAGCGCCGAGCGCCAAGCGCAAAGTCAAAGCTGTGGGCCAATTCAATTTGTTTGTCTCACTATCAGACGAGCATCCGCTGACGGCGTCGCTTCCTTTGCCGCCCTTATATCCTTATGGCCCCGCCACGCCCCCCAGGCCACGGAACCATATCCTCGACTATTCCCAAGTTGCATTTGCAGCTGCTGGAGATGCTCTGCTGCCGGAAATTATTATTGGTTTGTTAGAGCGAGTTGCTGATCCAAAGATCCCAGTGGTAAACTCTCAGCGGCGCACTGATGAAGCTAACCAAAAAACTTTCCTCTCGCCATCTCACTCGTTGTGTCTCCATCGCGTTTTCATACCTGGTGATTCGAGACTTTGGGTATTTCGTATTTAAATAAATTTGGGGGTAAATAAATAAAGCTACTAAAAATCTTTAAGCATTTCTAATTTTCAAACAAAGATATAGTTTTTAAATTTCACAAAAACCTTTTTTTTTTGTTTTACCTTTTTTTATGATTTTAAGATTTTATATAATAAGCATCTACAATTATATAATTTTTAAATTTCTTAAATTAAATAGCTAAATTATTTTATAAATCTTATTTTTTTCACGATTTTTATATTTTTTTTAGGTTTATTACCTTAGTAATGGTTATCTGTGACTTCCATCACAAAAGCACAGAGTTTCTTCTTGCTTAAGCATGCGAATATTTTTTTTACCAGCCAAGACGGAGTTAACTTTTGCCATCGCAACGCATCGCCTGGCCATTGTCTCCGGCTCCAGAGGAAAAACTTTGCTCATGAACTTAATGCCAGAGGTGAGGGTTGAAAGGATCTGCAGGAAGTGCGGAGCGAAGTCGAGTGAAGGCAGGGGGCAGTGGAGGTGCATAATGCGTGGCGGGTTCCATGGGGAGCTGCGGGGAGTCCGGGCACGAGCACGCATCCTGATGACTTTGGGCATTATTCTTAAATCCGATCCAATTAAAATGCAGCCAACTTGCATATGCAATGCAATTTAATTAACGTCGCTGGGGGATTTTTGTTTACTGCCCTTTTGGCTACTGATCCACTCGTGCCTTCGGCTCCATTTTCTCCCCCTACCCCCATCCTCCTTCCCCACCCCTCTGGTCAGCTTCAAAAAGCATATAAATATCCACTCAGACATGCGAGTGTGTGTGCGTGTGTGTGTGGATCCTGGTATGCATGGCCAGCATATCCTTCATATCCTTCAGTTCATTATGCAACAATTATGCAGAGCAAAGCATGCGTTTAATCTTTTACCCAACACACGTACGTAACCAACTATCCGCCTCTCGCTTCCTCCTTCTCCCCTCTCGCTCCCTCTCGAATTGCATTTTCTGTGCGATTTAATACGCATTTAAATGCAAATTTATATACGAAATTATCTACGTGAAGAAATCTTCGGGTTTTAATAACATTTACCCGAATCACCAACAATCATTCAGCAATAATATTTTTACCTTTATTTTACCCCTTTGCGTGAGTGCATGTGTAATGAAAGAAAAAATTTAAAAGTGGGATTAAAAGATATTAAAGGTGGAATTTCGGTTGAGTCTGTAAGCTAAGCTTCTGTTAAAGGTAAATTAATATAAAAACCAAATTTATCAGAAAAATCTATTTAAATTAAATATTTGATTCGATGGCAAATATATGTAGAAAGGGTAAGTAAAGTAAATAGTTTCAATTAAATAATTAAAATAAAGTGAACACGACCTTTCGTTCAACATGAAATATAAATAAATAAGTAAAATACCAATCCTTTTTAAAATAAAATGGCTTCAATAAAATATAAAATGTTAAATAAATGTGTCATCGTAATTTTTACTTTTTTTATGAAGATAATGATCCAAATAAATGATTTTTCTTTATGCCAGTTGCATCAAATGTTTTTACCTTTTTTTCAGCTCACAAAATTGTAAATACCCCAGCATATTTGCCATTTCCCTTTACTGAAAAATCATCATAATGGAAATGAAAAATAAGCACAAAGGATGAGGGATTGCACGGAGATGCAATAAAATTCATTAACCCGAACATAATTAAAATTGATAGACAACAAAGGCAGAGTTGACTCGAGGCAGCCAGTTTATTAGTCCACGAAGCGTTAATTGCATTTGTCGACCGGATTCCTATCCCCCACCTTAGAATTTTTAGAGCCCGTTCCACCTTTTAGGACAACAGCCCAACGACATTGAAGCAGCAATCACGTCGACAAAAAACACAAACGTGAACAAGATGAGACGGCCATAAATCGAAATCAAATCAAATGCCTGGCAATGTGGACTATAAAATACTTGGAGGAGATTTCTTCTTTTTGCTACTGTTTTCGTTTGACCACGCCCACACGCCCAGTGTTTTGGCTACTGGTTTTCCCACTTCCATCTTTATGAAAGCGTCCACAACTTTATTTGTTTTCAATGGCAATATTTTTGCAGGCAAAAAAGTCTTTCTCTGTTTACTTACTAAGAGCAAATTTTTACGGCACTTCCATTTCTTATTAAGTTTGTAAAAAGCCTAGGGAAGCAAATATTTTATAATCTTCATGTAAGTATCTTTCACATTTCAATGATTTGAAAAACTTACGTCGAATGTGCCACTTAAAATCGCGATTTTACATTATAAAATTCTAAATTGTTTTTGATTTTTTTAAAATATTAAAACCTTATTAGCACTTATAAGTAGCATATATTGGTATTTAAAGGTTAAGTCATCAATAAAATTATTCAAGGGTAACTGAAGGTCGTGACCCAAAATCGAATACAAGGGCTTGTTTTTTGTGTGTTATTGTACAGCTCTAAGGGCAGATCTCTGTGATACATTCGCCCAAAACTAGTCGAGGGTTGGAGCTGAATTTCCCCCATCATCCACCCGAAAGTGAATCGCTTTTTATTAGTTGAGGCAGCTTGCGCCGAATTGATTTGTTGTTATCGCATTGTTTGTGGGCTGTGGCCAAGTGGATAGATGGATGTGGATGGCTAAAGTGGACGAAAGGATCTCGCCTCGTCTCGTTTAGGGACGTGTCATGTGGCAATCAAAATTGAAAATAAAAGGCAACAGCTGCGTTGTCAACAAAATAAATCAGCGACAGCAATTTCATTATTTGACAGTAAACGCGATAAACTGTTTCGGTCTGCACTTGGAACCGGAGCAGATGGTCGTCCCTTCTTTTATAGTGGTGCCGAAAAAGTTCAAATTGTTATTTGTGCTATTTTTCACAGTCGAATACACATTCACGTACGGCTGCGTACACAATTAGCAGCTTCCTTTTCAGTTATTTTATTAATTGAGCTGCAAAAAGTTTAACTGCCCCCCTTTGTAACCCCACCTGAACATTGTCATTTCCATGCACTGTAAGCTATGATAAAATACTGGATATTTTAATTGTATAACAAAGAAATTTGTATTATTAAATCTTTTTGAAAGAAAAAAATATTAAATAAAGCGCTGCGAGACTTTTTATCATAAAATATTTTAATTGTTCTTTAAAAATATATTCACGACATGGCGAATCTTTTTATAGATAACCACAAAATGTATCTATCGTTCTTTAAAAATAATATAATGACGAGACTGCGAATCTTTTCATACATAATCATAAAATCTTTTTATCGTTCTTTAAAAATATTATAATTTGTTCATGAGACGATTTTATACTTTCAAAAATATGATTTTTTTTATCGTGGTTTCAGAGTTTATCCAATATATTTTTCCTAGTGTTGAGGTTCCTATTTCCGTATCCTGCAGGGAGGCGTCGACGACACAGCGCCGGCAGCCAGGAAGAACAGGAAACCGAGTTCCCAGTGCCAGATTCAAATGCGGATTCGGAGTCAGAGTCAGAACACCGGAGTCAGAGCCGCAGTGGAAGTCATGGCAACAACGTATGGAAATCCCCCTGTGCGTGTGCACACAAAAGTTGCTCTGGGAATTGCTCGAGAAGGAGGAACATGCGGGTGATGGGTGTTGGGGGTTCGGCCCCAGCCACAGAAGGAGGCTCTGGAGGAGCTGCCGAGATTGGAGGGGAAGGCTACGAATAAAATTTCATTAAATACACCAACAACAGACAAGTGCACGCAATTATGGTGAGATAGTTAAGTTTTTGATTGTGGGAATCACGCATGAGTACGCACACTCGCACACACACTGCTCACAGCTCAAGGATTTCCCCACTCTCTTGAAAACTTTTTTCTTGTGGTAAAAACAATTCTCAACTCGAGTCGTGACGCAGAATTTTCGTATATTTTGTGCGAGGATTTTAGTTTTAACAATTGCCTCAATTTATGTCGCAAAAGTTTCCTCCCGTACGTAAAACTTCCCGAGGGGTAAGAGGTTGGATGGGATGGAAGTCAACTACGCGTGTAATAAATTTCAATGCCTTGTCGTTTAATTAATGATAACAAATTGGGGTGCAGGGGGCAACGGCGGCAGACAGGGCCAATAAACACCCCGACAGCAAGGACATTCGCTGCGGCACACACACACGCACTCAGCCAAAGAAATCCACACAGACACACATTCGGCGTTAATTCAATTTAACAAATATTGACATATGCTAATTCATACAAATGTTTGCCAGGTCTCGTCGATTTGCGCCGAACGGCAGTCGTGGATAATGGATTATAAAAACTGGCAATGAGCCGCGTTAAAGCCCAATTATTTGCAGAAGACATTAGTCGACTTGCGTTTGACGAGGGTTTGCCTGAGCATTTATGGAAGGATTTGCTGGAGGTGGCAGAGAAAAGCGGTTAACTGAATTGATGCATTAATCATTAGTTTGTGGGGCACGCCGAAATGCCATATGTTTATATTCCATTTCTGAAGATGAATACATTGAGAGGGTATGTAACATCGGTGAAAGCCTATCTTATAACATTACTTTTTAGCGATATCATTACTTTTAACTTATTTAAGTAAGCTGCGATAATTTTAAAATATTAATTAAAGGCTAGTATTAATTATTTCTATCAAATTTTAAAAGCATTTTTCTTGTGCTTATGTTTAAAAAAATGTATTATACTTTAACACCTTTCACTTATTTTTAATTTAATTATCAATTTAAATTACTGAAGCCAAATACCATCCGGCTTCTTGAATTGGTTCAAATACTATTGTTTGGATATCCCCTTTCAGAATCTATTTGTTTTGAGAACAATCGAATCGCTTTGAAGGCGCTCATTATGTTTGCGAATGAAGAAAGCTCTTTGAGTGGGATCGCCAGAGGACTCCGCATTAACTGAATGGAACCTCCTGTTTCGGCCACACAATTGGGCTCACTTTACACTTGCTGCTGCCGCTGCAGTTGAGTTCGCAGCCTCCATTGACTTTCGCTCTCTGGAAGCCCGAAAGTATCGAACAATAACTCCACAATCAATGGGCCAAACGCCCCCGAACTGCCCCAAGCAGTGGCGTCTAAACTAGAGACTATCGTCATCATCATTGACGGCATCTGAAGTTGATGGCCAACACATAATGGCAGACTAATGACAATAATCGCCTGGCCCGAACAATGAAGGGCTGCCGAGGGGTGGATGTGGGAAGAGCCATAAGCAGTTGGAAAATTTATGGCCAAGGGCAATGGCAAATGGCCATGTGAATGGGTCCTGCCAGCCTGGTTAACTCTGCGTAAAGGTCCTTGGGCGGGAAAAGCACAGCAGGACATTCGATTTATAAATGAGCCATGCGTTCGCCCTGCTTATATGAAAAATATGCTGAATTAAAGCCTCATAAAGCAAAATGTGTCCCATTTCGATGGCCCAACAGAAGGTGTAGTACTTTTGCTCGAGGGATTGTAGGGCAATAAAGGCTTAGATATTTTTTGACATAATAATATACTTAAAAATAAATCCCATTTTTGAATGTTTCAAAAGCCAAAGAATTCACTATAATGTTTAGAATGTTATAAAAATATTTTTAGTTTTAATAAATTCGAAAAAGTAGAACATTAGCTATTTTTTTGGATTTATTAAAAATTAAAAAAATCTAGATTCTTATAATCTTAGTGAATTCTTTGGCTACCTCAGGTATCTTATTTACTTAATCTTGAAATTTTCCTATTTTAGGGCATTAAGTGTCTCGGCTTTTGAAGCCAGTCTTCTTGCCATGTTTTTTATGGGTGTTAGCCCGGTTTAGTCTGGGGCTTGGTCGTTGGTTTTTAACTCGGCACTTGGCAAGGTCGCCAATTTCGAGTTGAGTGAGTGACGCCCGGGCAGACATGGCAGTCACTTTATTAAATTTAAAATCAACTTTTGCTTGCGGTCGTGTTGAGAGAGCACTGCACCCAGTTCCACAGCTGTGTATCTCCGTATCCCCGGGCTATGACCTCGTCTTCGTCTGGTTGTGCACACACATCCTGGCACACACATGCACGGGCATGGGGCGTGGCCCTGAAGGCGGCATGCACAGCCATTATTGCTCCATTAAATTTGTAAGTCAAGCATTTTAATATTTGGGCCAAACAATGCAAACGAGAGGCAAACCAAACGCGGCCAAAATAAGAAATGAAAAAACGGAAAACAAGGCAAATACGCCACGGCGCTGCACACGCGATCCCTGGAGGAGTCCTTGGAGCAGCAGCAACACCAACAGCAGCAGCAGCAGCAGCAGCAACATCAGCGACATGTTCGCATTTTTATAATAACAACAGAGCAGAGAAGCAGAAGCAGAAGCAGCAGCAGAAAAGCAGAGGGAGCCAAAGGAGCAGCGACGACAAAGATATGCAATTTCGCATATGTACTTATATCCTAGCGACATGAAAAGGATCAATTGTGGCAAAACGAATTGCATACGAATGCGATGCCAGTGCCGCGCGCCAGCGTTTGGGGGATAGTGTACCCCAACCCCCCCGGGAGAAGGGGCAGGGGCAGGGGCGCCGCTCGTGGGGCGTTGAACGACAGCCAGTTCTCGAAAGCAAAACGACGAAGTAATCCCGGATTTGCATTTTATCGGAATGCGGCGACGGCAAATGGAGGGCAACGTTGGTCTCGTTGTTGCTGCTGCTTCCGCTTTTAGCTGAAGACAACATGCTGCACGGGTTTGTATAAGAGTTTATACGTAGCAAGAAAACGAGAAATGTTGCCCAAAAATATTTAAAAAATTCATACATTTTAAGTAACTAATATAGGCGAACAAAAAGTGTCCCTTTAGGGGTAATTGATCAATACAGAGAAATTCACATATTAACTTGTAATCTACTTAGTTTACTTAAATGTTTTTTTTACCAAAATTAATTTAAAACAATTTTTTTTAAAGCATTTAGTAATTTTTCAGAAATATAGATAGTTAATATTTTTAATATTAGATAACGATTAGACTTTTTTATTTATCTTCTACCTAACTCGAATTCTTATGCTTATCATATTTTACCCGCATAAACTTCTATACCCGTCTCTATCGCACGCACTGCTTCATCCAGATGCCATCTCTCTCTGGCAGTAAGTCAGTCATTTGCATGCGTCGCATATTTGTCGTTACAACAGCCAACTGTTTGTTATGCAATTGTAGTCGGTGAGTTTGTAGAATCGTCATCTCTCTCCCGGTTTCGCAGTAGTAGAGCATGTGTGAGTCCTAGCTGCTGCGTCCTTTTGTAGTTTTCATTCTTTGTTTTTTCACCATGCATCCTTAGAGGACCCGAGTATTCCATACTCGGAGAAAGGTCCGTTATTAATAAGTAGATATAAGATATTTTGAAATAAATAAATCTAGGTACTGTGTAAATAAACTAAACCTACCTATGATATTTCCTATTGTATTAAAATACAACAATTAAAATATAAATAAATAGTTAATCATTGGATGAAGTACGAAACTCTATTTAATTTGTCTTAAAATTATTTAAGTAATTTGGACAGTTACAGTAGATAATTTGCCTTAAATTATTTTAGTATTTTTAAGTTCGAGATCGTATTTCTTTAAAAAGGACACAAGAAAAACTCCCTTCAGAGTATTAGATAGTCTCAAAAACCTACCAAAGCCAACTATTTTTTCGTTGCTCGGTATTGCCAACGTTTTGTTTGCATGTTTTGCAGTCAGCAGCTTATTCATATTATATAAGCTAAATGCGCTCGCGTCTTGCGTAACGAATTGAAAACTGCAATCCATGGGGAGTTGGGGAAAATTCGCTGATGAAGTGCCGGAGGCTCTGGAGCGTATGGACGTGTGTGTGTGGAGATTCAGCTGTCCTTTCCCTCAATCTCTGGGCAGCAAGGCGGAAAATACACAACACACAGCGACCGGAAACCAGAAAAAGTGTTGACATTTGTAATCAAATTTTTGGGCTGTAAACGCTGTTATCATCAGAGGAGAAGAAAGGCCCAGAAAGAGGTAACAGCTTGCCGGGAGGAAGTCTTGGGGTGGTGAAAATGGGGGGAAGGGCAGGCCATATGAGTTATATTTTTGACACGACCATAACAGACATACACACACACACAGAGCGGAGAAGTTATAGAAAATGTGCGATTTGCCAAGTACGTGACGCTTTTGTTGGATCCTTTCTTTGGGCAACAGTTGCCAGTTGAACTCGAATGGGTATAAAACCCCTATATCCCCCTACCCCCCTCAAACTTCCCTTACACACACTCACTGCAAATGGCAGTTACTTTTGTTGTTGGCATTCCAAGTTGTGCCCACATTTTTTAACGTTTTGGCGAGAAAACGCATTAAAATTTGTTGCACGTCGCATAAATGCTTCCACTGTGTGTGTGTGTGTGTGCTTCCCTGCGAGCGAGAGTATGTGTGTGTGTGTCTGTGTGAGGAGCTAAACGAGCCAAAAGGATGCGAGGGAGAGGGGGTTAGAGTTGGGTTAGCTGGCGAGAAAAGTTTACTACGCTTCTGCACTGCAGGCAAATAAATTTGCGGATACCGAAACCGAAAACAGCACATAAAATCACAGCCAGGACGAGAGATTTTCGAGAAAGGTGAATGAGAAAAAGAGAACCGAACCGGAGAGAAAAGAAGGATAGCAGGGAGAAGGTCCTGTTGCCAGCGATATCCTTGACTCGACATTGCCACGATTATGCGCTGGGGTCAAGGCATCGATTTAACTTGGATTTGCCTTGCTGTTTTCCGCAAACTCGATCGCAAAATAAAATAGGAAAGATTAATTATTAAACAAAACCATTTTAAAATCCAAGATGTCAAAAAAATGACTATGGCTTTGAAATCTCCTATAATTGGAAGGTGATTCAGGCTTTAATTACCACAATAAAAATTATAAAATAATTTTAATCAAAGCTGAATTTGTTGACAATTGCTCACGGCGAGAAAGTAGAAAGTTCATTCAATTTCATCAAACCTCTCTCCTTAAATTGTTCATATTTCTCCTGAAATGACATGAAGGCCCTGCTCCATTTTATCCAGACTTTTCGCATTTTCTTTCTGCAATCTATCAGGCTTTTGACCACCAAACCACCGTTTCCAATCTCTGCCCGATTCATTTACTCCTGCCAAGGCTCCAAACTCTTCATTTCCGCATTATTGGTAACAGTCCATCATTAACCACAAGTATGCACCCATCGAGGACTCCCTCGCTACATGGTGGGCACCGCAAAATGCTTTTGCCATATCTTCCAAGTTAGTTATGGCCAACCAATCAACAATTTAGCATGCCAAATGTGCAATCTCAGACCACTAATTGCAACGCATTCATCAGGGGCAAGTAGACAGACATTTAGCACACAAAATGATAGAGAGACCGCCCCATTTCGCCACCCCTTTCATTAGTCCACCCCCCAAAGCCCCGAAGCCCCAATGCCAGCTGGCAATTGGTTTATTAGGCCCGAAGGATTCTCCGCTCGGCTCGATTTGTGCTGTGCTCTTCTGTTTCAGTTTCTGTTTCCCGGCAAATGAAAGAAAATTGTAAATTGCTTTTAATTAAAAGGCACAAACATAAACACCTGCTGCCTGCTGTCCACACATACAAATACGCCATACATACACGCACTCACGCATACTGTGTGGAAGCGGAAATGAAATCGCAGCTAAGCTACGGCCAACAACAATTCCAAAATTCTCATTCAAACGCAGCCAGCTGTTGGTGTCCTTTTGTCTATTGGTTGCGGGTGAGGACATTAATAAGCACGAATGGAAATGGTGGGGGGGCTTGTCGGGACACACACACATGCAAGGACAACAAGGACAAGGAAATATGGCGGCATGTGTTGCACGTTTGTTTATAAATCGCCAGGCCGCACAACCAAGATCCAGAGAATGATAGAGGCAGAGAAGGATAGGAAATGGGAGACAAAGTGGAGAATAGTGGCAGCGAAATCTGGATATTGTTACTCATACGCAGTGTGCGCCCTTCGGTCACGGTCTTCGATGTAAACTAAACAATTGGCCCAGAAGGTTCAGGACATATAATTCGCTATTGTTTATTCCCATTAAAAATTTTTAAGACATATATTTACACGATAGAAAAATCAATATATAATATTTCAAGTAACAATAAAAATTTGTATAATGTTTTCCAATTTAAAACAAAATACATTTAGTGTCACATTAAAATTGTAATTACACTTAGTACATGCTAAACCTTTATAATTGCTAGCTTTTCATTTTTTATTAACTCATTGAATATTAATTGTATCGTAACCCCCAATTATTGTTTACACGCGATATTTTTTAAAGCTCTTTATAACGACAACCACTTGGAAATACAAATGTGTCATCTTCTATTAGCTGTGCGTACTTTGGGGCTTGAATTTTTACGAATTTACTATTTAGATCTTCGACTTATTCTCCTAAGCAAATTAAAAATGATTACTAACCATTACGAACTCAAGGGTAACCTCTACATTAAATATCTCCAACTAGTGAGCTTCCCAATTAAGCTCTTTTGGGTATTTACAAAGTATCCGTGGCCTCACGGACTTTGTTCATTAGGGGCCCCGGGAAGTCCTCAGACATCCGCTCGGCCTCTCAGCCACTCGGCCCACTCAATTTGAATGCAAATGCACGGTGCACCGCCCGACTTGTTGCCCCATCCACACACACAAACACAGCTGCGTTGGTTGTTGTTTTCGTTGTCGTTGCCGTTGGTGCATTTGCATGCAACACTTTTTCGGGGGCGGGGCAAAAAGGCAGGAGGATGCCGGGCAAGTTGATTGTTTTCCTGCGGTTGCTCGAAGCTGCAAAACTGTGAACATTCGCCGGGAACAAAAATTGAAAATGCATCTTCTTGCGGTGCTGCGAATGGAGTCTGGAGCCCCAGCTCGAGCTCGAGTCGGGCCATAAATAATGCGGCATTATTTTCAAATAAACTCCCTAAAAACAGGTCTCCATCCCTTTGGCCTGGAAATTTTTGGGCCTTCGCGCCGAATGATTTTCACACATGAGGAACGTGCAAAATTGTCCATAAATCTTGGCTGGATTCGCCTTTCCCCTAAGTTTTTTTGGTGTTATTTTTGGAGGTGTGTTTCTCTTTTGCGGTTTTTGGTTTATTTTTGGTTCCGTTTCGGTTTCTTTTTGTGTCGCCGCTTTCATTGATTTTGCACTGCAGCAAAGGAAACAAACCGAACAACAATAGCAACTCTGGTGGCATTGTCGTTTAGCCTTTTCTACATTTGCAAGTGAAATGTTCTGCGGCTTGTCAGGCGCAATGAGGCGGAGGGGAGGGGAGGGCCTTAACCAACCAATATGCAATTGTAGCCGGCAAATGCCAAAACAGATGCCAATAGACAGCGTTTGGCCCCAAAAAGTAGGCTACAAAAACGCCACCACAGGCACTCGAAGGAGGAAAAGGTGGAAACGATGGCAGGAAAAACAGACTGTGTGGGAGGAAATGTGGAAATGAGCAATGCCTGTATTGGCATATTCAATTTCGATACAGTGGGCGGCATTGCAGGGACACATGACAAGCGCAAGGGAATGAAGACATGAAGCGAAAGGAGCTCTAAGGTTATCAATTATTTGGGAGGAATAAAAAAAACCTATAATAAATTATCCATAACAATACAGTATAAAATTTACATTTAATTAAAAATAATTAAAAAATATTTGATTTTTGAATGGTCTAAATTTTTGTAAAGTTACCCTCCAATATATTCTACCTTCCTATTTTACTAATTCTTAGTAGAGACAAATATTATAAAGTAAAAAACTCATTAAGAAGTCCTTTACTTTTCGCAAAAGTAATTAATTTTCAAAATCTTTAAACACTTTCGGAAAAGAATTTCAAAGAAACGTCCCTGTTTTTCTTCATTAATTACTTCAAAACATTCTTTTCATTGCTTCATACCCTTCTTCCTGGGAAATCTAGCAGAAATAATTCACCTCAGATCTCAATTGCATTCTCTTGATTCACTTAAGATGGCATCCTGTGCATCCATTGTGGCACAGATTTATGGCAAGTTAATATGCCCATTCCTGGCATTTCGCTTGGCCCGTAAGGATCCCGGCGGAGGGCATAAAAAGTTCTCGCTGCTCGGAGCTGGCACACGGCAAATTATTAGTTGAGCATGTGCCAAAAAATATTGCTGAAGACGACGCCAGGCAGTCGCAGGACACTGCTACTCCGCCCAGCCCAATGTCGCCTATGGCATTCCTCCATATATAGGTATGCGCTTACATATATAGCTATATAGAGAGTCTTGGCACTGGGTCGCAAAAATTTATGGCCGTTGTCTGTCGCGGACAAAGAACATCTTTGAATGTTGTATAACTTAAGTGCCAGTGCAAATTTTCTGCCACTTCATGGCCCACACTCTCACACACACAGAAACACTCGCAATCACATGAGAATGCACTTTTCTACGAGTGTCTGAGTGTTAGTTCTTGTTGCAATTTTCGAATTTATTCTCGGGTAGGAATTCTTAACTTTATGAAAAGCCATTTGGCAATTTGGTGCAGCCTCCGAGTGCAACTTTCAGTCCCCTTTGGCAGTCGGAATTAGAAGCAGGCCTGGGGAAAACAAAATAAATGCACGGCCTTCAGATTCTGGCTAATTGAATCGGGATTAGTTAAAAGTCAAAGCATGTATATTTTATTCACTGCAAAATATTAAATTACTTTAAAAATAACTAACAATTTGTTGGGATCAAATCGCTAGGGTTTTGAAATCCTTTGTAAAAGGTGTCCAAAAGTATGCAGCAGAAAAAGGGCATTTGGTCGCTTTCTTTCAGGCATGTTTAATCAATGCAATTTGAAAACGAAGGGTTTCTTGGAACTTGTAATGTTTAAGGGTTAAATGGCGCGTAAAAATTTCATACATGTCTGTGTTTGGGACTTGAAAATTAATTACAATTTGATTGCTGTCGATTAACTCATAATTGTGGCCCACCTGCCGAGGTTAAGTTTAGAACCCTCCGACTTCTGGCGTTTTTGGGGTAAATACGATAATTAAGCCAAACACTTAGCCACAGCAAACGAGTTGAGTGGACGCCTTTGGGGGGTGGACACTGTGGTCACTCAATTTGCCAGGCAGTTAAGTGCGTCAGCAACAACAATAATAGCAACAGCAACAGCAGCAACAACAACAACGGCAACAGGAGGCTGTGCAACAGCAGGCAAGGACCATAAACAAAATGCAATAATGCTCGACATGACACCGAAACCCGCAGAAAACCATATGGACAGCAAGAATGACCGGACAGCCGCAGAGAAGAGGACAATTGGACCAACGATTATGGCCGGAAATGCACATATACACGTTTGTACGTTTAAGTATGTAGGTGGGCCTACATGGCCATGTACACAAACACATATATACATCGTATGGCCAATGGACATAAGCACCCTGATATTGGCTTAATTAAGCAGTAATAATTGCGCATAAATATAAAACAACGGAACGCAATTCCGAATCGGGAATTTGTAGTGTTTGCGGTCCGGCTGAAATTTACTGCACAGAGTTGAGAGCGTGAGGAGAAGGAGTCACGAATGGAAATTATTGGTACAAAATAACGCAGGGATGATTAGCAACAATAAATGGATGCTTTTTTTTATTAAACTTAAATTTAAATAAATATTTAATTTTTGAACTTTTTTTATAACTTATAACAGATGGTACACCCTTTGATCACAATGACATTTAAGACTAATTTGTGATGCAATAATATTTTAGATACGAAACCGTTCTACATGCAGTTGAGCTTAAAAATAACCGTCAGTTTGCTGTTATTATTTAATATGTGTTGTCCTTTCAAAACATTGATTAAACATTGAAACATTGATCAATGTAAAAATCTCGAAAAATTCGATAATTTTCCAGCTCTGTTTTCCACACTATGCTTTTCAATTAACAAAATCGGCTTTGATTTCATCATCATCTCTTAAGAAAAGCGGTATTTTTATATATGATCACACAATTAAACCACTTGGCTAGAAAGCTAAAGTTGCATCACCTCCATGAGTTCGCCCAAAGTCAGTTGTGTTGACCATCAGTTGCAAGAGCGCAGATTTTAACTGCGGATCGGATTGGATCGGCTCGCATTTTAATTATTCACCTGACTGTGTTCGACAGAAGCCTTAAAGCCGATTTTAAGGCAATTACAAAAAACGTTTGCAAACATTATATTCTGCATTATTAATATTATTATTGCTTTTATTGTTATTGCCGGCCTCGAACATATGTTGAACCATTTGTAGCAACATGAAAATTACACAAATCGTTTAATTTCTGCACAGTTCTTTTTGTTTCTTTTTTTTTTGGCTGCTTTACTCAACCCACCGAGAGTCATAAATTTTATCGCAGCCTCCGACTCTGACATTTTTACCTGTGACATTTCCATTGTTGTTGCTCTGTGTTTTTGTTCTTTTTTATTTGTTTGCCGTAATTGTGGCCAGACAAAACAAGTCGCAAAAAATGGGGCGAAAACAACTTTAGCAGCGGCGGAACAATGCGGGGTCATAAAAATTTAATGAAAATTAAAATGAATATAATTTGTGTGTTTAATTTAATTTTATGATGCCCCAAAGACCGCGGCACGAGTAATATGGTGTGGAGATGGATGCCGGCAATAAACCAATTGCGCCTAAAACTATGCAACAGATCATAAATCAGCGGTATAAATTACGGGGGGACGAGCCCCAAGGCCAAGACGAAAGCGTCCTTTGCTCCTTGACAACACGACGAAAATGGGAAAACAATTCGCAATTCGCAGAGGCAGCGGCAACGAAAGAGACACCGACGCACACACACGTACCCAAAGGAAAAGAAAAGATAACAATAACAATAACGGTAACGGTTACAGTAAAAGCAATGTTAACAATAACATTACTTCAAATTTAATTTAAATTATTGCCCCCGTCCCCCCGGTGGGACAAGCAATTGCGGAGATGAGTATCTGGCCAAGATTACCTGTAATGTTGTCGAGTATTAGCTAGACCACACTTGGAGAAAATGTATATATTCCCATGGTTGGTCAAAAAGAAGTGAAATGTTAAACTATATGGACAATATTAAAAAGATAAATTAATAATACTAAATATTAGAATTAATGTTTAAAATGCATAGAAAAAGAGGTTATATTTGTGAGTAACTAATAATAATAAAATGTGGTAAATCTAATTTTCTCAAATTAAAGGGAAATTACCACTCAAAGAAGTTAAATAATTTCTATTTTCAGCAATATTTATTTGTTTTTGTACCATAGAATTCATCAAGAAGTTATTATATTTTATTTATTTTGTTAAGGGTAAACTTAATATATCACAAAATTTGTTTGCGTGTAAAGCTCCAGACGACCATCATCCACAACAAAAGGTGGACGTGTGTGCCTGGGACGAGGAGCTTAGGTCAACAATGGTGGGTACAAGGGCATAAGGCGACCAACAATAGGCCACATTGTCCGGTTCGCGTTTTAGATACAAATCGCGGTCGATGAGGTCAAGCCCAGGATATGGGATTTGTCGACCGCCGCCAAACTAATATTACATGTAATCTGCTTGCGAACCATTGTCAGCAAAAGAGGATTGCGGCAGCCGACCAACAATTAGTTGATATTTACCAAATGGAACTCCGCTCCGATCTGTGGGATAAACACTTGAAATTGTTCGAGTAAATTAGGGGAAATTAAGTGAGCGGAGGTAGGCCTTTGTTTTTGGGCCACACATTTATCAGATCACTGCAATAATTTATAATTTTGTTAAATTATTAAGATTGGTTTGACTGTTAACTCCAATCGTTAGGAATTATATTATAGTATATCTCTAATAAAATATAAAGCATAATAAATTGGAGTGATTTGATTTATATTTGATATCCACTTCTCAAATATACAAATTTAAATAGTTTTACACTTGAATAATAATAAAATTCAAATAGTACCATTTCTAGCTCAAACAACATTCCAATTATTTGTTTTTCTACCATATGATACGTACCGGAAAAAGAGCCATCTGCCATGCATATCAATCAATGCGCAATAAAATTCCAATTTTTCCGTCACCATAATTGTTATGCCGCTGATTCGAACTAACTCATTAAAACGAAATAACCAAATGCCAGAAAATTAAATTGCCAAATCGCACAGCTTCCCCCGAAACACAATACGAATTTCGAGCTGGTTTTCCACTAATTACAAAAACATAGATCCACCGACGATGACAGCCGCAACAGCAGTGGGCTAGCAGCCATACAAAACATTCATAAACTTGATTTCCAGTTGCATTTTCCATTTCCAACAGGATGTGCATTAGCAATTCAAATTCAATGCTCGCCATTAAACTCATTAACTGCACACAGCGGCCAGGATGACAGGGAAACAGACACTGGGGGACCCCTTTTACCCACCTCTGGGTATTCGAGACGACATCTAAAGCTACATGAGCGGACAGTCCCGTGAGATTGGATGACTGGGTGGTGCTGGGGGTTCCGCTTTCAACCCACCCCTAACGTCCATCGATCGGCAAATTGAAGAACTGTCTTCATTAGACATTAGGCAGCGACATTTGCGAGGACGGGCTAAGTGTTTGCACTAGTTTTTCCCTCATTTTCGCAGCCTTTCTTTGCTGCGATTCGAACAGCTTCCGCTCAGGTAATTTGACTAAACATCTTGAGGACTCGAAGAAACAAAGAGGAAAATTGGGCCCCCAGTAGTTGTTGAGGCTTGGATACCCTTTGGGGGTCGGCAAAATTAATTCAGATAAGGGCCATCTCTGTTTTCTGTTAGTTTCACAACTTTCAGAATAAACAACGTCTTTTGCATAGGAAATAATAAAAAAATATATTTTATTTTAATATATTAAGAATGATTGTGCTTGTATTGCCTTAATAAATAATATGATATTATGGAAAAATCATTTTAAACATTTACTTATCTTCATTTGCGACGTAAAATAAATCCTTAATAAGTATAACCTCAAGAATTAATACTAATTTAAATAGATTTTTTTAGAATTGAATTTAAAATAAATAAAATTAATTCAATACAATTTCAATTATTTTAATAGACGAAACGCTTATCCACAATGGCGACAAACACTTCAAACAGCGTCCAATTCATTGTTCAAGCCCAAACCATCTCCCCTTGGGCCAGGGTATGTGACTAAGACCTTAAAGCATAAACTAGGTACAAGAACCGGAGACCTGGCTCGTTTGCATAGAAAAGCCATTTGCACGCCGTTGACTTCGACGGCGGCTGGGCCGGAATAGTTGACTGGCTGCCAGGGAAAGGACGCCGGAGGTTGGAGCGCAGGAAGCTCCCGAGTGTTCCTGCTCCTAGGTGGCAAAGGATAATTGACTTTCAAATCAGTTTGCTATAAATTTTTATCGGCACTTCTGATGCTGTTGCTGGCAGTTCCAGCAGTTCTCCAGCAAGAGAGCCCCCAGAAGACCCGCTCGCGGCGACATCGCCATCGCAACGCCATCGACAACGGCTGCAATCAATTGCCAAAGTCAACGGGGGCAAGCCTGTGATAATTGCCAGCTCCGTGGAGTATACCCGAGGTGCTGGAAAGTGCCCGGGAGCAGGAGTGGTTGGAGCGCCGGAGTGGCAGTGGCCCTGGTATCGACAAAAACGCCACTAATGAGTTTTATTGAGTGACCCGGACCCGGAGGACAACTCCCACCTCCCCTGCCCACCAGCTCCACGGGCTAAAAAAGAATTTGATGACGCACGGAAGCAGTTAATCAAATCTGCAAGTGGCCCCCCAAATCTGCCCAAGGGGTCATCGTAATTGCATTTACCTGTCCCACACATGGCCCGCCTCACCACCCCATCCCCCTCTTGCCATGGTTACTTGCCAAAAATAGTCGAGGCCAAAAAAATAAGATTGCAGATGGAAATGGAGAATGGAAATGAACGTGAAAATAAAAATTGGCATAGGCACGTAAATTATGTGCTGCCAATTAGCAGGCCACAAATTCCTGCTCGCAATTCTTCTCTCGTCGAAAAATCACAAAAGGAAATGAAAATGTGACCAGAAATACACAGCGGACAAAAAAAAATAAACGGGAAATATGGAGTTGGGAAATCAAAGCAAAAGAAGTCTTAGGCCAGGCTATTTTTTTCACGACACACCCATATATCGTATAATAGGCACAGCACAATGTTATGCAAAGGAGGAAGTCGTGTAGGAATGAGTACGACAGGGTAGTCGACCTGGGAATACTATATAAAACCAATTTAATGTTTTTACAACTCAAACAATGTTAGAAAATATTTTAAATATACCTTAAGGTAAAATAATATTATTATATTTATGTAATATGCAAAATAAAAACAAATTAAAATAATCATAAACTTTACATATTTGAAATTAATAGACATTTGATTTTTATCGTTCGTAAATTGTACCAGTTTTTTATAGGAAATGTGGAAAAGGGTTTAAATAGCTTTTTAAGAACCAGCTATTTTTGGCTGTAAACATTTCAGTTCTATTTTAATCCTTGAAGTCGGAACCTCTTTTACGCCCAAAGAAATACCTACTGGGTATTTAAGAAGGGAAATATGTATATAAAAATAATTTCGTCACGACATAAGTGGCATCATTAGAGGAAGTATGTTGGCAGCCACCCACCGGCAGCCTTGACTCCCATGGCAGCAGCACCTCCCCCTGGAGCCGCCCCCCCGTGCAACCCCCCCACCATCCGTCTCAAGTGCCTGACGCAAAAAAGTCAAACACCGAAATTGCCAGGCACCAACAACGCAAAAAGGAGGACAGAAAAAGTTATATATGTACATATATATCGCGGCAAGTGCTGGGGCCAAGTGAAGGCGTCAGATTGGGGGCGTGTTTCAGGCCAAAAGCAGGGTGGTAAAAGGGGGTTGGGGGGTTCGGGGCGGACCACTGCGAATGAGTGCGAAGAAAACATGGTAATTTTTCATAAAAACCGCCAAATGCGCACACAACCCGAAGCGAAGCAAAGGCGAAAAATAAAAGAAAATATATAAATTTTCCTCTTGCCCGCTTTTCCGTTTTTTGCTGGCCTGCGCGGTTTTTGTGGCGGCCGGAATGTGACTCAAAGACGTGGGCGCCGCCTGAGCTGGGGGCGTGGCATGTCATGTTTATGCGACGTCTTTAGCCATTTAGGCATGCGAAATGCGTTTTGCCCCGAAATCCTTTCTACGTGAATCCCGAGGCCCAAGGACAAGACAGGCCAAGGAAATGGGTGGTAAGATTTTCCCTTTTTTTTGGGAGGTGGCGAGGTTTCAGTGGGCTGGCCAAGCAAAACAAACTTCGAACGGAAGTGGCAAACGGCGCGGCGGAAATGTCAACAAAACAGCAAAACGCTTTACCACCCCCCAACCACATAAATCCCAGCTCCGTCCCCGGCCACTCATAATCATTCCCTGGTGAAATATTATCAAATTGCGGCAATTGATTTAACTGCCGGCGGGTCTACGTGAAGGAGCCAAATCGCGATTCAAATTGACGCAGTAAGCCATCAAGGCAGGGATCTCAAGTTGCAGATGGATAGTTCGGTTTGGTTTGGCTGGCGGTAGATAAACACGAGAGGATTGGGCAGCTGATTGGTAAAAGGATAGGCAGCAGGCTTGAAGAACAAAAGGCCACAGGGGAAGACAAAATGAATTAAGAGCTTCACCTGATCAGCGAATTTCCAAACATAATTGAAATGAGTCCGTGAGGAAATTTATTAAGAAAACAAACCCGCAAAGAGATAATTGTCTTTAGTGAAAAGTTTCAGGATTGCGATTATGCACTATGACTGTATACAGAAATATACCTATATTTTAAAATCTTTTTAAGGTGTGGGGACTTATTGACTTATTGCAGAAAAGTCACTTGTTTCCAGTTAATTCATACGCTTTCATTATATTTATTTTTCACTTAACTTTTTCCCCTACAATATAAATATAAGAATAATAAAAACTAGGCTTGAATTATTAAAACACTGTTAGTAATTATAATTTAATGATTAATTATAGAGAAGCAAACACCTTTAAAGGACAAACCATTAAACAAATCAGTCAAAAGTGCTCACTTAAGATCTAAAATGACAGTTCAGGGAATAATTTAGTTGTTTAATTACAAGCACAGAGAACAGGATACGTAGGCCGAGAGCCTGATTAAGACCCAAGTTGGAACAGTTAAATACAGAAACAGACTTCTGAGAAAACCCGGCAAATTCAGGGATTTTCGGTGCCACAAGTCGGTGGCGTTTTGCCGCCGCTGATTTATTTCGGTGGCGTAATTTATTAAATTACATTCGTGTTTTGGCAAATTAATTACGAAATTATGTTGTCGTCTGGCGCCTAACGAGCTCTATCTCCAGAACCTCCCACTGCTGCCTCAGATACATATGTATTCATCTAACTGGGGGGTGGCCAGAGTGGGCGGGGCTATTGCCTTCGGTTATGCCTTCGTCCTTGTACTGAACTCGCCATGCATTTCACTTATCTTTGACTGTCAGAATAACCGCATCGTCCTGCCGCTCCTCCTCCTGCCCCGTTTTTCGGCCATAGTTCATGCATATTAAAAGTAATTTCAGCTCATTTTTGGCATATTTCGTTGTCTGGCTGGACAACAGCAACAGCAGCGGCAGCCCAAACAGATTACTCAGCATTTGAATGGACCGTGTCGTCGTCGTTTTTCGGTTTGATTCTGGCACAGAAATATTAAACGAAATCTCAGTCGCCATAAATTTGACTTTATGTTCATGCCTCGCTTACCAAATTGTGTTTACAAATCATACAAATCTCTGGCTCGTTCCATTTCCCATTTCCCCTTTTCGCTTATCTAATTATAGCCGGGCAAGGTCAAAGCTCAAGCATTACTCATACGCCGCATTAGCCGTCGTTGCCCACATCATTGTCAAAATAAATTACAATAATTTGTTAACTCGCTGCCAAAGAACGTTGTGCTGGGAAATCCCAATCCAGTGAGGGATGGTGGCCAAATGGAAATCAAATCAAATTGCGAGCAACGTTTTAAGTTAAAAATCACATTTGCATATTTTCTGCATAACAATCAGAGGAGCAATGGCTTGTGACGTCAGAGAAATCGGTGAATTCAACCGCATCACATATGATGTGAAAAGGTGCACGGCGAAAAAATATTCTTGACAAACATCTTTTTTAAATTAATTAAACAATAGGGAAAACTAATTTTACCACGCAAAGACAAAGGGTGCTTTTAGATTATTATATTATTTAAAGAAAGGTATCTAGGATTGCCATAAAAGAAATAAATAATTTATTTTAAAATTTTTATGCCTATTCTTTAAAAAGCTAAAGACAACTTTAATTGATAATTACGAAGGATAAAACACTGTTATCATATATTGATTTTGGAACTTTTTTATAGTGAATAACAAATATATTCTTTTTTATAATCAGATTAGATTGTATGCAAACATAATTTTTTTTTATATAACCATTATTATGTTAAAACTTAACCTAGTAATAGTTTATCTAAAAAATTCTAATCAAAGACCGCCTAAAGGCGGAAGTTTAGGAAATTATTTTGCTTATAATCCCACGACTACTCCTACCATTTTGTTTGCAACTTAGGTTACTTAAAAGTGACATTTCAAAATAAGAACTAATTTCAATTACAAGTTTTTTCCGCCCAGTGCTACCTGCTGGGGATCTCCCTGTGAAATGTCTTTCAGACTTTGCCAAATTGCTTCCAGCTTGCAGCGTCGGCACACATCAACCAAAATCAAGGCGATGAATTTACCCTACCTGTCAACCCCTCTCTTGCCGGGATTCACATTCACCTGCACCCCTGCCGCCACTCAATTTACCCCTCCCACAAACCGGATGTGTACGCTTCATTTATGCATTCATCAATCAGCTAACCAAGTGTAAATTTTGCATTTCCTTGCGCGTTGAAATAAAACAGAGAATTTGAATTTGGCTCCAGCTTGAGCACCCTCCTAGAATCTTTTGTCTTTTGGGCTTTCACCTCGCATCGCATGGCATCGAATGCTCCCTCGTTCGCCCTTCATTTATTTTATTTTGAAATATATAAATCGCACCTAAAAAGTATGCTACACTAAACTTTGATTCATGGCGCAAACTTTCCGTGAGCGCTGGGAAATTTCGCTTTTCCTTACGCACACACCCACACTTTTTTGCAGCTGTTGCCCACAACGTTTCGGTTCAACGCTTTTTACGTGCTCAGCTGCCGCGCAGCTCCTCATTCCACCTTTAAATTTTTAGCTGGAAGCATAAGAGCAGTGGCGAAAAAAAAATAAAAAATAGGGAAAAGAAAAGGGAGTTGGGAAGCCAGCTCCGAAATTTTTTTTCGCAATTTTCCCTTGCGCCCATTTAGCACTTGGCCATGATACGCAGTTTTCTCTTTTATTTGCTGTGAAAATAATAGAATCATAAACTGAAACGAAGCGGCGCTCGAATGGGGGGAAACGGGGAACCAGAAGGGACACGTGGTCCGCTTTGAAGTGTTTGATGAAATTTTCAACACTTAATGATAGCACACGCAACCTTGGGGGAAAGAGGGAGCTGGCTGAAAAGCCAAAAAAAAATGAACGAAAAATAAAGGGAAACGGCTCTGGCAACATCGCGATGTCCTCTCCTCGGCCAACCAACACAGCACATCATAAACGTCAACGGCAATGACCATGCATCACACAATTGTGTTAACCAAATGATGCTGCTACCCCCCTTACTCCCCTCCGCCCTTTATCACCCCTTTTCGGCCACGTCCAGTTCAGTTTCAGTTTCGGTTTTGGACTTTCCGCCAGATCGGCGACTACATAAATAACAGCTGGACTGAGAGCGGGAAGGCCGTCAGGCGACCGGGCCAATAAAACCAACGAACCACTCCGAAATAGGCTGCATGGAAACGCGCGAAAGTAAAACAGGCGGCTGGGAGGGGGTGGGAATGCAAAAAGTCCAGGAGCCATTGAAACAGAATTTTTATATACCCTGGAGGACAGTCTATAAAGGCTTTTTAATGCTCGCCGTTGAAATATTTAAAATTTCTGGCGAACTATGTTTGTATGTCCGACTGGGTCGGCGATTTTATTTACACCTGGTGAAAAAGAATTTAAGAAACATTTTACTTATAAATGGGAAATATTTTACATGATAATATATTTTAAGGAATTATAGAATGCAAAATATTAATTTATGTAGTACCCTTTGGTTAGCCTTTAAAGTTCTGTGATAATAATTTTTAAGAGCATGTTGTATAGAATAAAACTTTATTAAATAATTAATATATTTATTTTGTATTATATCTAAACAATATTTTATTTTCAAAAACCCAACTCTTTGCTTATTATAGAGCTACCAGCTAAACGAAATTTGAATTTCAGCCGAGGTACCGAAGATATTTGCATTCATTACCAACTTGCAATTACCATATAAGGCACTTCTGGCATTATCACATCATTATTATACCCGAAAATTTGCATGCCCCCCTCCAATATGCCCGGTCCCGCTTTCCCTTTCGCCATTTTCCGCTTTTCCGCATTTTCCATCGTAGTGCTGCTGCTTGCCTGCTGTTGTCACTGTTGGTCAGCAGCTGCTGTTGTTCTTTACACATTTTCCCTGCCGCCGGATGCTTTTGCTGCTTTTTGCTTTTGTTTATGGCCGGGAATTATGTTGTTAGTGTTGTTTATACTTTAAAGCCCCGTCGAATGCTTAAAGTGTTGCATTGAACGCGCCAAACGGTTTGCCAATTGCCAAATAAATTACGAAATTTACAGCCGAACCCTGGTAAGGAGCGGTGCTAAGGAAAAAATCGACATCGAACTCACTAAAGGCCCCGCCAAACAGTTTTCCCGCTGCGAATGGCTGCTGAGTGTTGGCCCATTTGGACACAATCAACGGCAACATTAACGATATCGCCTTCAAAGTGCCGACCCGTACCCAACCCAAAAGCAAAAGCAAAACCAACCCGACCCAGCCGGATCCGGGTTCTGCTGGGGTCCGGGTCCGAAGTACGGGTCCGGGCAATAGCACGGCAAACACGCAGGTCCCCCCAATGACAAACCCCAAAAAGTTTTGCAGGTGAAGCAGATGGCCTCTACAATCTAGCGATGAGTAAGTGAATGGAATTCGGATAAATATTTCAAAGTACTATTTAGAATGTAATGGATAAATTCCAAAAAAAAACTATTAAAGCCTTATTTAATCTCTTTAAAATGTCTTTTAATTTATGAAATTCTTAATATATAGATCATATAAAATTTTTGTCACTTCTTAAAATTACTTAAATAGCATGTTTTTAAAGTATACTTTACCTTTGGAAAGTGAAGCCTCTCGCATGAGTAAAGTTCAGGACAAAACTCTAATACCCATTTAATTTATAATTCTCTTAGATACGTATTTATAATTTCACGTTACCTCGAAATAAGGCAACACATTCCCAAACTAATGTCAATAGAATTACAGGATGCCATCCCTAACAGTTTCCCCTGACCCAGTGGCAAAGAGTTCCCTGAGTTTTGCTTGTTGCGTGTCCACTTTCACTTAGTTTTCATCGGTATGTGTGTTTGTGTATGTGTCTGTCGAAGCCCCTGTATTAGTGTGTACCGAGAAATTGCGGTTTGTTTGCCAGGTAATTACATTTCGGCATTTTCTCTGTATGGGTTCACCCTCAGTTTTCTCCCCCATACCCCCCAACCAGCCCAACGATCTTCTGTGTGTGGGCATGTCAGCGTGATAATTATGCGACTATAATCGCACTTTTACATGCCAGTCCTGGCGGGGAGGTGGTGGGTAGGAAAATGGCCGGGAAAGCAAATAAGAGAAGGCAAAGGAGAGGGGGGAGAGAGGGAAACCTCAACTTGGAACTTCGAACTTGGCTAAAACACTTGAACCTTAAACGAAATATGTCGTCAAGCGGCAAAAGTCAGCAGTGCCAGCTAATTAACTGGTCGCCAGGTACAGACTTACAAACATACTTCTCGACCCGACGACGACCCCGCCCCCCTCACTTTGCCCTCCCCCCACCACCCGGCAACACATTCATGCAATATTTAAGGCAACTTGGACGGCCGGGCTTAAACAAAAGCGAAAGGCATGTTTAATCATAAGAGCAAAAACAACATGGAACGGTCGCCATTTGCCGTGTTGCCAAAGGCAGAAGGCTCCTTTCCGTTCTCAGTTCTCGGCCAAAAGCAGCAGCAGAATTGGCCGAGAACTGACGTCAACGTGGCGGGCATACAAAAAAGGGTTAAGCAAATATTGAAGTGAATAAAAACCATGAAAAGGGATTCAAGCAAAAAATTACGACAGAAATACCCGCATACGTACAGATCTATATATACATTTATAAATCTACAGCTGTGGTTAAGGTATAAGTTTAGAAGAATCTCAAAGAACTACTACTATCAGTACTAAAGCTTATAAGATTAAATGGATATAATAATGTTTATTATGTGAATGAGATCTAAAGAAATGTTTATGAATATCCATCGTTTTTAATTTTAGTTTAAAATAAGCTTATAATGTTTATAGATAAATCGGTTTGTGTTAATTAAACCTCTAGGGTAACACGTATTAGTATTGTACTTTTAAACACTTTTGGTCACCATTAGAAATAATCCAAAACTATTCGTTCTGAAAAACTGGTTGAGGTTACTAAAAACTACTAATAATTTATGCAGGCGAAGGGGAATACGGAAATAAGCATAGGGAAAGAGGGTTCCAACTTTCTGAAAAGCAAAAGTGCTATTATTTTGTCTGCAATTGTGCCGTGTGGCAAGGCAAAGCAAAGAGCGATGAAACGCAACGCATACAGTTAACTACTCTTTTGGCCGTGTCGCGCTGCTGTGGGCGTGGCACATAGAGAAGGCGTACGGGCCGCAGCGAAAGCCAGTTCCAGTTCCAGTGCAAAATCCAAAGCCAGGGCCCCAGCCTGGCTTGCTGGAGCAGCAGCTACCAATTAATGTCCTTGTTAGGCAGTGGCCTGTAAAATTGGCTTAAAAAATATGTAACCTTATGCGAGAGCGAGCCACAAACTGAATACTATGAACACTATGTGTGAGTGAGGGCTTATGTGGGAGGCCGAGGGAGACATTACGAAAAAATGATTTAAAAAAGCTTCAAAGATGTCAAAAAAACAGAAATTGTTCCGCTTGAAATATGGGTGCATCATTATAATAGACAATATTTATAGATAATTCTAGTAATTTTTCTCAAAAAAATATTTCTTATAATTTCTGTGAAAATTTATTTTTACAACTCAAAAAATAAAAACAATTTATTCGTTATACTTGACAAAAAATAATAATTAATTTCTATTCTTGTGTTTTCTTTTAGATTTCTTTATAAACATAATTTCTTTTTAATCACTGCTAAATTAAGATAGTCAATAGTACTTCTTAAAGCATGTTCTAAAGAATTAAATTACCCAGATTGATCCCGAATTCGTTTGCCGCATAAACCCCACAATGCATGTGTGTGGATACATGTTTATACTACCCGCGAGTGTGCAACAGAAGGGCAGGGGGAAGTTCTTGCCACTACAATAGCTACTGTTACGTCCTGGCTGTTGTTGCTTTTGGCTTTAAGTGAAATAAAGTTCACTCCGCTTTCTTTTTTATGCACTCGCGGCTATTATTTAATTTGCGCAGCTGGGCGTAAATGGGCGACGGCGACGGCTTTGACATGGCCAACACACGAAGGCTCTCGGAATGCCAGAGTTCGGCTTTCAGTGGCCAGCCTTTCTGCATTTCAGCATTTCATTCATTATGGCCAACCCCATGCGATGCCAGGGCGAATCATTTGATCCGCATGCGAATGCGGCCCAAAGCGGTTGCCGGGCACGCAACTTTTGACCAAAAACCAGGGGCCAAATATCGAATGGAAATGCAACATTTTTGCAGAGATATCAAAGTTGCCGCAGTGATTTGCAAAAACCAAGAAGGACACATCTTCGCCGGACAAAGGAGCCTGTCTGCCAGAGGAGCATCAACCGCAGCAGGGGTAAGGGGGGTTGCATGTGGCCATCCCAGTGCGGTGGAAGGATGGGGGGTTAGCGTTAACTCCTGCCTGCGAGGCCATCTAATCTGTAAGCATAAATTCCAATCATTTCGCAAATGGAATGTGCTAGCGCAAACCGATGAAACCGCAGAACACAACACAGCAGATGGTCGAGAAGCCGAGGAGCAGGACCAGTTCTCCTTCCGTCAAACTGTATGCGGTTCCCGGGATAAGTGGAATTTTTGGGACCGACATTGATTTTTGGCGCGTACTCTACAATGGACATGTCCCTTTCCTCTCCTGGCTTGATTTCGATTGAAGTTCTATGCTCCAAAAACTCATTTGAGGCGTGGTCTTTCTGTTAACAAATATTGAAAAGTGCCCTTTATTATGCAATTGTATGTTCGAAAAGGGCCTCTAAAATTGTAAATGATGATTAAATTGCATTATTTTTAAGAAGTTTTGGCAAACATTTTTAGTAAAGTCAAAGCAAACCTTTTCTTTACACTCACTGACAAACATAAACATGAACATAAATAAATAAAAATAGAAAAATTAAAAACCAAACATAAAAAAACAGAAAAACATAAACAAACTAAGAAAAACAGAGAAAAATAAGAAAAACGTAGAAAAACATAGAAAAGCTTAGAAAAACGTAGAAAAACTAAGAAAAACATAGAAAAACTCAGAAAAACAATGAGCTTTAACTCAAGAGATTCGAACAAGGCGCCATACTATAAAAGAAAACTTAGACCTTGTCATCTTGACTACGCTAATGAGCGTCTGTGGGACCTGAGTTATTTGAGGGTAAGCTAATGTTCAACCTAAGTTTTGTCTATAAACATATTTATTATCCATAGCACAAATGCAAGGAACTGAATTTGGAAGAGGAGTATAGGAAGTATCAGATCCGTCTGATGATCAGCAACCTATCGGTTTTCTATGTTTTGTTCATATCCGTGTGCCTAACTTTTTTAGCAGTCGAACTGATTTTCGTAGAGGTGAGATTTCACGGTTGACCATTTAAGCTAAATTCGGCTCAATAATGTCCCATGCAGTGCTTAGAAGCCATCTACTTTGACTTAATTAGCAGACAAATATCATTTGCCGTCATCCTTGTCTTGTTAAGCATTAATTTCTGCGAAAACTTCGTAAATCGCCACCGGTGGGTGATGATTTTCACCTCGGCCCTGGCGGCATATGTTGTCGTAGGCACAGGTAAGAAAGATAAATATAGATCTTGGCTTGGTCCCTTGCAAAACATTTTCTTTCAGATTTAGCGCAGAACCTGTACCATTTCACCACGCACGGCTGGCCGCTCAATGTTACATTTGACGTCTTTGTGCTCTGCATGATCTACATGTTCATGCCCATACCCTCGATCAGGGGAGCAGCCCTACTGGCCACCTCGGTCAGCACCGCTTACGTAGTCTACTACATGTACTCACTCTCGTTGAACGCGGACTTCGTCGGGCGGGACTTCAACACCTACGATGTTCTATCCGTCGATATATTACACAACGTTGGCTTCAATATGATGGGCATATTTTTCCGCGTCATGAACGAGACTATGGTGCGTGCCTCCTTCCTTGACCGCCATCAGTTCATCATGGAGGAGAAGTGGTTGCGCCACGCCCTGCAACAGGAGTCGTTGCTTCTGAATAGCATCCTGCCGCCTCAGATTGCGAAACCCATTCAGGATAGCATTAAGGACAAGATCAAGCAAAACGAAACGAACGAGTTCGACCGCTTTAACGTGGCACGTCCACGAAAGACGGAACACTTCATGGCCATCCAAATCCATCCGGATGTCTCCATCCTGTACGCCGATGTGGTGAACTACACCCACCTGACAACTACTCTTACCGTCCAGAACCTGGTGAAGGTCCTGCATGACCTCTACGGTAGATTCGACATGGCTGCCTCCACTTTCAATGTGCAACGCATCAAGTTTCTGGGCGACTGCTACTATTGTGTGGCAGGTTTGACGACTCCCGATCCAGATCACGCGAAATGTGCCGTCTCCTTGGGCATTTCCATGATCGCCAACATCCAGGAAGTGCGGTAAGCAGGGCATTTCTATTAGGTTTTAATCTTGTTCTAAACTTAACCACCCATTTTCAGGATTGAGCGTGAATTGGATATCGACATGCGCATAGGCGTCCATTCAGGATCTCTTCTCGCAGGCGTTATCGGCGAGGCAAAACTGCAGTATGATATTTGGGGTATTTCCTTTTCTGGCAGGACATTCAGAAGTCAAATGCAAAAGTTTTAATAATTTTTCAGGTTCTGATGTTGAGATCGCCAATCGTTTGGAGTCTACGGGAAGACCAGGATATGTACACGTTAGTGGACGAACTCTGAGTAACTTGAATCCCTCCGATTATAAAATAATGTCGGGCACGGAAAAGGCTCGAAATGATCCGGTGCTGGAGTCAATGAGTACCTATCTGCTCACTAGACAAGAAATTCAGAGTTCACTCGACTCCTCAGCGGCTGGTGTTGTGTCCAGTGAGAGTCTTGATATAAAGCCTGTGGAAAGTGTACGGACTCACAGATCAACTCGCGTCTCGATGACCAGAGAGTTGCGCGAAGAGTTCCGGAATATGCCAGTGGGCGGCTTCGAGTAAGTGGATACAGCGATTTGTAATCTATTACTAACTCATTCTCCCCCTGTAGCTTTTATTCGCCCTGCTGCCGCCGTCGAGATGGCGATGAGTCTCACAAGAAAACAGAGCGCGAAATCGGTATGTTTTGTGCAGCCTTTAAGGATAAAAATCTGGAATGGAATTTTATGCACCAGCCGGATTATATTTTCAAGTCCTCGATGCTGCTAGCCTGGGCAATAGGTTGCTGCCTGATCTACATCCAAATAGTGACGTCACACTCTTTTTGCACCACCTGCATTGTGGTCGACTTGGTTACATTTTCATTTCTGACCTGTCTGCTGTGCATCTCGTGGTACAAGAAAGTGTGTTGGTGGAAGAGTGGACGCTACGAATTCAAAATGCACGACAAATATAGCTGCATTGTGTTTCATATGTTCGAGAAGATCCAACACAGTGTGACTCTGCGCATTAGCACCTATTTGCTGATTGTCATTTGCTACTATTCGGTGATCTCCCTGATAATGGTAAGTCTTGAAGACCTTGTACCCGAAAACTCGAAGCTATTATTTGTTTTCCATTAGTTTTGGAACCCTCTTATTGGAGCTATAAGATATAGTTCCGACTTATGTACACTCAAAAAATTAATCGCCCTGATTTATAGAAATTTGCTTCACTGACGATTTTTTTCTTAAAATATAAAAAAAATGTTCTACTGATGAAGAACATTTTCCTTAAATAAATCAAAATTTATTAAATATAAGAAATTTTCCTAAAATATAGAATAAAATCGCCAGTGACGCAAATTTCTAAAATTCAGGGCGAATAAGTTTTTGAGTGTACTAGCTGCAATAAAACGCTTTGGGAGGGTTTTATTCCGAAAGTTTTAGAACTAAGGGACTAGTTTGCGTAGAAATGGACGGACGGACGGACAGACGAACGGACAGTCGGACATGGCTAGATTGACTCGTCCTGTGATGTTAATCAAGAATGTATATTCTTTGTGGTCGGAAACGTCTTCTTCATTTCGTTGCGAACTTTTTACTGAAATTATTACACCCTCAAAACAGGCATTAAAATGGAGAAATAAATAGAGAAAAATATGCAATATATCAATTATACGTAATTTAATTTTCTTACGATAAAATGGTCTTAATTTAGTTTTTCGAAATTAAAAACAATTGTAGTCTAAGCGTGAAACAACTTCTTTTTATCTATAGATAGACTGTGACCGCGACGAATTCGAGATGAGTTACATTGAGAGCAAACTCTTTCACTATGAAATGGATCGGGATGTATGCTTCCATCCTTGGTCCTTTACCAACATGATTTCCCTGATCCTTGGCATTAGTTACACATTCGCCCGCATCCCGTTCTCCCTGAAGATATTCATCAGTTGCTGCGAAACCGTCGCCTTCGTGCTGATCGTGTTTTTCCAGTTTGCGTTCAATTTTCAGCACAGTGCTACCACGACTCCGCATTTGAGAGCGGAAATAGCGCATTGTCTTCGGGTCTGCATGATGTTGGCCACTATGTATGCCAAGGAGCGACAGTCAGAGTTCAACACTAAAATGAACTTCAAGTGAGTCGAATATATTTGTAATATAAGTTCTTTCAACTCTAAATTCTGACTGTGAACAGGCTCAACGTGGATTTGCAAAACAAGCAAAAGGCGGCCGATGTTACAAACCAATCAATCATAATTCTTCTCAATAATAGTCTCCCTTCTCATGTTGGTCAGTGAGTCTTGTATAGATTTCTGCACAAAATCAATAAAATTATCTCTTCCGCAGTCGACCTCTATCTCAACTCCTTAGCCAAACACGAACTGTACTATGAAAATTATCAAATGGTATCGGTCATGTTCGCCATGCTAATTAATTTCCCAATGAATTTGCCTAGCTTACGAGTGCTAAACGATATCATAACGGAATTCGATAGACTGGTAAGCCAAAATTTGGAATCTATTATGGTTTCATCATTACTTTCGTTTGCAGTTGAACGCCTACAGGAAATATTACGTAGTTGAGAAAATCAAAGTCGTTGGCTGCACTTATATGGCAGCATGTGGATTGGATTTTAACTTGGCCTCAAATATGCGCCAAAGCAGTCACTATCGAAATAGTTCTCTTCATTTTGAGGGTTAGTATTGAAAACTGGTATTTTGTTTTGTTAACGAGTGATCCAATCTTTATTCCAGTGGAACAGGCGCGCCTTAAAAGAATAACGTTGGGCGTCAGTGAAGAAAGCGACGACAGCGATGTCAACAATGACGAGGTGGTCTTTATGATGACCACTTTCGCTCTGGACCTGATGCGCACCCTCTCGGCGTGCAACAAGGCCTACTCGGGTTCCTACTTCGAGAGGTCCCTGTCCAGCGGAGAGATCTGCATCGGAATCTCCAGTGGCGAGATAATGGCCGGCGTGGTGGGCGCTTCCCAGCCGCACTACGACATCTGGGGGAACCCGGTCAACATGGCCTCCCGAATGGAGTCGACCGGGCTGCCTGGGCACATCCAGGTGACGGAGGAGTCCGCCAAGATCCTCGAGAAGTTCGACATTCTTTGTACCTACCGCGGCATGACTTATGTGAAGGGCCGTGGTGAAATACCCACCTACTTTGTAGGCATTGATGAGAACCTAAAGTTCATGTCCTTGAAATTGCTCAATCAGAGTTCGTCAAGACGTTTTTCAGTCGTGTCTTCACTGGATCCAGATTCTTTCGGTAGGAATTCTTCTAGTTTATCAAGCGAATAAAAAAAAAACTTACAAATATATATTTTAAAATTAACTACTTAAAATGCCTTTTTTTGCAAAGATGCTTACGTGTTTAAAACCATAAGGTGTATGTTGGTAGTCGACTTTTCACGAACATGTGTAAAATTTGATTTCTGAGTGTAATAGTGTTAGGCCTTTTATACAAATGTGTCGTATTTTTTCTCATAAAAAAATCAAAAAGTGTCCAAATGTGAAATGTTTTTTCTGTTTCCTTGTTTCACTAAATTCATAAGCTAAAGTAGGCAATGTGTTGAATGTTCAGGTTTTGAGTTCCGTCTTGACATTCGACCTTGTAAGCCAGATCAGTTTGTGAATAATAAATCAAAATGCCTTCGCCTCGTGGAAAGTGCCAGCTTAACTTTGCGAGGGAACGCATGTGGGAACCCGGCTACCTCAAGGTAAATAAAAATACTACTTGAGATCTTTATAAGTAAACTAAATGCATTCTGCAGGCCAAATGTATAGAGCTGGGCCTGGAGAACGAGTTTCGATTGTATCGGATCCGCCTTTGGAAGAGTTACCTATTCTCTTTCTTTCTGCTGCATTTTTTCGTCACTGCTGTGCACTGTACCCTGCTGTTAACCACCATTGAGGTAAGAAACCTGTACCTTTTAATTCAATTGACTCTAAATACTTAACATTAGGTGTTGGTTAGCGATTTCTTTAATAAAACCTTTAAAAATATATGCAAAAGTTAAGGTTAAATAGACGTCATCGCCAGTGAATAAATATTTCTTTATATGTGTAATGAATTAAATATTTTATTTTCAGCGCCGATCAATTATCTATTTTGATGTGGCTCTTAGTGTTGGATGTACCTTGGTCCTCTTCCTAGTACTGAGTGTTAATTTCTGGGATGGCTTTATTGCGAAACACACGTGGTATATGTTTGGCAGTTCGATGTTTACGTCCCTGACTTTGGTATTCGCTGGTAAGTGTTGTTAACTGTACTTGTCTACCATTTCCTTATCCTAACAATGGAATTAAAAGATCTTACTGTATCCATTTACCATCACTATGTCCACAACTGGCAACTGGGGTCGTTCTACGACACCTATATTGTGTACATGGTTTACATGTTCCTGCCGATCCACTTCATGAGCGGTGCAGTCCTTTTAGCTGTGCTAGTCTCCGCCCTCTACATCATCTACTACGTGCAATTCTTAGCTGAAGGATTTCCCCAGTTTGTGTCCCAACTGTTTTCCGACGGCGGAATGTCCGTGGACTTGGTCCACTATCTGTGCCTCAATCTAGTGGGCATTTTCTACCGCGTGATAAACGACACGGTGGTGCGCTCCTCATTCCTGGACCGCCATCAGTACATCAAGGAGGAGCTCTGGCTGCGCAACGCCCGAATCCACGAGAAGCATCTTCTGGACTCCATCCTGCCGCCGCAGATCTCAGAGCCGCTGCAAAAGGACATTCAGAACCGCATTGTCCTGACCAAGCGCGGCGCCGGCATTCGATCCTTGAGTGCCTTGGAACGCGCCATGGCCATCCAGATTCATCCCGATGTCTCCATCCTGTATGCAGATGTGGTGAACTACACCCACTTGACCACAACATTGACAGTGGAGAAATTGGTGAAGGTTCTGCACGATCTGTATGGGAGATTCGATTTGGCTGCCTTGCGCTTCAAAGTGCAGCGCATCAAGTTTCTGGGTGACTGTTACTACTGTGTGGCGGGTTTGTCCAACCCCGATCCCGATCACGCGAGCAATTGTGTGGCATTAGGACTTTCAATGATCAACGAAATCATGGAAGTACGGTAAGTAGCCCCATATTGTCAAATCTTAAAGAAATCTTAAATGTTTCAAATATCCTTGTTGCTCCATACAAGTTTCATAATGGAACCTCCTACTTACCTCAAAATATTACTATTCCTTTGCTATGCGAAATATACAGTAACTCCCAAGGCCTAGACATAAATATGCGCATTGGAGTTCATTCGGGAGATCTGTTCGCTGGTGTCATTGGCGAAGCCAAGCTGCAGTTCGATATTTGGGGTAAGATGGACATTCTCCGCATCGACCCCCCGTAACCATAATAACCGCTGTTTCCAAAACTTATTTAGGATTGGACGTGACAATTGCCAATGTCCTTGAGTCCACAGGAGTTCCGGGATTCGTGCACATCAGTGGTTCAACCCTGAATAATCTCAGCCAGCATCGATATGTTATTAAAGATGGTCCTGAAATGGCAAGGAATCACCCCCTTCTGAGAAGATACCGCATACGTACTTACATTATTCGAGATGATTTAAAGAAAGATGACGAAGAAAGTGACGAGGACTTCGGTGAACTGAGTGTTCTCTCCCTCTTTAGCACAGGATCAAGACAGATATACACTAATAATACTAAAAGCTTAAAAGCGATTTTTAATGCTGAGTTGCGCGAAGAGTTCCGGAAAATGCCGGTCAGTGCATTTAAGTAAGTATTAGATGGATTAGAATAATAAAAGATGGAAAAACATAGATCTTTATCGGATGTAAAGCGCGTATATTACTATTTTTAAAACAATTTCACCCTCCTGTAAAACAGTCCCAAAACCTTATTCGGCATATATCGACAGAAAACAGGACTAAAAGTGCCATTAAACATCTGCCTAAAATACAATGATTCAGATCTGGAGAGAGCATATCTAAAGCAAACCGATTACATGTACAAGTACAGCATGCTTCTGGCTTTAATCGTTGGATACTGTTTGGTATATATCGAAGTTATGGACACTAGGATTATATGCCCTTTATGCATGATTTTGCCCGCCATCGTGACCGTAGTACAGACTATTTTGACCTTCATTGCTTGGTACAAGAAGATTTGCTGGACAAGGTTTGGCAATAAGCCCCACAATTACAGCCGCATCAGCTGCATTATTTTTCGCGTACACGAGAAAATCCTAGCCAGTCCGGGCATCCGCTTGGTCATTTACCTTTTCCTAGTGATATCGGGGTTTTCCGTAATGTGTTTTATTGTAGTAAGTATGCTACGTGATTAACAAGGTAAACCAAGCTTAAGTGTCCCACGAATATTTGAATTAGATGTCCTGCGATCGCGAAGAGTTTGCATTGGCGATTATTGAGGAAAAGCTCTTCCACTATGAGCAAGAAAGAAATATATGCTTTCATCCCTGGGTTACATCCAACATGGTCTCCCTGATGATTTGCCAAACCTTCACATTCACCAACGTTCCGATCGTGGTGAAGACTACAATGGCCATTTCAGAGACCATCGCCTATTTGGTGCTGATTTTCTTCCAGTTTGAGTTCGTTTTCCACCACAGCGTGACGACGAATCCCAGTTTTCCCGCTGAGTACGCACATGCCCTGCTTATATGCATTACCCTGCTAACTATGATTGTGAAGGAGCGCCAACTTGAGTTCACAAACAAAGTAAACTACCAGTGAGTTCGTCATTAATTAAATAAATAATTATAATATTGTACTTGTATTTTTTAGCTGGCGTGTTGAGTTAAGGAAGAAGGAAACTGACGCCAATTTAACCAATCACTCGATCATAATTATCCTCAACAACATCCTTCCCTCTCATATCGGTTAGTCCTAGACTGGTGTGAGCTCACAGATTCAATTAATTTGTCCTCTCTTTTTTGCAGTCGACGTCTACATCAATTCGTTAGCCAAACACGAACTCTACTATGAAAATTATCAAATGGTTTCCGTCATGTTTGCCATGTTGATAAATTTCGAAATGGATCTAAGAACCTTGCGGATACTAAATGAAATTATTGCTGAATTTGATATGTTGGTAATTAAGTATTTCAGCCCTATTATTGACTTGCAAAATCCTAAAGATATTAGGAATTATTATATTATTTTAATAGTTGCTGTTCTACAAGGAATATTATTCGGTTGAGAAAATCAAAATCGTCGGATGCACTTATATGGCAGCGTGTGGACTGGATCTAAACTTTGCGGGTACCACTAGTAAATCAATGAAAAATAATGACTTGAGCCCGACTGGTAAATGTTTTGCATGTGGTAAACTAAATGAAGACCTAATTCCGCATTTGGTGCTATTTAGGAAGCATCGAAGGGACTAATGTGCGATTTTTGTTCGAGAAGGAACTAAAAGACCGGGAGGAAGTGGTCTTTGTGATGACCTCTTATGCTCTGGACATGATGCGAACGCTGGCCAAATGTAACAAGGCGTACCAAAGTATTGTGGCTGATCGAAATATTATGGACGGATCAATAGCCATCGGCATTTCCAGTGGCGAAGTTATGGCCGGCATAGTGGGCGCATCGCAGCCGCATTACGACATCTGGGGCAATCCAGTTAATATGGCCTCGAGGATGGAGTCGACGGGATTGCCGGGCAACATCCAGGTGACGGAGGAGTCTGCAAGAATTCTGCATGAATTCGGCATTGTCTGTCAGTATCGAGGCTTGACCTTTGTAAAGGGACGAGGCGAAATCCCGACTTTTTTAGTGGGAATTGATGACAACCTAAACTTCATCACCACGGAGGCAAAACGAACTCCCAGTCACGTCGAGCGCAGTTCAGTTATATCGTTGCAGCCCACCTATTCTAACCCAGACAATGAAGATGATCTTTTTAGCATTTCCAGACTCACCCTACAGGATTTTTAAGTGGGCTTACAATTATAAAATTCTGCACTACCCCTTATTGTGATTTCTACTGGTTCTTAAAAAATAACATAATAAACCGATGTGACTGTTTTTGAGTATTCTTGGTGTATTCTTTACATTCGGTCAGGATAAAAATTAAAAAGCATTTTTATATCCGTTACTCGTCTGCGACCCTCAGGATTACTAGCCGAGTCGATCCAGCCATATCCGTCTGTTTGTCTGTCCGTATGAACTCTGTGATCTCGGAAACTGCACAAGGTAAGATTTAAGAAAGTAAATCTCAATTAATTAAAATAACGCTAGGTGGCCCTCGTCTTCGATTTCCATATCCCTCGCTCTCTCTTTAGCTGAGTAACAGGTATCTGATAGTATATTTTATATCAATTTATTTGTTTTTTGCTGGTGTGATCGTCACGACATTTTACGTCGTTCAGATGTGATTATGTTTAAAATCAGAAATTTTTATTTTATTTTATGTTAATAAAATATGGAAGAATTATATACGATTTCTTTAACAAACACAAAAGCGACACAAGAATATATTTACATTTTAGATAATAGGTGACTCCAATTCCTCTCAATCCAAGATGCCCTTGCCTCGTCCTTAAATATCTGCCAGATACTTCGATACCGTCTACTTGCACACACCACATATTTCTACCTCGTTAACAGATGATTTTATTTTATAGAAATTAGAGTGAAACACAAAGCAAGCATATTCCTCAACTTCACACAAAAGTATCTTACTTAAGAAACGAAGAAAAACAGACAAAACAATGAACATTAATCGAAGGCAATCGGTCAGGACACCGTACAAAAGCAGACTTAGACCATGTCATCTGAACTACTCTGACGAGCGTCTGTGGGAACTGAGTTATTTGATAGTAAGTAATTAAATACGGCACCCTTGTCTGATTCATAACCATATTCACTAACCATAGGCCAAATGCAAGGAGCTAAATTTGGAAGCGGAATATAAGAAGTATCAGATTCGTTTGATGATCAGTAACCTATCCGTTTTCTATGTTTTGTACACACTTGTGTCCCTTGTTTTCATAGCAGTCGAACTGCTTTTCGTTGAGGTGAGATTTCACGGTTAATTCATTGAGCTTAATTTGGCTAAAATAATTCTTATGCAGCGCTTAGAAGGCATCATCGTTGACTTATGCGTCAAGATAATAACATATGCAATAGTAGTAAGCTTATTAAGTATTAATTTCTGCGAAAACTTTGTAATTCGCCACCGGTGGGTAATGATTTTAACCTCTGGCTTAGCGGCATACGTTGTAGTAATTGCAGGTAAGAAATAAAAATTACAATCTGTCCTTAAGTCTTAATAGGATGTTGAATTTCAGATTTAGCGGAGAACCTATATCATTATCACAGGAGCGGCTGGCCTCTCAATGCTACATATGACGTCTTTGTGCTCTGCATGATCTACATGTTCATGCCCATACCCTCGATCAGGGGAGCAGCCCTACTGGCCACCTCAGTCAGCATCGTATACGTCGCCTACTACATATACTCACTCCCGTTTACCACGATGTTCCACGAGGAGAAGAGTAACACCTACGATGTGCTATCCGTCGATATTTTACACAACGTGGGCTTCAACATGATGGGCATATTTTTCCGCGTCATGAACGAGACAATGGTGCGTGCCTCCTTCCTGGACCGCCATCAGTTCATCATGGAGGAGAAGTGGTTGCGCCACGCCCTGCAGCAGGAATCGATGCTTCTGGACAGTGTCCTGCCGCCCCAGATCGCGAAACCCATCCAGGATAGCATTAAGAACAAGATCAAGCAAAACGAAGCGACCGAGTTCGATCGCTATCACATGAAAAATTCAAGGATGACGGAACACTTTATGGCCATCCAGATCCATCCGGATGTCTCCATCCTGTACGCAGATGTGGTCAACTACACCCACTTGACAACTACGCTTACGGTGGAGAACCTGGTGAAGGTCCTGCACGACTTGTACGGCAGATTCGACATGGCTGCCTCCACTTTCAATGTGCAGCGCATCAAGTTTCTAGGTGACTGCTACTATTGTGTGGCAGGTTTGACGACTCCCGATCCAGATCACGCAAAATGTGCTGTCTCCTTGGGCATTTCCATGATCGCCAACATCCAGGAAGTGCGGTAAGCAGGGCATTTTTATTAGGTTTTAATCTTGTTCTAAACTTAACCATCCATCTTCAGGACTGAGCGTGAATTGGACATCGACATGCGCATAGGCGTCCATTCAGGATCTCTTATTGCAGGCGTTATCGGGGAGGCCAAGCTGCAGTTCGACATTTGGGGTACTTTCTTTTCTTGCAGGACATTCGCCCTCATGCCAAACGTAAAAAATTTATTTATTTTTCAGGTTCTGATGTGGAGATCGCCAATCGTTTGGAGTCTACTGGAAGACCAGGATATGTACACGTCAGTGGACGAACTCTGAGCAACTTGAACGTTTCCAATTATGTGATAATGTCGGGTCCAGAAAAGGCACGAAATGACCCAATGCTGCAATCAATGAGCACCTATCTAATTACTGGCCAAGTGAACCGCACTTCAGTTGCATCCACAATGGAAGGAGTTTTATCCGGTTCGAGTCTTGATATTAAACCTGTGGAAAGTGTACGGTCACGCAGAGCAAGTGGCGTATCAATGACCGAAGAGTTGCGCGAAGAGTTCCGAAATATGCCAGTAGGGGGCTTTGAGTAAGTGAGGAACCTTCAAGGAATTAATGATTCATGTATATTACTTCTTTGTCCTTATTTATGAATCGATGGGAATTTATCAAAGAGGATATACACACCCAAAAAAAAACTTGATATGAAACAATGATGGATTTTACGTTATGTGGTATCAATTTTGACTTGATATGCTTGAAATGTAAATAACAGGCCAGCTCGAATTTCGAATATGTCTTTCTCCCTCCCACTCATGTAACTTTAAGCGCTATCTCGCTCTATTTCGAATCTCCGAAAGAGAGATAAGCCAGAAATTTACATTGCGCATATCGAATTAACCTCGACTTGTTTTTTGTAGGAATGTACGAAACAGATTAAACCAATTTTTGGATATCCAAAATAGTTTTCTATAATTTTAAGTTTGTTTATTGATATCTTTTTTCGACGTAGCTTTCATTCGCCTTGCTGCCGCCAAGCTACTAATGAGTCTCACAAGAAAACAGAGCGCGAGATCGGAATGTTTTGTGCAGCCTTTAAGGATAAAAATCTGGAATGGAATTTTATGCACCAGCCGGACTTTATCTTCAAGTCCTCGATGCTGCTAGCCTGGGCAATCGGTTGCTGCCTGATCTACATCCAAATAGTAAACAATACTTTTCAGTGCAATGTATGCCTGGTGGTGGACCTACTCACGTTTTTTTTTCTGACCTCTCTGCTGTGCATCTCTTGGTACAAGAAATTTTGTTGGTGGAAAAGTGGGCGCTTTGAATTCCAAATGCACAACAAATATAGCTGCATGGTATTTCACCTGTTCGAGAAAATCCAACATAGTGTCACGCTGCGCATTAGCACCTATTTGATGATTGTCATTTGCTACTATTCGGTGATCTCTCTGATAATGGTAAGTCTACTAGTTTGGGCTAAAGTCCAGGATGGCAAAAAATGGTAATATAACCTTTTACCATCAAATTTTTTAAAAAGTCATTTATTTTATTTTTGTGAGGGAAAATAGGACCGTATAATGTAAGCTTTTAAAACATAAATCCCAACTCATTTGAGTTTGCTGATTCGGCTGAATAGCTTTTATGATTATTGTGGGATGGTACAAATTTCAGTTTATTTGGGAAAGTAACAGAATGTTTTTTTCAAAAACTTAAATGAATGAATGTTTCTTGATTTGACTTATTTAATTTCACAAAACCGACTTCTTTTTGGAACGCACTGGACAACCTCTTTTCTGCTCGACTCGCTGAATTCTTATATTCGCGTCGCTTCTTTTCGCTCGATGCTTTTTTAAAACAAGAGAGAACGCTATAGTCGGGTGCCCCGACTATCAGATACCCGTTACTCAGCTAAAGGGAGTGCGAAGGAGATGGAGAAAAACTTTGATCCGCCGTAACTTTTTAACGAATGGTCCGATTTAAAAAATTTCTTCTACATTTCGATAGGTATTGATAAACACAATAAAATTGCGTTTTTACTTTTCCAAAATATTGAAATTTTTAAAATCGTATATAAGCGATTGTGGGCGTTAGAGGGGGCGTGGCACCCTTTTGAAACAAACTTGCGCTGCGTAGGAACTCCTAGAATCTGCATGCAAAATGTCAATCTTCTAGCTTTTATAGTTTCCGAGATCTCAGCGTTCATACAGACAGACAGACGGACAGACAGACGGACAGACAGACGGACAGACGGACAGACGGACAGACGGACAGACGGACATGGCTAGATCGACTCGGCTAGTGATCCTGATCAAGAATATATATAGTTTATAGGGTCGGAAACGCTTCCTTCTACCTGTTACATACTTTTGCACGAATCTAATATACCCTTTTACTCTACGAGTAACGGGTATAATAATGTACTCGATTCTCTTTAATGTACTCGATTAATATTTTATAGTATTGGATAACAAATAATAATAAGAGCGCAATTCAAAATCAAATTAAGGTACTGGGCCTAAACCGTTGATGTCGCTGTTAATCATACGCTGCAAGGGTGATACACTTATACTAAATTCCCCAATCCTACATTCGGCCATCCTACAATTTTATTCGCCCCTGAATAAACTCCATTTCTTCATAAACTCGGCTGCTGTAGTTGTTAAATTCGGCCCCTCATGGTTTCCTACTTTTTGTACTTCGTAGCGCCCATGTTTCATCTTCTTTGTGACCTTATAGGGTCCGAAAAACTTTGGTCTAAGCTTCATGCCTACTCCATATTGAGTGCGTTTTATACCTACGAGATCACCTAAGTTGTAATCTGTTTCAATCTTTCTTTTTTCATTAAACGTTTTCCTATTCTCCTGTTGTACCTTCTCAATATTTTCCTGAGCTGTTCTTCTTATTTCATCTCTTTCATCATTTAGTTCATCGATTTCGATGTCATCGAAGAGCTTTCTAATGTCATCGTCCTTCTTGCGCATATTTAATCCAGTAAGGATTTTGAAGGAAGAGTATTTCGTCGTTCTGGGAGGTGTGTCATTAAGAATTTGTTGGATTTTATCCACGTGACAGTACCAGTTCGCTTGGTTGTTCTGGCAAAGTTTGCTAAGCATGGGTATAACAATTTTATGGATCCTTTCGACCTGTCCATTGCCTCTTGGCATGCCTGTTGTTATGTGTAACAATTGGATTCCTTGGTCACTGCAATAGTCCTTAAAGGTACTGGACGTAAATGCGGTGCCTCTATCTGTTACGATGCGCCGAGGGTTTCCAAAAATTGCTGATTGCTTTTCCAGCCTGTTCACTACCTCGTCAGTGCCTGTTGATCGCGTTGGATATAACCAAACGAATTTGGAAAATCCGTCTACCACGGCTAAAATGTGGTTGTACTTCTTTTTGGTTTCGGTAAGCGGACCGACATGATCAATATGGTAAGTACCCAGAGGTTCTTGGACTTTGTCAATTGGCGTCAGCAATCCTTCCTTTTTTCCTCTCTTTGAATCTATAATCAAGCACTCTACGCAACTCTTGACGAACCTTTCTACCTTGTCTTGAATGTTCTGGATATAATAACATTTTTCCACTAGCTCTCGAGTCTTCTTAGCGCCGTATTGACCTTCGCGATGTACAATTCCAATTATTTCTCCATGCATGGATTCTGGAACGACTAGCAGCTCTTTTGTAACATCTTTATAGAGAATGTTGTTTTTAACGAAAAAATCCTCGTAACTCTCTGCGCTGTCTAGAACTGTTTTTACGGCTTTTATCCACTCGTCTTTGTTCTGTGCTTCTCTTAAACGATATTTTGTCGAATCTTCGATAAGAAAGCAAGTTAGGCGGCTGAGCGCATCGACGTGTTTCATCTGACTTCCCGCTCTGTGCTGTACGGAAAACTTAAACTCTTGTAAGTACATAGCCCATCTGGCGACTCTTGGCGGGACATCGTCTTTTTTCATGGTCATCGCAAATGCTACGCAGTCGGTGACAATTGTAAAATTGATTCCCAAGAGATAAATGCGCCACTTCTTAACAGCGTTGATAACAGCTAGTACTTCAAGCTCGTAGGCGCTATATTTTTCCTCGCACTGAGTAGTCTTTCTGCTCATAAATTCTACTGGGTGAAGTAGTTGATCTTCTGAGTCCTTTTGCATGAGTATTCCACCAAATCCGAATTTACTCGCGTCCGTATGAACTTCAGTTACGGCACAAGGATCGTACAGTCTAAGAACTGGGGCAGTGGCTAAAAGACTCTTCAGATTTTCAAAGCTAACTAAGCACTGATCGTCAAGATGAATATGTTTCCCGTCACGCGACTTGGCGGTCTTGCGAGGTAGATCAGTTAAGGGTTTTGCTTCTAGAGCATAGCCTTTCATGAAACGACGCAAATATGATGTTAACCCCAAAAATCGCTCAAGTGCCTTTCTGCTTTGCGGTGCTGGGTAGTTAACAACTGCCTTGACTTTGTCCTCTGTTGGAGCAATCGTTGCGTTTTCGATTAGGTATCCAAGAAATGTGATTTTTCGCTTTAAAAACTGAGCTTTCTCCCACTTGATGCGCAACCCTGCCTTAGATGCGACTTCTAAGACTTCATTCAAAACTGATAGTCCTGATTTCTCATCAGCTGTTGGTATGATGATGTCGTCCATGTAGACGACGATTTTGTTGGACTGCATGAGATCTCTTAGCACAGCACCTACATAGCGGCAAAATACTGCGGGGGAGTTGCTTATACCAAATGGGACGTGCGTGAACTCATATTGTCCGTTATGTGTTACGAAGGAAGTAAACTTTCTAGACTCCACTTCGATTGGCACGTGAAAAAATCCGTTGGCTAAATCTAGGGTGGTAAAAACTTTGGAACCCTGCAAACGATCTAGCACGTCATCGATTAACGCCATCGGAAAGTTGTCCCTTTTGATCTTCAGATTGAGTCTCCTATAATCACAACAGAAACGTTTCGATCCATCTTTATTTGACACTAGCACCACAGGTGATGCGTACTCTGAGCAACTTGGAATAACGATCCCTGCATCTAGCCATTCCCGAACTTGTTTTTCGATTAGAACCCTATTCTCGTAGGATGTTCGCCTCGGATGTTGAAATATTGGTACATCATCTTCCAATATTATTTTCATCTCGACTGGAGACCTTATTGTCTGTTTCGGTTCGTATCCTGTGATAAGCTTTTCTACTTCAGATTTTTTGAGATTATCCAAATGACTCAAATCGATTCTGTCAAGTACGCTTTGCTCCTCAACCATCTCTGTGACGCACATCGCCTTGAAAGTTTCAGCAAATACAACTTCGGTAGTTTTTGCAATGAAGCGAATTCCATTTGTGCTGAACAAAATGTCGACTTTCTGAAGGATATTGTTTCCAATGATAGCTGTATACTCTAACTCATCCCGTTTGACTACGTGGAAGGTTATTGTAAAGCTGATATTGTCAACGAAAACATCTAGGTCAAAACTTCCTATGGTAATCAATACACCTTTCCCCATGCCTTTGAGATGTTTGATCTCTTTCTTAAGCTTAAAACCTTCGAATTTTCTGAACACATCATCTCTCATGAGGCTCAGATCGCTGCCAGAATCTACCATGGCTGTAAAAGATATATTCTGAGCGCTAAAGCTTTTGTAAATAAGACCTGCTTCTGGGGATACATCCTCAAGGACATTCGTTGCTTCCGTTTTGCCTGAAGATGACTGCTGAGTTTCACCGCACTGTTTGGAAATGTGCCCAGTTTTGTGGCATTTGTAGCAAATTACTTCATCTACGCATTCTTTTGCAAAATGACCCTCCTTTCCACACTTGTAGCACTTTTTTGATGAACTGTTCTGAACTTTCTTTGCTTGCCTTTGATTATTGTGCTGATATACTTTTTTTTCTTCCTTATGTATAGCGTGGCCTCTAACTTTCTCATAGATTTCAATCTCAACCTTTAAGTCCTTTACCGTTTTGGATCTATACAAGCCAGCTTTGTTTGATTTGCTGTCAGGGACTCCTTCGATAAAGTAAGATACCAAACTTTCTTCCTCTAGCTTAATAGGCTTGCTCAGTTCCATCAGACTGTACAAATACTCCAAGCATGTCTCTGTTGCTTTCTTCTCTCTTTGCCTTAACATTTTGTGAACATCGGCTGAACACAACTGCTTTCCAAACTCCTTCTGTAGCTCAGATTTTAGGATATTCCAACCACGCACTCCTGTCAAACTTCTAATAAAAAGCTTAGCTGCTCCGCTTAAAAGTTGTTTTGCGTAGATGTACTTTTGTAAATTATCCCACCCAACTGTTATAGCTACATCCTCAAATTCGATTAACCAATGGTTAATGTCCTGCTGATCTGATCCCGAAAAACTTGAAATGCTATCCTGAACGTCTCGCAAGGTAAACCTAGAACTCGTGGGGTTGATAGCATCTTGGAATTCAGTACTCTGTGAACCAACCTCGCTTGCATTATCTTCCTGATCAACATCAACAGCATCTGACACCTGGAAATGATCTAAAAGTCTATCTTGCAATATGCTCTTTCTACCATCTGTACTCAAGCCCAACTCAGTTAGCTTTTCTTTTAGTAAAGGTACTGTCAGCGATAAAATAGTTCTAGCGTCCATGGTTACGATAAGATGTCGTTCACAGGTTTATACTTATTCTCTACAAAAACAATTTACATAAACAAATTTTTGGGGAAATGTATATAAATTTAAATGAATGGAAAGAATGTACTCAAGTTTTCGTTGCAGCACTGGGTAGCGCTGTGGACTTCGTCAGCTGTTTCACTCTCAGCAAGTTGGCACTACGTCTTGGTGGCACCTTGGCTTCTCTGCGCCCTCGTCGGCACAGCTCTTGGAATCACGTCGTCTTGCAGATCTTCTTCCAGCTCTTCTCCGGCAATGCTTCTCTGGTTTGGTGCGATCTCTCCTGGCAGGACCGCTTCTGGTGGAGTCTCTCTGTTAGACCCGATTCGATCCGCCTCTTTGGAAGCAGCTTCTCGTAGCAGAATGAACTTCGTCTAGTTGGTCTTCTCTGGTAGCCCTTCTCGTATAGGACTGCAGGACTTCTTCTGGTGAAGCTCACTCGGCAATGCTTCTCGTGTAGTCCGTCTCTTAGCAGGAGTTGCAAGTTGCAAAATTTCGACTGGCAGCGCTTCTCTGGTAGCGCATCTCTGATAGCCCTCTGACTGGCCGAAGAGCACCTCTATTCGCCAAATTCCTCTGGTAGCACCTCTATTCGCCAAATTCCTCTGGTAGCACCTCTATTAGCCGCTTCTCTCTGCTGGCGCCACTTTGCTCGTCTTGAATACGTCTTGATTTATTGCTTCGTAATATCCACCTCGCAAATACACGGTTAATTCGACTCCTCTTTGATTCACAACTCGGTTATAAATTGCAACGCCTTAGCCAATATGATGCACGCCAACACTACTCGTCTGGTTGAAATTTTTGTTGGTGTCGCTTTACTTTTTGATTGTTGCTAATAGTCGTCTCTTTCTCTCATCTGGCTTTGCGAATTTAGCGTCCACTAATACACGTAAAGCTGCAATCTCCTCCAATTTTCCGACGAGTGCGACTTGTCGTTGATCACACACGTGAAAATTTCGCAAGAAATTTCTAGAAAGCGTTGAGAAAATTCTAGGCAGTTTTTTCACCTCAACTTTGCGATTTTTCCTTCGGTCTGTAGAATATTCACGGCTCACTTTAAACCAAGTTTTTTGTATGTTAGCGCATACAGGGTACATTCACTTTTCTGAACTTAATCCCGGACGAGCCCCCATTAAATTTGTGGGATGGTACAAATTTCAGTTTATTTGGGAAAGTAACAGAATGTTTTTTTCAAAAACTTAAATGAATGAATGTTTCTTGATTTGACTTATTTAATTTCACAAAACCGACTTCTTTTCGGAACGCACTGGACAACCTCTTTTCTGCTCGACTCGCTGAATTCTTATATTCGCGTCGCTTCTTTTCGCTCGATGCTTTTTTAAAATAATGTACTCGATTCTCTTTAATGTACTCGATTAATATTTTATAGTATTGGATAACAAATAATAATAAGAGCGCAATTCAAAATCAAATTAAGGTACTGGGCCTAAACCGTTGATGTCGCTGTTAATCATACGCTGCAAGGGTGATACACTTATACTAAATTCCCCAATCCTACATTATTATATTCATAATATTTATAATTCATTTATCTGAAATTTGTAGATTGACTGTGACCGTGACATATTTGAGCTGAGTTATATAGAGAGCAAACTCTTTCACTACGAAATGGATCAGGGCATATGCTTCCATCCTTGGTCCTTTACCAACATGATTTCCCTGATCCTTGGCATTAGTTACACATTCGCCCGCATCCCGTTTTCCCTGAAGATATTTATCAGTTGCTGCGAAACCGTCGCCTTCGTGCTGATCGTGTTTTTCCAATTCGCGTTCAATTTTCAGCACAGTGCTACCACGACTCCGTATATGAGAGCGGAAATAGCGCATTGTCTCCGGGTCTGCATGATGTTGGCCACTATGTATGCCAAGGAGCGCCAGTCAGAATTCAACACTAAAATGAACTTCAAGTGAGTCAAATAATATGAGATTTGATCTTAATACTTTCTTACAATCAACCTTATATTCTGACTGCGAACAGGCTCAACGTGGATTTGCAAAGCAAGCAAAAGGCGGCCGATGTTACAAACCAATCAATCATAATTCTTCTCAATAATATTCTCCCTTCTCATGTTGGTCAGTCAAGTTTGAATTGATTTCTGCATAAAATCAATTAAATCATCTCCTCCGCAGTCGACCTCTATCTCAACTCCTTAGCCAGACACGAACTGTACTATGAAAACTATCAAATGGTGTCGGTCATGTTCGCCATGCTAATTAATTTTCCAATGAATTTGCCCAGCTTACGAGTGCTAAACGATATCATAACAGAATTCGATAGACTGGTGAGCTAAATTATTGAATCTACCACTCTCACTTTTTTATCTTTTTACTCGATCGTAGTTAATTGCCTACAGGGAATACTACGTAGTTGAGAAAATCAAAGTCGTTGGTTGCACTTATATGGCAGCATGTGGATTGGATTTTAACTTGGCCTCAAACATCCGGCAAAGCAGTCACGTTCGCCATAGCTCACTTCATTTCGAGGGTAAGAACTGAAAGAAGCAGAAAAAATTAGGGTTTTTTAAATTTATATTTCTGATAAAGGGTAGAATTAACATTTTAACGTACTATATTATTTGTTTTTTTAATTTTAGTATCTAGAAACAAAAATATAAAAGGCATATATCCAGGGACCGTAACTGTTCTGAGTTTAATTTTAAAAATCAGATTTTAGCAGTTATTTCCTGATTTGTGAAGTAAAACGCAAAGAATATCTGTTATTTTTTGATTTTTATAATAAAAGTTGAAAAATAACCGTTATTCTCCGTGATTAAAACTAAAGCTCTAACCTGATTTATAGCGATTTTGTGGGTAAAAAAAAATTTTAAGAAAATATGGTTGGCTTTTTTTAAAGATTTGTAGTGAGTTATACAAAACATGGTAAGCATACCCTTGCAGAGGGTATAATTTTGAATTATTTAATTTTTTAAAATGGCAAGAAATGACAGATAAATATTTAAATCGACAAATAATTATTTGTTATAACAGTTATTTTTGAGTTTTATTATAAAAACAAAAATCATTACGGATTTGTAAATTACCAAAATTGTGGTGTATTTCAAAAAATTTTAGGACTCTTCTATGTGCATGATTTTTTTGTAAAAAAAAAATTTACAATAACAGTTGTTTTCGGTCCCTGATCTGTTCTATTTTTAGTGGAACAGGCGCGAAGTCAACGATTGACCGATGAGAACTATGACAGCGATTTCAGCAATGACGAGGTGGTCTTCATCATGACCACGTTCGCTCTGGACCTGATGCGCACCCTCTCGGCGTGCAACAAGGCCTACTCGGATTCCGTTTTCGAGAGGTCCCTGTCCAGCGGAGAGATCTGCATCGGAATCTCCAGTGGCGAGATAATGGCCGGCGTGGTGGGCGCTTCCCAGCCGCACTACGACATCTGGGGAAATCCGGTCAACATGGCCTCCCGAATGGAGTCTACGGGGCTGCCTGGGCACATCCAGGTGACGGAGGAGTCCGCCGAAATTCTCCAGCAGTTCGACATTCTGTGCCAATACCGCGGCATGACCTATGTGAAGGGCCGTGGTGAAATACCCACCTACTTCGTAGGCATTGATGAGAACTTGAAGTTCATGTCCGCAAAGTTTGAGAAGCAGGGTTCGACAAGACGATTTTCAGTAATGTCTTCACTAGATCCAGACTCTGTAGGTAGGGATTCTTCTACCTGGACTGCATCAAGCGAATAGCTTTATATATAGCTTTTGCAAAATTTTATCAAATATGTATTTTAAATATAACCATTAGGGTCCCCTTTATATGATTTCAATAAATTTTAAATTTTAGTTTATATTTTCTTTGCTGTTTTTTTTAGTTAAACTTTCATTCGAGCTTCAATTAAATGCGAAATACTCCACTTTATAATTTAAAATTTTATTAAAAAAATAAATGTTTTGCCGTAAATTTTATTTTTTGTTAATATTTATATTTTGTGTTTTGCTTCAAATTATGAGTCTCAACATTTTTAAAAGTATTTGTCTTAAAAAGAAGGTGAGTTCATCCAATGATTTTTATTTTCCAATGATATTACAAGTAGGCATTCAAAGTAGGCATTGTGTTAAAAGTTTAGCTCTTCAGTTGCAACGTGGTGACATTTGAAATCACAAGCCAGATCAGTTTGTGAGTAATAAACGAAAATGCCTTTTCCTAAAGGAAAGTGCCAGCTTAACTATGCAAGGGAACGCATGTGGGAACCCGGCTACCTCAAAGTAAATATAAATGCAGTTTAAGTTTTCTAGATGTAACATAAATGCAATCGGTAGGCCAAATGTGCAGAGTTGGGCTTGGAAAACGAGTTCCGATTGTATCGGATACGCCTTTGGAAGAGTTACCTATTCTCTTTTTGTCTGATACATATTTTCGTGACCGCTTTGCACTGCAGCCTGCTGTTAACCACCATTGAGGTAAGTTTAAAGAGGATATTTTGAGAGATAAAAGGTGGATTACTCCATAACGCCCTCAGATTTCAAATGTAACATATTTTATTTAATTTTAACAAATATAATCTTCCTAGTATATAAATTCTAGAAATCAAAGTTAAAATTTAAGGTTAAGTTGAACGCCCTAATCAAGAATAGATCACCTAAAATTTTCTTCTACAATTTCTTCATCTTCTACATTTTCACTTACGAAAAAATCCTAAGTTGTTCGGTTATGTAAGGAAATATTTTTGTATTTTTAAGCGCCCATCAATTATCTATTTTGATGTGGGCCTTACCGTAGGATGTGCCGTGGTCCTTTTGCTCGTACTGAGCATAAATTTCTGGGATAGCTTTATTGCCAAACACACGTGGTATATGTTTTGCAGTTCGATGTTTGCCTCCCTGCTTTTGGTATTTTCTGGTAAGTTCTGATTATACTACCTAGTACCTAGTAATGCCATATCCTTAAACCTGCTTTTAGATCTAACTCATTCTATTTACCACCACTACGCCCACAACTGGCAACTGGGGTCGTTCTACGACACCTACATTGTGTACATGGTTTACATGTTCCTGCCGATCCACTTCATGAGCGGTGCAGTCCTCTTGGCTCTGCTAGTCTCGGCCGTGTACATTATATACTTTGTGCAATTCCTAGCCCATGGATTTACCGAATTCATAACCGAACTGTTTACCGAGGGCGGAATGTCCGTGGACTTGGTCCACTATCTGTGCCTCAATCTAGTGGGCATTTTCTACCGCGTGATGAACGACACGGTGGTGCGCTCCTCCTTCCTGGACCGTCATCAGTACATCAAGGAGGAGCTCTGGCTGCGCAATGCCCGGCTCGAGGAGAAGCAGTTGCTGGACTCCATCCTGCCGCCGCAGATCTCGGAACCTCTACAAAAGGAAATTCAGAACCGCATTATCCTGTCCAAGCGCGGCTCCGGTATTCGTTCCTTGAGTGCCTTGGAACGCGCCATGGCCATCCAGATCCATCCCGATGTCTCCATCCTGTACGCAGATGTGGTGAACTACACCCACTTGACCACAACATTGACGGTGGAGAAGTTGGTCAAGGTTCTGCACGACCTCTATGGCAGATTCGATTTGGCTGCCTTGCGCTTTAAGGTGCAGCGCATCAAGTTCCTGGGCGACTGTTACTACTGTGTGGCGGGCTTGACGGATCCAGATCCCGATCATGCAACCAATTGTGTGGCCCTAGGACTTTCGATGATCAACGAAATCATGGAAGTACGGTAAGTCTTTATTGTCATTTATTTTGCGTCAACCGTGTAAATAAATGTAAATAAATCTTGTAAAGCATTTTTGCTACTTCAGGTTTTTAAATTCAATTGGTTAAGAGTCAATATCGTACATTTAAAAAATGATTTACTTCACCTTATGTACTTTTATACTTTCTGATATTATAATTCTGTTGTTATATGAAATTCCCAGTGACGTTCAGGGCTTGGACATTAATATGCGAATTGGAGTTCATTCCGGAAATATATTCGCTGGAGTCATCGGTGAAGCGAAGCTGCAGTTTGATATTTGGGGTAAGATGGACTAATCCCACATCAACCCCCGCTTAACAGCTGTTTCCCAACTTCTTCTAGGAAAGGACGTGACAATTGCCAATGTCCTCGAGTCCACTGGAGTTGCGGGCTTCGTGCATATCAGTGCTTCAACCTTGAATAATCTGAACGAACAGCGCTATGTTATTGAAGATGGTCCGGAAAAGGCAAGGGATCATCCCCTTCTGAGTAGGTACCGCATACGTACCTACATAATTCGAGAAGACTTGCAGAAGGATGAAGAAGAGAGTGACGAGAACCTCGCAGAACTTCATGCCCTCTCCCTTTTTGACTTGGGAGCAAGGCAAAGACAAAGTGATAATACTAATGAAATCTTAAAAGAAGTCTTCTATGCTGAGTTGCGAGAAGAGTTCCGAAAAATGCCGGTCAGTCCATTTAAGTAAGTAGAATAATAATTGTGTTGAAATTAATACGAAATAATTCAGTTTTAAAATGTACATTAAATAAATTTTGTATAATTGTCAACACCTTATGACAATTTTCAAATCGGATCACTCATTTAAAACTAAAGATCAACTAATTTAATCTCCGCTAGGTGGAGCTCTTATGAAATCTCTAGAAGAATAACTTAGCTGCTTGCATATCTCCATCTCCCTCGAACTCTATTTAGTTAAATAACGACTACACTATTGTCTCTTAATATATTTGTTTAATTTAACCCCCCTGTTAGTCCGAAAACCTTATACGGGTTATATCGACAAAAGGAAGGCGTAAAAATGCCACTGTATCGCCAGTTAAACATCTGCCTGAAATACAATGATTCGGATCTGGAGAGAGCATACCTAAAGCAAACCGATTACATGTACAAATACAGCATGCTTCTGGCATTGGTCGTTGGATACGGCCTGGTGTACATTCAAGTGCTAGACACAAAATTGATATGCCCCTCATGCATGATTTTGCCCTCCATCGTGACTACAGTACAGACTATTTTGACCTTCATTGCGTGGTACAAGAAAATGTGCTGGGCAAAGTTTGGCAATACGCCCCACAACTACAGCTGGATCAGCTGCATTATATTTCGCGTCCACGAGAAAATCATAGGCAGTAGGATCATCCGCGTATTTATATACCTATTTCTAGTGATATCCGCTTTCTCCGTGATGTGTCTTATTGTGGTGAGTATTCAAAGCGATCAAAATGGAGAACAGGACTTACCGATTGACCTTTTAATCAGATGACCTGCAACCGCGAAGAGTTCGAAATGGCGTTTATTGAGGAAAGGCTCTTTCACTACGAGCAGGAGACAAAGATATGCTTTCAACCCTGGGTTACATCCAACATGTTCTCCCTGATGATTTGCTTGACCTTCACTTTCACCCACATTTCACTCGCGTTGAAGACTACAGTGGCCATTTTAGAGACGATCGGCTATTTGGTGCTGATTTTCTTCCAGTTTGAGTTCGTTTTCCACCACAGCGTGACGACGAATCCCAGTTTTCCCGCTGAGTACGCACATGCCCTGCTTATATGCATTACCCTGCTAACTATGACTGTGAAGGAGCGCCAACAAGAGTTCACCAACAAAGTAAACTACCAGTGAGTTCGGGATGCATTATTTAAATAAATAATTATATCATTGTACTCACTTGCATTTTTTTAGCTGGCGTGTTGAGTTGAGAAAGAAGGAGGCTGACGCCAATTTGACCAATCACTCGATCATAATTATCCTCAACAACATCCTTCCCTCTCATATCGGTTAGTCCTGGATTGGTAGGTCACAAATGGAATTAATTTGACTTTTCTTTCTTGCAGTTGACGTCTACATCAAGACCTTAGCCAAACACGAACTTTACTATGAAAATTATCAAATGGTTTCCGTCATGTTTGCCATGTTGATGAATTTCGAAATGGATCTAAGAACCTTGCGGATACTCAATGAAATTATTGCCGAATTTGATATGTTGGTAAGGCAAAATCTAATGAAATTTTTGAATTATACAAAATATGAAATTAAATATTTATAGTTGCTGTTCTACAAGGAATACTATTCGGTTGAGAAAATCAAAATCGTCGGATGCACATATATGGCAGCGTGTGGACTGGATCTAAACTTTGCGGGTTCCACCAGTGCGACCGTAAAAAACAATGAATTGAACCCAACTGGTAAATATATAGCTTGTATAAAACCATATTATTAATGCATTGGTTTTAGAGAACCGCGGAAGGATGAGGCAAGGACTGGTATTCACGGAGGACGAGAGGGAAAGGGAAGAAGTGGTCTTTGTGATGACCTCTTATGCTCTGGACATGATGCGCACTCTGGCCAAATGTAACAAGGCGTATCAAAGTATTCCGGCTGATCGGAATATTACGGACGGATCAATAGCCATCGGCATTTCCAGTGGCGAGGTCATGGCCGGCATAGTGGGCGCATCGCAGCCGCACTACGACATCTGGGGCAATCCGGTTAATATGGCCTCGAGGATGGAGTCGACGGGATTGCCGGGCAACATCCAGGTGACGGAGGAATCTGCCAAGATCCTTGAGGAATTCGGCATTGTCTGCCAATATCGCGGTTTGACCTTTGTAAAGGGGCGTGGCGAAATACCGACCTATTTGGTGGGAATCGATGACAACCTCAACTTCATCACTACGCAGCCGCGACGAGCCCCCAGTCATGTGGAGCGCAGTACGGTTATATCGTTGCAAGGCACCTATTCTCATCTTAATGTTGTGGATGATTTGAGTGAAATTAATAGCGAATCGGCTTCAAGACACACTTTCCAAGACATTTGAGTGGGCTTGGAATGAAAAATGTAGTATTTTCGATTACCGATGGTTGTGATTTTAATTGTTTCTTAATACAATGTGAAAATAAACAAAGCCAGGTTTTTGTTAAATGGAATTAACTAAGAAAACATAATTATTATTTTGCTTTATTGGCTTTATTACCAGTGATAACAAGCAAAAGAATTAATTAGAAATTTTTTTACAAGAATATATCAAACTATTCGGTTTTACTTTCATCAGCAGATGAATGGAGGCTAAATTCGTCTGGATCCAGTGATGACATCACTGTAAAACGTCTTGACTCCCGTTTGTCCAGTTTCGTGGACACTAATCTTAGGTTCTCATCGATGCCCACAAAGTAGGTGGGTATTTGACCACGGCCCTTCACAAAGGTCATGCCGCGATACGTGCACTGAATGTCGAACTCCTCGAGTATTTTGGCCGACTCCTCCGTCACCTGGATGTGTCCGGGCAGCCCCGTAGACTGCATTCGAGAGGCCATGTTGACCGGATTGCCCCAGATGTCGTAGTGCGGCTGGGAAGCGCCCACCACACCGGCCATTATCTCGCCGGTGGAGATACCGATGCAAATCTCCCCATTCGATAAAGCCCGATTAAAGGGCCTGCTTGAGTAGGCCTTGTTGCACACCGAGACAATTCGCATCAGGTCCAGAGCAAACGTTGTCATTATGAAGGCCACCTCATCGTGATTTGAATCGCTACCCTTTGACTCTTGGTGAATGCGCACCTGCTGCACTGAAATAAAGATTGTAGATTGTAACATATTACGTATCATTTTTCATGGGAATAAGTACTTACTTTCGGTTTCAAATGATGCGCTTTGAAAGTTAGAGGTAAGGCTAAAATCCAGTCCACAAGCTGCCATATAAGTGCAGCCTACAACCTTGATCTTCTCAACTACATAGTATTCCCTGTAGGAAGACAACTGCCATCGAAGAAAATAGATCAAATACAAATAAACTTTAATGCATAAACTAACCAGCTTATCGAACTCCGTTATAATGTCGTTTAGCACTCTGAGGCTGGACAAATCCATTTCAAAATTTAGTAACGAAGCAAACATGACCGATACCATTTCATAATTTTCATAGTAGAGTTCGTGTCTAGCCAATGAGTCAAGATATAGGTCGACTGGGGAAGAGAAATAGAAGTTAATGTTTGCTTAACTCGCTGATATTCAGTAGAAAACCGACCAACATGAGAGGGAAGAATGTTGTTGAGCAGAATTATAATTGATTGGTTTGTAACATCGGCCGCCTTTTGCTTATTTAGCAAGTCCACGTTGAGCCTGTGAAGAAACGACTAATGTTTGTTCTATAAGTTCACAGATGTCTCACTCACTTACTTGTAGTTCAACTTGGTGTTGAACTCCACTCGACGCTCCTTCGCATACATAGTGATCAGCATTATGCCCACACGCAGACAATGGGCTATCTCCGCTCTCAGGAACGGAGAAATGGTGGCACTATGCTGGAAAACGAAAACGAACTGGAAAAGGACGATCAACACGAAGGCGACTCCTTCGCAGCAACTAACGCATATCTTGAGGGCGAACGGGATGCGAGCAAAGGTGTAGCTCATGCCGAGGATCAGGGAAATCATGTTCGTGAAGACCCAAGGATTGAAGCACGATTCCCTATTCACATCGTAGTGAAAGAGCTTGTTCTCTATGATATCCAACTCATACTGGTTTTGATCACATTTGATCTAGGGATAAGAAAAATGTTTAAAATATTTAATATTTAAAGCCTCCTGAAATAAAGGAAGTCTTATTTCTGTTGCAAGAGGTGTATAAGTCGAAAAAGGAAACCTGTCATATTCTAATAAAACGACAAAAACTGAAAAATTATATATCTATACATTCGACCCTCTCCATCACTAGAATTTAAGAAATCCCTATTCACAACGATAGTGGAAAACTCACTAAAATCATGGAGACCACCATGTAGTACAAGACCATTATCATCATATAGACCGAAACTCGCAGGACGAAACTGTGTTGGATCTTGTCGAACAGGTAAAATGCCAAGCAACTGAGCTTGCTGTACTGTTTTAGCTCATTATGTCCATATTGCCACCAACACAATTTCTTGTACCACGCCAGGCATAACAGGGAAGTCAGTATGGAAAACACAATCAAGTCGACCACTGTACATTCGTTGCAGTCAACTTTGCTGTTCACGATTTGGATGTAGATCAGACAGCCTCCAATAGCCCAGGCCAGGAGCATTGAGTACTTAAAGATAAAGTCGGGTTGGTGCAGATAGTTCCACTCCAAAGATGAGTCCTTGAACACGGCACAAAACATTCCCATTTCTTGTTGGGCTTTCTCATTACTCATGTTTCTATCCCGGCGGCAGCAAGGCGAACGACATCTAAGATGATCTTTTATGATATATAACAATTTGATTTATCAAGAAAAACAGAACTGTTAGATTTAACAAGAAACCGAATGAAACGTCTATTAAATGAATAAATATTCTATTAGAAGTTGGAGTTCTGACTTTCTTGTATTATCAACACACTACTTACTGAAATCCCCCAACTGGCATTTTGCTAAACTCCTCACGCAACTCATTGGACATTGCATCCGGACTGAGAAGCTGTGTCTTCCGAGTGGGTCCCAAAGTTCTAATTTCGAGCTCAGAAAAGGAGGAACCCAAATCTACAGACCTTACTGAATCCCTGTTTACTTCACCGGTGAGAAGGTAGGTGCTCATCGGATGCTTCTGCAGCACGGGATCCCTGCGGGCCTTTTCTGTGCCAGGAAGTATGGTGTAGTCGGCGGCATTTAAGCTACTTAGAGTACGTCCACTGACGTGCACATAGCCAGGTTTGCCGGTTTGCTCCAGACGATTAGCGATCTCCACGTCAGGACCTGTAAGAAGTCATTGATCAGATTATCTTATATCTCCCTTGGGAATGCCCTACCCCATATGTCAAACTGCAGCTTGGCCTCTCCAATGACACCAGCAAACAGGCTGCCAGAATGGACTCCTATGCGCATGTCGATATCCAAGGAGCGTTCAGCCCTTGAGATTGGAAGATTAATATCTGATCTATACCTACTCATAATGGCAAACATACCGTACTTCCTGGAGGTTGGCAATCATGGAAATGCCCAGAGACACGGCCATCTTGGCGTGATCGGGATCGGCCTCAGTCAATCCGGACACACAGTAGTAGCAGTCGCCCAGGAACTTGATGCGCTGCACATTGAAGGTGGAGGCAGCCATGTCGAATCTGCCGTAGAGGTCGTGCAGGACCTTCACCAGGTCCTGCACCGTCAGCGTCGTTGTCAAGTGGGTGTAGTTAACCACATCTGCGTACAGGATGGACACATCCGGATGAATCTGGATGGCCATGAAGTTCTCCCTACTCCGGGTACTACCCAGGTGGAATCGTTCGGGGCCGTTCTCGGACTGCGATATCTTGCTCTTGATGATGGCATGAATGGGCTTCGCGATCTGAGGCGGCAGGATGCTGTCCAGAAGCATTGATTCCTGTCGCATGGCGTTGCGCAACCACATCTCCTCCTTGATGAATTGGTGGCGGTCCAGGAAGGAGGCGCGCACCATAATGTCGTTCATGATGCGGAAGAATATGCCCATCATGTTGAAGCCCAGGTAGTGGAACACGTCGACGGATATTATATAAGTACCATGAATGTTGCGTGCTATGTTATCTAGGTCGCTCGATGGAAACCAAACAAAGTAGTTTATGTACAAGAGACTGATCGAGGTGGCCAGTACGGCTGCTCCGGCGATCGAGGGGATCGGCAGGAACATGTAGATCATGCATAGCAGAAATACGTCATATGTGGTATTGAGTGGCCAGTGCGTCTTGCAACAATGATAGGTGATCAGCGCTAAATCTGAAAATAAATAGCCAATAAGTGGATAAGAAGCGAGGTCATAACTTATAGGACTCACCGGAAAATAACACAACGAAGGCGGCCAAAACCGAGGTTAAAACCATGACCCACCTGTGACGAATCACAAAGCTCTCGAAGAAATTTATACCCATTAGGCCGGTAACTAAAACCAATGATGAACCTTCACAAATCAAATCGATGTATGTAAATTTGGTATACTGGTATGCATAAAAAATAATGTACAAGTAATGTAAACCAATCAACTAGGAACTCTCACCTCGGCACAAGACCATTTTACCACTTGAAGGAGAACGACCACTAGAATGTACAAGGGATAGAAAACTTTGAGGTAACTGATCATCAGACGGATCTGGTACTTCTTGTACTCTTCCTCCAAATTCAGTTCCTTACATCTGGCCTACAGAGAATACATTTAGTAACCTAAGGGTCTAGCGGTTTGTTACCTTCAAATAGCCCTGTTCCCACTTGCGCTCCTCGGAATAGTCTAGGTGACATGGCTTGAACCTCTCCCTGAACGACGCTTTCTTGGGCTTCCTTTTGTTCATATCCCCAAATTTTATGTTAGTTTTCGATAGTTTTGTATGAATATTGAGGAACTGGACTAAGCATGCTAACGTGTAATATAAAATAATTAATTAATTTTTTTTATTATAATTATGTTGAAAATATGTATCTCTCTTGGTGAATTTGATTGACCAATTTCAAGTTTTCAGTTCTCTTCACACTATTCAAATTTGATTTATTTTTTAAATTTAGTCTGCCTTTTTCGCTCGGTGTACCAATTATCTCACCATTTACTGCTCCAGGAGGTGACATGCATTTTCCATTCGAATTTCGAAACATAATTAATGATTTTGCTATGCCTATCCATTAAAAGTGTCAAAAGCAAGAACAGCAGTGGCAAAAACCAAAACCTGAAGCCCGGATGCTAACTTGATTTGGCCTTTTTGCCCCACTCCATTCCAGTTTCCAGTTTAATTGAATTAATCCCCGACACCATGTTAAAATTGTGAGTGCCAAGTGCCGAACGGATGCGATGGAATCCCTTTTCTCACGACCAATTAACAGATGTTTTTACAAGCAATTTGGAAAATATGATGGTGCTGACAGATGTGGAAGGTGAGATCGCCCCCTTTGATGCCGATTCTGATGATGCTTGTCATTGTTTGCTGTAATTGACGAGTTTTCGCCGGGATGAAACATCAAAAAAGCACGACAACACGAAAATGCGAAAATACGCGTTAGAGAAACATCCATTTCCGGCGAAAGCCCCCAGGATTCGGTGTCCCTTTCCACTCTCTATAGAGTTGTTTTATCAGCACGGACACGGTCCAACGTTCCTTTGACATGTAAAACGCTCTCTCGTCCAAATGCATGCCGTAAAGGAAAAAAACCTAGTTGGCTCGCTTTGAGGAGAAAAACAATTGGAAATTCAGGTGAATTCCAAATGCAAATTAAAAGGCGAACCTGAAAACAGTTGGAAAAATTAAATAACAATTATTTTGTTGCATTGCTGTGGTGTTTCCATTTCTATTTTAACCAGAATTTAGCCTCGTAACCTTGGAGAAAGGGTATAAAAGGTATAAATGCAAGATTTTTCTGTTTTTCTGTATATTTTACAACTTTTACTATTTTTGTTTAATTTTACTCTCCTCTTTGACTAACAACCTAAACTATAAATTATATGAGCACATTTTAAATTGAAATATAGTGACCACATATCCCAATTAAATCTCTGTTGCATGGTGACAGGTACCTTGCTTTAATTGATGTACATGACAATGTTGGACATTAATTTTTTGCTGAAGGACTTAGAATGGAATAAAACAATTAGGCAAAAGGTGAAAAGGTGAAAAGGGAATTCGCGGCCAAGTGTAACTACACATTTGTAAATAGTTTATAGTGCTAAATTATATTAGAAAAAAACTAGCTTACGTAAGACAAAGCAATAAAAAACGCTTATTTTTATATTTATCTTATTTTAAGTTATAATTACACAGACACAATAACATTTTATAACCTGATGCATATTTTTCCGAACTTCAAATATGTATTATTCACCATTTCCTAGATGAGGAAACCGATTGACGCACTCTATGCTACGTAATACGAATTCAGATGATTACTTCAAAAATCGAAGCTGGAAATGAAGAGAAATTCGTGCACACTCAATAACAATGCGGCAAATGTTTCCATGACAAAAAGCGAGAAGAAAAAAAAACAAGAACGCAATCGAAATCGAGTTTCATTCTCAGGCCATTTGCCATTCCCAGAATCCAAACTAACAACATTGACTCAAGTCCACACTGCGAAATGCGAAAAAAAAGATGGAACTGAAACTAAACCCTCCCAAGCTAACTAATCTTTTTTTAGGGATTTCTTTTTTCCCTTTTTCCCAGTTTTGCTGCCAATCCGAGCGACCAAAACGAAAATGTCATCATCAGCAGAGCTTCGGTCAGAGAATAGAAGAAAAACCCAACCGAACTGGGAACTATCCGCCCCTCCTCCCTTACCCCATATACACAAACATATATACATATATACTGCCACTCAACGTAACTTTTTATGTGCAACATAGCAGAATGATTGTGTTCCGTTCCAGAAATATCAGCACAACAAGCACGGCAACAACTCCGGCCACAGCAACAACATCTTAAGCCGTTTCGCATAAAATTTCACACACCATTTTAGCCAAGTGCCACATTACCTGCACACAAGATGGGACTCGACTCGAGTCGAAATACCCATGCCCCTCATGGCCCGCCTCCTGCCTCGAATGTCCTGTGAACCAAACCGAGGAAGAAAAATAAAACGTTGGAAAAATGCTGGAAAACACGAAACTGAACATAAAAAATACCTTTTGACACATGCAAGCAGAACCAAATGGGGGCGTGGCCGCAGCCAAAAGTGTTGGCCAGTTTGGGGCGGAGAGTGGGATGGGAGGAAAGGCTTAAAATCAGCGGGCAAGGACTAAAATGGCGCCAGCCAAACGAGCTGAAAAGGAAAAGAAAAATCTTGAAAATTGCATTTTAAGAAGAACTTCGTGTGGCTATAACGAAAAATCTATAAACACACATACAGCATGTAGGGATATATAGTATATATATATATATATGTGGGACGGTGCGACTGAATGCAGACGATGGAAAAAGGATACGGAGAAGCTCAATCTGGCAGTGACTTGGGGCCACAATAGCCATTCGGTTATCCAGTTGGTCAGCAAAGCATCCAGGACCAATCCAATACAATTTTAACGGTAATGTGCGCCAAAAGCAAGCGATGCCGAAATTGATATGGCCACCAAAATGGTGAGCATTCACATTCAGCTGAGGTTCGGATGCAAACGAAAATATCACGTATACGCACCATAAGCTGGGATATTCAAAGGTTCCGAAATGGGAATTGCTCTGCATGCCCTTGAAACGTTGTCGAAACTGGCGATTCGAAATAGAATATAGCTTAAAGAAGGTGAAATGTTTATTGCAGGTAGAGCTGCAATAGTTAGAAGAAGGGGCTTTATACAAATCAAATGAATATGTACAAGGTCAAGGTCCTATGAAATGTATTCATGCATTTAGTCTGTTTGTAAAAATAAATAATTCCGAATTTTACACTTGCTTTTAGAAACATAAAAATTAACCTTCCAAAGAAATGCACTCTTATTTGAGTATCAAGTTGCCATAACAACTTCCACTTGAAGTCAACCTGCCTTGGCAGAAACCTAAATCCAAAAGCGCGAAAACCGAGCGGCAACAACTCCAGAATTATGGCAACAAATTGCAAACAAACAAGCAACAAACAAGTGAATCACCTTTAACGCTTCCTATGCATTTTTTGGTCTTTCGCCCTGCCGCACTCCTTTTTCTATCCTTTTTCCGGCCAAAGGATCCTGGCCAGCTGGCAGGCAGGCAGGGGTAGGCACGGTGTTCAATGGTCGGGAGGCGTGGCAGTTTTTTGTCATAACTTCCACTACCTTCAGGCAAGTTCCAGGAATAACAAAAAACTGCACACCGAGAGGCAGCGGCAGCAGACAGGTTGAACAGAACAGCTAAAGACCGAGACATGCATGTCAAAGGACAACAAAATCTTCGAGTGTGAGTGTGGCAGTCCCTACACGGGAAAAAAAAGCAATAAAAATATTTGTATTTTAATTATTTGTCAAAAATTAAAATCTATATGAAATCATTTTGCCAATTCTCTCTCTCTTAGAGATTCTCTGACTTCGAAAAATAGAGGAAAAAGCGAAAAGATAAAATGATCTCAAATCAATAAAGCGAGATAGCGCTTAAAAATACATAAGTGGGAGGGAAAATGACACATTCAAAATTCGAACGGACTTGTTGCTTACATTTCGAGCGTATCAAATTGAGATGCCGCAGATCAAATTAAAATTGATACCACAGTTTTTCGAGTTTTTTTTTTTGTATATGCTTATATAAATTGACTACTACGACTGCTATAGCTGAACAAATTATCTAGAAACATTATATAATTGCCACTAAACCAAAGTTAAAGTAAATAAATATTAAGCATACCCCACTTTGCTCGCAGTGTGGCGTTTGTGTGCGTTGCTTAACACTCAAAAGCGGAAGTAAGCGGCGTGTGCTGCGGTCGAGGATGAGCGGAGTGAAAGGAGTGAAGGGTGCGACGGGTGAAAAGGAGTGAGGTGGCGGGATGGGTGGGACAGGAAGCAGGCTGAAGTTTGTTTTCTTGCGGCCTCATGACTGGCACTTCTGTCTGCTGCTGCTGCTCCTGCTGCTACTTCTGCTGCAGTGACAGCAAAAACCAAGAAGAGACAACGGCACGGCAGCCCACGAACTCGAAGACGGCAGCAGGCGGTGGGATAAAGGCTGCAGGACGAGTATTTCTGCTAGAGAAGCCTGCAGGTGGATGGCAACAGAACAGGACAGGTGTGCTGCACTAACCGACACAAAAATATCACTTTAAAGTTCTCCACTGAGTCCTGTCGTCTGTGTTGGTTTTTGACATGAAATTGCATTACATTTCACACGGAAACAAGTTGGGTGTTGCAATGAGTTGGCCCTGCACTTTTGAACATTGTCTTATTTTTATGCCAACTGTCGTTCGGTTTCTCCGTTTCTCGAGTGAAGTGTACAAATTAGTTGGCCTTGTCACAAGCAGTAGCAGCAGTAGAAGCAGAAGCAGCAGCATCGTGCGCCGCAACAACAACTTACTCTTGTCTGGCATCCTTAAGCTACTTTTCATCGATCCGCTCAGCAATTACGTGCAGCGTTCTCTCTACGGAAACAATTTATCAGACTGGGCAAACGACCCGAGCTGGTTTCCTCGCCTTCCTCGAAGGAAACAAAAAATCAAGGGAAGAAACACGAAAACAAGGGCCCCGGCCACTTTTACCGAGCGGAATGTATGCCCAAAGTGCATGGCAAAGTAAATTTTATTTAACGGCAGCAACAAACAAACAAAGTGGAACAATTTTCACCAGGAGTTATGGTTGGAAATTTGAGATACTCTTTAAGAATGCAGTGAGTTGAAATGATATGAACGATAAAAATGTCTGTAACAGTTGAATTTGGAACATTTTGTACTTGAAGTATTTCTCCTTTTCTTTATTTAATAAAACAAATGTTATTATTACTTTTTAATATTTTCATAAATTATAAACTACCTACCATAATTTGTCTTGTAATTTTTTGTATTCTTTATCAACATAACATAACATAAGAAACGTTATATGTTTTAATAACTTTGATTTCTTTACGAATCACATTTGTATAAGTTATAATACCCCGACTTCAATAAGAAACGGGGCCTTGAACTGCGTGGGTAAAATGCCAAACAGCAAAGGAAAACATGGCCTCAGGCCAATGAACTATATTAAGCAACGCCCACGGCTGGAATATATACATATAAGGATCGGAACCCATCCCAGTTCGCTCACCTCATTCGGTTGCTGCCAAATCGTCACATCATTACTTATAGTCCGGCAAAATATAGTGTTTTGTGTCGGGCTTAGCCTAAAAATAGACTGACTCCGGCCAAATTGAAAACGTTTCGGCTAAAATGCACTTAACGAGCCAGCCTAACCGGCTAGGAACCCCGAGATCCCCGCCAGTTCCTGGCCATTGACTGACAGGAGCCAGTGTTGAAATTTATTGTGCTAAGCAAACGGGCAATTTACCAAACTGCAATTGTCGGAGGAAGCCGAAGACCAAGACGAAGATGGAGGAACTGGTGGTTGCATGTATCAAGGGGCAGGGAGTGCGCTGTGTCTAATCGTTGCGCTAAATTAACACGTATACGCCACGTGGTTGCCCAGATGTTTGTCTGCTTGGCGATTGCAGAGCTCCCGGTTAGTTGCTTACATTTTTCGTTGCATACCTTTATACCCTTGCAGACGGTACTTTCCGCGGTACTCAAGTCAATCGGGCCAAATAATATACATATTTTAAGTAATACTACCCTTTTATTTAGGATTTATTTAGTACACAATTCTGAATTTCTTAGAAAATGTTTTTTTTTGAATTTATAAAGTGAATTTTATAATAAAAATATATTTTTTAAATGTAAAGCAAACTTGTGAACTTATTACATTTATATTCTGTTTAATTTTTTAAAAGTCTAAGATCCGCAGCTTAGGGAATAGTATAATTTATCTATTAATTATAATACATATTTATAAAAATATTTATAAATATATGTATAAGATATAATTATTATCTTTTTTAAATAATTATATAGTTTGCTTGTTAGGGTTATATTATAATTCAGGGAACGAAAATAACTGTTATTGTAAATTTTTCATACAAAAAAATCACGCACTTAGAAGGGTCCTAAAAATTTTTTAAATACACCACAATTTTTATTAGCCATTGTAGTTTACAAATCCGTAATGATTTTTATTTTTTGATTTTTATAATAAAACTCAAAAAATAACTGTTATTTTTTGATTTTTATGAATAACAGTTATTCCCTTGACATTTTTGAAAAAATTAAATAATTAAAAAAAACATAATACCCGTGCTTTTTATAACTTACTAAAAATTTGTTAAAAAAGGCAACCGCGCATATTTTATACCTATATTTTTTTAAAATTTTGTTTACCCACAAAATCGCCATAAATCAAGTTTGAGTTTTATTTTGATCACGACGAATAACTGTTATTTGTCAACTTTTATTATAAAACTCAAAAAATAACAGTTATTCTTTGAGTTTTACTTTACAAATCAGAAAATAACTGTTAAAGTGTGATTTTTAAAATAAAACTTATAACAGTTACGTTCCCTGTTATAATTTAATAGCTATAAGATGTAGACTATTACTTTTATAACTGTCCTGCTTTCTTATTAACGATATATTATTTTCGTTGCAATTAAAATAACCCTACTAAAACTAAAAAATCATATTTATTTCCCTTGACTCCGTCTTTATTGGTATATCGATTCGATGTAGTAATTTCAGTTTGAGTACCGGATATTTTATAGTCGAAAAGTCCTGCTTTTTTCCCGTGGCAATGCTCACGTTTTATGGGCCACAATTTCACAGTTAGCCAAGTGGAGGTGCCAATATTGTTGTAAACGGCTGATAGTTGCCGCTGCTGCCTGTGTTGCTGTTGCCTCGGCAAAGTGCAATGCGCCAAATGCGATTGCCATTTGCTCCGGAGCTCGTTTTGCCATTTCTTTTTTTTACCCCAGTTCCCGGCGCTCCGTGAGGAGTTCTCATTTCTGTTTCATTTTTATTGCATTTCATTCGCTTTTCGCCACTCAGCAGCAGCAAAAGCAGTGGCGAGCGAAATGCGAAATACATTTTTAGTTTTCTAATCGACGCGCGTTCATCGCATAAAAATAATGCAATAAACGATAATCCAAACGAAGCCAGCTGCATTTTTGGCTTGACTTTTGTTCGGTGGTTCGATAATGTCTTGTTTATGGTCTAGGGCCAAAGGAGGGAGCTTGGCTATCTGAGCAGGAATGGTGGCTAATATCGGAATACTTTGCCAATGGTTAGGGGACGAAAAAGGACATAAAAGGGAAAGTACATTTAATCAATCTGCAGCTGAGAAATTGCTTTTCTGTCCACGTTTTTCAAGAAATGGGTGGAAATATGTTTCAACAATTTTAATTTAATTTAATAATAATAATTAATAATTTAAATATGAAAGATTTTCTAGTAGTGCTCCTGATTTAGGAACCAATTCTCAAAACAATATTAAAATTCCACTGAAACGACTGCGTTTACATCCCAAAAAAAAGTCCTAAAAATCTAAGAAAATACAATTAATCCAGAAGGATTGTTAAAACAGTTACAGATTACTTTCAGCTGTACTTTTCAACATAACAAATAAATTTAGTTGTCTCCATTTTAACTATATATACTAAAATAAATAATAAATATATATAAATATCATTTGAACTTGAGTTAGCTTGAGAGAAATCAAACGACCTTATAATTAAATTGGAATTTAAAGCAGTTCCAGGTCATTTGCATGGAAATAAGCCAATTGTCGGTGACATTGAACTCTGTTCAGCTTCAATTTATTTGAAAATTTCCCCAGAACACAAATCGAGTCCCATTTCAACTTAAAGTTCAGGCCGCCCGGGCATTTGGAATTCATGGCGCATTTAATGAACTTTGGCGACAGGCAGCCGGCTAAGAGCAGGTGAACACGGCTCCAAAAACAGCTGAGAGCCATTTGGAGGCGGCAGAGCTTCTGGGAATGATAAACGGCTCGACTGATAGGGGCTAAGCAAGCTAAAAGAGAAGAGAAGGGGGCTTTTCTTTTTTTTACTGTTTTCCAGTTGGTTTTTTTTCTGTTGGCTCTGTTCGCTTCGCGAAATTTAACAACACAATAAAACACATCAAATAAATTTGCGCTGAAATTTTGCTTATCGGCAAGGCGTGGCAGGGGATTGTAGGATGTTTAAGCGAAAGATTTAATGGCAACTTGATAAGCAGACAGCCAGGAGTCGCTTTAAACTCATGGTAATAAACTCAGCGAGCCGTGAAGCTGTTTTGAAAATCTAAATAGACTCGCCAGAGCAACTTGAATTTATTTCACCACCCCACCACAAACCCCGAAAAAAGTTAGGAGTTGAAAAAAGTACGGAGAGCGGAAAACAAAGGCTAGAAATAATACCGCGGCATGCATAATTTCGAATGGTTTTTCGGCGTCGAAGCGGCCACATTATGCAACATTCCTTTCAGCAGACACACACACAGACATCTCTCCTCGAGAACCCAACCCCTTACCGCCTGCTCATTATGATAATAAAAATGCTGAGCGGCACGGCGATATGGCCAAGGTGGGCGTGGCCGGGCAGGGCAGATCTGCGTGGGAAATTCGAGTCCGCGGTCCACCCACCTCCACGTTCAAAGCCCACAACAACAATTAAAACGTTATTAAGCGGCCGACAGAGAAAAAACAGGAATTATGCAAGGACGAGGCAAAAAGGAGTCGACGGCAAAGGAAATGGCGGACCACAAAACAGATACAATGAAAGGTAGAAAAGCTAGAAACGAGCAGCAAATAAATGACAATGCGGCAAAAAAATGTTAGTGAATTTGTGGCCAAGGCTGTGGACAAAAGGCTGCTCAGCTAATGAATGTGTGGGCTAAATGGAAATGTTCCTTTCCACGTGTGTATCTCTAATTTAGCGTTTATACAGTAAGAAATCAATAGGACAATCTAACAAATGAGTTGAAAGCCAATTATTTCATGTAGTAATTTATAGGTTTCGGCCAAATTGAATTACACTCATATTTTTAAGGCAATAAATTCGATAATTCGTTAAATAAAAATACGCATTTAGTGGCCGTTTACAAATTTTACTAAATACCATAAGTTTAAGTTCCAAGTATAAGCTACAAAATAGATGTAAAACTAAAAAAGTTTTATTGATCTATACTCTTTTGCGTACTCGACAATCAATTGGAGTGAGGGGACTGCACGGCAACAAAATTAAAACAAACTTTTGTTGCGTTGTACAATGTTTCTAAATTATTGCTGCTGCTGCTGATGGTGCATTTGTTTTCTGCTCTTGAAATGTTAATTACGGCCAAAGAAATACATGAAAAGAATTCCATTTTGGGGCGCTGAGAGAGAAACAAAAACTTCACAAATGTTAATTATTTAGTATGGCAAGAGAACAAAGAATCTTTGCAGGCTGAAAAAAAAACAACAAACAAATGGGAACACACATGTGCATAGAGGAGACGGGAGGCAGTAGAACGTACAGAATAATGCACTCTAGCACACACCTTCCCCAACAGATATACCAATATTTTTACAATCGCAAGGAAAGTTCATTTTAGGGAGGATACGAGAAAAACAAAGTTATGACTGTGCGTTTTAATTAATCAAGAAAAACGAACTCATTATTTTGCTGGTACGGCAAAACACCAATATATATGTTTTTATTTGTTATACGTTTAAATACATACCCCGCTGCCTTACTGAAGCTATCTACCTTATTACTCTAAAAAAAATATAAACAATTTATATGTATACATTGTTATAATTATGTTTATTAAAATTTAGGGCAAGTACTAACATTTTAATATATTTAAAACTGGCCAAAATAAACAAGGTGCTTGAAAGTTATAAAAACAGCAACGCAGGCTTTTTGCTAGGTTCAAGCTTTAGCCATAAAATCTTTTTAAGACTCAATATTTTAAAAACACCGTTTATAGCCTCCTCTTGAGATACTAAGTCCAAGTTTTGTTCCACTTTTTAGGCTAATTGGATAGAGTCTAGTGAATAGCACTTGAAGTCAAAACAGGCGGGCTTAAAAACTCTTGACGAAACAGCCGGAAACAACAATGGAAAATGGCGCGGCAGAGCCGGAAGCGAAAACTTTGAACCACTAGTTATGAGCATCGTTAATTAAACTACTCTGTATAAATCATAGGCCCCCGAAAATGGAGGACGATCTCTTCTTGGTCTGCCAGGTTTTCGGCCACACGCCCATTATCTGTCTATCCATCCATCTGGCTATCTCTTCCCCGGCTTTTGGCCTGCTCCACTTGTACAACTTTTGTCTTAGCTTCCTTTTTCTTGGTCTTTGTATGCTACAACATGAGCGGAGGAGCGAGATGGGTAGACTTGGCCGAACACTTTTCACGTTGCGCGAAATTTATCATGATTCCATTACATAATTAAATCCGTTTTAATAGAAACTTTGCACGTCTCCTCTTATTGCTGTTGTTGTTGCTGTGTTTGTTGCCCTCGTCTCTGGCCGCTGTTGTTGCTGCTCTTGAGATGTATTTGGTAAAGTTTCCATCGCCAGGGCCAAATTGAAAAACAAAACAGTCCAAAGGAAGCTGGAAAGTTGCCGCTGCCGCTGCTGCTGCTGCTGCTGCCGGCGTCGCTGCTATTGCGTAAATGAAATTAAGAAAGTAACCAAAGACTCAAAGCTGCTGCCCGCACTCGCTCCCTGGCATCCCCTTTACCTTATCTGCCGATGCCATCTCTGCACTGAGAAAAAAATCCAGCAATTAATTATTCAGTTTATAAAAAAATACAAGGCCTTGGACAGAAAACACTTGAATTTTGAAATCAGTCAAAAAGGTGTCCAAAAGTATGCTATACAAATTTTTAATTGAGAAGTACGATTCAGAAAGAGTACTATCTATTTTTGCAGCATACTTTAGACAACACTAAATGTTATTTTAAGCGGCTAGTTTTTTTTTTTGCCCAATTTATTTAAGAATATATTTTCTGTAAGAATTTAGTTTGTATACAGCTTCTTATTTAGTTTCTGGTAATTTTTAAAGTTCAGTTAATTTTGTATTTAATTTATATATTTACAGCACAATGAAGACACTATTCGAGGCACTATAAGTGCAATCACAAAGTGAACGATCTAAATTGAAAACCTGAAATTTGTAATAAACCATTTTTCTGATATCTAATGAAATTTTTCCTTTATTACCTAAAGTGTACATTTTTTGCAGTGAATCCTTGGCTTTTATATCTGTTCCACTCGTACCCCGTCTTCCACTGTTGCTTGGTTTTTGTCTTGATAAATTACCCCGTCCTTGGCAGCGATTTCAACGTTGTCGGGCGACACAGTAAAGTGATATTTTTATTTGGAGTCTCGCTTCCTCCCCGCGTTTCTTCTCACTCGATTCTTTCTCTTTCTTCACCTCGTCCCCTCAATTGCTGCCATTTTTAAATCTTGCCAAATTGTTAACGATGCTAAAGTTGCCATTGAATGAGAGTTAAGGCGTTCTTGAAAGTCCTGGCGTTGGCCAAAAAGGAGGTGCGGGGATGGGACGGATACGCTGCAACGTCTAGGACGACGACAAAGTTTACTAAATGAAAATAATTTTCAGTCGGAAAATTATTTAAAGTAGTTCATTAAGTGGGCAACATTATTTTGTGTATTTTTTTCACCCTCTGTCATTTGATAGGGAGCTAAAAGTTTAAACTATTTTAAAACTATTTTTACTTGGTTTATTTTGATTTTTAATGTTAGAGAAACCCTTTTTTCCACAAGAATAATTTTAGTAGAAAGTTTTTCTTCCAAATTTAATTTTTAAAAAAGTATGAGCATGCAAACAAATTAAAATCAAGGGTCCCCTATCACTAATTGTTGCACACTCCATGTTTAATAGATCTTATTTAAATCCGAGATTTTTAAATTATCCCTGGGATCTCACAAGTTTCGTAGAACATTATTTCCTTAAAGCACATTGGACATGCCTTTAAGTTCCTACAGCTAACCAAGCTCTTGATGTAACCAATTACCCTAACCGCACCATCAACAGTCTCCACATTTTCAATTAAAATCGCATTAGATAACCACATGAAGACCACACAGCCCCGTTCCCAGCTTGTTGCTATGAAAACTCTTCTCTCTTTAGCCTCACCCCGTGTATAGCACTTTCTTTATCCCCGCTTGACAACTCACTTAAATCGCAATAAATAAAGGAAAAGAAAAAAAGCTAAAAAAGGTAGCACACACACCTGACAACATTGAAAGGCGGGGGGGGAGCTGAGGCAAAGCGATCCCGCATCACTGATAAGGAAAATCCTTGGAAATCCCACTCAACCGTACGGCAACAACAACCACGAGCAGAACCCGTTCTCAAATACCCGCAACGGGCATTAAAATAAAATTAATTTTTCTTTCACTGAAGCAGGCAGGAAAAGCAAAATGACAAAACGATTGACTATTAAAATGGATAAGGCATAATATTTTTCGCATTTTACGGTTGCAAAGAGGCGCGGCGGTGGATGGGCGGTGGCTATGTGGAAAACTTGAAGGGGTAGCGTCACGTAAATGCAAGAAAAGTAGTTTACAGTCGGAGCTTATCTCACTGAGCCAATAATGTTTGCCTTTTTCGAAATGACAAAAGCACTCAAGCACAAAAAGGAAGAGGGGGTGGCGGAAAAAAAGGGAATTTAAGGATATAAAACGCAGTATCTAAGGCTTAAAATAAAAATGAGAAAAGTTGTAGGGACTCTTAAGAAAAAGAGCAGACTAAAGTTTAAATAAGACTCAAATGATGTTTAATGATAATAATGTCATTTAATAACAAGAAATGAAAAATTTGTATCGTATATTTGTAATAAAAGGATAAAAGTTCCTTTACATCTATAAAAATTAAGAAATAATATCTAATTTTTTTAAATTTTAAAGCTATTGTTTGTAGTATACTTGTGGGGGCCACAATTATTTTAATATATATTTTAACATTGCTCTGTGGCTGGTTTGTTGCTCTCGTTGGTGCTCTTAATGTTTTCGCAACGGCAATTAAACATTGAGTTTTAGGGCCACCCCCTTGAAGCCACAGGAAGTTCAAGCTGAAGATGCCATGAATAATTTCCTGCTGTTGACCAAGAAGAAGAAGAGGAAGAAGAGAGGGTGGGGGTGAGATAAAGCATAGCTCACACGAAAGACAAAGCAACCGCAGAGTGGGAGGAAGAGGGCAATATGTGCTGAAAGGATGTGAGTGGACTCGAAAAAAGTTTCTCCGACTGCGGTGCGGTTTTTGGTTGGCTTTTGGGGTCTTCTCTTTTGGACATAGACCCCATCCACTCGCCCAGTCGCCTGAGATTATGGCTCGCTTAGTGGGCAATTATCGCCTGCAGGGCCCATAATTATTATCATCACCAGGACCAAGTTGCATTTTCATTTCATATTCAAAAGGCGTCCTCCATCCAATCCCTATTTCCGTCCCTCTCTCTCGCCGGGCGGCCTCCTGGGGAGAGCTGGTTGCATGTTATCTGCTTCCACACATGAGTGGCATGAGCAAACCGAGTGAAACTACTGCGGGAGCACATGCTGAAAACATAAATATAACAGAGATATCCCCAGGGGGGTTGGGGGTGGGCGGAACATGGACGTCTTTTGGGGGGCGGTACGGGTGACGAGCCTTCTCCCCCTCGCACAATGGACTCCGGTTGCGAGTGGAATTGTAAGTGCGATGCCTGCCCGGACTCTGATGAGCGACTGCCACTAAAAATAATAATAAACGTAAATTTCTCTAATTTACACACACACACTGGCAGGCACAGGACAAAGGAGAGTCACACACAAACATACAAGCGAAGAGGAAGGGGCTCATGACAGGCACACTGACACAATGCCCTATAGACATGCTTTGAGAAAGGAATCCCCAAATACGAACTGGTAATGCCCTTTGGAAACTAAGCTAAATATTATATATTTTGTAGTTCTTAGTTTTTTTAAAAATTTACAAAAAATGTCAGCTTTTAATTTCATTTTTAAGGAACAGAAATAAAAACTCCTGTGAAATATGCTTTTCATAAATGTGGGGTTTTAGGTCTCCGAAAATGTGATTTCTTTAACTATTCTTTATAACTATTCTTTGCTTACTGACAACTAAGTAATTATACTAACATTTTTAGAAAATGTGGTATGCTAATGAAATTCAGTATGATTTAACCAGTTTTTGTTACCACTCGCAAACGTATTCCTCGAGTCATTATGCTCCTTCTGCAACAAGCTATCTCACTCTGACCCCCTCGACCACCCTCCCCCCATCAAATAAACAACAAAGTCACTGAAATTTAATTTCCAAGCATCAGTGGGAACAACAAAAAGCGAAAGGATGCCGGAGTGCGAGTGAGAGGGAGACATAAAGAAAGAGTGAGATGAAGAGCACTTGGCAGCATGTTCATGTTGCTGCTCTTGTCATGCAGCGACAGCGTTTTCCCCTCTCTCTCGCACTTCTGCCGCTGCAGTAGCCGAAAAGTTGCCTTATCACTTGGGCGCATTTACATAAAAAAACCACAAATAAAAGTTGCCAACTAACGCAGCTCCAAGAAGCAGAAGAAGCAGCAGCAGCATCAGGATCTGAATCGGAATCAGAAGAAGAGCCAAAGAAAATAGAAGCACAATCACAATTGCGTTTGGCTGTGCACTGAAAAATAAAATATAGACGTAAAGAAAAAAAAAGGATTTTTGTTTTATTTACCAATTGTTAAGTCAAAGATTTTAAAGGTTTTAAGCTAAAAGTCCCTGTTTCTCAGAATCCTTGAAAATTCGTAACGAATTCAAATTATTCGCATCAATCGAGGTAAATTTTAGATGTAACATAGTGTTATTTCAAATTTAACTACATTTTTATTTTAAAAGTTTATTTTTCTCATTTGATAATCATTTCATTTTTAATACAATCAAGTTTAAATTCATTTTGAGAGAAAAGTCACCATTTAATGGCTTGGCATTTATAATAATATTTTAACATACATTTCTCACAGTGTAGCTTTTTGGTTGCGACTGAGTGAGAGTGACTGTGGCAGTGAGTGACTCTCCCAGCGGGCGAGGGGATGGTGGCAGGGGCAGAGGCGTAATGAAGGGGGCACAGCTTAAGCATTAAAAACTTTTCACATTAAAGCACATTACAACAACAAATCATAGAGCAAACAAAACAAACAAACACTGTCACACACACTCGCATATGTAGAGCAACACATTTAGATAATATGCTACAACTGCTGTGGCGCAAATGACAACGCAAGGGGCGAGTGGGTGGTGGGTGGTCGGTTGGGTTGACGAGGGGGCGGTGGAAAAACTCATGCGAGTTGTAAAAAGCTTTGGCAACAATGTCGCCTGAATGTCGCGCATTGTTTCCAGGCCGCTGCCTCTGACACTACCAAAACTGAAGAGCAACACCCCCTCCCACATACTTTCGAAAATTTTCCGCGCCCCCTCCGACGACGACGACGCCACTGGCCAAACTTTTTTTAAACTTTATTTTTTGTTTTTTGTTAAGCACATTTGCGCATTTGCCTTACTTATAGCGTACTTTTAAGCGCCAAAGCGCATTAGCCAGGCAATGCATGAAATTAAATTACATATCGCGGAATCTTCGGCGAAACATGACAGACTGGAAAAAAGTGCAAAGGGAAGCCATGAATTTATAAGAGAATATTGCGAAAGATTCTCGATAATTAAAGAATTTGTAAGATATTCAAAAATAACGTGATCTTGTTATATTAAAACGATTATATTTTTGGAAAAATTATTAAATTTTCAAAAAAAAATTTTCTTGTTAATCCAGTCTTGATAAATATGATACAAAATTTCCACCGGATTTCGGAACTTTAATATGAAGATCTTTAGCTGTGCATATTGTACATGCTTAGCTTGCATCTGCACAAGGACATCTCTCATCGCAATTGAAGCTCTTGACAGTTTCCGTTTCAGCCATAACTCTCTCGAATTAAGCTCTTCAAACGTTCTTGAAGATTGTTTCATTTGCAGCTAACAATGCGCTTTGCCCCGAGAAGGAGACACACTTAACCGCCCCTTTATGAAATGACCTGCACTCAAAAATCAACGCGTTGTCGCTGACAACCCTGAGAACCCGGAAAATCCTGAAAACCCTGGACAATGTCGCGTCTTCGGTGAGGAGCAAAATGGTGGATGGAGGATGGGGGAACGCGGACATTCGCCGGCGAAAACTTGTTATGTCGTTAAGTGTGAAACTTATTTCGCACATGACGCCGGTTCAGTGGAGGTGGAATGGGGATGAAGATGGAGATCGAGATTGGGGATGGGGTAACTGGAGGAGGCTGCGGGGGCAGCTGCCGAAAATTGCAAAAGAAATCAGCAACAAAAGTTTCCTTTCCGTTGATGTTTCGGAACCCCTGTCCCACTTATTTTATTTATACCCTGTATAAGACGGTTCTTTGACTTCAACACAATCCAGAAAATCATATTGTTTGATCCACTTATTTTTCTAAAAGTAAATATATAAATACAAAAGTTTTGGTAATGAAACACATTTTTTTGGTAGTTTTGATTTTATTTTCTTAGATTTAAAACAATGCAACCATTTGTATACTTATGCTTTTTATGCGTTTGGTATATCATAATTTTTATAGTCAAGAAATATATATTTTTGTAAAAACTATAGGTTTTTGGGTAAAAAAATTTTAATTTCTTTACTACATATTTTCTTTTAACAATCCAAATGAAATTAAGGGCATTCCAGCCTTCGGTGTTTTGGCCTTATTTTATTTTTCTATCCCGCCTTTTCCGCCACTTCTACTCTCTTTTTGTTTCTCAAAAATCAAAATAGCTAAAAAGTAGCGACAAGTGTTAAGAAGAGTGGACCGGGACGTGGGTTTGAAGGAAAGTGTGACGAGAGTGGAAAAGTTTCGGCCAGCGGAAAGTAAGCGAAAAGCGTCAGCGATGCCATCGAAATAAGGCAGCCGAGGTGGTGAAAGTGGGTGGGGAAGGTGCCACCCGGCCAATCTTAAAATAAACTGCAGCTGCGCGTAAAAAGTGACAAGTTTTGAGCGGACGAGGACAGTTCTCCAACTAACAGGAACATGTGTCCGCTGTCCGCAGTCTCCTTTATCCTCCTTCCCCGGACTCCATCCGGTTCCTCTTTTAGTTCCCTCACTTATTGGCACTCGGACACTTCGGCACGTGACATATTTTGCAACATAAATGTGTTTTCTTTTCTTTTGGTTCTATTTGCGGATTTTGACTTTAACTTAAGACAAGGTTGCGTAAGCTGGGGCCAAGTAAATGGGTCGATATGATGTGTTGACAACGTGTGGTCTCCATTTGGCCATGAAATGCGTTGGGGGGAGAACAAATCAAGGACAGACTGATTTTCAGAAAACTGTAAGAGTTTTCTCAGATTTTTCGGTTAAATAAAAACTAGCATTTACACCACTCTATGATTGGCTTTCTTCAATACAATGTCTGTTTAAGTTTGGTCTCAGTTAAATCATTTCGAATTTTATCAATTCTTAACCGTCAAGTAAAAACGCGAAAAGAAATGGCAAAAAGGTAAACCGAAATCAATAAAACTGTAAGTTTCTTCAGCAAATTTCGCACCTCGAATCTCCTTAAAACTTCCTCGTCTCAAATCCTTTTTTCGCAATCCCTCCCTTGGATTCACCTCCATTTACAGTTGCATTTGCTCAGCTGACAATTCATCTCTTAAGAAAGTTGCGCGAAAATATTCCCCCGTTTTTTCAGAGGATGCAGATGGCTTCCTTTTTTTTCTGTGGGGGATGGAAAGTGGGGTATGTGACTGTGGTTAAAAGGAAATGCAAATGCGGAGGCAATTTATCAGCTTGGCGGCAACATTCAAAATTAAACGCAATCACATACAAAAACCCAAAAGTGCGAACAAGAATCGGGAATGGGGGAAAAACTAAAGAAAAAGCGGATGGAGGCTGGATGGAGGAAAAAATACAATTGAAAACTTTTGCAATACGCGGCTGAGGAGAGCGGAGAAAAAGAAGAGCGCGACTCGGTGCGTTTTCATATCAAACTTTGGCTATTGCATTTTCATGTGTCTTACTTTCTTTTCACTGATAAGCAGGGGAATCCGAGGCGCCGGGCGAGGGGCATATCGTTGTCAGCCAAATGCACTTTAGCCGAGTTATCAAAGAGTTGAAATTGCATTGCCCAGGCCCAATGCGCCGTCAGCCAAGGAAAAGAGACAAAGAGGCAGGCGCCATTCTTAGCAACAATTTCAAGCGCATTATCCAAAAAGCTCTGGGAGGGAAGTGAGCAGAGAAAGCAGCTGCTGAGCTGTAAGCAAGAATATGTCCATATGACACTGACCTTTTTACAAACTAAATCTGTTTTGTTAATAGGATAGACTAAAACAAATTTGTAAAATATTGGATAAATTTTGTTTAGCTCAAATATTTCTTGCAGAGAGATTTCATAAAAAATAGTATACTATTATTTTAAGATTTCTAATAGTTTTAAAAATCTTAAAACCACAAGGTAGTAGTCATTCTTATTTAAACACCACATAAAATTAAAATTATAAATGAACAAACATTTTTTTTCTATAGAATAGCATTCAATAGGTCCTTTTTACATTAATAATAATTTTATTAAAATAAAAAAAAGCAATTAATAACGATACAAAATCTGTTAAGCTTCACCATACAACATTTTAGAATCGGTAATCTATAAATATATAATAAGGGACTTAATTTGATTTGTTTATTCTATTATACAAAGTCTATTAATTCCATAAAAAATTATAAATATTGGAAAAGGTACCTATATTTTACTACATTTCAAATAAAACAATAATAATATTTTCTATTATTAGTAGGTATTATTATTTTATTTTACTTTAGTAAGTCTTCAGTGTCATAGCAGCTTAGCCAGCAGCAGCAGAGAAGAAGGAGCAGCATTCGCGCTGCTCTAGAGGCACAAAAGACAAAAGTCAAACTTGGCTGCTCAGACAAAGCCTGCGTCGGTCTGTTTATCTTGTAAGGTAAATCATTCGAGACTGAAAGTCAAACAGCAGCCAGGGGAGCCCATGAGAAATCGAGAGGGGAATTGGGCAAGAGGCTGTGCACTCCGGGCGTGCGAAACTTTGGCCAAAGTAGTAGAGGCGACAAAGGCGGGAATTGAATTCAAACAATAGCCGTCATGGGACACAACCGAGTTGCACCATCTTCATCTCCGGCACCTGAGTTGCACCTGCTTCTGCAAGGTTGCAGTCCCAACCTCCTGCCGTCCGGAAATCCCTCCGCCATTCCAAGGGACTCTGCCGCATTGCGTCGCTGTCGTGTCCTGCAAATTAGTTGCATATTAAAAATGCGTTGGCCAAACAATGACGATCCTTGAGGGAAACCGAAGCCAAAATTTCTTAGCAGTCCCATCGACCCCAGAACCTTGTCATTACACTCGGAACATTTTTTCATGTCAAAAATTAGGTGTATATTTTAAAATATTTCTCAATTTATTCTTAAATAATAAATTCTTAAAAGTTGGATTTTATATTTATTTTTTGAAGAAGTTTATTCCCAAAATAAACTCATTAAGTTTATTTTAAATGGAAATTTTATGAAAACAATTTCAAAAGTGCGATTTGAGGATTATTCTTTGAATAGAAATTTTTGTGGAAATAAAAACAGCATGTTTTCTTCGAGTGCACTGCTTATCGAGAGGTTGCATCTCCTTCTTTCTCCGGTCTTCTGCGTCCCCTTCATTGAAGACTCGATTGCAAAGGCAGCAGCGGCAGCAGGACGAAGTTTTGCGCTGGCGTCGCTGCTGCCGCCGCTGCCATCAAATGAGAAAAGTTTAAATGACGCTGCAGTTTGCAAATGCCAAGCCGTTAAAAATGAGGATATCTGTATAAGGAGGCGGAGGATTTGCCGGTCCAGGAGAAGGGACAGGGGCAGCTGATAGGACAGGATGCGGGGGAGGTAGACGCACCCAAAGGATGCGGACCCCCAAGAAGGAGCAACAGGAGCAGGAGCAACACGAAAGGGCCGAAAGGAATGCCATTTAGGAGGTGATAAAGAGGGAGCTGCTGAAGATGGAGCACTGGAGGCAGCCCAATTTGTTATCTGCAGGAAAGTCATGGACCATGGTCAGGGAATCATCAGTTAGCCGCCCGTCGCATTGGCCTGATCTTGGAAAATGAAGAGAGGGGAAAAAGCGTTAAGATGATGGACGATGCGGCAGAGAGACAGCCAGATAAATGAGCAAATTATTCGAGATTCGAATGGAAAAACTCCTTTTATGCTGGTTTTAATGGTGTGAGAGAATTAAACTTGGGTCACAAATTTTTTATAACCCCTTTTCAACCTTAACTAACGAGTTTGAATGCAAATTAATTATTTATAAAGTCTATGATAAACTTCTGTACTCAATCATTTTAAAATATATTATTATAGTTTCCAGGAAATTATTGCCTGTGTTAAAATAATAATTCAAAAATAAGTTCTAATAATATTTACAATTAAAGGGTTTAAGCATTGCTTAAAAAACATTTTTTTCGCCAAAATAAAGTTTTTTTTAACAAATGATGGAGTTGAATATAAAACAATAATAAATTAAATACTAACATTATCATTAATAAATTCAATACTTATTATAGTCTCACACTTGAGCTAAAAATATTATAAATATGAATAACTCATTTTGACCATTATTATTGTACATTTTAACTCCTTTTCTTAGTAGATCTTATCTATTTAGGAATTTTTTCTGCACAACTTTTCCACACTCTTTAATCCCACTTCACTCATCCATAGCCGGCATTAAAACGCAATCAGTGTTTAGCATGCTCAATTTTTATTTTGGTACTTGTTCCTCTTGCTTACACTAAAATCACACCAGATCCGTTGTGGGTGTACGTACTCTGTGTGTGGGCGGAAAATTGCTTCGTCTTCCGCCACAACCACGAAGGCAAGTTGGATTCCACGTTTTCCGATTTTTTGCCTTCCCACGCGACTTTGTCTAACTTTTTCATTAAATGTATTTCAATACTTTTTCGACCACCCCCTTGAACGCTCCACCAAGAGCACTGCCAATTTTTCCACTTGACCAATTCATTTTTGGCCCCTCAACTCCCCCCTCGACCATCCCCAACCACCCAAATTTGATTTTGTTTTTTCTTCGCACCAACTTTTAGTTGATTTAGCTGCCCCGCGACGCGAACTGAACTCGCCTGCTCTGCTCAACTGATTGCTTACACTGAGTGCAAACAGTATTCTGATTGGTTCAGGGCAATCAGTGGCTAGGGATCGCAGAAATATATCGAGATTTTCGACCATTTTTTTTTGTACTTTTTGTAAAGCGGTTAAAAGCTGAAAGGAAACATTCAATTACAAATGGGGAATCGGAAAGATGCTTTAGAAAATGTATTGAAGTTATTGGTAGAGAAGAAATTTAAGAATCTTTAGGAAATTAATTGTTGTCTTTGTAGAAATCAAGATTCTGTTTAATAAATGTTTTTAATAATATAAAACCTTTGTCTATTTTATTTAATTAAAATTTCTTTAAAAAGCTTCTGACAACTTTAAATTACAAACATGTGTCTGCCCACTTTATAAGCCCACTGTATTGTGGGCAGTTCAGGCCAAGGATGTTCGAAATGAAATTCGGCCGTCAAGGTGATTGTTTTCAAACCTCAAGCGCTTCAGTTGGTTTACTTAGAGGGCCAAGTTTACAACAGTTGTGAACCTGGCCAGGAATCCCAGCCATCCTCTTCACCAGAGGTCTTGGAAGCCATTCATAGGCGTTCGGCTTAACTGGCATATACATATACATTTTTACGGTCAATTGCCGTTTGTCTGTCCTGTGGACCCCAAATCCAACTGCATACCCTTTAACCCCTGGTGCCCCAATTCGCTGTTACGCTCTCCTGTTACTCTGTTTGTTTGTTTGCCCAACTCGAATTTGATTCGACGAAACGAAAAAATAAAAAAAAGTAAAACAAGAAAAACCCAAAGAGATTTGTGTGTGCGAGCCGCCTGGCGACGAACTTTTGACCGGGGCGAACGCTGAGGAAAAGTTTTTAATTTTATTTATTGAAAAGTTTGTCCTGTTATTTATTTGCTAGCCATGTTGAAAATATGACCAAACACGCTCGGGCCGCTCAACTAGCTTAAAGCCACTTTTGCCCCATTTTACTTTGTTTGACTTGCAGATGGAACCGAAAACTGAAAACACAAACTAAACCAGAAGCTTTTAGAATCTTCCCTCTCACACTAAAAAAAAATAATTAAGCAAAACATTCCACATCCAGGTGATTGCTTTCTACAAAAATATACAAAAGTTCACAGTTATATTATTTACTCAAACGAAGAATTTTGATTCCTGCAAAACCATTAAAGGATAAAAATTTTGAAACAAATATTTCGCCAATTTAATAAAATATTTTAAAAGGGAATATTTTTTTATTTAATTATTTCCTCAGTGGTGGCTCTTAGGCTTTTTTGCCGGACATGCCGGGCTTCATTAAAAACTCATTGCCACTTGCAAGTTTCGTTTATCATTAGAAGGATCTGTCAACTGTTACGGTTTTACAGTTTTCAACAGTTTTCCAGGAGAGGCGGCGGAGGGTCAGCGGAAAAACTCGCCAAAAATTTTGTTTGTTTGCTTCTGCAAAAGTTTCTGTCCGAAGCCCATTTAAAAATAGCTTAAGACATGGACATGGAGGAGCGGTCCCTCGACCAACTTTTTAGCACTGAGCACCATAAATTATGGTTAGTTAAAAGTTGATATAGCCGAAAGAAAAACATGCTCAAGCATTGATGGTACAGTCGCTGAGTCTAATTAACAGTTGACTTTGGGATTTCCTTTGCCGAAAATGGTAATAGATTCGAGGACAACTTTTCTTGGGTAGCAAATTAATGCCAAATACAGGCAGATACAACCGGAGAAATAATATGCTTTTAATACCGGACGTCGCAGAAATCAGGATGGTTTCTCACTTTTCAAGGATTAAAATCATCGAGCTACCGAAATTTATTGTTGGATACTTTTTGATACCATAATTTCACTTTAAATAATTTATAGTAATTTCTGTGGCACTTCCCATCCGTTGTCAAATATATTTTAGTAGAAATTTTACTTATTTATCAACTTTTAAAAATGTAGGACAATTCCTGGTAGAAACTACTACTAAAATTGTGCTCAAGCCCAAATTGCAATGCTTCATTTAACTTGCTTGCTCATAAAATTGCGCAAATCATTTTAAGGCAAGACGAAAGCTAAGAGCACAAAATTTTACATTTTTAATTGCTCGTTGCGTTTGTTTTGTCAACGTTTGTTGTTGTTGTTAATCTAATTTACTGCCTGCAACTTTGTCTGTTCAGCTTCTGTTTTTTGGTTTTATTATACCCGTTACTCGTAGAGTAAAAGGGTATATTGTATTCGTGCAAAAGTATGTAACAGGTAGAAGGAAGCGTTTCCGACCCCATAAAGTATATATATTCTTGATCAGGATCACTAGCCGAGTCGATCTAGCCATGTCCGTCTGTCCGTCTGTCCGTCTGTCTGTCTGTCTGTCTGTCCGTCTGTCCGTATGAACGCTGAGATCTCGGAAACTATAAAAGCTAGAAGATTGGCATTTTGCATGCAGATTCTGGGAGTTCCTACGCAGCGCAAGTTTATTTCAAAAAGGTGCCACGCCCCCTCTAACGCCCACTAGCCCTCTCTATCGCCCACAGTTTTGAAGCTATTATGAAAATAGTAACTGATATGTATTTGTTTCGTCAATACATATCGATTTGCCAAGTAAAAGTTTGCCACGCCCACTCTAACGCCCGCAAAACCCATTTAACGCTTAAACCTGTCTAGCGCCTACATTTCCGCCTTTCATGGCCAGTAGTACCAATATCTTGGGGTAGATGGCTCAATTCAATATACAATAGCGCCATCTATTCAGATGGTTAATTTGAACTTTTTGTCCTTTTTTTCTGTGGTCACACTAATTCACAATATGTTATTGCAAATTTTAAATTATTTGAAAAGGGCGCGCATTTTGTCTCTTTTTGCTCGTATTCGTTTTTCACAAGTGCATTCACCTGCGCTAGAGAGAGACGGAAGATGTGCTAGGCAGAATTGAAAGTTTTAGAAGGCCTCCACGTGGAGTTCCCTGGGTAAAAAACGGGAGCTAATTCCAGCTTCGAAAAACAAAAAAGGAGGCATATTTCTATTAAGTTGTTTAGCTGAGTAACGGGTATCTAATAGTCGAGGCACTCGATTATAGCGTTCTCTCTTGTTTTTTTTTTGGGTTTCTGTTTTTGTTTTGGGGGGTGGAGCAGGGGCGGAGTATGGGTCTACGGGGCAACGCATTATAATGGAGGAACATTCTAATTAACTTTTGTTTTAGCACAAACTTGAGTGGAGTGGCGAGATGCTGCCTTTTGCCAGTCATGGGAATGGTCCTGTGTCTTGTGTCTTCTGTCTAGTGGATACAACAAAGACTGGGGAGCATATACTCGTACTTATTTATGAACTTGTGCCCCTTGCAGTAAAATGAACATTGACAAGGCAACAAGAACAACAAGAAGGATCTTTATTCTCTTTTCTTTTTTTCTGGGACAGGCAATTAAATTCGCTTTGTGTGCTTGGGTTTATTGTTTTTTGGTATATTTTTTGCATTTCGAGGTTATTTTTTAGCGCTCTTCCGTCGCGTTCCGCTTTTGTTTGTCTTTGCGCTTATTTGACAATTTTATTCTCTTTTTTGGGCTTTTTTCGGTTTTAATTCAACTTTGTTTGCACATAATTTTTCGGAAACAAGCGTCAGAAAGCAAACAAATGCATGAATAAATACACACGAGATGGAACAAATGACAATGAATGCGAATGAGTGAGTTGTTGCTGTTCATATGGCTGCTTTTATTGTTGGTTTTTGAATGAAAAATGCAAAAGTCAAACAAAAACCGTCCTTACACAGCTCTGCCTGACGTTTTATTTCCTTTGATTTGATTTGATTTGATTTGCTTAGCCGGTGGGGAAAGCGGAAACGTGACTATTGAAGTTAAATGATTGATTATATTGTTGCAGCCCAGTTAACCAGCAAATGGGTGAAAAATCAAAAGCGAACACACAGGAAAATGCTGATTTCTTCTAGCAAAATGCGAGAATACACTTACAATCTATTTTTTCTATATTTTTTTTGAAGGCAAAATATTGTCTACATTTAATCACGAATAGTAATTTGCAGTTTCATTCAATATTTGTTCCTTATTCTTATTTATTATTATTAAAATAATAAAAAAGACTAAAATCTCTTTTAAAAAAATGGCTATATAAAATAAAAAAAATGCATCAAAATTAATAGGTACCTAATAATTATATTGGTACATCATTTAATTTTCAAATAACTCTACAGAATTCAAAGTAAGCCAACACTTACAAAGAGCATACAATAAATCGAACGCATTTTCCAACCAAACTGAGATAAGTCAATATAAGCTTTTGATAGACTGTTTAAATAATTCTTTGTTATTCGATAGAAATGAATTTCAAAATAACTCATTTTGATGGACTGCTTTGCAAATCGGGTTATATATTATAAAATAATTTACAGTGACTCAATATTTTTAAATTCTTGTACGAAACATTATAATTAGTACTCAAAGTTTGTTGGACAAATTTCAACCCAACAAGAACATGAAAAAATACGATAACACTTAAGCCCAGCACAAATCTCCCAAATAAGCTGATACAAGCTAAACAAGCAAAAACGTTTTTCAAACGACATACCAAGTCAATTTTCGACTCAATTTCAGCGAGTTTATCATGGGATAATTCTCCTTAAATATTCAAAATGATTCTGCTTCCACCCCTTTTCCCCCATCTGCCCATCACTCTGCCCTTCTGCCAAAACATCAGCATAAAGTTCTCCTCTGGGTAAGCTCTTTGCATCTACTACTTCAAAGTAACAATCTCTGGCCTTTGATTTGTGCACAAATAACCATAAACAAATTACAAATTAATAACATACTTCACTGCTTAGTGGCAGACAGGGGAACTGTCTCTGTGTGTGTGCGAAAGAGGAGCGGGAGCTTTGGCCATAACATGGAGCTATCAAATGTTGCCGATGAGAAACGGCCGAGATAAGAACAGCACTGGGAAAAAAAATTTATAATTATAAAATTAAGTTTACTAAAATATTTTTGTACGTACATTTGGAATTATTGCTTTTTTTAATTTGCTTAATTAAGAAAATTACTTAATCAATAAAAATAATAATATTATAACTAAGAGATAAATCTAGTTATATTTTATTAAGGTTAAATAATTTTTGTTAAGTTATGACAAGTATAAAATTTATCAAAATATAATTTTATAATTATCAAAAAAGTTATTTAAGTGATATTTGTTTTGGCTGTTTTCCAAATTCCTTTTTTCTTGGTGCAGAGAGGTCAAGTCCTGGACCAGGAACAGGGCCGAAAGTTACAGGGCGATGGGGAAATATTGGGGCGGGCAAAAGGAGGACAACAGAATGCGGTATAAATTTACATATTTTATTGAAAATTGAATAGCGCCAAGCAGCAGCAGCCACCAGTTCCTCGTCCTCGTTCTCGTCCTCGACAACAACAGAAATAACAAAGTTAACAAAATCCAGAAGAGCGTATCTTCACCCCTCGAAAGCCCCATGAAACAGAGATCCCCGAAGAACAAAAAGCAGCATGCAGAAAAGAATGAAACTTTTAATACGAAAGAAGCATTCAATAGAAAAGCAAGCACAATAATAACAAAGAGAGCAGCGGAGGGTAGGGATTTCGGGGCGGGGGAGTGCGGAGCCATGGCTAGATGAAAATATGACAGTAAGTTATATGCCAAAGCCAAAGCAGGAATAGGAGCGGAAATGGCAGCAGAAACAGGAGTATCGACAAAATGAAAAGCAGACACTGAGCTGGATGGCGAGAAATTTGCAAAAATATTTAGCCAAAAAATGTGGCACCGCATCAAAAGTGCTCTTTTCCAAGATAATAAAACAGTTAATACCAATTTTAAAATTCCAGAAACTACAATTTAACTGCATTTAATATTAACATAAAATATTAAAAAAAAATACATTTAAAATAGATAAAAAAAAATACAAATTAATATTATATTATATTAATCAATCTAAATATTGATAATTTTAATATAAATTAATATTTTTTTTATCAGTTTTAATTTTTTTCTTAAGATGAGCTAAATTTTCTTGTACATTTGAGACTTACCTACTTAATTTCAAAAGCTCTCTAAAATACACAATTATGTACAGCTTACAATCTACCTACTTCTGATGGAACTTAAAATACCCAACAATACCCAGGGCATTGGAACATTGCAATTTGTAGTTGGGACTTTTTACATGGGTGGCGTGGTTAGGGGGGGTTCGGCTTACAGCTGAAAAGCTGCTACTGCAGTTGTTGCTCTTGCTGATTCCGATTCAGAAGCGGATTCTGCGCTTGGCCTCGCTTACACGGAGATTCATTTCAAATCAATACACATAAAGAATAAAAGGTAGGCAAACCGCTGAACCCACACACGATTGGGAAAATTGAGTGGGGTGGGAAACTGGTGAGGCGGGGAAGTGGAAAAGTTGGATCGAAATAAGCTGCTCTATGCAATGACTGTGTGAATGCTTTCGCAGGGCATCGCATAATTTAGACGACGCCTGTCCATGTATTCGACCGATTCGAGTCCACCGTCATCCTTCCAAATTCTGCATTCAATTTGCGAATCTATCTCAGGTGTCGAAACAATGTGAGATATTTGCCTTGTGCCATGCGAACTGTCATAAACTTGGCTTATACCAGGAGTCTCAAAAATATGGCATTGCTCACCTGGGAGTCAAAGTAATCCCATGATTTAAATTTACTTAGTTGATTGATTGGAAATAATTCTCTAATTCACTCTTATTTGTCATAATTTAATTAATAAATCGCTTAACTGATTTGAATTCAATCAAATTTAAGAACAATTAAAACAAAAATCGCTATAACGTTGGTACTTAATAAATAAATACTAAAATTATATTTTATTTTTATAGAAATTGTTATATTCCTAAAATATTTTTATTAAAGCTAATATAACAACTTTTGTTTATGAACTACAAGCCATTATCATAAGCCGCTCATATTTTAACTATTACAAAATCGTTGAACTAAATCTGACAGCCAAATAGCACACTGAAAAACTCTGATTTTGCATAATTTCGTGAAAACTTTCGTCTCGAAAAGCAGAACACGAAAATCCCTTTAATATGCTGGATCAGCCCAGAGGGAAAACAACAATGTAATTCCAGTTATATGGCAACAGCAACACAACAATATGGGTAAAAGGTACAAAAGTTACCTGCTCGGAAACCTCGTCCATGAAAACCGCCGGCAGACAGACAGATTGCTCATACGCCACGGTGGCCGCTTCCCCCTTATCGCCAATGTGAATTAATTAGCTTTATTCCGCCAGTTTTGCTGCTTTCAACTTTACTTATCGATTTGCGAGGACGCCATTCCATTTTTACCTTGACTTAAAGTCGAGCCACAGAATCTCGTTTCTCCCTGGGCAAAGATTCGGTTTTTGGTCTTAATGAAAACGCACGCTGTAACAACAACCACACAACAGACCCACGCCCTCAGCAAATCATTTAAAATTGTACAGACACATGCCACGCCCTCGACGCCCCCGCACCCATACACATGGGACTGTAAGAGAAAGAAGAAGAAGCATCAGCCGCAGAGACTGAAGGTGAAATTGTTGCTAAAAATGCGAAGCGTAAAAATGCAGCGTACGTGCAAAATGTACCGCAAGCAGGGGCGTGGTTGAAAAGGGGGTGTAAGTCATAGTCATGCAGCCCCATGGAAAGCCAACAAACCTTGGCTCAAAGTTTTCAATGCGCGCGTAGCGAAAACAAAAGGATTTTTATTGAATTTTGAAATGCTGCGCTGTGGTGAAGTCCCCTCGGTTCATCCCCTACCACGAACCCCACCTATTCCACCCTCCTCTCCATCAACCCTTCGACCCACATTTCAATACAGGTTTTACAGAACGGGTGTGTGTGTTGTGTGAGTTGAGTGAAAAAGCCGCGACTGTCACGCTGCATTTGCTGCAAGGAGCAGCAGCATCAGCCAGAAGAATACCTCAGCAAGGTGCAACTTGGGCTCAGCCAAAGCCATCACGTGCTGGCGGGGGGCTTACACTTTAAAAATATTTTACTATTTTACATTTGAAAAGTTTTATCACGTTAAAAACCTCAATATAGTTTATATTGGTTTTTAAAAATCTTTGGTATTTTATGAACGGACGATATTCCAAAATTTGTAAGGTATTAGTTTACATTATCTTAAACCTAAAAATAATTTTTAATCAAATTGATGTCCTCTAGATATGAATGCATAAAACCCTTAAATAAATCATTATAAATTCCCTGTATGTAAAACATTCACAAATTCAACATTTCGGATTCTTCTTTTGTTATGAAGTCAAAAAATTATAGAAGTGCAACCCTTTATCTTTTAAAACACATACTGAACACAATTTTAGGAATTTTTAAACGGAATTATAAACCAAAAAGGACATTTCCCTATTTAAACGTTATGAAGGCTTTGAAAATTTTTTGAAATTCTTAGCAATTTACACCTACATTATGTTTTTCTAAAATTTTACTCTCACTGCACAAGAAGCTGTTCCATTGGGAATTTTCAGATTTTCCACATCGCCAGTGCGATCAAAGTTTAGCGGGGATATTTTAAAGCTTGTCAAAAACGTTGCAATAAATAAACGTGGCGAACTAAAGACTCCACCCTTAAACGTCTTCAGGGAGCTGGAGAAGGGCGACAAGGGCTGCGGCTTTGCTGCAAAACATTTGAAAGCGCTTGCAGGTAAATAACGTTTAACGGGAATGCTTTCACCTTCGGCTAGTTGACCCCAGGCACCTGTCAGTATTTGAGGTAACAAGGTGGATGAAAATCGAAAAACGAAGTGAAGCGAAGGAAATTTAATTCACACGAAAAATTAAATGCAGATGTAAATGGCAGAGCAACGTCATTCGCAAGAAATCTAAAGCTGGCCGTCGGTTGCCATCCTATAATGCCAGATTGCGTTTACTAGACATGCCCACCCTGATCAACCGTAGGATTTGTCACGGTGTTATGTTTATACACAAGTTAATAAATGGTGATGTCGACTCCTCCTTTCTCCTTAGTTCCCTAAACTGGAATGTGCCATGCAGGACAATTCGCCGGTATCGGCCTTTGTCTCTGCCATTTTGCAGGACAAATTTTGCCCTTAATGACCCTTTCCGTGTTCTTTGTGAAAAATATAATGATCTCAGTCACGTCTTGTTGTATGGAGTCTCTTCAGTGTCTAATTATAATAAGTTATTATTGTTATTGTCCTCAAATATGTAATTCAACGTGCCTACCACTCGATGTGAGCAGGGGCATATCGCTAAAAAATTCCCCTTATGTGGTTTGGCGTTTCTAGTTCTTAAATACAAAATATTATAAATGTTTTACAAGCAGTCCATTGCTTAATAAAATACAATACAAAATACAATACAATACAATATTCAAAGCACTATTAAAGACAAGAAATGTTATGGCCATCTCCGAAAATGTCTTTAACTTAGACAACATTTCTCATCTTCACACCATCGATAATATTTTCTTTTATTCAAGAACTCTCGACAAAAACCGTCCGTTAAATTAGGGCAGAAGTTTTTGCCCCAAATCGAATGAATTACTAAGAAATGTCCTGGCAAAAGTAATGATTACCTGGAAAAGATTTCGAGATTTCTTTTCATGGCAGACCCACACACACATAGAGTCACAATTAAGCCTTTAGTCAATGCCTCTTGACCAACCTCCTTTCCGATGTGATTACATAAATCCCGAAGAAAAAATAAATAGTGGTGGTGGCTGGGGGTAAACCTTTTTTGATTATGATTGGGACACATGGGGAAACGACTGCTGGTCGACTCAATATGGCTAAAAGCCAAGCGAGAAAGCCACCAGGTCCTTGGGTATTAGGCTAATTGCTGGACCAACCTGAAAAGATATCCGGATCCGGATTGAATCTATGGAGTGGATGCAGCTCCTCGACTCATGTCAATGCCAAGCCAAGTTTAATCAACGTTCCACAGACTTTTTTCTCGCTCCCTTGGTTTTTTTTCTAACGTTCCCCGTAAATCCTATAGTTTTTGATACACTTTCTGAGGTCGTTCCAATATGTCTTGAATTTATAAAATGACTAGAAATAAACTATAAATATTTATATATTTACAAAATATTATTTTATAAGTCCCATGAATATTACCATTAATAATATAAGCTATAAAATAATATGAGTGTTTGTTTATTATCAAAATATAATTTAATTTAATTATAATATTAATTGATAAATATTTTTTTAAAATTACAAACAATTTTTTAATATTTTACCTATTCTGAGTTTACAATGTAAATGAAACAAAAAAATTATTCTTGAATTTTAAAAGTTGACTATAATCAAAACAATCCTAAAACAATATGAACATGTTTTTTAATCTTACTGCAAAATGTAACGAAATATTGCTCTTAAATTACTTATGCGAAAATGTTGATTACTTCACGATTTCCTATGCAACAGTAAGGGCATTTGTCGCATCGTAGCCACAAGGCACTTTTTGTTTAGTTTTTTCGTATATATGCAGGCAGCCTGATGTTGGCAAATTAATTCAGGAAATTCAATAAAAACAAGCACCAAAACATGGCAAACAAAACTCGTCGAGTCGTCGAGAATTTGCCCCCAATGCTCGCAGCTCCATGCAATCAAAGAGTGCATAGATAAATCACCCGGCTAAATCCAGTGGGGGGTTGGGAAATGGAAGGGGTTCTGAAGGGGGGACAGAGGCGGGGGGGATCTGGATGCCTGCGCTGGGCGGCGGTGGGTTAAAAAACACGGCCAAAATGTCAATGCAAATTTAATGGCTGACAATTTATATGCATGCCAAGTGACTTTTGGCCAACTACTGAACTTTGTGTGAATGCGAAAGCAGCCGGGGAACTGGGGACAGTTTGGAGTAGCAGTAGCAGGAGCACAAAAACGGGATCCGGATCCGGAATGGTGGGCTGGGCTAGAAAAAAGTTCCGAAGGTGCCAAGTGGCTGTCAAACTTTTCCCCAGCAAGAGGGCGAGTAGGAATTTTCCCCAAAATCGAATCGAATCGAATGGAACGGAATGGAAATGCGAAATCGAATGAAATTCCTCGTTTGTCCTTGTTGCCGCGGCTCATAAATTAACTCTGAACGCATCCCCCCTCACCCACCCATGTCCATGTAACCCTCCTATTTCCCTGCCCTCCATGTTAACATTAACGGTTTATTTATGCCGCCGCCGACATTTAAAATGCATTTCCTGCGACCAGGTTGGCCCACAAGATGCGACCAAGCGGAGGCCAAGAGAAATGGCCAAAAAGCGATGGATAAACAGAGTCGGAGAAAAGAGGATTAAGAGGTGCCGAACGGAAGAGCGAGGGACCGGAGAAATAACTTTAAGACGTGTATTTATAACGCAGCACGGCAACTTTATGGCGACGCATCGGGCGCATAAATACGGAGAAGTGTCGACGTGACTCCGGAAATGGTCAGGGGAGAACAGAACAGAAATATGCCTCTGGAAGAAGATGTTAAAAATACCAAAAACTAGGTCAACTAATAAATTTACCAAGAAAAAGCAGGCCGCAATATTGAAAATAGGCAAAGCTACACCCAAAAAAAAATGATCATAGAAACTAAACTATTTCTACATTAAAAGTAAACTATTGAGTGTCAAAAATTTCTCGATACTCTGAGTATTAAACTAATGGACTTCGAAAGTATAAAAATGAAACTTTCGAAGTTGTCAAGTTTAAACTAACGAGTGTACAGTTTATACTCACTCAGTGTACTGAAATTTAGGGTGCTAGTTTATTTTGTATACTATTTAGTATAATGCCAGTATAAATATTATACCCCGTATAAAAGAGACAAAATTCAAAAAATGTTGTTCTGTACTTTTCATATATTATTAAAAATATTTTTTACATTTTTATAAATTACTGAAGGTAATTTTTAATTTAACAAATAAACATAAATACAATACATGTACAAAATATGTACGTGTGTATGCATATTTGGGCAAATGCAGTTTTACCGCTTATGTCGCTGATCATCTCCAGAGTGGTCGCCGTCCAGATGAACACCGGAGTTTGGTCGGGGACGCTGATATTGAAGTAAACATTGCGCTGGCCGCGGTCAGAAAAAATGCAAGCCAATAGCAAGATCCTTAGTTTCCCGGCATCTGGAGCGCAATTCAAGGTGGTGTCAGTAAAAAGAAAAGAATTTACTCATTAGTTATGGACTAAGACACAATTTAAATGTACTTACATTTCAAATAAGCCCAAAATAAGCAAATATTAAAATTTTCACAGTAATTTTCACAAACAAACCTTAAACAGACCGCAGCGTCGTTTACAAAATACACTAATGTAAAACCCTTAAAATACTAACGCGTCCGAATAGCATTAAAAAGCGGTAACACTTTTTCTGTTCGAAATGTCCAGGTTCCAAACCAGAGCATCCTGGCTTCACACCAGGAACGAAAACCGAAAACTTCGGTATAGAAATTAAACTCAGGACATAAACTTAACACTATTTAGTCTTAACTTAACACTATTGAGTCTGCTCCTTACATTATTTAGTTTTAAATTAATACTGACAGTTTGATACTAGCTGTAGTATACTTTTAATACAACGCGTATTAACTGTGTTTGGACCTTGTATTATATTCGAGTTTAATGAATTTTATTGTATGAAATTATTTCTTTGCTTGGAACCTATTCCTATACTATTTACTCTACCAACATTCTTGTTAACATTACCTATTCGCAACATGTACCTATTGTAAACATTACCGATTCGCAACATGTATATCTTAATTTGTAGAATTTGGAGACCTTAACCTTCGGCCCGAAGTTGAGGGCTTCCCGATCAATAAACGACTTGAAATCAGACCAGCAAACTAACTGCACGCGTTTTGGTTTCACCCTAGATTCGCTAGGGAACGTACATTTTGGCGACCGTGACAGGACTCACGTTCTGTATCAAGTTCAATTTCAAGTTCAATTCGCATACTTCGGCGAACTCGTTTGGAAAAGGTCAACCGTAGATTTGATCAGTCGGATCAACACACAGCGTTTGTGGCGAGATATCGGTCGCGCATCTACTACCCGGTACCTAATTCGTGACATTTCTTCGTGACAATATAATCGTCATCGCCGAAAGTAATCAAATCATAGTGCCACCAATTTCGTGTTCCTCCTCGCACCATTTCGATCTGTCCGAGCGGCAGAATCATTAACCAAAAGGAACTAAAATTGGAGCATCGTCGCATCGATTACATAACCACAGTTATGTAACCGTCTCATAACCCACACATTCGTAGTGGAACCTAATCATTTGGTTCTCTCTTTTGATCTACATTCTTCTTCTGGCAACACTGTTCACTGGAAAGTGGAATTCCAAGTACTGACTTATCGATACTTCCAACAAACGGTCACACTCAGCAAGGGCTTTTGGAAACACATCACTAGTGGAAAGCGGTACTTGGAAAATAATTACGACGCAATAAGATGGCCAAGCCGGAAGAACGTTTAGCTACTCTTTTACAAGAAAAGAGCAGCCTACTTCTGGCCATGAAGAACCTCAAGAACCATGTGGAAGCTGATAATCGGATGACTGCCGCAGAATTGGATTGCCGAGCGCAGGTGCTAGACGCTCATTTCAGGCAAGCGTCTCAAATTCAATCCAACATTGAGCGTCTAGACCCAGAAAACAAAGAGAGAGAGATCCTCGATGAGTTTTTCATCTCAACCAAGGCAGCCATTCTCAGCAGCTCCTCCAAACTTAAACGCGAAAGAATAGACGACAACAGTTTTCTAAATTCTACTTCTTCCCAGTCACATCACACTCGATTGCCTTCATTAAAATTGCCCAAATTCGATGGAAAATACAGCGAGTACAGCCGATTTATGACTGCATTTACGCACTTGGTGGACGATGACGTCACAATTAACCCAGTCGACAAGTTCAATTATCTCCTTAGTTGCTTGTCCGACACCGCCTTGAGTGTTGTGTCGTCTTTTCAAGTTTCGGAAGACAATTATCCCAAAGCCATGAATCGCCTCAAGGAGCGATACGACAAGAAGGTACTCATCTTTCTGGAGCACATATCTAGCTTGTGCGCCCTACCCATCATGGAACCCGCAGACGCAAATTCACTGCGTGGTATCTTGGACACCGTTTCTGCACTGCGCGGGTCATTGCTATCACTCGGCTCAGAAACTGATATTCTCAACGCAATTCTAATCCACAACGTTCTCCTGAAGGTGGATGCAGATGCTCGTCAGGCCTACAATCGATCTCAAGATTATGACACGTTGCCATCCTGGGACAACTGTTATAAAACGCTAAGCCGACACAGCGAATTCCTGGACTGCAGCGCGCCCTGCATCAATAAGGAGCGGCTGCTAGAGAAGCGCCAGGAGAAACCAACCGACAAACGCCACGGCAACCTACGTAAGGCATTTGTCGCCGCCCAGAACACCTGTCTAAAATGCAAATCAACGGATCACAACATCGGTAAATGTCCATCGTTTGCTGCACTCACCGTGGATGAGCGGTTCAACATCGCAAAGCAACTATCCTTGTGCATAAATTGCCTCGGAAAGGGGCACATGGCAGGCAAGTGCATTTCCAAATTTAAATGCCGCGTATGCCGCGGACTGCACCACACTTGTTTGCACCGATACACACAGGTCATCACAGCATCACAGCCAATGGATGACATTTCTCAAGCGGATCACTGCACAACGCACGCAGTGTCCCTTCTAGCCAGACAGTCCAAACGTGCTCTCATTCCAACTGCAGTGGTTCTTATCAAAGACAATTGTGGGTCCTATCAACACGCACGAGCTCTCCTCGACTCCGGATCGGAGATCAACTTCATCACCGAAGAATTGGCAAAGCGGCTCCAACTGACCCGTGTTCGGCAACAATATGACATCTGTGGCATTGCAGATGCACGTGCAAAAATGAAATTCTCAGTCACCACAACAGTAAAGTCAAGAATCGGACACGGGGAATGGTTGCTCGAATTCGCCATAACCAAATCCATCACTCAAAGCCAGCCGGAAAGCATTGTCGAAACCAACGGATGGAAGCTTCCGGTCGGAATCGAACTGGCCGATCCTTTCTTCTACAAACCAAGCAAGATCGACATTTTAATCAGCATCCAGGAATTCTTTGGTCTCTTGGGAGAAGGAAAAATCTCTCTGGGTCCAAATCTACCCTATCTGCAAAGGTCCTCACTTGGGTGGCTGCTTGGCGGCAGAATTGACGAGCCTAGAAGTGTAAAGGCACACGCATTCATGTGCAAAACGGAAAGCGTTCGCGATCTCAACGTCAACTTGCAGCGCTTTTGGGAAATAGAAGAACTGAGCACAGAACGTCAAGCACTCACAGAGGAAGAAGAAGCCTGCGAAAACCACTTCAATTCTCATGTGACAGTTCTTGCCTCCGGACGCGTTCAGGTATGTTTACCATTCAAGCACTCCCCTGACGCTCTGGGCACATCAATGGAGACAGCCAAATCTCGATTTTTACAACTGGAGAAGCGCCTAGAGCGCAACCCTTTGCTACGGGATATGTACAGCCAATTCATGAGCGAATATCTCTCGCTCAATCACATGCAGATTAGAGATCATGTTGATCTCACCCAGCCACACTACTTTATTCCCCACCATGGAGTTCTACGCCCGGACAGCTCCACCACGAAGCTACGTGTAGTATTCGACGCGTCAGCTACAACATCGAGCAACATGTCGCTCAATGATATTGTTATGGTCGGCCCAACCATCCAACAGACGCTCTTACTAACACTCCTCTCATTTCGCATTCACAGACACGCTCTCAGTGCAGACATCTCTAAAATGTACCGACAATTTATGGTACACCCCGACGATCGCAAGTTTCAACTTATATTTTGGAGGTCTTCAAGTGAGCAGCCGCTGAAAATCTATCAGCTCAATACGGTGACCTATGGAATGGCATGCGCACCATTCTTAGCAATACGGAGTCTTCAGTTCATCGCCCAACGAAAACAGGAGCAGTATCCTGTTGGCGCCTCCGTACTCCTCGAAGACATGTACGTCGACGATCTGCTGACAGGGGCAGATTCCATCGAAGAGCTGCAGCAGAAGGTCTTCGAAGTTAACACGATTCTCGAAGACGCAGGGTTGGCACTTGCAAAATGGAACGCAAGTCATCTCATTGAAACAAATACGGAGTTTCATATCAAGCCTAACGGAGACAATGTGACGAAGGCCCTCGGCATGTCTTGGAAGCCCCTATCGGACGTATTTTGTTTTCGATATGCGTTGCCATCGGGCGGAGAGATTACCAAACGACGCGTAATTTCAATCCTGGCTCGTCTCTACGACTTACTTGGCTTGCTCAGCCCAGTGGTCGTTCGCTGTAAAATCTTCGCTCAACAACTCTGGCTGCAAGGATTTGGATGGGACGACACTCTCCCATCTAACCTCAAGGTGGACTGGCATCGAATTGAGTCGGATCTCCAGAACGTCAACCAAGTCGAAATACCTCGATTTGTAAATTCGTCACCACATCAGCTAGGACAAATCCATGGGTTCTCAGATGCATCAGAGCATGCATATGGCTGTTGCATTTATTTGCGCACAAAAATCGACGGCAAGTTTATATCACGCTTGATAATTTCAAAGTCAAAGGTAGCGCCAACCAAGGCACTCTCGCTACCGAGATTGGAGTTATGTGGAGCAAGTCTGCTCTGCAACGTATGGCAAAAAATTAAGCACAAGTTCACAAACTTAATCAATTCGACAATCTTTTGGACTGATTCGCAAATTGTGCTTCATTGGATAAATCTACATTCATCACAGCTCAAATGCTTTATTGCCAATAGAGTATCCAGAATTCAAGAACAATCGGTTGATGTAACTTGGCGACATGTACCAGGAAAGAGCAACCCAGCAGACATCGTCTCACGCGGATGCGCAGCTTCGGAATTATCGGACACAATTTGGTTCTCTGGCCCTGAATTCCTCAGATTAGATCCGGAGTTCTGGCCACAATCACCTCCAGATTGTGAATTTGATGATCTCTACTTGGAGAAGCGGAAGGCAGTCTCATTCGCATGCAGCAGCATTCAATCTACAGATGACAAACCAAAGATAGCGGATGATCCACATCTCGGAAGCGTCATGCTAGAAATTGTCAATCGCACTGGGTCCTATCGACGTATTCTCAGAATAGTAGCGTACGTCCTTCGTGTATTCAACAGAGTTCCAGCCAACAGGAAATTCTCAGTTCAAGACGCAATGGCCATCGCACCCACAGAACTAAATCAGGCATTCACACACATCGTTGCTGCAATTCAAAATGCTTCGTTCTCAAAGGAAATCTCACAGCTTGCCAAAAATCAGGAAATCAAGGACAAAACAATTCGAGGATTCTCGCCTTACTTGTCACAGGTAGAAGTAGGAACCTACACACTCACCGTTCTACGAGTAGGAGGTCGACTAACTAGAGCCCCAATTCCTATCGACGCGAGATATCCTATGCTCCTCCCAAAGGACCATGATTTCACCTGGAAGTTTGTCAATCACTTGCATAGGACTAACATGCATGCTGGAGCCAAAGCGCTTGTGGGACTACTTCGTCTACACATTTGGGTGGCTAACGCCAAAAAACTAGCATCATCTGTAGTCAGGCAGTGCGTCCACTGCTACCATTACAAGCCCAGACTTGCGAACCAAATCATGGGTTCGCTTCCTTCTGACCGACTGCAGACCGTCAGACCATTCACTGTAACTGGAGTAGATCTGTGTGGACCGTTCTTAACATCCTATCGCATACGCAGCAAGGTGCCATATAAGACTTATTTGGCGATCTATGTTTGCTTCTCATCAAAGGCGGTCCACATAGAGCTGCTCTCAGACCTTTCAACTAATACATTTATTCTTTCGTTGAAGCGCTTTGTTTCTCGTCGGGGCAGTCCCTGTCGCATATATTGTGATAACGCGACAAATTTCACTGGAGCCAGCGTCCAACTCAACCGCTTCAAGCAAGAACTCTTTAGTCAGCAAACTAAGCAGGATCTGGAAACCTTCAGCAACGACACTGGAGTTGAATTCTGCTTTATTCCGCCAAGAGCTCCACATTTCGGTGGACTCTGGGAGGCGGCGGTTAAATCTATGAAGAACCTACTTATCAAATGTATGTCGGACAGCGGGATGACATACGAGGAACTCCAGACGATCGCTATAGAGGCCGAAGCCATCCTAAATTCTCGGCCAATTGCTGGTCATTCAGAGGATCCCAATGACGGGGAAGCTCTCACCCCTGGTCACCTCCTCACTGGTTCGTCCCTCAAGGCACTCCCGGAACCAGCAGTGGATGACAGCAAGTTATCGTATCTAACACGATTCCAACGCATAGCATACACAAAAAGACGCCTCTGGGACCTATGGCGGCGGGATTACCTGCACACGCTTCAGATGCGAGCGAAATGGACTTCTCCAATTGCAAACCTCGAACCTGGTCAGATTGTTCTCATACATGAGGACAATAGCCCTCCCCAGCACTGGCTAACTGGACGCATTATCAACTCGATCAGTGGAGAGGACAACAAAGTTCGTGTGGTCAATGTTCAAACGGCCAAAGGAGTTATACGACGACCAATCTGCAAGATCGCACCTCTGCCGATCCAATATGGTTCTTGAAAGGTTGTACACCTTTCAACGGGCGGAGTATGTTTGGACCTTGTATTATATTCGAGTTTAATGAATTTTATTGTATGAAATTATTTCTTTGCTTGGAACCTATTCCTATACTATTTACTCTACCAACATTCTTGTTAACATTACCTATTCGCAACATGTACCTATTGTAAACATTACCGATTCGCAACATGTATATCTTAATTTGTAGAATTTGGAGACCTTAACCTTCGGCCCGAAGTTGAGGGCTTCCCGATCAATAAACGACTTGAAATCAGACCAGCAAACTAACTGCACGCGTTTTGGTTTCACCCTAGATTCGCTAGGGAACGTACAAACTGTAAACTTTCGGTTTTTTTTTTGGGTGTAGCCAAAAATGTATTATTTCACACGGATTTACAAATTAAAAGTACAAAATCCCAGGAAAAACCTAAAGTGTAAATAAAATAAAGATTCTAATTATTAAGATTCCATTACGAACAGAAAAATGTGTCGGAAACTTAATTAATGATGAGGGTGCGAAAGACAAATAAAGTGTAAACGCAAGATGAAAGGTGTCACCCCAAGAAAGTATACAGTATTAAGAAGGCCATAAACAAATGAACTAACTAACCTTTTAACATTTTAATTAAGTCCTATAGGCAGAAAGGGCAATTTATCAATTATGAAATACCAAGTGATAATTCCATTTCTAAATTATATAATTATTTTCCCAGAGACCAGGAAAACCAAATTTATTGACATGTCTGGTTTCCAGATCGCCCACTAAAACATGTTCTTATCGCAGACCCTTGTCTTCTTACTTCCTTCCGATTTCGTGGTCAAATCCCTTTTGTTGTTATCAATCAACCGCTTACAAGACACTCACAAGTGGCCAATAAATTATTAATTAAGTTGAAAATCAAGCCAGCAAACAGCAATGCTCATGATTAATGGATAATTGGGGAGGGGGCGTTGCCTTGTAGCGAATCCATCATGCGATTGCCGTCGAACTTAACCAATCGGAAGACTCCAAGACCCACTGTGCCACTTGGGCATTCGATTTTGGTCTTCTGGCCTGGTAATTTCCAATGACAACAACAACTGGTTCGGTTTTGCAATGTGCAGCGCAACAAAAGTCGCTTGTTTTGACCAAAAGCACCAACAGTGGCAAGAAAGAGCTCCCAAACCGCAAGAAGTTGGCCAGTTCGAAGGGTTTTTCTGTCGGGAACAACGTTATGCACTTAAAGACAAAAGAAACACTGGAAACAACCAAACAAAAACCAAATAACAAAAAGAAAAAAGGTTAGGAACTGTGGGCAAAGCTATTTCGACTATTTGGCACCCTAAAATATTTTTATAAAATCGAAAAATAATTAGAAAAATATGTTGAAAATACAAGTTCTTGAGAAAATTTCTTTTAATTTCTTCAGCAACGATATCATAGCTATTTAACACTAATTAACTACTTATAACACAATGAAAAGCCTTATATTTAAATATGAAAACATTGTTCGACAGGTAAATATGCAATTAAAATATAAAATTATAAAAAATAAAAGTTAAGACTGTATACATAATATCAAGTTATGTCATACCTGTAATTTGATCACTTAAAAAATACTATAATATCAAAAAATATATATATATATATGGGGTAATATACCTTTGAAATACCTCCTACTGAACGCAATACACCGAAACGAAACCCAAATAAAAAGGGTTGCAAAAAGCGGGCAGCAAAGTTGGCAAATCAGCCGCAAACTGGGGCAGGGCGAGAAGAGAGTGGATAAAAAGCTCCGGCGGCTCGAGGCGACTCCAGTAGACAGACGGCGATAAGCGGGCGTGGCAGTCGCACCAGAGAGACCCAGAGGAATCAGAGGAATCGGAGGAATCAGAGGCAAACGGTGGAGGCAGCCACCCAGGATAACAAGGAGCAGCAGTGGCATCAGCTATGTGGCCGGCCTGGCAAGTGATAACGCTGCTGGGGCTTCTGGCCAGGGCTTTGGCCCTCCACTCAACGCCGGACAGGGCCATGGCCATAAGCTCGGCGCTGCTTGGCCAGGGCTTTGAGGATTTTCAGCCATACTTCGGACAGAAACAGGACGAGGTAAGAATGTGATTATTCTAGTTGAACTATTTTGTTCTTATAATAAGTATGGTTTTCAAGATATTATTATAAGGAACGGCCCTAATATAAATAATTAATTATATAATTATAATTATAAATGATTAAATAATTAATAAATAATTCATTCATAATTAATAAATAAATAATTCAATAATAAAGTTCAAAAATTTCCTAATATTTGTACAAAATCTGTAACCCCATTTTATAAAATTGAAGTATGTCTAAATTTTGAAAGTTCATATATATTGCTTAATCATTTTTGAGACTGTTTAAGAACTACATTTTTTTATATCTTCTGTATCTTCTATTTCTTTTATCTTCTATATCTTTGTATATCCCAAGCCAAAATAGTAATATTAAGTATACGCCACATTGCCACCAAAGGAATTTTCTTTAATCTTAATTATCTTATCAATTCAGGGCGAAGATCAGCTAGTGGCCGCCTCGAAGCACGAGGAGCACTCCGAAGGCGGCGAGGAGGAGTCCGGAGAGGAGCACCACAGCGAGCATTTCCACAAGAAGGGAGGAAAGAGCAAGAAGGGTCACAAGCACGACGAGCACTCCGAGAAGGGCGAGAAGGGTCACCACGACAAGGAGGGCAAGAAGGGGGAGCACGGCGAGGAGGAGGGTCACGAGAAGAAGCACAAGCACTCCGAGTCACATCACAAGAAGAAGAAGAAGGGCTCCAAGGGCGAAAAGGGCAGCGAGTTCGAGGATCATGGCTCCTACAAGAAGGGACACTCCATCAAGGGCAAGCACAACGTCCACAAGGTGGACGAGAATAAGAAGGAGAAGAAGTTCTACGACGAGGATCACAACAAGGCCGGGGAGGAGAAGCACGGCGGATTCGAGGAGTCCAAGAAGCACAAGAAGGGCAGCAGCTTCAAGAAGGGTCACCAAAAGAAGGGCGGACACGAGGAGCACTACGGCAAGAAGGGTCACAGCAAGAAGGGCCACAAGAAGAAGGGTCACAAGGGACACAAGAAGAAGCACGAGGAGTCAAAGAAGTGGGGCCACAAGAAGGAGCACGGCAAAAAGGGTGGCGAGGAGCACAAGAAGAAGTGGCACAAGTCCCACAAACAGAGCAGTGAACACGATCATGGACATCATTAAATATCGAATCGACATTCCTGCAATTTCACCCACATTTCTTGTATTTTATAGGCATTAAAAACAGACAATTCAGACCCAGTAAATAACTTTCGTACTATTTTTTTCACTTTTTGGTATATCTGCAGATATACCAAAGCCATGGCTTTATTATTCTTTGATGAAGACTTCAAACGAACATTACGAAAATAAGATTAAAATATTTGAGTTTCAAAATGAACATATTTTTTAATAATAAAATTCAGAGTACCAAGAAAAACTCAATACAATTCAAAAGCGAGATTAAAATAATTAAGCTTCAAAATTAATATATTTTCAATAATACGTTTTTCAGAGTATGGGCAAGTGTACTCAACCCAACAAAAAGTCGTCCAAAACAAAAAACTTCATATGAACAACATTTTTTTGACTTTTTTATCATATGAAGTTTTTTGTTTAGGACGACTTTTTGTTCAGTTGAGTGCTACCCTATCAAGAAAAATTCAGAACTAGTTACAAACATTTTATAGTTTAATTCGATTTACTTGTAACCATAACTCTTGTCCCCTTGGATATAATGTTTGACAAGTACTCTATGGTGTAATCGCATTCAAAGCCCATTCAGGTCACCAAAACTGACGTACATGTCCCATATAGCTTAACATGTATAATGAACACAAAATGTCTTTTGAGGACTTGTCATAGTTATCTTTAAATTACAGCCTCAAAGCTCCCAATATTCATGCATATATCTGCTTAGAAAGAGATTATGCGGGACACACACACACACGAGCACAAGGGGCAGATTAAAGAAAACATAATTAGGAGGAAAATCGTAGCAATCTTTGGCCAAGGGTTCAGAGATCAATTGACGATGCTTGGCCTGTCCCTTTTGTGCACACCTGCAATGAACTAATTGCCAAACGGTAAGTGAAATATGAATATGCCAGAAAGGGACAGGGAAAGGGAAAGAGCGAGAGAGAGCAGGGCAGACTAACCCGTCCGTGTCAAAGGTTAATTACGCATACTGCAGGTCATTCCCTTGCCCTGCCTTCCTGTCGCCCCACACGCACACTGAGATTTGCACACTTTAGCCTACATATATGCAGGCCAGCGTGTGTCTGTGTTTGCTTAAGCCATTTCCGGTTCGATTTTAGCCCAAATCTTGTCCATTTTCTAGCCTAAGCAAACAAACGGAAACTGGCTTAGTCGGAGCAGCCTTTTGGGAGTGGTAAAACGGTAAAACGGCAAGGAGACGGCCAGAACAAGCGGCTCTGTTTGGTTCCATATGCTAATCCCTACGACCAGCGTCATAAATCATTTTCAACCAACTGGAGAATGGATGGTGGCTAAGGGACTAAGGTCCATGCAGATCCATAGAGGTCGGGGTTAAGTAAAGTTCGTCTGGGCCTAAAAGCATTTGACGATGCCCTCTCAGAGTGAGTTCAGCCAAATGTTCAATGCATATCTTGGATTTTAATTTTGAATTGGGTACTTCAACTATTGAAATAATATATTAAATATATTTGGGTACTGCAGATGCTGGTGGATAAAAAAATGTAAGGGTTAACCCTTTAGCTTTCTGTTAAAGGTAATTATTTCTCATTTGGTTTTTTTTACTTTATAATAGAATTAAATTTTGTATACTTTTTGCGTTTTTAGAAAAAATTATGGGATACTCCAAAAAATGTTTACTTAAAAACTGTGCTGAAAAAACCTAAGAAATAAAGCAATGCAATATTTGTTTTAGGTTTTTATTTAAAGAAGTTCTATTAAATCTAATCTTCTGCAGTATCCCAGTAAAACCTTATCATTCTATTTCAGAGTGCTCTCTTCACAACTAAAACTTAAAAAATACTCAATCTTAAAGTAACAACTTTCAAATATTTACGCGATGCCAATGTTTACCTATTTTGCTCAAGAGTATTTTCATCTTCGTCCCTCATAGCTACACTTTCTTGCTCATTCTTTTCGGGGTTTTCCCCTGTTTTCCAGGGATGAGTTATGCTGCAATCTGTGGGAAGCAGAGTATAAAAAAATGTATGCCAGATCCAGGGGGATCTGGATCCTGCAATGCCCCACAACAATTGCAAAGACCAATAACAACAGCATGAATATAACAAAAGCTTAAGCCCCAGACAGAGAGGAGGCTTCGTATGGGACTGAAAAAGCAAGTTTTTGTTTGGCTCAGCCTTCGTCTTTTTGGATTTTGTGTGAGTTGCAACTGCAAGGTGAACAGTCAACAGTTGAAATTCGGATAACCAAAGCTACACCGAGCAAAAATAATTAGAACGATTGATGAAAAAAAAAAAAGAAAAAGAAATATAAATAAAAAAATTAGCAGAAAACTTAATCTTAAAATACAAAATAAAATCTAAAAAAACCTTAATTGGAAAATAAGACTCGACAAGAGTTATCATAAAGTGAAATAAATATCCAATCTTATTATTCTTTTATATGAGTTATTTGGAAAATATTAGTCTTAATTTAAAGGCTTAAATCTTAAAAAAAAAACAATTTAAAAATACATTTATTACAAATTTTTTTTTTCTATGTAAATACGTGTGCCTATTTGTTGTTTCTGTTATTGTTTTTGGAAAATTGTCTGAGTAGCAACAACAAATATGGCTGGAACAAGAACAGGAGCAGGAGCAACAAGAATCCCACATGGCCACTGGGCAAATGCATTAACGAAAGTGGCTGAGAGTGCAACAGTGGCGCCAGCTTGAGGGGGTGCATTTCACATGGGGGCGAGGGGGATAGCAAACCAGGCGTTGCCGTGTGGCCTGGTGTATCAGCACTAAGAGATCATAATTCACACAAGTCGGCTAATAATTCAGTTAAGTTGAAATGCGCAACACACAAGTTGCACAGTTTCCACAGCACGAGGGGCTGGAAATGTGAACGCTGATGAAGTTGGCCAAAGGCGGGGTACCCGGTGGTTTCCAGGGGGGTCACAGGGTAAGTGCCACCCCACAACAAATACGCACACGCACGCTTGGGAGCCATTTGGGAGTGCAGGGAGATGGCGAGTATCTCTCCAATTTGGGTTTATGGTCTCAGTTTGAGAACTCGTTAAGGCGTGGCTTCCAGTTGTGGCTCCAAAATTAAAGATACCATAAATTAATACACGCAAATAATATTACCTAACATAAGTTAGAAAGAACTGTGGGGCCAGAGATTATTAAACATTATTTTAAAAATTAAATATTTTATTAAAAAATGTTGAAAAATCGATAATTAAAGAAACAAAAAGTTTCAAGTTTAAGAAAAACTATAATGTTAAAATCCTTTCATTTGTCATAAATTTTTTTATTTATCTTAACCACCTTTCAAATCCCACCAGTACCTGCAATCTGAGACTATCTTGCAGATGGTGCAGCAGTTTTAAGGGATTTTCAATGTTCTCGCAAATTAGTTTCAGCCTCCCTTGTGAGTGTGTATGTGGAAAAGTTTATTGTTTATGAGGGCCAAAAGCTTCTCCTTCTCGACTGTTGGTCCTTGGTGGAGTCTCAGTTTTTCCATGTTGTTTTTTGGCTCTTTTGCTGTTGCTAAGTCCCAGCTTTGTTTGCTGCGGTAAAATGCACCCCTTCTGCCGATGGACTTAGCCATTTACTCAAAAGGAAAACTTTCGCGATACTTGCTAGCAGAGTTGTGACTAATGCATTAGATTTGTAATGAATTAGCAATTTCATTAGCATTAAAGCAATGTAATGCTAGTGAAATCAGTTTTCATTATCATTAGAAAAAGTAATGATTTTAATGCATTACTTTTGACAAATATAATGCTAATGAAAATTCAATTCATTATTTTTGACAAATATAATGCTAATGAAAATTCAATGCATTACTTTTGACAAATATAATGCTAATGAAAAATATTTCATTACTTTTGAGAAAAAGTAATACCAATGATATTTTTTCATTACAATTAATAATGCTAATGAAAAAATTTGCATTAAAAATTTCATTAAATATTTTTTAACTATACTTTTTTGATAAAGTATTGCAACCGCAAACCATGTCTTCATGCAAATAGGCCTGAAGATTTCGCGATTTCACTTTTATCTTTTTATGCATTAGTTACGAGTTCATGCTTAACATACAAAACTTCTTAGTGCCAGTACTGAAGAAGTCGCGGTCCATGAAGGAAAATTAGCTTTTAACGTTTTTCGAGCTTAGGACCGCTGTACTATGCAGTTTCCGAAAATTTCTTGGTGGTAGTTCTTCAGAACTCGCGGTCCATGGAGAAAAAATAGATTTTAACGTTTTTTGAGTTATGGACCGCTGTGCCATTGGGGTTGTCTTCAACCAATGTGGCCCGAAGATTTCGCGGATTGATTTCGATTGTTTTTTGGATCGGTTGCTGTTTGTATTCGTAAAAGCAAGTACATTAGTGCTATGCTTAACTTACAACATATTTTGGCGGTTATTCATAAAAAATCGGGGTCCGTATTCTATTTAATTTTGTTCAGTTTTAAGTAAGCATCCCAGCAGGCTTTTGCGGTCAAATTCACTAACGAATGACATGCAGTGTCAAATTAAACCATTATATAAAAGCAGTGTCGGAGCAAACATATCATAAAAAGCGGTGTCGGAACACACAAATAAGGAAAAATCAGTGTCGGAGCAAACAAATAAAAAAAAATCAGTGCAAGTTACAAAAAAAAAAACAAGTGAAATGGCGAGTGAAAATAAACCAGTGATTGACGGGATGGACGGATGCAGCAATCAGTCAATGATTACTTCGTTTTCCAACATTTCGTGAGTATTCTTCTTAAACGTTTGAAAAAACGTACTAGTTAATAAAAAAAATTAAAACTAGACCCAGCACTTCGCATAGTTCCTTGGAAGAAAAAGTAGCTTTAGATGACCCGCAAGTGCCCTTGATATTAAATGGGAAATATTTTAAAATTATTAAACCGGTAAGTGAAGTGTAAATGCGTCAAGTAAAAGGTGTAAGGCCATTTGTTAAATTAATGAAATTAAAAACACTGATAGAAAAATGGCATAGTTAATTAATATATTATTATATAATCCAATTTTAGGTTTGTAACACATCTCACCAAAAGCAAGCTAGCGGTGTTTTAGCAGCATGCCAGACATGCCCCATGCCTAATCAATATCGAGGATCAATAAAAGTCACCTCAAACTTCATAAGCCACCTTAAGGAAAAACATAGGAAAGATTACGAAGAATATATTTTCGAAAAACAGCTTCAGTCTAAGAGGACAAAAAAATGTGGGCTAAGGCAGTCTGACTTTGACGAAAAAGTATTAAAGTTCGTTGTCGATACCTTTTCTTCTTTGTCAATTGTAGACAATCCATCTTTCGTTGCCCTTTTTGAAAACAATTCAGAAACTGTGCCGGGACGAAAGAAATTGACTAAGCTTTTAGATGACAAGTTTGACTTTCACAAGGTACTTATGATTGAAAAATTAAATTCTGTGAAATTCGTGTGCACCACGGCAGATATTTGGTCAACAAAGAAGAGATCCTTTTTTGGATACACATGCCATTGGCTTGATAACAATTTCCAACGTCACTCCGTTGCACTGGCGTGTAGTCGAATGGCTGGAAGCCACACCTTTCACAGAGTCGCTGAGTTCGTACAACGCATAAATGATGACTTTCATCTAAGCAACGAACAAATCGTATGCACTATTACTGATAATGGAAGCAATTTCGTTAAGGCCTTCAAGGAGTTTGGCATCAGTCTTGATAATGAAGGTCAATCAGAAGGTGTAGCAGATTATGACGATGACGTTCCTGAATCACAGGAGATCCCATTGTTTCGGCTGCCAAAACATTATAGGTGTGGTTGCCACACACTTAACCTGTTAGCCACAACGGATTACATGAGCATTATTAAGTCTGACAGCAGAGTGTTCGGGGAGCATGCGAGTGTATTGAAAAGGTGTTCAGCAATATGGAACAAGTGTAACCGCCCAAAAACTGCAGAGTGCATCAAAAGCCTGCTGGGCTGCTCACTTAAAACGCCAGTTGCAACTCGGTGGAACACTCTTTACGACGCCTTTAAGCATGTGTTAAAATTCAAAGACCAGTTTGACGATCTTTTTAAGCTATTAGATGTCACGAAGTTTACTTCTAGTGAAATGGAATATTTGCAAGAGTATTGCAAAATAATGGAGCCTCTGGCTACAGGACTGGATTTCCTTCAAAACGAGAAGACCATGTTATACGGCTATTTCGTCCCAACAATATTGACATTAAAAGTCAAATGGGAAAAAATGAATCTTAATAATGAGTTCAATTTCTTAAATGTAAGAATTGTAGATTTGATAAACGCACTTGAGGGGAGATTCCGTGATATTTTCACAGTATCACCGAAAGTTCATGATGCTTTTGTCGCCGCTATTACATGTCCAGCAATCAAATTTAAGTTTCTTCCTTCAATGAAGAGTACTGCACAAGAATGGACAGATCTTAAATTCAAGGATATGTTCCTAAAACATGCGTCTGCATTTTTCAATGATACTCCCTCTACATCTGTAAGAAGCAAAGGTTTAAGTTTTTTTGATTTTGGAGAAACAACTGAGGGTAAATAAATTCCAAATATTGCACATACACAACTGTATAATACTTTTTTCTTTTTATAGATCTAACATTGCACGAAAGCTCTGTCGTCGTAGAGTTCGGCCGCTATTTGAACGACATGGATGAAGACTTGGAATGCCTAAATCGATATCCTATTATTAAAGCGACTTTTTTCAAATACAACACTCCGTTACCATCGTCTGCTCCTGTAGAGCGTCTTTTCAGTTACGCCGGGATGGTCAATGGGAAGAAAAGACAAAATTTGTCGGATGGCCATTTTGAAAAGCTCGTTGTTTTAAAAGCAAACAATGTCTTTTAAATAATTTTAATAAATAAATAATAACAAATAATTTTTAACATAAGAACCTTTGTAAATCACTTCACAGGTTAGCTACCTAAGTTCGTACAATTGATAGAAATAAACAGTTTTAATTCAGAACTCTCAAGGAATCGCTCTTCCCTGATGAAAACGAATATGAAGAAGACTACAATCAAGACGACAAAAAGATGACCTGAAGCGAAGCCAAGACGGTCATGACGGCCGACTGAGCAAAAACGTGCTTTATCAAACGACGCGACGACGATAAATACTCAATCGAAGAACTATCAAACTTAAACTATATTATGTTTTCTATTAAATAAAGTTTCTCATATTCTATCACTTACAAAATAAAGCCGCACATATATACTTAACAAAATAAAATAGAACATTTTTACTTTTTCCTGGATTCCTGGCAAATCATTTGTATCCTGGCGATTTTGGTTGACAAATTCTTAGGATCTGTCAGATCCAATGATTCCACAATATAGACATTCAATGTAAAACCGCCAAAAGACTATCCTCATTGGATACTTTTCGGCAACTGTGTAGTACAGCGGCCAATACCCCCAAAAAACTTTAAAAACAAATTTTCTTCCATGGACCGCGACTTCTTCAGCACTGTCAAGAAGTTTTGTAAGTTAAGTATGAATGTGTTATAGTTTATAAGTTTAGTATACTAAACTTGTAACTAATGCAAAAAAAAGATACAAATCAAACCGCGAAACCTTCAGGCCTCTATGGATGAAGACAACCCCTAACCAGCAGAGGTGTTCAGTAAAGGGTACACAACAAAGATGGCGATTTCAGTAAAAAAATATTTTCCCATTTTGACCAATCTTTTTCATTGAAAAAATAAATGCACTTGGCGTTGCATTACGACTATTAAGTTCTTGTAAGTCAAGTGCATGTTGTAGTACTGACGTAAAACCTTGCCTTTAAAGTAGCGTCTTATCTTAAAAATGGCTGTATTCAATTGAGATACATATGGTTTTGCGGTTGCAGTACTTTGTCAAAAAAATAAAGTTAAAAGATATTTAATGAAATTTGTAATGCAAATTTTTTCATTATCATTATTAATGGTAATGAAAAAATATCATTGGCATTACTTTTTTTTCAAAAGTAATGAAATATTTTTCACTAGCATTACTTTTCTCAAATGTAATGAATTGAATTTTCATTAGCATTATATTTGTCAAAAATAATGAATTGAATTTTCATTAGCATTATATTTGTCAAAAGTAATGCATTAAAAGCATTACTTTTTCTAATGATAATGAAAACTGATTTCACTAGCATTACATTTTTTAATGATAATGAAAAAGTAATGATAATGCTTAAAGGCACAACTCTGCTTGCTAGGTTTTCACATTTAAAACTCATTTCGTAATCTTTAAAGTTAAATTAAACTTAACTATAAGAAAAATTTAAAATAGTTTGTTAACATGGTTTGGATTAAATCGCGAAATAGGAATGTTTCGTGTAAAATAAACAAATATTTAATTTAAGTTTTTGAACAAACCAATTTATAATGTTTTTATACCCGTTACTCGTAGAGTAAAAGGGTATACTAGATTCGTGCTAAAGTATGTAACAGCTAGAAGGAAGCGTTTCCGACCCCATAAAGTATATATATTCTTGGTCAGGGTCACTAGCCGAGTCGATCTAGCCATGTCCGTCTGTCCGTCTGTCCGTCTGTCTGTCTGTCTGTCCGTCTGTCTGTCTGTATGAACGCTGAGATCTCGGAGACTATAAAAGCTAGAAGATTGACATTTTGCATGCAGATTCTAGGAGTTCCTACGCAGCGCAAGTTTGTTTCAAAAGGGTGCCACGCCCCCTCTAACGCCCACAGTCGCTTATATACGATTTTAAAAATTTCAATATTTCGGAAAAGTAAAAATGCAGTTTTATTGTGTTTATCAATACCTAACGAAATGTAGAAGAAATTTTTTAAATCGGACCATTCGTTAAAAAGTTACGGCGGATCAAAGGAAGGAAGGAGACTTCGCACTCCCTTTAGCTGAGTAACGGGTATCTGATAGTCGGGGCACCCGACTATAGCGTTCTCTCTTGTTCTTTAATAAATGTGTATATTTAAATTTTGCTTAATGGGTTTAAAAATATTTTTTAAAGCACACCCATTTATTATATTAGCGAGTATTAGTATAAATCTATCAAATCTATCATGATATTTAGTTTTTAAAGTTAGCCATAAATGTTCCCCTAATTAGAGCCAGGGACTCAATGCGATGGCGTCATTTGGGCTTAAAATAGTGGAGGGAGATGCATCTGCTTGGGGACAATTAGGACAGCTCGTAAATATGCCAGAATGCGCTCGGATGCATCAATGAATGTGTCAATGATTAGGCACACGCCGGGACAAAGGACACGATGCCCACGATGATGGCGCAAATCGAAATGTTGCACTCCGCATCGGTGGGTTGGTGGGGGGAGGGGAGGGGTAGGGGAGTGACGTCAGCGCCTAATGCAACTGCAGTGCAAAAGGGGGCTGGGGATGGTGTCGTGTCGCTGGGAGTAAGGTGGTGACGGGGTGTGGTAACTGCAGGCCATAATCAAGGGAATGGAAGCAAAGTACAACTACTGGCACGATACACTGATGCACTGAGAAAAACCGTTGAACACTACATTTAAATACCTATTTTAAATAAACATATGAACAAATTTTATCCATTTTATACCCTTTTTCAGGATATTGTATTTCTTTATAATATTTATTATGCATTGTATTTCTACACAAGATGACATAGCACACATCATAATTAAGGTAAAATAACTGGAAAAGTCATTCTTATGTGTTTGTTAAGCTGATAAGAAACTCATGTTATCAATTAGATAAGAAAATAGTAATTTTTTGATAACGCATGCACTGTTATAATATTTAGTTACTTATTTAGGTGAATTTGAAACATACTAATACTTTTTTTTTAAAGGGTGCGAACATTTTTATTACGTTTAATCTAATTATATGGTAATAATAGAATACTTTCAAATTTCTATGCTACATTTTTTCCAGTGCACATACACCCGCACTCGACTAAAGACACACACACACATGGCCGTGCCATTGCAGTCAATTTATTGTGACCAATATAACGCCTGGACTGACTCGCCGGATAGCTCCTGTGCAGGGTGGGTGGGGGAAGGGGGAGGGGATTGGAGGGGCGGAAAATGGGTGGTAAATGAGAGGGGCCAGGACTCACTGGGTGCATGTAAATTGAAAATTATGGCAATGCGCAACAAGATTAGCCAATGGCTGGGTGGCGCCAGTGGAGCTGGCGATTCCGAGCCTTCCTAACAAGCCCCAAATGAATTTATCGAGATACGAAGAGATATGGGAGGAGCGGCGGTACGCGAGTTGCACAACCATAAACTAAATGAATGCCCATGGCCGCCAAATGAAGTTATGACTTAATGTATACAGTTATCCATACAATACATATACATAAAGAGAACGAGAGAAACAAAGAGATAGCAGTCGAAATATCTACCACCGAAAATAAAGTTATACTGAATAGATGATATGCAGATTTCGTAGAAAAAGTTAGTGGTGCCTAGAGCTCAAAAATGAACAAAAAACATTCAGCAGACACAAGCTAAAATCAACATTATTATAATCATTTTGAATGCTTCAATGAAAAAATGTTTATTTCAACGAACGCCATTTTAAAAATATTTTTAATTTATTTAACATGCGAAAATATTTTAAAAATTTTATTTAATTAGAAATTTGATATTATGTAAAAAAAATTACAATAAAATGTCCAATTAATATAGAAAAAAAGTGATTTGATTTGACTTTATTTCAGATCAATTAAAGTCCAATATGATTAATGTAACGCTTTTGTTTAGTATTTCTTTTGGAAAAATTATAAAAAGAGAAGATCAATATAATCTGTTTTATATCAATGTGATACGAAAAGCTTTACCTCGAATTTGTTCTCCAAAGTTAAATATTTCTCTAATGTGTAAGACATAATTTCGATGTATAATACAAATGCATTTTTCAGATATGTAAATGTCTTGGAAAAACACATAATTTATTTGTCCCACATTTTTTAGTCCATAATTCGAATATACATGAAAAGGATTTTAGCCAGGACACGAGAAACACTGCGATGTGGCTCAGAAATCGAGTGGCTAGGGGTGCATATCTTAGCTTCGATGTGTCAAATTCATTCCACTTTGGCGCTCTGCAGTCAGCTCCACTCGAGCATTTTTCTGCGCCATTTTGACACAGAATCCAAAACACTCAGTCACTCACACACATCTGCAGTGCGGGGGATCCCCGTTGACGAAACCCCCCCCCCTTGCCTTTCCCAGAATTTCCCAATGAATCGCAGGAAGATTCTCATGCTGTATGCTGTGTGCTGCATGCACTGGCTGCCTTATTATGCAAATGTACCAACTCGAGATGCGCTCTCGGCTGCCAACGTCATCGATTTATAAGTTATGCAAAAAGCGGGAGCCAGAATTTACCTACCCCGCCACACAACGCCCCTGACTTATCTGACTTATCTACGTATCTTTCGCATCTGAAACATCGGGTCTTTGACTGTTTGACTACTTTGTAAGCATCGGTTTACGTTGTAGTTGCCACTTTGGCTGACTGCAATCCGAAATTGTAGCAAAATCAATCAGCAGTATCAGTCTGATTATAAAACACAAGCTTTAAATTCGAATTAGTTACAGTATTTGCTTAATAAATTTATAAGATGTTCTAATTAAAAAATCCCAAATAAAACTGAATTAAGGGATTATGCTGAATACGAATATATACGTATATTTTTTACCGAAGGAGATGTATCTTAAATATCATTTTTATTTAAGTACGATTAAGTAAGATAATATCCATCAACAAATTTCCAGATTTCACTATTTGGAACTGGAATATAATATCCGGAATTGATATAGCCACTCTATATGACATACCAATCTGATTAAGGACCTTTTCTATAAGGATTTCTGCGTGACAGCAAAGACGCCCGTCCAGATGACCTTTACGAATCCGTAGGTTTCGGCGACGCCCTTGTACCAGCCATTAGGAATATGTTGCGGAAATCCATCTGTGCTCACCTGGCACTTTTCGTACTTGAACACCTGGGCGGGAATGAACTGCAAGGTGTCCTTGAACTGGGGAAAATTCGAGCAGTTGGCCGCGCTCGGCATGATTATCTTCTTATAGAAACCGTTCATGGCGCTATATATAGTTTGGCGCGGTATCGAATACGGCTGGATCTTATAGGTCTCACCGTTATCGGTGCTGCGGTAGATTGTAATGGTAACCTCCGCGTCCTGGGGAACATCCACGTTGGTATACAGGGTACCAGTAAGTCCGTACTCACCGCTACTAATACGATCGACGTGAGTTTCGCCGCCAGCCACCTCCTTATTGTCTGTCGTCATGGACGCCGATATTATACTGTACTCCCAGGATTTCTATTGAATAATTAATTAGTACGTATTTCATAAAAGATACATGGCTTAAAAAACTTCTCACCACTTTACCGACTGAGGTTGCCTCCACCAAAGATCCAGAGATCAAAAGTATTATTCCAGTGCAGTATATGGACTGCATTTTAAGTGTCTCTTTTAGCTTCCTGTCATACATCTGCGAGAATTAAACCTTATTTATATGATTTTTTGCTAGTTATCGACATGTCCGACGTTATAAAACGACCATGTTAGCACGTTTCTACGATGTTTGTACTTGATAGCACAAATTATTTCTCATAATCCGATTACCACTAAACAATATAACTGTTGCTACTACAAACCAGGTATTACGTATATGGAAACAAGAGTGGATCGAAAAATATAGTGAGATATAAAATGATCATGCTAACACGGTTCTCCGATTGGTATACTTGATAGAAAAAATAGCTTTGCATTATCCGGTAAAACAATATAACTGATGTCACTAAAAACAAGAAAGGAAGCTAGCTTCGGCCAGCCGAAGCCTATATACCCTTGCAGATCATTCCTATTAATTAACAAATCGCAAAAATGTTAATTTTCTAATATTTCTCATTAATTTTCCGATCGTTCCTATGGCAGCTATATGATATAGTCGTCCGATTTTGATCAAATTAAAATTGAAATTCGGAAATATTTAAAAAGAGTCATATCCTAGAGTAGAAGATAATACAATAAAAATCAAAGAAGCTAGAATTTATTTCCTATTACTTTTCCATTAATTTTCCGATCGTTCCTATGGCAGCTATATGATATAGTAGTCCGATTTTTTAAATAATTAATTCGAAATTCAGAAATATTTAAAAAATAACATCCCCAAAAGTAGAAGGTAATATTTAAAAAAACACCGAAGCTAGAATTTTTTAAAGTTTTTTTCTTCCGATCCTTCCTATGGGAGCTATAAGATATAGTTGTCCGATCCGGTCGGCTCCGACATATATACTACCTGCAATAGAAAGAAGACTTTTGCGAAAGTTTCGTCCCGATAGCTCAAAAACTGAGAGACTAGTTTGCGTAGAAACAGACAGACGGACAGACGGACAGACGGACAGACAGACAGACGGACAGACGGACAGACGGACGGACAGACGGACAGACGGACATGGCTAGATCGACTCGTCTTGTGATGCTGATCAAGAATATATATACTTTATGGGGTCGGAAACGTCTCCTTCACTGCGTTGCAAACTTCTGACTGAAATCATAATACCCTCTGCAAGGGTATAACAAGATCTCGGAAACTACAAAAGCTAGAAAGTTGGGATTACCCACACATTTTCTTTGGCTTCCTACGTAGCGCAAGTTTGTTTCATCGAGGTGCCACGCCCCCCCCTAACGCCCACAATCGCCATAAACGTCTGGCGGTCACATCTTTTAAGATTTTTAAAATGTATAAATGCAATTTTATAGTGTTTATTAAGACATTTTTCAAATCGGACTATTCATTAAAAAGTTATGCGCAGTTAAAGTTTTTTATCCCCCTCTCCCTCGCACTGCTAGCTGAGTGACGGGTATCAGATAGTCGGGACACCAACCCGACTATAGCGTTCTCTCTTGTTTGTATTGTAGAATGCCATGAAATTTTCGATGTATTTAAATCAATTGTATTTGAAATGAATTAAACGATTTTCTATTTTTTGCCCGAATTTTTTCGCTTTCTTTTGAGAACAAATAATCGAACATTAAAAAAAACACTGCATAGTTTATAAAATTCCGGCAGATTTATTATAAAAATTATAATAAATTCAATCAGTTATTACTTTTACTTTTCACTATAAAAATGTCTGTATCAATGCCTTTCAATTTATTTTCATTTTGATAAATAATTGTACGATTTGAAAAAATTAGGTAGTTCCAATAACCAATTTCATGATTTCAAGCGCAACCAATCCTTGGATACAATTCGAAGTATGACCTGTTCTAGAAGGTCCTTTGCTTGACACTGAAGACGCCCGTCCAGATGAGATTTACGTAACCGTGGGATTCAATGACGCCTTTATACCAGCCGTCAGGCATATATTGCGGAAATCCATCCGTGTTCACCTGGCACTTTTCAAATGTCCATAACGTGGCGGGTATAAACTCCAAGGTGCCCTTGAACTGTGGCAAATTCGAGCAATTAACGACGCTCGGCATGATTGCATTCTTGTAGAAGCTGTTCATAGCCTGGTATACAGTTTGTCGAGGAAGCGAGTACGGCTGGATTTTATAGGTATCACCGTTATCGGTGCTGCGGTAGATGGTAACGGTAACCTCGAAGTCCTGAGGAACATCGACGTTGGTATACAGAGAACCACTCAGCCCGTATTCCCCGCGACTAATACGGTCGATGTGAGTTTCGCCGCCAGCCAACTCCTCATTGTCCGTCGTCATGGACACCGATATTATGGAGTACTCCCAGGCTGTCTATTAAAAGAATAATTATAATGGGTAGCTAATAAAATGAATTAGTATTTCATATAAGATATCTTACAAGCTGGCGTGAAGCTTTACCGACTGAGATTGCCTCCGCCAAAGAACCAGAGATCAGAAATATTATTCCTGCGCAATATAGGGACTGCATTTTAAACTTGTCAGGTCAGTTTCAGCTTTTTGCCATAAATCAGGTCGAACCAAGCTTTTTTATATGATTCTTTCTCGTTATTAAATTGTTGTATTAACACGTATCTGCGATTGGTGTACTTGATAGAACAAATAATTTCGAATTACCCGATTACCACAAACCTAAAGCTACAAAAATGAATTAGTACAATGAGAGTGGATCGAAAAATAGAGTAAATAGTAAAATTATGGGTATAAAAACAGGCAACCATTTTCTTTTTAATTCTTTCAGAGGAATTACTAAAGCAAAAACAGTATATCGCATTAACAGAAAGATAAACAACTATTACTTTGTAGAATGGGACTGAATTTTATTTTATTGTATAATAGTATCTTTCTTCATCTGAGAAATAATTGGGGGTGGTCGGTATCGCCCCACCCTTCCACATTTTTTTTGGGAATCTGTTTGGAAGAGCATCAAAATAATCAATGGTCATAAATTGGTTAACAGTATTGTGTTAACTTTTTCCCCAGCTCCATTCTCACTGATTGCTTCTCCACAAAAAAAGGAAACAGAGGCAAAAATCGAATCCTAACTAGAACAACAGCAGATGCAAGAATGGATAAAACTGGTGAAAGAGTAGGACTGCAAAAAAAATGTAAATCATTGGTAAATATCTTTTTACAATGCAAATTTTAATCAAAGTTTTTGCCACCACAGTGAGTTTAATTCTTTGACCAACATCGCTAAAAATCGAAGTGGGAGTGCAGTAAAAAGGCGTTCGGAATTACACACAAAAACTGTATTGTTGTGCGCACGGATAGCTTATAGGGCGACCCTCGCGCTATTATCGCAAATTGATTAATTTAAAATGGCATTTCAGAGCATTTAAACAGTAAACTAATAGCTTGTATAATTAATTGATAGCCATTTTAATTGAGATGATTTAACACCATGCAATATAAATGTAAGAAATTAAGCATGTAGAAATATAATTATTTACGTTGTTGTTATATTTTATCAAAACAAAATAATTATAAAAGTTTACGAGGAAAACATCAAACCTAAACTGTATTTTAAATACAAGTTGTTAAAAACATTTTACATTCCGACACCTTTTTGATAAGCACACGTACAAAACAACAAATCGGCGTGAGAAATTTGTGTTCGGAGTTTTTTGTACGTCCGACTTTAAAAATAAAACAACACTTTTTTTTACAAATTTACGTACCACTATATAATATGCGAAGTTGTCTACTTTTCAATCAAAAACACCTTTTAATGAGAATAAACGTTATGAGGATCACTCCTTCAACTGCGAAGCTGCACACAAAAAACTTTTATTGGTAAAATTTACCTATACGGAGAGTTACGTAACTATAAAAAATAGTTACGTGTATTTTGTATTTGCTTTGGTGTGTGTCTTTGCTAATAGTGTGAATTTGTTCTTGGGAAAGTAACTATTTAATTGACCATTTTTTTGCTTGGGGACTTTTTGAATAGTAGATTGGTTAATTTTACCAAGTTTTCTTTTGTGTGCACTTACTGTATCAGTTTTCGCACCAGAACACTTTAATTTTTGAGATCCGATCACACACAATATGGCTAATCTTTTTTTTAGTCTAAGCCATTCTTAAAAAAACATTGACATTTTATCAACATTTACAACTTTTAAAACTCCTCGATCAACCCGCGAACTTCTTCAAGCCAGTGTGACCCCACTACTTTCGCTCCATCTCCCTCCCGCACGCGATCCGACACTCGCTCCGTCCCGCTTCCGCTCTTCGATTGGCGAAAGCTCCGATATCAGCTCACAACTTCGCTTGGAAGCTCGCGGCGAAAGCTCGCGATCGGAGGGGGCGAAAAATCGAAATCGAATCGGGGTCGGGAGCTTTTCGAAGTGCGAGCGTCGACGTTTTATTTCTGCGGCTCAGTCGGTTTTCGTTCGTTCTGTTGGAGAAAAGCAGCAATCACACGTTCGCAAGGTGAACGCGAAGACACATCAAAGTAAGCCCTCCCCCCACCCACACACGCCCACAAAGCAAATAAGTACAGATAAATGATGTTTCAAAACGGTTCTGGGCGATCGAAATTGGTAATCGAAGAAAGCGGCATTGAAACCCGCCTTGAATTCGAGCCGAAAAAGTGACGAAGCAGCGATCAAAGCGGAGAGCGAAAACACGCACATAGACTGCAAGTGTGTTAGATAATAAGTGCAGCACATACACTCACACGAAGAGAAGTAAAAAATCCGAATATTAATTAGTTTTTGAAGAAGCTCAGAAAAGTGCGGTCTGAAAACGTGAAAATTTGCGCGTGGAAAATATTTTGCCTTGTCAGCTGACCCCCTTCCCCGTGTTCGCCCCGTCTCTGTCGCACCGTGGGTCTTGTGATCGCCGCCTCTCTCCCTCTCTCGTTTCGAAACTCGAAACAGAAGTTGGGGTTTTCGGCATTCTGGTTATGGAAAACCAATATGGAGACCGCGAGTTGAAAAGGCGGCCCCAAGATTATCGCCTTTTCCCTTACCCACTTTTTTTCATTTGTCAGCTGACGGCAATGACAGTAGTCTTGTGATCAACGTCAAAAGCAATTGTCAAATATTCGAACTCGAATGGAGAGAGCGAGAGCGGAGAGTTGCGCTCCGACTCTCCTCTCTTGTTTTTTTTTTCACTGATAAATATTAAAACCCGCATATTTTGAAAACAAGCGTTTCACTTACATTCTTCAGCTCAATTTATCAGTCAGTGTGTGATGCCAGAACTATAATTTTATTTATTTAGCGATTAGTTAAGCAAATTACTCTTTTCGAACTTCCAAAGCTCTGTCACGTGAAACGAAAGCTCCCTTTTAAAGTTTTTCGCAGCATAATCGAAGAGTTAAAAAAATAATTAAATCAATCGAAATTGGTAGTTGTTCGGAAACATTTTATAACCTTAAATCGGGAATACAAGCAGCCCTAAATTTTGGCCCAGACTTAACCTGTAATTCGGAGAGAATACACCTGCCCTCTTGTCAGCTGACAGAGGGCTAACCAGCAATTAGTGATAAGAAATTTTTCACTTTATCTTTGCCCTTCTCCAGCCAGCATTTTATAATTTCCCCCTTGATTTTCGATCTCTTGCAGTTGTAGAAACAGAATAAAGCAAAATGTCCAACCTTAAGCGTTTCGATGATGAGGAGCGTGAGTCCAAATATGGACGTGTCTTCGCTGTCTCGGGTCCTGGTAAGTACTTAATACCTAGATTCTAGGTTCTATATACTATAAATAGTAGATCATTTAAATGTTTAACTTTATACAAATTTACCTTTTTAAATTATTTTGTTTTTATTACTTTCGTTTTAATAATGGCAAGTTATCTAACCCTAAACTATCAACAATAGTTATTAACCTTGCCACAATAAGTGTCATTAAAGTCATTTTGTTCAGTTTTTCAAAGAAATAAGAATGCCATAACTTATTCTAAAAATTTTTAAATTAAAACTTAAAAATAATTTAATTTTTTTTTAAATAAATTTTCTATTATTAAAAAGAGCAGTGTTTTACGCCATTCGTTACTTATGTCTACTGAATATATTTTTTATTTTTTAATGTTATAAAATAATGTTAATTTAAGGTACTGGTCTTAATTGATCGCTTTGTGCCTATAGAATTTCACGATTAAAGTCATACCAAAAAAGTATCATCTTAAAAATAAAAAAAAATTAAAATATGAGCTCTATCTAAAAGTGCAGCACATCTAATCCGCTTAACCGCTTCATTCCAGTCGTCACCGCCGAGGCCATGTCCGGATCAGCTATGTACGAGTTGGTCCGCGTCGGCTACTACGAGCTGGTGGGCGAGATCATCCGTCTGGAGGGCGACATGGCCACCATCCAGGTGTACGAGGAGACCTCCGGCGTCACCGTGGGCGATCCCGTGCTGCGTACCGGCAAGCCCCTCTCCGTGGAGCTGGGACCCGGCATCATGGGCAGCATCTTTGACGGTATCCAGCGTCCCCTGAAGGACATTAACGAGCTGACCGAGTCCATCTACATCCCCAAGGGTGTGAACGTGCCCAGTTTGTCGCGCGTGGCCAGCTGGGAGTTCAACCCGCTGAACGTCAAGGTCGGCTCCCACATCACCGGAGGAGATCTGTACGGTCTGGTGCACGAGAACACCCTGGTCAAGCACAAGATGATCGTCAATCCCCGCGCCAAGGGTACCGTGCGCTACATCGCCCCCTCGGGCAACTACAAGGTCGACGATGTCGTCCTGGAGACGGAGTTCGACGGCGAGATCACCAAGCACACCATGTTGCAGGTGTGGCCAGTGCGTCAGCCGCGTCCCGTGACCGAGAAGCTGCCCGCCAACCATCCCCTGCTCACCGGCCAGCGTGTCCTCGACTCGCTCTTCCCCTGTGTCCAGGGCGGTACCACCGCCATTCCCGGAGCCTTCGGTTGCGGCAAGACTGTGATCTCGCAGGTAAGTCACTATATCGTCAATTACTAAGCTATATACTACACACAAAAAAAGCATATTACCGTAAAATCGATATTGCCATGTAAATTTCAGATCATGAAAAACTCATATCGTTTTTACAGGAAATACTTTTTTTCGACCAGTTCAAATTTAGCTGGCCACATATCAAATTAAAATTGATCTTAAATAATGTAAAATCGATCTACGTTTCATATCGATTTTTTTTTCAAAGGTTTAACTTCTTTCAAGTCCTTAAATAGATACTATAAAGTTTCTTTTAATAGTTCTAATCTATTACGTAATTGATTTCTTAACTTATTAATCCTCCATCATCTCCTCATCTCTCCACAGGCCCTGTCCAAGTACTCCAACTCCGATGTCATCATCTACGTCGGTTGCGGCGAGCGTGGTAACGAGATGTCTGAGGTACTGCGTGATTTCCCCGAGCTGTCCGTGGAGATCGACGGTGTGACCGAGTCCATCATGAAGCGTACCGCCCTGGTGGCCAACACCTCCAACATGCCTGTGGCTGCCCGTGAGGCCTCCATCTACACCGGTATCACTCTGTCTGAATACTTCCGTGACATGGGTTACAACGTGTCCATGATGGCTGACTCTACGTCTCGATGGGCTGAGGCTCTTCGTGAGATTTCGGGTCGTCTGGCTGAGATGCCCGCCGATTCCGGCTACCCAGCCTACCTGGGCGCCCGTCTGGCCTCCTTCTACGAGCGTGCCGGTCGCGTCAAGTGCCTGGGTAACCCCGAGCGCGAGGGTTCCGTGTCCATTGTGGGCGCTGTGTCGCCTCCTGGTGGTGACTTCTCCGATCCCGTGACCTCCGCCACCCTGGGTATCGTGCAGGTGTTCTGGGGTCTCGACAAGAAGCTGGCCCAGCGCAAGCACTTCCCCTCGATCAACTGGCTTATTTCGTACTCCAAGTACATGCGTGCCCTGGACGATTTCTATGACAAGAACTTCCCCGAGTTCGTGCCGCTGCGTACCAAGGTCAAGGAGATCCTGCAGGAGGAGGAGGATCTGTCTGAGATCGTGCAACTGGTCGGCAAGGCTTCGCTGGCCGAGACCGACAAGATCACTCTGGAGGTGGCCAAGCTGCTGAAGGACGATTTCCTGCAGCAGAACTCGTACTCCTCGTACGATCGCTTCTGCCCCTTCTACAAGACCGTCGGCATGCTGAAGAACATCATCGACTTCTACGACCTGGCCCGCCACTCCGTGGAGTCGACGGCCCAGTCCGAGAACAAGATCACCTGGAATGTGATCCGTGAGGCTATGGGCAACATTATGTACCAGCTGTCGTCCATGAAGTTCAAGGTGGGTTGACATATAGATTGGATCGATATATGTTGGTTTATTTAACACGTTTTTTCAACCATTTTTCTAGGACCCCGTTAAGGATGGTGAGGCCAAGATCAAGGCTGACTTCGAGCAGCTGCACGAGGACCTGCAGCAGGCCTTCAGGAATCTGGAGGACTAGAGCGTTGGCCCTACTTTTACACTCTAATCTTATATTTGTTATATAGTTAACTTTTAAAAAAGAAAGCAGTCAAAAACCATCCGAAAAAGCCTAATCAAACACCAACAATTCCGTGCTGCTGCATTCGAAGAGAAACAAAAGTCCAACAAATTCCAACAACTTCTTGGTGCCTGCGAGATATGTAATCATTCCGGCCTGCGGTTAATACTTCCACTAACCACGCCCCCTCCGCCCCCCCATGAGGGGCCGCTCAAGGCAACAGCAACAACTACAACGTCCTTCTATGTACTTCCATTTACAACAACAACAACAACTACAACAGCAAAAGACGCACACACACTTGAATAAAAGTACACGGACACTGGCGCACACACACAACACACATACATAAAAAAGACACAAATACAAATGCATGCATAAATAGTATTATTGTTTAATGAATGGAAATTCTTGTTTATTTGTGAAAAAGTCATGTTTTCTCCCTGTTTGTTTGTTAAATTTATGTAAATATTTAAAGTATGAAATATTAAATGTACGAATAAAGTGCAACAACAAATACATTTAATGTAATTGAAAGTGGATTTCACTGATTTTGAAGATGGACCTAAGATGTTTACTGAAAAGGAGCTTTAGGGTTGATATGTAAAATCTAATAAATTCATCTAAATTAATTTCGTGTAACCTTTTTGAATTAAATATAGTAACGTACATTTTATTAAATACACATTAAACTGCTTGATTAAATTTGACAATATTTAAATCAAGGTAGACCATTTTTTATATGATGATTAAATCAAAAACAAAGCGAAGAATATATATTTAAATTCAATATTTTTGATTTGTTACTTATACATTTCTGTTTTAATTAACTTAAAATATAGATTTTATAGTTCAATATTTAGATAATATTTTTAATTTTTCCATGGTTTTTTGCGTGTACATTATTTTATGAAAATGTACTATTCCTTTAAAGTTACCCTTACATTTTTAATTTTTCTTTTCCTATCATCACCTTAGTCTTTTCATATCCTTCCATACTTTTTTGTCAAATATATACATACAAAATTAGTTAAAGTTACCTCAAGTTCGAAGCATAAATTTGTTTATTGAATTATAAAATGGATAAGAAGACCTGGATAGCGCCGCTCACCTCGAACACCAACAGCAATGTGAGTACCGTGGAGTCCACTCCGCGAAGCTCGGGCTCCTTGTCCCCAGTGGTTCATCCAAGGGCTCAACCGTTGGCCACCCACAAGAAGTGCACCTGTCCGCGTCCTGAACACAAGCTTGCCTCCATAATCCGTCCCTCCCATGCGAAACGCGAGTCCGAGGAAGTCGAAGTCGACGAAGCCCCAGAGGAACGTTCTCGTTCGTCTCGGCTGTCCAGGCTTTCTAACCAACAAAGCATGCACATAACTCTGGAGCCTTCCAAGAATGAGGACTCACATATTGCCACTGAAAAGGTGATGGAAACGCACACCTATTCCTTTGACGAAGAGGAGGAGGAGGAGCCGCATGTGGGACGGATTTTCGGGGTTTCCGGTCCGGTGGTGAATGCCGAGGAAATGGCCGGAGCCGCCATGTACGAGCTGGTCCGCGTGGGTCACTACCAGCTGGTGGGCGAGATCATCCGGCTGGAGGGCGACATGGCCACGATTCAGGTGTACGAGGACACCTCGGGCGTGAGTGTCGGCGATCCTGTCTACCAGACGGGCAAGCCGCTGTCCGTGGAACTCGGGCCGGGAATCATGGGCAGCATCTTCGACGGCATCCAGCGACCCCTGCGGACGATCAGCGAACTGACCAACTCCATCTACGTGCCCAAGGGCATCGATGTGCCGGCTCTGCCGCGTAACATATCGTACTCGTATACCCCCGCCAAAATCAAGCTCGACGATTTGGTCACCGGCGGTGATATTTACGGATCGGTATTTGAGAACAGCATGATGCACGACCACCGACTGATGCTCCCGCCGCGGTGCAATGGGCGGGTCAAGTGGCTGGCACCCGCGGGTAACTACTGCGTGGACGATGTGATCGCGGAAACGGAGTTCAACGACGAGGTCACGCGGCACACAATGCTCCAGGTGTGGCCGGTGCGCAAGTGTCGTCCGGTGGAGGACAAGCTGCCCAGCAACACTCCCCTTCTGACCGGCCAGCGCGTCCTGGACGCCTTCTTCCCGTGCGTCCAGGGCGGAACCACCGCCATTCCGGGTGCCTTTGGCTGTGGGAAGACGGTCATTTCGCAGGTGAGATGTTATTTGATTTTACTAATTTTTTATAGCATATAATAACTCTTAAGTGCCTATTCCATTTTTCACTAATGATAAGTATGATTTATTCATTGATATACCTATTTTTATTTTTATATTTTTTAAGCATAAACGAAAAATTAAATTCCTTTTTAAATGAACCTAAATATGTTCTTCTCAGGAGGGTCTATATATGTCATTATAATCTTAGTTGGTTGAGTCATAAACACTCAGTTTTTGATAAAGAATAAAATCGCCTATCAAGAAAATAATTAAAATAGGCTATTTATAAGTAAAGTATTTAATTGTCAGTATAACATTATTAGCACCCCGTGTATTTATTAAAATTATTTTATAACTGATTTTCATCCAAAGATTACGAAATGGTATCCATATACATATACTGTCGATGTATTGGGAGAAATCTAATTAATTTATTGCTCGCCTCAGTCTCTAAACGACAGAATATTAGATATATTTGATAAATTGTTTTGGATTCAATAATATAATCTAGAAAATTCTGATAGAAATTAATTGCAATATTTATTGCCAGATAGATATATTTTTTTACACTTTACGGATTTGTCTACTGACCTACATTTAATAATGAAATGGTTTATAAAATATGCAGAATATATTGTTGAGATTCAATGATAATTGGGTAATGGATTGCTATTAAAAAACAATTTACATAAATGGTTTGACCCCCCTGCATATTAGTTGATTTTATTTATTTATTGCTTAGCTTGGTAATAATTTATATGGAAATATTAAATTTGCATAGAAATTATTTTGTAACTTATTTTTATAGGCCCTGTCGAAGTACTCAAACTCCGATGTAATTATCTACGTGGGCTGCGGCGAGCGAGGCAACGAGATGTCCGAGGTTCTCAGGGACTTTCCACAACTGGAGGTGGACGTCAATGGGACAATGGAGTCGATAATGAAGCGCACTGCCCTGGTGGCGAACACCTCCAATATGCCGGTGGCCGCCCGAGAGGCCTCCATCTACACCGGAATCACCTTATCTGAATACTTCCGGGACATGGGCTACCACGTGTCCATGATGGCGGACTCCACGTCCCGTTGGGCGGAGGCGCTGCGTGAGATCTCCGGTCGCCTGGCCGAGATGCCTGCCGATGCCGGCTACCCAGCCTACCTGGGCGCCCGACTGGCTTCGTTCTACGAGAGAGCCGGACTGGTCAAGTGCCTGGGAAGCCCCGAGCGCGAGGGATCCGTGTCGATTGTGGGCGCTGTGTCGCCTCCTGGTGGTGACTTCTCCGATCCCGTGACCTCGGCCACGCTGAGCATCGTCCAGGTGTTCTGGGGCCTGGACAAGAAGCTGGCCCAGCGGAAGCACTTTCCCTCGGTGAACTGGCTGCAGTCGTACTCCAAGTACATGCGCACTCTGGACAACTACTACGAGGAGTCCAATCCGGAGTTCACCCAGCTGCGGGCCAAGGCCAAGAAGGTGCTGCAGGAGGAGGACGACCTGGCCGAAATCGTCCAGCTGGTGGGCAAGTCGTCGCTGAACGAGGAGGACAAGATAACGCTCGAGATAGCCAAGATGCTGAAGGACGACTTCCTGCAGCAGAACTCCTACTCGCCCTACGACGCCTTCTGTCCCTTTTTCAAGACCATCGGCATGCTGAAGAACATGATGGCCTTCCACGAGGCGGCGATCCTGGCCGTAAAGAACACGGCCGACCAGGAGGCGCGGGTCACCTGGGGTTTGATTCGGACGCGGGCCGCCAACATTCTGTACGAGCTGTCCACGATGAAGTTCATCGATCCCAAGCTGGGAGAAGCGGCTGTCCTGGAGACAATGGACAAGCTTCATGAAAATATCCTGCTAACTTTCCGGGACATAGAGGATAACGTGGAGGTATATTGATATCCAGATAGCCGCGATACCAAAGCTACTTTTATTTAATCCTGGTCTCTTAAAAATTTTTAGTGTTTTACGAGGTATTTTATTAATTAAATCAAACAGTTTTCAAAATTAAGTAAAGACACCTATATTGTTTTTATTGTATATAAAGTAACATTGAAAAAAAATGTAATGGTATAACAAAATGTTTGCATACTGGAATTGAATGATATTTAATTAATTTGCAAGTCTTTGGAATATTTACTTTAAATATTTTCATTCATTAAGTTCTAATTCTTTAAATTAACTGTAATTGCTAATTTAAATATTACCATGTTAAAATATAGTAAAAACCGCAATAGATGAAGAAGATAGCGAAAAATATTTAAATTGAATATGAAACTATTGGATTTAAGAATTTAAGGTATAAACTTTTATTCTGCCAAGTTAATTGTATTATTTACTTTGAGGAACTTCGTAAAAATTTAAAACAAAATCATTACAAATAATAATAATTTTTCGCAAGCCATAGTTTTTCTATTCAATCCAAAATATTTGATTGGAAAACGATCCGATTTTGTGACTATTCAAATTCTCGCTAAAATCGTATCAGTTAATCCAAATCATACTTACATTTCCCTGCATATTTGCGCGAAGGAGAGAACCCTTTGAAGCCATAACCGCCAACTGCGATTATCGAGTAATTATTTCCCTCAACTTATCGCGATAATTTTCTAGTCGGTGAAAAGTCATTTACCCACCGACGCGTTTTGCTCATTAGAAGCCATAATGGTGCAGCGTCTGCCGCCCCCTCGGAAATTTTCAGCCCCACCTTCCCTGCGGATTCACATTCACTCCGCAGTTAATCCTTTGCCCAACATCAGAAGGGGGCTGCTGAACCCAAAAAGAGATTATAAAAAATTTCGGTTGATTTATAGGAAAAGTTTGTTAATGCGCCAAAAGCGGCCACGCCCCGAAAAGCGACCGAATTTCCCAGCTCACACCTCTGCCAGCCGCAATCCAAAAAGCAAACGTCAAGGCCCTCTGAAGGGCTCTTTTCCGCAGCAAGGGAGCGAGAGATCGATTTCGATTCAATTAGTGGAAATTAAATGTAAGTATATATGTACAAGTCGCCACCTCGCCCGCTGCATCGTCCCTCCCCTCCTGTGCCGCCCACCCGGTGGATTGCGATGATTACATTTCCGCTCCCCCCTCTCCCCATCCCCCGCCCCACCCACTACGGCAAAAACCAAGTCAGCCATAAAATGAGCGCCGAGCAAAAGAAGCAAGCCAAAAAATCAGAATCAGTTCAATTGCAAATTGAAAATCCCCTTACAACTTCCGTTTCCGCTATGCGAGGGACCTTCACTGAGAGGAAAAGCGAGAGCACTGGAAAAAAGAAGGGGTCAACAAAGTAAAAATTGTGTTTAAATACTTTAGTTAATTTAATAGTTAGTTAAAAAATCAAAAAAGAAAAAAAAGGTTTATAAAGATATAAAATATTTTAATAAATTTGTTTGTAATCAATAAAACATACATAATGGTTCAGGATAAAATCTCAATCAAAATCTCTATGGTTTTTAAAATGGTTTTTAAAAATTGTGATTTGAGTAGTTTGATAATAAAACATTTTAGATGAATTTTAATTTTAGTCTACTCTTTTAATAATTAATAAAACATTTGTAAAATGATACATTACTTCAACCTCTTCAAAATTTTCTAAACATTTTTTTGGAAAAGAAAATATATTTTTTTAATAATGATAGAAATCTATGTAAATTAAATGGCAAATCACTTTTTGAAGTGTGTGGCAAGCTCTGGCAAATGTGTGCGTGTGCTCACGAGCGTTTTGTGTAAGTGAGAGAGCGACTGTGAGTGTGTGTAGGTATGTGTGTGTGTGGGTGTCTGGCTGCCATGACAAACGTGGCGTATGAGCAATGCGCGCTAATTGGCTGCCATTCGATGCTCGCTCCGTTCCGTTCCGTTGGCATCGCTCTGGATCTCAGAGCAGCAGCAGCAGTCGAGTATCCTCCGCATCCTGCCATCCTACCACCCAGCCCCGCCCCTTTGGCGCCCCTTTTGCCCCCTCGTGTCCCTGAACCATTTGCCATTTGCGAGTTTCGAGCTAAAAGCTGCTTGGGCTCAGCTTGGGATTGCGTTGCTCATGGCGGAGTTTCACAGGACCCAAGTACGAAGGAGGAGGCTGGGCTTGGGCTTGGGGGTCCTGAGGACTTATTGCATAATTTGAAGGGGTTAAGCCATTGAGCTTTAATGCAAAATTTCAATTGAACGTCAAACAGTCAATTCGCTTTAGCGGCGATAATCGTAAAAGGATAATGGCGCTAAAAGCGCATAAAAAGGCAGCAGTCAGGCGGCAAGGACTTCCGAACTGGGCTGGTGTGAGTATGTGTGGCTGTGTGGGTGAGTGTCTTTTTTTCCTTTTCCGTCTGCTGCTCGGCCTGAGTGTGCACTCAATTAAAGGATTTCTTTTCGGGACAGAGGCTAACGGCCGCACAATATTGGAATGGTTAGATAAGCACTGCGCCACTCGTTACCCTTTTGCCAGATATTTGCCCCTCTCTACATTTTTAAGCCGCTTTTCTGAGTATCAGACAGGGCAAATACAAAACACAAGCATGCTGGAAAAATCGAGTAAATATCATTTATATGTAAAAATGCTTAAATATTTTTTTGAATTATGTAATGTTTTCCTTTTATCCAAAGTCTTACATGTAAGCCTAGATTTCTAGCTTTTGTTTTGTTACTTTCTTACTGGGAAACCACTTTTGATTAGTAAAATATTTTATTATTTTTTCTTTGGTGGTATTAAAAATATAACAATACACTATATAATCGAATTAAATAATTTTTTGACCCGGGTAATCTTTAAGGTTCCAGCTTCAATTAAAATAGATTTTTTGTAATATTCAGCTCTTTGTATTTATGTTGTTAGTAACATGTTGTGTGTTTTATTTTAGTGTGTTTTTTATACCCTTGTAGAGGGTATTATAATTTCAGTCAGATGTTTGCAACGCAGTGAAGGAGACGTTTCCGACCAAATAAAGTATATATATTCTTGATCAGCACCAATAGCCGAGTCTATCTAGCCATGTCCGTCTGTCCGTCTGTCCGTCTGTCCGTTTCTATGCGAACTAGTCTCTCAGTTTTAAAGCTATCGCGATGAAACTTTCCCGAAAGTCTTCTTTCTATTGCAGGTAGTACATATGTCGGAGCGAGCCGGATCGGACCACTATATCTTAAGGCTCCCATAGGAATATTCAAACATATATAAGGGCGGTTCTTTTACAAACCGAACACCTTTTATTGCCTCACATTTTTGATTTGCCTGAAACTTTTTTTACACGTACTATTCGGAAAATAAGTAAACACGTGTATCAGGATTTGACCGAAAAAAAATTATTTTCCTAGTTAGAATTTTTTTAAGTGTGCCAAAAATTGTCAAATTTGAAAAAGTACCCTCTCATTGAAAATCTGTATCTCCGGTTATATGAATCCAATTGACTTCATGTCTTTTGCATTAATTCCTCTAAAACCTCTCTCTTTATTTAACCGTCTATTTAATAAACAATAATTTTAAATTTATTTTATTTATTATTTTTTTATATTATTTAATTTAATAAACATTTTTAAATATTTATTTTTAAATTTAAAAAAAAAATTAATTAAATTTTATAATTTTTTATTTTTATTAAATAAATTTTTTTAAAAAAATATTTAAAAATGTTTAATAAATTACATAATATAAAAAAATAATAAATAAAATAAATTTAAAATTATTGTTTATTAAATAGACGGTTAAATAAATAGTTGTAAGTTTTTAATTGATTAAAAAATGACTTTTTACTTTTTGTCATTCAGAAATTGTCAAAAAACTTAAAACTTAACTTTTAATCATTAACAATTGTTAAAGGACTAGTAAACAATGAGAAAACATAAATTCCATTAGGATCCGATAAGAGTGAGAGAGTAGATCTACTTGCTGCGACGTTTTTTCATAGAAAAAAGCCGAGGCCTTGCTAAAACAAATTCGATATTTTAAAAACTAAAAGTGGCTCCAACTTTTTACAAAAACCGATTGTAACTAACAATATGACGCAAGTGTTAAAATAAAAAAAAAATTTTTTTTTTGTGGGGGCAATAGTTAAAAAATTTTTTTAAATCTTATTTTGTTTTTATTTTTAAGAAATTAAATACAATTTTTTTTAAAGAAATTTTATTTTGAAAGGAGAGGTTTTAGAGGAATTAATGCAAAAGACATGAAGTCAATTGGATTCATATAACCGGAGATACAGATTTTCAATGAGAGGGTACTTTTTCAAATTTGACAATTTTTGGCACACTTAAAAAAATTCTAACTAGGAAAATAATTTTTTATCGGTCAAATCCTGATACACGTGTTTACTTATTTTCTGAATAGTACGTGTAAAAAAAGTTTCAGGCAAATCAAAAATGTGAAATTTTTTTTTTGGCCAAATCTGTTCGGTTTGTAAAAGAACGGCCCATAAGAAAATTCATTGTTACTTGTAGGAAGTAGGCGTTTTAATTCTTGACTACTTAAAAACAAAATTCAAAAATAGAAACGCTGAATCTGGAATCCCTGGAACTGCACCGAGTGAGTATTACTTTATCTGCAAGGGTATATAAGCTTCGGCTGGCCGAAGGTAGCTTCCTTTCTTGTTTTCTAATCAAATTCTATTAGGTTAAAAAAAATCAACTTTAATTGAAGCTAAAGCTGATATGGATTTTGATATTTCACTAAATATTTGAAAGATTTGTTAACTAATGATTTAGATCTATTTTCATTCTGTTCAAACTGTAGAGAGGATTGTAGCGTTCTTGGAACTTTGGCCCTGATATCCATCTGTTAATTTAAAGTCTCAGCACCCAATCCTTAACCCATGCCCCCAACTCACCGCAATCGCTGACAAGTTTAACCCAAATAGGAAGCGTGTGCCGAGGCCAAGGACATGTTTCACTGCTTGTTATTGTTGTTCTTGGCTGTTGTTTCTTAGCCGCAGGGCCAAAAGGATATCATAAGCACATAAGATGATGAAGTTGGAAACGCAAGAGGAAAAGCGTGGCGCAACAACAAGGACATGAACAAATGGCACAAAAAAAGGAAAGGGGCGTGGAAACAAGGATGAGGGCAACTTAATTTGCAACTTATACGCAAAATCCTTTTGATTTTGTTATGTCGCCGCTTAAAGGTCTCTCCAGTGTCCCCTGGTATATCCTTTTTGCTGTATATGTGAGTAGCCCAGCTCGCCTGCAGTTATTTGCGAAACTTGAGGGTGCAACCTTTTCTGCCTTGTTTTCCCTGATTTTCCACGTTCCTTTCGGCTGTTCTTCGGTTTCGGCTTGGCCAAGTTTTCGTTTTCGTTGGAAAAAAGGTTCGCTGATCATTGTCCTTTTTGGGCCTATCCACACATACACAACAACACACACATAGGCGGGGACATATCGGGCTGCTGTTTAAGGGAATTTAAATTAAGCCTATGCAAATTCGCCGCAGGATGCTTTTCTTTCTTCAGCGCCTGTTTTTCTTCATTTTTCCCAGAGAATGAACCACCAACTGCTGGCCGTATTAACGCCGCATTATGGCTGCAGTCACGCCCTCTTCTTGGATCCTTCTATTGGGTACAGTAAACCAGAAAAATTACCAAAAAGGGAAATAAAGTTCAGTCAGTTGGAACTTTTTAGGATTAATTAAAAAAATATTAAAACCGAATGTTAATGTAAAATTAATTTCCTTTTTGAGAGAAGCTAAAATTTATATTATAGAATTTCTGTATGCATTAAATTTGGAAATACTGTAAATAAATAAATTCAGCCAGCTACTTCTATGGCCTGATTACTTCTATATTTATAGATTAAATGTAAGAATTTTTTTTTATTTTTATATAATATGTTATAAAAATAAGCATTAATAAATAAGCAAAATCCAAAAATTGTTTGTTCCATGACCCCCTCTTAAATTACAATTAATGAAACATAAGAACATAGACTTTCTGATCATATAAATTTAGATTTTTTAAAAGATTGTCAGCATGACCGGTTTATCCAGTTTGTACTGTGCACACATGAATCAGCGCCTTAATGTATGCTCTGAAAAATGCTATGAAAAAGTTTTTGCCATAAAAATTTGCTCGCTTCTTGGAGCGCAACATGAAGGGAGGACGGGAGAGGGATGGGGTGAGGGGACAGGGAAATGGAAATGGAGGGGGGAGAGAAAGTCCTTTGCCACTTGCTGCGGCGTGTCGCCTGTCACACAACAACTGCCCTATCACTCACTTTCCCCCACTTTCCCTCACCGCTTCTCCGCAGATAATGAAATTGTTGCGAGCAGAGGGAAAAAGAAACTTTTGGCTGTGTTCTGTGTTCATCAGGCGAAGGCAGGCAAACATTTTAAATACAAAAGGATATGCGTGGGCCAGAACGAGGAGTCCTTTTACAGTGACATTGATGAAACGCTTGAAATTTACTGCGCTGCGACCTCCTCCTGCCCCCTTGCCACGCCTTCCTTCTCTTTAAAATAAAGTAAAGCGAACTTCGAGAAATATTTATTATTTCTTCGAGGGATAGAAAAGATAAAGCTCAAATGTTGGTAAATCATATATTTTAAATCAAATAAAATAAAATAATAAAAGCTTTGTTCATAGCTTTTATTGTAAGTGTTAAGAAATAAATTCTGAGATATAATTTTTTAAAAAGGACCTTAAGAAATATTTTTCTACGTAATTGGTGAGGATAATGAATAAATACGAACAAACTTTATACTGTCAAAAATCTGTTTTTTATTTAAGGATGCAAGGCAACTTATATTTTTCGCATCTTTTAAAGTGTCAAATATTTTTCCCAGTGCCCAGGCAGCACTTTTTATGTCTTTTTTTAAACTTTGTGGTTTCCTCGCTTCCTGGTCCTTGCTTTGGTCCTGTTTCTGTTTCTGCTTGCCGGCATTGTTGTGCTTACTTATCCCTGTCGAAAAATTGCCGAAACTTGGTGGAGCGCGTCCTTGAGCGAGTGGGAGTGGGGGTGGGAGTGGATGGAAGGGGTGGGCGGCTGACTGAATGAAAGAATGAAAGGGAGCTCTCCAGCTCGTAGTCAGTGCATTTAGTCAAAAGTGATTGAAAAGGCATTTTGTTATAATGCCAACTTAATGACAACGAAATTACACCAAAAGCCAAGCCAGGGAAAAAGCAACAGAACAGCACAGCACGGCAACAACAATCGCTGCTAAGCAAAATGAGTTTCCAAATACTTTGAGACCGAAACTTTGTCTCCGCCACGCATAGAGCACCCGAAATACAACAATTTCCCGGCATTTTCCCTAGCTGCTATTTTTAATAGAGTGCGTGGGTGGCCGCTTTTCCTGTCCGCTTTTCCCCAGACCGAGACCCACACCCTCAGCTGGGCTGTCATGCTGGCAAAGCGTTTTAATTGTTTGTCGTGGCCATAGATTTCGCAGAATGTTTAAGTAATCGAATCAAGGCTGAAATCTTCTTTAAGATTTACTCGGTGCTGAAACTGATTGCGAAACTTTCGCCAACGGCTGCTAAACTGATAGAACTGACGCTGAAGTGGGGATAATTAAATTCAGAGCCGAATTAAATGCGCAGAATCGTAGCTTAACTTAAAGTAGAAAGTGTGTATAATCGGAACTAAGAAGTGTGCATTGTCTTAAATGAAAATTACAATATTTACTAAGAACTGAGAATTTTTTATGATTTTTTGATGGCAGATCTATTAAACAGATAGTTAGGAACCGCTGCAAAAATATATAATTACACATTAAATTACCCTTTTATCTCTATAAATATAGTTATTACTGTCTTTCGAGTATCCTCACACTTACTCTTTATTTTTTCACTCTACCTTCTTTATCGCTTAAATTCACAATTTCGTAACAAATCGAATATGTATTTCCTGCTGCTTGCACTTCATGGGCTCGATGAACTGCAAAATCCGGAAAGTTTTGCATGCCCTTCATTGCCAGGCTCTGGGGTTAAGGGGCAAAAGCGTTTCAATTATTCACGTTGAATAAAACGCAGCAATGCGAACACACACGCACTCATTCATACAGTTCCGGTGCAACTTTTATAGTGTGAATAATGCCAAATAAATATTTACTTCAGTTAAAAACCATTTCCTAGTTAATAAAATATATAAATTCTAAATACTAGGTTATGTTGGATAATACCCATTTATAAATAACCTACAAAGTTTCGACTTCACCATAAAATAATTATTTTAAATTGATAAATATTAAATAAATAATATTAATATTTTACTATCCTGAAGATTTTTGATACATTTTTTTATGTACATTTTATTTTTGATTAAAATTGCTAATTTGTTGTTTTTCAAAGTTATTTTTTACAACTTCTTGAAAATATAGGAATAATTTTAATTACTTTTTCATGATTTTTATATTTTTCCATTTTTTTTACCCCTGCTGTTAATACACGTTCACACATAGAGACAGATTTCTAGGAGTTCGGTGCTAGACTCAGGATCTGCATCTAGAGTTCGACTTGCAGCACGTAGCCGAAAAAGTATGCTATTGAAATATTTATGCATGCCCGCCCTGCTCGTTTTCTTTGTTTGCGTCCGTCTACTTTGCATTCTTTCTGTGCCTGTGTTGGTGTGTTCGAAGTGCAAGTGTGAGTGCGAGTGTGAGTGCGACTGATTAAACATTTGACATACATATTTTCCTGCTGCAGCGACGAATTCAAAGCGCATTAGACAGGCAAAACAAACACGTGCCAGCACACACACACACTCCATCTGCTCTCTCTGTTGCACTATAGTCCCTCACCTCGAACTCGCACTAAGTCAGTGGTGTATACTGCATTTGTAGGGGGGTTTTCTTTCATTCTAAGAATTACAATATTTTTAAAATTTGTCTGAAAATGGGCATTATTTTTTATTCGGTAGCTATTTATATTATTTCAGTGCATACTTTTAGACACCTTTTTTTAAGGATTTCTAAATTCTAGTGACGCCACCATTTATTTAATATTTTTGTTACGTTAATGTTTCAACTTATAGTTATGCCCTTTAATTTATCTTGTTTTATATAAATGATTGTAAGTTTTTTTTTGTAAGATTAAATAAATTGATAGGTTAAATAAGAATTTTAAAAAAATTTTAAATAAAGTGAAACCCTTGAAATACTAAATTGATGGAACTCAAGCCTCCGAAAACCCCTTCAGTTGGTCTCTGCACAGTTCGCTGGCCTATGTGTCGCATTTTCCTATTAGCAGGCAGTCGAGCAATTCGCAACAAAATATGCAAATCCAGCCAAGCGAGTGAGCTCAAACTGCTCTGCCATCTCGATCCCTTTCACGCCACCCTCTTCTCTCTCCTATAAAATCTGTCTTTGCTAGGCTTTTGCCGCATTGTTTTTCTGTCTGTTTGTTTGTTACCGCCTGAATGATTTCAAGCCGAACATTTGCCAGACAAATTTTCAGCACGTGATGCAAAAAAAAAAAAAATAAGCATATTAAATACCTCAGACAAAGGGAGAGGGTAAGTGTTAAAACAATTTCAAATTGGGGTGAAGCTTCAAATACATTTAATCATTTTACAGTATTTTACGTTAGAATTTGAATAACTAAAATCGTTAGTTGGTTTCGGCTCTTACATGTTTTATTAATATAGGATTTTCACTGAAATTTGTAAAGATGTCCGCAACCATTATGACTTTATGATTTTTCAGCAGACCAAAAACAAGTCATTTTACTTTATTTTAAATTTTTAAAAAATGTATTTAATTATTTTCTTATGATACAATATCTTTTTCATGCACCAATTTGCTGTTAATTGATTTTCAAAAGTTTTATACATAAGTGCTTCTGAAGACACCATAAGACACCAACTAGCTTATCTAAATGCTGCAGCTAATATAACAAATCCAAAACTTTTTATTGAATAAGTAATTTTTGATTTGCATATTCTTAACCAAATAGGTGTGAAAGTGACAGATAATTTTGCAAGCATAAGTCCTTGCCTCAGTCGAACTAAAACCAATGACTTCCGACTAAGTTCCCTAAGTTTTTGGCAAGGATTGACGTTCTGATAAAACCCCATTGAAACCACTTTCTTTGGCATTCTACTCGCTTGATTCACCAATTCCCCCTTTGTTTCAATTATTCCAACCTTATCTTGGCGAGTTCAGCTCTCTAGAGTCTGGGAAAAGTGCGGACTGAAAGGAGGACAGAGCCCAGGACGACAAGAGAAATGTTACGTTGGCTTTTAATTGAATTTTGAAACCGCATAACTGAAATCGCAAAGCCAGCCAAATCTTGACCTCTGCCTCATTTTCCTCCTTTTATTCGACAGGCAATAAAAGTGTTGTAAAAATTTCGCCAAAAGTAATTTGTGCTAAGCAAGTTGGTCTCTCAATCGGGGCATTATGGAATACTTCATTACTCTAAATTGGAAAAATTTACTTATCTGTCTAAAAAAAAACAGATTTATTGAAGGGAAAAGCAATAAGTTTTCACTCCTTATATTATTAATACCCAGATTTAATTTTAAATTATAAAGCAAATTAAAATCAGCTCAGAAGTTTTCGGATTTATATAAATTTTCTCAACTGTTTTACTCACTTAAATAAAAATATAAAATCTAAAATATGGAAAACGTCAAATATTATTGTTTTTATTTTACAGAACACACTCCAATATTTAAGTTGCCCACTCGTATACCCTTTCGATAGTTCTGTACCCTTTTTAGCAGCCTTAGTTTTTGGTGGGAAGCCACCCGGCAGATTACAAGCGATTGCCACTTGGCGATAACGCTGCCAACAGCTCGACTCAGGACCCCATCCCCGATTCTCGCCCCTATACTATCCTATCCCGCCCTTATGGCCCCGGTCAATTAGTTAGCGCATTAAAGGGGATTCCACAGCTTTCGAGGAACTGAGGCAGGAGTTGGACTGGCCGGTCAAGGAATTTATTGGGCTCCCAAGTCCAAGTCGGTTATCGCTGTAACCAGGCTGCTGAATGGGGGGCGAGGAGGCTCTAGAACCATTCTCGGATCGGCTCGGATTCGACTCCAGTTGAGTCGTAATTGACTTGTTGCCAAGTAATCGTTGCCTGTTAACTGCTGTTGTCAGGGGATTATCTACAGTTCAGTTGAAATCGACTGTTCCTCGCCAGCATCCTGGGAACCCACACACAAACGTACACATAGGTAGCTCCAAGTCAAAGTTCAGTGAAGTGCATAAAAAGTGAAAAACAATAAACATCCTTGGCCAGCTACTTCATGAGTGGGGCCGCCATGGAGTTAGGAAAGCTGATAATTTAAATAAAAATTTATTTTAATTGGAGTCTGGAATCTGGGTGTCTTTGGCATTTCGATTCTTTTGGAATGTAGTATTTTAGTTGGATTTTACATTTCTTGCACTGCAAAATAAATCTTTAAAAAATGTTTAACTTAAAAAAAATAATTTTGTTAAATTTTAATCAAGCTATTTCTGCAGAAATGTCTTTCCTTACAAAGATCTTATCTAATTTGTACCACCCTCTTAGCATTCGGCTCCGAGCTCCAAAGTCTTCATAATATACTTATAAATAATGGGTCTACAAAAATGACTTCTTACTAGCAAAACATCCATTTGTTTTATCTTGTATCAAATTATACATAGGAACATTATTTTTACAGTTCCTCCTTTTTTTCTCTTTCGACTAAATTAAAACTTAATTAAATTTCCATTTTTTTATAGAAACAATAGTCAGAAGTTTAAAAACCAAATAAACTAGAGCGCATGTAAATGTTGTGGTATCCACAACCTCCATCTCTCCCCCATCGAATGCCAACCGCTCTTCAGATAATTGGTTCTGCAATGGTCGAGTGTCCTAGAATATTTACCTGGTCCTCCGGCCATCCATCCATCATCTCCCCAACATGCTCAATCTCTGTCTGGAACCGGCGCACCGGAAGTGTGGCCGCAGCAATCAACGCGCCAAGTTGGAAGCCCACTCATCCGCTCCTGGCTGCACTGACGGCCATTTTGGGAGCTTAACCATAAATGTTGCATTTCGCTTTTAAGCTGCAACCTAACGATGTGTGTGTGTGTGGCAGTCGATGGAGGGGGAGGGGAGGAGAGTGGCACGGTTCGAGGATGAGGCTTACCAGCAATTTGGGTTGGCTTTTCCCCAGTCAACGGGGATGGGGATGGGGGGATGCGAGGTGGTAGTCAGGCAGCATCTGGCCACCTTTTTACACGTGCCTCGACTCATCTCCGGCTAATTCTCTATGCATTTCAGTGCCGCAATTCAGGAAGAATCCACCTGCCATTATGGCCCAGTTCCCCCCTATGACCCCGTCCGCCCTCACGCGTATCCCTTTGGCCGGAGATGCGGTCTATTTGAATCTTCCACTTGTTGGCTCCCAGTTGGGTATTGGAATTGGCATTCTTTGAGGGCACCTGCACCTGCGTGCTTGGAAAGCATTTCCTTAGCCAACAAGCATCTCCTATGCAATAGTTCATGTCTTCCCGCTCGATCGCTCAAATTTACTGAACTCTTCGCACAAAATCAACTCAACTACAGTATTATTTATCAAACTAAAAGCATTTAACAATTTTAAATCTTTTAGCTAAAGCATTTTTTAACTTCGGGGAGGTAATACTATTAATATTTTAATTATTTTTTGTATTTTTTTTAAGGCTATCTAACTTTTAAACTTTAATTTCGAAGAGGAAATTATTCTTTTAATTTATATATTTTATCAACATTATTTTTAAAGTATATACAAGTTTTTCTCATCCCTGAAAACTCAATTAAGAATTTCCTAAATATTCAATGAGAATATAGTTAATATAAATTGATAAAGGCAGGAATAGCAAGAAAGTTGACACATAAAAAATGAAAAATTATCTTTTTTATCTTAATAGATTTGAAATGGTTGAAACGAAGAATTTATGACTCCGAAAATTAATTCCAAAGAAAATGTCTTTGCATATAAACAATAATTTAAATTTTTTAAACTTTGTCTCCTAAGAACACACCTCCTTCGAGTATTTTTTCCTCAGCTTAAATTGTGGTTTAAAATCAATTCTTGCCTATGAAGTTTCCGACTTAAGCTAGCAAAAAAAAAGTTGGGAAAATTAATAGAAAAAGTTTAGATTATCCGAAACATAGGCAATTTTTAAATGTTTTAAGGTAAGTAAATACTTTCTGCAGTAAGAGCATATCGGCTTTTACATTTTGACCTTTCGACTGATGGCTATTATGCGGCCATTTCACACACGCATACATTGATAATGCCACCGCACATACACACACACATTTACAACCGACTGACAGCTTGTTTCGTTTTTCTTCCTCCTTTGGTTCTTTTTTTCGACCACTCAATGAGCTTTTAAGAGCGCTAATTAAAAATGTGGCAAGTGTAACCAATGCAGGCGACTCACCCTCCCCCTCCACCTCCCCCCTTTTCCGCACTTTTCCGCCTTTCATGCCACTAAGGCCTGGCCCGAACGGATCCCACATAATGTGGCTGTCGTCTCGCTTTCTATTGGCCGCTCTTGAGCGTTTTGCGTCTCTGGGAGAGCGCAATTAACGCCTTTACTCTTGGCATTGGCAGCCATGGAAAAACTAAGGAAAACCACGCTTTTCTTGCGCCCCCTCCCCTCCTACCTCGCGCCCCACAGCCCCTGTGGTTATTGCGGCTTTGTTTGTGTGGCAAGCGTTTTTAGATTGCATATTTATTAAAATGCAGCTAAAGTTGCAGCACATGAAAGCACAAACGCAAGACGAACGAGCTGAGGAAAAGCTAAAATGTAATAACTCTTGTTGGGCCCCTCCCGCTTTTCCGACCACCCCCCTCTTGCCTCTTGGTTTTTCCTGGCTGTGCATTTCCGTAAGCAGCTTTTGTCCGCAGGTGTTTTGCTATTGTGTTGGCTCAACGCTTAACGCTCGATGGAAAGCGATGCGATGGGGCTAAGGCACTCAGCAAAAATTAGAGATCATTGTGGATATTTAGTGAGTGAAAAATAGTAATTATAATAATTAGTAATTAAACAAAATCGAATTTATAAAAAATTTTTAGAAAGTTTTTGTTTTAAAAAAAAATATTTCACTTTTTTTTAAATTCTATTTAATGAAAAAAGTATTTTGAAAATATTTAAAACTATAATTATAAAAAAGATCTTAAATGTTGCATAAAATGTCAAAAAATAATATCATTTTGATAGGAATAACGATTATTCGTATCTTATTTTAAATTATTTTTTCAAAAAATACTATATTTGATATTTTAAAAGAGTATTTTTATAATTTTTGCGAAATAACAGATATGATAGAATATCAATTAGATATGTTTGAATCATACATTTGATATTACCCATATCGGATTTTTATTGATATAAAGCAGAATTGACCTTTTTCATATCGAATTTTTTTTCTGGGTAATAATGCATAGTTCGCAATATAACAATTTACATTTAAGTCAACTTTTTTTTTAACTTTAAAATATTTTTAATTTTGTGTTTGTTTTTTATCAGTGTGCTTGGCCAACGTTCGTTTTGTTGCCAAGGATTTTTCAAGACCAAGCTGCTTATTATCGTAAAAAAAAAGAAATAATAAAAATGAGCGGCAACTAATAAGCTTATGGCCGTGCAACCTGGTATAGCCCAGCTCTCCTCCATCCAGCCATCATCCTTGCCGGGCTCTGCTAATTGTGAGCTAATTCTAATTATCAGCAACACATTCGAGAGGTTCTGGTTCTCGTTTTGGTCCCGGTTCCGACTTCGGCTCCTCCGCTCCTGTCTGGCAGCTAACGAGTGTTTATTAATGGCGCTAATGGCAAGCGACGCCTTTGATGAGCGTAAAATGCTTAAGCACACAGATCCTGGCCGGGCTTTTTGCTCCTCTTTCTCCTTTCGGGCCACGCAATTAGCGCACAAATATTTCCGCATACATTTCGTTATATATATAATACTTTTTTTTGTAATTCTGCTGCCTTTCCGTTTTGGCCATAAAAATGCTCAACCGAATTGTAGTAATTACAACAATTTGCATAAGAACGGGACCGAGAGGAAGGACGGAAATCAAAAAGCGCAAAACGGCGAGCCAAGCTCACAGAAGTATGCTACGCATTTTGCAATTTATTCAGGCAGACAAGCGGGGAAAGGACAACCCAGAAAGATTCCGAAAAAAACATACAAAAGAGCGCTGAGAGAAAACGCTAATTATGTAATATGAAAATGCGAGGACAACGCTGAATTATTTGCATATGGTAAGCACGGGACAACATAGAGAACCCTTTTTTCCCCCAATCCTTTTTGGGTTACTTTTTATGTTGTGTTTTTTAGCCCATTATCAAATTCAATTAACACTCCGCATGCGGCAAGGAATTTTTTAATTTTTATTACCGTTGCAATGCATTGCCGTGGCGAATCAAAAACCACACGCAAATCAAATCGGCATTCATTTCTGGCCTACTTCTGCTTCTACAGTTGCTGCTGCAGTTGAAATTTCAATTAGGCCAACAGATTTACAATTGAATAAATTCGAAAACCTGGAAACCTTGCAACGCCTGATGTCGATTAGTGCAACAAAGTGCAACAACCGAGCGGTAGACAAAAGCAGCATTGTGAAAATCATAAATTCCAGCAATCGAAGGTGGAAAATTCGATTCTCTTTCGAGGGTCAGGCAAGTAAATCAAATGTGCTGGAAATTGCATTCGAATCCTTATTTGTTGCTGAAAAGGAGATACAAAACCTTTCCACTTGAATATGTAAATTGTTCTTTTAGTGAGTTTCAAGGATTCATCAATATGAAAAGGAGCAGATTGGTAAATAAATAAAGGTATTTGAGTTTGTATGTTATCTTTTTATTTGCTAATTCGTTTTTATGCATCTCGACTTGCTTTTTACAAATAATTTTAATGAACCATAATCAAAGGAAAGGGGTTCGTTAATGCTGAATAAAAACTTTTTTTTATTATTCTGAAACTTTTATTAATAAAAAGTAGACAAAAGTTAATCGATTTCTGAAAAAAACAAATATGTAGATTATTGATATTAAATATTCAATTACATTTAAATATATTAATAAATATTTATTTTCAATGAAGTTGAACCGCAGCTTTATATGTTTACTTTACTTACCCCTCTCGTTTACAGAATGTTTTCTAAAGCTCTTGCAATCGATTTAATTTCGAGGTAAATTCTCACCTGACGATTCATGACATAATACCCGTATAAATACCCATAACGAAATACCAAACTTAAAAAAAAAGGTAAGCATGTTGATCACAAAAAGTATTTCGAAAAAAGGGGCATTTTGTCCGAGTCGCGTTAATTTTGCATGCCCCAAAAAGTGTGCACTGCGACGGAAACGGAAACGAGAGCGCGAAATTTCAATATGCTGCTTACACCAACTACAATTGTGAATGGCAAAAAACCAATTTCAATTTGTTAACCATTTTTTTATTCCCAATCAAATTTATTACATCGGCTGACAACAAAAGTATTGAGTAAAGGGGAGCTTGGCCAACGAAAAAGGAGAATATGGAAAACAAATTCGCAATCGGCGCTTATTTTCTTAAAAATATACATATCCATGTGTGGCCTCCTCTTGTTGCTTCTGTGGGTGTGTATTTATTGTGCTGCAAGAGTGTGTGTTTGCAGGACAATTAAAACCAAGCAAACACAACAACAGGATGACGGGCGCTTCGGTTCGGTTCGGTTGGGAGTGGTGTGTGTGGAATAGCAGACGGGCGCCCGTGGTCCTAGTAAATGGTAATCAACGCAAATCCTCCATAGAGCACCGCACACGGATAGGCAATCAGCAGCTGTTGATGGTCCATGGAGAAGGCGGTGGCGAACAGTTTCGAGGCCGATATGGCGCACCAGAATATGGAGATGCCGCTCACAATTAGGCCGAGTGTGCCCCTGCAAGAGTGAAACGAGATACCAACTCAGTCCGGATAGATATAGACGTCGGTGAAATCAATAAACAATGCATATGCATGAAGCAGCAACCGTACAGAGTGAGAAAAAAAAAAAAACAAAACTGTATGAGATCTATAATCTTATGTGCAATGTTCTCGATTTCACTTTATCAAGAACTCTTTAAAGGAGTCATATACTTATTTGATTAAATCGAAATGCAACGTTATTTAAATTGTAAGATACTAATAAGAAACACAATTTTAATAGTGCTCCTGCCAAACCTTATTCAAAATTTATTTTCCAGGAGTTCTAAAATAAAAGTATTTCATACATCAAATAAATAAAATATTAAGACTTTTCCTTTAGAATTCCCAAAATATAATCAGGGGTGTTAACCATTTTTTTTAATCAAGTAGACGAGTTAAAACTAATTTAAAAAAAAATAAATTTAAATTACTCTATAAACGAGTATTCTTGTGGTTATGTTTTTTTTTGTATTACTTTTTGATTGTTTAAGTTCGTGTAAATTTTTTCCCAGTGCATCGACTTGGGATAGAGTATTCGACTGACTGAGTGTTCATAAAAAAGGATGAGTGGGTGGCTGTGGGTATGACTGAGCGTATATGCGAATGAATGGGCAGGGCAAACAAAGACAGCAGGCGATGTGCCGGCAAAAGGATGTGCAAACACAATCCAACTACAAAGCGCACACATAACCCACACCGCACACTCTCTCACAGAGAAAGCCCAGCGGAAAATTAAAAATTGATTTCAAAGAGATATGCAGAATTTTACCTATATCCTATATCCCGTAACGCAAATGTCTGGCTAAGATTAAAGGCAGGCCAACTAAGATTTAATTTGGGCTTCTATACCCTTCAGGACAATTTTTTATTATAAATTTCTCTTAGTTTTAAGTACAATTCCTCGCCATTCTCAAAGAATAAACCCCAGAGATTCAATTTAGTTTAACTTATTTATCTTCCACTCACCCAAAAAACTTTCAAGGACCCATCATTTCAGTAACTAAAGCAAACAAATCGATGATTATGACTTGACCTCCTCTCAATCCAAACATTTTAGAACCTTTAAATCAAAGATTGGAAAACAAAGTAAAATTTCTTGACTTTATGAAAGCTAGGAAGATAAGCCAAAATATTGAGTACGTAGATAAAGAAGTTCGGATCTCTTAAGGAAAAAATAACACATACTAGCAAAACTTTTGCCAGTCCAGTTTAAACTTGTAATCCGAGAATCCTATCCTGTTAACCTATTAAATCCGGCATAGAAATCAATTTACGAAACCAAAACATAAATCCCCCTATTTCAAAGTTCCAATTTTCAGCTACACGCACGCGTTTAATGGATTGCCTTTCTGTGGTCTCGGCGGCTCGGCTGTCACCTCCACCTCCCATTTACCACTCAACCAATCCTCGTTTTTTCGCTTGCTGTTTCCTGCAATCTTCTCCAGAACTTTGTTGGCCGTTGGTCAAGTGATTTTTTGGCCCGCACTGGGCAGCTTAAATGGTCCGGCACTAGCCTAAAAACCAATCAAAACAATACTATGTAGGACCGGATAACTCGACTGTCTGTGTAATTTTTGCGCACTTTTGCATCACCAAACAAACTCAATTAAAAAGTCTGTCCTAAAAAAAAGGACAGCGGGGAATCGCAAAAATATTTACTGTAAACTTGGCTGGCATTCGCAGGGACTATATGAACATCAAAGCTAGCACACACACATAGGGCCACCCACAAAGAGCAAGCGCTTAAAGCCAACAAATAAAAAATGCAGGCAAACAGGCAACCAGGCAACCAAAATGGCAATTGCACTGGGCAGTTGGACAGTTTGCTGAAAAAGGGGGGCACTTTTTCGTTGGGTCCGGTGGGTGGGGCAAACAAAACGCGCTTGGTGTCGAGTAAGCCCGAGCAATAGTTGTTTTTTACACACACGCTCATTTCCACCCACACAGAAAATAAAATTCGATCTGAAATAGGGTCATTTCTAACTTATTTTAAACCAATATGATTAATATCAAATTTATGATTCAAACATATCAACTTAATATGTCATAATTTCATAAAAGTTATAAAAATACTTTTTTAAAATACCAAATTTGGTATTTTTGAAAAGTTTTTAAAACAAGATAAACTTAATCTTAATTCTTATCAAAATGATATGAATAACTTGATCTTTAAAAAACAAACAATACAATGCACATATCAATCAGATCTTTTATCAATTTTTTTTCTGTGCACCGCCACCCATCGCCACCCACCGCACCACTTAGTTTCCCCCCGCTCTGCTCTGAAATTATGACGTGCCAAAGGGGGGCGAGGAGGTGGATCGGTGGAGCGACCAGAGGAAGCGCTAAAAACTCACGCAGCATTTGCGTGTTGCTCCTCGCATGGCCATCATAAAAAGCGTGGCAAGTGAGTGGAGCCAGTAAAAATGGGAGAAAAAAAAAGAAGTGGCGGAAAGGAAATTCAGAGGCAAGGGGACGGGAAGCCGCCTGGCTAGCAAGTGCTGGACACATATTTGAAAAGGAAACTACGTGAACGAAACTCAACGGGTGGCAAAACAGGACATGGAACGTTAGACAGATGGACAGAGGACCGCCGCCTGGCAGGAGCCTTTCCACCGCCCACTCAACAAAACCACCCACTCCAACTGTTCTCAGCGCGAAAATTAAACGGCGCATAGTTGGCGTTATTTTGCAACGTTTTTTGCCTGTCTTGCCTTGGCTTCAATGGAGTCCGAGGTCCTCGGTGCTCAGTCCTCACTCCTCTGTCCGTAGTCCGGAGTCCTCTGTCCGTTGTCCGTAATTCGGAGTCCTCGGTCCGTAGTCTGTAGTTTGGCAGTTGTGGCCCTGGAGTGCACTAAAAGCGCAAATTAAGTTGGCTACTCTTTTTTATTCGCCTCCGTGTGTATGCATCGCTGGCCCAAAACTGCAACAAAATTAAAAACCTAAATTGTGCGAAAAGAGGCAAGGGGAAATCAGCCCCCAGCGGATGGGCAGATAAAGAAAAATTAAACGCTGGCCCACAAGGAGTTAACAGGAATCGTAGTTGATTTCTGGAAATTAAGAGGTCAGGTTTAATACCCTTTGGTTCGAAAATTAATTAACTAAAACTATTTGCAGGCGATTTTGATCATAATCATAAAAATAAAATTATACATAAAATGTTTGACATTCTAGTCGTCATTGCTAACATTTTATAACTTTAATGAAGCATTTTTCGATTACTCTATATATTAGTATCTTATATTGAAAATGCCAATTTGCTGTCTATATCTTTTTAGAAGAAAAATAAAGAATGTTTTTAAAAAAAATTTAAAGGTTTTATATCTTACTATTTTTTAGAATTATACAGAGCCTGGTACTTGGAGTTTAAGTGGCCTAATTATTTTAAAAATTTCTAGCAAATAATAACAAATTTTCTTGGCTACTGAATCAAAAATTTAATAACAATATATAATACTTTATTACAGCTCTAATAAATAATTATTAATTACAAGACAAAAAATATTTATTACACTTTAAATCCTAGTTGCAATAGCCCATTTCAATAAAGTGCATTAAATCAGGTACATGACCACACCCAACCAAAACTGCAGGCTCAAATCAAACAATCGAAAAACAACACCCGCAATAACAATAATAATAACAGCCAGAAGTGATAAACTTGAATAAACGAGAGTCAGCCGGAGTCGAAGCATCAATTGGACAAATTTGAACGGCAGAGAAAACGGATCGAAAACGTGCTGCAGTCGCAGCTGGACGAGCTTAGGCAAAAGTTTGTAATTACAGGCCACAAACAATGAGGAGTCGACGCCGATGCATTGGCAACTTTTCAATTAAAAACATAAATATAAAGCACGGCGAGGAGTGGAGTGGAATGGAATGAATGGAGGGCTAGATGAAAAGCCAGCGACTTGTGTCAACAATTACTTACTGAATGGTGATTAAAATGTTGATGCCCGACAGCACCACCATGGGCAGCAGACAATAGCCCAGCACGGAGGCCACCGCCCCGAAGGTCACCTGCGACCGGCTGACCATCAGGGACAGCAGGCAGTAGAAGAAGATGCAGCCCATCACGCCGATTCCGTAGATGTACGAGAACGTCACCTTGCCGCTCTGTAAAGCGAAAAATATATGAAATTTGGTCAGTATATTGAATCAGTTATTATATAACTTAATTTAAGAGTTTAACTCTTTTTTAGTAAAGAAAGATTTAAATAATTTGTGCAAATAACTTTAAAAAAAATTAATAAATTGAATTTACCGTCATTAATGTATTAATATATGCATTTTTGTAATCTATTTCTCAAATATTACAGATTTTACATTAATGTTAATTTCTAGTAATCAACTTACAGCTGCACTTAAAAGATTTCCTTCCCAAATATTTTATAAATATGATTTAAAGACTATTTAAATGAGATGAAATAGGTCACAACCAGGGAACGAAAATAACTGTTATTGTAAATTTTTCATACAAAAAAATCACGCACTTAGAAGGGTCCTAAAAATTTTTTAAATACACCACAATTTTTATTAGCCATTGTAGTTTACAAATCCGTAATGATTTTTATTTTTTGATTTTTATAATAAAACTCAAAAAATAACTGTTATTTTTTGATTTTTATGAATAACAGTTATTCCCTTGACATTTTTGAAAAAATGAAATAATTAAAAAAACACAATACCCGTGCTTTTTATAACTTACTAAAAATTTGTTAAAAAAGGCAACCACGCATATTTTATACCAATATTTTTTTAAAATTTTGTTTACCCACAAAATCGCCATAAATCAAGTTTGAGTTTTATTTTGATCACGACGAATAACTGTTATTTGTCAACTTTTATTATAAAACTCAAAAAATAACAGTTATTCTTTGAGTTTTACTTTACAAATCAGAAAATAACTGTTAAAGTGTGATTTTTAAAATAAAACTTATAACAGTTACGTTCCCTGGTCACAACATTGAATGAGCTGTCTATCTGATTTAATTTAAAAGAATTAACATATTTTTAATACATAAAATTAAAAAAAATTTTGTCCGAACAACTAAAAAAAATTAATACATTTAAATTACCATCGACAATATATTAACTTTTATAATATTTTTTCAAATATGAAAGAGGTATGTTAATTTTAATGTTAATTTCTAGTAATCAGCTTACTGCTGCACCTAAAAGATTTCCTTTTATAATATTTTATTATTGTTACCAAAAGACCATTTAATTATAAATTAAAATTCGTTTCGACCGTAATTGAAAAGGGATGATGTGGCGGTAATCGTTCCAACTTACCAGTAGCAGGAAGCCGCCAAGTGTGAGACAAAAGACCAGTGGTCCAGCCATGTCCGTGTCCTGTAGGATTTGCTGGTCGGTGCCCCGCAAAGGATTCAGCACGGCGAGCGTCTGGAAAGAGGGAGAACGCGAGAGTTATTCGATTAAAATTAGAGCAAGTGAAGGATCACACAGCGAGGGGTTCGTGGGGTTCGAGGCAACAGGCCATCATCACTCATGGAGCCTGCGGCAGGACACGGGATTCGAGACTCGGAACACGGGACTTTGGACCCGGGACACTACACAACACAACACAATTCATTTGTTCGCACAACGGTCATAAAACGGAGCCCAACTCCCGTTTTCCAAACATTTGTTCTCTATGCGTTTTGGTTTTTCCTTTTTTGCCTTTTTGTTTCTCGTATTGTGTGTGCTTTTGTGCAGTGGCAGAGAAATTTGAAAAATGGAAATTGATGATAAATGATATTGCTGACCAGCCAGCCAGCTAGCAAGTGAGCCGGGGCCTGGGAACTGGGCCAAAAGCTGTCAACGCATTTGACGCATGCGAATGTGGGCCAGGACAAGGGCCATGAAATTTGATATTATAGCCAGCAAGGACCCACCGAAAATTGTCGATGAAATTCCGAGTGTCTCTCTGTGGCTTTTCCAACATTAATTGAGATTGAAAAGAATTTGAAGTGGATATATACCACCATACACAGTCGAAAATGAAACGGACAAAATAGTTTTTATAACATTTTGTTGTTTTCGAAAGTAGATTAAATTGTAAAAGGTTTTTGTAGCTAAATGTATTAGTTTAAGGGTCGGTTTCTGGTCCGCTTGTTAACTTTAAAGTCTGGATAAAAACTTGAAAACGTAAGGGAATTCGGAATTTAACATTAATTGAGATTGAAAAGAATTTGAAGTGGAAATATGCCACCATACACAGTTGAAAATGTATCAATATATTTTTTTAACAATTTTTCAGTTACGAAATTAGATTAAATTATAAAAGGTTTTAGCAGCTAAATTTATTAGTTTAAGGGCATTTTTTCGTCCGAATGATAAATTTAAAGTACGGATAAAGCCTCGAGGGATAATTCTGAGTTTAATGCTTTCTTTAAATTTCACATTAATAACACTAGTTTACAGCCGAAATGCTCCCCAGCAATTGATGGCAAATTCTGTTAGATTTGGATCCCTAGATCACGAAAATAGCACTAAATTTTTTTTTCGATGGCACAGTTTTTTTTTAAAGATTTTTTAAAGTTTGAAACTCGAAATAAATCCGTTGAAAAATCATAATGGGTACAAACTTAAAGTTTACATCCTACCGAATAAAACAAGCCGGATATGGCCCAAATCCATGGAAAACTGGATTTATGGTGGATTTTTAAAGTTCGGATTTTTCCACTTTTTTCGGTTGACAGAGTCCAAATTTAAGATTTATCATAGGCGGCGACATGTAAACAAAAATGAGTGGTGACGGCAGCCTTTAAAAAATCTTAAAAAAAAAACTGTCCCATCGAAAAAAAAATAAGTGCTATTTTTGTGATCTAGGGGTCCAGCACTAACAGAATTTGCCATCAATTGCTGGGGAGCACACCAAGAATATTATTTTGTAAACTAGTGTAATATATCATTAATATCATTTAGATATTAAACAAGCTTATGGATTTTTCCTCTTAATATTTATACATTAGGTAAATATTATTTTTGAAATATTAATTCCTTAGTTAACAAATACCAAATAATTATATTTTAAGTAACAAGCGGACTTGCGTATGTACAAATATAGGAACTTCCTGCCACAGCACACAATCCATTACATTAACAAACAGCCCCAGAGTCAAACACAAATCTAACCATAATTCCCCCAGCTAGCTGATGAACAATTTAATTAGCATTTCATTTCATTTCAGTTTTATGATGGCACACGGACTCATTAACATTAACATTTTCATTTTTCAATTAACACAAGCGTAATAAATTCCGTGCCGGAGCGAAAGAAATGAGAATCAGGCGCACGCAAATTTTTTACAAAATGGACAAAAATGCAGAAAGTTACACAGCAAACTGGACCGAAATGGGAGAAGAGGAAAAAAAATGAGCGAGAAAAACTTTAATTAAAAACACAAAAGTTGCTTTATTTATTTAAAAACAACTACGACCAGGCCCGCGGCGAGTGCAATGAAAAAATATGTCTTCATTAACGACACAAACCGGCAAGTGCAGCGACAACAAAGCACACAATAAAAAATGCAAAAAATTACAGGGGAAAAAAAACCAAACGAAACGAAAAACAATAGAATGATTGTGGCAGGAGGAGGAGCTAGCAATAAATACAAAAGCAAAATGCAAAAACATTTAAATTTCAATTAAAACGGAGTTGGCCTGGGAAAGTGGGAAAAGCGCGGCCTAAAGTGGCCGCCCAAAAGAAAAGCCGCCCGCTGCGTTGCACAAATTAGAAAAAGGCACGGGGCCGGGGAAAATGCGTAGGGGCAAAGCTGGAATTATGCGGCGGGTGGAGTAATTGTCCGGGCAAACAAAGTGGGCAACTCAAAACTCGAGGCTCCTTTGTAATGAGTGTGTCGGTGGCTCCTCGCAAGATCTCTGCGTTCAAGTGCAGCGGGGTCAAAAAAGAAGGGCCACCTCCGGGCAGCTTCAAAGGTGGAGTACGCAAATTATGAAAAGCTGTGGCGGAGCTCTCTTTGTTCTGCTTTTTACCACTTACCTTTTGGAAGATGTGATTCGGATTGATGCCCAGTTCTGAAACGACAAAGAATATAAATAATTTAGTCATTGAAGGATATTATATTCTAAGGTTGATACTTATTATTAGCTCTTTGCATTGATAACAAATATAATTGTAATCAATTAAATTAAATTTTTATTATTATTATGGCTGCTGAAATATGATCGACTGTTTAAACTAATTAGTTTAAGGCCCTAATTCTCGTCAAAAATAGGTGCTATGCTTGAAAAAAAATAATGGAAATTGTTTGCTGAGGACGAAATTATGGGTTTTACGTAGATATCTTTCAAAATAAAGATATGGGAAATAGGTCGGTTTTCGATTGAGACCTAACATTTCAGTAAATGGACTTCTCGAAACGCCTATTAAACTATTCTTAATTCTTATTGACAGTTAATGTTACAATAAATCCAATGTATAGGTCCGCTTATTCTAATTTCATCAAAATATGCATCAAAAACAATGAACCTAGATGACTATTTAGTTATTTATCGTTTATATTATGCCGTAGGTATTATCTAGATAGATTTTAAAGTAATAAGCGTAGAAACAGATTGATGCAAGTCAAAGATATTTATCAAAATAAAATTATAATATTCTTTCTCAAAATATGCGGTATTTAGGGTGGATAATTACTGTAGTTTATGAACTTGAGAACGAGAAAACGTCACAAAAGTTGAAAGTACTCTTCATACAAACGACACTCGAAACTTTAGAAAAATAATGATTACTAAATATACGCGCCGGTTTTAAACAATACAAAATTCGGATTTGAAATACATTCCTAGACTTTATAAAATTACTTTAGTTTATGAACTTGAGAACGAGAAAACGTCACAAAAGTTGAAAGTACTCTTCATACAAACGACACACCAAACTTTAGCAAATAATGAATACTAAATGTACGATCCTGTTCTAGATTTTAGACTATAGCAAAATTTGAATTTTGGAATTACATTAATATGAGGAACTCGATGGACATGGAAGATTTCTAGACCCTTATAACATCGTTGTTTTCGATAATCAAGGCCATTCGATAAGAGATTCTTATTGGCTAAGCTCCGGATTTTTTCCGAAAATACCAAAGCTACCCTAAATCTTAGAGCTAAGTGATAAGCCCTTATTTGAAGCCCCTTCTCACCCTCCAAAAGTGGGGGTTCGTCGTCAAACTCGTTGCCGGCTCCTCCGGCGGCGCCTTGCTTCCCGCTCTTGTCCTGGCTGAAACTGGGATCGGAGTAGGCCGTGGGATCGTAGAATCCGCCCAGTCCTTGATTCGCAGGCTGTGCGTAGGTCGCATCATAGTTGGGCGGCACCGAGGCCTGTGTGTTGTCGAAGGTTTGGAAGTTCCTGCAAGCAAGTGGAGCAACAATTGTGGGTGCAAACTGGAATACCCGGGGCCCTACTCACAGTTCCTGACCAAATTCCGGCATGTCGAAGTTGTAGCTGGCATCTGCCGAGGGCGCAGAGCCGTAGAAGTCGTTGGGGCCGCCAAACTGAGACATAATCACTTTAATTTAAGCACAATTCATGAATTTACGAATTACAATCAAAATTTAACAACACGTCAACAATGTGACCGCGGAATTGTTTTGGGAAAAATACTTTTAATACCATTTTTATTTATTCAAAAATATCAAACGGTCACCCTGAAAATATCGATGCCAAAATGGATACTATCGATAGTTTAACTAGTCCTTGGGCACTGTAAACTCGGTACTGTTATTTCTATTACTGTTAACCAGAAACAGGAAATGCGAATTTTAACGAAATATTCTATTATTTTTAATGCACTTAAATTAAAAATTCTTCAGAGTGATTTTTAATAACATTTAAAGTATAAAAATAACTATTTCATTTTCATTACTTAACATTCACTTGCAAATGCTGGGGTGCGGAATATATTTTAAAATAAATTTGTTTTCTAGTTTGTTTTTACTACAAGCTAAAAATGCAATACAAAATTAAATGAATTAATCAAACATAAATTGTATGCAGTCTGTATGTATTATCTCATTATCCCAAATTTAAACACATTCCTTTATAAAACAGAGATAAGTAAAAAACACCCTCGCTTTTTGTAACATTCATAATACATTTTATTTCCATAGCTCCATTTGCAACACACACAAGTTACTGAAATAGCTATTCTTCTTTGGTAGTAGAGGTACATGCTTCTGGGGCTACGTTGTTATTGCGTTCTTTAAAGGTCTATAATATGTAGGAATATAATATTTTGTAATTATATAAAGTTTCAAACTCCCTTTAGATTCGTTTAGTTGGTTTAGTTTCACACAATAGGGTAACGAACACAATCGATAACTATATGAAAATTTACTAACAATACATAGTTGTGAATTATAATTATATATCAACATAGATAGTTATACATATGTGTCGTATATGTATGGTATTTATGTTTATGGCTGGTTTAACTGCGTTTCACTTTGCGCTACCGACTAATTATTGTTCGTCTTTCCTAACTCGCCGTCATCGTGTGTTTTTTGTTTTGTGTATCTTCTGTTGATTCGATTCTGACCTGACTAGACCTGAAGCGGGCCAAAAAACTGTTTGTTTAACTTATAAATAAACTTGGATTCAAATATCTTATTATGCATTATGTAAATATGACTAGATTGAATGGGGAATTCGAATAATAACCTAGCTTTGGTTTCTTATTTCGTTTGGTTTGCTTCTTTTTCCATTCCTCTCGTTGGGAAATCCCGCAGTTGTTCTTATATGGCACCGCTTAATCCTCCAGATTTCGGAAGGCCTGCTGCAGGTCCTCGTACAGCTGATCGTAGTCCGCCTTGATCTTTTGCTCGCCGTCTTTCACGGGGTCCTAAAAAGGAGCATTATTAATATAATATATTATAATATTATAATATAAAACATACCTTGAACTTCATCGATGACAGCTGATACATAATGCCGCCCATCGACTCCCTAATGGTGTTCCATGTGATCTTGTTGTCCGACTGGGCTGTGGACTCGACGGCATGTCGGGCGGTCTCGTAGAAGGACATGATGTTCCTCAGCATGCCGACGGTCTTGTAGAAGGGACACACGCGATCGTAGGGCGAGTAGGAGTTCTGTTGCAGGAAATCGTCCTTGAGCAGCTTGGCCACTTCCAGGGTCACTTTGTCGGTCTCGGCCAGCGAGGCCTTGCCCACCAGTTGCACGATCTCGGACAGATCCTCCTCCTCCTGCAGGATCTCCTTGACCTTGGTCCTCAGCGGCACAAATTCGGGGAAGTTCTTGTCATAGTATTCATCCAAAGCACGCATGTACTTGGAGTACGAAATCAGCCAGTTGATCGAGGGGAAGTGCTTGCGCTGGGCCAGCTTCTTGTCGAGACCCCAGAACACCTGCACGATACCCAGGGTGGCGGAGGTCACGGGATCGGAGAAGTCACCACCAGGAGGCGACACAGCGCCCACAATGGACACGGAACCCTCGCGTTCGGGGTTACCCAAGCACTTGACGCGCCCAGCACGCTCGTAGAAGGTGGCCAGTCGGGCGCCCAGATAGGCTGGGTAGCCGGAATCGGCGGGCATCTCAGCCAGACGACCCGAAATCTCACGCAGAGCCTCGGCCCAACGGGAGGTGGAGTCGGCCATCATGGCCACGTTGTAACCCATGTCACGGAAGTATTCAGACAAGGTGATTCCAGTGTAGATGGAGGCCTCACGGGCAGCGACAGGCATGTTGGAGGTATTGGCCACCAGGGCGGTACGCTTCATGATGGACTCGGTCACTCCGTCGATTTCGCAAGTCAGTTCGGGGAAGTCGCGTAGCACCTCGGACATCTCGTTACCACGCTCGCCGCAGCCGACGTAGATGATGACATCGGAGTTGGAGTACTTGGACAGGGCCTGTGGAGAGGTGAGGAGATGATGGAGGATTAATAAATAAAGAAATCAATTACGTAATAGATTATAACTATTAAAATAAACTTTATAGTATCTTTTCAAGGACTTAAAAGCAGTTAAACCTTTGAAATATATGATTAACCCCAAGTTATCATACACCCAAAAAAATCGATATGAAACGTAGATCGATTTTACATTATTTAAGATCAATTTTAATTTCATATGTGGCCAGGTAAATTTGACCTGGTCGAAAAAAGTATTTCATTTAAAAACGATATGGGTTCTGTCTGATCTGAAATTTACATGGCCATATCGATTTTACGGGAACATGATTTTAAACTAATAAGCGTATAAACAGATTGATGCAAGTACGTTTAAGCCTTTGAAATATATGATTAACCCTAAGATATCCTACACCCAACAAAAAAATCGATATGCAACGTAGATCGATTTTATATTATTTAAGATCAATTTTTATTTGATATGTGGCCAGGTAAATTTGACCTGGTAAGAAAAAGTATTTCATGTAAAAACGATATGGGTTTTGCATGATCTGAAATTTACATGGCCGTATCGATTTTACGTGTGTTGTGTATAGCTTAGTAATGGACTACAGAACGACTTACCTGCGAGATTACAGTCTTGCCGCAGCCAAAGGCTCCGGGGATGGCAGTAGTGCCGCCCTGGACGCAGGGGAAGAGCGAGTCGAGGACGCGTTGGCCGGTGAAGAGCGGATGGTTGGCGGGCAGCTTCTCGGTGACGGGACGTGGCTGACGCACTGGCCACACCTGCAACATGGTGTGCTTGGTGATCTCGCCGTCGAACTCCGTCTCCAGGACTATGTCCTCCAGGTTGTAGTTGCCCGCCGGGGCAATGTATCGCACCGTTCCCTTGGCCCTGGGCGCCACAATCATGCGCTGCTTGACCAGCGTGTTCTCGTGGACCACTCCGTACAGATCTCCGCCGGTGATGTGCGAGCCCACGCGCACATTCAGCGGATTGAATTCCCACATCTCCGAGCGGGACAAAGCGGTTGTGTTCACGCCTTTGGGTATGTAGATGGAGTTGGTCATCACACCAATGTCCCTCAAGGGACGCTGGATGCCGTCGAAGATGCTGCCCATGATGCCGGGTCCCAGCTCCACGGAGAGGGGCTTGCCGGTGCGCAGGACGGGATCGCCTACGGTGACGCCGGAGGTCTCCTCGTACACCTGGATGGTGGCCATGTCGCCCTCCAGACGGATGATCTCGCCCACCAGCTCGTAGTAGCCGACGCGGACCAACTCGTACATAGCTGATCCCGACATGGCCTCCGCGGTGACCACTAAAAGGGGATAAAGAAGGAGCAGGGGGAGAAGAATAATTAGTAGGAGAAGCAAGAGGATGAAGAAGAGGATGAACAGGAGAAAGATGAGACGCAGGATCAGGAAGAAGAGAATTAAGGAACGAATCAGGAGGAGAAAAGGAATTCGAATTTGTAGCAGGATGAGAATAAGGAGCAGCCGGGGGAGAATAATAATTAGCAGAAGCAAGAGATTGATTACGAAGAGGATGAAAAGGGGAAAGATGAGATGCAGGATGAACAGAAAGTGAAATAAGGAACCAAACAGGAGGAGAAAAGGAATTCGAATTTGGAAGAGGATGAGAATAAGGAGCAGGAATATAAAGAAGGAGCACGGGCAGGAGAATAATTAGTAGGAGAAGCAGGACGATGATTACGAAGAGGACGAAAAGGAGAAAGGTGATACGCAGGATCAGCAGAAAGAGGAAGGAGGTAAGAAGCAGGAGGAGGAGCAAGGGGATTCGAATTTAAAGAAGGATGAGAATGAGAAGTAGGAGGATAAAAATGAGTAGGGGAAGAAAGAGAAGCAGGGGGCACAGGAGGAGCAAAGAGATTATAATTTTGAGGATAATAAGAATGAGAAGCAGGACGATAAAAATGAATGGGGGAGAAAGAGAAGCATGAGGATAAGAATGAACAGGAGGAGGCACAGGAGGAGCAAAGAGCACCCAGAGATTAGCCAAATCTGCGGGGTCAGCGATTGAAGGACGCTGGGGACGTCGCTTACCTGGTCCCGAAACAGCGTAGACACGGCCATATTCCGACTCGCGCTCCTCGTCTTTGAATTTCCTCAAGTTGGACATGGTCGCGGTTGCTTCTCTTCTTCTTCTGCTTCGGTAACGGTCAAAACGCTCGTTGGCTGTCGATCGAAAAAAAAGTAACGGTTAATAAACAAAAACACACACATTTTCCATGCACCCAAATGAGTTTTCCGTGTGCGCTGCTCGGTGAGGAAAATCGTAGATGGCGCTGTTGTGCAGCAGCAGCAGACAGCAGCCCCCAGTGAAAAGCTTCACACCCCCGCAACCCAGCATCGATTTTCCAATACAATTTTCACGCATGCCATGAAACGGCCAGCTGAATTTTCCACATTTCCCGCTGCACAACAGTGTCTTTTGCATTTTCTATTCACTACGCACGTGTAGTTTCGGTTCTAGCTTGTTTTATGCGGTAATTACTGTTTTTTTCGCTGTCCTAAAATTAAATATGCTCACATTTGTTTCACCAGCTCTTATGAAAATTCTCTTGCTTTTTTGATTTTACTCTAGTATTGATCTATCGGTTATCGACGAGGGTGCCAGGTTCTCGATAGAGGTGGACTCACGACAAACTAACACATAGCACGCACTATAAATTTGCAGATTAATAGGCTGATTCCATCGGCACATATTTTCACATTCAGCTAAATTTTTTATTTGCATTAGTTATTCCGTGAAAAGAATTTAATTGTCATTAATTTCAGGGATATAACAACTTCAAGGGCCAAGAATAATGAGAACATTTAAGGAAATATATTTATTTAGTCGAATGTGAAGGAAATTTATTATCTTTTTCTGTTGTACATTGTACGTGGGCAGCAGATCTATTCTCGCTTGGGGGCTGTCCATATATTAAGTAATCATCTGGGGGAAAAGGGAACAACCAAATGATAACTCTAATGCAAAATAATATATTTTTTATGAAGAAATGATTATGTGAGGAGTGGGGGTGTTTCAAAAATCACTGAAATTGTGATTACGTAATGATTACAGCCCCAAGTGGAAAACTGCCAACCACTGTAAAGCATAAAAAAGTCCCTTAATTTTGAGAATATAGATCAGTGGCGAATCTAGGATTTCGTTTTTGTTGCATACTTTTTGAATACCAAAATTCATTAAATTTTTCACCCGAGTGGTGGGTTATCTATCACCCGCCATGGATCCGCGCAATTTTACTTTTTTAATATAGGTTAGAAAGTTTTTTAACACTACTATTAAACACATAAAATTCCCCGTTACGTTTTGATCATACAATTGATAAATTTACTAAAGGCATTCAAATGAGAAAAATCAGTATTTTTTACACAAAAAAAATGCCAACGCCGCATATCGCCTATCGATAGCCGGCTTCCCTTGTTTTGCAACCCTGGTTGTCAGACTGCGAAAAAATTCGGGGAAAGGAAAGCATTTTTTTGGGGCCGAATTAATTGTGCAGAAGAAAAAAACGTCGAGAAGCGTGATTAGTTAATAGAGACCAGGATCCAGCGACCAGGTAACTCCGGATCAGCAGCAGACGGAATGGACTACCGCCAACTGAAGAACGACGCTTACGGCATTGGCCAGCGGCGTGGTGGAGTGGGGAGCTCCGGCGGAGGAGGCAGTGGAGGCGGTGGAGGAGGGATGTACTCCTCGAACTTCGGCGGCGGCGGAGGAGGAGGTAATCCCAGTGGCGGTGGCTACGGCGGCAACCGGAATCTATCGGCGGATATGGGTAACTTCAATCGCGGTGGCTACAGCAACAACAACAACAGCGGAGGCGGCAACAACAATTACCAACGTCCCGCCGACGATCGCTCCTCTTTTAATCCAAACAATCAGCGCTTCGGCAACTCTGGCGATGATTTCCAGGACAACTTCCGCGGTGGTCCGTCCTCCAATTTCGGCCAAGTGAACAGAGGAGGAGGCGGAGGAGGAGGTCCAGGCAATGTGGGCAACCTGGCCCGCTTGCTGGAACTGGAGGCATCGCAGAACCGCCTACCCGGAATCTCTGCCAATTTCAACTCGGAACGCAATCCAGAGTTGAACTACCGTGGACCGCAGTCGCAGGGAAACGGCGATAGATACTTCAACGATGAGCCCAGGAATCAGGGATCCTTCGGTAACTTTGGACCCAACGATGGACCATCCTTTGGCGGCAATTCGGGAGCCCCTTTCGATGGCAACAATGGTCCTTCCTACGGCGGCAATAGTGGCCCCTCGTATGGAGGAAACGATGGACCTTCTTTCGGGGGAAACAATCCACGCAACCAGGGCAATTTCAACAATGACAACTTCGCGGGAAGAGGATCGGCCAACTTCGATGACCAGCGATCTGGTTTCAATGACGCCTACGGACGCGGAGGAAACCAGGGCAATTTCGGGCAAAATTCTGGTAACTTTGGAGACAACAATCGCGACTTGGGCAACTCGTACAATCGCCGACCGGTGGGAGGAGGAGGATCTGGAGGTCAGGGCTTCAACCCGAATGCGGGTGGCAACTACAGTAACAACAATTCCGGTGGCAACTACAGTAACAACAATTCCGGCGGCGGCTTCAGCAACAACATCAGTCGCAGCTTCAACGACGCTCGTAACAACTGGAACAATGCACAACAGCAATCCTCTTCGTTCCAGAACTCTGGCTATCAGTCGAACAGCGGAGGAGGAGGTGGCGGCGGAGGAGGAGGAGGCGGCGGACCCAGTAGCTCAGGCTGGGAAGCCGGCCAGCGAGCCTTCAACTCGAAGCGCAATCAGTTGCAGAAGATGAACTTGAACAATGGCGGATCTGTTCGCAAACCGGGACCGCAACCCGCGGCCAAGGCAGTCCAGAACTTGCGCAACAATCCCCGGGCGGCTGCTGCCATTGTCAACGCAGCGGGCAGAAATAATCTCCCCAACAACAACAGAAACAACCAGCAGAACAAGCCCGGAAATCCGCGTTCTGGCAATGCCACTGGTGTCCAAAAGAAACCGCCCAATGCGGCACCCAATCAGTATAAGGTCAACAACTTGGCGCCCAAGCCGAATGCCGCAGCAGTGGTTAACAAGAAGCCACCAGTGGCTGGACAGGCTGCCAAGAGTGGTCCCGCAGTCGTGAGGAGTGGACCACAGGCAGCCAGGACAGGCCCACAGGCTCAGAAGACGGGTCCTTTGCCAGTTAAGCCTGGCCAGCAGATAGTTAAAGGTGGGCCACAGGCAGGCAAACCAGCTGGAGTGCCCAATAGGCCACCAAATGCTCCCGGATTTCCTGTTCAAGTCGGTAAGTTTGTATCGCTCTATTAATGAGTATAAATATTCCTAAAATTTATATTTTATTCCAGGCCAGAAGCGCGTTGCTCCCGCTCCTCCGCTGGAAACTGAGGCCGCCTCCAAGTCGGTGAAAAAGTGGCGTCGCGTGGCCCGCAAGCGCGGATTCCTGATGGGCGGATTCAAGATCCCGTATCTCAATGACCAGCCGAAGAAGCTGCCACAGCCGGAGGCAGACTCGTATGCCTTGACCTTCTTCGAGCAGAACTTTAACTACAGTACAAACCAGGACGCCACCGAGGAGGACTTCTTGGAGGCGGCCGTGGTGCTCAACGAGGATTCGGAAGACGAGTCGGTGGCCGATGATGCCAAGTCGGCACGCAAGATTGCCAAGCGTCAGAGGAAGCGCCTGAGGTCCGAGTGGGCACCGCTGCACGAGGCCAAGAAGTACAAGGAGTGGGGCAACTGGTGGAAGGACTACAAGAATGTGGGCGAGGAGATCGACCAGCAGCTTTTGGAGTGCGGCAACCTCAATCTGGAGCACTGCTTCCTGCCCAATCTGCCGAAGTTAACTACCGAGCAGGTGGTCTACGCCATCATTAAGTCGGCTCACTTCGGGCTGGAGAAGAACGCCGATGTGCCGTACGACACAATGAAAACCATCTTCACCATGATGAACCGCACCTTCCTGGACAATCTTACGGAGCTGAACATGGTGGAGATCCAGGACATTATTCGCGGGATACCCAACGATCTCTGGGTATACAAGTTGCGCAGCATGGTCTACCTGTGGACCAAGTACAAGTCCATTACCAATTCCAAGTCCACCGCCGAGGAGGACGTCAAGGATCAGCAGGCCATTGCGCGCGAGTGGAAGAGTCCCTGCTTCCACTGGCTGGCCAAGCAGGCCTTTGATGAGCTAGTGGTGAGTTGAGATGATATTCCGTAGCTTGATAGCTTACTAATTCCCTATCCCTACAGGCAATCAGTGAAACCGAATGGAAAGAACACCGAAGCATCTTTCCCGCTTTAGATTAAGGGATCTTGAAAAACTTTGGAAAGCACTCACCCTTTCTCTACTCAACTTTTGAACCTACACAAGATCTTCTTCAGGACTATTTTATGGATTATACATATATGAGTATCTAGTTGTATTAAAAACCCCAATTGCACACATTATGAAGATTCATCCTGACTATATAACGTAGTCTGTAATTAGACCAGAATGCTTATACAAATAAAGAACAAACCCGGATGCGTGTATCTTGCGCTCTGGGGGAAACAAAATAATATTGATCAGAAATGTTCTTCCTACTAGGAAGTCAATAGCAACTATGTCTTGTATCTCTCCAAAACACTCGTGTGTATTAATTTTTGGTAAGAATTAACCTCGAGTTGATAACATTTTATATGACACTAGAAAAATCCTATTTATAAAGAAGTAGCTTGTAATTGGAATGAATAAAAAATAAATAACCGGCCCAAAAAGTGGATTTTCTTGTACGGGAATTACAAAATTGAGTAACTTAGGGCATGCATAATATAATTGATAATCAGATAAGATATGATAGTAAAAAAAGACTTTGGGATTTAAGGGCAGAATTAAATATGCGAGAGATGTATTTTCAAAACACTCGTGTGTATTAATTTTTGGTAAGAATTAACCTCGAGTTGATAACATTGTATATGACACTAGAAAAATCCTATTTATAAAGAAGTATTGGGATGAATACAAAATAAATAACAGGCCCAAAAAAAAGGATTTTCTTGTACGGGAATTAGAAAATTAATGTTTTTGGGTAACTTAGGGCCTGTCATTAAACTATTTATAGACCATTTAAATAAAAACTGATAAGATATGATAGGTACCACAAAGCAGTAATTATAAAAACCACATAAACCATCAGGTACAAATTATATCTTTCTTTGGGATTTAAGGGCAGAATTAAATATGGGAGAGATAAGATATTTAGAAATTCCTTTAGATGTCTTTAACAATTTTATTGCCAGCAAAAATGTTTTACAAAGTGTTCGAAAGTGTCTTTTTTTCAGGCGAATTATGAATCCAATTCCAACTGGCCTTATATAATCATGGTTTTTTGCCTTTATGGTTTAACAATTAGGCACCCAGTTGCTTGTAGAGAATGGGCACATAGTCATCGTACTCGGCCTGGTAGAGATTTCCGGCGACTGGATCGCCGAGAGCGTACTTCCTGGCGAAGTCGGCGATCTTGAAGCCGCCGCGTCCATCGCCGCTGTTATTGGGCAGCCGCTTCTCGTCGAAGGTGATCTTGATCCTCTGCTCGTAGACGAGGAACACGTAGCGATGCAGTCCGGTGTCCGGCGGCGGACCCGATCCCACGTAGGCGGAGAGAACCTCGCCCTTGGCGACATCGCCGCCGGGAATGTTGCCCACCAGCCAGTGGTGCCATTCGCGGAACTTGGGATCCTTGCGACTCGGGGCATCCGGATCGGTCATGCAGAGGGTGTACAGCTTGTTGGCATCCGCCTCCCACTTGACGCACGGCTCATCCTTCACCTGGGTGGGGGTCAGCACCTGGCCCGGCTTCACCACAATATCGCCGGGATATTCGACCACAGCGGTCTGTGCCGGTGCCTTGGCAATCACGTCCGGGACAACGCAGTGCTCCTCCATGGTTTTGACCAGGTTTTCACAAGAATACAGCCGCTGAGTTGGTTTAAATGCAGAGATCGATTGATGGGCTAGGAGATTGTGTCCGTTTTTCCAGGTTTGCAGCGTTCTAATGGCGGCCGGAGAGTTGACAGTCGAAAAACTACCATTCACAGCGGTCGATCGGGGTAAATCTTTCCAAAATCCTAGGTTCTGGCGACTGAGATTACGCAACAGCCTCAGGCGCACCAAGCTCATCTTTAATTTATTGCTTAATTTAGCCCAATCGGTTTAATTAAATAACTGTTTATTCTTTATTCTGACGTTTGTCAATCGGTAACTCTGCCATTCACCGGGAAGCCTCGTATTTGGGTTATCGCAATCGCAATCGCTATCGATAGCAGGGATATATTTTTAAATTTGGATGGTTCTTGGAAAATGTTTGATAGGCCTACTTATAGATTAGAACGCACTTTAATAACTCCGGAAAATTTTGGAAAACCATACAAATCATGGCCTGGGTTCCCAAATCCCGCTTCGAGCACGACCTAGTGCGCATGGAGCCGGATTTTAACCTGATCCATGGACAGATCGCTTACCAGGAGAAGAAGAAGATGGAGTTATCAAGAGTACCAGAACCCAGAAGTATTAGTGAATATCTTACGGACAGTAAAGATCACCATGGATCGCCGGGCGGAAAGGGGCGGGAAATCCGCGACTGTCTCCAAATGATGGAGAAAATCCAGAAAATAGCGGGCACAAAGCCGCTGGGGGAGCATGCTACCATGGAGGATTGGGAGGACACTCGAACGGCGGAGCAGGAGGCGGTGGCCATGATGCGGAACTTTGGGATGATGTCCATGAGCCAGGAATCACTACCTTACCTACCGGAGATCAGCATTCCAGAGATTAAGCAAGAAGAAAGCCAGCGTTTGTTTTTAATAACTGATCCTGAATTCTTCACGCCACGTAAGACACGCAAACCAAAGGATCTGGAACCAGCGGACCACAGTTCCAAAGATTCCGCGGATGATTCCTTTCACACGGCCGAAAGTTCGAGCAGCTGCATCTGGCTTTATGGACCTGGAAAGTCCCAAGTGAGCAGAGCATCGGAAAAGCAGAACCAGGAGAGAAAGCGGGAAAAGTCGGACACTTTATTTAGTTATATCCAGGCGATCCCAGTTGAGGCGATCCCAGTCAAGGGAAAAAGGAAGAACCAGAGGCCTTCCCAAAAAGAAAGACGTCGCCTGCAGCAACAAACTAACCAATAGGGTTTCCCTAATCTTTGATACAATATATGAACTATGACTAACAATTTTTATAATGTAGCACGAACTGAACTATTTAAAACTCTCATTTCATTTAGTTGTGAATTTACATAATCTATAAAAAGAAAACTATTTATAAGGACATCATGACAATATTATTATTAAAGTTATACTGTAAATCACTCTTAATAGTGTTTTTTAAAGTGGAATAAAATGAATACCCTATCAAACATATTTGAAATAATGAAAAAAAAGTCAATAAGTTTAGGTAAATCGTTTTCAATAAAGTTTCATCAATAATACAATTCATGAATTATGATTAACCATTTTCAAAATCGAGCACGTCTATATAAAAGTGGAATTTACATAATCTTTAAGAAGAAAACTATTTAAAAGGACATCATGACAATATTATTATTAAAGTTATATGTATTTACTATATATCCCTCTTAACAGTTAGGTGTCTTTTAAAGTGGAAAAAATGAATATCCTATCAAAAATATTTGAAATATTGGAAATAAAAGTCCCATCGTTTAACTAAATCGTCTTTAATATAGTTTCAGCCTAAACCTAAGTTCTTATGCTAGCGAATGTGTGGATAACAATATCGAAGGAACAATAGATGGGGATGTGATGGGTGTGAATGCAAGTGATATGCACAGATATTTGGATCAATGCGGAGTGAACTCCTTGTCCTCAGGGATGCAACTACACCTGATAGCGCTGTTTGTGTCAGGCCTTCCGGAATATGTCGCCCGATCCGTAGGACAGTCGTCGCTCCTTGGAGTTGCTGGTGACCAGCACCTCCTCGTCGAACTGCGACACCCGCTGCATTTTCGGTCGCATCAAACCGCGCACATCGTTTAGCGATATATCAATATCCCTGAAGGCATTGAGCAGAAAGACGGCGGTGATTACGATAAGGAAGCCGCACACATCGCCGAGGATATCGTCGAATCGCATGTGGGTGAACTCCTTGAACAGAATCGCAGATGCGGCTATCACCAAAGTGGTGAACATGACATAATAAACCGGTGTCACTATGCTGGTATTGAATATATCCAGCGCCTTGTTCAGGTAGTTCATCTGGATGGCTATAAACGTGACGGTGACCAGGATCAGGAACCAGGGCATCCAGGTGAGGAATACATTGCCCCCGTTGTTCAGCGTCTGCCGGATGGCCAAACCCAAGGCCTTGCAGGACATCACGGTGAGGGAGCCAATCCCCGAGCACAGGAAGATATAGACCACCACATTGGTGTGTCCATGGCGCGGGGCAATGAAGCAGGCCACGAAGACCGTGGAGCCAACGATGCAGATAACATACAGAATGAACACGGGATCGAGAAGCATGTCGAACAGAAGCTGCAGATCCTCCACTTCCTTCTCCTTGGGCGAGTGAATCACAATTATCGTGGATCCCAGGATGCACAGGAAGCAGCCGATCTTTCCCAGCAAATTCAGCTTCTCGTTGAGGAATCTGGAGGCCATCACCGCGGAGATTATCACACTCAGGGCGCCGAGGGGCGTGACCAAAGAGGCGGGGGCGAAGGCATAGGCCGCAAAGTTGGCCGCTTCTCCCACACCCACTGTAAAACAAAAAAGAAACAGAGACAGTTGGTGAGTCAGTGAGATAAGGGGTTGTGTTTGTCTGACAAAAAATACCCTTGCAGGCGGTATTCAAATTTTGGAAGAGGGTTTGCAACACATCTTCGATTCTATATAAAGATTAATGAAATAAATATTTATGCATATATGTATGTAGCTCTTATCTCCCTGTTTTATAGATTGTTACTTGAATGTTTACAAATATTCTAATGGAAACTATTACAATTGTACTTCTATAGGCTTATCTATGGAGTTCTAAAAACCATCCGTCTTAATTAGATTACTTTTCATATTTTGGAGATAGTTAAATGACACATAGAAGGAACGAAATATATGGAAATATCAGAAGGGGTAATTTTACAATCTGTTTGTACAAATTGTTTCTAATACATTCCTGACCTTGTTGGTACTTGAAACAGTGGATTTCGAACTTTAAGATTTAAAATAATTACAATCGGACTTCTGTGGAGTTCTAAAAAACATCCGTCTTAATTAGATTATTTTTTCGTATTTTGGAGATAATTAAGAACAGAATATTGAAATTTTAGAAGGGGTAAATTTCACAATCTGTTGTGCAATTGTCAAATTGTTTCTAATACATTTCTGACCTTGTTAATACTTGAAATACATAGTTGATCCCGTACTTTAAGATTAAAGATAAATTATTATTTGAAAAATAAAGTATACAATAGAGAGCCCTATGGATTAATCACTCTGCAAGGGTATTCCCGGAACCAAGTTACTTTTTTAAGTGTTCCACTTATTCGTCAGAAGACCCGTCTTAACTGGATTATTTTGTCGTATTTTGGATACATAGAAGGAACCGAATATTGAAATATCATTTCACAATCTGTTTGTACAATTGTCAAATTGTTTCTATTACATTTCTGACTTTGTTGGTACTTGAAATAATTGATTCCGTAATTTAAGATTTCTAATAAAGTATATAATAGATCGGGCTATGGATTAATCACTCTGCAAGGGTATTCCCCGAACCAAGTTATTTTTTTAAGTTCTCCACTTACTCGTCAAAAGACCCGCCCACCAGATCCACTCCCTTAGGTAACCGAATCCCCCGGCGGAGGCCCGAACCTCGCCGTATCTGCTCAGCCGGATGAGGGCCTTCTTCTTGATGATGAAGCTGGAGCCGATGAAGAAGCAGGAGGAGATGGCCAGGCCAACGCCGATGTAGAAGTCCGTGTTGGAAACCGCCTCCGCGACGGAGAGGGGCGCGGGACCCGGCGATTGGTTGGCTTCCCCCGGGAGGATGCCCCCGACCGTCATCGTCATCTGGGGCATCTGCAGTGATGAGGCTTCGCCGTCGCTGTTCATGGCTAATCCGCTCTGTTTCCGCTCCTTCTGTCCACCGTTTTGCACTTGGCAGTCTGAGTCACAAACAATGGATTTTGATGGCTGTATGTGGGCAGGGGGAAAATACCAAATTCACTTATTCGATTTTCTAGCTATAAAACATTCTAGCTATTTTTGCTATTCACAGGGCACTCCTCCTGGCAGCGAGAAAATACCGAATTAGCCAATATGATTTACTAGCTATTTTTGCCATTCACAGGGGAAAGGCAGCGGGAAAAAATACCAAATTCACTAATTTAAATTTCTACCTATTATATTTTCTAGCGATAATATTTTCTAGCTATTTTTGTCACTCACAATGGAAACCTCCTAGTAGCTGGTAAATAACAAATTAGCCAATATGATTTCCTAGCTATAATATTTTCTAGCTATTTTAGCATTCACAGGGACTCCTACTGGCTTTATCCGAACAGCGGGAAATACCAAATTCACCAGTATCTTTTTCTAGCTGTTGTTGCCATTCACAGGGGACACAACATGGTTGCATGCGGGCAGCGGGAAAATACCAAATTAGCCAATATATTTTTCTAGCTTTAATATTGCCTAGCTATTTTTCACATTCACAGAGGACATCGGGAAAATACCAAATCCACTAATTTAGTTTTCTAGCCATAATATTGTCTAGCTATTTTTGCCATTCACAATGGATGCCGCCGCCAAGCAGAATCAAAACAAAACGTGCGCCGGGCGAAGCAATGCCGCCAAAGTCGAGCAGCAAGAAAAACCAGGCCAGTTGGTTCCACTGCGAGTCCTGCGGCGTCCACATTCCCTCCAAGGCGCGGGATAACCACGAGGCAGCCTGCTCCGCCCTCAGCCAGGACGATGGGGGCGGCGATTCCCAGGCGGAATACGTGCGCAGTGGGGCGATCTTCACGAGAAGCCTCCAGCAGCGGAATTTCGAGGTGGAATCCCTGAAGGATCTGCCTGCCAAGTATGCCAACATGCTGATCTTCGTCTCCGAAGGAGCCATGCACCTGGCCCAGCTGCACATTGGTCAGCATGTGGTGCTTGAGGCTCCTGCGACGGCGGAGCAGCCGCTGGTGAGGATTGTATGGCCCATTTCGGAGCAATTCCTCACCACGGTTTTTGTGAGCGAAGCAGGTGGGTTATATACGTTATAGTGAGGTTCTGATATACTAATAATTATAATCCTCCCCAGACTTCAAGCTCCATTGCACGCAGCTGCGGGGAAAGTTCCTTAAGATCTCTGCCTTGGATCCCAGTTGCCTCACTGCCGCCTCCAGCATTTCTCTAAGGCATCTGAACAGCACAGAGATTCCCCTAAAAACCGGACAACTCCAGGATGCCATTGCCCTGCTCAAAAGAGACATGGTCAATAGAGTTTACAGCAAGGACAGCCAAATCCACATGAATTTCTTCAACAAATCGCTGACTTTTCGCCTGGAGCGCTGGCAGGGCACCGTTGAAGATGCTCTGGCCAATCTCAGTCTGGATTCCAAGCCCTTGCAGTTTGTGCAGGTCACCAATGTAACAAAACTCCAGTTGATAGGGGAATCTAACGAGCAGCAGCAGGAGGAGCAGAAGATTAGCCACCGGATAACCAAATCGCAGATAGGAGGACTGGATAGGCAACTAGAGCTGGTCGAGGAGAGCATGGAGTACGCCTTGGGCTTCCGGGCGTTGCCTGCAGGTGAGTTTAACCCAAGATAAAAGGGAATTCAATCTGATTTACTATTTTCCCCTTTTTAGGCCTCCGTGTATCCCGCGGATTGCTTCTTTACGGCGCCACCGGCTGCGGCAAATCCATGATTTTGGAAGCCATGTCCGCGGTGGCCGAGGAGCGAAGCCAAGGAAATGTCCAACTGATCCGCATCAACAGTGGCGAAGTGTACAGCAAATTCCTGGGCGAAACGGAACAGAAACTGGCGGCCATTTTCGAGCGTGCCTACAATCACTATCCGCATCCAACTCTGCTGCTAATCGAGGACGTGCACAACTTGTGTCCTAAGCAGGAGAACAGCGATCTCGTCAAGCGCGTCTCGTTGGCCTTTCTCTCACTGCTGGATCAACTGAGTACGCCCAGCCAACTAAAGGGAAGCAGGACCTTCCTGCTGGCTACGAGTTCACAGATTGAAGCTCTACATCCAAGCATTCGGAGAGCCGGTCGATTGGACAGTGAACTCGAATTGGGTGCTCCCAGTTCGCAGTCGAGGAGGGACATTATCAGCTGCCTGCTGCAGTCGATGGAGCATCAGTTGAGTGAGGAGGAAATCGAGCAAGTGGCTTCTATTACCCATGGTTACGTGGGCGCAGATCTAGCGAATCTTGTTTATGCTGCCATGCTACAGGCGCAGCCGAATCCCCTGAAGCTTCTGCACCTCCAGTCTGCTCTGACTCGCATTAAACCCTCGGCCATGCGAGAAGTTCTCATCGAGTGTCCCAATGTTCAGTGGTCCGACATTGGCGGTCAATCCGAGCTGCGATTGGCCATGCAGCAGGCCATCGAGTGGCCGCTGCTGCATGCGGAGAAGTTCCAGCGGCTGGGCATCAAGCCACCGCGGGGAATCCTCATGTTCGGGCCGCCGGGCTGCTCTAAAACTATGATTGCCAAGGCCCTGGCCACCGAGAGCAAGCTGAACTTCCTGTCCATCAAGGGACCCGAGCTCTTCTCCATGTGGGTCGGTGAATCGGAGCGAGCGGTGCGCGAGGTGTTCCGAAAGGCACGCCAGGTGGCCCCCGCCATTGTTTTCTTCGACGAAATCGATGCCATCGGCGGTGAGCGAGCCGAGGGCGATGGTTCCGGCTCGGGTTCCTCTGTGAAAGAGCGCGTTCTCACGCAACTGCTCACCGAACTGGACGGCGTGGAGGCCCTGCAAAACGTGACCATTGTGGCGGCCACCAATCGTCCGGATATGATTGACAAGGCGCTGCTCCGTCCGGGTAGAATCGATCGAATTCTCTATGTGGGCTTGCCACAGAGTGTAGCACGAAGGGAAATCTTAAAGATCAAAATGCGAGCCATGCCAATAGCAGAGGAAGTGGACTTGGAGAAGCTGGTGCAGCTGACCGAGGGATATTCCGGAGCAGAGATCCAAGCCGTTTGCCATGAGGCTGCTCTGCGGGCCCTGGAGCAAAGCTTCGAGGCGGAGCAGGTCAAGTGGGCAGACTTTCTGCACGCGTTAGAGGCAGTGCCTCCAAGGACCAGCCCGGAACTCCTAAAACTATATGAAGATTACCTCAAACGGAAGTAGGGCAACCTGTCAGCCTTGAATTAAAGGCTTAAATTTCGATTGTATATAAAGAAGATTACCTGAAACTGGAAATGGAGGAATTTATGACTGTTTTGGGAGAAACCTATATTTAAACTAAACCAAAAAAGATTACATTTTAGGTATAATTACAGATCAAATGGGATTAGAGATGTTAAATTCTAAAAGAAAAATTAGAGCATAATTTATATTAAACAAAGACGTTTGCTATAACCTTTCCAAAGTTATTTACTGGAGTAGCCCTAAAATCAAACTGACGATTGTAAAATAAACCCAAATGTGAGATATACTGTCTACCTTCGTATTTAGACAGTACGGGAAACCTAATTTAGTATGTACAGATTAGGCTAAAAAGATAAGATGGCAAATGCAGAGTTATCAGTAAACGTGTATGCTCTATTTTTACCCATTTTCAAATTCGAGAGTACTTTTCTCTTTTTTTATGAATATTGAGAGAGTATCATTGAGCATTAAGCGAATTTTCAATTAATGCGTCACTCAATTGACACTAAATTGATGTGGAACAACCCCAGATATGTCTCGAATTAAGGAATTTATTTTATGTTGGTGAAGCAACTGATTTTGCTTACCTTGCATTCAGTAAAGCGAGAGAATTTTGTGGGCAACAGTAAATAAACTAAATAAATAAATTTTTTGAATGTTTTTCTTTTGGACAGATTTTTATATTTCTTTATAATTTATGAGCAAATCCATAAATGTTTAAAAAAAGTGGTTAGGGCTACAAGTTAATTGAAAACCTATAGATATTACAATGTTCCTATAATTTGTATTTCACGGTCTTCAAAGGTCAGACAGTTGATGCAAATAGTATTTGACGTATGAATAGTATAATTTTAAAAATAATACCTATGTTTTTTATGTGCCTAATGTAACTTATGTGTCTTATCAATAAAAAGTCAGTGACCTTATGCAAATAAAAAATACATTTACATATAAATTCTATTTCGCAATACACGAATTTTAATCACACAGTAGGTAAAATAAATATTTTTTGGCAAATAGATTGGCATTGTCACCAATTTAATGGTTACCAGGTAATTTATTTATTATAAGTTACAGAATATTTTTATTTATTCGATTTATTCATATAAAAAATATCCTTAAAAAACTGTTTTTAAAACATAATCTTTTATAATTCCAACCTCTTACCCCTTAGGGGCTGTCCATATATTACGTAATCACGTTTTTGGTGATTTTTGACCCCCTCCCCCCCCTGGTGATCAAACGTAATCATTCAATAAACAACCCCCCCCCCCCCCCCCCAATGATTACGTAATCCCCAGAATAAAATTTTTTTTGTTTTAATCTGTGGATTCAAACGGAGATGCAACCCAATCTTTAATATTGTTTATAAATGAAGTTTGGTATGACACATTCGGTTCGTCTACGCTGATATTATCCCCAACATACTCTTCGTCAAGCCATTCCAGGTCTTCGCGCCCTTCGTGTGATTGAACCACTAAACATTCTTTTATTCGCCGCCCAGCCACTACAAAAATTTTTTCTCTGCTTTCCTATTTAAGTTTGTAGCAGGGACCGTAACTGTTATAAGTTTTATTTTAAAAATCACACTTTAACACTTATTTTCTGATTTGTAAAGTAAAACTCAAGGAATAACTGTTATTTTTTGAGTTTTATAATAAAAGTTGGCAAATAACAGTTATTCGTCGTGATGAAAAATAAAACTCAAACTTGATTTATGGCGATTTTGTGGGTAAAATAAATTTAAAAAAAATATAGGTATAAAATATGCACGGTTGCCTTTTTTAACAAATTTTTAGTAAGTTATATAAAACACGGGAATCATGTTTTTTTTAATTATTTCATTTTTTCAAAAATGTCAAGGGAATAACTGTTATTCATAAAAATAAAAAAATAACAGTTATTTTTTGAGTTTTATTATAAAAATCAAAAAATAAAAATCATTACGGATTTGTAAACTACAATGCGTGATTTTTTTGTATGAAAAACTTACAATAACACTTATTTTTGGTCCCTGGTTTGTAGATATAATTAAAGGAAAAAAGTTTTTAAATAAATTCTTTAAATAAAAAAATTAATATAAAATGATTACGTAATCATTGTACAAGACCCCCCCCTCCCCATGTAATCAAACATAATCATTTCAATGACCCCCTCCCCCCCCCTAGGTGATTACGTAATATATGGACAGCCCCTTAAGTAATATTAATTTATTTTATTTATGTGATAAAAAGTAAAATATTTTAATAATATTTTAAAATGGATTGTTAAAATGCTCTAAAATGTTTACTTTTAGAATATTAATTTATCTTAATCCCTTTACAAGTTAAGATTTCTGATTTTTCTAAAGTACTATAATGGATTTCCGAACCGTGAAATCTCAACCGGTTTAAGATTTTCGGTTGTTGTGTGTGGCTACTTCTGGCCAAGACTGTAGTCGCTTTCCGAGAGCGACCGGGAGACGGTCCGCTCTTAATTCACGCGATCAGTTGCCGGCTGGCGTTCGTCGCGTAGGTTACGAAACTATTCAATTGGCGCAACATCTGTCGCCGGAGCAGCTCCGATTGCCATAGCCCACCTGGTATTGTGGTATCGCAACTTACGACATGCAGAACTGGCTGAAGATCTCCCTGCTGCTGTGCACGTTCGGGTTTTTCCGGGAACTTCGGCCCTCGGAGCCGTACGTCACGGAGTATTTGGCCACGGACTACGGCAATCTGACCACGGAGCAGATTAACCAGGATGTGTACCCCTTCGGCACCTACTCGGTGCTGGCCCAGCTGGTCGTGGTGTTCCTAATCACCGATCTGGTGAGATACAAACCGGTTATCGTGCTATCGGCGTTGGCCGGGATTACCCTGTTCTCGCTGCTCATCTGGACGGAGACGCTGCGAATGTTGCAGGTGGCGCAGCTATTTTTCGGCACCTTTACGGCCGCCGAAGTGGCCTACTACACCTACATGTACGCCAAGGTCAGCAAGGAGCAGTACCAGATCGTCACGGGTCACACGCGAGCCGCCATTTTGAGCGGCAAGTTCCTGGGCGGCCTGCTGGCCCAGATTCTGGTGTCCACCGATAGCATGAGCTACCGGCAGCTGCACTTCATATCGCTGACCACGCAAGTGATCTCCCTGGCGGTGTCCCTCTTCCTGCCCAGTGTGCCGCGAAGTCTCTACTTCTATGCCGCCTCCGCTGGAGATCCCGCTCCAGGTGGCGAAGTGACCGCACCGAGGTTCTCCTTCTCCAACGCCTGCCGCCTGTTGTGGTACCACCTCGTCTCCTCCTACTCCAATCCCGTGGTGCTGCAGTGGAGTCTGTGGTGGGCTCTGGCCACCTGTGGGCAAATTCAGGTGAGTTGGGATTTCTATTTAAGAAAATCATCATCAATCAAATCACTAGCCGTCCGTCTGTATGAACGCTAAGATCTCGGAAACTACAAAAGCTAGAAGGCTGAGATTTCCAACACATATTTTTGGGCTTCCTAGGCAGCGCAAGTTTATTTCAGCCGAGCGCCACGCCCCCTCTAACGCCCACAATCGCCCACTAACAATTTTAAAATGTGTGGCGCCCACACCTTTAAAGATTTCCGAGAAGTATAAATGCAATTTTGTTCTGTACATTTATATCTATCAAAATGTCGAAGACATTTTTCAAATCGGACCATTCATTAAAAAGTTATGCGCAATCAAAATTGTATATACCCATCTCCCTTCCACAGCCTTTAGCTGAGTGACGGGTATTAGATAGTCGGGTCACACCCGACTATAGCGTTCTCTCTTGTTTAGTTTCAGTTCCCATAATCTAGCTATTACAAATTTGAAACAAGAAAGGAAGTTAACTTCGGCCAGCCGAAGTTTATATACCCTTGCAGATATGCCTACTTAATATGTTGCTTTTACATTGTCAAAAATCAAAACGCCTACTTTCTACAAATTTACAATGTTTTATCTATTTTTTTTATACCCTTGTAGAGGGTATTATAATTTCAGTCAGATGTTTGCAACGCAGTGAAGGAGACGTTTCCGACCACATAAAGTATATATATTCTTGATCAGCACCAATAGCGGAATCTATCTAGCTATGTCCGTCTGTCCGTCTGTCTGTCTGTCCGTCTGTCCGTCTGTCCGTTTCTATGCGAACTAGTCTCTCAGTTTTAAAGCTATCGCGATGAAACTTTCCCGAAAGTCTTCTTTCTATTGCAGGTAGTACATATGTCGGAGCGAGCCGGATCGGACCACTATATCTTAAGGCTCCCATAGGAATATTCAAACAAATATAAGAAAATTCACTGTAACTTTGTAGGAAGTAGGCGTTTTGATTCTTGACTACTTAAAACAAAATTTAAATAAATAGAAACGCTGAATCTGGAATCCCTAGAACTGCACCGAGTGAGCATTCTTTTATCTGCAAGGGTATATAAGCTTCGGCTGGCCGAAGGTAGCTTCCTTTCTCGTTTTTTGATAATTCCTATGGGAGCCATAAGATATAGTGGTCCGATCCGGCTCGTTCCGACATATGTACTACCTGCAATAGAAAGAAGATTTTTGGGAAAGTTTCATCGCGATAGCTTTAAAACTGAGGGACTAGTTCGCATAGAAACGGACAGGCGGACAGAAGGACAGACGGACAGACGGACATGGCTAGATGGACTCGGCTATTGATGCTGATCAAGAATATATATACTTTATGTGGTCGGAAACGTCTCCTTCACTGCGTTGCACACATCTGACTGAAATTATAATACCCTCTGCAAGGGTATAAAAAATTTGTTAGATATTTAGACTGAATAGTTTCAAGATAAAGTCAAGTCATTTATCATAACTTAAAGGAAAGGTTCATTAAATGAAAACAATTTTTTTAACGATTTATAAACCAAAAAAATAAAAAAATTATTATTAGTCAAGAAGTTGGTCAAAAAAATAGCACAATAATAAAAAAATGTATTTTAATCCCACAGGTAATTTCCTACATCCAGTTCCTGTGGAAAGAGGTGGCTCCGGATCACCAAAGCGTTTATAATGGCGGAGTGGAGGCAGTGGCCACTCTGCTAGGAGCTATCGGAGCTATTCTGGCGGGCTTGCTGAACTCCAATAAGCGACGAGGATCCTATATGTTGGGCATATCCATATGTTCCGCCATCCTGGGAGCCCTGATCATCTATGCTGCCAAGACGCAGGAAATCTGGGTGGCCTACGTGAACTATGTGCTCTTCTGCGCCGTGTTCTTCTTCATCATCACAGTGGCCGGTGCAGTGGTGGCCGAGAATCTGGTGGAGGACAGCTTCGGATTAGTATTCGGTATCAATACGTTGGTGGGTCTAATACTTCAGACCATCCTGACCATTTCGGTGGTGGAGAAAGTTGGATTCGCTCTGAATCCACGGGATCAGTACGTGGTGTACGGCAGCTACTTTATAGTTTTGGGTGGGATATACGTAATTTGGACTGTCTTAGTTAAATTGTTCTGCCGGACTAGGATATCAAAAGAGGGGAATGCGGCTATTTCATCATAGTATATTAAATAGTACAAAATAAATATTTTTTAAGGAAACAAATTAAAACAATTTCTTATGATCTTTTCTGCAATATTGTACATACAAGCTTTCCTAAGTGTCGGGTACTGAACGCACTGATTCCATTCTTAATACATAGTTGAGAATAAGAAATTATTTTACTTATAAATAGTATCAGCTAAGTCCAAGTAATTTAAAAAACCTTTCCATCTTTGAAAACTAATATTTCAAATATAAAACAAAAATTAAAAAATTTATCAGCACTTAAAAACCCTTTCCTACCGATTCAAAAAAAAGCTTCATTTTTAAAACAATATTAAAATACTGAAAAAAAATTAATGAAAAGGCATGCGTAAAATAACCATTTCCTAAATGAATTCAACGACTTTAAAATTTTTGTGAATATATCTTCACTAAGTATGGGAACATTTAATATTTATTTAACACATAAAATTAATATTTTGAATATTAAACAAATAATAATTCTTCAGAAATTACAAAATGTATCAGTACTTTTAAAAATCCTTTCTTACCGATTCACAAAAAGCTTCATTTTTAAATTAATATTAAATTCCTGAAAAAAAATATATTATTGGAAATGCGTAAAATAACCGTTTTCCTAATTCCGAATTCCAAGACTTCAAACTTCTTGTGATTATATCTTCACTAAATATGGAAACATTTAATATTTATCTAACACATGTATAATATTTGTACTAAAAAAAACCTATTGCAAGAGCAGATCCATCTCCTCCGCGTTCGAGGACATGAGATCTCGCTCCAAACTGGTGGTGGCTGCAGTCGCCTGGTTGAGGAACAGGTCGAAGTCATATCCATCGTTCTGGGCCGCAATAGAGTCCTTTTGGTTGCTAATGGTCTGCGGATTGGACAGCAGATCCACATCGTATAGACCCAGCTCCTTGAGCAGCGTTTCGTTCTCGCTGGTGGAATGGGAAGCAGACGAATCCACGGTTGCCTTGACCTCCATATTAATTATGGCCGCCGGCTGCTCAACAGCCTCAAAACCGCAATCGACTTGAGAAGGTGCGGAATTCGGATTATTGTTGGCCTCGATTTCATCGTCGTCCAGTTCCTGCGGCTTCAGAGTGCTCGACTTGTACTGGAAGTCCGTCTCCTTGAAGTCCACCTCGATGGGAAAGAGCGGCGGCAGCGAGTCCAGACGGTCCACCAAGCTGCGATGGAGTTCCGCCAAACTCTCCAGCAGGCTCCTCAGCTGCTGGTTCAGATCCATGGCATGTTTGCATTCCAGCAGCTCCATTTTCTCGAGAACATCGGTGCGGAGTTTGGCGAACTTGCTGCGTGCATCCTGGCGACATCTCAAAATCAATCTGTACTCGTAGTTTCCGGTTTCCACGCGATACAGTGGCTCCTGCAGGGCAGCAAAGCCATGCTCCTCATCGTCCATTTCCTTGACTTTCAGGCAATACGAGAGATATGTGAATTTGGCATCCGCATAGCGACGCACCGTGAGCTTTGTGTCTGGGATAGCCTTGTTCAGATAGGTACCCAGATCGGATAGAACTGGCTTTATCTGCTTGATAATACCCAGTCCGTCCTTCTCCAAGGTGCGATGGAACTCCCCAAAGGTGCGAAACGCCTCCGAGGCTCGCTGTTGCGGTTCGTGGACCGAAATCTGGGTGAAACAGTCGCCAAAGGACTTGTATGTCTGCAGGAGATCGTAGTAAGCTTTGAGCATCCGGCGCGCATGCTCCACCAGACCCTTGTACATCAGTTCAGTGCCCTCCAGTTCCTCCAGTCGCTTGACCAGCGAATCATTGCAGAGTATCGCCCGCGAGAGACCCAGCGTATCCGCCGTGTTGCTTGATAAATTGTCCACAATCCGATGCTTCAGCTTCTTCAGGATGATGTCCAGGGTCTTGCCCTGTTCGGGATCAGCGTGCAGCTTGTTGTAGTGCACGACCACCTCGTCGGTGGCCGTCTGGATCATTTTGGCCACCTCTACCTTCGTCTTGCCCTTCACGCTCACCGAGTTTACCGCCAAGAGTTCGTCTCCGGATTGCAGGGATCCCTCCCTCGCGGCGGGCGTTCCATCGAAGATCTGGGGATAAAGAGATAATAATATATATTAATTTTTAGAAATAATATAACTTAGGATCTATTTGCCACAGTATATGGGCACTTTAAATTGTCGCTTGAGACATTTGCACGCCTTCAAAGTTGAAAAAAAATATATTTTAATTTTAATAATGGGCTTTTCTTTTCACTCTTCCCAATCTCTATTTTGTGTAAAAATCTTGATTTTTGAACACTTTTAGTTTTCAAGATATTCAAACCAGAATTTATTGAATCCTGATGAAATATTTCCATGCGATTTTTAAAATTAAATTAAAAACAGAAGGCAAGTCCACAAAAATCACAAAAAAAATAAAAAAAACTAATTTTTGCGTATATTGATGGGGTTTGTCATAAAAATAATCAAATTATACTCCAAATTTTTAGTTTAGCTCAGGATCCAACTAATGAGAAACTAATATGGCGTCAAAATCATGTAGAAATTTATTATATTCAAGTTTAAAGGTTTTTGGCTTGGTGGACTTTTTGGTGGAAGTGCCCATATATAGTAATCTTAATAGAAAGACTAAACATATAATTCTATAAAAATCATATCAAAATCATATTATTTAAGCAAATCAATCCTAGTAGCCCTCTATATACCGAACATCAAAATAAATTCAAAGTATCGACTCTCAACACCTGAAAAACATTTGGCTAGCCAAATTATGACCACCACCAACTGGAACAAGTGGTCCGTAAAGGATTTTCGAAGTGAGTCCCATATCAGACCCAAGTTGATCCCGGGTTTCGATCGGCTGGATGGCAGACTGAGAGGGGTGCTCCGGGAGCAGGATTTGCAAATGGATTTGCTCAAGCGAAAACAGGCGGGTGGTGGCCAAAAGCAGAGAAGGGCCAACAAGCTGAAGAAGATTGGGAAACAGATCCCTCGGGTATGTGAGTTCCAGAAAGTGTACGCCGAGAAGCGCAGGGAGCTCAAGCGTTTGGCCAAAAACCAAAGAAATGAGTTCCAGTTCCGGAGCAGTCCTGTGCCCAACTTTGAGCGATCCCATCAGCGTTTGGAAAGGCGTAGGCTATACCTGAACTCCCTGCAGAAGGTAACGAAGCCCCAATGTCCTGGCACTCTGGCCACTTCGATGGAGGCGCTCCACAAACGCAAGGGGGAGCTGAAGCAGCGCCGGAAGCTGACTGACTTTGTGCCCAGCATCAATCCGGGGTCTTCCATGGACTATCTGCACCGCCAGCCCTTCATCCCGCAAGTCGAGTCCACCCACACCCGTCCAAAACCTTTTCGTCTCCACACTTCTGAGCGCGTACTAAGACGTCGGCTGTACGACGAGAGGAAAAGGATGCGAATGGATATGCAGATGGAGCTGCAGTCCAGAAACTGGCTGAAGAGGGAACGATCTGAATTCCGCAAGCTCCGCCAGATGACAAACTTCAAGGCCACTCCGATTCCCTGGAAGCGGAAAAAGGTCGTCGCCGCAGTGAAAGTAGAAACTTAAATTTCATAAAAATAAATTTTGAAAATTATGCTGGTATCCTACATTTAAAGTACTGAAAGGCCTTATTTTAAAAGCGTGACTTCCTCCTAAAAAGACCCCTACAATTTTACAGATATTACATCAAATTATGTTTATTTTAATGCTGATATTCTTTAAATTATTATTTTTCTTTAAACTTGTCTTTTAACTTAAATTTCAGAAAAGTAAATTTTTAAAATGATTTAAAGTACTGAAAGGTAGAGCTTGAAAATTATCGATGTCAGTATCGATATTATCGATACTTCTGATATTTTTCAAACATCGATGTTTATCTATAATATCGATGTTTTTCTGACGTTTTATTAGAGAGAAACGAACAGATTTCACTCTTTAATTTTGAGGACCAAAATAACTTTTAATACAAAATCACTTAAAGTAGGGACAAATTACCATGCAAGAACCGCGAGTTCTTGGTATTTTATTCTTCTTTGGTCCCATAGATATTATGAAATACTTAAAAGTAGGCGAAAAGGGCATAGGTTATGGCAAAAAATGGAAAATAAAAGAACCGCGAGTTCTTGGGAAGAGGAGGAACTTTGGTTTTTTTAGTACCAAAAACAAAGTCTTGGTTGCAGCTACCGACCTTCTGTCCGCTATTAAAAAATCTCAAGAAACCGCGAATTCATAGCCTTTGATAAGAATTGGTCGCTTTTCGAAGATCGTTTGAGCGATTTGGACTCAAGGATCCAAAAAAAAACCACCGCGAATTCTTCAGAAGAGGAGGAATTTTTACTTCTTTATGGTATAGTATCAATTAAAGTAGGGGAAAACAACCATAGGTTGTGGCATAAAATCGAAAATGAAAGAACCGCGATTTCTTGGGGAAAGGAGGAACTCTCGTTCTTTTAATACCAACAACAAACAAAACGAGGACCGTTTGAGCAATTTTGGCAAAGGATCAAAAAAAAAAAGCAACCGGGAATTCTTCAGAAGAGGAGGAATTTGTTCTTCTTTAGTACCAAAAAATGGTATGGAACAAAGGTTTGTTCTATTATTTTACATAAGTATTTCCTCATGATATATTTAAAAAAAAATTCTTAAGAAGCCGTGAATGTCTTTGACTAAGAATTGGTGTCTTTCTAGACATGTGACGCAACTCAACTCAATGATCAAAAATAAATAAACCACGAGTTCTTAAGAGGACGATCCTTTAGTCTGAAATTGCATTTTAATAATAATAATGCATTTTAATATTATTTAATGAATTGCATTTTTAAATAAATTACCCGCGATTTTTTATAATAATAATATTAATAATAATGTAATACATGTTATGCATGTATATAATAATAATACGTGGTATTAACAGAATTATAAAATTATTTTTAATTTGTATTTGCTTTCCTTGAAAACATCGATATTATCGATACGATAATGATAAAGTATCGAAAATATCGATACTGTCATTTATCGATAATTTTCAAGCTCTACTGAAAGGCCTTATTTTAAGACTGTGACTTTCTCCTAAAAAGATCTCTAAAATTTTACAGATATAACATCAAATTATGTTTATTTTAAGTATTAATAATAAATAAAATATTAAAATAATAAAATAAAATGCTGATATTATTTAAATTATTATTTTTTTTTAAACTCGTCTCTTAACTCACCTGCACAATGTAAAGACATGGGCACATGGGGGCTCCACCTCCAATGCTAATTCCAATCAGGTTGCTCTGATCCTTGGTTATGACGACGGCGTTTGTGCTGACAGTCATGCCCCTATTTTTTTAAATTGTTTATACAAAAACAAATTAGTTTAGCAAATTTCAAGGTATTTTCAAGCGTGAACTACGCGTGCTATATGATTTTAAATATATAATTATGTGTGGGTGATTTGATATCAATTTTCCATACGTACTCACATCGATCGGTGCAATTTTCTAATTAGCCATGTGACCAGTTCTAGTAAGGCCATTGGACTATATCAAATTTACCTACGGCTGTTTGGGAAAACTGTTGATCGGGGCAGTTTATTCTAAGACTTCGTGATACTGTGTTTTTTTAGGATAGCACTCCGAATGCCAATGGACACCTCGAAGTCAGTATAACTTGTTTAATTCACTAGCTAGCCTAGCTATAAATACGATATTGTTAGGTATAAGCATCTAGATCTCTACACACAAAAGAAAATCCTTTTTTGGTTGAATAAATAAGTAAAATAAAAGGAATTATCGTTAGTTCTAGTTCTGTTGATTTTTTTGTACAAAATACTATATAAGTTACAGTGGTCGCTCGAAAAAAAGAAAAGATGTAATGGAATTGTAAACTATTTTAATTAAATAATTTCTTAATTTAAAATAAAAAGGAGTTAAATAATCAATTTAAAGTATTTGAACAGAAACGACCATTTTTGTTTAACAAACATTAAATAAATATGCAAATAAAACAAATAGTATTTAAAATTAAAAATAATTTCTTAATTTAAAATAAAAAGGAGTTAAATAAACAATTAAAAGTATTTAAACAGAAACGAAAATTTTTGTTTAACAAACATTAAATAAATATGGAAATAATACAAAAAGTATTTAAAATTAAAAATAATGTATTTTATACAAACAAACAATTTAAATTAAATTAAATTAAATTAAATTATTAAAAAATTATTTTTATAATTCTTAAACATTTTTGAAGTAAAACTTGTTGGAAAAACGCAAATTTAAAATCTAGCGGCCACCGTGAAATAATATTCGAACGATACCAGGTCAACGGAGTTGACTTACAAACGGTCTAACTCATATTTCTGCCTATTGGCGGACTCGATGCCGAACCTGTCCCCGGATCCCGAATCGGAAATAAAGCCCGATGGGGAGCAGAGCATAACGGTGGCCTCGAGGGGAGCGACGGAGGGTTTCTCCTCCTCCTCGGGAAGATCCTTGGGCCGACGCACAACCTGTGCACTATCCCCATCCAACTGGATGAGCAGCGGCTCTGGCCTGAGTCCAGAGCGACAATATGTTTCGGGATGTGACGATTATTGATTTTTAACATATACTTTTGGCACATCGCAACAGATTGTTGTGCTCAAATAAAGCTAGGCAGAGAATTGTCGTCAGTTACTGGGCTTGCAAGCGATACTTACATCTTATCCTCCTCGAAGAAGAAGTCATCCTCGGTGTCCGTCAACATTTTGGGTGGTTAAAAAGAATATATTTGTTTATTTTGGCAACTTGAAATTCCTTCAACTGTCATCGGGGGCTCCGATAGCTGGTTTGAAAACTATCGTATCGCAAGGCGAATGGCAAACTCCAGGAGAAAATCGGGCATTCCCACGGAGCAACCAAAATGACCACTTGTTGCCTTGGAAACGCTGAGGCAAAACATAAACAAAAGATGATGGACTGGGCCGAGGAACTCAAGATGACCATAAGAAAGGTGAAAAATACTGTTTAAATGGGTGTGTACTAAACTTTGGATATATTCTTACCCCTAGACGACGGCCCGGAAGGGTCGGCGCTCCAAGAGTCGCGATGTCTTAAAGGAGGAGACCTCGCAGGCGGCTCCTGCAGGCTCCAAGGATATCTCCATCGACATCACCCTGAACGTCCAGGCAGGATCGCCACCCACCACTTCGGATACGGCCACCTCGTCCACCTACAACAATGAGTTCGAGTCGCATCGTCCACCCATTCGTAGAATTTCGGGAGGCTGGGCGGATTCTGGTCTAAAGGGATTAAAGTGAGTATGGTAAACCCATGAGTAGACTCATTACTGATTACTTCGTACCTTCACAGGTCCAAGAAGAACTCATTTGACGAGTAAGTTTATCTAAATGATATGTCTTAGGTTTAATCTTAACTTGCCACGTATTTTATCGCAGTGCTAGTCTATCATGAATTTTTTATTACGATTTTTTCTAAAGAAAAAGTTTTAAGAAGCTAATTTCTAGCTTTTTAATTTTCTATTAAAAAAAAGTTATACGAAAACTTTTTTATAATTTCGAACAAGAAAAGTAAAAAAGATTAGGACATTTTATTAAACTAACAAAGTTTAGTAAATTCCTTTTATATGTTTGTAAAATAATATTTTGTCATTTTCAGCGAACGTTTTAGGCAGACCAAGTCGGCTACAAATTCTATACCGACGGATGACATTCCCGTCATCCCAGATATGGATGATGTCAAGGATGAAATTATGCTCAATGAGATTGTGGAACCGCCTACGTAAGACTATAAGTTTTATGTACTACAGTAACTAAACACCTACCACTTTCAGCATGGGCACTTCTCGTTCTGCTGTCTTGAAGGAGGCCAATTCCGATTTGCTTTCCCAGTACGCCTTTTCCGCAGTGGATGGCTTCGATCTCTCAATTCTAACCGATTGCCTGGTTCCGCAGGAGAGTCTCAATGAGAAGGACGATCTCTGGCAGTGGGACAAACTCTTTACCGAGGTCACGGCTGAAATCCATTCGGATAAGGTGCCGAATATAGGCATGAAGATAGGCCCCGATGTCGTTCCGCCCACACAATATTCTTAGGAGATTTTACCATACAATTTTCAGTGCAATACAAATACAAATACTCAATTTAAAAGTTAAGGGATTACAAAAACATTTCTTGCCTTGAATGATCACAAAATATACTTATCAGAGATACTCAATTGAATTGTGAATTTTAAATATTATATTCAGTTATTGGATGGCTCTGCCAACTCCATCGAAAGCCTTATCCTTGTGGTCTGCGGCATTTGCTCGAGCCTCGTAATTGCAGATGGTTACACCATGATAGTGGGCTTCGGTAAACTCCCCTCGAAGACCTGGAATTATAGATAGTTAGTAATATCTAAACAGGATTCTATTCTATTCTACTCTACCTATATAATAAATGCGTGTATTGTCATCGCCAAAATTGCTGGGGAAGTATAGCGAGAGATGATGCACGTTGGAGAAGGTTACTACCTTGGGTGAGTACTCAATTTCTCCGCGGGAATCGCGGGTCAGGTGGAATTCCTGATCGGGTTTAGCTTTGGCATCGTCGAAGTTCATCCTGGGTCGGTTCTTAAAGCTGGAAATATATGATATATTTTTAAAAAATAATGATATACAACATACGTTAACCGAAATAGGGTAAGTACATATACTAAGAGGTGTTTTGGAAAAATGATTATATTGAAATGGTATTGCCTATAGCAGATTTACAGATTTTGAAAAGTTCTGAAATATTCTATATAAATAAAATAGGGTAAGTATCCTGAAAGGTCTTTTGGAAAAATTAATATATTGGAATAGTATAGGTATTCTAAGAAAATTTTTCAGATTTTTTTAAAAGAACTTTTTTATAAATAGTTTTGAAAATTTCTGCAATATTTTTTCTGAGTACCGCTTCTTACATTTTGACCCTGTTCGGATGGGAATCATCATTAGCACCACTTATGATGATTCCCTTGAGCTTGACGTTGCCGGTGAAGGGAATATTGAACAGGAGCTCCTCGTCCGCGTCGCTCTGCACGAACTTGGAAAGATCCTGGCGCTTCTCATAGGGCTTAAAGACACTCTTTCCCTGGCCATCCGTCTCCTCGTTCAAGCACTCCGTGTTGTCCAGATCGATTTTCGTATACAGACTGTACTCGATGCCCATTTCCAGGGCGTGATCCACGTCCGTGGCCTCGTGACTGCAGCCGCCATGGTCGTGCGAGTGTCCGTGCGGCATTATTTCAATTTAAAATTTAACAAAAAACAAATGTAAATAAACCAGCCGAGTCACTATTAAGAATAGGGTAACCCCGAAGTACCATTCACAGGGAACAACCACATCGATAACAGTTTCCCTTTATCGATTCTTAAGGCGGCGGTATAAATCCGTTCACCGACTGCGGCCACACTAATTTCAGCCTAAAAAAATTAAATTTAACAATTTTTAATCTGTGTTAATCGCTGTTAATTTAGTGTGGAAAAACCGTGTTTTGCTGAAAACTCAGAGTAAACGTTCCAATGGCGCCCAAGGCAAAGTCGGTTAACATCAAGCCCGTGGCGAAGGCCTTCAAAGACAAGTCGAAGCCCACTGATGTGCGTTTGTCCAACATCCAGGCGGCCAAAGGTGAGAAATGTGGAAAATTAACGAAATTAAAGAGATCTGTGGGGAAAAGTGGTTGCCCAGGGTCTATTTGAGGAGCTGGGAGTCCGGTAGATGGGCTTTCGGGCGGTGTTATTCCGGAATTGCTGGCCAAATGGCCAAAGAAAATCGCAGTTGGATGCCGGCTGTCTGGAAACTTCTCGGACGGAAGAAGAAGAGCGAGCATTACTCATGTGATGAATGGAGCGCTGAAAACTTAAGGTTTCTAATACCCTTCTAGGGGTAATTTTGCACCGATTATAGGTGTACTCTGTATGAAGGGCAATATGTCCTATTCTGCAACATAAAATTCTTTTTAAATCGCGAAAGTAATTTAGTCTAGACCATCTGTTTATATGCAAATTAGTCATACGATTGGTAGGCATTCCCTGTAAAACAAAGCACATGCTAACATGTTTTGGCCAATTCTATCAAATTCTATAAATTTTGTAATATTAATCCCAAGAATTCTATCAATTTCATCTCTTTTTGTATCTTTAAATAGTTTAATATCACCTGTTTTAAGGGTTTAAGTTAATATTTGTTTATATTTATAAGTTATATTAAAATTATTAATCGATTAAAACTTTTCGTTTGGCTATATTTAAATTTTATATTTTCTTAAAAAAACAGATATTTTAAAAGTTAATTCAAATGTGCAGAATATTGATCATCTTCTAGTGTTAAAATATGTCTTAATATTTTATATTTGTCAAATTCCGTACAGGTACATCTTAGAAATAAGCTATTAAAAACTAAAAAACTTTAGTTAATTATCATACTCCTCCCTTTTTAGCCGTTTCCGATGCCATCCGCACCAGTTTGGGCCCCCGCGGCATGGACAAGATGATCCAGGCGGCCAATGGCGAGGTTTCCATCACCAACGACGGAGCCACCATCCTGAAGCAGATGAACGTGCTGCACCCGGCCGCCAAGATGCTGGTGGAGCTGTCCCGCGCCCAGGATGTGGCCGCCGGAGACGGCACCACCTCGGTGGTGGTCATAGCCGGCGCTCTGCTGGAGGCCTGCGAGAAGCTGCTGCAGAAGGGCCTGCATCCCACGGCCATCTCGGACTCGTTCCAGCGCTGCTCCAACAAGGCCGTCGAGATCCTCAAACAGATGTCCACGCCCATCGAGCTGGACGACCGCGAGACGCTGATCAAGAGCGCCTCCACCTCGCTCAACTCGAAGGTGGTGTCGCAGCAGAGCAGCCTGCTGGCCCCCATTGCCGTGGATGCCGTGCTGAAGGTCACAGACCCCGGCAAGGAGACCTCCGTGGATCTCAAGAACATCAAGGTCATCTCGAGCTTGGGCGGTACTGTTGAGGATACCGAGCTGGTCGATGGCTTGGTCTTCACATGCCGCTCTGCCGGATCCAATGCTCCCAAGCGCATCGAGAAGGCCAAGATCGGTCTTATCCAGTTCTGCATTTCGGCACCAAAGACCGATGTGAGTTGGTGGCTAATCCTTGATTAAGAATTCTTATTAATTCCCATGTAATATTTTATAGATGGATCACAACGTGATTGTTTCGGACTACGCTGCCATGGATCGTGTCCTAAAGGAGGAGCGTTCGTACATCCTCAACATTGTCAAGCAGATCAAGAAGTCCGGATGCAATGTGCTGCTGGTCCAGAAGTCCATTCTCCGGTGGGTTTAGCTGACTAGCAACTTTCTCACTTTGTGTTTATAATTTATAATTCGATTTATTCATAGCGATGCCGTTTCTGACCTGGCTCAGCACTTCTTGGACAAGATCAAGTGCCTGGTGGTCAAGGATGTGGAGCGCGAGGACATTGAGTTCGTGTGCAAGACTCTGCACTGCCGTCCCATCGCCTCGCTGGATCACTTCACAGCCGAGAACCTGTCCAGCGCCGATTTGGTCGAGGAGGTGGCCAGTGGCACCAACAAGTTTGTCAAGATCACCGGCATCCAGAACATGGGACGCACTGTCTCGATCATCTGCCGCGGATCCAACAAGCTGGTGCTCGAGGAGGCTGCTCGCTCGCTGCACGATGCCCTCTGCGTGGTTCGTTGCCTGGTCAAGTTGCGCGCCCAGATTGTCGGCGGTGGTGCGCCGGAGATCGAGATGGCGCTGCAGTTGGCTGCCTTGGCTCAAACTGTCGAGGGTGTGGATGCGTACTGTTTCCGCGCATTTGCCGATGCCCTGGAGGTCATTCCTTCGACTCTGGCCGAGAATGCCGGCTTGAACCCCATTGCAACCGTCACGGAGCTGCGCAACCGCCACGCCCAGGGTGAGAAAAACGCTGGTATTAATGTGCGCAAGGGCGCCATCACAGACATTTTTGCCGAGAACGTGGTGCAACCCCTGCTGGTCAGTATTTCATCGATCACCTTGGCCACGGAGACGATTCGCTCGATCTTGAAGATCGACGATATTGTAAGTATTATAGGAACTAAACTAATTATTTTATTGGTTGTTAATCAATATCCAACTTTCCTTTCAGGTCAACACCTTCAGTTAAGCATTGCGACCCCGCCGCCTTTGGTTGTCTGTCTCTGATCAAGATCAATCTTTAAGCATTTTCATCTAATCCCTCACATCTTATACCCATTATGCGATTGAGCATTACACTTTGAATAAAATTCACATATACTATACGCCTTACCAGCTTAATATGTATTTAAAAAAGAAAAACTAAAAGATTAAATACTTCGCTAACACAACCCAGACAAAAGAATGTTTTGAATTATATCCCTATAAATTCTTTTATATTATTCTTCTATCTTCTAAGGGTTTGAATGTTAGTGCTGATTATTCAAAATAACAAATTAATGCGTTTCTCCCTTAAAAAAATCCTAAAATTATTTCGAACATGAGATTCGAAAGATGGGCAGTTAGTTATACGTTATAAATTCTTCGAGACCATAATAAACCAAGAATCCGTTTGCCTGTAACTTTTGGGGGTAAAGTTGGCGAGTACGGCATTTTTCCAATTTTGAGGTCCTTTTTTAGAGTCCTTGCGTTAGAGAACTTTTCGAAGCGAATACGATTTTATCGCATCCATCGAGGTAATTTTTTGATGTTGCATAGTTATAAATTAAAGTATACATCACTTTTAATGAAAACTTGCTTATAAATTTTATGATAAAAGTTTAAAACGACTGTGTGGTAATACATACAAAAGATTACAAAAAATAATTCCGAGAGGACCACCAGTAAATAGAAATAAATCCTTAAAATTGCCTGGCTATTAAAAATGATAAAACTTCTTTCGATTTCAGGGCAAACTTAATGATAATCGACTAACTAACCGTATCCTTATCTAATGTGTGAACTCATTTTCCTCGTTTTAAACCACCACCTAGGATTTCAAAGGGTTGGCTGAGCCCCATCCATTTGACACCCCCGCCCCAAACATCCACTCCCTTTCTTTTTGGGGCTCCTTTTTGTCCTGGGCGTGTAAATAAAAATCACTTGATGCGATTTTTATGATGTGCGTTAAATGATTAAACCACTTGAACTGGTTTCAAATTGTCAAAAAATCCAGGCGGCGGACTTCGGTTGGAAAAAGGGTCTTTATCCTTTTGTTTTCTTAGCCCCATTTTGGAACTTTATGCGGGTGGGGTTTTCGCTTGGGTGTGATTAGATGGAGACTATCTCTCGTGTCCGGAAACTTTCGGCGCGTGTAAGTTAATTAAATGTGTAAACATGTCAAAGGGATCAAGTTTTCCATCCCACTATCTCCCACCACCCATCTGGGCGAGATGGTGTCGATTTCGAATTTCACGCCCTTGATTGCCTTTGATTTTTGAGCCTCAAAAAAGCTATTCCGCTAATTGGCTGGTGGAAAATTCAGGGGGAGGATTTCCATCAGCTTCCGGGGGTCGAATGCAAATTTTCCATTTTAAAATGTTGTTTTCCTCCAGCGGCCATTGATTTGTGTTTCCATTTTGATTTCAGGAGGGTGGAAAAGTCCCTCCTCAAAAGTTTTTTATACTTGTTTATTTGCCTCATTTTTATGGCAAAGGATATCATATATTTTATTTGAATATGATTGGGTATTATAGATTTAATATTATATTTTATATTTAATAGTTCATAATTTAAATGTAACATTCAAATCGTTAAAAAACAGATATGTATACAATAAAATTACTTAAGTCCCAATGACTAACTTAAAGGGCTTATTTAAAAAATTCAGATGAACGTTATACAGAATGTCATAAATTCCTAAAAAGAAATCCATTTAGTTGGTCAAAACTTAGGCAAATCTCTTAAGGCCTTTAGTAAAATAACCAAATATATATTAAAGGGTATTGAGATCTTCGATTTAAGCTGCTTCCATACTTGTTATTTATTTTATTTTTCGTTACTTTTTTAGCTATTTACTCGACTGTCTTGGGGCATTGTCGTTCACGTTCTCGTTCCCATTTGTTTCTTGTGCAAATATTGAATTTGCGCTTTTTTCCCGAGCTATTTGCCGGAGCCAGTGGCCCACACTTTTGAAACTTTTCATTTCGGGGGTTTTTCCTTTGTTTCGCCTGTTTGCTTAATTTTTGTATGCGATTTTCCTCATCTACTTTTTGCTCATTTCATATTTTCATTGTAATTCAATTGTGTTTTCCCCCGCTGCTGTTGTTTTTGGCCAAATGTTTGCACAAGTCTTATGTTCTCCAGTCGGGCGAAAAGGGGTGTGTCCCCGTTGTCCTTGTTTCCTTTCGTTTTGCTAGACGAATTGAAATTCAAAGCACCAAATTGTCAGCCAGTCACGCAGAAATTTAACATATGTTCGCCATATAATTTGCGAGCACTTTTTATTTCGCCGAACTCATCTGAAATTACCAACGTCTGCTATCTCACTTCTCGAGTATCTAACAATTTGAAGAGGAAAAAGGGCAATTTAAAAAAAGCTATCTCATAAAAATTTCGAATGTTTCAGAAAATAAGTTATTTACATAAGGCATGTGGAAAAATTAAAAAAAAACAGAATAATTTTGTTATTTTAGTTTTTATTACATTTTACAAAAAATGGTTGATACATTTTTATACCCGTTACTCGTAGAGTAAAAGGGTATATTAGATTCGTGCAAAAGTATGTAACAGGTAGAAGGAAGCGTTTCCGACCCTATAAACTATATATATTCTTGATCAGGATCACTAGCCGAGTCGATCTAGCCATGTCCGTCTGTCCGTCTGTCCGTCTGTCCGTCTGTCCGTCTGTCCGTCTGTCCGTCTGTCTGTCCGTCTGTCTGTCTGTATGAACGCTGAGATCTCGGAAACTATAAAAGCTAGAAGATTGACATTTTGCATGCAGATTCTAGGACTTCCTACGCAGCGCAAGTTTGTTTCAAAAGGGTGCCACGCCCCCTCTAACGCCCACAATCGCTAATATACGATTTTAAAAATTTCAATATTTCGGAAAAGTAAAAATGCAGTTTGATTGTGTTTATCAATACCTATCGAAATGTAGAAGAAAGTTTTTAAATCGGACCATTCGTTAAAAAGTTACGGCGGATCAAAGTTTAACCCACTAGTTAAGCCAATTATCTCCATCTCCCTCGCTCTCCCTTTAGCTGAGTAACGGGTATCTGATAGTCGGGGCACCCGACTATAGCGTTCTCTCTTGTTGCTATTTGAATTAGCTAACGTCTCAGCTAATTATTGCAAATTAAAACTGTGCTTTGATCTAAGAATATTAATTGGTTTCTTTACTTTCTTACATAAGATATGAATTATGGGCACAAATAACCGAGTTCTGCCTCAAATTTATTTTCAACAAAATTAATCTAAATTTTCTTTAAATATTTGTTTAGATCCGTTAATAAAAATTTCACCAAATAACATTAAATAGATCTTTTTCAGAAAACACTTCCATCTAGTTCATGTCACTTAAAGAAGGAAAGCTCGAAAAAGCATGAAGAAACGCTGGAAGCAAAAGCATAAGGCAAACTTAATTTTCGTTAGTCCTGCCAAGTGCCGAGTGATTAATGATGGCAGCACCACGACAATATTATGAAAACGCATTCGAAAATTTCATTAAATTGTTATAAATGAAGCGGACGGAGAAAGGAAAATGAAACATTTGCTGGAGGGAAAATTCAATTTGCAAATGCAGCAAATGTTTGCCTGTCCGCCGAAAGGAAATCTATCAAAAGAAACCTGAATGAAATCTCGGCCGAACGATCTGCAACCACCGGGAAAGGGAACCCCCTGAATGGCCTACGGGGCTTATCAACCCATTTTGACCAGCTCAGGCTTTGGGCACTTTGAATATGACCAATGCAATTGAAGTTTCCCCCATTGAAAACCGAAATTGCTCAAAGCCATTTTGCGTCCGTTTCCATTCTGTTTTTCGTTTTTTTTTTCTTTTTTGGTTATTTGGAATGGACAGACGTCGTCTGCACAGGACTGATAACATTCAAAGAGTCCCAAACTCAAACTCAAACCCGAACCCCCAATCCGAGATTCGAGTGCTCGCCAATTAAGTGTGAGTGCCGGCATCGATGGGCTTTTCCTTTGGCCTCCGTTTGATGTGTGCTCGAGTGTGTGGGCGAATGGCCTGCAAATTAAATAGGGTAAGCATTCTGGTCGAGATTTCGCTTCTGGCCAGATTAAAAATTTATTCGCAGTTCTGGACAGCTGCGGGCAAGTGAAACGTCAAGTTGTAAGCGAATATGGTAGCGGTACAAGTTTTGGAAATAACAATTTCGTTTGTTTGCATGCACTACACTTTTTTAGATAGGCAGTAAGTTACCTTTAAAATATAATCTTATAATCTTATTAAGATAGAATAGGTACACTAATAAACATTTCTTTTTACATTTTAGAAATCTCGACTTTGAATCAGCCAGCTTTTGAATATAGTAAAACAATTTCTTGTTATTAAACAAATCGCCTTTAAATATTAAAATCATTTCTTGCTAAAAAGATAAGAGCAACTACATTACTTGATTTAAGAAATAGTTTTTCTCGTTTTTAAGGTGCCTTTATAAAAAAACATTTCTTTAAACAAGTAATGTAGTTCTTCTTAGCTTTGTATCAAGAAAGGAAAACAAAGATGAAGTTGAATTCAAGAAGGATTTTCCTTAATTTTAAGGGAATTCTGAGGACTTCTTTTAATAAATGATAATTTTAAATTATTTTAAAGTTTTGTATTGTTTGTATAAATTTTGTTAATTGAGTTGAACTTAAGTCATCGATGAATTCATGCATTTGATCAGATAAGTTGTAAATATTTGTCATTTTACCTTTACATTTAAACTCATTTTTCAATTTATGATAAGAAGTTCTGAATTAAAATAGTCTTTATCGTTTTAAAAAATTCTAAAAATAGCTGCTCCTCATATGTGTATTTACCATTCCCTTACACCGTCATTTACCTAATTTATTGGCACACTTCCATTAAGATATCTCCATGAAGGACTTGACTTGCTTAAGCGATTTCAAAAGGATACAACTGGGACAACATAAAATACTTCCACTGCCCACATCGGGGACCGAGAACAGCAGACTACGGGAACTAGAACCAGAACAAGACCGAAATCAACCACCGAAGCGAGGACCATATGACATAACTATGTGTGAATTGATGGCACGAACCCTTTCCCTTCCCCAACTCTTATCATTTTTTAGAGATTCGTGCCCTAAACGAATCAGAGCCCGGCAAACTTTGGAAGGCAGGGGAGGGGAATCCGGGATGAGGGATCGGAGTTGGGGGTTGCTAAAAAAGGATTTACACGCTTGCCTCGATATACAAATAGGGGTTTCTGTCTGGGCTGCCATATTGACTGTCGCCGGGCCCAAAAAGATGAAGTGATTTCTTATCCAACAAATCCACACTCGACAACCAAAAAAAAAAAGGAGAAAAGGGGTTGCTGGTGTGGGTCCTTCGCATCCTTTCTGCCTTGGCCCGCGTTTGCCAGGAAGTTTATTAAAAAATGGTCGTGTTTGCCTTTGTCGCGTGGCTGGCAAACGCTTTTGGAGCGGGCCAAGGAAATCAGTTAACTAAATATCTCGTTCAATATTTATTTAGGCGGCGCCTAATGAGATTCGAGTGGGTTTTTAGAAGGCACACGACTGCCAATAAACCTAAAACTTTGGCTAATTGAATAATAAGCTAAGACGATTGAAAAATATTTACTTGTTACAGCTGACAGTTTTTTTAATGTCTTTTTTTTTAACCATATACTTACGTTAAAAATGTTGGATTAGAAATTAAAACTTGAGATAACCAAATAAAATGAATATTTTCGTATTACAATTTTTTTTTGTAGGAATGGTAATTTTTTTAAAAATATAGTCAAATAATAATTTATAAGCAAATGATTTACACGTTAGTTACTTGTTTATTTCCATAACACGTATATGATTTTAAAATTGTAAAAAAAGATTTAGATTCTAAGTTATGTAGAATTTTAAAAATTTTTCTTCTGATCGTGAATGATATTTACTTTTTTCGCAAATCGAAGTGATATTATTTCTCTTTAAGTTTAAGAATATTTCATATTATGAAGAACTGATCATCATCCATCGCCATCTTAAATAGTATAGCATGTAAACGTATCCCCATTTAGTTTCTTTCATTTACAACTCCCACCCAAAAATAAATAACCGCTTAACTTTTTTTTATAAATTATTTTATCGGAATAATTTTATTGAAATTTTTGGATGTTAAGATCTAAGTGTGTTCAAGATCAATTTACAATTGGACATCGTACAACAACATCGGTATACATACACATCTAAGTCAATACACATAAAGTACAACTAGGGGAATTGATTTGTGGCATAGTGGATATGGGGACACAACAGATCATACATATATGGCATTTGGGGGGCACAGTTAGGAACTAGAAACTCTATATGCATACAGATACGAATAGGTAGTGCGGAACTCTATATGTACTCATAAATTCGTAATGGATTTTCTGATACGACTGGCTATCACCTAGTTTGCTAAATACATCCATGGCATTGTTTGCATTTGATATGGAGGAGTTGGCTTGTGGAATGTTGTGGAAGTGTTTTGGAGTTTAAGCTGACTATGTACAGGGTTCGGTTTCGGCTCTCCTCATTCCTTACTCCCCCGAACTGATGGAGCTGCCGCAGAAGGAGCCGGAACCGGTGGCATCCAGTTGCATGTGCGACATGTTGAGGGCCTGAGGTGGATAGCCGAAGGCGTGACTGCTCAATGGGGTGCCCGTGGGACTATCCAGATCTAGGGAGGGATTGATGCGCTTCTCCTTTTGGCGGCGATTGCAGAACCACACCCGAATCACCTCCTTGTCCATATTCAATCGCTCCGAAAGGTGGGTGATCTCCTCCGACGTGGGCTTGCAGTTCATGAGGAAGGCCTTCTCCAGAGTCGTGCGAACCGTCGTCTCGATGGAGGTGCGCTTCTTGCGCCTGCGTCCCAGGATGCTCTCCGGTGTGCTGCTCAATGTGCTGGTCATCGTGTTGATGTTGAACACACCGCCGCCCGACTTGGCCACACTGCTGTCCGCATCCTCCAGCCACTTCTGGAGCAGCGGCTTCAGCTTGCACATGTTCTTGAAGCTCAGGTTGAGGGCCTCGAAGCGGGAGATCGTCGTCTGCGAGAAGTCATTGCCGTACAGCTTGCCCATGGCCAGACCCACGTCGCCCTGGGTGAAGCCCAGCTTGATCCGGCGCTGCTTGAAGGTCTTGGCGAACTGCTCGAGTTCCTCCAGATCGGTGGTCTCCTCGGGCGATTGCTCCAGCTTGGCCATGGCCGAGGCCACGGTGAGACCGCTTGAGGGCTTGGGAGTGCTCTGCTGCTGCTGATGCTGCTGTTGCATGCTGGGCGTATTTGGAGTCATCACGGCACTACTCAATCCCAGGGAATTGGCCGTCATTGAGTTGGGCGGAGTTCGCTGCTGGGACTTGCTGCTGCTGCTGTGCCTGGGCACCGGACTGAGGGAGGGACTTCTGAGCGGCGATTTAGCCAGCGGAGTGGAGTAGCTCGGCAGCGGATCCTCCCGCTGCTGCTGCTTGATCTGCTGGAGTGCCTGGAACTGGGCCAAGGCCTGCAGCGAGTTCTGCAGCAGGAACTGGGTGGCCAGGTTGGGATTCGGAAAGGCCTCCGGCGCCAGTTGGCGGACCATTTCGATGTAGCTGTGCAGCTGCAGTTGCAGGGCCTGATGCATTTCCTCCGGAGCAAATTGGCCCATGGGCTGCGGCGGAAGGGCACTAGCCACCTCCTGTGCCGGTTCCTCCTTTAGCTGGTCCCCAGCCAATCTCTTGGGCGGCGGCGCCAGGTCTAGCACCTCGTTCTCCAGCTCCGGATCCAGTTCCCTGGCTTGGCGCTTGCTGCTCAGATTCTGCGGCATCTCGCAGTTTTCGCCCAGCTCCAGCTCCTCCTCCTCGAAGCTCTTTCCGCAGTCTGCAAGAAACAGGGAGAAAAGATATTTTTTATAGTACACGATTGTGGGTAGTTTGCTTTTCAATTTTCCAACTCAATGAAGTTCAAGTAGCTGGACTGGTCAACGCACGCGTGGCATAATTTGATTTTAACCAAAAGACTCTGAAAGTTGTTCAATATTTCTGATGGTATTTTTAAGGGTATATAAAGGGGTTTTAATCAAATTGAATTAAAAATTTAAAATCCGAGAAAATGTTAAATGAAGAAATCTTTTAACTTGAATAAAATGTGCAATTTTTCAAAATCCCTATTTTATTGAATTATTTTTTAGAATTTTAAAAACGTAGTAAATATTGTTATACAACTAATATTATATTGGTTACATTACTATTTTAATCCTCTTAATGCATTTTCAATCGCTTTTTAGTGTATTCATTCAAAGACTTTCTGTTAACAAATTCTCTTCAACCTTTTTAAGTCAAATTTTATTCAATCTTCCAATTGAATGCCCATCCTTTTTTCGCTATCCTGTCCAATGTCTGCGTCCTGCGGTTAGCTACGATAGACGCTCAAGCGGAAGGGTTCGCCTTAGTGGCCCCAGCCTTTGGCCTCCCCCAACATCCTTGTTGAAAACCCAATCATGCATAATAATTGAAAAATAGCCATACATCAGAGGCCATGGCGGAGTCAAACAGGAAGCTTGCTCCTTTGTCTCCGATAAATGCGCAGTAGAGCAACGAACGGAGCTCAGATTTCATAATTTTCTAAAGGAAAATTATTGATTTTGATGGGGAATAAAATAATGAGCCAGGCACTTCCGACAGGAGAAATATAAACCTCAAATCTAAATTCCAAGCATTTAAAAACGAAAAAAATAAAAAAATCCAAAATCAACTTTCAAACATTTGTCAAGGATGTAAAAAAAATGTAACGCTCTAAACCGATTTAAAAATAAAGAGAACTGATAGTTTTAAGCGGATTCAACCCCATGTTAAACTCGATTCACCGGATTAGGAAATTTTTCAAAAAACATTTCCAATGCGGGCGTTTGAACTTTGCCAATAAATTGCATGTGGGCAGCTGTTTTTATGACTCCCTTTATGTAGAACGGCGAAAGTTGAAAAAGCCGTAATAAAATTAGCCATTGAAAACGCATATTGGGAACCAGTCAGAAATGAAAATCATCCAAGGGTTGTCACCCTTTTCGGAATGATTTTTCAACCCTCCTCCGTTAGTTGAGACTCGAATTTAAAATTCGTTACAATTTCGAATGCACGAGTTGCGGATTAGAGTAGAATGCAACTTGCTATTGGGTGGAGAATTGGACCAGCTAGAAAAAAAGGGTTCCAAATTGCATTGTTTGGGTTCTGGATAAATAGAGGAGGAAAGTCAAGAAGCCTCGGGAGCAAGTTCAAGCCAAGGCAAGAAACATTGTTGTGATCCTTTGTGAGTGGAATGCGCCTGCAGCGAGCTATCCACGATCCTCGAACCTCGAGCCTCGAGCCTCGATTTTCCGAAAACCCAAAACCAGGTGATGCCGCTTTGTCTGTCTTCAGGGGCAGATGTGTTATCCTGCTGATGAGGACTACATGGTGAATGCAAGTTCCTCGTCCTGCCACAATGGCAATGTGTGAATGCTTCCACTGACAAATGAAGTGTTGCCTCTATTTGAAAACTCTGAATTCTGTGTACTCCTTTTTCCCCTGCAGTTTTTAGGGGTTGATTTTGCCTATCCCAAGAGGGAGTGTAAAGTGCGTTTCGATTTATGGGAAAGATAGAACCAGAAATATGTAGAGTGCACCGAGAGAGATTTTCAGCGATAGAGAACCAGAGTCGGCAATCCAATTATACTTGCATATCTCAGCAGTTTATCTACATTCGAGTTAGGAAAAAGAAAATAAATTTCCAACTGAAAATCGATTTTTAAAAACTTTAGAATTCCAAATATTTTAAATATTTTTTTAACTTTTATAAAGATTTTTTCATATGAAAAATATTGTAAAATGATTTTCAATTATATAAATATTTATTTAACAAAATAAATAAATTGTTAAAAATACAACTTAAAATTTTGGCTTCGACATATTTTCTTTATCCATTAATTCGCTTAAAGAACTTAGCTAATTTCGTGCTTATTTAAAATTTAAGCTCATTATTACCTTCATGTTGCTAAGTTAAACCCTTCGCCCTTTCATTACCTTTATTTAACCCTTCATTAAAAGTCGTCACGCCTATCGACTTCATCCAACTTGTTTGCATGCCACACAAAACGCCCTCGAAACGCCCTCGAAGCACATTTTTTAGAAATACAAAAAAAATAAAGAGCACCCAATCAGAACCGCTGATTATAATATCCTTTACGCGCTTCCTCTTCCGAATTACCCCTTGAACATTCAGAGAGCCTCAATTAACTTCACGCAACCAAATCCTTTCAATTTGAATAACCTAACGAGGGGAAATCGTTCAACAAGTGGTACTTTAAAAAATGAGGTGGCAAGGGTAACCCTTCGCTGCTTAGGGTTACCCCCTCAATCGAATTCACACCTCGACGCTATTCAAATGATATGTTAAACAGGGTTGAGCCGGGATCAACAGTTTGCCTTTTTGTGTGTGTGATGCAAATGTTGCGGCACTTGAGTTTTTTAGCGGCGGAAGCAACCCTTTTTTTCGGAAGAAGAGTTTCCCCCTCCTTTATTGTGACAACATTTGAATATGCATAATGGCCTGAAGAGGGGTGAGAGAGGGGTTAGGCACCCTTGGCTCGATTGACTCGCCTAATTTGTGTAAACCAATAAAAATGCAAGTTTAATTGTCAACTACTATCGGATGGCATTGGCAACCCTGTTAATGCGCCGCATTTATTCAAATGGGGTGGATTTCCATGCATGTTTTTGCATAGATTAGTTGCACTTCGTTAGGGGTTGCTATTCCTGGCTTCGGGGTCCTTACATAATTGCTCGACCCATCATTTAAATGCGCCAAAGCAGAAATTTACATTTTGACAAATTGTTATTTCTGTTTGTTTGCGAACAGAAGAGGGTCGTGTTAGGGTCACTCGGGGGAGGGAGGTGGAGGTCAAAAGAGCATATAGGGGTCTCCTAAAGATGATCTCTGGTTTAAGCTTGTTTCCGTGCGGGGGTTGTTTTGTGGGTGTAGAAAAAAGATTTTGGGTGGCATTCCATGGAAATGGTTTAAGGCGATTTTAAGTTTGAATGAAATTTGACAATGGAACGTGTTTATTCTAATTATTTTCTTTGTTGGATCATAAAGTAATTTTAATTTTTTTATGTGAAAGTATTTATTATTATTTTATAAGAAGAAGGATCTCAGAAGAAAATTAATGTTCAAATACTATTTTAAATCTTTTCTGAACAATCCAACAACATACTGTAAATACAATGTTCTTTCATATTTGTGGAAATGTTTAAAGTAAAATATTTTCCGCATTAGTTCCCCAAATGCAACAGCTAAACATCTATCTCTTAATATCCCTTCTTCGACCCTTTAGAGTTTTCGAATTTCTTATTGCAAACCCAAAGGCTTCTGGCCCGTCCTCCGTCACACTTTGGTCACGTGCTGGTTCCTCAACAGCGCCTATAAATATTATAGGTGCCCTAACCTAATGCCTCATTACCAATAACAGAGCAAGGAACTCCAGTTCTGAGTTACTACCTAAGCCAAACCCTAAAATAAACCCAATGTGGATAGGGGATGTGGATGCGGCAAGGGGATGCATGCAGTGGCTTATTGCATATTGCAAAAAGAGGAAAACTGAAAACTATAAAAATTGTCTTTCGTGTGAGTAATCAATTTAACCACAAAGTAGCCACGTTCCGACACGCGTTGGGAGCAGGATAAAAAAGACATGTTGGCTGAATGCTGGCCAAGGATTAGCAATATTACAGATACAAATATGTATGTATTTACCTGATAGGGAGCGCAGGGGCGAAGGCGGAGTGGGTGAGTTGGACATGTGCCGCATAACTGCAAAAAGAGAAAACAAAAATATTTTTAAATTTTTAATAATGCTCGGAACTGGCAAACTTAAATGCAAATGACACGTACTCCTGGTTTAAGACACATAACGTCTATGGATGGTCAAGGCAAACAATTTTGAAACAAGGAGTGGGAATGGATGTTTTCATTTCATGTCTGGCTCGTAAAATGTCCATTAGGAATTCGGACATAACACATTTCTTATGGCGTATATAACATGCAAAAATGTTTCCAGCTTTCAGCTGAGTGCTCGCTGGTGTAAAGTTTTTAAGGGTCAATTTCCGCGTGCGAATGGTTGGCATTATGATTAAAGTAGTTTTCACACAATTTTTTATGGGCAAGGAAAAGTGCACTGTAAGTAATTGTAAAGTTGCGCATTACATTTCTTTTAAAAAAAATGTTTTTTTTTCTATTTAAAAAGGAAAATCCCAAAATGTCTGTACAATGTGGTCCAAAATCCACACCATCTTTCATCCATTTCCCACCGTCCCTTCTCATTTTCCCTCAGCTCTTTTTTTGTGCCATTTGGTTTTTTGTTTTGCAAAGTAGATATTAAATTTATAGCTCCCTCGGGGCGTAAGCAAAGTAGTATCCTTGTATCCCGAGCAGGACAACGGGCAGCAGGAAAAAGTAACATATTTTTACGACAATATATTGTTGTGAGGACGCTCTGACTTGGGGAATCCTCGTGCATAATGTCCAGTGCAGGACAATATAAATATACAGATTACCCATACGCAGACCATTGGGATGGCGTTGTCCTTGTGGTTGGGTAATGGTTTTGCCCGATGGGATTGGGGGCGGCTTAGGTGGGGTCGGTGGCTGACCTCACACCTCACTTGTTGGCAGGATAACAAGTGGCATTAGTCAAAGGATCTTTGGGATTTTAGCTGTGCACATGATCTGCATGTTTGAATTTCTCTCTCTTTTTACACCCACCACACCTTCGGCTTAAATGTAATTACACAAAATTTGCCTTTTGTGGCTAATTTGGTTTCTTTTCCTTTGTCCCATCCAAAAAATTACCTACGCTTTGGATTGGAAAATAGTTTTCCCCCTAAAAAACGAAGAAAATGCCAAGGATGGGAGAAAAAATAAACGTTTCCTTTCTCCTTTGTTTCCATGCAAAATACCCTCAGGAAAAAAAGACAACGTCTCGGACACAGGTAAAAAGGACACTGCCAGGATGCAAATGCAAACAGACAACAAATCTAAAAACTCCGATCACACGCTCGCACAGTGGGACGCTCAGGGACAGCTGCTGCCCAAAAACGACACCGTCACCAGCAGGACATCGCATCAAATCTATTGCAAAACGCCATGATATCGTTCATCTGATAGGGAAATTGTGTGTGCCTCCTTTATGTCCTACTCCATCTGATCTGGACCTGGACCCTCTGCCCGGGATAATGTGTGGGCGTGTAATCATCATCGGTGACCTTTGTCTGCACCGAACTGGTTTCTTTCTTTAGTCCTTTTCTAACCAAATTTATTGCTTGAGAAAGTGAAAAGTTTTTGTAACAGGTACAGGGTCCAATAAATCAGGCAAGGATTTGTATAAAAGTCGTTAAGTTGATTGCTTTTTGAATTGGTTTTATATAAAAATTCTATAAAAATTACTTTATTATGAAATAACATTTTACTAATTTTAAAAAAAGTAAAAAGTGTTTTGACTTTGGATTATCCAAACCTAATTTATAAAAGTTGTAATAACAACCGTAAAACATTAAAGAAAGATTTTCCAAAATAGTAAAATAAAAATTCGAAAATTAAATTCCACTTTCAAATTTTAAATAATTCAAAATATTCTCTAAAATCCTTTTGCACTTGACAACTCTGGCCAACAAGTATGGAAAAGCTCCTTGGCTAGTTGGGGGTGGCAACCCTGTATAACTCACATGTGTGGGCTGCTGTTGTTGCATTTTCCTGATGGCAAACTTTTGTGCTTTCCACATTCGCGGATTGCTGTGTTGGTGTATTTGTGTTATTCGCTGTTGTTGCATCCCAGAGATGCTGTTGTTGTTGCTGTAGCACCATCATTTTCGCAGATTTATTATATTTAAATGTTTTTAAATAAAGATATTTAAATTTTCACTTGAAACATTCACAGGGAAGAAAGTCTTCGTTTTTTTGGTATGTTCGATTTCCCAAACTCGAGTTTTGTATTTCCTTTTGCGAGCAAGAAAACCGAACCGTCAGGCTTCAACTTCTTCAGCCGAATGCAACTTAGAAACTGAATTGAGGAATCGTATTTTGCTGCATTCTCTGCTATGTGCATGGCATCTCTCGCTCGCACTCGCTGCCCTCTCCCTCTCTCTCTCGCCCTGCTGTTGGTGTGTGTGTGATATGCTTTATGATTTGCAGCGGTAGTTTTCCCCATTTCCTCTCCGCTCTCCGCTCGCCACTCTCTCGCTCATTTTCCCTCGCAATCAACCCTGCACCGTTAGCCGAGTTTCAGTGTGTGCGTGTGGAACGTATCCTTTGTCGCCTGCATTCTGATCAGAATATCCATGGACTCCATTGTCGCCCTCTCCTGCATTTTCACATTTTCCTGCACTTCCACATTTTCCTGCATTAGCATAGGCCACAAGTTGACTTCTCCTGCGAAATGGGTGTGGCCTATGTATTATGCATTTTCCGACCTTCTGCGCAGTATGCAGCATTTCTTTGCATACCTCGATTTTCCCTCCGATGCAAGTAAATCATAATTAAGTGGGGGATTTTACGTGGTCTCGGGAAGGTGTCGTCTGGTTCTTATGTACCATTTGGGGTTCGGACGTACAAATACATATGAGAGATTAAATGTGCTGGTTAAGGGGGAACGTTCGGCTAGATTCATTATAATAACTTTTATTTCGGCACCTTGAGTTTGAGTTATTTTTGGTTTTATAAAAGTAACTATTGGCGACCACAAAAATTTTAATAAGTTGAAAAATTCACAAAATTACTGCCCTGCTAACGGAACTCGTAAAATGATCTTTAATAAATTATCAATTTAAATGTTATTTTCTATTTAGATGCTTAAGAGATATTTACAATATAGGTAAGTATAGGATGTTTAAGGTTTTATAGAATTTTGCAATCGCTAAATAAGTAAACTTATGTATTTCTAGAAAGCCATTTGTTTTTAATCAAAAAATATTTTTGTTCAAGGAATTTATCAATTTGGTCACTTTTTCATAATATACCGATAGTAAATCTTAAGTAAAAATACAGTTTTTAGATCTATAACAAAATAATACGTTTTAATTTCCATTCCAAACCTTTAATTTCATCCTTTTTCACAATTCATCTAAGGCGGCGCTTTCGGAATCCTGCCATCCAATCCAACCATCACTTTGAGCATTTCGGTGTGATTATATAAACACAAAACTCATTCATATAAACATCAGCGCAGCCATTGAACCGAGACTTGGTCGAGTAATTACAACAAGTGTTGTTGCGCTCTCCCGCTTTCTCCCTGTTTCAGGACCTTTCCCTTTTCCCCACCTCCCAATCCACCCACACAAACTCACGTACTGCGATTTTCCTTCTTTTTTTGCGAAAAACGAGGAACGGGAAAAGGATATTTGCAGCCCTGGCGACAGCGCATACATTTTATGATTATGACTGTGACTGCACTTGGCTTTGCTTTCTTTCTTTTCTTTTCCGCCCAAGTTTGTGGGAGTTGCAGGAGAAAAATCTTTCTTGGGGAAAATTCATTCTATTTTCCTTTAGCTGACTTGGGCCCATTTCCCGTTTCGTCTGGAGCATTTTAATTAAAACTGCAAAATTAATGTTTTTGCCTTCAGGACTCGATTTCCTCTGCGCTCCAAGGACCGAAACAATAAAATAATTAAAAGAATGTTGAAAGCACCAATAAAATCAAACGAAATACAAACGAATATGTCTTTATAAATAAATAACTTGTTAATTCAATAAAATATTTCTTTAAGGGAATATCAGTTTGTATATTATTTAATGAAATATTTGAATGAATATTAAAGTCATTAAATAAAAATGGAAATAAGTCCAAAATAATAACTTGATTTACTGCTAAATCATAGGTTTAGTACCACCATATACAGTTAAGTTTATATTAAAGTGCCAAAATGATTTAAGAACCAGAGAAAAAGAAGAAAATCAATAGCAATCGTTTGATTCTCCCCCAAACTAATTTCAATAGTTATCCTTTTTGGTCCTGGCCTTACTGCTGCTGCTGCTGATTAAACTTGTCACTGGGAGACAAAAGATAAACAGTTCCTCACTTTGGATAGTTTTCCCTGTGCGTTATTTTCCGTTCTTCCTGGGCGGTGTCTAGGCAATTTGATTATTTGCCAGGAGCGGACGGCCCAGACAGCCAGGACATCACTGGACACACCAGACAGGGGGAACAACACCCAAATACACAGATGTGCATAGCAACATAGAAGTTTTTGGGCATTGAAATTAATCAAGAAAATAAACGCTTGGCAGCATCGCCGGAAAATCGAGAGGAAAAGGGGAGTGTTGGGTGGAAACCACACACACTTTGCATGACGAAAACAGACGGGACAAGGACAAGGACATCGGCAGGATCGTCGGTGGAAGTGGAAATGGGAAGTGGGAGCACTAACCCGGAACCAAACAAAATCGGGTGGTTGTGAAAACTCCGACATTTCCCTGTCGCTTCTCGTTCTGCCATCGCTGTTGTTGCAACGCATTAAAATGACATACCAATTTGCGTTAAGCAAATAAGACGAGACTAGCATTCGGTCCTCAAGTTGGTTGTACATTTTGGATAGGGAAAATGCGAGGTTAAGTAGTTGGGGGCGATTGCTCTAGTTGGGGTTCATATGTTTCCGCCTTTGGGTGGTTTCTGCATGGGTTTTATGGTCTCTCGTTTACGTTATGGTGAAAGAATTAAAGCGTAGTTTGATTCAGGGAATTTTATGCGAAAAATATTGCGTTATTCTACAGATTGTAGCTTATCTATAACGAGAAAAGGTTTTATTTTAGGTCGGATTTCTCGTCCGCTTGATAAATTTAAATAAGGGATAAAACCCGAAAATATAATTACTAAAAAGACAACTGCTTTAAACTTCCTTTCACCCTAAAAATATAATAAGACGTCTTATTGTATTATCCAAATTTTTAGCAAAATGAACTTTTTCAGAAAAAAAGTAACGGTTTTCTTGTCTAGCATTTCATCTTCTATACCAAAAATGGGTTAAAAAACAGGCACATAAATCAATAATTCTTTACCCAAAAAATTGTGAGAAAATTTTGCGAAAATTCCGTTAGATATCCCGTACTTAATCAGAGTCCCGGCACCCAAAAAAAAGTAAAAAAGGAACCGCAATTTTTCGTGCCTTTTTCTCACCCTCCTTCAAGACACAAAAATCGCACAAAAAATCACCCAAAAATTGGCCTTTGTTCAATTTGAATTTCTTTCAATTTCGAGCTATTTTTACCTTAAAAAATTACGCATTATTGGGGTACATTCACCCTTAGGTAGCCGAAGCCAAGGGGTTGCTACCCCTCGTGGGTTTGCCTTAGAGCTAAGCCGTGGAAGATCTCGGGTAATCCTTGACAGTGATCCTCAATTTTTACCCTTGAGTCTCTGTCGATTTCTTCGTTTTTCTGTCCCAAAAAACGGCGCGCAATTTTCTTCGGCATTGTGCGGTGGAAAAAATGTGAAGAAAATGCATTATTTTTTGTCGAAATATCTGAGTTTGGTCTTCTGCGAAGGGTTGGAGCGCCGAGTGACAGCGATTTTCTGTGGCAGATTGCCCCTGGGCAAGTCGAAATCAATAAACGTTAATAAATAATCCAAGAAGGGAAGATGCGGCGCTACGAATGCGGAAGTAAAGGGACATTTAGAGGCTTCTTTGTCCTCTTCCTCTATTGATTTCCGTTGCTGAGGTTTCCTCATCGATTTGCACTCGCTTTAATCGTGTTCCTTTTTTCTATTTTGGCGCGCTATTTTTGTGGGTTTTTTGTACAAGATTTTTGGGTCAGCAGATGGAAAGAGTTGAAAAGTTTTTGGAGGGAACGTTATTTCGAGAGGGTTCTACTTTTGTAACGGTTGACAGTTGGCTAAACTTTTAGTGCCTTTCAATGCAATCTTATGAAAAGTTTTTTCTTATGTTTAAATATTGGTTGGTTATTCCAAAACCCCCAAACAAAAATATTTTTGTAAGCATTAAAAAATTAAATAAATAGGTATGTTCTAAAAAGTCTACACACCATTATCAAAAATTATATTTTTTTTTGACAAAACTTGTTTGATAAATAATAATAACAATAAATAATTTAATTAATAAATCTTTAGAACATAGTAAAAAAAAACTTCCGCTATCCAGCGCCATTTTTTTCCGAATTCCTGCTAAGGATCAATTTATGCAAATCTAACCCTTATGCTGTTGCGCGACCATTTTAAAGTCGGTGGAAAAATGTAAATCGCATTTAAATTGAGGTGGTGGGTAAAAAACAAAAATGGATTTATGATCTTTGCTTTACAGCTTGTAAAGCGTTTTTATTGGATTTACGGCCACCCTCAGCGGCGTTTGGTCCCCGAGGCGGGGCTCAATTGGCCATAAGCTGCTCAGAGTACCGGGTCACAGTTGGTAGTGACACCAGTTTTCGTCAGAGCTTTCCTTTTGGATTTTCCCCTGCTTTTTACTGCTGTGGGGTGGGTTACTTTTCGCTTTTTGTGTTGTGTCCCTGTCAAAGGTTACCTCATGCAATTGTGGTTCGGTTTTTTTGAACGCCGCAAGCAACCTTTTCGAACAACCCGACAACCACCCACCAAATGACCCAAAGCTGACCCACCCACCCACTGGGCGCACAAAGTGGTTTTAAATTCCATTAAATAAAGTTGTAAAGGTTGCGCTGGTGTACTTGAGAATTTTCACGCATATTTTGTTCGCACTTTTGTAAAATTTATTAATATTTTAGTGATTTTAAATGGAGTTTGTATGTTGGCAATTCGAAAAGGGGGACTTGGTTTGTGGTGGGTGATAGTATGAAAGGTATTGTATTAAGTTGAGAGCTCGTAATTGAGTTGGATTTCGTTTTTACTTTTTGAGTGCTTGGGTTTTGGGTTACCAAGGATTTGATTTAGGAAGTGGAATGAGGCTTTTATGACAGTGGAGGAAGGTATTTTGGAGATTTATTTAGAGAATTATTATTAAAATTAAGAATTTTTGAAGTGTAAGTGAAATTTTTAAATTAAACCATTACTCTTTTTAATTTAGTAGAAAGTAATACATAAATAACTAATACTGATTTTTATATTTTTATTTTATGCTAGATTTTACATAAGGTAGACAAAAACTTAAAGGACTTAAAGACAGAAATTTTTGTTTCATGAATACTATGTTTTTATTTCTGACTCACTTTCAAATTAATCCTTCTAATGCAAAAATATGTTTACTGAATATAATTTTCACTTTTTCTTGACTAACTAACCCATTCCCTCTCTTTTCTTCTCCCGCTAAACAATTAATTCGAGCATAAAACTTACCTTTGTTGGCAGGACGACAATGTCGACCGTTTGGAGCTGGCTGCTCGTAAATGCTGGGCTCCTTGGGTGGCACCACAATGGTCTCGAAGGATGCGGGATTCGGGGGGAGGACCTGCCTGGCTGGCGTTCGTTGTGGTGCTAGTGGTGGTCCTGCCTTCGGAGGGGTAATGTGAAGCAGCTTCGTGGCATGACCGTTGGCATCGCAAACGATGCCATGCCAATGATGGTTATGCTCCAGCTCAGATGGAACATCCTGTGGCTTCCCCGGCTCCTCCACCACTAGGCACTCCTCTTCGTGCTCCTCGTCCTGCTTTTGTTCCTGCAGGACTTCCTCCTCCTCCTCGTCACGCAATTGCTGCTGCTTGAGCTGGTGCTCCCGAATGAGGCGATCTCGTTCGTGAAAGTGCCGGACAAAGGAGTGGTCGCCGGTGTGATTCTGATGATTCGGGTGATTCTGCAGTGGTTTCGGCGGGGTTAACGACTTGAACGTCTCTGTTTTGGGTGGATAGCCACCCACACCGACCAAGCTGGGCGGCAGACTATTAATTAATGTACCCATTGTCCTTTGCTGGTAATGATGTTGTTGGAACATAATTTCGTGCAGCGGTATTAGAAAATCTGGCAGGGATTTCTGTCTCTGTTTGACAGATGCCAGCGTCTCCATGCCAAAATACGGAACCGGCAGACATGTCTGGCCATCGCCACATGCGGAAGTCATCGGCTGGCCAACATCCTTGTTGATTTCCCCACTATTGTTGCTGCCATTATAATTATGATATCCAATGCCGTCGGCTGGCCTTAGATACCAGGGATTTAATATTGTTTTGCCACGACAGCTTGTAGCCAGCGCTATAAATCACAGAAACGGAAAAAGGGTTAAACAATTGCATTTTTATAGACTAGTCGAAATGAAGTGAGAATTTGCCCCGAAAAAAGTGCTGATAAAATGGGCTAAAAAAGGGTAAAAAAAGGGGTTTCAATATCATTATCAACACTTGCTGGCTTTTCACCCCTCCGATGGTAAACAGCCCTTGTTCGGCTCCTCCAACCCCTTTGCCCAAGCATATTGCCAATGGAAACCGTTTATGTCACTATCAATTACTCATCATTATGGAACTTTGATACGCCTTTCTACCTTATATAATATAACCCCCTCCCTGCACTCTGCACCCCTGGCCCATTTGGTTACGCTGCTTTTTTTTAGTGGGGGTTGTACGCCATATTCGCCATATCCACTTTTCAATCAGTTTTTTGTTCTTCGTCGATCTGTTCATTTATGACTTTGATTGATTATGAAATCTGTACATAATTTTGATTTTATAGTTTTCAGATAAGCGGCGGAGGAAGTGAAATCTGAACATTTGTTCATCGAAGTGTGGGCGTTGTACATCATCATTCTGAGTGGCACGCCCTGCGCTGAGCGATGGGTTAACTCTATTAGCTGGATTTTAGGGCTACTAATGGAGGTAAAATCGAATCAGAAGGACTATTTTAAACATTTGAAATTTTAATTATTATTGTTTTGGTTTGCAGTTTTATGGGATTATTGGAAATTAACAAATTTGACTTACTTACAATAAATAAATTTAAATATTTTAAAATATTTTATATTAACCCAATTATTTCATATTAATTAGGCTGTTATTATATTTAAAAAATATTTAAAATATGCCCAAAATATCGTTGATATTACCCATAATTAAATGTAAGCGCCATGAAAGCCCCAAAATTATTTATACAAATTCCTTTTTCATTTTTCCGACCCCCACATTTATTTTCTCGTCGACAATTGCTACTGTATGGCACATGATCACTTCATTGTACATCATCTATGATCCCAGCACTCAGCGGAAAAACACAGAACACTTTATGAATGAAACTCTGACCTATGGCTAATGATGCACAAAAATAAAAAAGCATCAAACACAATTGCCATCGCTTCAAGTCCAACCAAGGCAACCACAAAATGTCCATTAGAGCGCCAAAAGCCGTCTGAATAATGAGAGAAGTTCACGAATCACGAGTTCGGGATAATTGTGATTGGAGGCAGTAGTCAGATCGGATCAGAGCCGATGTTATGGGTATTAATTTGATTAATGGCCGGGGGTCAGGTAGAATAAAGCCGGCAAAGCCGCAGGAAAGTCATTTCCCCTTTCTGTTCGCCGGCACAGATTGAACCGGATTCTTAAGCATAATGAGAATAGGGAAAATATTAGTTAACGTTTAACCCTCTGTCACCCCTTCGGCTTGTGCCGGCCACGCGACATCTTAAAGATGCAAAAAGGGTTGACACACCGGAAATGGTGCAGAAACATCTGATGCGAGCAGTGTTGGCAGCTGTAGCTGGTTTCTAGCCAAATAGTTTAACATAACAATTTTAAGATTATAAAAAATAAAGTATTGATAGTGTCAGCACATTTGTAATATATTTAATATTGATAGTGTCAGCACATTTATAATAAATTTAATATTTATATAAAAAAAACTTGAAACATAAAAGTTTAGGCTACTTATAAACAAGTACATAGAGAGATAATCTGTAAAATTTCTAAACTATTTATTATTTATTACATGAATGTTTAATAGAATAATACATTTATCATACAATTTGTTAAATTAGAGTTAAATATAATATTATTTTTACTCTGCACTCTGTATTTTAATCAATACAAATTTAATTTAATTACGATTCATCATAGATTCATTTTTAAATGTAATAAATTCTTCAAAAATTATTTACGGATTATATTTAGGAAAAATATTTATATTTTTTATGAAAGATAGATACGTTATATTTTAAATATTGGTTTTGGCTTCTTTTACAACTAATATACGAATGTCACCACTGAATTGGAAGTGTGCCGAGGATTATGAAAATGAAATGAGGGCGGGTCGGGCCAGAAAGCTGACTTTCAATAATTGGAAAGGCTTCCTGATTTCTAAAAAAGGATTCTTGTGCCGCTGCTGTCAATATGCCTGAATGCTCGTGCCAGTCAAGGTTCTCTTTTGAAAATGCAATCTGTCGAGGGGAAAACTCTCGCTGAAAGATGAAGATCCAAAGGTGAAAGTTTCAATCAAATGAGGGGACGTAAAAGGAAAAGGAGTCGTCGTTGCTTGCACAGTTGCCATCGAAGGAGCAGCTGGTTTAGCCGCACAAGCCGCAATTGTTAAAAAACTGAAAATTAAATCCTTTTTTCAGGCTCAATTTGCTACTGATGCCGTGCATCCTTTGGCCCCGCGCATCCTAAGCCTCGCAAGCTGTTTCAACCAAACCGAAGGCGCTCCAAGGAATCCCCCGGCCATCGGCATTTTCTCCGCTTTTTTGGCATTGTTACTTTGTGCGATTATATTTACCTGCAACATGGCGATTAACGCGCATCCTGCTCTACCTGGATCCCTCTTTATTGCTTTCCTATGCGCTTTGATTTCCCATTGCGGCAACATCCTTTATCCTTTGTGCTCCTTTGTTGCATGCACCGGCTGGCAAACACATTAGAAAAAGTGAAAAGCGGGGGAAGGGCAATGGAAAGGGGCAGCCCTGCAAAAGTGTCAGGAGCGCAATGCATTGGCAGTTGGCTTGTTCCCCTCGATTCTTTAAGGATTTTCAATTACGCAATGCCGGCGAAGGAAGTTCGCTGAATATCTATTTTTTCGGTTGATTGAAATGAGTTTTTTTTACGATTTTTCTTTGGAAATATTTTTAATTGAGAAATTGGACCACACACCAGGCACTTGGTGCCCGATTGTGTGATGTCTTAAAGGTTATTAAAATATTCGGTGAGCAGCAGATGTGGTAATAAAATCAAGGGAGATTTTAAATGCAATTTAATTCGAATATTCAACTAGTCAAACGATTTAATGGGATTTATAAATGGAAAGTTTTTTATAAATTTTAACGATCAAATTTTATAACTAATTTTTCAGTGTATCATTAAAAATGAAACGTGTCAGTAAAATTTTAACAAAAAATGCCTAAATTGTTTTGCCAATATTTAATTGAAATATAGCACTATTTTAAATCCATAATTTTGTCTGGTTCTGTTTCTGCCATTAAAATTGGTACTATTCCAAGGCCCCCCACTCCCCACGAATTTCTCTCGCCCTACTGACTGATGTAACGAGTCTATTCCCAGACAAATACGTAACACATAAAAAACGATATAAAATATATACGTAAAAACCAAACCACCAGATGAGAGAGTTAAAAACCATTTAGAAATGTTTGCATTATAATTGCGGTGATTATTTTGGATCGGGGTCATTAACATGTGACATTCACAAACAAAAAAAAAGACAACAAACAGATTCGAAAAGAGTCGAAAGAGAAACACTCTGGGTTGAGATCTCCGGAGAGTGATAAAATAGTTAAATCAGCATTTGGGCCAGCGAGAGCTTTCTAGTGTGATAAGAGCTCTTTTGGAGAATTGCGGTTAATTGAAGAATGCCAAGATTTGTCCGGAAGATTCGGATGTTTAGAGCTAGAACCATAAATTGTTCCACTAATGTGATCTCTGTGGTGAATCCGATTCTGAGTGTGTTGGGTATTACCTAAGCCACTGAAGCGTTAATTCAGAACCCCCCTTTCGACCCGAATGCCCCCTTTTCGCTTTGGCCAGATCATGATTGTATAAATTGCCAAAGCGCGTTGCCAAAAAAGTTTAGAACTTTTCTGTCTGCTGCCGGGCGCGCAACTCCAATTTAATTATTGCTCTCGAATCGTGTGTGTTTTCTGGTGTTTTGGACCATGGTCAACGCTCTGTGGGCCACGTTAATATCGCTCACTTTAATAGGCCGCGTTTTGGCCAACGATCTGTTCTCCCTGCCACCTGCCACGAGTCACAAAGAGGAGCTGCTTGAGGAATATGGCCGATTTCTGCTGTCCACCATGAACAGGAGCATCGATCCCTGCGAGAACTTCTACGAGTTCAGCTGTGGCGGCTGGAAGAAGGCCGACTTGGTGCCGGAACAGGCTAGGAATACCAGTTTTCTGCACGCCATCCAGCACAAGATCGATGAGCAGGTCCTGGGCTTCCTGCAGAACGCCACCAAACGGGAGCTGGAGGATCTGGGTGTCAATGGCACCAGATCGGCGGAGATTAAGGCCAAGCAATTCTATGCCAGCTGTGTGGAAATGAAGGCCAACTTGTCGCTGGGCTATCAGTATTTACTGGAACTCGATGAGGATCGTTTGAGGGACACCAATGCCACCTACGATTGGATGTACATCAACTTCATGTCCAAATACGATATATATCCTCTGCTACCTCTGAAAGTTCACTATAGTACCTCAAGCAGGAAGTTCGATTTACTCTTTACTTTGCCCAGTAAAGTGCTAGCCGGCATAAGTGAAGAGCAGCTAAAAAATATGACCAGAGAGTTTGGCTTGGATACGAGTGCAGAGAAGGCTAAGCAGTTTACGGAGAACTTTGCCAATCTCACTCAATTTGAGAGGAATTTAGTTTCGGTCGCCAAAATGCGCAATGAAACGGAGCAGTTAAATTTCAAGGATTTTCTGGCCAAACACAAACACGATCGCTTGAATTGGACGCGATTTTTCGAACTGGCCTTTAACGGCAGCCAGGAATCCCACTGGCCAGTGCTCAATCAGCTGGATAATGTCAACGATTTGGTTTACTTTCTGGAACAAACCAGTCTGGAAACGCTGAAGGGCTATATTCGAATGCGAGAACTGCTGAAGTTTTATGGCCTGTGGAAAACTCAAACTAAAATGGGGGGAGTTCAGAGCGAATGTCGCTCTTTGTCGGAGACCTACTTCAATTACGCTCTGCTGCCCTGGTTTATTGGTAAGGTATTCGACAAGGAGAGACGTGCGGATATACTGAGCGTGGCGAAGGATATTAAGGACACGTTCTACGATCTCCTGGACCATCATACCTGGTTGGATGACGAGACTCGGTCGCAAGCAAAAACCAAACTGGCCTCCATGGACATTTTGGTGGGCTATACGGATGATCTGCAGCATCGCGAGGTGATTGATGGAGTCTATAACGATATCAATATGACCGGAAGTTGGTTTGAGAACCTGTGCATCCTGGAGGGAAGTAGGGCCAGGATTCGTCTGCGTTCGGTGGACAAGGCTTTGATTCCGCTGCTCATGCCCACGAGAACTGTGAACGCGTATTATGCTGATTTTCTCAACCTGGCCTTCATCACCATCGGCATGGCCCAGTGGCCCTTCTATCACATGGACTTTCCCGATGTCCTCAAATACGCCGGAGTGGGTAATATAATAGGTCACGAGATGGCCCACGGTTTCGATTCCTATTGCTATCAGTACAATTATGATGGCAAGAAGACCAACTGGTGGTCTTCAGCTTCTTTGAGGAACTTTAAGGAACGCTATCGCTGCCTGGAATCGCAGTATAACAAATTTATTCTGATGGGCATCCAAACTAATGGTTCGCTCACCTCTGGCGATAACATAGCCGATAATGTTGGCACCCGAATGGCATATTATGCTTTCAAGCGGAAAACCGGCGACAAGGCTTGGCTGGAAAAACCTCTGAGGGGTGTGAGCTTTAATAACAAACAGTTGTTTTTCGTAAAGTTCGCCCAAACCTGGTGCAATGGCAAGGATAATGGCGATAAGCTGCGGAGACTGAAGACTGATGTCCATGCCTACGACGAGTTCCGGGTTCAGGGCACCTTGAGCAATATGCCCGAGTTTAGTGAGGCTTTCAACTGTAAACTAGGCACGGAAATGAATCCGCTCAAGAAGTGCGTGGTTTGGTGAAATAAAATTGAATTTTGGAAGAGAATACATGGTGGTTTCATCTATTCGATGGGTTGTAATTGGGAAAAATAACTAATTAATAAGGGAAATTCTCGGTTATAAAATATGTTTTAATAAGTTACTTAATCATTTAGAAAAGTTATTCATTTAATATTAAAAAGTATTTCATATAAATATGACAAATCAAAGAATAATAAAGGTTTCCAAAAATAAATCTTGCAAATTTGGTAACAATTTAAAATTATAAAATTCTTTTAGATAGATTTGTACATATTAAAATAAAGTTAAGTTTTATCCAAATAATTTTTCAAAATTTAATTTGAACGAAAGTCATAAATATATACAAAACGAATCAACTTTGGGAAATTTACCAGAAGGTTCTACTAAAATTAATTTCCGAAGTTTTCTTTCAATGAAATTGTGAGGTTCAAGTTGTATCTTGATTTGTGTTATGATTTTGTTTATGGTTCAGTCAATATTTTAAAGTTTGTAAGGAATCTAAAACCCAAATAAGTATTTTTCATCCTGCCTCAATGATGACTTCATTTACACAGAGCAATCAGCGATTTCGTGGTTCTTCTGCCGGCATAAAATCGATATTTCATGGACCAAACTAACGCCCCCCACTTGGAACAGCTGATGGCAATCGAATAGAAGAGAAATACTAATTGATTTGATGCAGAACCTGCCGGAGGAACCTCCCCCCGGGGTCGGGAACTCGAAGTGTGGGCGGTTCCCGGCAATATTTGTCTTTTGACTTTGCAGCGATGACACCTTTCTCATTACGAATTAATGGCATTTTCGGCCGGCCAACAAAAGGTGCAACAAAAGACCAAGAAGAAAGTCACCGGGCACAAGAAAAGGTGCAGAAAGTGAGGCTTCAGCCGAAAAACCGTTGGCATGTTCTGTTTTTCCCAAAAAGAAAAACAGTTTTTACTATCATTAGTCGTCACTTGAGAGTCAGGAAGATACGGAGAACAAAACCAATGCGTTAGCCTGGCAAAGAGTCAAAAAGGAAGCCAAACCGTTGGATCGAGGCTGCAGCCTGAATACGAAATAGGGATATGTATTTGCTTAAGGATATTCGGGCTTATCTCGGGCGTCCGAGCGGCGGCCTAACGGATTTTCATGCATTTGTTATGGATTTTCGGCGCCAGGTCTCTTATTAGCTGGCCAACAGAGCAGGCAGGTAAATGATCCTGCTGCCTCGCAGCGGGACTCATGACTCCTGGCAGGTCGTAAAAATCCGGCTCATGCATTGCAGATAGATCATTAATTTAATGGCTTTTGTGCGCAAGGAAATGCAAAGTGCAATCCTGCATAAGTATATATACATATATACCAATGTATATATACCCACATCACACAACTGATCGTGGAGGTGGTCCTCGTCGGGCAAGTCAAATTGCAAATTCTGCAGGGCTGGGAAATTCGAGACAGCAGTGCTCTATCTCATAATTGCCTTTGCCGAGCACAATGGACCAGTCAAATTAGCCTTCATTTGTAATCTTCTAGCACAGGTTCTCGGGTCTCCGCCCCCCACCTTCTCGACCACACTCCGATCCCCGTTCTTGATCGCATTAATTCCATTTATGTAAACCATTTCGCAGAGGGCTTGTCGCTGGTAATTCGAAAGGCGTACACGGTGTAATAAAAAATCAACTTGCTCGGGAAGCTCCTGGGGAGAGAAGGGGGTGGATTCCAGGCTGGGTGGGTGATGTACGGGATTGGGGCAATAGCGGGAAATATGGCCGAGCTAAAGGGTTGTCAGGTTTCCATATGAAATTTAATTAAATTAAAGGATTAGACATTGAATTGTACATAAATTGTTACAATAATATATAAAACTTTTGTAAACTGTATTTACTGGAATTTATATTTGAAAAACTATTCACATATATGTATATTTGTTAGGAATTCTTTATCAAAATATATTTAATTTAAAACTTTTAACTTAAAAGAAACAATTAAATCTAAATTGAGTTTTCTTCAAGCATTATACCTTAGTTATGGAATTTATTTACGAAAAATACATCCGCTATCTACATTACATACATTCTATGATCTTTGGCAATCAGGTAACCTGCAAATTCCAATTAAGTTCATTTCCATTGGTTGACCTGGCAACCCTATGACATCGCGCTCTGTGCAAACAACTTGCCAAAACCATGTTTCCATAATTACATGCAGAATGCCTTTTATGCCACGGCAACCTGCTTCCGCCGCTTAGCCAATAATGCCTCATCCACCTCGGCATCGGCATCAGCATCAGCCTCAACCTTCACCCATCACCCCTTCCACCAACTGGCTGACCCACCGTCCTCATCATCTCCATCTGCCTCCACCATCGCAGCAGAAATTGAACAAAAGGGGCGTCGTCGCAGGCCAAGCTAAGAGTTAAGCTTAGCCGGGCCAACAGTCAGGTAGGAACTACCAAAACAGTTGCACTTGCCGGGCATTTTCGGGAGGGGTTTTTGCGGCCGGGATCGGCAGGAATCCATCGGTGCACTAGCTGCCAAGTCGGGTGTTCATGGTGAATTATGAAAATCGTTGCGAAATTAAGTTAAGAACTTTTTTCAGCTTAGCAGGAAGCAAAAAAGGCAGCAGCAGTGGAAGTTGGGAATGGATATGGCTGCGTGAGAAGAGCGTGAGTAACTTTATTTTTTATCTCAAGAATTTCGATTTTAAATGTAAAATTAAGTTAAGTTTTCAAAGTGAAAAATTTTATATTTCAAATATTCACTAGATATTTATTTAATAAATACTCTCTTCCATAAAATTGGTTTGATACAAAATAAATATTAGTTTATCCCGACCTTAAGTTATTTTTTATTTGTTTAATAATATCGTTATTATTCCGATTTTTTTTATAAGAATTTAAGGGAGAACGATAAAAAGGTTAAATTGAACTTAATTTTAGGTAAAAACCATATGATATGTTTGTCCTTTGTGTTTAATTTTCTCGAGGAAAGACTGATTTTTAAGTTACTTTAGATTTTCTGAGACATCATACAAACTGCTGGTCACGCTGCCACCTCTTAAATCCTACAACCATTGAACCCGTACTTTTATTAAATGGAGATGATCAATTTAAATATTTTGCAATTGTTGTTGCCGGTGGTGCGTGAGCGCCCTGACCCTCAGCTGCGATGGAGCTCGGTTGCAAGAAGCCACCGCAGCTGGGGCAGGAGCAACATCATTGGAGCGGGGCAAAATGCATGCGGATCTTGATGCAACCTGCTGCTGCTGCTGCCGCCTCCTCTCGATTTGTATAAAAAATGTGCTTCATTTTATTTGGCCGCGACCGGCGTCCGCCTCCATGGGTAAACGCCCCAACTCTCAAACTCCGAAACTTTGAAACCCCAGCTCCAAAAACGCAGGCCAGCCGAAAATGCAGCCAAACAAATCGCATATGGATCGCATGGATCGCTGGGGATTCTGCCTGCCCATGGCTTCTGCTGGATTTTCTGTTTTTTTCGCCAACGATTATCTAAATTGCATACGAAATTATTTTAATTAAAAATCTAATTTTCTTAGCCGCCTTACACGGTGCAAGGTCCCCTCTTTTTTCATTCCGTTTTTGGATCAATGGTCTCCTCCTTCTCATGGAAGTTTTTGTTTACCATATATTGATCTTGAAACGCTGGGAATTTTCGTTGATGTTTACTTGTTTGTTCATTGAACCTTTAATTTGACGCGATTAAAATGATATTAGAGGTGCACGTCACATCTGTTGCAAGGGCAATTCCTTTAACCTTCCCTATAGAAGGTGTGAAGATGTGACGGCGTCAGCTGGGGCCTCATCTTTCCAAACGTGACCATTTATTGATTAATGATGCATAATTTGATGGGGAATATTATTCGGGTCTTGGCTAATTGACGCCTTTCCGGTTTTGTTTCTTTGAAATGGGATCAGCAAGGGTTGAAGACGTTAGAAGCCGTTTGAAGTACATAGAACAATTGTCTTGGTTGGTAGTAAAATGTAAAAGAAATAAAACCAAACATTTTTTTTTTAAATTATACCACCTAAATTGTTATTTCTTTGTACAAATTTTCTAGTAAGGAATTATCTCTAAAACATAAAATAAATTTGCAATTATTGTCATCCATTTTCAAAAAATATAAAAAGGAGGATTAGTATTTCCAAAAAATCCCATCAGCATAATATATTTATTATTTGTATTATATATGAATTTATTTCTCTATCCAGTAATTGGACTTTTTTCATCATTAAATCATTATCCAACCATCCCGAATTGCACTCATCTTCAGTAGCTGAAGGAAAACCTCGTTCCGATGCAATTCAATCAAATCAACCACCAACCGATGCATAAAATTTAAATAAATGTTTGATTTGAATTTAATTGCGGCAGCAGATCAGGCAGAACCTGTCTGTATTCCGTCAGAGAACCTCAATTGAATATAAATCAAATGCAGCCGACAGCCGCACATCAGTGCGGATCAAAGGGACGCGCTAATCACACGCTGGGCCAAATAGGATCTAATTTCCACACAAGAAAAACCCATTTTTTATATGAATATATGTATGGCGTAGATATCGACAAAAGATCATATGGAGATGCGTTTATAGAGAGATCAGGTGCAGTCGATGAGCATTCAAATTTCGCGCATCTCGGGAAGATAAATGATGGAGCAGGTAGGACAGGTATAGGAGCTGGCAGGTAACCCAACCATTTCAATTTGAATTTCGACAATAATTAAGCGCAACAATGGATTTATTGAGTTTTCCTCATCTGAAACCAACGAATTGCTTCTGCGGTTCCCGTTGCCAGTGAGCCTACAATTAGTTGGGAACCCAAGACCCTATAGACCTAGACCATCCCATCCGATCTCGTGGCAGTTGCAATTATCATAATTATTTTCATTCATGCGGCGCTGCATTGAGCATCTTCGACTGACAGTTCATCTCTCGCTGGCGGAGATTGGCGAGATAAATCCGAGTCCGCTCTGAATGGAATCTTTGCGTTCTTAACGCCGTTTCCCTTTTGTTATCCCGGACCCATGTTCTCACAGATCCCAGTAGCAGAAGTTGAGAAAGAGGATGAGGATGCATCCCGATATTGTGTTTTTCTTTGCATTTCCGGCACTTGCTGCATGAACGGCACTTATTTTGAATACCCTTCTATGGGAAATGGGGGTTATGTTTGTGTTGTTTCCTCAGATCTTGATCGAATTTAACCGCAGTGCATTGAAAATACTCTTGAGTTCTATCTGTGAATTGTATTTTAATATAAATGTTTGGTACCTAAATTTAAGGTATTATTTGGTTACTGTTTTTATTTCAAAATCATAAAAAAAACTCAAATAAAAAGTATTTATCAATTTTTTATACTATTCATTTTTGTTAAATACTTGTTCTACAACATCCATCTTCAAATGGTAGGGATTGCATATGCCAGACCATTTCCCATGATGTTTCTGATGTAGATGTGCTATTGTATGGCGTTGGCTCATTTATGGCAAATTATTGTTCAAATCGTAATGGGAAGCTTGCCTCAGACTTGGGTGATGGATCGCCTCAAATGCTAACGATCTTGGGCCTAGACGAATATCACGAATATCTAACAGAAAATCTAATCAGAGAAACCAACTCCGGTGAGTTACATTTGCCTAAATCGACTTTAATTTCCGGTCGCGTGTTGGGCTCATTCGTTTTAAGTTCCCCTCCCATTGTTTTACTTTAAATTTTTGATAATTGCGCACTTAAGGAGGTTTGATTTTTTGTGGGTTTTGCATGTCATGAGAGCATTTCCGAGCTGGAGCAGAGGAAATGGATTTACATATGAAGATGAATGGTAATGAGTCCTATTTAAATATGGGTAAATTGGGGTTTCGCTTCGGTTGCCTTTGAATACAATTGAGGTCACGAGAAGTGTTTTTTCGAGTCCCCCGAGTGAGATCATCTAACGGCAAAATGGCAATTTCAATAATCGAAAGAAAACAAGATGTTGCAACCCCCTTTTTGGGTTGAGCAGGAGCAACAGGATGTGTGTGGCACCCTCTTTAACCCCTTGCGGTTCTCCTTGTCCTTGTCCCTTAAGACGGATGAAGTGTTTGACAACCCTTTCAATCTTCATAAATGTTCGCACTCGTGGCACAGGGCGACTCTCTCTCTGTTGCAATATTAGCCCGGGTCCTTGGGTCCCTTGTGTCGCATCCTTTTTTCCCAACTCTATCAAGATGACGACACGACCCTTTGCCAATAAAAAATGAAATCTGTTTCGATGCATAAAAAATTGAAAATCCCATAAGCATGCGTTTGGCACGAGTTTTTCTTTGGCAAAAAAAGGGTTCCCCTAGTTCTTGAGGCCTGCTTCTCGACTTGAAGGCCATGAAAAATGGCCGTGCTCTTGTTAACACGTTGTAAATACCTCATTTTTCACTTAACGGGTTTTTAAATACACTTATGCATTTGAGTGGCGGTATTTGGGCAGGGAAAAAAGTATTGAAAAACCCCAGAAGAGTTGGCAAGGTGGATATGCTTTATTTATTGCTTAATTTAAAAATGAATAAATAGATAAATGGTTGCAAAAGTGGCATGTGGCTTGATATTATTTTATAGGTTATATTTTCAAAAATCTAATAAAATAAAAATGTTTTAAATAATTATTTTTAAATAAAATAGGATAATAAAAACCCGAGAATATTTTAAATAGTTTATCTAAATGTATTCACTCATTTTTTTTAACTAGGAACTTAAAAAAAAAATAATACGTAAAGGCCAACAAATAAAGAATTCCAGAATGTTTAACCGTCCAATATCCATTGCATATTGGGCTTACGACATTTTTCCATTCCCATGAGAAGGAGGCCAACCACTCACCTGAAGTTGCTGCCGTCTGCTGGTGACTGTGGTCCATGGGATGGCAGCTGGATCTCTCCGGTGGCGACTCCATGAATTCCTGCTTGACTTGAATCTGCGGCAGGCGCAGCAATCCCTCAAATGCCTCCTTGGTGGGTGGAACTGGTGGGCAGTTGTCTTTAGGGTTAAAGCCATTCAAATGGCCAACGTTAGCGGCATAATTAGCCGCTGATGCTGCCATTGCCGGCAGTTGCAGTTGCAGTTGAGCGTCGACTAGAGTTGCTGAAACGCCTTGGCCAGTAATTTGAACATTAACACCTGCTGCCGAAGTTGCTGTTGCAAGGCAATGAGTTGCTGCTGTCGGCGACGTCAGCAACATGGTTGCTGTTGCTGCCGTTGCTGCTGCTGCTGCTGCTGCCGTGGAGCTCAAGTGTTGATGATGGGAATTGTTGGCGAGTGTTGTTGCCAGCAGTAATGGCATAGTTGTTGCTGTTGCCGCCGATGTTGCTCTTGTTGCTGCTGTTGCGTTGCAGTTCGTCAGCAGCAAATTGCGACGCTTTGATTTATGGGAAACTCAACTGCTCCTTGCTGCCTGTGGCGACTTGTTTGCCGCTCCGTTTGCTGCCTCAGATTATGATATTGACCCATGGACCGCTGGCGATATATATTCCTGCCTCCTAGTCCTCTGCTGCCTGCAAACGGTTGATAATTAAAAATGTCTTCTTCTGCTGAAAGCTTAATTTGCTGTTAAGTGCATTTTAAAAAGCTGTTATTAAATATGTATTGCGGTGATCTTCACGACTCGATAGCGGAAGTAATTGATTTTCCCTTAACAGATGTAACCACTCTGCTTCACGTGACTTTTTCACATGACTTTTGCCAATGGATCACGTTGCATATTGAAACAACGAATTGGTTTCACATCGAATTGACTTTATCACTTAGATTACCTAGTTTAGTTTAATAACTGGCTCATGAGTAAGTCTCTCTGTCTGCGCATTTTGCGATTGGCAAGTTTGTATTTTGATACGAGTCTGTGGAAAAATAGGGGAACTACTAAGGTAGGTCTGTTTAATTACAAGGTGGTTTTATTTACATAAACCTAAAAAAATTAGTTATTTGAATCACCTTTCTTTTCATATATTTTTTTTTCCAAAATAAAAAATGTAATTTGAATTAAACTAAAAAGAACTGTGATTATTTTTAATAAATTATGAGCAATTATTAACTCCTTTGCAATATTTTTAATTTCAATAATATAAATATTGGATATACAATTTGTTTAATACATTTTCTTATTGAGAACAAACGGATTTTTTCAAAATTCAAGTTAGCTCATTTAAATAACATCAAAGTTGCTAAATAAATTGTAACAATTGTAGCCTACAAATAAAAAGTACATATCATAATTTAAATAGTTGACATATTTGCTCTTTTCCAATTTTTTTATAGCCAATCCAAACAATTTCTTTAAAATTTCCCATGGCCTGCGAAATCAGCTCCCACAACTCTAAAGTGGTTGTATAAAACTTTACAGCAGTAGACACCATAAAAGGCACTAAAACCTAAACTTTGTATTATTATGCAAACAAATGAGGGAAAGGAAACGGGCAAACTGACGGGCATATGTACATAGATATTTACCAAATGTGGCTTGAAACGAAATTGTTGTAAATTGAAAACAAATTGAAGTCAAATGAGATAAGGACTGGGTGGGAGTCGAAGAATCACAGCAAAAGGCGATGAAATCAAAGGAAATAGAAATGGGAAATTAAAACACTACGAAGACGATCAAATGCCCCGAACAGGCACAAGTCACCTCGCCGATAAGATACGGTGCTGAAAAGTGCATCGAGTTTATGGAAATGGTATTTACATACATAACCATATACGAGTATAGAGGCGGGTCGGGGCAACTAACATTAATGGCACTTGTAAACAAATCAATTGAGTTGTCAGTATCGACGGCAAATTGGCCACAGCCAAAGTGCCACACGAAGATTGTTTATCAATTTTGCCAGTCGGTAAATTATGTTCTTTGCATGTCAGCAACCAATTGCCAAGAATCGATATATGTACCGGCCACATCAAAGTGGAAGCCGACTAAATGCAGTCACTTCTTCCCCACTAATACCACGTTCAATAATTCCCAATCGAGCCGGTAATTTCTTATTGGCCCGATATCGGGGCTTTCGCTATTTTTGTTTAACATTATCTTGTTTTAAAATTAAACACAATTGCTTACTCCAGTTGGGGATCGTATCGCATATCGTATAATACCGAACATTGCGATTGTTTGTCTCCAATTTGGAATTTGTGTTTTCATAATTTCCTATTGGGTGTACACAGGTCGGTTGTAAAGATACGAGGGAACCCAGTTTGATGATGTGATTTGCTTGACTTTCGGTTGAGAAATTGTTTGTCGTGATTATCGAATCATTGCCAGGAGTGGAGCAGTTAAAAGCTCAAAAAAATTAAATGTTATATCTAAGATAGTGTGACCGTATCTTAGAAAGTTTGTTCATCAAATTAAAAACTTTTCAAAATATTTCAGTTCTTGAATCGTTCTGAAAACTGAATTAAGTTTTGAAAGACAATTTTTATATATGATATTTTATTAATTTTGATTGTTATTTTGGTTCAAATAGTTTCAAAACGGAATCAAATTCAGCTTTAATTTAGCAAATAGGAAATGCTTGAAAATATTAGCTTAATAACTAAACTGCCATTTAGTTTTCGTTAAACCTTAATCCAGCATGCAAAATATTAAGTAACTCCATTTGATTTAAAGAAATATTGAAGCTTTTTAAAATAAAAAAAAAACATTTAATTAGGTTTTAATAAGGGATTAACAACTTTTAAATGCTCCTATTGAATATAATTTTGTATTCAAAAATTGGCTTGGATTAGCGAAAATCTGGCCAAAATCTCTGATGGACTTAGTTCGCCTGCCCAACTGCAATTGTCAGCCATATCGGGACACTTGTTGGTCCTCAAAAACATATGGCCAATTAAGGACGCAGAAATACGGGCAGACACATGGGAAAACCTCATTAAGAATCTGACAAGCCAGAAGAAACTGTGTCCCCCTCCCTTCTTCTGCATCTGGTTGATCCATCTAGCTGATCCATCGATCCCACTGAGTGTGGGCGTTACAAGACAAGCTCCTTGACACACTCATACGGTCCTAAAAAAAGAGGTAAACTTACTTGGGCTTGATGATGGCGCACCTCCTTACTGGTTTTTCCTTTATACCTTTTTTTAGTCTTTTTTCCTGTCACGAATTATAATTTAATTGTTTATTTTGCCACACTTTTATAAATTGTAATTGCCAACGAGAATTGCGACAGCTTCACGCCCTTTCTGGATTTTCAGGGGGGGCGGTGAGGTGAGGTGATCTCAGCCTTTTGGGACAATTCTCCGAGACACGCTTTTTGATTGACTTCCGACAAACGACTGACTTAAAAAAACGCGCAAGGAGATATGGGAAAAAAGTGAAAAAAAACAGAGTAAAGAAAAGAGAAAGAGCAAAAAGAAGCCAAGTTCGCGACGACTTCCGACGACGTCCGACGTATCCACAAAATGTCAAGCGAGTACAAAAAAATACTTTTTTTTATAGAAGATGTTGGAGAGAGTGAGTGAGTATTGGTCTGCCTGCAATTGTGTGTGTGAATGTGGGTGGAAGGGGGACTATAAAACAGGTGGAGGGGGTGGTGCGTGGGTGTTTTGGGGCGTTTGACTTCGTTTTTCTTTCTCCATTCTCTCGCTGTTTTTTTTTGCAGGGGGTTTTAAAATCAAAAGCGTGTATTGTGTGGGTGGGAAATAGCTGAATACGTTTGTGTGTGTGTGCGAGTTCTATATACATATATGGGTGGGTGGCTCTTATCGGATTTCGAATTATGTATGTATTGACTGGCGCTGCTTCTGTTCGCTCAGGGGAGAAATAATATGGGGGTTCCTAAGTTGATTTGTAGTTTAGAGCGGCATGAAAATGTTCATTGAATAGGATGCAGAATGAGAAAAGGAGAAAGGTTTATTGGTGCGAATGAGATGACAACGAGAACATACAAACAAAAATGTTTATTTCTGATATATTTTTAAATTTAATTAATTTTAACATTAGTTAAACAAATTTTATAATATTCCCATTTTTATCATTCACACAAAAATCAAATTAGTATCGCGGTATGAACTAACTTAATTGGTACTGTTACTGTTTAACGCACTTTCTTGTTCAAATAATAAGCTTCCATCTAATAAATGTAATAAATGTTAAATGATACAAACGCATGTAATTAAACTAACTTGTTTTCATAAAATCATATAAATATCAAAACAAAAAGGGTCTTTATTAATCATTAAAATATTATAAGTTATCTTCTTTCATCCTAAATAGTCTGTTATTAACTTTTTAAAACATATCCGCATTTTCATTACAAAAAATATTTTCCGACGGCAATGCATTTCTTTGAAATCACAGCACAGCTCGCGTTACGCATACGCCCCGTGGAGCAAGTCAAAAATCAACAAAACAAAAAAAATCGACATTGCAATGATGGCAGAACCGAGAATTATTCGCTGCGCTGTCAAAATGCGAATGTCAAGGCAAAAAAAAAAGAAAATGCAGCTGAGAGCCAACAAAAACCGATGAAGCGACCACAAAACGGCGGCAAAAGGCAAAAAGCGATAAACGCATAAATTAAAATAATTACAAGAGGCGTCCTCAGATTGTTGTTGTTGCTGTCACGCACACACAGCTAGTTCAAAAGTAGGAGTAAAAAAACAAGAAAAGTCGCGAGGACGACAACCGACAAACGGCCAACGGAGTGGCAACTGAAAAACTGCAATTGAATGCAACTTGACCAGGCCAAAGCAGCTAGAAGAAGAGCAGTACTAGCTGAATAAAAGAAAGAAGAAGCAGTACAAGCAACTAAAGCAAAAATACACTAAGAATAAAAATAAACAGTTTGTTCTACAAAGGTTTTAATTTATTCTTTATTCATAAATCTGATAGCTAAAGCAATTCCAAGAATATTATTATTTAAGGGTTCAAAAGTTCATACAAATTGCCATCTGATTAAATGCTTCTATAAGAATTGAAATTATTAAAGATCTAAACTGATGGTTTTTTAAAGTTTTATAATATAAATAATTTAAACGATTGATATTTATTTGTACAATTCCAACAATAAAAAACATTTTTTTTTAATGTTTTTATTATAGTAGTATAATTTTTTTCTTTTAACCTAAACTGAAATGTGTAGAAAGCATTTAAAGACACGATTATTCATGGATGATAAAGTGTACTTATTTTCCGAGTGTAAAATCAGAAGATTTTTCTCGACAACTTGGGATCCACATTGTTGCAACAACGGTGTTGTTGCTGCTGCTGTTGATTTTATTCAAAATGGTTTGTTTATGCTTGAACAGAGAGAGAGAGAGAGAGAAAAAGAGAGGAGGAAGAGGTAGAAAATCTTGGGGAAATATCCACAAGCCCGCTCTCTCCCACTCACCCACACACACGCAAAGGGGGCAGCCGGCAGCCAATCGGCTTGGAGCTTTGGCCCTCTCTTTTGGCGCATGCTCGCTCTTATTGTGCAGCTCTCTCTTTCGCCGTGTGCCAATGCTGGAGTGTTTGTTTCTGAATTCGCCGCTGATGCTGGGGGAAAAAAAGAGAGCGAGAGGGCTTTTACCTTTTGACTGCTAATTTCCGTTCATTAAAGTTGGCAGCGACTCGACTTGCCCACTATTCCATATCTGCCACTCCCCCCAGCATTCCGCCCCCTCTGTAGTGAGTCCTTAAAGTTATTTCGCCTTGGCCGCAACTTTAATTTCATTGATTAGCGCCGAGGAAATTCCCTCCTTGGCCCTTTTATTTTTGGTTTGTCACTTCTATTCACTTGTCTGCGCGTCTGCTTGTGTTTGGGCTTCTTGTACAGCCGTCCTTACTTCCTCTTCTCCACCACTTTTTGTATTTTCTGTTTTGTAAGCATTTAAGATGTGTCGCTGTTTCTGGATGGTTAAATCCAACTAATCGATGGATTCGGGCTAAAAATGGCATAGTTTGTGGGGGTAGGTTCTGGAAACTATAACGGGAACTATTTATGGGGTAGCTATTTAATAATCTTAAGATAGTAATGAGAGGTTAAAGGAGCTAAAGGAGAACTACATCTGTTGATGTAGGAACAAAAACTATTCTAAAGGAATCATAAACACTATTTTGAATCAGATAAATAATACTTTATCATCATTCATTATCATCATCATTTATTCTATTTAAAACCAGGCTAAAACTAAGACCAAAACTTTAAAAAAGCAAATGTTGCGATACAATTATACAAAATTACACTGAGTTCCAAATTAAATGTTTATTTATTTACCTCGATGGATGCTTTTTCGTATTCGCTTTAAATCGTAAGTTTCGCCAGTTTCTAGGAAAAATTTCCTCAAATTTGGAAAATTTTGTTTTGTGCCATTTTTGAATAAATTTTACAGGCGAACGTATTCTTGGTTTGTTTGGCAGTAAAAACTTTAGATGAGTACAGCTCTTGATCTTTTAAACGACACATTTCAAATAAATTTAGGATTTTTTTTAACGGAATTATAAGCAAAAGAATACGTATACTTAAACATATAAATATAAATACTTTTACCGAACCAATATCAAAATATTTCTTTCAAGAATCTTATTAAAGTTAGATTTAAATTGAAAAAAAAAAAAATTAAGAAAGCCTTTTGTTTATTCGCTAGATTTTATTATATGCAGAGCGAACAGCCCCCGCTATGAGAAAAACTCACACCACTTAAGTGCTTCCTTTACATTTTCCACCCGGTACTCCACATTCCGTATACGCCCCATAAAACTTGAAAATGTCGCCCAACCACCAAATTCAGCTGCCTCTCTTGACTCATTTTTCATATTGAAGGGCGAGCACCTAAGGACCAACCAACAAAGCTAAGCTGACGGCTCCCTAAGTTATGGTTCCTGCCATATCATCCGCTCTCCCCACATTCTGTGGAAACTTTTTAGAATTTTGCACTTTTCCTTTTTTTGTTGTCGTGTGCTCATACATATCGCAAACATTTCCTGTCTCTTTTTATTTACATTACCCACCGAGGACGAGGCGACATAAAAGTTGAAAGTTTCCCATAATGTTTATGTGTATATAAGTGTTTGCGGGTGGAATATGTTGTATATAGGGAAACAAAGAGGAGAAAAATATTTTTTTCCTTTCCTAAGGCTGTATTTCAACGGTATTCCTTTCTTATTTTCCGTTTCGCAGTTGTGACTTTTCATTTTTCATATGCTGACTGCCTCACATAAAAACACACACATATACAATAGCAAAATGTCCTTTTTCTCTTTCCTACTTTCCTTCTTAGGTTCTTCATTTTCCATCTCCCTTGGCTTTTCTTCGTTGCCCAAGTAAATGGCTTTTGCATTGTAAAATGTTGCATACATTTTCCTCTACTTTGCCTTCGATGTGTATATATGTGCACATATATAGCCATGTATGGCTGCCATTTACCGCTATACACAGAGGAAGCAGGACAAAAGAAGCACACACAAGGTTCGCTCTCTCTCTCACTCGCACCGCCTTGCCCCTGGTATATTTTAAAATTTATGAAAAATAATATTTTTCCATCTCTGCACACTCGCACACACACTTATGTACATATAGGAGCCCTGGAGGAGTCCTGGGCCGTAAGGCGCACAATCAGAATACAATGGCTGCCTAGGGCATCCAAAGGGGGTGGTGGGGGTGGCATATACGCGAGAGTAGGGGTGGAAAGTGGAGGGTGCAGGGCAATATGGCACAGTTGGCTTCGCTTGCATTTACGTACAGAGTTGCAGAACAGAGGTGCTTAAAACAGGGTTGCCTCCATTTTGGATAAAAAAGTTGAAGAGCCATGTAAAAATTTCAATGAAATTTCTTTAAAATTTTACTTATTTTAATAAAAATATATTGTGGCATAGTGTAAACGTTTTAATAGGTAAGATAAATAACTTGCTAAATTGAGTAAAGAAACGATTTTGTATAAAAATTGATCCTAGTAAAAATTTTTGAAAATTTTTAGTTAGTATAAAAATAAGAAAAAACAAGTTTTTTTTTATGTTCTTATATATTTTTGATGATTAAAGAAAGTTTTTTCTCTTAATATAAAACACTTAAATAAACTTTTTTGACAACCCTGGTCACTCAAGTCAAAAGCATTTCCATTATGATAATGTAAGTGCACAATTTTCCCAACTTGAATGCGCACACAGATGCACTCAGGCTGTCTCTCTTCCGTTTGCCGTGCCTCTCTTTCGCACGCGCTCTCACAGTCTGCAGGACTCGTTCATTGCGCTTGGAAAATTTTCATATCCTGGCTGGTGCACATGAGAGCATGGAACATGAAAAACTGCACAAATGTGCAGAAAATGTTGCAAAACTACATGACCTAAGGGGATAGTAAAAAAGGGGGGATGTGTGGATGGCAACCCAAAAAAGAGGTCCTGTTAGGTCCTGGACAAGGAAGCACAAGCACATAAAATACGATAACTGTGGAGCAAAGTGCTACATATGAAAGGTATTTCTTGGGAGTCCCCCATCTAAAATTCTCCATCTGCGCCTTGCTTTTAACCCCCCTTCAGTCACTCTACATACACAATCTATCGGCCATGCATGTGTGCAAGTTTTTAGAATATAAAAGGCGTTTCCTTGTCCTAAAGTGGGAGGTCGTATATAATTACGCTGGCCCCCAGTTTTGCACCTTGGAGAACCTCTCCACATACATACGAACACGAACCCACATGGAACTATAAAATATGATGGCAGCTTATGTAAGCCAAATATTTCCTCTCTTTCTTTTCCCATCCCAAACGAATCTTTGGCATTTATGCCATAAAATTAAGTATGAAATTGAAAAATCGCTCACAGACCAGTACACACCAGTACAGGGCCCTCAACATATTGTGAAATTAATTTTTAAATATTTATGAGCCCCAACCGAACTGTACCAAAGGCCACGCCAACAGTAAAAACTTTTCTATATTTGTTTACGTTGGTTGGAGAGGGGCTAAAACCCAGGACTGAATTGAAGTGGGGGATTTCGGAGGAGGTCAAAGCGATTGCCCATTTTCAATTTTGATCAATTTCTTCGTTTTTTTTTCTATTGAATTTTCAAGTGGAGTGTGTACTAGAGTTCATTTTGTAGTTGCTTCTCGTTTCTTTACATGAAATATGAGAGAGAAATTTCATTTCGCTAAACAGAAGGCCGCCACAGGGCGTATGAGTAATGTGCTTTTCGTGTTTAAGGTTGGCAAGTGACTGAAAATATGTGTGGGCTTTTACAGGGAATAAGTGGGCTTGAATTTAATAAGAAAATTATCCTTACTTCCGAGGAAAAATAAATGGAGGTACACGGATAAGAAATTAATATGTAATTTGTATCTAAGAAGTTCAAAATTTCTTATGTACCTACAATAGAACTGTAGAGTACTCGTAAAATTCCAAGGTTTGTTTATCGGTTCATATGTACATGGTACATTTAAAAATTCATTAAATTATGTTACTATCAAACTTACATATAATTTTTTTATCTTTGTTTTTCACAATGTTATGTTTTATTGAAATTGCACTGTAAAAAAGGAAAATATGACTGTATTATCTGTGTCTTATGCCTCGTTCGGGCCCCTGATCTTAACATTAACTATCAGCGCTCGAAAATCTTCTTCGTGTGATAGTTTGATAGCGATAATGATAATGATGCCCCGAGTGCAACTCCGCCTTGTCCAAACTGATTATGATAATAATGCGTGATCGAGTTAAGCGCGGAAATTGCTACCTTTTTTTTAAAGCATTCTCTTGGATCTTTTTTTCCGCTCTGCCTAATAAGCCCAAAGAACTGAGGTCTAAGGCCCGGCCCCTAAAGAGGTCCACAAGCCAAAAGTCGGGCACACAATGTGAGACCTTTTTGCTGCCTTTGTTGTTGTCGGAGGCACAAGTGCTTAACAAGCTGTTTTGCATGGAGCCCGATATCTCAGGTGCCCTACGAACCACCGAACTACTGAACCACCGGGCCACATTCAAGTCCGGTAGCCCCGAAACAATGCACTTAATGTGGGAAAAAACGTCAAGAATTTGCACGCCAGCCCAGGGACCACAAGAGAATTCGCCAATTTCCCTCGGTTCCTTGTCTCTTCAGCCTCAGTTTCTTCATATGCAAAAAGCCTGCACTGAGGCAGCTGCAAGTTAAACCAAATCTTTGTACCCTTTCAAGCGGCTACAATATTTTTGTATAAGCCTTTTATTTAAGAATACAGCCGAAAAAAAAATAGTTCGATTTATAGAGGCTTTAATGATAGTTACAGTTTCTTATTGAAATAAAATGCATAAATCATTTTGTAAAGATATAACTGCATTCATATCCTGCTTTTTAATATAATAAAATACAAAGTACATTTGAAAAAAAATTTCCAAAACCTCAAACCAAAATTTAAAAAAAGGTGGTAAGGGTATTTGAAATTGTGGTCTTCAAGACAGTTTTTTATTGGCCTTACCTGCAACTTATCTGGCAAACTTTGCTCTGGGCACGAAACAATTCACACTTGGCCGAGGACTTGCGGGAAGGGAAAGTCAGCCGCGTTGCGTGTCGGCAGCTTGCTCTGTGCCTGCTGATCATTTGCTTAAATAGCCCAAAGGGGACAACGGACGATCCGATTCATTGCGGAATATGGGTGGTTTGGCTCAAATCTCCTTTGGCCATACGGAAAAGGACCAGGAACGAGAACAAAAAGGTGTCGAGTGTGTGGAGTGGATTTTGCGTGCTTATCGCGATGCACAAGCCAAGGAAAATTATTAAGGTTTTTAATGGTTTTAAGGAAGTGGGGGCTGTTGGGGGTTGGGGATTCGGATATTGGGGTATTATCTCTTGAAACATAAGCAATTTGGGCTTTTATTTGTTTAAGCTGAAAAACCTTAAAAGCTTAATTTTCTTTTAATTAGAAACACTAATTATTTCTATTATTAAATGGTTATAAAATGTAAGATTTTTTATAATTAACTCTATTTTTTTGTTGCCTTATTATTTTCACTTAATCTAATACGTTAAATTTAAGTTATGGTAGAAAGGTAGATAACCAGTTACCATAATGCCAATATTGAAATTCTCCCAAACCAACCACAAAAGACATTTCCCAGTAGACTCTCCACTCGTCCTTGATATCTCATAAGAGATATAGAAAATCAAGCACACAATGATCGCCATCTGGGAGAAAGATACAAGAAGTCGGGCCAGCGAAATGATTATGAGAATCGAAGCTGGCAGTATGACACGATGCCAGTCCTTTTCTTATCCCCTCGCCGCCTCCAGGTGTTTTCAGCCACCCACATAAAACTGGCTCTGGGTTGCCCGCTGCCTGCTTACTGGAGGGCTAATAGACATTTTTCCTATTTTAATAAGTGGCAAAAAGGCGTGAAATAGTGACTGCCTTCGGGATGTTTGGGAAATACCTTCGGCATGCTATATCGCAGCCTATCAATGGCAGGAGCTGCAGCATTGGCCACCTTGGTGGCTAAACTGGAAGTTAAAGTTGTTGCCTTGCTCGCCAGCTAAATATGATTTTTTCTGCAGCTGTTTTTTGTCTCTACCTTTCCCCATATCTGACTGCCAGTCTGCCAATAGCACACTTCGCGAAAAAAAGCTAATTAACCAAATTTTAATATTTATACAACTACAGGATTAATTTATAATATTAAAATATTTGTTCGGCTTCAAACAATTAATTTTTGTATTATTATTTTCATATGTAAAATAAGAAATAGCTTTAATTTCGACGAATCATATTTACTTATATATTGGTCAAACTATTTCCCAGTATAGCTAAAATATTAATATGGTGTTGGATATTAAAAACATTTTGAAAATATAAAAAAATATAATATTTCTTTAAAGTGCATTACCTCGAAATGGAAGTCGCAGTTTAGGCTTTAGCTCCAGCTTGAGCTTGAGCCCAACTCCAATTTGAGCTGCAGTCGAAACGGACCACAAGGTGAGAAATGAGATTTTAATCGGACGTGTCTGATTTCAAATGAGCCTTAATGGGGAAGCCATTTAGCCCGGCACTTACCACTATCCGTGGTGTGGCAGTAACCTCCGCCGGAGGGAAGCCGTCCTCCTCCTCTAGCTTCTCCTCCTTGGACTCCTCCGCCACCAAGTCCCTTCCTTAAGTTCACTTCACTTTACTTTATTTATTTTTATATTTACTTCGTTTTTGTTGCCTTGTTATCGTTTTTTTTTTGCAGCTTAGGGCCATGTGCTCTGGGTCGCCTTTTTTTCAGTTATAGCAGAGCAAATAAACTAGACGTAATGCATTGGGTCCACCGGTATCAATAGTTTAAGATAAGATTTTGATGTTAATACGAAGGTAACGATTTTAATTGAGTCAAAATGAATTCTTTTTCACTAAGTTTGAATAAGATTTTAGAAAGTATGTATTTTATAGTCAAAAATGACTTTTTAAAATATGTTTTATAAAAACGACAAGTATTTAAAAGATTTTTAAAATGCTAAACAATATTTTGAAATAATATTGGCAATATGAAAGCGTGAGGTTTGTGGATTTTTTTAGTCAGTCAGATTTGCCTTTAACAAAATATCATGTATTAACAGTTCAGAGCTGGCCTCCTCTTAACCTTTTCTCCGGCTGGCTTTCTTATCACTATCATTTATCCTTTGCACACGCAACAAAAAAGGGAAACCGAACCAAATGAAAGAGCCAGCCACAATTTTTCGCAATTAACTTTTTGCGATTTTTAAATATTACGGAACACGCACCGGCGAGTAAATCGGTGGATGCACACGTGTAAATGGCAGCGTAGCAGCTCCCACACACCGAGTTCCAGCACCCCGTCGCCCCCTCGGATCGGGAGCACTTGCCAGCACATCTGGGCCTCGATTCAGGCAGCCTCCCTGCGATCTGATAAGGTCCGAAAAACCGAACCGAGTCCAGCAATTTACCGGCCGAAGAGATGAAGCTGATCCTAACCTTGCCCAATCCGCTGGCTGCTGTGCGGTCCGATCTTCGCTGGCTTCCGCTAGCAGGGTTCAGTCTTCTTCGCTCCGAAGTGAGCACTAAAAGAAAAGCCTGACAAAATGAAATGTAATGTTTAAAAATATATTTTTTAAATTGTTATAATTAATAATGGAAATAAATGGAAACTTGCTACTGTTAAAAGGTAGAACCTTCTTAAAAATAAATAGTATTGTAGGTTAAAATACTTTTCGCAATCATAAGGCATGTTTTTTTAGTTTTTTTCTATTTTTACGAATTTATTAAAGATTGTTTGTTAATATTTAAATTATTTTTAAATGTTTTTTTTATTTTTTTAGTGTGTTTTATAAGATCAGTACTGAGTTTGCTTGTGGCTACAATTTTATTTACGAGTCATGCGCGCGACCGTCGCCTTCAAGACGCGAAAACAGCTTGCCTCCCCCAACTCTACTTCAAAGACTCCCCTCCCTCTTTGCGTGTCTGCAGTATCTGCTTTTTAGGTTTTTTATTCATACTCATTCATTCATGGTCTTCCTCTGGACACGCACCTAATAATTTTTGATTAGAATGCGTCTTGGATTGAGTTTGCTAGAGGTTGGGTTAATTAAAAGTGAACTAACTAGAAAGTTAAGACGAAAGAAAATCATACTTATTGATATCGAAATAACTTTTTCTTTTATAAATAAAACAAATAAATCAACGGAAACCCTTTTAATTTAAAAGTTTTTTATTGACGTAATCACAGATAATATTTTGACTTAGAATTTAGTTTTTTAAAAAAGTTTAAATTAAAAAGGCAAAAATATGTTTCATATGTAACTGTAAAAGTGCAGGAATTTATTTTTTAATTTTTGTTTTTATCTTAAAACTTTAATCAATTGTATTGACAAAGGCAGTCGATTTTAAATCAGATTTTTGAAAACACCGTCGGCAAGTTGTTTTCGGCACAAAACTGCCAAAAAACGAAAGATATATACCAAAACAAGAGCGAACTGTTGACTTCGATAACGTGCCACCCCCTTGCAGTAACCTTTTTCGACCCTTTGTCCTGCCCCCTCCAACCACCACTTATTTATCTCACTTTCGTTGCAAAACTTGATTATTTTTTCGCGCGAATTTTTCACTTGCACTCTGGCTTCTTCCATTGACCTTCGTCGGCCCTCTCAGTCTGCCTCCCCCTCCCCTCTCACCCTTCTCCCATCCCATGCCACCACGATGTCTGCCCGGATTTGTGGCATGTCCTTGACTCCTGCGTCTTGGCCACCGACTGTGTCCAATTGTATTGTGTTTCCTTCTCCGCAGCCAGTTTTCACTTTTTTCGCTGGCTCATAAAACTGCAAGTACGAGTATTTAGCAGTGGGCACTTTCTCACTCTCTTTCGACATCTGTAACTTGTATCTTTGTATCGCGGCATCCGTTCCTTGGGGTTCATCGACTGCACTCGATTTGGCAAGTGTCCTGGGTTATGTAAACCGTCTGGTTACATTTCATTTGACCGTTGCGTTTTGAGATGAATGTACTTAAAAAGGCCAGAATTTGCTGGTAGGTCAACTTGGGTCAATCTCAATTCGTCCTGTGCAGGTGAGGTTCTTCGGGCTCCAATTATAGGATGGATAACTGCTTGGGTGATCAAATTGCCCGTTGTATAAATCGAATAAGGTCAAAGGTTAAGTGTAGGTAAGGCCTTTAGGTTCATAGTGTTTAGCAATTAAACGAGCAGTTTAAAAACAGCACCAAAGTACACATTTAAAATAATTTAAATAAAACCTTAAAAGCCCAAAGACCTATATAAATTAATATTTTATAAATTTTTAGTTTAAGTAAAATTTAAAATTGTTGTCAGCAACTAATATATTACATAGTTGTGACAAGTGTATTAATAATAAGTTTATACATGTGGCCAATAAATAAATTAAAATAAATTTATATTGAATTATGCCACGACTATTTTTGTTCGGCCAATTCATATTTTTTTCTAGGAGAGGGTCTAATCGCTTGAGTTTTTGCATAATAGGTTATTGCCACATGAAATTAATATAGCTGTGATAATTGACTTAGATATCATGTTTCCACTTTGTAATTATCGAAAGACAAGGTTAAAGGTTAAATACCAACCCTTTAGCCTTTAGAACATGAAATTATAGAAAAAAGAAAGAATAAGATAAGAGTCCAAGTTAAACATTGATGCTTATAATTCTGGCTTAAAATCTGATATATAATATAGAGTTACAAAACTCTTTATTTATAATATAGTTGCATAATTTTGTATGGCTTATGTAAATCGTCTGGTTACATAAAACTTCGTCTTATTTCGGGATGTCTCGAATTTATGTGACTATTGATGTTACCATTGCCATTAGTAAGAATATTAAATAAGCGAATGATGTGATTATATTATAGATGCTTCGCTATTAATACATCATTTATATTTTTTAAACAGCTTCACAACTATTTAAAGTTAATGAATTTTTTGCTTAGAATTACTATTACTACTTTCAGCTTATACTTGAACAGCTTAGTTTATCCACGGGCGACATAAACACTCTTCTTTGGCTATTCCAAGACGAATGCTTCCCATTCCCTGGACGAATCAGAGCTGCAGCATTTATCACCGGCAGTCAGAGGCGTTACCCAAATAAACCGAAAACAGGGCTCGGGATCGGGATGTACAAAGGATGATGGGGATCCAGAAGGAGTTAACCATCTACGATTGCCGCCTTTCATTGTTCCGCGCTGTCTACTTTGATATGCATCCAATCACTGCGCGCCATTTGCCCCGATTTCCGATGTCCTGATGTCCCAACGTCCCGAGGCCCCGGACTCTGGAGTTGGGCCTGTCAAAGTCCTCAGCTCTTCAGCTGTCTTGGATGCGGATCGGCGGCATCTTGCTGCCGAGGTTTTCCATCGTCCACTCGTCCGGCGTCCACTTATATAGAGTTTTATGCCACCATAACAATTGTACTTTTTCACATACTCAGGCGTTCCCAGCCAGATTCCACCATCTTCTTCTTTCGGCCTTTCTGTGTTTCTCTGACGTCCTTTGCTCCTCTTTTTTTGCCAGCTTGTTGTTGTTTGTACATTTTTATTGCATTTTTCAAGCAATTACTTTGAATATCAGCAGTCAGTCGGGGGAAAGGGATAGAGAGAGACGATCCAAGTCCAGTCGGGATGTCAACGTCGCTGGCTGTCAGTTGGAGCAGTTGGGGATGAGATCGTGATGCCATCGGTTGGACTATGACGATATTTCTAGTCAAAGTCAGTGGTGTTATAAAGAATTTCCTTACAAAAAAATATATTAGTTGATGCTTGAAAGAACATCACAATTACAGGGATATGTAAATGTTATAAAGAACAATTCCATATATATACTAACTTATGGTTAAACAACTTAAATTTAAAAGTATTTTAAAATTTTGAAAGCCATTTAGTGAACTTGAAATTGAAAAAATACTTAAAAAGAAGTTTTTAATAATATTTATATTATGAATTTGTTTGTATTTTGGAACACGCTTTTTAATTATTATTAATTATTGTAACTTTTAAATTTTAAAAAGTTTTTTTTATTCAAATATATACATTTTGTTGGAAATAATATTTTTATTTTTAAATTACTATTTTGATCACGCATCCATCTCCAGCATATAGCACAGCAAAAAGCAGTCGCAAGTCTGATTTAAATCTCCTGCTCTGTCCCATCGCAGACTCCATCTTCAGGTCCATCTCCATCCCGGCAACTGCAACTCCAACTCATGGTAATTGCCCCTGGAGCTCCTCTTTGCATTATGGCTGCCGGCGATGCCGCCTTGGACTTGAAAGTCGCACCGACTTGGCCGTCCTCGTCTGGCGTCAGTTGGTGGCGACATCGACATGTCCTCGGATCCTCCGCTTCATCCCCCTCCCCTAAGCCCCTTTGGCAATGGCTTTCGGGCAATTAATGGATGAATACTTTAAGTGAGTGATGGAATGACACTTTTGTGTACTTGTAAAGCATTTTTATACTCGTACTTTGTCTGCGCCTTTTCTTTTCGGCTGAGGTTCTCGTTCTGGTTCAGGTAGCAATCCTCATAGCCTGACTTAGTTGAGCGGCAAGAGGGAAGAAACTGCGCCAATTAGTTGTCAACTCAAAATACTAGACGATTGCCATAGAATTTATGAAAATTATCAGAGATATGCAGTGAATTATTTGGGATAATTAACTAAAAGTTATTTTCATCGCTTTGCTTTAAAGGATTCCTGACGGAGATTTTGAGAGCTTAAGCTTAATAAGTAAGACTTAGGGAACATTAAATAAATGGATGTTCTGTGCAGATAAGTTTAAGAAATAGTTACAAATTATTTGTACTTATTTTAGTTTCAGAATTAATTGTTTCCGGCTCTTTGAATTGCATTAGTTTTTTAGAGCTATAGAAATTAGCTTGTTGGTTAGCTATCCTTTGACTTTCCAATAACTAAAACATGTATACAAATTTCGTTCATCCGAAGAACCGCATTCCTTGCAACACTTTTTACACCCAGGCAGCGAAAACACAATGAGCGAGTCATAATCATAATGAGTGCACGATGGTGAAAAAGTTTCGGATCGAGCTTAAGCCATTTGACAGCTCGTGCACGCGTTTCGCGTACTCTTCCAGATAGCGATCTCTGATCCGATGGAGGATGGAGGAGCAGGAGCCCAAGATGCGCTCAAAAGTGGAAGAGGAAGCCATCGGATCCTGCTCTGCATAGACGGGCAAGTGCAGCTCAGTTTTGAGTGCTTACCATATCAAGGGGGCCCATCTCGAATGGCTCCAGCCCCCACTTCCACTTCTACTTCCACCTCCACATCCCACTCCCACTGCCTTGTGGACGAGATCTTGTATCTCTGCTATCTCTGGCCTCATTACGGGCCAAGTTTGGCCTGTTAATGGCCTAGACCAGTGCAGAGAGATGCTGGCGATAAATATGCGACGATCACGTATCGGAAATGATTTTTTATACTCACTTTTTGCACTTACCGTCTATCGACTGGGGTTTTTTGCTTCTTTTCTGATTAGCCAGAATTAACATGCGTAAGAAGCCTTTAACAAATTAACCGCATTCCGTTTGGGTTTATCACCGTTTAATTTACTGATAACCTTCAGACAGAGGTACAAAAAAATAGAGCTTTCTGACTCGCTTGTTATTAATGAATTTATGTTCCCTGATCATCGACAGTATTTACCAATCTTTGTTTGCCTACAATTTTAACAATTCTAATTTTCACGAAATCAAATCATTTCCCCAAAATGATGTACTACGTAATTGAATTAAATGGAAATAATTATGGCTGATTTTTAAAATTCTTATCGGTTGGGCTTCTTTAATTAGAGAGGAGAATGAAGGTATTTTAAAAAATATTTTTTAACTAAAAATATAAATATTTCCAAAAATAATTACCGCTGGGTTCAGTTCCTAATTCAAATATTATTTTAAGTTCTTGGAGTTTTTGGAGCCCATATAAAACTTGCTAGATTTTTTACTATTTATTTTAAGGAGATTATGTTGCCATAAAAATTAAAAAAAAATTATTTAAAATTTCCAAAAATATGTCTTCTTTTAATTCAATTCTCTTTTTTCCATCTCTAGCACCCGAAAATCCTGTTCTCGTGTTATCATTCCGTGCTGACATCTTTTTCATTTGCTCATATCGTTCTGTTTTCGGCGGGTGACGACGATATCTCTCGGCCAGCTTTAGTCTATTTTCGTTGGCTTTTAATACGCTTTTAGTTATTGTACGCATTATTGTAAATTTAATGACTTCACCTCAAAGCGACACATGTGGCTAGATGGCAGAGGGGGGACCAATACAGAGACACTTAAGATACAATGAAATCGTTTCTGTTATTAAATTTTGTGTCATGTTGTGTGGCCGTGTTACGGTTTTTGCCCCATTGCCACTTGACTGACTGGATGGCGGTTGTCATTGCTGACACATTTGTGCCGATCGTAAATACATTAGTAATACATAGTAATAATACATGGCATCGAGTGCATATACATATGCTTAATTGTCGTGGACTGACTGACCGACCGACCGACGGACAGGCCAAACAGCCGACCAATAACGTATTAATAACGAAAACATTTACGATTTGACTCCGGCTTTCATTGTCACTGCGAATGGGAGCGGGCATTTAATTAATTTATGCGTAATGTTGACGCTCATTAAAATGATTCTTTAATTGCTATTCGCCATAGCAATCGAGTGGCTAACCTTATAGTCATTTGTTTTGACATAAGGTGTACATCATGTTTTTATCGACGATTGTTAAATATTTCCATATTAATTAAATTCATTTTTGGAATTAGAACAAAGAGATTTTAGCTACAAAAAAAATATTTAGATACCAATGAATACCCCATATATTTAAGAACTGTCATTTGTTTAATTCATTCTTGACCCCCATTGCAAAGTCATAAAGTTGTAAAACTTTTCCCATCAAAATCGAAGACAATTTAATTAAACTCCCGTTTTCGCAATTAAATTTTCCGCTTGGTTTTAATCAAATTTAAATTCGTTGTCTTTATTTATTGCCTTTCAAGTGGGCGGCATCTTTCTGTCAATGTAAGGGCGACAGGCTTTGAAGCGCCAGTCAGTGGAGTAGAAAAGGGGATTGTAATTGGTTCTTAAAAAGATTCAACTAACAGTCAGTACACATTTTTTTACAAAACGAAATAACAGTTTTTATAACTAAATTACAATTTTTGTTATAAACAAATAAATTCTAAATTTCTTAAATTTTACCGAGATTAAATTAAATTTTTCTGGTTTCAAATCATTTTAAAAATTTTAGTAAATTAGCGTAATCTTTTAGCGCCCCTTTTATAACCCCATGATTTCCCCTTTTGATCTTTATTTCACCAATTAAACCTTAAATTAATTTGCTTGACTTTCGTGGGAGCCTCATCTGGCCTTCTGTTCTCTGGCTCAACTCCTTCCCTTATCATTCCCCCACGACCGACTGCTCCTCCTCGTTTCCATCTGGCTCGACTTGTTCGCAGCGATCTTTCAATTCGATTATATTGAAATAAATTAAACGTTCTTCAATTGAATAATTAGCAAAACAACAGCCGAGTAGTTCCGTATCGATTTCGAGTGAGCTCGTTTCACTCCCCGTGCGCCTTTTCCGTAGGAAAGATGAACATGTCATTGGACCTCCTTTGGGCGTCAGTTACAATTAACCATTTCGGTCTGCCTGAGAACCACGATACATTGTATTTGGTGCGGAGAGATCGAAGCGGGGTCGCCTTGTGCCTATTGATTTGCTTTGACAAATTTCGCTGACAGCATTGACTTCTCAGGGGCCATAAATTCTCATTGCATTTTGTTTTATGTAAAAAACTTACCACTCAACTGCGTGGGCTGATCAACGGTTTAATTAATTAATTGGCTTCGGATACTTGCCTCGGCCCTCAATTGAATGCATAATTGTTATGAGGGTCATTTAAATAAAATTGTATGCCAGCAAAGTCTTGGGGGTGAAATTTGAGGAAAATAAATAAATGTATCAAGCGAAAGTTTGAGTAAAAAATAGTAGTTTTAATTTCTTAAAAAATGTTTTAGAATATCGTTGTGTAACTATACATTTAAAAGCAAATGATTTAAAGAAATAAATTTGCTTTTTTTTGTTCGTAACTATAATAATAACTATATAAATTAAAAATACATTTAAAAAAACAGGACTTGCATGCGTTTAATAATAAACTTTATGAACAAGTTAGCATTTTATTCCTTTTGCCTATCAATGGAAAATTAACCCCATAATAAATGATAAATGTTTGAAAAATATGAAAAACCCGATACGATAAGCAAAATAGAAAATAACCCTTTTTTAAAGTCAATAAACGCGGCTGGGTTGTGCACTCTATGGCCTTCCTTATCTCGGCGGGAATGAAAATTTTAAGAATTTAAATTTCATGCAGAGGCAGATATATGAGGGGGTAGACCGATAGATACAACAAGGAATGACCGATTATTTGTGAACGACAAGCGAACGATTGATATAGCAGGGAATATCTTAAGACATGATTTCATTAAAGAGGTGGACATACTTACCTGTCATGGCCTAAATAAATAAACGGAGTATCAGGCGAACTGATAATGCACACAATAATCGGGCGCGTAATTCAATTCAAATTGTATCGGAGGGGGAGGCGAGGGAACAAGCAATTAATAAATTTCCGGAACCGAGCGGAACGGAGCGATTGTAATTGCTATCGATGTATAAACAAATTTCGGTCGTCGTTGTTGTTAAATTTATTCTTTTTCTTATTTGTTTATGATATTTACGCTGAGCACCTTTCCACAGGTGACGATGCGGCGACCGCTTATCTCGGTTTTTTCTGCCTGATATAAATAACAAATATTGAAATTCCTAGAAATGCAGCGACAATTTCCCGTAGAAAATTGAGAATCGATAGGAATACACATTACACGTAGAGGTACTAGAACAAGTCAAGTCAAAGTCGAAATGCATTTTGATACATGTTACAGGCGGAAATGCCAGCCTTTGGAAAGTCTCGGCCTAAGTTTGCACTTAAGTCAGCCATTTTATAAAGTTCCCCAAGATTTTTGCATTCTCTTTGTTGTTTTATTGCCTCCCTTAACCCCCAACCCCTAGCCTCAGCAGTTGGCAGGCCAATCAATCAAGTTTTTTGTCCCGTCGCCTTTTGCATGCACCGCCGAGACTCAAGATGGAGTCGGGTTAAGGCCTCCTCCATCCATCGGATCCATCGGATCCAACCTTCCATCGGAGAAAACATAAATATGCAAGGCTCTCGTGGTGCCAGAAAAAACAAACTTAACTTCTAGAGGTGGACACACGCTACAGAGGCAAAATTTACATTGCAGGTGGTGGACAACTTGGAATGAAAAAACCAACCTTAAATACTCTTTAAAAAAAACAAAGTTATAAATGGGATGAATAAAACACAAATTTAATTAAAATTTAACAAAAAAATACGGTTTTTTTATGTTAGTTAATACTTTTAAGAGCTAAAGTCTTTAGTTCCCAGAGCTTAAATCCCTATTTGTAAGCTTATAGATTTTAATCTCAAGTTAGCCAATATAAATAAATATACTGTGTTAGTTAGTTTTAACGGATGGATTAAATTCGTTGAATTAAATCAAGATTTAAAGCAAGCAAACGTACTTAAACGGTATGTTCACTACATGTACTTCTGTCAAACGATTAAATTCTAATTTCTAATGGAACTCAATGAGATTGTCTGGTTAGCTAATATACTCTGGTTGCTAGTAAATGGACGTCTTGTAGCCGAAGTCACAATGACAAACTGCTCTCTGGGCGCAGTCATCCAGCAGTCCATCCTTGGTTCTGGCCTCATCCCATCCAGCCATCAAGAAGCGGAGACGGAGACCCATCCACCGAGAATGACGATGGACATCGGTGTATCTCCTGTATCTGGTATCTGCATTCTGCTGGCTTTTCCCACTTTTTGCCACTTTTTGCTCGACTGGGGACTGGTCGGATCTTAATTTATGCGTTTCGAGCGTTCGATATGCAATTTTGCTTCTGATTCTCCTGCTGCCTGCGATGGCTTCTAATGACGAGTCTTGTGGTTCTGACGTCGGTTGTATTCCTGTTTGGTCCTTGGTCGCTTGTTTGCCGCTCGCTTGTTGCTGTTTATCTTGTAATGTTTGTTCAACTTAATGAAAGACAAATAATTACATAAATTGCATTTAAAATGCCACAATTATCATATTATGTGCAGACTGATAAGACCCTTCGACATGGGAACATGAAAATTAATTATTAATTAATATTGATTTTGTAGATAAGTTAGTAGGTAATTAACTTTTACTGCTGGCTCGTTAAAAAACTGTTGAAAAACCTTATAAAAGATCTTAAGACGTAAAAAGAATTTTTAAATGGAAACCGATTTTTTGGTATCATTTTGTTGTCTTAAAAAACGCAATAAATAATTTGTGCTAGTTTTTGATATACTTATCTTTGTAACCGGGATTACTGATTTTGAATATAACATTTATCACTGAGCATAACTATTTTCATTGCCATAGTTTCAGTTAAATTCCGCAATTTTTTATTTGCCATACACCCTTGTAGTTTTCCCATAGAATTAATTTCACATAACAATAACCGTGACTGTTCAGAAAAATGGGGAAAAGTGATTTGCATTTCGAGCATGCGTAGCGAAAGAATAAAACAACATTCCCAAGAGGGTGGACCGTTTCCTTGACAAATTTCATCATCATCGTGAAACTTTCATGCAAAATGCATAAAAAACGCAATAGTTCGGGGGTGATCCTGTCCATCAAGCTAACGCGATTTGGTTTCAGATTGAAAGTAACCCTGGTATGACGTCCTATCAAAAACGGAGGCCGAACTACATGGAATAAAAAAGGGTGGCGCAAGTCGGTATAAAATAGAATAAAACAAAATCCACGACAATCATTGAATCCTTATTACAGTCATTATCGATGCGTTCTTGCGGTCGTCGTGCGGTTTCATTTGTCCACCCCATTCTTTCTTCTTTTTTTTTTGGCTGGCGGTAAGTTTCATTTTTTATCTGTTTTTTATCAGAGGGTGGAGTCGCATCATTTACCAACTAATTTCAGTTTAGTTGCGCAAACGAGCGCGGCGCGTGTCCCGTGGCAATTTTCAGCCTGCTAGGCGTGCTCCTTCCCCCGGCCATTATTTTTTTAACTACACATATCCCAGCCAGTCCGATGGGAACTGTCGTCCTTGCCGGCATTTCATCCATCGTTTAGCGTATTAATTGTCACAAAGTATCGCATGGCCAGGACCTGCTGGTGAAAATACATGCTAGGGGTCTCCTCAGGGGTGTGGTTTTCCTTAGTTCTCTACCTTTGATTGCAACGCTTATCGCATTCCAATTTATTTGTATTCGAATTGTATTTGCTTCGCTCATCATATTGAATTTCAATTTTAGATCTCCCACTCCTCGCGGGTAGAACTCGTTTATTTCATTCGCTTTTTAGTTAATTTGCTAAGTAAATATGTGGGTTCCAATGCATAGGTTGTATAACTCGTAGGCGATATGTGTCATCTGGGTGTGTCCGATATAGATGATTGAATGAATGACGTGGGCAACTAAAGGACTGGCCGTTTATGGAGTTTACTGACCAATGGAAGGGCAATGGTACATCAGTGTACCAAAGACTTTTGTTTGTATGTAAAGCTAGGATTAACTAAATAATTTCTGATCTTAAATATTAAAATATTTCATAATTTTGGATGTTTTTAAAATATTTGTTACCTACTGCATGTTTTACTTTTCTTTATATTTCACTAATAAAAACCTCATTATAAACCTTTCGAAGCATGAATATTCAAATTAGCAGTGAGAGAAAAAGCATGTAATTAGGTCCCCTTTAATTTAATTTAATTAAAGCGTATGTGGTTCATATTCAAATGAAAAGACCCAAAGAAAGTCACCCAATTGTGAATCTCGTTAGACACAGACAGTTGAATTCGTCGTCTACCAACCCACCAAAAAATAAATACTTCACCATGACTCTCAAATATTTTCACTTCTCTTCCATCATACGTGCAATTAATCAAATAGAAATTTGTGTATTTGAAAGCAGACATTTAAATGCTCAAATTCGGAATTCAAGTGGCCATTTAATAGTGGATAATACGGAATCGTTGGGGAGTAAGGGAAATGAATTGCATTTTCGGACACAAATAAAGGAGGAACAAGTTCCTTGGGGGAATAGCCCAAAAAGAGGATGCCACTGTGGAATGGAAATGTGGAAATCATTCATGGAAATGAATAAGTAAATATAGGAATCGAACATGATTCTCAGTACTCATTTACTTGGCGTTATTAGGAATCAATTAATCGTTTTTTATATTTTCTACCACTCCTGAAAAGTCCTGCCACATTTGTAAATTATTCACAATTTTTTGTCGGTTCCATTGCAGCAATTTTCAACAAATTTTCACAACACTTTGCGTGACTCTACGTAACGGATATATCCGCCAACTATTAGGGGAAATCGAGAAGGAAAAAGTTTCCCATTACGACCGCGACAGCTGACGGCTTTTTGTTTCGATTCATTGGAACAATATGAATAATTGGGCATAGCCAATAGGAGTAGTTACTGGAACACCCGAAATTGATTGACAGTTGTGTGTGCTAGCTGTTGTCATTTCAAACGTCAACACGTCCGCGTAATGACCACCGAACCCCATTGAACTACCAAAACAGCCAGTCGGAACTTGGCCGGCAAATTAATTTCTTTCGAGTGGAAATATGTTTATGAATTATTACTCAATTGCCGTGGGTTCTACACCTGATCGATTACGTCTGCTGTCGTCGGTTGGGGGAACTGACTCTATGGCGAGGGGGTGTTCCGATCAAAAAACAATAAATATTATGACATATTGCATGTTTGTACATAATTTCTGTGGTCACCAGGAGGCAAGCCCGTAAGACAACCATTGAATGATTAACCCATATATCCTGCTAACAGATCCTTTGGGAGTATTTTTTTTTTTATTTAAATATTGGTAATATTTTTAATTCGTTAATATAAGTAAACAATAAATAAAAGTAAATATTATTTTTCCGTTTTACTGGATACCCTGGATCTTCGGATTATTCTTTTTTTTTAAATTATTAGGGGAGAGGTCTGTAGGTTGAGACAGTCTGTAAGTTGAGACACTCAATTTTCTCAAAACTTTTCCACTAAAAAATTTTTTTTTATTTTTTTTTTTGTAGTCCTTTTTAGTGACAAAACTTTTGGGGAAAACATTATAAGCCAAGCTCTAGCCAGATTTATGCTGTGAGAGTCGTGTACCATTTTGCACCAAAAAAATTTTTGTCTACTTTTTTCAAAATTTCATTTAAAATTAATAACATCCTTAAATTAACTTGGTAAGAGATTTAAAACATTAGTATATTAACTGTTAACTAATTAAAAAAAGAATCTGCCTAATGTGACAGTCAGAACAAAAGTAATTATTTTTTTCCCGAAACATCCCATTTTGTGTAAGTTGAGACACTTTGAGCGTGTAAGTTGAGACACCCGTTTTTCATACAGTAAGGCCTGAGGCCAACAGAGGTCGCTTTCTGCCTAGTACATTTCTTTGATATTAGGGGAAAAGTGAATGTTCAAAGAGCCTTTTGATTTTGATTGTTATTTGGTCTAAGTTCTTAAAAAATGGATGGGAAATGATTTAGGACAAGCTAAAATTGATTAAATTAACATAAATAAATAGTTCCTTATAGTTTGGAGTACTTTTTGTGTGAGTATTATTGACTTTAAAAAGTGTCTCAACCTACAGACCTCTTTTTCAAATTGTCATTTTTTGGGACTTTTCAAAAAAAATTATTTTTTAGTTTTCCCAAGGGAAAAAAAATGTTTTTTTGCTTTATTTTACAGCTAAAAGACTAAGCTTTCGATCGGTACCTAACACGTGAAGTTTCAAAAACGAATGTCCAAATGGGAGGTGTCTCAACCTACAGACCTCTCCCCTATAATTTACATAAAGGCTAAAAAATAAGTGTAATATATTTATGCATTGGTTTTCTATATGTACGAATTTTTTTGACCCTAAATGATATGCCGATCCTGACCCTTTCGGACCTCAATGGGTTAATCATAACCATTTTTCCAGTTCTTTGCCAAGGATTAACCAAATGCCAATTGGTAATTCGAAAACCAGTTCGGGGCGCCACTTTATCCAATTGAAATGCCAAACGACTGCCACGCCCCCGGTCTCCAGCCGGCCCCTCCCCTTTCCCCGACCGCCCCTATCCGCCCAATCCGCCCCCTGGGCGCCCTGGTTTGTCTTAGCCGCAAAATACGAAATTAATTCTTTGCATATTGGCATGGCATTGTATAAATTAAATTTGCTTACACTGTTACACGCCCCTTGCATGTTGTTTAGCATATGCCACGCCCCCCATTGGAGGCTCGCAGCGTTCCGCATCCTTTTCGGTCGCTTAATTATAGCTTATCACATTTCCATAGCCGCGGATCGAGCTCGTTTTTCATCTTTGTCATTCTGCTCCTCTGTAATTGTGGGTCTCAGATATTTTCACAGTCGCATAAATCAAAACGGGGAGTTAACCAACTCCAACTTTTATCCTCTGCCTCCTCTCCGCCTGACCTTGACTTTTGGAGTCGATTGGGGATTTTATTATAATAAAATCGCAAGTTAAGCATTTGGTATACCGTTAGGCGCTGTAGGCAACAAAAACTAATTGCAAAACAAAAGCATTCGCCAAAAATTCCACAAGAAAGCAAAAGCCCCACGAAAAAAGGGAGAAAAACTTTCGGAAAGGAGGACAAAAAATGTCGCAGACATAGGGGAATGCAGTTTTTTTACCGCCCCTCCTTCATTGTTTGCTATTTAAATTTTGATGGCATTGTGAACACCAACAACGACCGGCTTTCAAAGCGGTGCCGAAAGTTTCTTCGCTTTCGAGGAGGGCGGTGAGGGATCGAAATCCGGTGCGGAATACAGTAGCGATAGAATACAGCCAGCATTAGCATCGATCTGCCTTTGATGTATCTTCGTATCTGCTTTTGGCATTTCGTCATCGTGGACGATTTGCAGATACTAGCGGTAGTTTTCAGGGTTGTCAAGTAAAAAAAGATTTTGGAAAATTCTAGCTATTTATTTCTACTACAAATAATTTGTAAAATACGATATGAAGTTAACTACTAACTTTGGATATTTATATACTAAAACTTTAAGCTTTTAGGTCTAAAAAAAAACATTTTCTTTTGTAACCTTAACAAATTTCTCCAAAGAAGAGATTTTAAACATTGTTAGTATCTAATGCAAATCATAATTATAATATTATCGATTTCGATATTATTTTCAGATTGATATAACATTTGCTTTTAAACATTGAACTGGCAACTCTGGTCAACAATTTTGTCTGCCTTAAACTAAAATATTTTTTTTATTTTAGATTAGGAACATATTTAGAGATATCTTAAGAAAGCTAAAGAAAACGTTTATAATTTTATTGAAGAGCTTTACATTCTAGATAAATTTCATTTAAAGTATTGACGTGGCAACCCAGTATTTTCGCTTGCCTTAGCAGACAGAATGTTGGCGATTTAAATTTTTTGCCGCTGCAAGAAACGGCTGCGACTGCAAGGGCCAAAAGCAAAGCCAAACAAACAATCGGCAACAATCAACAACCAATTCAATCTATAACCCGAAAACCGAAAGCCGAAAATATTTATGCATTTTGATGCGGCAAAATGAATGATTTGACTTTGACGAAAAGATGTCAATGCCATGAAAAGAAGTCGCAAAAAGTAAGCCGCGCAGAAAGACAAAAGCTGGAAGCGAAAAGGAATGCATTGGGGACAAGGACTGGCTGCTTTTGGTGGATATTAGTGCAAAACGCTTGGATCCTGCCGACAATTTAAATGCGCGGACGGGGCAGGAGTAGCAGTAGCGACAGAACCTGATCCGGTCCGCAGTGGCAACAATAATCAGAACATGGCCTCAGCTCCGCTCCTTTCCTTTGTGGCAAATGTCGTCGCCGCTTGATGAAAGCGTCAGAAATTGATGGATGTGAATGCTGGCTGAATGTTCTGAGGGTAACTGCGGTGTTCTCGGGGCTCTGAGCCGTTCTGGCCAGGGACTTTAACTCCGAGCCGCAACGCAAATCTTTTGGGCTACTGTTGGGAGACTCCGAGCTGTTGTCCCTGGCCCCCATCGGCTTTTGGGCCTTTGAAGTCGCTCGTTGCGGTAGCAATTTGTGCTTTAATTTGAGTTTAAAAACTATGCACAACTCGGGCCAAAGCTCCATTGTTAAGGCGTAGCGAAAATGGACTGACGGACTGGGTCTATGCGGATGTCGTTTGAAGAGCGACAGAGCCTACTTGCATTCAGATTTAATTACATTATTAAAATTAAAAGGACTTTAATTAAGATCTATATATTTCCAAATTTTAAAGAATAATGTTTTTCCTTACAATAGTAAATAATAATTGGGAAAAACTATAAGTTTTTATAGAAAATTAATAATTATTTTATATTTATTTCCAAATGTTAATGAGTAATATAAAAATGTTTTCCCTTTTTAATAAATATTTATGCTAAATGAAAAAATGTTAGAAAATAGTAAAATAATAATTGGAGATAACTTAATAATTAGCAAGAAAAATATTTTTTAAATTTCCATACCACATACAAGAGGCATAAAAATGAATACACTCACAATGGGACATGCATTTTATTTTCCATCTGCATGTTCAGTGGCTGAGGAATACACAAAATAAAACACCATAAAAATGCCGAACACAAAGCAGACATTTAAATTTGTTGTAATAAATTGTGCGATCAACAAGCAGCCATCGAAAATAAGAACTGCAACAACAAAGCGTAACCGACCAACGACATCTGAAGTGCGACAGGGATCGAGAGACATTGCGGCAGAAATGATTGCAGTTCATAAGACCGACTTGCCTGCTGAATATATGCGTGTAATGGCTTCCTTAAGGCCAAAACCAAAGTCAAACAGAAGGGGACAGCGGAGGGGTCCAATCTGCAGCATGATCAAAAATCATACGGCCGACAGTGGAAGTCAAGAAAGGCAAAAGCCGCTCTCCGATGGCCAACATCATGATGATGATGATGAGGTTGTCAACGTGGCCATAACCGAGGATCATCGCGAATCGCAAACAGAATTGTCAGGCAGTGTTAAGGATTGAGTTTTGCTTTTTTGAAAGCCATGGGTTTAAGAAGAAGTTTGATAGAAATTGAATCAGCAATAAATTGGGTATAATGGTAATTAAAAAATAATAATGACTACCTAAAACAGAGTGGATTCTTAATATAAAAAAGAAAAAAAATTGCATAATTTCTCAACTGACTTGAACAGACTTTTTAATGAAATAAAATCATTATTATTATTTTAAATTATTACATATAATCATTTTTCGGAAAGTAAAATATTTTGTCTCTTACTTTTAGCAAGAACATTTTTAAATGCCCATTCCAACTTTTCTCAGAACTTTTCAAGTGCAAAAAGTCGTACCTTTATTTGGCAAGTGGCTAACACCAATTAGACAGCAGCAACTTAATCCAACGCCTTATTGCTGCAAATTCCATCTGCCATAATAATTTCCCAGAAGCCAACTACACCCTTCAGAGCATCTTTGAGTATAGGGTATAAATATGAGTATAACTGGCGAGACCTGAGCTGCCTCGCAAATTTTTTTGTCACTCGAAGAACTTAGCTTTTTCTTAGACTATCATTAAAATGATGAAATGCTTTGGCTTACACTTAGGCATAGCCAAGTAGGACCAGAAGTTGTTGCGATAAAGGCGAGCGGAGGTGCCAGAGACAAACAAAGTAATCCAATAATTTTTAATTAAAACTCAACACTCGGGGCAAACAATTTTTTCCAGATAAACTGTCATTATGCGCCGTCAATTAATTTTTACCCCCTCCCTCCGTTTAATGATCATCATCAAACAGGCGGAGTAGCGCAGCAACAAAAACAATGAGGGAGCAGCGCCAAGAACAACAATAAGAACAAGTTGACGACGACACTAAATGAATATTGATAAATGGGGCGGTGCTCCAGAAAAGTGGGCGTCGGTGTGTGAAGTCAAAAAAAGAATAAAACGAAAAGAAACGAGAAGTATAGAAGTTGGCAAGTGGAAACCAATTGCAAGTTAGACAACTTCACTTGCCGTTGGCTTAAATGTTTGCTTTGACAATTAATAATTTTCTTAACCATGGGAAGATCTTGTCGGGACCATCGTATTCTTTAATAAAAGTTCTGAATAAAGATCAATTAGAGATTTCCTGAAATAAAAATATTTTTTATTTACTTTCTTTTAACGTTTCTTATATAGTTTTTGGCATCATTAGATAGCTTAAATTTTTTATTCTACAAATACATTTTTAAAAGTCAACCTAAAACATTGATTTTTGAATACATTACTCATCCTATTCCTAAATCGGTCTTCACTCACCGCACCACATGGTCACACTTCAGATCCCCCGCATTAAAACCTTTCAACACGCGCCAAATGTCATAATAAATAGTAACGAACAAAGCGAAGGGATACCAATAGTACTATATAACCAGAAGAAATACGTAATCGAGGGGCCAGAAACACCCTCGCACGCGGTTCCCTCCTTCGCTCCTTTCTGGATCTCTCGCGGGGATGACAAAGCACTTTCGATGGATGTTACACAATAAACAATAAAGGCAATCGCGATAAGGATCGGACCGAGTCAAGGTTAATGCCACGCCACTCGAGAAATTAAGGGCAGCCTAAACGGAGCGTTTAGTCGGGATCGGCATATAGGGAGTGGGAGTACGGGTCCGAGTCTCCGAGTAGGTAACAAAAGGACTTTTGGGTAGGGTTATTATAGCATAGCAATGGTATAGGGGCTGGGAAGCGTGCCAAAAGTGCGTTGGTCAAACAGGATGCATTGTGTCCGCGAAATGGGGGATGATATCTGGATACCGTGAGAGTGAGAGAATGATGACCGCAGAGTTGGGATGATCGGGTCCAGACATCGAGTGTTATTTGGACGCCTACACAAAGTTGGGCAGTTGGTTCGAGCCGAATTTTTCCCCAGAATGCGAGACAAAAACGCATCATAAATCACTGGGATGCATAGAACGCATGGATAGATACAAACTGCCATCAGTATTTGCACCTGGAAGCGTTTTGTGGGCGACCCAGAACTCTGCAGGGCAGGTCATAGTTCATCCGCTGCGACGATCCTACGGCAGTTCAACTAAATTACTCAACAGTCGCCCTTTCGATGGCTGCTGTTCTTTGATTTGCTCGCTCTTCTTGCACGCTCCATTTGACAATGGCTTTTTGTCTCGCGCTGAATGAAACAATTTCGGAAAATTGTAAATAGACTTGATGACTTTATTTAATTTTTATTGCATTCAGCCAGCGCATTTCGAACGACCTTTTGTTAAATTTCGAGTATTGTCCGACGAGGATGGTTAAACAAAATCTTTAGATTGTGGTAGCTGCTCGAACGCCTGCAATTTTCAAGGGCTAAAACTGATGGGGAAAAAGGATACTGCATCTGATGATTTCATTGTGAGGTTGAACACATTTTCCACAGTGGTGAACTCCAAAGATATACCTTAATATCTTAAACGGAAGTCTGGTATATCCATAAAATAATTTTTTTATATTTATTATAATGTGCGATATATATATATTAAGAAAATATATACAGTAGGACGCTCAAACTAAACCGACTTATCTAAAAATATTTCAATAATTTTTCCACGCAATTTATATTATTTTTTAATGAATCAATAATTCAATCCGCGTTCTTATTATTGAATATAAAGTCACCATTGTAGGCTACAGGAAATAAAGAATCAAAAGATACCCAAATAAAACCGCTACTTCCTGGGCTTTTGAAAAACTTATAAGAGCTTCGAACGCCGGCCGCACTTGACAATTAAAAACGCAAATTTTTTGCCATTGTCTTAATTTAAATAAATTAAATTTTATGACACTTGCAGTTGCAAGTGCAGTTTGTGGCTTTAATTGGCTTCATGTCGGCCGACACGAGATGAGAACGATCCCCTCCCGCTCTAAATATGTAATCAAGTGGGGTTCTGTGTGAGAATCCCCTGATCGGACTCGGTTGACAGGCAAAACACCCACCAAAGGCGATTTGCATGGTGCCCCGCGGTACAAGAAAATACAATTAGCATCGGGTTTAATGTGCATTTAATGAGAAATAAAAATGCTGTCCGTTCGGATTGCGTGCAAGATCTCTTTCTGGGCTCTTCATCATTGTAAGATTGTAGATTGTAGATTTTAGCCCGATTTTATGTCTTTGCATGGCCGGTGTCTATATCTAATGTACGCGATTCTGGGCAGCAAATGATATTTACTAATTAGTTATATGTATTATAATTTTACACCTACCCACTGACCATGGAAAAGCGTTCCTTTCTTTGTGTGTCTCTGTTGATTATCGCAATCATAAAATGTATATTTGTTCGCTTTGATGATGTTTTCTATTAACGCGATCCGCTGGGCCCCAGGGGATTGGCTTTAACATTGTTATTTAATAAGATTTTGATAGTTCTTGGCATAATGCACCGACTCGATTTGTAGCTGCACAGTGGTTAAGGATATAAGAGTAATAGCTCTTTATTTTTAAAAAATAAATGAGTATTATAAACAGAAATTTGAACGAAAGAGTTTAAAACTAATATTATTTTTAAGATACATTTTAAAATCTTTATTAATTAAAAAAAATTAGTGGTTTTTTAAAGCGTTTATAATAAAAATCAAACCAACCATTATTTACCTTTAGGATCTCTAAAAGAGAAACTGAATTATATTCGCTGTACTCAGTTATTACAGAATGATGATTGATTTCATCACCCTTCGAACCACTGTTCATATATGAAGAATTACCTCAAAAAGGCATGAAAACCCAGCTGCATTATATTTCTGCAACGTGTAATGAAGTAGGTGTTGTGGCTACATAGTCCCCTCCTCCTGATATTAACATACCCAGCCAAGAGAGTCGAATGGGGAGTGGGTAGCTGGATCTTTCTTTGCCGGATCCCGGTTCCCTGGGCAATCACAAGCTGGGCAACAGAGACATTCTATGGCCACGAGCTTTAATGAGTCCCGAGCCGTAAATTAAATTCAAAAGTAATATGGACCGGGCTAGGTTGTGGGCCCCTCCCCCCGTCCCGCCCACTTGACCGCCCACTCCGAGCGGTGCAATTGCATGATCGCATGCAAAGTGCCGGGAAGTTAACCATTTGCCCCCGGAAAGGATGGAAGGAAGGGGACGGCGCCACTTTTGCGCTTCGCAACCCACAGACACTTCGTTATAAAACAATTTAATTTCCAGAAGGAACAAACAAAGAAAATACATTACAAAAAAAACGAAAAAATGAAAATTACCAGACAAACTGAAACCGAATTGCGCAAAAAGGCGAGCAAAATATTTACAAAACTAATTTTTAATTAATGACCAGCAGGAACGGGAAGTGGTTAACTTGCATGCTCGACCTTTTCATATAATTTACAAATTGGCTCCCTTTTGCATTGGCCGAATGCTAATAAGGCTTCTTTGTTTCTTTTTTGTTGTCGACTGCAAATTAAAGTTGCATAATTTGTATTGGAGAACACCTGCTCGCGGTTATTGAGTTCTGGCTTTTCGGCATTCGATTGTGGTCTGCACTTGCATTCATTAAGTACACGCAAATGTAATAATTCCAAGTTCTTTGTATGATTTAAGGTCAATATTATTAGCTATTGATTTGATTAGGGAGGGTTGGAATGGGCCATGCGGCTATGACTCAGACTTTCAGTTTACTGAAGTAAATGGCTGGGAATTTTATTGTTTTTTTATTCACCACTTGTACTTTAAGATTCACCTCTTGTACTTTATTTAAGGACTTTAAAAATATTTTTTGTTAAAGCTAAAGATTAATTCTTAGCTGAAGAAAAAACCTGTTTGATATTACCTACCAAGCCTGAAATTAAAAAAAATGCACCCCTTCTCAATAACTACTCTTGTTTTTTAGCTTTAATATAAAAGGGAATATATGTATCCTACGCTCAGAACTAGAAATCAATTAAAAACTGATTTATTTCCCAGTCATAATTCTTAAGCTTTAACTAGTTGTAAAAGTAGTTAAAAGCCAAGGAGCCCGGAGTAAGTCTCCCGTAGCTTTCTGCATATATCGAACCCTGAATGAATCATATTAATTTTTTAACTCGTTTAATGGCATTCCCCAACCTAACCCCTAACGATTCCTAGTATTGGCCTTCTTTGAACACAAATAAAACAGGGTGTATCCATATATGCAGCAATGAAATAAAATGTCTAACTAAAAGTATGTGGCAGAGGCAAGTTCCACAATGCATATTCATGGGCTCCGTGCCTCGCCGGCCTCCCCCTTTTCCCATTTTCCGGGCTGGAAATGCCAACTGTGTGCTGAACTGATAAATTAAGCAATTCCAACTAAAATGCAATGCATTGCAAATTTTCCTCTTTATTTTTTGTAGTCGCAGCTCGCGACTAGAAAGTTGGAGAGTAAAAAATAGAAGAAAAAAAGAGTCCATTGAAATTTATGCCTCATTCAGGTTAGTTTTGATGTCTTTGATGCCACTGCATGACAAGAAGACAGTCCCGCAAGAAGAGGAGCAGGTGTTAAGCTCGTCATATCGGGGATTTAAATGGCATAGAAGTGGAGTGCATACTAGACGACCCATCACCTTAAAGCTATATTTCCGCCACATCTCGAGTCGGTAATTAAATGTGCTTTAATTTGTATAATTCAGTTGATTTAAGCGTGTAGAACTTAGGCCCCAGACTTAGGTCCCGAATGAATATTCAAAATTTCGCGCAGCTTAGAAAGTTTCCTGGGAAATGCCAATTGGGGGTCTCGAACTAAGGCTCATTTTCAGGTGCCCTCGAGGGGCCAAAAAGATTTATCGCAATCCATCTACAATGTTCGCTGTACGCGCTAATGGGGTTTACGAGCTCCAATTTTCTTATATGCAAATTAACGCTCTCCAAGCCGTTTTCTTTCGGAAGGAAATGGCTGGGCTGAGCCGCTGAATTCCTGTGAAATCGTCGTCGCTTGTCTCGTAATTACCAGCAATTTTCCATGAATTTATTAAAATTAAGGGCAGAGCAGACAAAAGCCAGGCATAAGTGCCCAGGGCTAAAACATCTCGTACATCCCAGCCCCATCCCACCCCGTTCAAGGCCCAACACCAAACAGAAAAGACCAAAGCGCAACGCTACCCATTCCGTTTGATTCCATCTGACTACAAACAAACAGACCATAAATAGTATAAATTTCCACATGACACGCGATGATTATGCGCTTTCCATGCAAACAAGTGTCTGCGGAAGAGCGGCGGTACGAAAGTACCAGGGAGGTCGATGGGAGGGCATCTGCATCTGCTTTCAACATCATTTGCGTATATGTCGAGCTTCTGGCCTGCTAATGAGTACAGTGGGCCCTAGCAAGACAAGTACGTGATTCTAAGTTAGAAGTTCTAACAGATTAAAAATGTCAAGTAAAAGGCTTTAAAGTTACAAAATTCCTCGCTGTACTAATCTCATATTTCAGATTTTATGAAAATAATTATTTTCATACATTTTTACACTTAAAAAAAAATTGACACCATACAAAAAATTATAAGTGCCCATTTCTTAATCAGGGAGATGTACTTTACCGGAAAATTAAGGTTGCCTTCGATTAGGGTGAGGTCGATTTTATTTTGTAAACTAGTGTAATTTATGTTTTATTTACATTTACTTAGATGATTTGCATACAATAAAAAAAGAATTTACCATATAATGGTAAAATTTTAAATATAATTGTTTTTACAAAATAAAAATAATATGTTCATAAAATCATAATTATATTTATATCTATTTTAGTTCTGATAAGGGATTGCTAAACTTCTGCTTATTAAAAATCAATTTCGGATAAAATCCGACGTCTATAGAAAAATTTATAAAATTGTTGCTGGTGATACAAATTCTAAATAAACATATATAAATGCTTAAAACATATATAAATGGCATTATTTTTCCTCTAACTTAGAGTACCCCAATATGTATTTTTTCATTTTATTATATTTTGTGCTATACCAAAGGGAGACTTATCCCTTTATATATATCGAACGCCCCCTGTACTTTCGACTTGCCAACTCACAGAGATAGTAAACAATTTTTAATTGCTCAAAGCTGGAGCGACAATGACAGCAAACGACGTTCCTCCAAATCGCAGTGAATTCATTTTGTTTTGTCGGCTTCCCATTGATAGTGTGTGGGTACTTGAAGTGACCCGGGTTCGGGTTCGCCCCTGCCTGAAAACCCCGTGGAACCTCGTTCCATGCGGCTCATCTGCATGTTGATATCTTGGTCATGAGATCGAATCGGTCCAGTGGCCGTACTGCGGGTGTCTGGTTCTTATTAGCTCTGCACGCGCTTCTCTCCCAGTTGAATTCCATGAATTAATTTCAGTTTTGCATGTTGTTATTTATTAAAATTTCAGATCGCCTTTTGCCCGTCTCAGACATTTGCGATTCTTCATGATGCCCTTTCATATGCGCCGCTGAGCTAATTTCAAAAACAAATTCCTTCCCTTGTGATTGATATCTTTGAGATACTTTCTGTATTTTTGTGGAAAAAAACAATAAATACACAGTAGAAAAGAGCTGAAACTTGGAAGAGATGTGTTCTAAAATAAAAGATTTTTGTAATTATTTTGTATGATAATAGTTTTTATTTCATTGTGAGTTTTTCTTTTTTGCCTTTTTGTAGTTATACATTTAAAAATTCTAGTGTTTTTCATGCTTTACAGTTGTAAATGTTTTCTTGTTTCTTTTTCATAAATTCAATTGGTTTTTACACATAAATACGTTTGATTTAAATTAATTTTTTTTGTGTTAGTTTACTTGCCCATAACATACAAAGTACAGCTAAGTTATGTTTATATTGTTTTTCTTTGTTTTCTTTTTCTTTTAATTAAAATTAAAATCATTCAAATTGATTATCACAGTATTCACGCGAAAAATAAATATGCTTAGAAACTAATCTACGTTTTCTTTTGATGTGGATAGTGTTTAAGTTTATAACTATTCGCTAGGAATTCATTATGTTGACTTTGAAAATTGTGCAGAGACTGTACTTAAATATTAGTAATACACAAACGTCACATTAACTCATAAAGAAATCGTATTTATTTGCTTATCTGAGCAAAAAAATACAATTTTCTTATGCTCAGCAAAATGTTGGTGATTAAGTAAACGTCGTTAACCAGTTCACTTAAACAGCAGTATTTTGGTATGACTTTTCAATAGAGTTACATTAAAATAAATACCATTAATAGTTAACATAAGCAAACCCCATTTTGTGTAGGAGCTGATACCTATCCGAAGTACAGAATTATGCTAGTATTTGATGTGTTTGCGACTTTGAACCTGCAAGATAATAAGCAAAGAAAGAGATAAGGTTAGTTAAGTTAAAGTAATAGTTGTGAAATGTTTATAATAATAAGGGTATTTTTATATTTTAAAAATATTTAATGGACAATTTTTTTAATAAAAATAATTATGTCAAAAGTAAATTTTATTTAATTTAAAATGAATTTTAATTAATATTATTATCATAGACAATTTACACACCTGCTGTTGCTAAGCTTCCTTAGATTTCTCCGGCACATTGCACTGTCTTTGTCCCTAAAAGTGACCCATTTCCGATCCCTTAGTGCATCATATAGGACGACTCATCGTCATCGGCGCCCGTGGGGCTGTCCAGCGAGGGATTGATGCGCTTCTCCTTCTGCCGGCGGTTGCAGAACCACACGCGCACCACCTCCTTCTCCATGCCGAGGCGGTCGGCCAGTTGGGTGATCTCCTCGGAGGTCGGCTTCTGGTTGGCCAGGAAGGCCTTCTCCAAAGCACCGCGAATGGTGGTCTCGATGGAGGTGCGCTTCTTGCGGCGGCGTCCAATGATTTCGGGCGTGCTGACGGTGGCCTGCAGGGCGGCCGGATCGAAGACTCCGCCGGTGGCCTGGATGGTGCGGTCGGCATCGTCCAGCCACTTCTGCAGCAGCGGCTTCAGCTTGCACATGTTCTTGAAGCTCAGGTTAAGGGCCTCGAAGCGCGAGATGGTGGTCTGCGAGAAGTCGTTGCCATACAGCTTGCCCATGGCCAGACCCACGTCGCCCTGGGTGAAGCCCAGCTTGATCCGGCGCTGCTTGAAGGTCTTGGCGAACTGCTCGAGCTCCTCCAGGTCGGTGGTTTCCTCGGGCGAGGGTTCTCCAGCTGCCCGGGCGGCCGCGGCACTGGCCACCGTCTTGGGCTGCGGCGTGGTGGTGCCCGGCGTGGTGGTGGCCATCTGGGTGCCACTGGTGGGTGTACTCGGCGTCAGCATGCCACTCAGCTTCAGGCTGGCCGCCGAACTGGGCGGCGTGATCTGCAGTGGGTGGTGGTGGTGGCTGTGGTGGTGCAGCTGCTGGGGCGAACTGGCCGGACTGCGGATCGCGATGGGACTGCGTATCGAATGGGGAGTGGAGCTGCGTGGCTGCTGCACTTGCATCTTGTGGTTCAGCTGCAGTGGCTCATCCTGCTGGATCTGCTGCCTCTGCTGCTGCTTCTGCAGCGCCTGCAGCTGCTGGGTGGCCTGACCCAAGGCCTGCAGTTGGCTCTGCATCAGGAACTGGGCAGCTGCCACCTGGGTGGTCAGTGCGGGATCATCCTGCTGCATTCCCAGGGAGCCACTCCTTAGCAGCTCCATGTAGCTGTTGAACTGCTGAGTCAAAGCCACCTGACGTTGCTGCAGCAACTGCTGAAACTGGGCGAAATCCTGCGGCGACAGGGAGCCTGTGAGCAGAGGATTACTCATGCCCAGGCCGGCGGCAGCCAGTTGAGCCTGTGGCGAGGACATGCCCGGCATGGCCAGCATGGGTGAAATCTGGGAGGCCATGGCGGCGGCTGCTGCTGCAGCTGCGGCTGCCATCGAATTGGGTGTGGTGGCTCCACCACCACCACCCACCGGGGAGGGAGCCAGAACCGGCGAGATCATGGGCGGCGCCACTGGTGAAGGCACCGAAATCACCGGAACCGGCGAGGCATGCGCCGATTTAACCGAGTTCGCCGGCGACTGGGTGCTGTGGCGACTATTGTCGCTGGTCAAGTTCAAGGCCCCGCCATTGGCATCCTCGTAGTCCTCCTCCTGCTTGAACTGATGGTGATGGTGGTTCAGGTGGTGGTTTAGATGGTGGTGGTGGTGAGCCGGGTGGGGCTGCAGTTGGGACATCAGCTGGCGCTTGGCCTGCTGGTGGGTCAGGGATAAAGCAGGACTCAACGGGGAGCGGCAGCGATCGCTGGAGGTGCCAACACTCGAGTTGTTATCATCGCAATCGGAAGCTGTAAAGTAGAGAAAGAGAAATTTATGGGTTAGGAAAATGAAATATAATAATACTAAAAGGTGGAAAAATATGACATAGAAACTCTTTTCCAATCAAGCCAAGAAAGAGGCGTAACCAACTGACCAAAATATATTTCCCCATCCACTCATGCTATGCAAAAAAGTGAACCTCTAGCCCCCTGACCATTTCCCATTCGAGTGTCCTTTTGCATAAATTTAGCATAGGCCACACGAGCGTTTTGTATAATTTTCGTTCAATTTCATAGTCCGTTGGTTTTCGGTTTCGAGTGAAAGCCTTTCTCGTGACCACCCACCCATTTTATTATGCGAAAATGCCGTCAGCCTCTCTTTTCACCCCCTTCGAGCCATTCGGTCCATAGTTTACATAGTTCCACCTTGACATCAAATGGAATTCTCATGTTTTCTTTTCATTTTGGCTGACGCTTTTAGCTGCTTTTAAGTGGCATTTTAGCATTTCAAATGCCTGGCCAGGCGATTTGTATAAATTTGCTATTTGTATGCATTTTATTTGCACAACAAAGGGGGTGGGGAGGGGATGGTTTCGGGCAGAGGCCAATTGATTTGCAATAATATTTAAATACAAGACGAGTTCATTTTTGAGCTAGGACTAAGACTTCCTCCCTCATAAATGGCAATCAAAGGAGTTAAACCCTTTGAAGTGGCCTTTGGTCTGGGATCCCGAATCTCACATTCCCAAATAGCCCTTTCCAAATTCCTATTCCCCCAACCAATTTCCACATCCTGTCCACTGCAGGCAATTTTTGCATATGTTTGCCTGGGCTACTTTATGACTTGTGCTCGCCTCCTGATGCTCGATTCCCAATCCTCGATCCCCCATTCCCCGATGCCTGAATGCTACATGAATTTGATGACTTATTCGCCCAAGTGGGCGACCCACCGACCGACCACATGGTCATCCTTTTTACATATGCGACCGAACCCTGGCCAGGAACGATTTTTTCTCTCCTCCTCGGACGGGCTACGTGCGTCAATTTGGTATTCAGATGATGTGCAAATTCGATTTGTATGTGTTGTGTGAATGGCTATAGACATGGGCGGCGGTGAATGCCTTTATGAAAGGGGTTTAAGGGAAACTAAGGTAATTCAGGTTTCTAATATGAAAAGAATTTTGGTATTTATTCAGGGTAAGTTATTTATATTCTAATAAAAAAAGTTTAGGACCCAAAAAAAAGTTTTTTGATGGTAATTTTAATATAAAAGAATTAAATTATTTCATAAATGAATTTTTAGAGGTATAAGAAAAGGACCGAAAAACCATTTAATATCAGTAGCTATATTATTTAAAACCCCCCCTTTCAGCGCGCTCCTGTTCCATTTAGCACAACCAATAAAAAAAAAGCCAAATGGTCAGTTTGACTGCACATTGAGCTACCCCAAAAGCGCTCCCACATACGGCGGCTGGCATAACGGAATAATTTTTGCATAAAATATATGTAAATATATATATTTTCATGTTCGTGAAAGAAATCACAGCAACTGTGTCCAGTCCCACACACACAGCCCCATTCGACCAGACAGCCTCCCTCACACATATTCGAATTCAAATCAAGCGAAATGCTGTCAATAATGTGGTAAAAAAAGGGGGCCAGAAAAGGTTGGTTTTTGTTCGGACCGTGACTAACGAAGTCCATGAAATTTGAAAAGTGTGAATTGCAAATTGAACGCAGCCTTCTTCGAGGAACGAGTTATGAATAATAATCGAAGGTTTTATGAATCTATCAAAAATTTATAGTGCACCCAAGGACCGATATTCACAATGGTTCTCCTCGCTCTTCGGTTTTCGTTTTTCGGTTTAGGGAACAATTAGGGGGAATTGACAGACCCAATTGTCACCTCAGAAACTACTTAAGAAGCTGTTAAGTCGAAACACCCATTTAATAAGACATCAAAATCAACTTAAAGACGCCCTTCGCTCCTCCTTCCCTTTCGCCTTTTCGGTTAAATCACAGCCGAAAGGGCTGTGACAAAAGTTTTGACAGGCCATTGTGTGAGGAGGGGATATCCTCCCTAGGAAAGAACAGAGCAACCGACCAACCAACCCTAACCCAAAAACCGATATATATACCCTATATATTTAGGGTCTAGCGCGTGGCTGTCGCAGGCAAGGGTTGATATTTTGATATTCCCTCCGGTTTATTGTCTTTTTGTCGAACCGAAAACATGCGAGTGATTTAGTGAAACCGAGTATGCCCCCAAGCAGATGTTTCAGACCAGAAATGTGAATACATATATATCCCTATGAAGTGGACAAATCTCGTAAATCGTTTTCGGACAACAGCTGATGCTCTGAGATGGGTAAAATATACAAAAACACACTTACCATTCGATTGAAGTGGCGACGGCGAACGCGACAGACGACTGATATCTGGAAGGAAAGAAAAGGGAAAACAAAATTTTAGACTGGCTAAATTGAGAGCACTTAAAGCTAAAAGTAAAATAACACACGTCGCGAGCATAAAATGGAAATACACAACATTTTCCTAGAAGCAAACGCTCAAGTTTACGATACACCCAAAATCGATATCGATATACATTCTAAGCCAGGACTGACCAAATGGCCGGTAGTCCAAAGTCCAGACATCGACACCGTTGCCTATAAAAGGATATTTTTATGGACCTTCCTCGAGGGGCAGTCGGAATGGAGATGAAATGGAGTTCAAGGAACACCTGGTCTGTGTACGATTTGAATTTTCGAGTTGGGAACGAGAGCGGTCAGCATTTGTGTTGAAATTGAGCTGGCTGCATTTTTATGTCTGTAGAAATTGAATTTTGTTTGGTCTCGCTGGCTAATTTACGAGTGCAGCGAGGTGACCTCTCCGAAATGCATTAGAAACTGAGTGCTCTTATTTTTTTGGGTGTAGTATGACACTTTGGGATTAGCAAATTTCAAGGTTTGCATTAGCTGATTAAATTTCTTTAAGATTAAGTTGCTGAATAGTAACTAAAGTAGTATTATTAAATACATTTAAATATGTTTAATAATATTTTAAAATATTCCTTATATTTAATCTAATTAATAATACCTCCTAAAATGTCTGAATGAATTTCTTTTAGCAGTTATATTCACCTCCTTTCGATTTCGCTACCTAAGATCCTATCAGTTAAATCAGTTTATCTGAAATGGATTTCTTCCCTTTTGCCACCACAATCTTCCCTCACTTCTGGCACACTTCTGTCGCCCCTTTTGGCCACGCCTTTGGCCCGCTAATTAAGCGGCACAACTGCTGCCAGTTCAAGTGGTGCATGTGGCATATGTGCGGATCCAGAATATACATTCACACATATAGTATATCGGTTCGAGTTAGGTAAATGAAAATTTTACAAAAACCCGGCGTTAAAATGCCACATAAATTATGTAACTTGGAGGTGGGGAGGAAAGGGAAATTCAACACCCTCGCGCGTGTCCAGCACGAGTAAAATGAGCAGCATTTGGAAACGTTTTTGAGAATTTTACAGTTTTTGGCAGATAAATTGCGAAAACCACAGGCGGCCACCCCCAAATAAATAAAATTTTAGAGAATCGCCCAGCGGGGGTGGCGGTTTATGATGAGGACGATGGTCGTCGAAGAATCGAAGGGGGACAGAAGTCGGATTCATTGGGCATTGGTGGCGCACACAATTAGTCAATGACCTCGACAGTTGGCTGGCTGGGGGTGGCTGGGCTGAGACCAACACACAGGCAGTCCAACCGACCATATATGCTATATGGTCATCACGTGCGCAGACTGAGACTGACTATCGATTGAGTCGTCGGCGGAAGCTGCGTGTCTTGAACTCTTGACCCCTCCGCTTCGGTGGGTGGCTGGAACCCCCGAAAAGTAGCCGAAAAAATAACATAAATAAATAAAATAAAATATAATAGAATGAAGGGAAAGCAAACATTATGTGCGTGCTCTTTGGCCCTTTGTCTCTGCCTGTATATTCGTAGCAAAACAAAACTAGCAAAATCGCAAAGAGAGAAAGCTTCAAGTGCGGCGAAATGAAAGCTTGATTAGAGGATGCGAGAGAGTGCGAAAACAATTAAGGAGAGTCTCCTTATGTTCTCAAGAGCAGTTTCCTTTAGGAGTTTCCCAAGTATTAGTTTTATGTCTTTCAGTAAATAATTATTTTGCATTCAAATTCCTGATAAATTGTGGTCTTAGAATATTATAAGTAATGCTTATTAAATATGCAACTAGCCTTTGTAATCTTTTTTAAACAAATAAACAAAGGTTTTAGTTTTAATTAATTTGTAAAGCCCTTAAAAAAGTGAACCACATTTGTTTAACACTTAACCTGCATTACAAAACCATACTTGCTGCATTTATCAACGATTTCCGCCTTGCTAATGGTAAATCTTAATCGATACTTCATTTATTTCCTTCGGGTTCCTAGAATTACCCATAAAAAGTTGAGCCAGCGGACACACGCCCTCTTTCTTGATCGGCTTTTATAGCGGCGATAGGTGATAACGCGATATAGTAGGGCAACAACAAATATAAAAAAAATGGAAAAGACTGCATGAGCTCATGGACAATGACTAAAAATAATGTTATTATTCAAGTTGGACATTGTCGTCAATTGGCGTGGCCGTAATCGGCCAAATATATTAATTTAAAACTGATTGGCGACGAGCGAACCAGTATTTTCTGTGGGCTCCGATTAATTTATTAAAATCACCAAAATATGACGATACTTGTTTACTTTGAGAGGCGGACTTCTTGGAATCTTTGAGTATTGTGCAGGTGTGCAAAACGTTACTTCGGTTTTGGTTTTTGGCGATAAGCGGCCGCGATAAGCAAATCGTAGTGTACAAGGTAAGTAAACCCTTGCGGGAATATCATGAGACATATATTAGCTATCGTTAGTTCTTGAGATTAGAGAAGCCATTTGCGTCACGTGCTCGAAGCAGGGCACAGAAGTACTCCTGCACGAAGTAGGTGGAAATTTGTATAACGTAAAAAAATCCCCCATTTTATCACCCTCACGTCTGTCTCATTAAAATGTTCCATAGTCACCTGCCTATCTGGCGACTTGTATGCGCCACTTAAACACCGAGCTACTCACTTTCCGTTCGTCAGTTTTACATAATCAATCATAACCCATTCCTGAGCCCGTACCACTTGGTACACCTCGAGTGTGGCTCATCGGAATTATTACGCATATTCCGTATGATACTTCCTTTTACAATATTTGTCATCGAAATGCGCTTTTTTATTGCCCCGCATTTGCTGCGCTTCGAAAACGATAATTGATAAGGTAACAAATTAAAAGTATTGTTTACAACGGCCGAGCGGTTCCATTGAGTGCCCATCGCCACAAGTAGTATCGGTACCCCTCGCCCGAACCGTACCTATTTACATGGTCACAATTGTGGGCTGGTTGTGCAAGAAATGCGTCTTTAATAAATATTTTTATGGTCCGGCATTTGTAATACTCATTTGTTAGTTTGTGGTTCTCTAGCGTAGCCTGGCACCGGCGGGGTTTTTGAGACCCGTCTTTAAGTGGGTCGCTGGGAGTTAATATTTATGGCGGGGACACCTGTGCCGGTGTTTATTTTCAATAAGCAGATTGCAGTTTTCTTTGTTCTAGCTGTTGGCCATTGAGACTTGGGTTTTTCGTTAGTGCAGAGCACCTGACTCAGTGCCCATGGTAATTTTCACGAGGTCTGGCTTAGTAATTCAGCGGTGAAAGGCAGACCTTGCACAAGCGTTTTTGGGGAAACCGCCTTTGGGTGGTTATTAGTTGGGGTTTTATCGGAACACATGAGGACTTATGGTTGATTCAGCTTTTCATTTTTCTAATATTCATATGTTTTTTTACCTAATTAAAGTAATTATTTAAAAACTGAATAGGTGTCCTATTGAAAATAAACCGAGTATATTTTTTTAAAACAATAAAATATTTTGTCAGAGCTTTTGTAATTCAATGTTTTTTTTAAGATTAGAGACAATCTTTGTAACTCAATTTCAATATCAAATGGAAGATTAATATTACTACTTTTTTTAACTTAATATAAGTTAAAAGTTTATTGTAAATTCAAAGAAGTATTTATTTAAAAATGTTTATAAGTGTTATTAATAGACTTAAAAGCTTTATATTGGCATTTAAAGTATTTAAATAAAAACTTAAAATGTATTTGAAAAGCTTCAATAACTTGTATGATTTGCTTTAGCTGTTCAGAGGGCTTCAACTTACATCGATTCTGCATTATGTGAACGGCGGCCTCGCGGGCGCTGGTCGGTGTGGATTTGAGCAAATCGCGCTTCAAGGAGTTGTTATTATCCTCGGGACTAGCGGTGTGCCAACGTAGCTCCGACATAACCATTTTCACAACTCAAAGGTGCAGATACAAATGTTTATATGCGATATGATCAATGTTCAATGAGCACTGTAAGTTCACTTTAGCACTGGGTTCTGATTGTTTGTTATTTGGTGTTTAATGTTTGGTTTTTTGTTTGTTGAATATTTCTTTTTTTTTTAGAAGCGCCGCTTTCGTGTGGACGCGTTCGTGTCTCGTGTGAAACTGACAACAGAGAAGCGGTCGCAGCGGCAGGATAGCTCTCTGCGAACTAACGGATAATCGCTCTAGGCCTGAATGTTTGGGTTCCGTTCCGATGATGATGATATGATGGCAATGATGATGGTCTGTGTCTGCTCTCTCTTTCTCGCTCTCTCTGCGAGCGTTCTTTCTCTCCCTCTCTATCGCCCTCTCTTTGCCGGCGTTTGGGATTTTGAGTTGAAAACTGGTGTGTTTGTTGCACCCCTAAAAAAGCGTTATGGGTTGATTTGTCCTTTTTTTAGCCCAGACACACAGAAACACACACACACACTCAAGCACGGGGGGTAAAAAAGCGACTGGGGAAATGGTGGCGTATACGTGATAAAAAACGCGATGTAGCGCTCCACACGTTTAACTGGTTCCACTTTTGCGCGTCGACTGCAGTTGAATTGGAACTTGGGGCAAAAGGCAGAATCGCAGGCAGAGGAGAGCGAGATGGAGAGAGCGAGCCCCAAAGCTCTCCATCGCTCGCTCTCTCTCCCACTCTCTCTCGCGTTGGCATTAGAAATGCGTTCCACACACACACACAGTCAGAATCCAATTGGAGTGGAGAGGAGAAGTTCTTGGGCTCTCTCGAAGGCGAGTGAATTGTAAACTAACACACACATTTTATGCGCTTTAAAATGTAGTGTGAGAGTGTGTGAGTGGGGGGCTACCTCGTTTGTGGTTCGCTCGTGGGCTCCATTGTTGTACGTGTGTGTGTGTTTGTGCGAGATGCGTGCGCTTGTTTGAGGCGTGGCTTAAAATTTAAATTTGGCTTTCAAATGGCAATGGATTTTTTATACGGGCCCCCTCTCGCTCTTTGAAGCTGTATGTGTGTATGCATATTATTTTATGATTGGCGAGTCAAAAATGCTGCTTAGGTGTGTGCGTATATGTGTGTTTGTGAGCTATGTAAAAATATTTTAAAGCTGCGTCGACGTCGACTGCAGCAGAGACCCCCACCCCTCTCCCCATTCAACGAAAAAAAACCTCACTTTATATTTGCAGCATTGTCGTCTTCTGATTTCGCTCTTTGTTCTGGCTCCCGTTGCCTCTCCGCTTTCGCAATTTTATTTGCCATTCATGTATGCACACATGTGCGGAGCTCCCCTACTCCTACTCCCGAAAAAAGAGAAGACCACCACCTCCAGCCACCCACTTCCCCTCGGAAAGTTGGCATCTCCTTTTTTGCGCTTGCCACCCACTTGGCAGAATTTTCTTTTCCTTTGCCTTTCTTTGCTTTTGTTTCTTGCTCCTGGCAAATTTTCTTTTTTTCCGCTTTTTTATTATTTTATGATTTGTTTTGGTTTTGTATTTACTTCGGAAGGAAACGACATTTATGGTGACAAATATTTCTGAATTAAAAGCGAAATCAATTATAAAAAAATAAATTTGTAATCACATTATAATTCCAACGTATTTTAAACAATTCCGTGACCTGGTAAATCCGGCACATAGGTCAATTTCCATGAATTTCTTTTTTATGCATATTAAAAACCAAATGTTTTTTTATATTCCCAAGAAATGTGAGGACAAATGAATTATAATGAAAAAGTCAAATTTTCAAGGCGACAGTAACGAAATCTTTCCCATATAAAAAACTAGCCCAACTACCTGACCAGTGCACAATGTACACATATATTTTTTATGCGTATATCGCTTTGTTATGGAAAAAAATCATAAAAAATTGTTACAAAGTCATAAAAAGTCAAAAATTACAAACAGGTAAGAGGAAAATATGTGAGGGAGAGGGAGGTCGAGTCAGAGGAATCAGTGACTAGGTCCTGACAAGCGTTTAACGCTTCCATCAATGATAGCCACCTAGGGTTCCGTTGCGTTCCGTTCGGATCGGTTCGGTTTAGTTTTCCTACGGTCTGAAGGATTTCGCGCTGCTAGCCATCTTTTTTACGACGCGAACTGGCTCGATTTCCACGTAAATCATAAAAAACATTCGATACGTTTGGTATCTCAGGATACCGAGTCATTCGAGTCAGTTGGGCAGTCAGAAAGTCGGTTTGTTGGCCAGCATCCTGGGTCTACATGTTAATTAGCCCATGAGGCATTGGTCCACTTCGACTACTGGTCATCCGCTCTCTCACGTTCGCAAGGAGCTGTTAAAAAAAGGATTTCTGAGATGCCCTACAGGGTATGGGAGGCATTTTGGGCTTAACTAAATTGAGAACAATTTACGTAATTTAAATAAATATATCTGTAAAAACATTGGTAGATAGAAATCCTTTAAATAATCTTTTCTTCAAATTAAAAATGTAACCATGGTAATAGTTATGCTAATATGATAATTGTTAACTAAATGTTGAAATACATTTTCATGATATAGCAAAAAGTCGCTGAAAGTATGGTCTGTTTAATAATGAGCAAATTTGACATATTCGATCTTATCCTAGTGAATTAATAAACAGTTTTAATTAGACCAGGGTATCAAATACTCGATACAACTCACTCTTTTTAGCTGCTATTGACTTGCTGACCGTTTGACTTTTTTATTTGCGTGAACTCGAACTGATGCTATGTGGCCTACTGTGCGTGTCCATAAAAAATATCAAAACTATTTGTCGGCTCTCCCTCTATTTTCCGGCATTCCCGCATTTCCCTACCCTTTCGCACTCACCTCACACTGCGAGGCGTCCTTGCGGCCCATCGTAAAAGAAAATTCGTTGCCGAGAATTACTTAAGTCAATGTAGGCAAAGATCATAAAAAAGGCAAAAAGTCCAGAAGAGTTGAACCTGGCAAACAACATTTTTATTGGGGCAGCCGGAAAATATTAAAAAGAAAATGGAAAGGGATTTTTCCGTACCCATTTGGAGGGTACTTGGTAAATTGTTTGAGAAAATAATGAAAAGTGAAATGTCTAATGAAATCGTAAAGTGTTTTCGACCAGCAAACATGTTGGCATGTGTTTGTATTTTAGTGAGATCTCCCTTTTTGGGGCTTGTTCTTGTGGGTATACTGATTTTTAGATTTTAGTGCATTGATTAATGGGAAAAGGAAACTGAATTTGGAGTAAAAAGAAAGTTTATATATTTTTTGGGACTACACAATTTAATGGAGCTAGTTTAAGAGCAGGAGATTAAATTAAATTATAAATTCTTAAAAAATGTTTAAATTATTGTGTTCCTCTACTTTTCCATTAAATTATTTTTCATGATTCAGAATACACTATTTCAATTATTTGTGCACACATTTTCGAAAGTCATCTGCCCTTGAAGATTATATTTTTGCACCCTTTCAGCAACTATAAATTCAGTAGAAAACTCACCGCCAGTGCAGCTAGAGTGTGTGCGTTAATTAAATTTGTCCCTCATTCTAATCAGCAGCTTAGCATCTCTTAAAATCCGCTCACAATTTTGCTGGAAATTATAGGAAATTTGAACTCGAATAACTTGGGGATGGACCGAAGAGGGTAGCTCTTCTGAAAATGAGGAGGGAAAAGGAAAAGCTGCTGCAGCCTGTCCCTGGTCCAAAAATATTCATGATCCTTGGCATAGCATTCCCCTAAGGTTTTTTACATATCTTCGATGGCAACTTCAGTTCAGACTTTGTCTTTGTTTTGGGTAACATGATGAAGCACCGAATCATCGATGTCGAGGATGACATTCAATGACATTCCTTGATTCTTATTTATGTCCTTATAGAAAATTTCGGTCTGTTTTTTTTTTGGGTAGAAAAGAACAGAAATCAATTGCGTTGTCTGCCTACCTCGATAAGGAAATATTTCTTAAAAAACACACGATAGAGCGAGGCTGAACAATGGAATAGCAAAGAACATGCTACGGTACTTTACTGGCATTTGACACCCCAAAAAGTAAGGACACAAATCGGCAGGACCCTCAGGTAGTGAGTACCGAGTCCTGAGATATGCATATGCGAGGCGTTTACCTACCCCCAACTGCAGTTTTTTTCCGCTTTTTTATGCAATTTTTAGCATGAAAATTTGAGTTTCCTTCTGTTTGCCCAGGGGTAGTTAGGAAACTTTCTCTGCGTTTCGTTTTTTCGGGAGTTTTATAGCGAGTTTCCTTAATTGCGTTCTTTCTTTTCCTTGCTATTTTGAGCATACCTAGATCTCCGATTGTGGTTGTTAACGGTTTTTGATTTATTTTGCGCCTTTTTCTCCAAAAAACAGAAATCGATGTACTCTTCGGAAATTATTTTTGGGATTTATTTTGCGGAAGTTTCCCACGAGTTTTAAGGTAAAAAACGGAAATCTTTTTGCATGCCTTCAGCTGTGATTTTGGCTGAGGACAGTTGCTTAATGAACTATTGGTTTAGGGTAATTGGAAGGCGGAAAAGAAAATATACAGATGTGTATTTGAAATAGGGGCTTAATGTCTTTTGATAATAAGATAAATTATTGATTTACAAGAAAATGTGTTAGATACCTATTCATAAAAAAGTTTTAAGCCTGCATTTCGAACTATGTTATTTAGGTTTCAATAATTAGGGCTACAAAATATTTAAATGATTTAATGAATAGACTAAATAATTTTAATTTCTAACAGAAAATATTCATCAAAGCTAAAAATTTTGTATAAATTTAATTCTCAAACAAGTATTTTATTTAATAAAATTATATGCACATGTTTATATAGCTCCCCTTTTCTTGAAAATCTTCTTAACTTTAATTTCCATCGCATCAGTTCCTTCTCTACTCACCACTTGGGTCCTGCAATTTCAGGCACTGCTCTAAATCTCGCACATCCTTGCTGGCATTGTTCAAGTGGCCATAGAGAGCAACTGCTGCTCCGGTCAGTTCCAGGACCTTATCCTTTTCCCCCTCCTCCTGCTTGTCCTGCTCCTCCTGCTCCTCCACTTTCAATTGCAGAGGCGACGAAGCATTGTTGTTGGCAATCTGAGCTGGATGCAGCCGTTCGGCTCCTTTATCCTTTGGCTGCTCAACATATTCATCACACGATTGCAACTTCAATTCGAGCGTTAGCTTCTTGTCCCTTATCCTCGTCCCCTCATCCCCCCTCTCTGAAGGGGGCGACGCGGAGGGGGAGTGGCAGGACACCAGAGTCGAGGAGGCGGGGGAGGACGAGAGAAAGGAGCTGCTGTGATTTGCGCTGACATCGCGCATATTTGTGTCAACAGCAGTCAAAGTTCCATCTTTGTTCTCCTCGGCACTCGTTAGGACAGCTTCATTCGCAGCCCCGGCATGTTGTTGGCTTGGCTCGAATTTAAAGTTGCCAACTGCAAAGAAAAATGTGCAAAATAGATTTTCAAAGATTTCTACCAGGTTGTGTAAGTTTGGAACCCTAACTCAAGGTATAGTTTGGTAAACAAAATTAAATTTTTATCACGATTATATGTTATTCAAATATTTTTATTCCACCTGGAAATTTTACAATTGCATGGATTTTATATAGTTAAACCAATTTAACTTAAATTATAAATAAAAAACCGTAGTGATCTATTCAGTATTGACTTCGGCAAATCTTACTATATAGGAAAAAAGGAATTTCACCAAAATTTATATTAACTAATTTAATTTTACTTAATTTAATTTACAGTATAAATTATTTGTATATATCTTAGATAATTTTTTTTTATATAAAACTTGAGTCGTAGCACTTAAACATACACCATTTTGTAGAACCCTATATATTCAAATCACTGCCAGAGAACCAATCACAAGCACATATCGTTATCTCCGAAAGGGTTGACTTCGGGATTTACATAAGCCCATCGTTATGGAATCACAGCAACCCTTTTTTTACGACTCTCACCCCATTTGAATAAGCTTCTCTCTCTGGTGGGCCATAAAAAGGGGTTGATTTACATAAAAAACGGGCGGGCAGAGTCGTCGAGCCTTCATTTTAATATTTCCCCCTAGGGGTTGATGGCCCAATACGCACACTCCTGGAAATATGCTGATAACGTCATATTTTCGACGCTTTTGGTGTGGAGAAAACTTGGGAGGGGGTTCGCCGGTGGGGGGACTCTTAAAAAAGCAACCAACCGGGCACATTTCATTGGCTGAAGGGCCTGCACTCGGCATGTGGGCCAAAAAAGAACGGGGAAATATGAAAAATATTTTCATGGCAAGGCGTTGAAATGTCTCCGGGTAACTGATGCTTGAAATAACGGCAGGACACCGCCGTCATGTGTTCATTGAGTCCTTTTCCTGTTGCTGGGTAATTTCAGTGCTTCGGAATGCTACTAAAAAATGAGTCACATGGATGGGTTTCAAGTGTGAAAGTTCTCTGAGGGGGAATCAAATGAAAAGGGGAAATCCCAAATGCGCAGGAATGTGTGATATTTTAAATGAGGGAAGATAACCTTAGGAAATATGATTTGGGTAGGTAATATTCTAAAGCTTTTCAGAAATTAGGGATTGTTTAATTTAGACTCTCTGTTAATTTTTTCAGATCAGAAGGCTAAAATTTTTTAGTGCAAAAATTTGCAATCTTTTTAAACCAGATGTACCACAAAGATAAATCTTAAGTAACCAACATCGCCTTTGTCCTGATGCCTTCATTTTGCGTTTCCAAGAACCCAATGTCATCTAGTTTTTTATCGCAAAGTATTTAGGATCTGCGATATTTCAGGATTTCAATTTCTCGCTTCAGCAAACAAATCTCTGCCTGTTGCGCAACCTGAATATCTTAGGAAAAGGTAAACTTCTGAGGACAAGCCGCCGGGGATATAATAAGGATAACTGCAACTACAAACGAATTGCAGCATTAAACGAAGAACAACAAAGGGGCTAAAAATTATTAGATTTTTTACCGTTTGACAGCGCATTTCAATTGCACAATTACGAGGAAGTGGCAGCACCGAGAAAAGGATCCTCCTACGGTCATAAATTTCTGTCAGCCAGGGGTTTTAATTGAGGAGCTATCGATGGAGAGACCTGCCCGAGATCGATGTCCATCCATCTCTCTTCCTCTACAGAATACCGAATACCAGGTGTAACCGGGAATCAAAGGAGGTGTTGCTGGGGTCCAGAAGGATTCTATACCGCAATACAGGAGCAGTCGCCGTACCTTCATCGTGGGAACTGCACATTGCGCAAAGGACAATGCATCGAGCTCACCTAACCAAGTGCAATTTGGCTTTTGTCCCCTGGCAACTACAACTACAACTACAACTACAGAAACAACTACACCACACCCGCTGCGTATTTCGGCACACAAAGTGTAACTGTAACACTGGCCAAGAAAATCGAAGAAGAACCCGGTTCCAGACAATAGCGAATCTGGAGAATCGGGAAATGATGATCACCGGCCCATTGTGATCACTTGGCTACGCACCAAAAATAAGCGAAACAAAACGGCGGCACAATGGGCAAAGTGATTATTGTTGCGACTTTTGCTCTTTTGTGTATGCGAAACGTGAATTTATCGCTTCTTCTTTTGCGACTTTTCATATAGTATCTAAGGTATTATAATATGGGTGGGATATTCGAAACAGCGCAGTGGGAAACTGGAGTAAAATTTTGATGTACTTTATTTTTTTCGATATAATCGGGATATGATTATTTTTTATCAAAAGTTTTTAGAACTTAGTAGTAATTTTTTTTAAACTTCTGCAAATCTAAGAAAGTGTCTGCCCAGTCTGTCATTTGTCGTTTTAACAATTTTCATAGTTCCTTCAACCTGAAACAGTTCTCAACCGGACTATTGGTAGATAATTTTTTTTTTGTATCATTAAATAATCTTTAAATAAAGCAAAAATATCACTAGCAACATGGAGATTGTAATGAAGAAGCTTGAAGAGATTCTAAAGCTAGATGTCTTTCGGCAGAAACCGAAAAGGTCTCGTCGAGGTAAACGTCGTTCTGGGGTAACCGAAATGATCAGGAAGCCAGAACAAGGTAAGGAATCTGGAGGGGTTCTCAAAACCCGCAAAGGAACTGGAGGTGTTCAGAAGACCACGGGTCCTGGACCCACTCTTCTCCTCGTTTGCAATTTGGACTACGGCGTGGACGATGCGGATATCATGGAGCTGTTCAATGAAGATGGACTGATACTGAAGGGGACCGTGCACTATGATCGCCATGGCAAATCATTGGGAACCGCCGAGTTGGCACTTAGGAATCATAATGATGCCATGAAGGTCATCGAGAAGTTTCATGGGGTGCGTTTGGACGGGCGTCGCTTGAAAATTCACCTGGTTAAGGCCTCCCCCAATGTCAAGCGTCGTGCTTTTAAGACTCTTTCTAAGAAGCGCCCCTTGAACCGTTCCGTTGGTCGTAAAGAATTGGATTCTAGTCCATGGGAAAGCTTCGTATCGAAAAGTCTCTAAGATTTATATACCTAATATTAAATACCTTCACTTTTGTTTTACATTGCATGGTTCAACAAAAATGTATAGATCACAAATGTAACGCAAAGAATTCATAGACCATATATAATGTTATGCTGCACTTTGTATACATTTTAAACAACAAATAAAAAGAGTCCCTCCGCTGCAAAAATAAATTTTATTTTACTTTACTTAAGTGACATGAAATTTAAAAAAACATTCTTTATGCCTCCAAAATTTCTGGAAAGTCGGCTTACTATTGTATTTTAATAACAATAAAATATTTGAATTTTTTATGATCTCGTTTTGTCATACATATGATTTGTGTTTCTGTTTTCTCTTCTTGATCCCGCCCAAAGCATGTACACATTTTTGAGCCATGCATAAAGTACACTGGCAGCAAATCCTCGAAGCTTGGCGCTCATTTAAATAACGGTGCGCTCTGTTTAATGCGCTTTTGGCACGCAACTCGGCGGTTTTTCATTTTTTGCATACACTGAGCACAATTAGCGCTTATAATTTGCAGTGCGTTTCGTCCATCCGCCACCCGCGCCTTCGCTTTTGACGCCCCCGCTTTTTACACGCCTTTCTACACTTCGCTGCTTGTTTGCATACATTTCGTACCAGGCACTTGGGCCCCTCTCGCCTCGTCTCTTTCCCTTCCGCACTTTGCATGTGCAACCGCTCGAGACGCCCCTCTTGACTCCCTTTCCCCCACCCGGTCTTCTGCGTTTTTGCGTTTTGTAATTGCAGTTATTTGGCCCAAATCGCGCATTATAAAAGCAAACATCAGCGGGCCGCAAACTAAAAAAATGCTCTTAAATTGCGTAAATTCATATTAAACACATATATTTAATTTAATTTTTATTTCTATTGCATTTAAATTTTGCCTTAGCAGCGCTGCAAATGAAGTGAAAATGTGTGGCAAGACCGTAATTATAGAGGATTTTTCAATTGCTGTCTGTGGAAATTATGGGCTTAAGGTTGATATGTTTGAAATTGTTAAATAAATAATTCATTTGTGGTTAATTGAAAATTAATGGTTTTTCATATGAATATCTGTAATTAAGATTTTAAAGTTTCTTTAGGTGAAAATTTCCCTGTCTACTCTTATAAAATTGTTTAAAATATAGCATTTTCTGCTTCATTGCCGAAAATAACATTTCCCAAAATTTTCACCCATTCCCACGCTACCACAAAACCCGCAATATCTCCGCATTTTTTTAATGACTTTTTCTGTTAGTTTACCCATTTTTCCGCAATTTAAAATCTATGTTTCCCAAGAAAACACTCGACTTGATGCTGGTGGTAATAAAATCCTTTTTATTTTGGTTTCACAAAAATACGTTACAAAATGGTGCAAAAATGGTAGAAAAAAATTCAAAAGGTTAAATGTCACTTAAGAGGATTCGATTTTCATTTTTTTCTCACCCTGAGATTTTTTTTCAGGCAATTACTTGACGATTTTTGCAGATTTTTTACTAAAATTTTGTGCGCGCAAAGTAAAAGGGAATTTTAATGGCAGCTGCTCGCGTCGCAATAAAGGGGTGGAAAAGGGGCGAACATTAAATGTGGGCATGGCTCTAAAATACGAAAAAAAAATCACAAACTATATGTACATGAATTTTCAACCCTATTTTGCATGAACATGAATGATAAGCAAAAAACAAAGTTTGGAAACTCCCGAGGGCCAATAAAAAATTGTTTGAAATAATAAAAAGTGGATAGGGTACGGAGGCTATGTATCGGAAGAGATATCATTGTGATCATCACGAATAAAATGAAAATCGAAATCAGCGCGTGCGGGGAAAAGGATGCGCCTTTCGCTCGAGTCCTCAAACCAAGCGTGCTGCGCATGCGCGCCTTGTTTGTTATTGTCCCTGTTGTGTAACCCAATCCCCGTATCCCCGTAAGGGTTAGACGACGCACAGTGGCGCCTTGGGCCAAAAAACGTGCAATAAATCACTTTTTCGACTTTGTCCTAGAAAGTTGTGACCCATACCAATCGACAGGTAATTGATCCACTATTACAAATATGTAACCCTTTTTCAAATCAAAAAATTTTTGTAAAAGATATGAATTTTCAAAGTTGAACAATTTTTCACTTAAAAAAAACACACCGTTTTTAGGTAATTTTTCGCACTTCCGGGGGGTTTTTCTTAAAAACTAGGTACCGAATCGCTTTGCTTCTTTTTTCCACGGATTGGTGTGTTAGTTAAGAGTAAAAAAAGTAAAACATATTGCAGTTTGCCATGCGCATCTCTTAGTTATGAGTTATTTGCGAAACGTCCATTTTTTCCATATTTTTCAACTTTGATGGAAAATAAAAAAAAACTATTTAATACTATTTTTTTTATACTTCCGTAAAACGTTATTTGGACTTTCTTCTTGATATTACGAAAGTTGTAGCTGCGTCCGCCTGCGTCCGCGGTTTTAAGAGCCAAAAAAGGGAAAAAAGTCATGGTCCCAGAAATTGCATATTTCGCAACCTTGTGAAAGATTTGTCCAAAACATGGTTTTAAAGTCCTGAAAATTTTATATGATGTTCAACAGCTCGATATAAGAAATTTTAGTCCTACCACTTTTGGAAAAACTCGCTAGTTTAGCGGGAAAACAGCTATAAATAGCTAAAATACGGAAGGCCGTAACTTCTAAACTACAGAAGCAACAGACTTGTGCTGTATCTCGTTTGAAAGGTTTTTAAAAAAGCTTTAAGCGCCTCCTATATCTAGTATGTGTAAATGTAATATTGAAAAAGATATGCACAAAACAATTTTTTTTTAATTTTTTTTGTTTAGCTTTTTTTATTTTTCTTAAAAACGGCTCTAACGATTTTCTTTAAAACTCTAAACTGTATAGCCCTTGAGATTCCTTAAATTTTGGTATATATCATGTTACTGTAAAAAATCACGTTTAAAAGTTATTCAGAAACGAAAATAGCCACTTTTGCCAGCTCAAAACAACTTACGCTGCCAAAGCATTGAATTTAGTATGTGCGAATCCAAACTGTATTCTAGGGTCATGGAATCACAACCTTGTCACAGAGTTAGAATCTTGTAATTATAGTCCAGAAATGTTAAGTCTATTGGATTTACCAAGTTTACCAAATTGTGACCATTATTTCAAAAAACATGAAATATAAAAATTTTTATTTTTAAAAAAAAACTTTAATTTTTTTTTTTTTTGTTTTTTTAGTTTTTAAAAATTAAAACATAAAAAAATAAACTAAACAAAACGTAATTTAAAAAAAAAAAAAAATTTTTTTTTAAAATTCCAATTTTTTATTTATTTTTTTTTAATAAGTTTTAAAAATTACAACATGAAAAAAGAAACTAAAAAAAACAAAAACTTTTTAAAAAAAGTTTTTTTTTGTCGGAAAAAAATGGATTTGTTTTTAAATTCTGACTTTGCCGATTTGTAAGTACGCCTCTGCCACGCCCACTCCCTGTCTCAAGCAATAATTTGAAAGGTGGATCAATTATCTATCATTTGCCGTTTACAAAATTCAATTATCTTCACTGGTTCAAAAGTTATGATTTATTACCAAAAAAAAGTCAAAAGGCGCCACTGTGCGACGAGAACCCCGCTTTAAAATTGTTTCGACTGAGTCGCTGCTGATGACGATTTTTTGAAAACAGAGAATGTTTTGTCGTCGTCGCTAAATGTGGCGGAACTTGCAGCTTCCAATGGCAAGGCATCGCATTTATCATCATTAAAGGCGGCCCGGCACACGCACATCGATGTCGATCGAATATCCTGGCCCGAGATCCTTTCACTTTTGTGCCAAAGGCTTGTGGCCACTGCGGGTCGCAGCTGCTCTCGCTCTATTTGTTTGGAAATTAAATTTGACATGCAAACATTTTCACATTTTCCCCTTTTTTCGGTTGGGGGTGTCCCGGGTCCTGCGAAAGGATTTCGATTTCGCTGGCTTCTCAATTCAAATTCGAGCTGTCGCCGCCTGTGACTTCCTTGTAACACGATACTCGGAGTGAAAGTAATTTGCGACAAATTTCCACATTTTCCATTTCCATTGGCACTCACCCCACATAAGTGAAAGCCATGCAAATGCCTTAACAGATGTTTTTCGACTTGGAAAATGGATTTCGTCTGGCTATGCGGCAAACGCCGACGAAAATTTGTTAGCTAAAAATGTTAACAAGCGAAATTAATGAGCCCTGCAACATGAGCAAGAAAATATTATTTACGTTTCCATTTTCCTGCAATTCTTCTTTTTCAGAGCAAAAAGTTATTAGTTTAGATGTTTAGCCAAGATATGTGTTAAGTGAATAATTATGGGGTTGCAAGGAGAGGGAGTGGCTGTGATTCGAGCGAACGAAATTATAAATCAAAACGTTGGCAATAAAGAATAATAATAATAATGAATGCAATTAGCAAAACTGACTTGAAATTTAGTAGGCAAATAAACCTTTGCCATTGAAACCGTAAAATACTTTATTCTTGATTTATAATTTCTTTTCACTATTTTGCATAAATATATATTAATAATGTATATTCTTGCAATTTTAATATAACAAAGATCTATATCCACCTTTTTAAGTTGACACTGTATTTAAATCCAGTACCTGCATATATGAAAATTTATTCATCTGACAATCATTCATTTATTTATATGGATCGTATCAACCTGTCTGCATGAAATTGCACTTTCCTGCTCAATAATAACAATAATCTCCAGAATAATAGCCTTGAAAGATGTTCCATTTAGGAACCCGCACAAACACTTTCCCATGCAAATTCGCCTTAAGGTGATTTTGCATAAGATTGAGCTGGAAAACAACCCTAAGAAGTCTGGGAACATTTTGTGGGACCCAACGGATGAGGCAATGGCAATCCCACCTGCGAATGCATGGAAAATTGCAAAAGCAGGTAGTCAAAATGCGAGGACAACTTTCACTAGATTGCCTTCCACTTGAACGGAGATTGCTCTAAGGAGTACGGAAAAGGACCGAAAGGATCCGAAACTCATTTCGCATTATCCTATTGATGAGCACTCATTATTATTTATTATTTCTCCTCTTTGAATATGCAGCAAGGTGAGTTCTGGGACGTGGGAATGTAAACAAGTCGCCTGTCTTGGGGGAGTTTTCTTCTGATTTTGTGTTATTTTTTTGCAAAGGATTTAGCTCAATGGTGAGCTCCCAGCACTTGCTGGGCCTTCCATAAATTAAACGAAATTTAATTGTATTTCAAAGAAAATAAAAACCCAGGAAGGGGACTGCCGCCACCCTTCCTCAAAGATGATTCCCATCTTTTTGAAGTTTTTGGTTCCCATTTCATTCTACCCAAACGGATATTGAACCAATGATTTTATTCGATTGTCTGGGGCAGTCGGTCAATGCTGCAACTGGGAAATGGAAAACACGGAAGTGAACGAGTACATAAATCAAATGATGCCCAATTGTCGAGGATGAAAGAAAAATGCAGGTGTCCTGGCGGCATTATAAATGCCTAATATATTGGGTTCGGAAATCGGCAAATTGATCGTCAAAGGTTGTCAAAATAAATCAAATAAATGCTAAAAGCTAAAATGCCTTTAATATATTGTATTGCTTCTTTTGATGATATATTTTTGTTTTGTCTTTATATTTAAGTTCAAATAACTTCAGTGTTTATCAGACTTGCCTGAAAGACATTAATCCAGGCTCTTGGAGCATTCAACTATCTGAAACTCAGCTGGCTGTCTTTGTACTCGTAATATGCACAAACATTTTGCCCCACATTAGTCATGGTAATTGCCAGCAATAATTGCAATAACAATTAGTACAATTATTGCAATTTACTTGGCTCGTCTATGTGTGTGTGTGCCTTGGCGTATATAAGTCTGCGTAATTTTCAATTTGCAAAAACCAAACTCATTATTATTTGCACACTTTTTAAAATCGAAATAAACGCGGCAAACTATTTGAATTTCATTACAATTCCCTCTCGCACTGTGCCGTCTAAATAAATTTGAAATATTTCCATTTCGCTTTGTTAGTTGCCTGAGTTTTTCGCACTTTTTTCCCCATACAACACGCAATAATTTCTCCCCTCTTCCACTGCCACAAATTTCCATATCTTTATGCAAAAAAAAAAGAAAGAAACTCGTTGCACTTCATAAATTTTTTAACTGGCTGTGGCAGCAGAACCCCCTAATTAGCTTTACAGTTTTACTGGGGATGCGTGCCACAGTCAAACCGTCTAAAAAAAATAAAACAAAGAGGCAAAAACCGAAAAAAAACACAATGCGAAAAATCATTGAAAAATGCTTTCAACTTTGCCGCTGCTGAAATGTGGCAGCCAAAGATCAAAGTCAAGGATCAGAAATCTCGGCTCTGTTCTTGTCTTGTTATGATGATTTCTTCGGCTGTCTTCTCATCGTCTCAGTTAGCCAATCCATCCGTCCATCCATCCAGCCAATCCATCCATCCAATCCATTCATAATAATGCGAAAATCGGCAACAAAAGTTAAGAAAATCAAAAGCGGCTGCGAAAAGGAACCAAGAGGGGGTAAAGGAAAAAAATTTGCTCAGCTTGAAACAAAAGCCGCTAAACAAGTCCGTTTTGAGGCCCCTGCACCACTTGCTGATCCTCTGACAGCGTTAAACGAGCTACGGAAAAAAAATTTTTCTGTGCTTTTAGTTGACATTCATCTCGGACTCAGTCACACAGTTCGAGTTCCAGAACAAATCTCAGGCTGTCTCGTAGTTCGATTTGAAAACAAATTGACATTGAAATTGTTAAAAAAAAATGAAGAAATGCCACTCGACTGAAAGATAAAGCAGCAAGATGGTCGTGGCTGTAAATATACTCTTGGTTTTATTTATAAAATATATATATATACAGAAAGATTGGTATATATTGCATATTCAAATTAATAAAAGAATGGTGAACGTATACCAATGTATTAGCTTAGTTTTTAGTATGTAAGTTCCCAAAATGTTATGATAAGTTAATGCTAATATTATAATTAAATTCGTACAATGATTTTAGAAGTTATGAGTCTTTATTACTCCTTTAAGGAAATATTTACAAAAACTTTTGTTCAGAGCCTTTCGTTTATTTTTTACATATGAAAATTAAAACGATTTAATTACCTCCCTAAAGCTTACGATCATTTCTGGCAAAGATTAGCAATTAGTACGAGCTTAAAACCCAGTTATCCCGGATAATGTAAGCTTATGAGTGAAAAAAATATTTTTAAATGGTAGCAACAATCAAAAAATGTACGCAAATAAGCCAAAGTTGTAATTTTTCAATTGAATGAACAGCGGCAAAAACAATTGCATTTTCGTTGTAGAACGCACGCATATTCGCAGTCAGGGTTAAATTACCAACGAGTTGGCGGGGGAGGGGGGATGGGTAATTAGCATGCATTGCGATTAACATATAATTAATTGTAGGTAGAATACAAAAAAAAACAGAAAACTGCAGCAACGGCAACAAATTATATTTCCCTGCAAATTGCTACAAAAACAAGAGAGCTTGCAGCCAGAACTACAACAAATAATTATCAGCGACGGCATCTAAGCGGCGATCGCATGCAAAATACATTCCCTGGGTGCAAAATATCGCAGAGAACACGAAAAGAGCGCGAAAGGTGAACGGGGATCGTCGGCAGATTAAATACCCCTAATGGGCAATAAAAGTGTCAGGAAATTTTCGAACTTGGATTATTTTACTGACTTAAATTTGCAGCTATTAAAAATAGGTCAAGTTAAAAAAATATTTAGGCAAAATAATTATATTTAATTTTTTTAAAACTAATTAAAATTTATTAAGACAAATATTTGTTTACAACCAAACACTTTGATAAAGCCTTGGATACCCGTCCATAAATATAGGGTATTTCAGATAGCAACAGGTGCAATGCATTGCGCACTAATTAGTTGCACAACAGACCGAAAAAACAACAAAAGATACGCAAATATTTGTTGCTGTTTCTGCTGCCTTCATAACTGAGCCGAACTGAACTGAGCTTTTGTAATTGAGACTTGGACTTGGAAAAGGCAGCGATGTCGATGCAGCATTTGTCTGCAGGCGCATAACAGTTTGTCTCGGCAAAAGTTCAATTAACGCATATTCATAGAGAAATACTACCAGATAAAGAGCGTTATGGGGGCGGGGGGACCGAGGGAGACAAACCACTTAAGTGCTCAAACAGGCCAGAACGTCTGCGAATCGAAAGACTGAGGCAACGAACCTCCGCTGGCATCTTCGTTGGAGAGGAGGAGAGGGGGTGATCATAGCTGGAGCAAGCAATTGCTTTCCAGCACTGTGGCATATGCAAATTTCACTATAAATCAGCGGAATTCTATCGATTCAATGCCATATTTCTCCCTCTCCAGCTGTGATCGCGAAATGAAGTTCTCAACAGCAATCGGGCCAAAAGCGTTCAATTAGCTGACCCCGGGGGGTGCCACTAGCCACCAGTTCGGGCAGGCCAAAATGCACTGAGAAAATGTTCGTTATTTAACTGAAATCATAAAAACAGCCTTAAACTACTGTTTTCTGATTTTTTTATCGAACTTCAACCGAATGATATGGTAATTATAATGCAAAAATATTAATTTCTATGGTTTCATAATGCAAAATTATTAATTTCTATGGTTTCATAATTTTTATTACTTTTTTCATTAATTTTCAAATTTACATATTTTTTTTACAATCTTTTAAGGTTTTAAACTTATCAAACATTTCAATGCATGTTAAAATACGAAAATATATATTTATTTTGGTTTATTCTCAGTGGATTTTCATTCCCCTAGTTTCTCGTTTTTTTCGTTTTCCATATATTTTTGTCATTCTATATTGGCCAGCAACTTGCATTTATATTTGTTTTATGGCATCCTAAAGGTGGCACCCCTTCATCCTACTTGTCTAGGGGCCGCACTTTACCTGGGGTAATTAGCAAATGTTTAATTATAGTTCACAATTCGCTAGTTGCTCCTTCTTTTAAGCCTCGGCTCTGGGTTCTTTGGCTTAACTAATTGCTCTTGGTGACTTGACTTGACTTGCTGAGCAACTGAGTGAGTTGTTGTTGCTGCTGCCGGGGAACTGACACAATTGCCTGTCAATTGTAATTAGTTTTGCTTTTTGAACACTGCATGAATGTGGATAAGAAGAGGTAAGGACTGAGAAGTCAAGTGCAGTTATCCAGAAGTTGGTCTTTGGGTTTGAGATTTTCCGAAGAAAATATGGTTATAACAGGGGATTTTCAAAATGCGGAAAGAATTTGTCTTGATTTTTCAGGAAATTTCAGAAAGCCATCTGGCGTTGAGTAGACAAATTAAATCTAAGGGCGAGTTTTCATATAATTGGACCAGCCTTGATATTTATCTGATTAGAATTATTGAAGGGTAGAAATATATTTCCCTAGCCAATTTTACAATGCTTGGCAAAATTGATCTCTAAATATATCAAATAAAAACACCTCTTAACGAGGTAAAAAACTAGTGACGATCGCACCTTCAACATACAAAAGTTCTGATATCAACATTTGTGACGAAAAATTATTACACTCGTCATTAAATAGACTTTCTAATATTTTCTCATTCGGCCCGCCCTAGCACTCTATTCCAGCCTTTTTCCCTTTACAGGCATTTTCTATTGCAGCGTGCCGAATGAGAAAATATTAGAAAGTCTATTTAATGACGAGTGTAATCATTTTTCGTCACAAATGTTGATATCAGAACTTTTGTATGTTGAAGGTGCGATCGTCACTAGTTTTTTACCTCGTTAAGAGGTGTTTTTATTTGATATCAGAAGTTTTTGTTTGTTTATATTTGCTCTCATAGGAGCTGGTATATACATTTAAATTTAAATTGGTCAATCATAATTTGTAAACCATTGTATTTAAACAAATTAAGTTAAAAACCGTTTAAGTATTTCAAAATACCTTTTAAACGAGGTATAGCACATGTCTGTAGCTTCAGTAGTGTAGAACTTACAAACTAACGAAATTTAGCTATTTCTAGCTTTTTTTCCGCTAAAGCAGCGGGTTTTTCCAAAAGTCGTAGAACAAAAGATTCCTATATGGAACTCTTAAGTGCAAATTTACTGATTCCATGACCCTAAAATACAGTTCGGATACCCTCACACAAAATTCAATACTCAGGAAGCTTTAGTTGTTCGAGCTGGCAAAAGTGGCTATTTTCGTATAAAAATAACTTTTAAACGTGACTTTTTACAGTAATGTGTTATATACCAAAATTTAAGGAATCTCAAGGGCTATACAGTTTAAGGTTTTAAAGAAAATCGTTAGAGCCGTTTTTGAGAAAAATAAAAAAAAGCTAAAAAAAAGTTTTAAAAAATTGTCTTTTGTTCATATCTTTTTAATTATTACATTTACACAAATTGCATATAGAAGGCGTTTATAGCATTTAAAAATACCTTTCAAACGAGATGCAGCACAAGCCTGTAGCTTTAGTAGTATAGAAGTTACGGCTTTCCGAATTTTAGCTATTTATAGCTGTTTTCCCGCTAAACTAGCGGGTTTTTCCAAAAGTGGTAGAACAAAAGTTTTTTATATCGATGTGATGAACGTCATATCAAATTTTCAGAACTTAAAAAACATATTTTGGACAAGTGGACAAGTGGACAAACTGACAAACAGAAATTAATTTTCATTTTGGGAAGAAGAAGAAAATCTTATTTTGGCTATAACTTTTGAACGGAGAGTCGGATTTTGACAAATGATCCCTCATTCGACGGGTATTTTCAAGAGGAATACAACTAAAACATTGCGAGGGGGCATTTATCCCCACCGGCCCCAACAGCTCCAAATTTCGAAATTTTCAATTTTTCACTTTCACCGCTCTCTCTCCCAAGCCAATTGATTTTCTTAAAGTCTTGGTATGCAATCCTTTAAGTTATTGCAATACCTTTCGATCGGACTATCACAGCAGATTTTCAATTTTGCGGCTATATAATAGTAGTCGCCTTCGCACACTCTCCTGGTGCGCTTCGTCACTACATGGACTGCCGTCCATAGTGATTAGTAAAAATATATATTTACTAAAAAATCAATCAAATCAAATTCTAGTACCAACTTGACCCAGAACCATCATCTAAATATAAATGAATCTCAAAAGACCCACCACAATACATTAATTGAATTTAATTTGTTATTTATTATTTACCGTTTGCCAGAGAGCAAGCACCTTAAGAAAGTTTTTATTATCCGGCAGCCAAAACAACCGATTCTTTTATTCAAGACTATTTTTAACTTGCTTGACTTCTTTACGGAGCTTGTCTGCCGCTTGTCTACGGTTGCAATTGAGGTGCAAAAAATAAAAAAGCGAAACAGTTAATAACTTTTTATAGCCACAACAAAAGCGAGTGCCGTGAATTGGACAAGTTTTTCCCGGCGACCAGGCGGCCACAATGATTCACCAGCCAAGCCAGCAAAGTCCACAATGAAGCGATCTCGTGACAGACAATTGCCGACAGTTGCAGCGACATCTAGCGGCGGCTGCCAAAGTGTTAAATAACAATTACTACTTTGTGAAGTTGTTTTTGTCATTGGTAAATGTTTATGATTGCCAGCTCAGAGATCGCACAAGGAGCTAAACAGCGAAGGGAGCTAATTAGTCGAGCGGACTAAGGCGGGGGCAAAATACGAGTATAGAAAAAACAAAATATATATATATCGAAAAGGGAACCAACGCAAGGGTTTACCAAAACTAATTTCAGATATGCATCGGCCGATGTTGCTGCCACGGCTGCTGCAGCACGCCCTCCATTGTGGCCAAGAGGTCGCTTCTGTTGGACGATCCCGGCCGAAGCCGAAAGAGCAGAATAGCCTCAACCTGAACCTGCCCGGCTCTTTCGGCTTGAATTAAAACCAATCACAGCAACATGCAAAAAGAATCTGCAGCAACATGTTGCTCGTGTGCATGTACATACAGCTGGGGTCAACGCAATAGCACTTATGTCTGAGGTCCTCGTAACTTATGTAAAATCGTTAGAAAAAAGAAGACTTTAAAGTTTACATATTAAAATCTGTTATATATAAATTTAATTTTCGATATCTTTTGAAATGAGCTATGATTTAAATTTATATGATTTCGATGGTATCTTTTAATCATTTTGGCATGCTAATTTAGTAGAATAATTAAGGAAATATTTGGCTCATAATAATATACTATTAGTATGCAAACAAGTCTTATACTTGATCAAAATTTAAGTTTTAAAAATAAGTTCATTAACAAATATACATTTTTTTATTCCAAACAACAATAATAGAAAAGACAAAATTGGTTTCAACTTTTTATATACTACTTTTGATTCCTAGTATTGTGCCTGCACCTGTTGATATATAGAGAGAGGATCTCTTTTGGCTCAGCGTAAAAGTTATATACAAAAGTAATATTCGTCATAATCATAATGATAGGCTTTCAGAGCTGCAGCAGCAGCAGCCGCCATGGCAGTTGATTATGATGATGACTCGCGTCCTTCTTTCGCAGGCACAGCAGCAACAACTCACAAAGTAGCCGCATAAGAAGGGGGGGCTTGGGGGGCTCAGAGGAAGGGGGAGGGGGCCAAGTGGCTGGGGGAGGCACTACGGCAATTCCAAGTCGTCAGTCTTACGTACGACGTCCGCACGATCCATGCAAATTAAATGAAACGTACGAAAGGCGCAAGCAGCAAAAAAGTTCCCATGACTTTGGCAATGGATGATCGGTTCAGGTTCGCGTTGGGGAATGGAGTGTGGGGATGGAAAGGGGCTTGTAAGGGGGATAGTGGCTGTGACTGTGGCAACTTGCAGATCGGGCTGCAGTCGGGCACAGGTCCAACCTGCGGTCTCGTTGTACATTGTACGCTCCTTTAGCTGCGCCTCATTTTCCCATTCATCCCATTCAATTCACTTGCGTTGTTGCCGGGCACCAAAAAAAAGGTATGAAATAAAAAATTACGCTTTTTGTAAACTTTCAGTTTGAGTATTACAAAGTGTGGACTTCGATATTTAACTTATATCTCTGCTTATAAATATTTTTCATATTAAGCACAGTTTTCGCTCGCATGCTAACTAAAAGTATTTAGTTTTAAACATAGAAAACGTGTGGGAATTTAGAGTTTATTGTTCTGATATTTTTATCTTGCTATTTTCACTTCGAAATTGTGATTTACAATAAAAATAAAATAATAATTATTTAACCAAAAAATTATTATGTTAGCTACAATTATTTTCTGTGAAATGTTTGTTGATTTAGCTGATTTTAGTTGGTTAGTTGATTTAAATGTTCTTCCTGTTCAAATTTAGGTGTCATAGTTCCTTTTGGAACTAACATTCGTATATTATTCGTATTAATGGCCACTCCTTGTAAAAATTAAAAATAATAAGAAATATTTATTCCTGATAAAGTAAAACTAAATGATAACAATTATTGTAAAATGTAGGGACATTATTTTTTTGAGTGTCTAAAAAGCTCAAATTTGCTGATATTCCTAATCACAAAATATTATATTGGTAAGGGCAATTGGTAATGTTAATTGTGAACTTTTGTCATCGATTTCTTGGTATTTTGATTATTGATTTTGGAAATTGATTAATTCAGTATTTTTCTCAGAAATATTTAAGTGCTGGCTAGAATTTGGTCTATCACTTTGAGTGATAAGGTTTTTGGAATTAATGACTAAGGGAAATATGCTTGAAAAAAAGTTCATAAATGTTTAATACTAATACAAATTTCATTTTTTTCCACACTAAAAACCATTGATAAATTTTGTAGACAGTTGGTAAACAGTCGAACTGGCGCTCACCTTCTATACAAAGTGTGGTCAAAACACTTAACCGAAAAGAAAACGAAAACAGCGCCGAGGACGACTGACTCGAACGTCAACTTGAAAATGTGTTGAAAAGTAATAAAAATGTTGGCACAATTTTATAACCGCAAGAGCGTCAGATGAGCACAACTTTTGCACCAGGACAGGGACTGGCGTTAAACTGGACTCATAAAAGTCGGCGTCATGGGGAGAGTGAATAGTGTAGAGTGGCGCAAAGACTTTGAACAGAAGACTCTTCTTCGGCGCCTGCTAAAGACTAAATATATTTGACTTTAGTCTAAAGACTCTGAAGGTCAGTCGTCACAGGGAGTGAGAGCGGTTTGAAAGGAGTTTGCCGACAGGGGAGTGTTTGGCTCCCTGAATGAGATTTCCTGAATTATGAATTCAAAATTAATACCGGGAACTGTCTAAGCAATCGCTACCGAAGACCCAGCTCCTTGTGGCGACCATTAATCTTTCCCGTAGCTGGCAAATTGTTTTGTGTTTCGCTCTACAACTCAGGTAGGTCCTGTTTTTGGCTCCGAAATCTTTGGGTTCCTGGTCTTCTTGGCCTCGTTCGAAACTCAATTTGCCAGCTAACTGTAAAAGAGGTTGCCGTCTAACGCCTCCCGGCCGAAAGGAACTTGGTTAATTGTGTTCCCAGGAAACTCCAGCCAGGCCACAAAGCTAATTTGCCTACGAAATGTAGTCGGGATCTCTGGGCAAAGTCAATTAATTTTGCCACAGGGAAGAACAGTGGTTTCGGGGTCTATAAAACCAATCTTAATATTTTAAGATATTCCTTTGAAGCTTAGCTTTTTAAAATAAAATATATTTCTAATGATAGTTAACTGAATATTGTATAATAAATACATGGAGAGTGGGTGAATATTAAATCGAATTAAGATTAAAAATAAACGGACATATTTGGAATAAGTTTTTAGACAGAAACTCCAATGGTTCTTTTTCTATAAAAATAAGTCAGTCCTTTTCGACCACTTAATTTTGATATAATTTCATAATTCCCCCAAACACTTTGTAAGAAAAATGTAAAAGGACTCAATTATCATGCCCCAACCACTGTGGCCCCGACAATAATTTGACCCAAAACTCTCTCACCCTTTCTCTCCCGGGACACGGATAATTTGAGCACATTTTCAGAGAACAACATATCCGCTGACCCGCGGGATCCGCGACTCCCTTTAATGGGTCTGCAATTTTCATATGACAAGCCAGGCGAGATTCTCGGGCAATTTGAATCCGCAGATCCTCGGAGACCCGAAGACTTTAAATTATGATTAAGTATGATCATCTGGTACTCTCACATGGCCCCATGGCTTATACATATGCTGAGCAATAATAAAAAGCGGAAATGCTAATGATAGGGTTTCGCAGTTCGAACATTGAGTGAGCAGGGAGTTCCTCCAGTCCTCCCTCGAACATATCCTTTCTGGCCGAAATAAACTAAAACTCACGTTCCACACTCAAAAATGAAACAAATTTATAGTTCTTATTCCTTTGTCTCTGCGCCTGCTGCTCGCCAGGCTCTTTGAAATTATTATTTATGCATATAATTTGACCAGCTGCCTTTTTTTCGGGTTTTCTGCGGAAAGAGACGCGTCGACGTCGACGGATTTTTATGAGGAGCCCGACCCTCTCCGCCAAAACGTAGGCAAATTTCCCTCGCCGCCACAAAACCGAAATAAAATATCACGTCTCAACTTTATTATGGCTAATTGGAGGTGAAGTTTGCGGCGGTGCAAATTAAATCGCTGACTTTGCGAGCCCACGAGGCGTATGAGTTACGATGCGCTCAGTTCGCTGGAAATTCAGCGGCTTGCGTTCTGAAGAAGGCGCCAGGATGCAGGCCTCCCTTCCCGGGCTGCATTGCTCAATTCAAACAGAACGTAGCACAAATTTACCATTTTTTATGGTAAACATATTGAAGGGGCCCTGCGTTCGGTTCTGTTCAGTTCGATTGGGTTCCTCCGGCGACTGGCCATTGGCCAGCAATCAAACTAAGTTAACTGCCCGAACGTGCCTGAACGGCTTTCGTATTCGAACGGAATCGAATGCAATTTTATTAAAATTTTTAAATGCCATGCAAAGAGGGTGAATTCGTGCCGGGCTTAGGGCTTTCCCAAGGGAGGTTTTTAGACAGGAAACATCTTCAAGCTTGGCAATTACTGACTTGCTTCTTTCTTATCATAAGAAATACGTTCCTTATTTATTAGAATAGAATCCTAAAAAATAATAACGGTTAAATACTTTACAACTTATTAAACATTTTAGTTACGGTCATCTGAGAGTTGTATAATTATTACCTAACAATTGGGAACTTAGTTTATCCCCAACAGACTTAACCCACAATTACCATAATTGTACATTTTATTACCCATTGACATAACAAACTCCTGCCCAAAAACGATCGGCTCCCACACACATAAATTTAAGTTCAAAAAATTATTATCTGCACCCATCGAAACATATTTGTTTAAGTTCAGCCCAAAAAGACGCAGCCCAAAAAAACGCAAAAACAAAAATCGAAGTTAAGCCAAAGACAAAAGAGGCTTTCCCACCAAACAAATTCCCAGGGCCCTATGCCTAAGCATGCATAATTTTAATTTATTTGTAGCAGCAGCAGCAACAACAGCCAAAACCAAAACAGCACAGACAACTGGCCAACTAATAAAAGTAAAAAGCAAGGCCTGAACAGTCCAAAATGAAGCAAAGCAGCCAGCAAAATACTGAAGCTGGGGCCAAGGAATATTTATGGAAATACCTTCGGGGCGGAGCTCCCGAATTGCGAAAACGTTGATCAAATTTTGCCAGATAAGCGACGACGACGAAGACGAGCGTGGATGATGATGGTGATGGTTATGGTTGTGGTCCAAAAGCCGGAGCTTTGCGATGTGAGCGTGACTGAAGCATATTGCAGTTGGTCCAGGCTTAAGCAGGTTCAAAAGTCAATTTATTGAAATTAAGGAAATTGTGATGGGGTAATGGAAATCTGAATGGAGGCTTAACACTTTAAATTGTAATTTACTATTTAGTGATCTCTATTAGGTGCTCTCCAAAGAACAAACCAATCATATATTAGATATATTTGTCCTTACACTGTGAATATGCTTAGCCCACTTTTTTTAAACACTCACTGATAAAAAACAAAATATTAGTTCCTTTACAGAATGCATGGTCATACTGTGCTTCACATGCTATTTGGGCCCACTTGAATTACCATTTATACATGACTTGGTCCCACTAAAACAATCGTCCTTAATGATTTTAAAGCTACATTTTATAAAATTAGTTAAATTAAAAAATAAATAGTTAAATTTAATAAGCTTATAAATTTATTTCGTGACTCACGCACCCATCTCGAACCCATCAAGCTCATATGCATGTCGAGGTCTCCGAGTCATCAGCCAAAGGAGTAGGAGTTCGCCGGCGGAAGGGGGAGGGCCGGAGGAGGCTGCGGCGGCTTCAACTCTGCGGCTGCCTTACAACGTCATCAGTTTTCGAAGGCGTTGCCAAAGAGCAACCGCCGCGGCGACTGTGGGAACTGATATTGCATGCTGCACACATACAACTCACCGCGAGAGCGCTACGTACTTCGTATAGGCATGGGCTATAGTATAGTACGTAGTAACTCCCCTCTGAACCGATATCGTGCCTCTGAAATCTGCATTCGGGCCTCGAACTCGTTTGCATTTCTTATTTGCAGCGGCCGCGTAGTCAGCCCTCGTCAGATTGGCTGGCGTAATCTGTTTTAACTTGGCTCGAACGAACTCAAACTCAAAACCCGAACTCGGCCTGGATGGATATGGCTATGGCTGTGGATGTGGATGTGCCTGCCCTCCCTTCTCAGTTTTGACGGTAGTCGTGCTTTGGTTATAAAAATTGAAGCCGCCATTAAATTCTGACAGTTGTCAGCTCTCGCGGTTTCGGTTTCTGTTTCGGTTTCGGTCCCGCACTCAAGTTAAGTAGTTAGGAGGGAGCCGGGATCGGTCGAATCGGGCCTAATGGCTGCTGTACTTGGCCAAATGGCTGATGATCGCCCTGGCCAGGGATTTGGTTATATGGCAATGATCTGGCCAAGGAGCCGCAGAACGTTTCTCCCAGCAATTTGCAACTCCAAATGCCTAACTGGGCATTTAGCCGGTAATAGTTCCGCAGCCTAATGGCCTAATGGGATAACGAATTGAACTTTAATGCCCAAGCCCCAGCCCATCGAAATTGTCTACTACGCTCAGGAAAAGCTTTCTGAATGCGGAATCTCCGCAATAAATTATATTTGATTGATGATTCTGATAGGCGGTCGCCGGGTCTATTTTAATATAATTAATAAATCATCAGTTCAGTTCACAGGGTGATCGCTTATAGCTTATGGCGATATTGATAGTACAAGTTTAAATTTATGCAAGGAAATTATCAATCTTAATGGTTTCGTTTAACTAAAGAACTAGCTTTTGCAGTTCAGTTGCCTAAGCTCTAATTAGTGTAGTGGATTTATTTGATTTCCTATTATAATATTGATAATATTACCATTTAAAGTCGCAAAAAAATTTATTGCACAGAGAAAAAAACGGAACAATATGGAACTGATATTGTTTCATATCAATTTTTGTCATAACGAAATGGTATGATTTCATATCAATATGGTACAAAATCATATGTTCGAAAATATCATTTTGATATGAAAACAGATAGGCCGAAATTGATATGAAAAAATACCCGATGGATGATTATTTTTGGTATTTTTTTTCTCTGTGTGGTAATTTTCAATGATACATTTTGTTAATATTTGTTCAATTACTAAATATAATATTGAAGGAATAATATTGACAAAAGATATTTAAATGTTTTTTTCAATGATTAAAAGAAAATTTATTTTATTGTTTTGTAACATCGATTTAAAAATATGCAAAAATGGTTAAAAATCAGTTCAAAAGTGAGTTATTTTAAATACCTTCAGCTTTTTAGCGATACATGACTTACAGCTGCCACCTCTTTTGTGAGCTTTTCAGGTAGCAATCAGAGCTATCAGTCAACTGGCTGCAGCCTGATGAGTTCAAATTGCTACTGCACTCGCCCCGGACAACAACTCATCTTCATTTATCACTTTCAATAATAATCAAAAGCCATCAAAAGCGCTGAATGAAACCGAAAAAAGGCGTCAAAGTCAGAGGCCTCCGAGGGATCCGGACAATAGCGATATCTGACAGACTGCAATCAAGGTGGAGCGAACAAAAGATGCTGGCGAAGAATTCCCGGCCGATGGGGTTATTAAAAAAGAATTTGCATAAAAGACAAACCGGGGCACGAGTTCTCCAAAGCACAAACCACAAGGATTAAGCAATAAATAACCGAGAGAGCGGAGAACGAAGTGGTTAATTTTCTATGAAATTATATTCAAATTAGTTTGATGTTGCCGTCCCGTCTCCGCAAAGGCAAAGGCAAAGTCTCAAAACTGTTGTACAAATGGCATAATTATGGGATAGACACAAAGCACTTTGAGATCACTTCGAGGGCACTTGAAATTATGCTAAAACGCCAAACGGGGAGGAGGTGTGACCGAGATGGTGGCACAGGTACAGGAACGGTCTTTCGACAGAGGCTTGACTGTGGCCCCGCTCATCAATTATCCACGTGCTTACAGAGGCTGGCAATTTGTTAGATGTCTTGGCGGTGGGTTGGCCCAGAAGCGGCGAGGGGTATTCGCTTTTGACACCTCTGACGTGATTATAACACTTTTATGGTTGGTTATTAATGATATTCATATTCAATAGAAGCAGGAAGGAGAGGAATGCTCTTACGGTTAGGGGATATTAATGTATCTATAGCAGCGGTCGGCAGCGCCCTATTAAGTGAGCATAGGGTTTTGTTCTGCCGCCGCGCTGCTCGCACATGTATAACGTAGAACAGCGGTCTGCACACACACATCGATGAGCTGCCCAGTGCAAATTACTCACACAAATATAAAAGAAAATGTCAACGTATGTGTGTGCCGACCGCTGATCTATAGGTCAAGGAATATATATATTTACCAATTTTTAATTCTTTCTGCAACAAATTTTATTTAAAAAATTAAAAAGCTATATTTTTCATTTGTATTTCTTATGTTAATATTTAAATTATTTTCATTATGGAGTAAAAATCCGAATATATTACGCAAATCAAAATTCCATAATAAAGGTATTCCCAGTCTCATTTCTTAATTAATTAGAGCATATTACCCTAAAGGCTTTATGCCGATTTACATAATTCCAACAAAAAGCATAATTTAATTGCTCGACATGCGATTTCGTTTCCTGAGCAGTGGGGCCATGTAAATTTCCGCAGACCGAGACATTTATCAGGCGAGCAGATATTCAAAACTTGACCACGGAATATTTATTCATTCCGGTTTCCTACCAACCAACACGTCAAGTGGCGATGGCCTAAACCAACAAAAATATTCTTATATCTACGAATATTGCGTGCAGACAACAGACGATTTTGTGAAAAGCAAACTGAAAGACACAAAAAACTGAGGGAAAAAAAGGGAAACAGAAGTCGACGATTGGCTGATGAGAGGGCGCTGCGATGATGTTAATGTTGCGCCTGATGATGATGTTTAAGAGGCCGGGACTCCGGTTCTCCAGTTCCTCGGGATTCGACGGACTGCTGCGGAGGCGGGTGCGGATGTGCAGTGCAGCTAACGTGTCTGCTGATGAGGCTAATGATATGAAAATGAGTCCAGGCAAAGCCAGATGACACGAAAGTGTGAGCGAGCAGCCATGGCATACAGCATAATCATTTCATTTTATGAATGAAATAAAGGCCGCATAATAAATCAAAAGACACACACGTTGCCAAAACGGAGCTGAGAGGTGAATCAAAAAACGAATCAGACTTAAAACGAAGCGTGATCGGGACAGGAAATGGAAATGAGCTTGCATTATCAAAAAACAGCGAGGGGTTTTCGAAGGATGCGCCTCAGAAGCAGTTGAAAATCAATAGGGAAAAGGGAAGTATAGAACGAAAAGTCACGTTATAAGAAAGGGGGTATTTAAATACAACGAAGTTGACAATAACAAAAGATGAATTATGGTTTTCTTAATTCTAAAATCAATCTGACTGGTTGATTTAATTATAATAATTATTATAATATAAAAACTATTAAAAAACTAAAAAATAAATGTATTGCGTTTATCATAACCAGGGTTCGGAAAGCAATACATATGTATAGTAGCTACATACAAATTTCTAACGCACAGTAATAAAAAAAATGTGAAGTATTTTATTTAAATAAAACACACGAGAAAAATACATGTATTTTATGATTCATAACTAAAGAAAAAAATTGCCATATATCTTAGTAAACTTTTTAGCCTCCCCTCGTTTCTTACTGCAGCTGCCAAAATAATCATAAAACATCAAACTTACCGCCAGAATTTTGCATGTGGTTGCCGATGTTGCTGTCGTCATCATCATCATCATCGATGTCGTCAATTGTTGCTGTTGGCGCCTGCAATGTTGCTGATGTTGTCGCTGCTGCAGGGCACATTGTTGTTGTTGCTGCTGCTGCTGCAGTTGCTGATGCAGTTGTCGCTGGTGTCGGTGTTGCTGTTGCCATTGTTGCCTCGGGCAGGGCATCATTTTGCTGTAATGCGACTAATGAGGCGGCAAAATTGACGTGTTGCTGCGGCGTGAAGCTAAAGACCGATGTTGCTGCCACTGATTGAGTTGTTGGCTCGCTTTTAATTGTTGCTGCCGGCTGTTGTTGTTGCTGCTGCTGTTGCTGCCAGTACTCGGCGGCAATCAAATGCTGCAGACTGTGCGTAGGCAAATGCTGGCCAAACAGATTGCTCAGATGTTGCAGCGGCGAACTGCTGGCCACATGTTGCTGCAGGAGCTGCTGTTGCAGCAGCAACTGCTGCTGCTGATGATGATGATGTTGCTGCTGCTGCTGCGTCGGATGATGATGCGGATGATGATAGAGCAGTGTGGATGCTGCAACGCTTTCGGTGGCCTCGCCATTGATTTTATATTTCGATGTTGTTGTCGGCGTTGACATTGTTAGTGCTTCCGCTGCGGACAGCTGTCGCTGGTTGTTGCTGTTGTTGTTGCTGCTGCGGCTGTTGCTGCTGCAATTGTTGCTATCCCGATTTGTATTGCAATGGCTTTTGTATTCAAGTAACATGCCGTTGTTGCTAGCAACACGCTGCTGCTGCTGCTGCCGTTGCTGAAGTTGCTGCTGATAATAGTTTGCTAGCAACAATGGCATAATCAGTGTTTACGGCTATATGTGCCAACAGCAGCAACAGCATAGAGCACATAGGTAATCACTCCCGGGCGCAGATAGCAGTTGAGTCCGAGTTCTCGAAAAACACCTCGGGAACCTTGATTAGAGCCGATAGCCGCAAGTTGGTCAAGTGGACATGGGCTGGTCTGTAATTAGCCAAAGAAGATTAATTAGCCATAAAGGGTGTGTCGTGGGGGCGAGCGAGCATGGGAGTGCCATAAATTATATCAAAGCAATTGTCATGGTAATAAATATATTTTTTAAAGAAATATTTTCGAGCCAAAGGAAATTCTGGGCAAGCCAAAAGCCGCAACAATTAGAAATTCAAAGAGCTCAAATCGCATTTTCAGCTTAGAAGACGAGCTGGAAAGAAAATTCACTTGTATTTATGCAAACTCATCACTCCGCACGCAAAGTATGATGGACATGTGAACCTGTTTATCTGCAGGTTGAAAGCCCCAGTCGAGCTTCTTCTTTTCCTCGCTTCTTTTTTGTCATTTTAATTAGTTCAATTTCGGTTTATGTTATTTTGGTTAAATCTGCTCATTGCCTTGAAATTTCACTCGGCGACAACAGCAATAAGATGACGTGGCCGAAAATTAAAATCCAAAAATGCCAATTCATTCTTACTTTTGTTTAGCTTATCAGCCAACTGCAGATGGGGGGATGAAGGTGACCCAAGTCTGTCAACGGTAGCGGGCAATCGAACTGAATATTCATAATCGCCAGCCGAAGAAAATAGTTATAAACCCTACACTACTAGACAATATGCTATCAATTCTTAAGTATTACAGGTAAATGATATAGGTATCAAAATGGATGTTCTAATACAAATTACTTTAGGACTCCGTAATTTTTACTATTATATAAGTTTATATTATATAGAATTACATTTATAACAATTTTTGACCACAAATATCATTAAATGTATTTTCTCTATATTAATTCTAAGTCTCTTTCTAAAATCCTCTTGCCAAGAATGGGAATAATATTTAAAAAATTTAAATAAATAGTGAACAAAGGGCTCAAAATGAAATTAACTTTTAAATATTTATATTTTTTATTTTCAAAGTCCAGGTCAAACTAAAAATAGCGGATTTTAAGAATATATTTAACCATAAATAAATTTGTTCTCAGTGCAACTATTGATATTTACAAGCTCCCCAGCGCTTTCGGCGCATTAAACTCCCCAACTTCAAAATAGATACTCGCACAGACTCCGATCTCGGCATCGTAATTACAAGTCATCTACCTGATGTTTTTGACCATTTAAGCCACAAACGCAGAAGCAGACAGAGTTGAATAGACGGAACAGTAGCCAAGTTAGGGGGCGGGGGCAATCGTATAAAAATAAAATAATAATCAGACAATAAACACCGACAGAAACAAATTTCCATTCATGTATAGGGCTTAAACACGCATAATTGCTAATGCCATTTAAATGTGCGGACAGAAGAGAACACTTTGTTAAGCCCAAGTCATGTTCTTTTATTGAAGTAGAAAGAGTTATTTCAGTTCCCGATCACGATCCCGATCTAGATCCGAGTGCAGCGGAATGCTACCCATTGTTAAATATTTACCAACATTTAACCCTATAAGCGTATTACGAAACTTATTTTGGTGCTAAATGGGAACAAACTGTTCGTCCAGACGGTTTACAGTTTAATCAGGGGAAACCTTAGTCAAAGAGATGTTATTTAGGTTTATATGCCGTCATATAATTAAATATAATTTTTTTAAATATTATAGCATTTAGAAGGCATTATAGAGGGAAATTATTGTGAAATTATTAATGTATAAGTTGAAGGGTACAAATAACCAAAACTTGATTATTTTTAAGTGATATATTTTTTTCCTTCAGGAGATTAATATAATAAAAATCTATTCAATATAGGAAAGTACCTTTGTATATTTTAACTATAACAGCAGAGCTTTGTGTTTTTTTTAAATATCATAAATATTTAATACGAAAAAAATATAGAAACTACTTAGTTCAAATTTACATTAATTCTAGTTTCGCAAAGCCCATATTTTGGTAACACACGATCCATAGTTTTATGTAAATATTGATAGGCTGCGTGGAACAGGTCTGCCCCGACATATGGATATGATATGAATATGACCTTTAGTCAAGTGTGACAATGCCTTGGCACTCATTACGGGTGAGTCTAAAATATTTCATGCGAATACCTATTTTCGCTTTCCCAGCTAATCAATTTCAGCGGAAGGCTTAAGGTAGTCAGAAATATGTAGATAAATTCATATAAAAAATTGACAATTAATAGAAGTATATTTTTAACTTGTGGACTTAAAATGCTAATAGAAGTTTAGTTGCAAGTCCATAAATATTAAGGGAATTTACAAAATTAATTACATTTAATGCATAACCAAATAGAAGAGGTCTCCCATCGATTTCTGTCACCCCTCATAATATCGAAGGGGGTCTGAATTTTTCATATTTATGAATAATGGGGCGCCATTCGTTAAGTGCCAAAGGGAGATTTCCTGCGGCTCAAGTCGACTTAGCTCTGCTCCACAAAAACAAGAAATAGACTTCATAATATTAAATACTAAATGAAACAATTTGTGACTTACCAACTAAGACAAATTAACCCACATGCAGCTCAATATTAATTAGCAACACTTTACTGATTGCCTTGTCGTCGGAGCCCCAAATTCGTAATTCTAAACAAATTATTTGTCTTTCTATCTAGACATCATCGCTTCCCCTTTTGGCACTTGCCTTTGACTCATTTCCATTTCGCGGTATCACCGGGCCCTATCTTGATAACCGTCTGTGTTTGTTAACTAGCCAGGTCTTACTGTAATTGACTAATGAATGCCATTCATTGTTCCTGCTTTTTCAACTTGTGACAAATTTTATTTATTATTACTTTGGTTTTGTTCTTGTGTCATGCTCAATTGTTATTGTTTAGTGGCAGGCGGGTTCTCAAGAACAGACGTCGATCTAATGGCGACCACGAGGTACTAACTGATCGATTTATATAAGAAGCACTTAAGTGAGGAAGCGGAAAAGGTCAATAAAGGGGAAGCACAGAAGTTGAGCTAAGTCAAGATCCATAAAAGGGAAAATGATTCTTGGAACTGTGATATTTGGCTTATATTGTCACATTGTTTTCAATCTTTTAGATAAGGATAAGATACAATGAACGTCGTATAAGACTTTTTGAATCGGTCTCCTCATAACCATAAGAAAATGTATCTCCAAAAAAATGTATCTCATAGAACTGTGATAATCTTTATTAAATGATCTAAGAAATGCCCTCGTAATAATATTATTAGGGTCATCATTGTTATCATAGAAAAATATTGTGACTACATCAATGTTACCTATATTCTTATTAATACAAAATCATTAAAATATATGAAAACAAATAAAACATTAATGTTCCTATTTTAAAATATCGACTGTATAGCCCTCAGCCCCGTCAAATCGTTCACCCTTAAAACCAATTGGCACTTGAGGCAAGTACTATCGCACCGGACCTTACCTAACCCAAAACATCGAAAACGAAAAGTCCGAAACCGGTACGAACCGATTTCCAAGATTGCGAAATGTGAAACGTGTTAAACGAAACAAGCCCCCAATGAACTTTGCACGGACTAAACATCAGCCCATATTTCGAGATTCTATTGTTTACCCCCGGTGAAAGAATTACGAGTTCCTAGAACCGTGGCACTTAGCTCATAGAATTGAATTTAAGTGAGGAGTGAAGTGAGCTGAAGTGGCGAGCGCAATAAACGAAATCAGGTGAATTTAATAAACTCTAATCGCGAGCCTTCAACTTATTTGTTAATTTTGCAAATTATATTTTATTGGATCGTTGGTATCGCGTTTCCGCATGGTGAGAATGGAGCGGAGAGGTGAAGGCGATGCAGGATCCTTTTGACAAAATTGGCTTATCAACCGCAAAGAAATCAATAACTCTTATCAACAATCCACTGAGTCGATTTCGGTCGCCAAGTCTTATGTGCAGTCTTTACGACAATAGTGATTCATATTTAAATTATATATGAAAATTATCGGCTTGATAAGATTTCAATCAACTGTTATCTGACTTTGTTATTTAAAAAGATGACAAACTAGACTATTTTTGAAAAAAAAAATAATAATAATAAATTCAATGATTCTTAAAGATTCAATAAAAATTTAGAATAGTGTATAATTTAATTTTAGAATTTCTATAGAAAAATTTCTATTCATTTTAAAGAGATAAAATATTTTTTAAAACTCTCCTACTTTCTTACATGCCTTAAGAATTTTAATTGGTATTCCCAAATTCAGAGCATCCAATTGTCAGCGTCGTGGACTTTCCCACCAAATCGATACCCCTTCAATTGATTAGTTTTTCGAGACTTGGGCAAGTGCCATTGTCGATCACGTCGACGATGATATGCAAAGTGCTGAGTTATGAGTGGAGGTTCTGGGCATGACACAGGTTCTTTGCTGACTTTATCTCACCTCAGCTCAACCTCACCTGCCGGGGGTGTCTTATCAGGCCAGAGCAAACAAATTGAACTCATTTTTCTTTTTAAACAACAGCTTCGACGCAATTGTCGACACGGGTCGACATAGATATAGATACTTCAGTAAGTCCCAACTCGTCTTGGTCTTCTTGGCCTGGTCTGGTCGGGCTTAATCAGTTCAGTTCGGTCGGTCGGTCGGTCTGAGGAGCACCGAATATGGTAAATGGGGAAAACGCAGTCGAGATAATGCTACGCCAAGAACGAAAAGGAAGGAGCAGGTTGCATTTTTCCATTCCATTTTTATCTAATTAGGCTAAGCAGCCAACGCCACAAACGTTGGACAAATATTTATTATTGTACTGTAAAAATAATCAATCACTCGATCGTTACAGCAAATGGTAATGGTTGGTATCTGTATCTGTACGACTGTATCTATATACGCCGGCCAGATAACGGCATTTGAATAAGAAGAAAAACAAACTAAAAGAGTCCAAGAAAAAGGAAATGCAGCTCCAACTTGTCCAGAGGCACTTGAACTCAAAACTGCGGCGCACCACAAGTGTTATGCTAATAAAACATATCGAGGCGATCGGCTTATCAATAAGGCAACATAATACACGTACGTGTATTGATATAGATATATACATTAAACAAATCGAATGGTGGCGCGGTACAATATTTAAAGTGTAAATCGATCGGTTTTTCTTACACCTTATTTGCTGTATTTATTTCAATTTCAATATTATTTATCGCCTGACGACGGTTCACCCCAACGATATTGCGAAAGGTACCTGAAGTTACTGGTGCTACGGGCGCCCCACTTCAACTTTTGTAGAGTAAACTTTACTGCAGGTTCTGTTTACCTCCAGGCGGAGACTCAAGGCGTCTTACGAGCACAAAAAATAAAACATTAATTAAACAACATATCCACTGCTCAAATGGTATACATTTCCTTTACCTTCGTTTGCTTTCAATAACCTTGTGACTTTCAATCTGTGCCCAAAATAGTTGCAAAAGAAAACCCATATTCCTGATAATCGAACTCAATTTACCATTGGGGGAGGGGGGAAACCCCTTAAACAAAAGCCAAGCAACATAAATTCAAGAATGTTTCATTTATTAAAGGTTGTTAAAGATTACAGATTAGGATTGTGAAATTCCACACTGTTTTGATTAATTGAGTGATTCATGATTAGGGTCCAGGTGGCCTGGGGAAGTCTTATCAAAAACTTTTTGGGATGTCAATTGGCTTACAATTGATAACCATATTCAATATTTTTAGAAAAAACAGTCACCCATTAAAAAAAGAATTTAATGGGTGACTGTTTAGAAAAAAAGAACTAGGCGATGTACTTAAAATCCATATAAAACTAAACACTGTTAGATGGAATTCTCTAAAAAAAAGAAGAGATCATTTAAAAATTTCTGATCAGATAGTTTGCTTTACCGAATTGTTATACGGCACAAAAAAGTTCTTCGATCCATTTAGCATAGGTTGGATTTTTGGAAACACAAACAACTAAAATGTATTAAGGATACTGGGGATTTCTAAAAATTTGTATGTTTTAAATGAGGCATGTCAAAATGTATATTTTCCTAGTTAGTATTTTACTTGATATTTTCGAACATATACAATGTAAGTTAAAAATAAAAAAATAATAATTTTTGGCTCAAACATATAATTAATAAAAATGTAAATAATTTCTTAAGCGGAATTTAGTTATTCCTTATTGACTTACAATATAATTCGGATGAAGTTTACCTTTATCGTGAAGTTGATCAAACAAACTCAAGCTTTACATATAATAAAATTCATGTCGATCAAGTGAATGGCTTGTAATTAGTATTCACTTTTCTTTATCTGCACAAGGGAAGACACTTTTTTTCAACTATAAACCATTAGTTTTTCAACAATTCCGATAATTCCGCAAGCGGAATTTGCGTCTCATTCGCAGCGCGCCTCGATTTGCACAAATGCCGTCGTCAAAACGCAAAAACTTCTTCACAAAAGAGATCGGGTGGTGAAAAATCGCGACGCGAAAAGAGAGCGATGAGAACGAGGGGATATTTTATAAGGGGTTCTTCGAATCGTAGCGGATCGTATCGGATGGTAGCGGTATAGTATCGGTATCACATGGGATCTCGCGAGGACAAAAGTTGCAAAAAGTCCGGGGAGCGCGCGCACTTGAGCTACAACCACTGAACGCTGAACTCAACTGAGGCGAGCTCGCTGAAAAGTATCTTAAAGATGCGCAACAGATCGGCAACTTTAACGGCAGCGAACTGCAACAAGTTTTTGCCAAATCCATAAAAACAAAAGGCAAATAAACAAACGGCAGTGCACTCAAACAATTGCAATGCAAAGGTGTCTCTGTATTCGTATCTGCTGTATCTGTATCTCAGTGTGAATGTATCTTTGTATCTGATGCAGGTAGCTGAACACACAGATACACCTGCTTGCAACATTGCAATTGTGGGAGCAGATAAAAGAGTAAGCTCTCTCAAACTTTGATAAGTGAGGGTTTTTTGTAATATAATAACAAAATCCAATGAAAAACCCCCTACACCGCTGCAATTCTCTCGCTTTTCCTTCTCTGAAAATGTACCTCAAAAATATCTCTCTCTTTGCGCTCTCCCCACTCACACAACTGCGAAAAGCTGCGATCGCTCTCTTAGGTTCCACAAAAAGCTGTACCCATAGGCGAAAAAGAGACAACTAATCCCACTTACTAATTAACTACCCACACTTTTACGTTATTCAAATTTAGTGGCCCGCCATCTCGCTCACTCCTGCATGCTCCCTTGCTTTATTTAAATTTATGATTATCGCCTTATTGTGTGTGTGCCCGCTTAATCCAATTGGAGGTGGAGCTTCGCCTACATCGCCTCTTTAACTGTCACATTGACAGAAGTGGGGGGGATTTATCTTTATTTTGAGGCCCATGCTCTATCCAATTGAATTTGTGTTTTGCAAACTGGTTTCGCCAACGCCTCTTATTGGCAGGGCTATTTTTAGACCTCTTTCGGCTATTAACTAAATGCCAACTGATCAACGAAACGATCTCAGTGCGAATAATAAGTAATAGCGGTATTTATTTTGATGATTTATTGTTACAATATTTTTTTTAATTTATCAATTTTGGATAGGAATGAGTATAACTGTTTCTTTAAAAATATTTCAATTATTTTTAAATAATTTTTTTATTTCTGAATACTTTGTATTTATTCAATAAATCTAAGTTATGTTTCACATAACAGTTCGAAAATTTAGCTATTTCCAAAGATTAATACATATGATGTTAGAAGCATATGGGCACTTCCAAAAAAAGTCCACCAAGCCAAAAACCTTGAAACTTGAATAAAACATATTTCCACATGATTTTGCCCCGATATTACTTTCTAATTAGTTGGATACTGAGCTTAACTACAAATTTGGAGTATAGTTTGATTATTTTTATGACAAACTCCACCAATATACGCAAAAATCAGTTTTTGGCTATTTTTTTGTTATTTTTTGGACCTGTCTTCTGTTGTTAATTTATCCTATAGGAATGCTAATTTGTAACATTTTTCTGTACTGAATGCTTCATTCACATGCTAAACTATTAAGTTAAAAGCAAAACATCCAGCAATTGAGAGATAGAGGTAAAGAAATCCGCTTCACAAAACAGTCGGAAAAAATGTCCCGAGCGACATGTCCCGAGCGAATGTGGTTGAAACTGCATAAAAAAAAAACGGCAAAGAATTTTTGAGTAAAACCAAAAGTATTTCACAGCGACATGTTTGAACAACATTCTAAAACAAATCGCATTCAAATATTCCATCAGAATTTGCTAATTTCTGGTGTTGTATGAACTTCCTCGAAATCCACTTCTATTTTTGTCCCGAGCGAATACGGCAGTTTTTTACCGATATCTTAAAAACTAAAAGTGGTACAAAAATAAGATTTTTACCAAAAATAGAGCTTGGGAAGAGTGAAAAGAAAAGCCCATAATTAAAATTAAAATCCATTGTTTTACAATTTATTTTCAACTTTAAAGGTGTGCAAATGTCCCGAGCGACATTTTGGAAGTGCCCATATATTATTTTATATTTTAAGTTACAGAAAGCTAAATCTAAATTTTCACATAAATGTTTTTTTTACCAATTAAATTTAATTTTAAAACGGATTAGTGTAATAAGAATATAATCTATTTAAATAGATATTTATAACAATACGATGGTTAAGCACTTAATTCGGGTTGAATTCTTAAGTTCATATGTTTTAAATAACCTGATATCAGCTCTAAACAATTTTTTAGCTCGTCCGTTTACTCTTTTTAAACTTGAAATAATTTTTAAATTTATAACTATGGAATAATATACAAAAAAGTAAGAAAAATATTTAAATGAAATCACATTAAATTTATCTTAATATCTATTTTATAAGTCCGAACTACTGAACAAATATTTTAGTCTTAACTTTGTTACCTTTGTTATTATTAAATTCCTTTGTATTGAATGCGTATACTTAATTTTCTCACATCTCGATAAAAGTAATAAAGTAAATTACTTAACAATAAATCTACAAAATATTTTCAAAAATTTGCTCCCAGTTCCCAGGTAACTGGTGATCCATTGAATGCCGAAGAGTATTCAGTTTGGACTCGCCCCGAGGAGTTTTTATTAAAGGGCATTGTTTTTGGCTGTTGACGGCGGGCGCCGCTTCTTCTGCACCACAAATCGCAGATCGCATATCGCAAACGCACGATCTGCTGACACAATTCCGCCAGCAATTAAGTTGATTCACCTCCGCGGGCTGGATTTTACCTGGAGCTCAATTTGCCGGCGTTTAAGAAAGCTGTCAACGGCGTTCGGTGATCGGAAATCGGGAATCGGCGACCTGGGTGCATAATGCCGGCCAACTGGAGCTGATCTTGGCCAATTGTTTACCATATGCAGTCCGGCCAGGCATTCCAAACTGTCCGCTCGGGCTTATTAGCCTGTCGTTTGCATTTCTGCGGTATTTCCACTTTGTTCAAGGCGCCGGCCTCCCCAGTGAACGGGCCTGAATTTGAATGCAAATTCCACGCATTGCGCTCTTTTGGTCAGTCAAATGTTGCCGCTGCACAGTGGCCAGGGAATTATGGATTTAATGCAGAGGTATACGGCTACCCTGCCTCAAAGGTAAGGTCCATCCATTTATAGACTTCACCTTTAAAAGAAATAAATATCTATATTTAACTTGAAATTATCCCAAAATAAATAATATCCTAACTGATTAACTGCTTTAGGAGCTAAAACAGGAATATGTTTTTGGTTTTAGTACTAACCAATTTTTTTTTATTTTATTAAGTCAACATTAATTTAAAAATTAACAATAAATATATTTTTATTTTTGTCAAAAGTTTAATTTTATTTTTGAAGCTTTTCAACATTTTCAGATTTTATCTTTAGGTTTAGTTCAACTGTACTTTGTATTTTTAACCTTTTATTTTATTATTTCTGAGTAACATTCTACACGCGTTTTTTATAAATGTTCAATGCACTAAGAAAATAATAGAAATCAATCCATATACAACTAATCCGCCATCAAATGCATCTTTATTTTTTTATACTTTTTTTTTTAAGTTTCGTATTAAATTGTATTATTTTTGACAGTATTTTAACATAAGTTTTTTTTCTATTGTTGCTTTATATTAATTTAAAAAGCTTTTTTTCGATGATTAAAGTACCTTTTATTTCTACTTGCCGTGGAAAATATTCATATAACCAAAAGTAAATTTAGAAAATACTTTTTACAATTCAAAGAATCCTAATTCGTATAATCATTAAATACTTGACTAATACACTTCCATTGTCTAAGCTTTCAGCCAGCATTACAAAATGATAGGCTGTCCTTAGGCCCTGGCTCATATCATGGTTGGATTGGTTCCTGGAACTCCAATCTATGTTTAAATTACCATCTAAATGTTAGCCCAGCCGAGGCATTTCATCACAATGTTACATTCACATTATTCAGGCAGCATAAAATTGCAAACACATATTATTGACACATCATTATCAATCAAAGTTATGCTCAGTTGAAAGTCCGCAATGCTTCCGCAAAGAGGCGAAGAACAAGACCGGCAGTACACGCTGTTCTCTGCGCAGATTACAGCTAAGTTTTATGACCATGATTTATGGCAGAATTCTTCATAGGCGGCCGTTCTGGTTTGATGGTCCAGGCCCAAGCCCAGTGCACCATGAAGCCAATCCCAATCCGCATACGAATCCGAAAAAGACACACTACACACTCGCTGACACGCACAGTCTAGATGCGAGTTGGCATCTAGATATCTAGATATATGGCAGATACCGCCAGCACTCTAGCATGCTTTATGGTCTAATCCCGATGGTTAGTTTTGTTCAACATAAACTGCTCGATTTCATGTATTCCATTTAAATGTCATAGAAAGTTGTTGCAAATCAACTTCTTAGCTGGCTCATTCCTCGCTTTTACATCCATATTTATTTGCCATAATTTCGGTTGGTTTATGGGATTCTTTCTTTTTTTCGCTGAACACCAAATGCATTTGCCATGTTTAATCTGATTATAATTGGTAAAACAGAGGCATAAAATATTCCAAATGATTGTTATGCCAAAGTTAATGGCGAGTTTACGATTTTGATATGGCTTGAAATATATAATTAACTTGGCATTTTTTGTCGGAAGTGCTTCTGGTCTTATGCATACAAATTCCTAATTTTAAAAACTTTTTATAAGCGGCCAGGGGATTGACTTTTTACAGAACAGAGATAATTTCTTTTTACGCATTATCTTAAAAATGTTTATCGTATCTTAAGATTTGTTTATTTGTTCTGCATTAAAGTAGCTTTTAAAATTTTTCATAAATTTGGAAAACAATACAAGATAGAAGGTCTTAACTCAAAATAAAATAGTAGTACATTTTTTTAAGATATAAATGTTATTTAAGAAGTGTTAGATACCTGCGCGGATCCACGGGGGGTGATATGGGTGAAATATCACACCCCCCACTCGGGTGAAAAATGAAAAAAAAATTTGGTATGCAAAAAGTATGCAACAAAAAAATTGTTCTGATATCACCCCCCACAAAAAAAATCCTGGATCCGCCACTGGTTAGATATGATTGTTTATCCTTAAAAATTATCAAGAAATTTATAAAAATATTTAAATATTTTTTATTTGATTCTTATGTTTTGCAAATGAACTTGGTAAAGTGACCTTAAATTTTTTCAATAAACTTGCCTTTGGCCGAGAGCAGAGTCTATTAGCTTTGCTCTCCTAATGGCATCTCATCCATATGGAGCTGCCTGCAGACCAATTTTTCACTTCACACTTGTAAGCACGCCATGCCAAGCACATTTTTCTCTTTAACGCATTTAAACCCCACTGGTTAACCCCAAACTTTGCATTTATATTAAAAAACCCAAGCGCGAACAATCAGGGAAAAACAATTAAATGTGATATGAAAAGGGTTGTCTGCGGCAAGCTCGTTGACAAATTGTGCGATTATGCTAAGGCCAACAGAGAAACAGAAAGTTTTATAACTTTAATTGTCGCGTTACAACACCCGCAGCAAACGCAAAGTGCAGACAACAAAAGGCCATGTAATTATATATCCACTATATATCCACATCACCTCTCCTCCGACACACGGAATTCTTCTGGAGCATTACAAATGAGCCATTGGCGTGCAGTCCCTTGATTATTTTAATTTTTTATTAACGCTTTTCTTCTGCGTAATTGTTTTTAAGCAAATAGCACCTTAGGGCAAAGAAGTCTGGATTTAATTCTATATTTATATGTTTAGTGCGGCCATAATCTGGGATATATAAAACTTTATGGTGCATAGAATAATTTAATAAACTAATAAATATATAAATATTTTTAAACATTTTTCAGCTTTTTTCTGAAACTTGTTTAGCATTTCGACGTTTTTATTACAAAATCTAAAGTAGGTAATTAGAATATAACAAAATTGTATTATTGATAGGTGTTTAAACAACTAAATTTTAAAATGCATTGCCACACCTCCAAAGCCACACCTCCTTTAATTGTGAAAATACAAGCATTACAAGTAGTTTTTCCCTCCTAAAAAAATTAAAACTACGTAGTTTTGATATGCTGTAGGTGAGGGTCTGGAAATTGCTCGAGATTTTCATCTGTTATACACTTTTTTTAATTTTCAATTGACTTTTAGTTCAATAGTTAATTATTTCATGAAGATTTCCAACAGTTTAACGACTTTGTTGCGCCTGTTGGCGCCAACGGCAATTGGTTGATTTGAAATCTACTTAAACAGTTGGTTATTTTGAGTTTACAGTTCGGCTTGGGCTATTATAAATGCACTTCCTAATTGAATTGAATTTGATTGAAATAATTAATGAGTTAATGAAGGTGAGGCTCCGCTTGAGATTATAGATTTGACAAGTGGGAAATAAGCCATTAGATATTACAATATAGAAAATCTGATATGGATAACATAATTTCATTTGGGGGCTTGTGTTTATTTTTGTATTGATAACAACTTGTAATTGGTAAAACCTTCAAATGTTTCAAAAAAAATAGATAAATTCAACGATACAAACAAAATATTTACCGATAAATATGTTTTAAGAAAATTAAAAGCTCGGTAAATCAACAGATTTAATTGCCTTTCAAAGTATTATACTTTTTGGCTTATATTGAGATTCAAAAATGTAAATTTTTTGGCTATCGATAGATAAAAAAAATCTAAATGTTTTAACGTTACAAATCATTAACTTTTTTCAAGTTAGATTTATTTTTAGAAAAGATTTTATTTACTTAAAACTTAAATAATACATTTTTTGCATAACACTTTGACTTTTCTATAACCCAAAGGCATATAAACTCTATAAACTAAAGATCTACAAATGCAGAGGAAAATGTTGCGTTTAAGAGACGCAAAAATGCTGTACAACAAGCGCCAAGTTTGCCACACAAATCAAAGCCGATTTGCCGTTTGCCGTTTGTGTACCACTTTGGACATATATGGAAAAATTAGTGGGATGTTTTCGAATTGTCCACTATCCAGAGAGAGATGATGAAGTCGGGGTACAGAGGTGTTTCTTTTTTTGCCAAGGTGTCGACGTCATTAGCAGTTGTAGCTGCAATGGTGAGCGAGAGATATACCTATATATTTGAAATTGGTGTTTGATTTTTGATTATGAAATTTGAAGCACTCACAGTCGATGCGGTTGTATTGTGTGGTGTCCCCACGGATTCGAGTGGCAACATATCCTCACGCCAATAAACGCGCAATTATAATAAAAATAATCACAGGGGGCGACTGCTGATCCTCTGCATTTGGTCATAACCGGCCAGACCAGGCCAGAAACCGTTGAGCTGGCCAAGATCCGAGATCCAGACGTTGCGTTTGATCATTGCGATCTGATGCGATCCTGGCCGTCCATGTCCGTCGTTCCCGACTGGATTATCGCCTTTTCGAACAGCTTTTTCTTCTTTTGTTCCCGTTCTCTACAATCTCATTGCGACGACAATTGGCGAGTAATTGCTGCTGCATAATAATTCCCCACCAGCCATCGTTGTTGGCCTGGTCAAGTTTTTGCACCTCTTTGCCGGCGTTTTTTTGCCGCCTTCCCCGCCATCCACTTAATCCGTTTTTGGTTGAGTGAGTTTCCTGAATATATATAGAAAATATTATTTTATTCTCAGATACACACATTCATTTTTTCTTAATCTAATAAAAAGAATTAATTAAGGTGGTATGAAATAAATTAACGAAGCAATTAGACACAAATTCCATTACAAGGTGAGGGAGCTCTGAAAAATGACTCAAAAAGGCATGCCCAACTAAAAAGTGGCAAAATAATTCATCGAAAAATTGTTGCAAAAAATTAGCATTGCCAATAAGGTCGGGTTGACTTTTAGGAGCTTAGAAGGCTGTTTTTATATTAATTATATTTGATTTTGGGTGGAGCAAGTTTGCTATTCATATTTCAATTTATGATTTTCAGACGAAAATGCCAAATTCATTTTTTGTGGTGGAAATTAAATATTTATAAATTTGTAAATGCTTTGTTCGTGGATTCGAAGAATACGTTTGTATATTCCTATTAAATAAAACTTAATACCAATTCGATTAATATTTTTCAAAGAATTTCTTTTGGAGTCGGATAGCAAATTTTACTAATTATTTAAATATTTTAAAGCTTAGTCAGGACCCATATTAAAAAAGTTTATATGAAATTCGTGTCTTTTAATTGGTGTCTCTCTGGAAATGGTGTTGCAACTTATTTGGTATTAAAATATAAAATAAAATATCTTCAGAAGATTATGAATAAAAAATTTAATAATTTATCCATTAGATCCCTATTTTCTAGCAATCCATGACTTATTTACCTAATCAATCATTAAATGTCTATTAGTGTTTATCTACGGCTAACGATCCATCAAAAGCAGTGAAAAAAACGCATTTTCCACGGTCATCAAATCAATATTCAAAAAGCCTCCACTACCAAATTGGCAACAATCTGTCAGATGCATTTCATAAAGCTCAAACGGCGGCCAGAAAAAAGCCCCACTTCGTGCCGTAAGGAGTGGAAAAAAGTCGAAAATTGCTTTATGAACACGTTTCAATTGCGTTTTGCCAGCTCGCCAGGCATGTTCGATGTCATGTACTCCATGGCTGCAGTCGAGGGAGAGACACTTCTCCGGGCCTGATGAAATCGATCATTTTCCCACGATCGACTGGATCGGCTAAGATCGGCTCGGCTGTCAGCGGCAAAAGTCTCAATGACTAACTCTAACTGCACAACAAGTGGCCAGTTGGCAGGCCGGGTGGAAAAAAAAACCTGACCAATAGCAGGCATTACTTGATTTGTATGTGCTGCTATGTAAATGCTATAAAAGGATTTTGATTACGGCCAAATGCCGGCCCCGCCAGCGGGACGACATGAGCCCAAGGTGTCTGAATTCTATTGGGATGGCATGGGATGCGTTTCAGAGGGGCTCTTTCTCTCGAAGGCGGAAGCATGACTGGACGTCCTTTTCTGCTCGTCAACATTCATTGATCGATATCAGGAAACTGTGTAAATCTCTAACTCCCCTGTACACTTCTTGCTTGTGTTTTTTACATTAACAGGTCCAATCAAAAATCAAATTTCTATAATTAACATTTCGCTTTAAAATTCATTTTAGTTTTGGATCCATATAATGAATGAAATCCACTTTATTATTAATTTAGTTGCAATAACTATAATTTTAAATTCATCCTGAAATCCTGACATTCCAGATTACAAATAATTTAACATTTATAAATTTGTTTAATTCTTATTTAATAAGAAATATAACTCTCTTTTTTAAGTTGTCTCTAACGGAGGTATTAAGATATTTAAAATGTCTTTAAACGGTTTTAAACGTGGTAACTAAAAAGGAATACCTCAATTTATTTGTCATCCAAAAGGTCAAAAATCATTTTTTTAGGCATACTTTCAAATAAAAGGCATGAAAAAACAATTTTTTTCGTTAGGGCTTTATTATAATTAGCACTGTGGTCCCTTTTCCCTATCTACATCTTTTTACCCTTCTCCACTGGTCTTACGCACTTGCCATGACTGGTAAAAAATATTTGAGCCGCTTAATTGGGGCGGACAGTGAGCTCGGTCCGCTCAGTTCTTTGACATGTTTTCTATTTGTCTAATTTGTCAAGTTTTGACTGGAATATTTTCTGTTAGTAAAACGGAAATGATCCAACAAAAAGTTTGTGGCTTACATTTTTTTTGTCCGTTTTGAATTAATTTGAAAGCGTGGACAGGTTTTTGGGTTGGGCAGAAATGGAAAAATATATATTTAAATTGATCCCATTGGGCTCGTGGTCAAACAATGCTTATTTTGCGACTTGATTGGAGTAAGCGTGCTTCGGTGTTTATTTATTTGGTCGTGAATACGTGGTAGAGCATACATAAGGAAGTTTATCTTGACTTTTAAGATTACAAATCGAAGCGTGGGGGTAATTTAAGAAGCTTAATATTGCGACCTCTTTATCCTAACTAAATTCAATAATTATCAGTAAGTATATCACGTCAGTGCAGCTTAGAAATATGTCTTTCTAAATAACTATTTTAGTTTTTATATTTTAAATATTTAAGTTTTTAATATTTAAGTTCAATTATGTATTTTGTATGGTGTATAAGTTTTCACACTTATTTTTAATTTTTTTCTAAACTCAGTTTTATACACAAACATTTATTTGTAACTATTTTGTTTGCCAGTTCTACAGTTCGTATGCGCAGTGTGTTTTAATCACTTAAAAAATTTTTATACGACAACCATTTTATAGAATTAAAAAATTAGAATATTTTTTAATCATATTTTATATATTTGTGGTATTTTACCTTTTTTTTCAGCATTTTCAAAATGTTGTGGCTTATAAGTACAGACAACTTCAGTCAAAAAGCTCCTAAAATAGTTAAGCTATGAAACAAAATACGATTATAAATTATCTCACATACTTACAGTTGCACATTATTTGAAAGTTACAATGGCAAATATATATACAAACTAATAAAAATTTATTGGTAAATGCTACACCGAGAACCTTGCTTCCTAAAAGTCTAAAGCAAACTGTATGCTGCCTGTGAAATAAAAAATTTCCAACCACCCTCTCGATAAAAAATGAACATCTATTCAACCCTTTAAGGGAAGTCACACTTCCAGTCACCGAGTTTTGCATAGAGCCGTGGTGTTTCCTTTTTTAGAACTCTTCCAACCCCTTTGATAAGGTGGAAGAACTAGTTCCGAACGACAGATGGCGCTGGTGGACCATTTTTGTAGGATTTCCACTGCGATGGCAATTCATTAATGGCAGAAAAGCTTGTGAATAATTTATATAATTAATACCCCGCTACGTTGACCACGCACAGCTGGCATTTAGTCGCAACTTAAGGAGAGATCTCTCAGCTGCTGTTTAATAAAATATTTTAAATAATTCCGTAATCTAAATGCAGTCATCGTCAGAGCAGCAAAACAAGCCCAAGAACGTTGGCGACGTTTTCCTCATCTGATTCAACAGGATGCTGAGAAGCTGCCACTGAGAAAGAAATTCTAAATACCAACGAGTCACAGCAGCATCCAGCACAAATCACAAATTGTCACGTTAATAGTGGCAGCCATCCCCGATCCCCGGTCTCCGGTACCCGAACCCACCTCCAACCTACCTCCGCCTCATTTGAGCTTGTCTTGCATTTCGCATCCGTATAAATGCAATGTAAATTTTTTTGTGTTGTGCGCGCCATTGCATATGTCAAGACAACAACAAAACGCTGACGGAGGAGATGGCCAAAGAGACCCAGATGAGGTTTGCCAAGAGGAAGCTGAAGGATGGCACCGTGAGGGCTGAGATACATTACACCTAGTGTCTAAATTAGTTCAAAAGTGGTTAAATTAGTGAAACTAGTGTTCTGTATAAGATAGCCAAAATTTTATTTAACTTATTTATTATCTTATTTTATATTATATTTCAATTTATGAGAATACAAACATAAGTAATCGAATAAATAACGTCATATTATTTAAAGTAAATTTTAAAAGTAACTTATTACCTATTACATTTATATTATTAATATATATTTAAGTACACACTCTTTTGTAATGTAATTTTTTAATTTTCTTACAAAAATAAGTTTTTTTTTATATATATTAAAGTAGTTTATAGACTGTACCGTAATCTAAAATAATTGCATTGTTTAGCAAAAATACCCTATATTTATCTTCATATAAACCTACCCATCGTTTTATATTTCTTAAAAATATTTTTTTAAGAACCACCCATTAAATAATCTACTTTTTGTGAGTAACGAAAATCGCAACACTCTGTCATCTCTAAAAGTTAAAGCCCGATGGAGTGCCATTGGCAGCCACTCTTCTTCGTCTCTCAGCACGTTTCGCCTTGATAATTTATGAGACGCCTTATTAACATCAGTCAGCATCGGCAGAAGCGCAGATTCTGTCTTCTGGCCTCGTCTTCAGCTCGGTTTGCGGCATCCAACTGGCTTTCTCAGAAAGGAATCTCCGCTTTTTGCCGTCTCTCGTCGGCTGCCACATTTTCACTAATTTTAATGTAATTTCTGCTGTTTAATTTGTAAATTATTTTAATGCAGCCTTTGTCATAATTTATTGCCTGCTTTTGCCCGAGGCATCCGTGTATCCGGTAGATACATCTTATATGTCCGCCCCACTGACGAGCTATACGAGCATGCAAATCAGCTGGCCAAAGTCCTCAACGAACCTCATTCTATGCAAATCCGTTTGTCCCAGCCGATCTACGTCCGTTGAGATGAGGTGCTCCCCTCGTTAGGTGGACAGCCGCTGGGATTTGCATAAGTATGTTGACTTTCAATTAAATGCCAAAGCTCGATCAGTTGTTAAAGGCATTCCGAATGTTAATTCTCAAGTGCATTTGATCGTAATGCCCAGTATGCCAAACGAAATTGGGAATTTATAGTCCAAATGGAGAAGTTGAAATACCCTAAGAAGCCAATCTTTGGGCTAAGTAAAAAAATAAAATAATAATAATTCTATTTTAGTAAGAGTCACAAAAATTTCAAAATTGATAACTAAAGTTTGCTGTAAATATATTCACTGATTTATATATTAAAGAAGCTGCTTTTAGTTTTAGTAAATACATTTTTGTTCAATACTTTCAAAAAACTTAATAATATTTAATTTTGTTGTTTTTAAGAATATTTTATGATCATTTTACAAATGATTTTATTTATATACTATCAAAAATTTAGATCTTTCAACTAGCCAATGTACACCTCTACAGTTCAAAAGCAACATTCACATTTATAAGGCACAACAATCAGTTCAATGACAAGCAGAGCAAATATGTAAGTTTTCGATTCGAATCGACTCAATTGAGGGCAGCAAAATGTTTGCATAAATTGAAAAGGAAATCTGGCCTTAATTGTTCTCAAACAATTATCAATTGTGCATAAACACAGCCCCAATAATGGCAGAGAAAAATGCTTAAAAGGATTTAAGTCAGCGACAATTAGTTGGATGATTTTTCATAAATGCATTCGAAATTAGCCACTCCAAAAAGGACCGTGACGAATCTGCTGATAAATTGGCACTCTACCAGCGGCAAGTTCAAGTCCATCTACTTCTTGCTCAAATTACAGTATTTAAAAATCTTAAATAAGCGCAAAATCAGGTATGGAATATGTCTCGGCCGACCCACTTCAGATGCACTCGGGGAACTGGGGGCGTGTCGGCGATCTTGAAAAGCGCCGACACCTCAACACATCATCATCAGCGTCATTGAAAGCCACGAACAGTAGCCGTCAGTAGATGCCAACATTCTTTTCGCCATCGTCTGAGGCAATATTTAAATTAATTGAGGCCTGACTCACTCTGAATTGAAAGGCGAAAAATTCGAGACGGAAAATTTACATTCGTTGGAAATGGAAATCGTATTCGGCTTGGCATTGCAAAAATCATCAAAACAATGCACACTTTTGTAGACTATTTTGTAATTGTAAGCGGCCTCTCTATGCAACATTTCCGAATAAGTGAATAATAATCGGGATTACTTCATTGTGAATAATGTTCAAGCGGAAATGCGTTATGATGTACAGAAAAAAGAATTTTAATAAACTATTTTTTTTTAAATCAAGGAACAAAATCTTTTTTGAATACTATAACTGATTATAATGGATAACTAGATATAAAAATATTATTTATTTATTTTTTTGCCAGTATACAATTTAAGAACAATTTGGTAACATGGGAGGATCGAAAATAGCATTTCACTCGTTCATTGTTTTTCTTTCTGTGTATGTAAAAGTTAACTAAATCATTAATTGGTCATTGCTCAATATCGATATGTGTGCTCGATTTTTGCCAGCATTCCATTTAACTTAGTTCATGGTAATGGACTCCAATCAGCGGCCGATTAACTGACTAACTAGCCTCGTGATTTCTAAATAATTATGCAAATTTTCGATTTGCAATTGCAATTATTGTTACGTATATAAAGCAGAAGTCAAAGGCAAAGGCAGCAGTGGCAGCTCGCAGCTCGCAAAAAACAAACCTGGCAAATTATTCAATCGAAAAATTGTTTTCCAACAGCTGCAAAATCGAACTCAAATCTGACACACGGCGCAAAAGAGAGAGAGAAGTTGGCGACAAGGCGACATTGCCGTTGAAGTGTTGTTGGCCTGGGGCCGCCACTTGGCAGCTGTCAGTCAGTTTGACGTTTTTGACCAAATCGTGTAAAAACCGTTGAAAACGACAAACGACACGTCGCCAGCAGCTGAAGTCGCGAACAGATGCAAGCTTTTCAATTCAAACTTTTTGAGGTGGCTGCGTGAGAGGAGTTAATATTCTTGAAAATAAATAAGTAACAATATCCCATTTAAAAATTTTAAAAGTACTAAATTAAAGTATAAGTTTATTAGTTGTAAATGGTGACTGGGTAAGGTAAACAAAATATGTGACAAATAAAATAAAAATTTAGTTTCTTGCTGATAAGTTTTTCAAATTAAAATATTAATTTTGTAGTTATTAAACTACTTTATGCTTACAAATCTTAAGCTTTTGCTTAAAAGAAGTTACGAAAATGGGGCTGATTGTATCAAGAAATTACATTTTTAAACATAAGGTCTTCTGAATTTATTTTAAAATTGTTTTCATAGTTTTCGCTTAAAACTATGTTTTTAAATCGCAACATTTGCAGACGTCTCATAAATATGTAACTTATTAAATTTAGTTTAAATTAATTATAAAAATACATTATGAATCATATAAATCATTTAAATTAGAAAATTTATTAATTTTTCTGTAGAAACTGTATTGTTATATTTTTAATTAAATTTTAATATAAATCTGTCATCTCTAGTATCTCACCCCCTTTTCATCCGTTGATGGCAGGCTGACTTTGTAGGTTTTACGCTTTTTGTCACCAGATTTCCCAGTCAGTCAGCTTCTGACGATTTTCCGTCTTGCTCCTCGGACCGATTAATTGTTGGCAATGCGCAAGCGCGCGCCTCTCCTCAAAAGTTTGTTTTGTCAGTTTGGAAAATGTAAATTATGCTTTGTTGCATTTTTTTGTTGTTTCTTTTTGCCTTCGCTGCCCCTCGAGTTGCTTTTAATGAGGTAAAACTATTTGCATTTTGATTGACAGCACTGGAGATTGTCGAAATTGGACATGCGCACGGATGCATATTTGGCAAATGTGATAATGATGCGGGCAAAAACCAGAAGAATTCAACAAAACAAAAGGTAAAAATACTTTTGTTGGCCTTACAAATTTAATTTTAAATTGAAAGGTGTGGTATTTTTTAATGTACTAAAAATTTGAGTGATGGCAATGCTGTTTGTTTCCATAAAAGGGGTTACAAAGTTGACTGGAATCCAATGAGTCAGAGTATTTTTCGCACAGGGTCACACTTAGAATGTTCTAAAAGTCTCATGTAATAAAAAGGGGTAAATAGCAGTGCATTTTTTTCCCAGAGAACAGGGGTTACGAATAAACTCTTTCTCATTTTTTATGAAAGGGTTGGTTAACCATTCCAATGCCACCCCAAAAATCAATGTTCATCGTTCCAGCGAGTGGTTTCTTTTCCGTTTTTTATTAGTGTCGCGCACATTTCAATGCGCATATTCAAATTTTTGAGCGTTTCCTTTAAATTGGAAACCTTTCCAATGCCAGGAATTGGTATAAAAGGCAGGCAGACGCCAATATTTTGCAGTCAATCGTATTTTGACGGCTATCGCGAACGGATCTGAAATTTGGATTACTCTGTTGGATTACCTATTGGATTACATACACGTGGACTACTCTTAATAAATATTATTAATTTTTTTTTAATATATTTCTAATTTTTTAAATTATAGTATTTTTTAAAAAGATTTAAAGGTGTTTTATGAGTTACACATTTTTTATAGAGAGTATTGAGTTATCTTTCTTTTTATACCCTTGCAGATTTCAGTCAGAAGTTTGCAACGCAGTGAAGGAGACGTTTCCGACCCCATAAAGTATATATATTCTTGATCAGCATCACTAGACGAGTCGATCTAGCCATGTCCTTCTGTCCGTCTGTCCGTCTGACCGTCTGTCTGTTTCTACGCAAACTAGTCTCTCAGTTTTTGAGCTATCGGGACGAAACTTTCGCAAAAGTCTTCTTTCTATTGCAGGTAGTATATATGTCGGAGCCGACCGGATCGGACAACTATATCTTATAGCTCCCATAGGAAGGATCGGAAGAAAAAAACTTAAAAAAATTCTAGCTTCGGTGTTTTTTGAAATATTACCTTCTACTTTTGGGGATGTTATTTTTTAAATATTTCTGAATTTCGAATTAATTATTTAAAAAATCGGACTACTATATCATATAGCTGCCATAGGAACGATCGGAAAATTAATGGAAAAAAAAGGAAATAAATTCTAGCTTCTTTGGTTTTTATTGTATTATCTTCTACTCTAGGATATAACTCTTTTTAAATATTTCCGAATTTCAATTTTAATTTGATCGAAATCGGACGACTATATCATATAGCTGCCATAGGAACGATCGGAAAATTAATGAGAAATATTAGAAAATTGAACATTTTTGCGATTACTTAATTAATAGGAATGATCTGCAAGGGTATATAAGCTTCGGCTTGCCGAAGCTAGCTTCCTTTCTTGTTAATTTTGAAAGCAACATTTTTAAATAGCGGTAAACTTTTTTTAATAAAAAAATATGTGGGAAATAGGCATAATTATATTAATAAAAAATCACAAATTTCTAATTTTATTATATATATTTAATACACTTTTTTATGCATTGAATATATTTTCCTTTACCATCATTTCTCGGCTTTTAATTTCAACTAATTTTGTTGCTTTATGTGCAACCCAATTTCATTTCGCCGATCTTTATCACTTCTAATTTGCTGTAATTAGCAATGAAAACATTGCAAACAGATGTATATCTAATTTGATTTTGAGTTTCTGCCTCGTTGAAGGCCTTAAGCAAATACTCATCCGCCTTCGAGTCGAAATCGGAGCCAGAAACAATTTGCGTGTCAAATTGTGAACAGAAGAGGCAGCCGCCTCGAAAAGGCAGAAACTGTTTATGCATTTTGTGCAGCGAGTGCAACAAATTTAATTGTACCGATAGACATGCATTGGCAGTAAAAACAAAAACTAATAATACTGGCGCAAAAAACAAAAATAGTAAAAACCTTAGCTAAGTGGCAATAAAAATGCACAACACCAAAATTTCAACCCAGCGACCATGCAATGATATCATTTCGACTCCGTACCGCCCTGCGTGTTGTTAATTAAGCTCATTAATTTTCGCTGCTGTCGCTTGCCAGCAACTACAATATAGTTCTTTAACAACAACAAGGAAATAAAGACGTTAACTGGCTGCAAAGGCAATGCAAAAGATACTCGGATACGCAAAACTGCACCCAAACAAACATCTTTCATTTCACCTTATAATTTATTTAATATTTCTTTTATTTCATTTCTATTTTATTATATTTCGCACTGCAAAGCGATTTGTTGCTCCTCAGCATAACTCACGATGTGCAGCTGCGCACCCAGAAAATGAAATTAATTTTGAAAAATATCATTTATACTTTAAACTTAATATTTAGGCATAATTTTTCCATTTTTTATGGCTTTGCTCTGAGTGCGTTCGCTCCTTGAGTCTTTTGTTGCAGTTGATTTATAAGCTACGCTCATAAAATGCCATTCGTAATCTTGATTTTAATTTGGAATTTGGTTTCGTGGGCTTTGAGCAGAGAAATTTTCAAGTTGAAACTAATTGTGAAAAATAGCTAATTGAAATTGGACAGCGATGAATAAAGAAAACTAAAATAACTGTTAATACGGAAGTATGCGATTACTACAGAGAAAGAAACAAATTTCTTTTTGTTTTAATAATTCCGAATTTTTATCTGTTTTTTGTAAATGATTTTCAACGAGAGAAATTCATTAGAAATGGAAATTTTCACTTGATAAAAGCATCAAGTAATTTAAACAAATAAAATCTTTCTTAAGCTTTCATAAAAAAGTTGAAGAAAGGAATCCGACGAGCTATAAAAAATTTGGAAAACATCAAAATTCCATTTTTATTCCCAGCCCGCTAGAACAATTGCCCATTTAACTGCAGTTTCATAATCATTTAGGGAAACGTAAAAAATTAGCAAATTCATGAGCCAAAATGTAAACACTTTAATATATATATATAAAATAAAAATGGGCATCCCAGCCCACTTTTATAACGTTCCAACTAAATAGCTAACGTCATGCAACCCATCGGAATTAATAGGAAAATTAAGTTTATAAATTGTCTATGCATAGATAAATTGTGAAAAGAGTTCACAGCGTATAAGCCAGATCAGGTCAGAGCCAACCCATCATTATACCGCCCAAGATGGGCTATCTCAACCTGTCCATATGTGTTTGTAGTACCCGAGTAAGACATAAAATTATGCTAACTACGGAAATTGACGGCCGCCGCTGATGGAATGGAAATTGATAATGACTTGTCGACGAAGGAGGTGGGATTTTAGTCAGGGGGGGTCGGCTATTAGCATTTAATTCTAATGCTACTTTGACATGCAAATGATAAACTCACGTCAGCTACAGGTATCTGTATCGTTCGAGTTATTTATATGTAAAACTTACGAACACATTTCAAATTTGCACTCCAGACCGAGGATCACGCCCTGTAAAGCTCACTGAGGCAGAGTTTTATGGGAATCAAGCATGCAAATCCACCCAAGCCTAATCCATGAGCTTAACTAATAAACACATTAAAATGTAATTTCTTTTTAATACGTTTTACAAAAAAGAAGAAAATATTTTTAAGACTTGCTCTTTTGTTGGGTAGCCAACAACCCATTATTAAGCGAACGTAATAACATGTCTGTGGGAATAATTTAATAAATCTACTCGCTGTTCCAGTTAGGCTGGACTCCTTCGCCTTGCGTGAAGATCTTCACATAAACTGGGGCTGTATTAGCCGTAGTTTGCTTAATCGCTTTTACAGATTTAGATATGTCGGGGCGTGTCCGCATCTCTTAATGATCATTGGAGGATTAGTTTTTTGCATAGAACCGGAACTTATTGCAGTAATCTAGATTGGATTAACTGGAACGAGAAGTAAAAGATTTTTAAGGTGCGGACTAACAAATGAAAATTAATTAATGTAATAAAAACAAAGCATAAACTATATAATTTCTTTGAGTGCAGCTCCTGCTTTAATAGAGACTGTAAATATTTAATATGATATCTTAAATCAAAGCTTAGCTTTCCATCAAACCATAACCTCATACTTCAGGCCAAACACTTCGTTTTAATTATAATTCATGTCTTGAAATGGTTTCCTACCGTCAAACTTCGTGTTAGAAAACAAAATCCCATATATATGCGTAGGATGCATAAATATTATTAACGCCAGTTTACGCAGAAGCTCTATGAAATGTTTGAGCCTGAATCTGGAATTAAAAGTAATTAAAAGCGTAGTCAGATCGGAGGCAGACTTAAAGCGCAATTCGTGTGGCACGGTGCATCATGCAAATTTACTAAAGTGTGAAATATTGCAAATTCATGCAGACAGGGGGTTGCGGGGCCTTGGCACCACAGGTGGCCATCGCAGCTGGACCTCCAGACCAATAAATTAACACTCTATTTTCATATAATACTTTTCCCCGATCGCATGCAAACCGACCAATGCAGAAAATGCTCGAAAAGAGTTTTTCCTCGGCAACAATTAGCTATGCATAGAAAAATGTATTTCATTTCTGTTCCAGTTTTGCATTGGGGGCACGCCACCAAAGTGGAAGTAATAAAATACTTATTTTCTGTAACAGACTTGGCTGCCTTTCTTGTAAAAATTATTAGCTAAATACCAGCATATATCTTTAATATGTTTTCCTATTTTAGTAAGTTAAAATTAGTTTTTTAAAGCTTTTTTAAAATTATACAAAATAATAGTAATCCAATTATAATTTATATTTTATTAATAAGTTTAATGATTTAAGTTCCGTTTAAAACTTGAATGATATCTTTGCGCAGTTGACCCTTAAACTTCGAAAAGGGCTTATTCAATTCATCGCGAAAAAGAGAGGAGAAATGAAATTAGTGAAGCTTATCGGCTGACTCCAGTCCGTCAGGCTGAAACATCCGCAACTCTTCGCCTGCCTTTTACCGTTGACAATGCAAGGACATACAACAATGAGCATTAGACATATGTCTGTTCTATCCAGCGATTCCATTTCCAATCTCCCCATGTCCTGGCCCCAGCGGAAAACCTACCGTAAATAATAAAAGAAATCGTCTTAGGCACGCATCTCAGGCGGCTGATGGACATTTTCGCACACAGACGTATAAAAACAGGACATCAGGACAACGAATGCCCCACAGGACATCACTTTGAATATAAAGCAAGCGAATAAAACACAACAGCGAATGAATGAGAAAGGACGTGTGGCATAAAAAACACTTTGGGCGGAAGGAGAGAGAATAAAAAAGAATTTCTTATTACAGATATTTTGCTTATCTGCAGCAAAACATTCGTTCACACTTCCCACAGGACCTCGAGTGGGGTTTGGGTTCCATCTTCTGCCCTTTCATGTTGGCTAAGGGTGAATGTGAATGTGAGTCTCGAATCTCGAATCCCGGATCCCACCCTCCCATGAAACACATGAAACTTGGATGGACACAAATCCGCTTTTATATTTTCAACTGTCAATCGTCGTCGCAATTTCTCCGTCCTCCGCCGCCAGTCGGCTTCACTTTGTAGGTGTTGGAATTATAATCAAAGTCCAGTAGGGTAGTACTACCCCCAAACAAAACCCACTCCCGTTCGCATTCCTTGCATTATCTTGGCTCACACACTCGGACGCCATGTCGAACTTTTCCTACTCGATTTTATTTCCTTTTATTTGCTTTTCTTTTTTGGCCCACAAATTGTAAAGCGAAAAAATTCCAACAAAATTCGTTCTTAATGCCCTTTTTTCACTTGACTGACAGGCTCTGGCTCCATTTTCTTTTTTTCCCCAGTTTCCTTTGAAAACTCCCTTTCCCTTTCTTTAAATTGCGAATTTTGTGTAAACTTTCTGCCTGCAATTTGTTGAATACTTTCTATGGATACATTTTCCAGATTAGTTTTTTTTGCAACCAATGCTAATCAAGATAAGAAAAAAGTCCTTTGATCCCATTAGACTTTCGAAATAAATAAACTTATATTAACTGATGAAATTTTAACTGCTTAAATTAATCAATTTAAAAGAATATAGAAAAAAAGCAAATTAAACGCCAAATTGTAAATAGGTTTTGGTAAAATGATTTTGGCACAAAATTCTTTATCTTTAAAATTAAAAATCATAGTTTTTAAAAAAATTCAGTTATTTTCTTATGCATATAGCACTATAAAGTAATTTTGAAAATATTTCCTAATAGTTTTCATATCGCAAAGAAACAATTTAACACAAAAATCTCAGTTAACTTTGAGAAAAACAAACTTTGCCTAAGGCCCCTCATATCACCATCAAGTTATTCAAATGGCTGAATATTTAGGTTTATGACAGCGCAGCACATAAATCTAACAATGAAGGACTAAGGGTTGTTCGATGCTAATGAGCAGCGTCCAGGTCAGAGGTCGGGGAACGGATATGGCGGGATTTTCGATGGGCTTTCACCTTTTGTGGTGCGCAGAAAGTTTCTGCCAAAAACGCCAACGATGAATCACTGGCGAAACCACCGAATCACCCACAACCCACTCGCAGCTGCCTCCAGTGAAGCGTTAGAACTGCCAAGTTTGCACAAAATACTGGGATGGCGATATATATACATATATCTCCGCTTGCCTTGCATGCATAATAATAACAATCATAAAAATTGCGGGAGGAATACGACGGAACCAAATTATGCATACAATAATCATGGTTCATGGCTTCTTTTCCTGGCCAAAGTTTTCTTCGGCATTTGAATTTATGACTAATCAAATGTATATAATTTTTACTAGCCAACGATTTATGTGTGCTGATTTAGTGGATTTTATGGGTGGAGGATTTTGCTGCTATGTAAAATTATGCTACCCTTAATTTAAATGCAAATGAAGCGAATAGAGATTGGGGTTATTCGGCAGAAGAGGGAGTGCGGAAGGGTGGCGTAGAAGGGTGTTTCAGAATTCGAATATGAATTTAAACAAATTTTCAAATGGCGGAAGTGCTTTCGCTTTCCGTCTCTTTTTGTAATAGGAAATTTTTATAAAATGGCCGTTTTATAAGTTCAGCCATCTTTAAAAGTAATCCTCTTAAAAAAAATTCTTAGGATTTAAATAAATATTATATATTCCGTGGTTAAATGTTTGTTATTTTGCACAATGTTTCTAGGGCCATCTGGCGAAAGAAATGCAAGGTGAAACTTTCTCATAATGCACAAAGTCCAGCAAATATGTATATCCAAATGTTTCCAGACAAGGCAAATAAAATCGATTTTATGTCACTTGCCACGGTGGCTTTTTCCTCCGAATGTGCAGCCAGCAAAAAAGATAGACTGAACAAGAAAATACTCTTTGCTCTCGGGGCTTCCCCCTTTTTGGAGGTAAAACTTTCTTTTTGCAGCCGGCGGTATTGCTTTGCATGTGCGGAGAGTATGGGCACATATCCTTGAGGATTGTAGTTGGTTTCTCGGGCTTGGACCTGAAAGAGCTTCCAGACTGTGCGTGCAAGATAAGATGTCGGAAAAGAGGAAAAGTCTTGGAAAAAACGACAAAAGGGGCGTCTGCCTCGCAGCTTCCTGTTGCAAGTGTACTTTCGTGTGTGCGAGATCTGTCTGCCCAGCACAGGGATATCCATATCCGGTTTGCAATGTAGTCATATAGACAGACAGAGGGAAGGGGTCCAGCGATTGGTATGGGTCATCAGTCGATTGAAAAGAAACAGTTCTATATCATTGAGGGTAAAGTTAGTACCGAGTGTGGTAAATTGAAATTAATCATTATTGATCTCATATATGATATATCAAGTTTCTAAATCACTAATTAATAAATCAATTACTTATAAAAAATAATACGTAAAATGTTTACTGTGCTGATAAAACGTTAAAAAAACGTTACAAATTCAACTATAAAAATTAATAATCTTTTAAGAACAAGGCTTCTTTTAATATTTTTTTAAAAATTATTTGCACCAATAATGATACCCATTTAGTTAATCTTCCAAACAAATGTCTGAGCTTTTTATGTAAATTGTATGGTTATGACCAAATTACACCCGCCAAAAAATTGTAAACAAAACCATTAGAGAAAAATAAAAATAATTTATGTAACTAGCTCTTAGGCGAAACTATCAATTTGCGAAGAATAAAGAAAAAAAGTCTAAAGAAATCATGATGATACGTAGAGGGCAATTTAGATTTAGCCATTGAATTTTATGTGCAACGCAGCGTAAAAATTACACGAACAATTACCGGAGTGATGACATGCTTTTAGTGCTAATGCTTCAAATGTCTCCGGAATTGCTGACCACAGCAAGTCCCAAAAAAATAGAGCTCCGCTAGGGGAGGCCAAAAAAACAGGACATAAAATCTACAGCTGCATAAAAGCCTCTTTCAATTAACATAAAATTAGCATTCCAATTCAATTTATTTTTATATACGGCCGAGCCGCCCCACGGCCCTTTTCTGGACAAATGGGTTGAAGTTATTTACGCGATTTCGGTTGCTTTCTCTTCCAACCGAAGCCAAGACAACATTTACATTCCCACATGCGGCTAAAAAAAAGAAGAGGGCGAAATTCATGGCTGTTTTTGTGTGTGGGAGGGTGCCGGGAAATGTAAGTGGTCATAATAATAAAAATAATGATGCCGCAATAAAGCTGATTCAAGTCCTCTCCAGGACTCCGGGAGCGAGCTGGTTATTGGCTCGATAGGCCTGCGACGATTTGCGTAAAAAATGGCAGGGTCCTGGCGCAGATAAAAAAGCAAACACCAGCAAACGAAAAGGCAAAGGCCGGAAAAGCAGCGCAGAAAAGCCGAGGGGAAATGGAAATGGTCAAACGGCACGACCGAAGAAATTTTCCTGCGAATCAGCGTATTTTTCATGCTGCAGCGATTATTCACCTCTGCGACGGAAGGAAAAAGCACTGAAAACATTATTTATAAATATTTCTATTTGGTAGATACAATCACGAAAAAAAAGGATAAGTTAAGAAATCAAATCAACAAATACCTATACCTAAAATTTACTTAGATTTTTCAAAGTCTTTGAAATATAAACATATTATTATAAAATATTTATAAATGTGGTCTTGGTAAATATATAGATATTTCTTAAACAACGTATGCATTTTAGAAATATAAAAAATTTGTATTAATGTAATACATTCTCCCAATATTTGAAGGCAGTATATTTTATTCTTTCATAAACTCGCATATTAATTTAACTTTTTCATGCAATAAATAAATGAGAAATATTTGTCATTTTAAATTAAGAGCTATTTAAAAATGCATGTTTTATTTAAAAAAAAAATGGTAAAAAAATTGTATTTTTAAATTTTTTAGAAGAAGCTTACACTCAAATCATAACAAACATTATTATCACAATCTTTTTAATTGGCTTACCTATTACCACTATTTTTTCACTGTGTGGGTAAAACACCGACTCACCCACTCAATCTGGCCATCCCACCCGAAACCCTCCAGCAACAGCAACCCATGCGAGTCGTACGTCTTGGCCAAAGTGTCATAAATTCATAATAACGCAAATAAGCACCGGCACTAGCAGAACGCAAAACTTATCGGGAGGCATCTAAATCGGTCGAACCAGCAGCAGCGAAATCGGCTAAAGCCGTGGCCATAGGCATCCTGCCAATAACAACATCGAAGGGATCGTCCTGTGTGTGCGCCTGTGTGTTTGTATATAGCGGCAAATACGTTTTTTACGACTTTATGCTAAGCACTTTTTATGCATAAAAAGCAAAAGGAAAAAAATAGAAGCAGGAGGCGCAAGGAAAACAACCACCAATGGACCAGAGATGATGGCGAAACCACCACGCAGATCCTGCACCACCAGCAACAGACATAACCGTTATTTTCCCCTCGGACGGGTCCTTATTTATGCGTTTTTTAGTATGGAAAGCACAAGGATACACACATACAGCCAAAGATATCCTTTCAGCGTCGCGTATGTAAAGAACAAGTGCGCTTTTGCCTTTTATGCCTCGGGTAATATATTGAAAATAGCTGTCCAGCGTAATAAAATGTATCTTCACTTGAGTGTTTGTATGCGCAGGGACCTCTCTGTGCTTCTGTGTATGTGCGTGCTTTTGCGTTTGTATGCATACCAATAAAACTGCCAAATGTGAAAGGCACAAGCAACAGCTACAAACAAAACTCAATTTGCTTACTGACCACAGTGGGCTATAATGAAATGAAAACAATAGATTTTATTATTTTTATCAAGAAATATCTCTAACAAATAATATTATTATAAGGGACTAAAACTGTTATCATTTTTAAAATAAAAGCCATCTTTAAAAGTGTTTTTTTTATCAGTCGGAAAAAATTAAAAAAAAAATCATTTCTGCGTCTTTAAAAAAAATCAATTTCCTTTTTTTATTTTTCATATACTGACAACATTTCGTAAAAGTAACAAACCTTATTTAATGTATTTTTCTTTCCTTTATAATACATTTTTACATATAAAATAGTTTTTATAAAACGTTATACAAGTTTTTTCTGAATTATTTTTAATGGATTAGTAAAATATCAATCCACTGTGCGTCAAAAAGTGCGCTGACCAGGCACTCTCCTCTTTACCAACCCCTCAATTTTTGCTTTCATCTATTGTCATCATCTTTGTCCATTTGGCAATCCCCTAGTCTGAGGCTATGTTTTTGAATTGCTGCTCAATGGAATTGCATCGATGATTATGTGGATTCTTCTTTCTATTTTCTTTTTTCTCTGATTCGGGTTGGCTCTTCAATATTCCTATCTTTTCTTGCTGCACTTGTTTTTATGTTCATAAATAAGAAATGCTTCTAAGGGCTCGAATAAAGCGCATGGAAATCGAAGCTTTGAATAATTGATGGCACTAGAACTATCAAACAGAACAAAGAAATATCTTCACAAAATGCGTCATGCAAAGCGATAAATTTCGTTTTAAGCGAATGCTAAGAAATGAGCCTTGATCAGCAAAATTCCGATAATAATTGTTTATCTATCTGTTGGACTTTTGAAATTTGTAACTCAGGAATTGTAATTACTGATACATTCTTAATTCAAAAAAACTGGAGCTTCGCATTAAAATAAGCATTGGTGAATTTAAAAAAATATAAGTCTCCCAAACTATTTTTTTTAAGAATTTACATTCCAAGAAAAGAATTCTCCTAAGCCACAATAAAAGAATGATAAATTCAAATTAACATTTCACCCTCAAAAACACCCTCGTTTATAAAAAAGAAACCCCATACACATATGCCAAGTGCACGTAACTAATACAAAATAGATTTAAATTCCATTTGGACAGCATTAGCACTTTGAGTCACAAAGGGAACTCAGCACAAATCCCCCCAGAGACTGAATGGGGTGTAAACAGAAATTATTCCGTAAGTGTTTTCATAAAAAATTCATAACATTTTGAGGAATGTCATGTGGCAAAAATGGCGAGTAATTTGAAACATTTTTGAAACGCTAAATAAATGCCAACGTTTCAAAAAAATATTGGTCTATGAGTGCGGAACGAATGGACTGCTTCCTTGTATGAAGAGAGTAATTTTATTTTTCTAATGTAAAACGAATTCGCAATTCATTCTCAACCCTCCAGATAAGTCTATTTTGCTGCGTCCAAAGAAAATATATTTACAAATAAAAAGGGCAAGGGTCCATGAAGGTGGAAACAATCTAGCCGCAAAAAAAGTAAAAAATTTCGAATGTCCAGCATTTGGGAGGGTGTCTGGCTGTAAATCCCATATGAAAGATTACCCAGAGACAAACCCTGAAAAGCACTTGATGCCAGTCGCACACACATATGTGAGGGTAGGAAAAGATGAATAAAATGTAAAAAAGAACCTCAAAAAATGTATAATTTTTTGTATGTGGCCAGCGGGCGAGTTTTTCCATGTTAACAGTGTTGTTTTTTCCGCCTTCTCGACCCCACGAGGGTTGCGCAAAGGGGAACTTTGACATGTTATTATGCTGAAATAATTTTATAATTTATTTATTTTTCTTCTTCCTTCATGCGGTCCTTTTGTGCTCCGCTTCGTTTGCCATTCGTTACGCCTGCCATCTTCCATGGGACTAGCAGTTGACATCTGAGTAAGCTTCTCCATTTGGGGAGCCTTCATCCTGGTGGCACATCCCGTTCAGCTGAACGATGAATGGAGAATGCTGATGGCAGCATCAGAGTGACATTTCAGCATTTCCTGTTTTTCTTGTCCGCGGACCACGCACAATTCCTAAAATTATTTCTGAAGTCAGAGTGGGGTGATGGTTTATAATAGAGTCATATAAAAAAAGTATCCTTGGTTTATAATAAAGTTTGGTTTTCTCTATGAAAAATTCTTGAAATGTGTTTTGTTCACAGAAAACAGACGAGGCAATGAAAGTTAAATTTAAGATTTAAGTATTTAATAATGGATTACAGTAAATAATTAAATTAAAAATACAAAAAAATATAATGGGAAAAGGGGAAAACTTTTTAAAAATATCGATTTTTTGTATCTTCTCTTCAATGTATTACCAATAAATGTTTTTGATTGTACATTTTTATCTCACTATTTCTGAAAATAAGGTTATTTCCTTTAAAATTTTGGTCCCCTTTGACCTTTTATTAAAACGGACCCTTCTCAAAGCCTTTCACATACCATAGCCAACCATAACTTTCAAATCAAATTACCAACTCTCCTAACCAAACCAATTCCATACGCAACATTACGCAATCGAAAATCGAATTGTGCTTTCGTTTTCTATTCCAGGCCGAAGAAAAATGTTCACAACAAATTAGATTTTACAATTCCAGATATGCGGCCATAAAAAATTGCATTTATGTGTAAGGAAACGAATCGAGCCCCAGAGCACGATAAAAGCGAAACTCTCACTGATTAGATTGGCCAGCCTATAGTAGGGATTGGGGATGGAAGTTTGGGAAGTTTAAGTGGTTGCTTGCCAGGAATTTACATAAAGTCAATCAATCATGGCATTTGCCAGAGCCATTTTGCATGTGAGACAGACACTTGTGAGATTTCATTAATATCCAGTCGGTGGTGGATTCCGGGGCGTCCCTGTCCTGAGATTAGCATTTCGTCGCTCATACGCCCCGTGGCCCTGGCATGAGCTTGCATAATAAACGAGGACGATGTCCTTCGGTCCTTCGCCGAAGGGTGTCATGATGAATGACCGAGCTGTCCCCGGGTCTCTTCTGGTCCGCACTTGATCCTGCTCCATTGTCCTGCTCGCAGGACCATCATTTTTCATGCGTTTAAAAAAGCCAAGAGGGGGGTATAAACAGAAAATAAAGCAACAGCATTTGCCACTGTAGCCGCTGGTCAGTAGCTGAAAAACTGTTCAAATTTGATTTACTCACTTGATTACTCGTTGTGTCGGCGGTGGGGGATTTCGCTTTGATTTCGCCATGTATCGCATGTATGTGGCCCCCAAGGCCTTTGTTCGCCCAATTGTCGAGTGGCGTGTAATTTGCGTAAAAATGTCATATTCATATTCGGCTGGAGCTGCTGATGTTGATTGATGAGCCGGCAGCTCAAGTGGCAAGAGCCTCAAATTATTCCAAGAGCTAAAACACTTTAGTTCTCGGAACGCCCAGGGGAAGAAAGTTAAAGATTGATTTAGTTTAGGTTACGTTTCAAGGAATCTGTGGTAGTTTTAGCCAAATGTTCTTCATTCTTAATGACAACTTAATAGTTGGTAAAATATAGCATTATAATTGTTGATATAATAACTTATTTGATTTTTAATAATTTTAAATTTGTCAAATATATTCTGCAATAAAAATAACATATTTTATATTATTTTATTTCAAGGAATTCTAGTTTTATTTTTTCGGTGATTTAATGTATAGATATATGAAATTAAAACTAGATAGTTAAAAATTGTGATGTAAAGGATTACTCTTTTGGTTTATATTCCATCTTTGTATCATTATATTTTAAGCCATATCTATATACATAAATATATTTTAAAAAAAATTGGAAACCAATCATTATATGTAGCATAGGCCCCCGGCAAAATAAACACAAGAAAATCAAATGAAAATTTGCCAAAAGTAGAAAATGAAAGTTTGACTAGAGGGTCCTTGTGAATTTGATGTGCGTTTGTGTCAGGAGCAGACAACAACAAGAACTTTTGACCCTAAATGAAGAAAGCAAAAAGAAAAGAAAGCACATGGCAAACGTAATTTAAAATTTAGAAAAGAAAGAAATGCCCGAAATGCTCATGTAAGTCCTAAAAAGGACACACGCTTGATTGGCACGCACATGACACAAGCAGAAATACATATATGGTATGTGCCATACCTACATATATACTTACTACACACAATACAAAGTCAAATATTTGACGTTGGCGCATTTCTGTTTCAACTTTCTATTTGGCATTTCTTTCTCCTGACTTTTTTGTTCATTTAATAAAAGGAAAGAGAATTCTGGAGCTCTCCAGCCACAAACAAAGTAATGAAATTGACATATATATATGTGCGTGAGAGTGTAAACTGTCTTATCTGGAGGCCAAACATACTCGGACCCATCCTTATCCTGAGGACCCCCTTTTATTTCTTATTTTCCAAGCATTTCGGCACTCGTGTGTCTATTCAAGTCTGTGCTAATTTCTACGCATTTTTCTCTGCCATTCGCTTTTGGTGGGTGTAAAATAAAAAATCCAAGTTGATTACTCAGGCATTCAAAAGGCATTTTGATTAGTCGAAAAGTGGCATGTCTGTCAAGAGGAGCTGCCATTTTACTTTTAATTTGATCTTTTGATTGGGGCAGAAGGGCGTCTTTTATCCGCCAGGTTAATACATTAAAGCTGTTTCGAATTTAAACGAAAAGTCGCTTTTGTGAATAGAAGGAATTCAGGATAGCACTTTGGGAACATCTGTACCGATTTTGTGGGTATGATAAAAAAAAACTATCTAAATAAGTTTAAGCATTCAAAAAATTTTAAAAGGCATTTATTTATTTCTATATAACTGTTTCATTATTTTAAGCGTAATAATATTTTAAAAATGTTTTTAAATGAGTTTTAATTTATCTGGCAAGAAAAAAAGCTGTAGAGATTACAAATTATTTATTTCAGGTATGAAAATACATTTTTTTCAAATCTATACAATTAGTAATGCCTTGAACCAGAACCAAAATAATCTTAGTGTCAACCTCATTTAGGTGTAGTCGATATTGCAATGTTGCGACAATATTTATCTGGCCCATTTCGGGAGCTGTGTAAATTTTCGAGCATTAAATAAACTTAAAAGAAGAACAACACAAAAGTTGCCAACTTGAGTTCATCAGCATTGAAATTGAACTGTTCCCTTTTTAGTTTTATTTTGTATCTCGTATTTTATATGCAGGAAGGCATATATTGGCACAAGACAAATAATCACAGCCCCCACTCCAACTTTGTCCTGTGTCTCTGTGTAGTGTAAATAGAATGTTGCAAAATTTTGCCTCTTTTTTGTGGAAAATGTGTTCGAATTCGAGAGGTTGGGATTGTGTGGGACTTTGAGGTTCTTTCCGTGTGCTCTACGGTTCGTTGCACGTTGCCACTGATTGGACCCATGTCGGCAGTGAAAAATCTACGGGCAGGTACCTTCCAACTAAACCGGAAGGCGGCACGTGTGTGGGCGGGGGTGGAGGAGGAGGGCGTGGCTGCCACATAATGAGACATTTATTTAAAAAGAACATTTGAACATTTTTGATGGGCCATATCTTGGCTTGTCAAGCTCCAGGGCTGACATTTTCTTCGATGCTTTTTTTATGTGGCACAGGGGAAGGTGTATAGTAAAAAACGTGTCCTGCTTTTTAAGCAGTCCATGGGATATGAGCCATTAAATTAGTTAATTTGGAGTGTATTTTATTTAAAATATTTTCTGGAAGGAGAGTAAAAGGCCTTCTCGAATTTCTTAAAGTCTAAGACCAATCAAAATTAAGAGGTGTAGAGATCTTTGAAGGCTATATTTTATTTATATTTCCTTATATAGTCTAAATTCCTTCTAAATGTCAATGGTTTTCACACAACATCTATTCGAGCTTCTTAACCCTATCAGTCATCGTGACAAAACCAATATCATCTTTCATGCAATTTTCCTCATCCCATTCTCTAGCAAAATCATAATTTTCCTAGAAATTAATATGAAATCAATCAAGTAAAATTTTCATTTACGTTTTGCCGATTTGGTTTCGTTGATTTGCCGGATCATCGTCGACATTGTGTTAATGGAAAAGTTATGCTGCCCGCACGAAAAAAGAGTTGAAAATTCCAATTTTTGTCATGCTCATCGGGGGAAAGTTTCTCGGTAATTTGAGCGGCCCGAAACGTTAACCCCTTATCGCCCCCGCGCAGCGCAAAACGAGCATTCATTAACTGCCCCCAAAGCGTAATTAATCTCTTTCGCGCAGAAATCTCTCCCCAACCGCCATTTCTGCAGAGAAAGAGAAAGCCACCCCTTGAAATGGCAGTTGCATGTTGTAAATTAGATTTTCGTCTGTCATGACAACCCTCGCGCGAGGGTTGCTGCAGCATTTGAATGCAAAACTGAATTTTGGTTTGGTCATTAACCTGTCTGAGGCAAAACTTGGACTTCTTGGAACGATTTCTTCCCCCAAAAGCGAAGGGTACAGCGAAATGCTTTCAGCTTCCGAAGTTTTGCAACCCTAAAGTACAGAGTTTCCACACTGTCACGATTCTGATGCGGCGCCATTTTTGGCTCACGCAAAACTTCTTAATGAACTTTAAGCAGACTGAAGGGGTAAGGCAACCACACAAAAGGGTTAAACAAGTGTTAAAGGGTGGAGGGAGTAGTTTTGCAAGCGGGAGGAGAGGTCATCAATCATATTTCCTGCATAGCTGAATCATTTGCGCTGCTCAGTTTGGGTTACTTAATGGGTTTATCCCAAAAAGGGGAGAAGTTTAATCATGGGGAACATACAGGTCCAGATGGAAATTGGATATAAATTAACCTTGAAAAATATACAAAATTGGGGAAGTTAACAAAAAAAGTTTATAAATATTTTTATAAATTAAAGTATCAAATCAATGAAATTTCCTATAAAAGACAATGTTTTTTTTTATAAAAATCAGTAAAAAACAAACATAATAACAATGTTCAAACAAATCCCTAGATGGCAATTTCTGTTTTCCAAACCTTATTTGAAGAATCTTGCAGATACATTTCGTATATCCCCAGGCTCAGGGTGCAAATAAATCTTTCGGCTCTACTGAGCATTTGTAAATGCGAAATGCTTATTTTTATGCGTTTTCAATGCCAATTCCATGGCGAAACCAACAAAATCACATGGAAATAATGGAAAAGCAATTTCCATTTCGACGAGGGAGAGAGGCAGATACAATTCCCCAGCAGCGATTTGACCATTAAAATTATACCCACAGGACGAACAGGCATAAAAAGTGGAGGATGCGAGGTGTTTGGGGGACTGTCTATATCTCCAACTTGAATATGAAATCGTTTGGAAATGCCCAACGACCAAATTGGCATTTGGAAAAGTGCACAGAGACAGAAGAAGATGTTTGAAAAGAGTTTTTTGCCGGTTGGTCACATTTGTGTTCTCGTTAACTGCGTGGGTGGTGGACTAAAGGACGGCGAAGTTCTGGGCTAGCCAACTTCTTTACGTGTTGGTTGGTCATATTTTAGAAACTAATGTGACATTTCGATTATTCGATTGGATTTAATGTGTTTTATGAGTTTTACACGCTCCAAACGTTCTGCTTTCCCTTTTTCTGTGTGTGTGTGCCGTGAAAGTGATGACAACTCTGGCGGCGAAATGGAAGGGGATACAAATGGTTAGGCCCAGTCATTGCCTTGATTCAGAGAATGTTGTGGGCGTGGAGGACAAGAGCAAAAAACGGGAGCGGCACCTACAGTTCTGATAATTATACCCGTTACTCGTAGAGTAAAAGGGTATACTAGATTCGTGCAAAAGTATGTAACAGCTAGAAGGAAGCGTTTCCGACCCCATAAAGTATATATATTCTTGATCAGGGTAACTAGCCGAGTCGATCTAGCCATGTCCGTCTGTCCGTCTGTATGAACGCTGAGATCTCAGAAACTACAAAAGCTAGAAGGTTGAGATTTCCCACACATATTCTTTGGCTTCCTACGCAGCGCAAGTTTATTTTAGCCGAGCGTTACGCCCCCTCTAACGCCCACAATCGCCCACTAACGATTTCAAAATGGGTCCTTCCCACATCTTTAAAGATTTCCGAGAAGTATAAATGCAATTTTGTTGTGTATATTTATACCTATCGAAATGTAGAAGACATTTTTCAAATCGGACCATTCATTAAAAAGTTATACGCTTTATAAATTGTCAACATATATCTATCTCCCTCGCACTCCCTTTAGCTGAGTTACGATTATTAGTCGGGACACCAACCCGACACAGCGTTCGCACTCCCTTTAGCTGAGTGACGGGTTTTAGATAGTCGGGACACCAACCCGACTATAGCGTTCTCTCTTGTTTTTTATACAGAAAATGGTTAAAAATAATTTACTGTTAAATTTTTTATTATTTAATTCGATAAACATTCTTTGAGGTCCTAATTCGAAAAAGTTTTAATAATGTGGTATCCAATAATGCGAAGGTTTTTTCTTTAATAATGATTAAATATTTAAAATATTTTGACACTTAAAATAATTTTTTTTTTAAATAGAAATTTTTTTTCTAATCAAAATAAAGTACAAATATAATGTCAGTATTGTTGTGCAATTTTTTGTGCATTTTTTAATGATAAGTAATGATGAAAAATTTATTAACCACAATCAGACCTCAAAATTTCGACTTGCCGAAATTCACTTAAGCCTCTCCCCATCAGCATCACGATCTCGGGGAAAAGTAGCCATTTCCCTGAAATTTCCACCACCGCCGACCTTATCCTGCCTCCCCCCATCCAACTGCCATTCAAACTTTAACTCATTTGTATGCCAAACAGCAACAGAACTAAAAGTTTTTTCATGTGCCTCCCCCACTTGGATTTATTTATTTTACTTTTTCCCTCATCTCTTTTTTGCCCGACTCGGCACTTATTACTTATTACTGGACACACACGAAGGCGAGAGCCAGGAAAAACCCTAGACATGCAAGACATGGAAATTCATCATCAAAAATGAATAATGTCTACACTTAATGCGGCCCTGGATGTAGCCGACCCGAACTCGATTCCGGCTCGAACCCCCCGAAAAGTCGGACTCTATGGATAAGTCGCATCGCACCCTGCTGAATCGCAATTCGCACCCCATCAAATGGCGGGGCGTGAAGCCAACGGAAGGCCCGGCAATCCCAAGTAGATCAGAGATGGGTCCAGCGAAGGTCTTTGGGGGGAAACGGTTGCTTGAATATTAATTGTGAATATGTAGAGAGCGCCGGATGAAAGACCCCAGCACAAAAGGGAAACAAATGTGCAGACTTACGAATGCAGGCGACGTGCATGGGTCCTGCCAGGATTGATGCAGTGTGTCCTGGCCCGGGGAAGGGGCACAAAGTCCTCAGATCTCTGAGTCACAATCTAATAGATTTCTGCCAAGTGTCGAGATAAAAACATAATACGGAGGCAGGGAGCTGTCAAAGGGAAATTACTTATGCGATTTGGAAGGGCCGATTCGGATGATGAGTAACACAAAATACACTTTGAATTCTGTACGAAACCTTAATTAAATGAATCAAAAAAGACGCAAAAATCTGAAAAAAATAGTCTTTCATATCACAAAAAAAAACTGGTATAACGATAAATATCAAAAAAGAACAGTCCAATTGGAAAAATGTAAAAATGTAATGTAATGTAAAATGTAATTTCTGCATTAAAGCTTTAGTGATATTAATATAACTATTTCTTAAGATACTTTAAAATAAATATTTAATATTCAAAAATAAAAACCATTAAATTGTACTAAAATAAAACTAATAGATAGTTAAAAACATTTTTTTATTATTTTCATTTTTTATTATCATTCTCAGCCTAACATACCACAGTTATTAGTGCATTACTGGTAAAAATCATTCAACAATTGCGACACTTATGAGTATTTGCACGCCCTCAAGACCAGTCAGCCCCCCTATCATATAAAAATGATAGATATCCATAGGAAAATCAAGTGAAGAGGTCTTGCTGTTGGACAACCCTTATAACGTCCACAGGTTTATCGAGGAAGCCGCAAAAAATACAAAGCTATAATTTCCGACTAGACTTATCAACTTCAAGATCTTTTGGGGAAATAATTGAGGAATCGGAACATTTAATGAGCTTTGAAATTGTTTTTTGGTCACCGTACGCCTAATTTAGTTCTGGAAAATGAAAACCACGCAAAATCGAATCGAAATCGAAAATAGAAGAGAGTTCCACAAATCAGGGAAAGTTGTTCCATAATGCCAGTCATAAATTATGGGCAATTAATATGTAACACGTTAGATCCGAATTCGATTCAAAAGCCTCTAATGGCGCAGTCCTTTGGCCATTTGTCAGCCTGGATGTGGCCATAAAAAAGCTACGGCTGCACTCCCACAATGCCTAAGCCCCCGAAACTCCTTCACTTTCACTTTCAGTCCCTTCAGATAAATCACCATTAAAAAAAGAAACGCGTTTCGCAGTGGACAATCCGCTTGCGAAGGGACATAAAATAAAATTAACTTAAAAAGCAAATTCTCACACACATATTTTATGTGGCAATGTCCAATTCGGCTTTGTTGGCTCATAACTCAATGCGCTAATCCTTTAAATAGGACATTCATGTTATCCTGCCTAGACGTTGCGACCATTAAAATTGAATTTATATCTAAAAAAGCAACGCAAAGAGTCAACTGTCTCTCATATTGATATTTATGACATTTGCCATGTATTATAATTCTTATTGGATTGTTATTTATGTTTATACGTGTATGTGATTGTTGTTGTCATGTTGAATTAGCCAAACGATCTCAAAAGGGAAAATATTTTCCGTTATATAAGGAAGAAAATCTAAGCATATTTTACAAAATTTGTTTTTATTATATTTATTTTTATAGATTTTTCCCATTAAAATTAAAATTATTTAAGTCACATATTGTACCAAAGAATTAATAAGTTTTATAATTAATTACAGTAATAAATTGGTTTTTATTTTTGTATTATGCACATGGACACATTTCTTAGAGTTTGCGTTCCTTTTTTGCCAACAATCACACAAATATAATTTATTTATTTGTGTTTTTTTAACAAAAATTCGTTCCCTTCAAACAATTTGTTCCTCACAGTACCAATTCAATTTACAGTTCATTACTTTTCATAATTTCTGCCTTGTACTGACCCAAGGACTTGGTAAGGACTTCCCTCCCCCACTCCTCGCCACCCCTCAAGGCAGCTGTTCAAAAATCCCACGCAGCAAAAATATTCTGAGGGTGGATTGGAAAGTTTTTGGGCCAGCCCAAATCTAATTGGACGCATTCGTATCGCTTTTACGTTTGACATTTTGCCCTCTAAAAAAATATTCTATTTAAATTGTTGAAATCCGCTTACGTTCCTCAAAGGACTTTGGCCATTTTGTGTGTTGTTCAACACGTTTTGTATTCGGTCTCGAATTTCCTCTCGCATTTGAAAATCAAATTGATCGGTTTAAGTTCTATGCTAAGCTACTTAAATGTCCTTAAGTTTCTATAAATGTGAGATGAGATTCGTTAGCGTACTTCAAGATTGTTTCTTCTTTTATCAGAATTTATGTGTATCCTGTACACTATTTCCCCGCCCAAGAGGCCAAAAAATCGATAATATGCAAATATTTTTTGCATCCCCCACACACACGAGCGTAAAACAAACATAAACGCGGCGAGTCCTAAGTCCTCTAGTCTCCCTCCTCCTCCTCCTTCCCCCTTATACCACCCAAACACACACACACAAACTAAATAACTAAATACGCATTAGCATCCTGTCGGATTTTCCTTTATTATTGCTGCGGCCGTCGTCGAAACGAAAAGAAACGAGATGCGTGGGAGGCGAGCAGGCGTCGCACGTTGCACGCGCTCCTCCTGCGGCACAGTGGGACAAAATCACTTACTTTCTGGATTATTTTCATTTCAAATTTTATAATCGAAAGATCTCAAAAATGTCCTTAGACAAGAGTAGTGTACTAAATAAAAAATACTAAGCAAATTCCACAAAATCTCAGAAAATCGTAGGACTTTTAAATGTCTAAACTGCAGATTTTGTATTACATTTTAGACCATTCTTCCAAAACTTGATATTTACAACTCTAAATAATATACCTATACTTCAAAATAAATTAAACATATCTTTAAAACGAAATGTCATTTTTTTTATCCGAGAAAACTTTTAAATAAATGTTATTTAAAAAAAATTGTTTTGTTTGAATTATATATCTCAACAAACCGTCGCTAAAAAAAAATCAGATTAGCCTATCTTGTTCGGTATTTCTCGACACTATTCCACTGTTCGGTGCCCAAAAAAAAAAATGCCAACGGTCCGAATGGCAACAAATTCAAACGAACGTGTATGCAGAGTGTGACTGAAAGCATTATTAATAGAGAATGTCGGCGGCTAAACTCAACCACACACCCACTGGAAGCACTCACATACACGCAAAAGGGATATAAAAGCAATAAGGACATTCATCTTCATAATTACGGGCAACGAAATGAGGAGAAAGTCCGTGAGCAGAAAGATGTGGAATGCGTAAGTGAGGAAATTCAAATGAAACGGCAAAGTTTTGCATATGCGTTGGGGGGATGTGTGTGTTTGTGGAGGAAGTTGGAGATTTTCTCTCTCTCTTCTTTAGCTCCAACTACACTAAAAGAAAAGTCTCATACTCACCAACATCGAAAGTAAATTATTCCCATGCAAAGGAGACATTTTTTTAAATATTTTAAGAAAAGTGGTAAACCAATTTTAATTTTAAAAATTAAAAAAATAGTTAATTAAGATCCTTAAATAAAAATATTACTAAAAGTATTTGCACAAATTTTTCTCATGAAAAATTATATAAATAAAATAAAAGGCTAACCCAAGATACATATCTCTAATTTAAAGTTCGCTTTCTCTGCAACATTAATCATATTTTGAACAGTGATAAAAAAATCGTAGAAAATCGAATTATTTGATTTGAATAAGAAATTCAGATACATATATTAATTTTTTATATTTCACTTTTTTTATCAGTTTTTCTTTTTCTCTCAGTGTGTGCTTGACCAAATGGGCGTCTTATGGAAATGACAGTTAAGTCCGCCGACATTGGTCACCCTAATGAATGCTCGAGCAGGCATTTTCCCCCCGTTCGGAATGCAATCAAATGGAAATTGTTAAAGAAAAGCGAAAATGCCCGAAAGGCTGAGAGGACGAAGGGGAGTGGGAGTGGGTGGAGAGTACGCCTGACTGGATCCCAGGACTTTCGCATTTAACGAGGGCGCAATGCATCGGTCTGCACTAATTACGCACAAAACATGTCCGGCAAAACCTTTGAATGTCGGGGGAAAAAAAGGGGAGTTTTTGGGGGAGACATTAAGACCTCAGGCGTCTGTTTGCCCAGTGTTTTTTCCTGCCTGCCTGCTGCAATTTAAATGAGACCTTGTCCAAAAGCGAGGGTGTCGCCTGCAGTCGGTGGGTGAAAGTGGGCGGGCTGGTTGAGGAATTAATTCTAATCCCGGACACGTTCCATCGCAGACGAAGTGGTCAGTTGGGTGGTACATATACATATAGAACTCCTGGCCTGAGCTTCAACTGGTGGAGGGTGCGTCGATCATTAGCGTGATTTCTTTCCGCTTTGACATCCATGAGCCGCAAGAAAATTGGCAAGGAAATCAGAACGCCTCAATGAACAGTAAAATACGCATTGAAGGTAAGGTTATGGAACCGAAAATATATTATAAAAATATCTAATTTAAGCATACAATTTTAGTTATTAATTCTTTCCAGTGGCGCCGCCAAAGTTTTTGTTAAAGCGGTTTTCATAACAATTTTTTTGTAGCAAACATGTTAAAATCATCTTTTGCATTGAATTTCATCAGACTGCCGCTGTACAGTTCAAGCTGGTATGCAAATTTTTATTTTTCCTGGACGAACTGGACCGACAAACATCGTGCTACGATCGTGGATCCTTGTAAAAATGTGAATCAGTTTCTTGCAAAGAATATTCTTTTTAAATTGATTAATTAAAATTATGTAAAAGAAATGTTATTAACAAACATTTAAAACTTATGGATACATACATAATGAAACTATTTTTGTTTGTTTTACGGATATAGTGCTCACAATGGGCAAAGCAATTAGAGTTTTTTTTTTTAAATTTAACTTAAATGGCGCCGATAATATATTTATCGGATTCGATAGTAATAATTCCGAGTTTTGACCCTTTTAGCAAAGTTTTCCTCCATCTATTTTTACTTTTTACACTCGTGTAGAAAAGCCTTTTAACATTTTTGTGGAGGACGTTTTTTAACAGTTTTTTAACAGTGTAAAACGTTTTCCACAAAAATGTTACCCTGCGGCGTCACTGCTAAGTTAACAGCTGTTAAAAACTAAAATTTTTAACATTAGATAGGTTTCAGCAACATGTTCTGCAACTAAAAGGTAATTTTTTTAATTTTACTAAAAAAAATAAAAACAAATCGGAAAAAATACATCTTAAAAATTGCTCATAAATTTTAAATTCTCTTTTTTTTTGATTTTAATAATAAATTTTTAGTTTTTTTATTTTTATTCGAAAAAATACAAATAAACTAGAAATCAAAACTGAATGAAAAATCCTTAAAAATATAACATTTTCTGGTTCATTTTGTTATTAATGAAATGTTTTTTATAAAGCAATGATCCCGGAAAATTGCATTAAAAAATTATCGACAGTTTTCGAGAAAAACACCTAAAGTGTCTGAATTTTAAAGGTATATTAGAATACCGCCAAATACAGTACAAGAACCATGGCCAGCTATGACATGAACCGCAGTATCCGACACTACAACTGATTTACAAATGTGCAAAGCGTACTCCATGCTGGACGGTGCCCTAAAAAATGGTTATTTAATGAACTATTTATAGTTTAATCAATTATTTTAGTTAGCTTTCGAGATATTCGACCAAATTTACCACCATGTTTCTATTTCTTTACGTAGTGTAGACACTAACCATACTAATAAATCGATAGGGATGCTATATTCTAAAATTGGACGCTAAAAAGCACTACCTATTTTAAATTAATATATTCTTTGTAATATCTCGCCCACTAACTTTAGTTACTAGCTGATCATTATGGTGTATATTTCATCAAAATCGGTTCCGCCGCTTCCGAGATATTATCTCTTTCACCCTTATTTGCCGAAAATCGCAGTTATGGAATAGGAAATACAAATATTTTTAAGTTATTAACTTCTAAAAGCAACTAAAAAATGGAAACCATTTAATGCATTTCGAATCCACTGCACTTCCATAAAATGGGTATTTTTACACTCACCGTTTGGTCCTACCAATTGCATCCGCGGTATTTCCGCGCTTCCCTTGGTCTGGTCCTCGGTCACGTACGAAAATGTTTGGATAGCGAAATACAAAAATTCAAAACTCGCAAATCGGAAAATGAGTGGCCAGAAGCACCTGCGATTGCGCTACTACACCTCCTTCGAGGAGGCGATGGTGGTGAAGCTGTGGCGCGAGCACCTGCCCGACATTCCCTCCTACACGGACAACCTGCCCATTTTCCGGGAAATCGCCCACGGACTGCAGCAGCATGGCATTCGGCTGAACAAGCAGGAAGTTCGCAGGCGCATGAACAGCTACCGCAATAGATATTTGTAAGTTCGTAATGCTAATTTGTAGTACAATCCTTAATATACAGTCTCTATTACTTTCACAGATCCGAGCGAGCTCGCTTGGATAGCAACCCGAATTTGCAGTCGGACTGGCGCCTTTTCCCGCTGATAGACGCCCTCTTTCGTCCTGCCAGACCGGCGAAGGACCTCTTCCACGCCCACAATGTCCTGGACGAGGCCGCCGTGAGGGCTCGCTCTGATCTGCCCGCCCTGCCGCCTCTGCTCCTTGCGTCCTCCACTCAGGTGAAGTTCGAAAGGGACCCCGATGGATGCGCCTTTCTGGACGCGCAGCCTCTGTTTCGTCCAGTGGTGAAGATGGAGCCTCAGCAGGAGCCTTTCCACCACCAGGTGAAGACTGAATACAAGCCCAACGAGGCGCAACTTGCGGAAACTCCGACTGAAAGTGCCATTAGGCGGGCACCACTGACGCCCGCCAACCATCAGCTGCAGGAGGCCCTCGATGAACCTCCTCATGTGGCTCCTACCAATGGCCAGCCGGAGGCCGAAAGATCTGGAGGAGGAAAGCGGAGACGTGGACGCCGCAGCATCCTGCCGCGCACAGGCCAAATAACAATGGCCCTGGTCGAAGGACTCCGCAAGGAGAACAAGATGCTCGAGCAGCAGAACGACGCCTATTTGCTGGCGCTCGAACAGAAGGAGAAACAGTTCCTGGCGATGAAGCGCAACTTCTTGGGCTACCTGGAGCGGCAGAAGACCCTGCTGGCCCACATTCAGCACAGGGGCATCAAGCAGGAACTGGATCGCGACTACTAAGTTAGCTTTAAGTGGGGAATCTCGACGCTTGATCCCGTGCATTTCATTTCGTTCCTTCCTCAGACACTGAAGTCTAGTTCACGCGACGTACAAAGCAGCATAGCGAACCGAAGATATTTTTATTTTTTTTTACCCTTTTCTAAAAAATAGCGTCCAAATGAATTGGCTTAACAAGAAAGTGTTATATGATCTTTGTGAAAAATCTCTGTAAGATCTTAGAGTTAATTTGTATTAAAAATCTGAAAAAAAGAAAATAATCGAGTTTTGCGCTTTTGGTGATTCTTTTCCGATTGGACCTTTTTGGTGTTTTACAAAATTGTAGAGGTCTTAGTACGCTATTAATTATACCCGTTTCTCATAGAGTAAAAGAGTATATTGTATTCGTGCATAACTATGTAAAAGGGAGAAGGAAGCGTTTCGGACCCAATAAAGTACCTATATATATTAGGGTGGATAAAAATCATCTGATTTATCGTATAAGGGAGCGTAATTTTTAAAGGATTCCAAGCAATATTGGTGAAAATAACGTTTTACCAAAGGGCAAAACCGCAATTTATGAAAGCCTTTTCCCACTATGCAGTATTAGTGGAATTTTTGTGATTTTTCGATGGGGCGCAGCTTAATTTGTAAGTATATTTCAAGAATCTACTGCTTTTAAATAGATTTAACAGCTTTTTGTTTTTTGCTTACCGTGAGAATTATTTGCATTTTATTTCCAAGGTCCAAACACTCTAAGGAGCGAAAGAGTTTCAAAATTCCTATTGGATCTTATAAAAACAACAGAAATATTTAAACAAAAAAAAAATTGTTAACTTTAAATTTGTGGACTAGTGTCTAAAAACAGAAATCTTCCATCAATCATCGATATACACCCAACATCGATAGAACCAGTAAATTTTAAAAACAGAGAACTCAACATAATTCCATTCGAATACACTAGTTTACAAAATAATATTCTTGGTGTGCTCCCCAGCAATTGATGGCAAATTCTGTTAGTGTTGGACCCCTAGATCACAAAAATAGCACTTATTTTTTTTTCGATGGCACAGTTTTTTTTTAAAGATTTTTTAAAGTTTGAAATGTTAAATTTCTGACTTTTTTCGAATTTCTTCTTATATCTCGGCAGATATCCACTCGATTGGGCCAGTTTTAGTTTTATTTTAAAGTCAATAGATCAGAGCTTAACTTTGCCATACAGATTGATATGATTGGATGAGTAGTGGCAGCGCAGAAGCTCGACAAAGATGAAAAATGTGTTTTTTGGTCGTCTGTAAGTCGGCTGTATATATCTTAAAAACTCGAAATAAATCCGTTGACATGTAAACAAAAATAATTGGTGTTGGCAGCCGGGTCACTAAATAGCTAAATCAGATATTTAAAAGCTAGAAAATTATTAAAGGGAATTTAATTTTTGAAATTAAGGTTACTTTTTTCATAAGAATGAACTATCCAAATGGATAGTACTTAATTAAAAATAGTCACAGTCATAACGCAAGCAATTTTATATTTTTAAAAGAATTTTCAGAAATTAAATTTATTTTATAATTTTCTAGCTTTAAAATTTAGCTATTTTTTGACCCGGCTGCCGTCACCACTCATTTTTATACCCTTGCAGAGGGTATTATAATTTTGGTCAGAAGTTTGTAACGCAGTGAAGGAGACGTTTCCGACCCCATAAAGTATATATATTCTTGATCAGGATCAATAGGGGAGTCGATATAGCCATGTCCGTCTGTCCGTCTGTCCGTCTGTATGTATGTTTCAATACCGTTTGCGAGCTCAGTTTAAAAGCTAGCGCCTTGAAACTTTCACAGTCGTCCTAAAACATGTGTACGCAGATCAAGTTTGAAAGCCGACCCGATCGGACGTCTATATCCTATAGCTCCCATAGGAACAATCGGATATAGCTTTCACAAAAATGAAGATATTTCGCTCAGTGTAAGAGCTATTGGCATGAATCTTTCCAAATCGTATTTTTTTGTGCGTACCTTGATCAGGGTAAAAGCGCGTGCCGATCGGACGTCTATATCTTATAGCTCCCATAGGAACAATAGGGTGAAATCGGTCAAAATTTGACGTTTTTCAGGATATTTCGCGCAAAATATTAGCTATTCCCATGAAACTTTCCAAATCGTATTTTTTTGTGCGTACCTTCATTAGGGTAAACGCGCGTGCCGATCGGGCGTCTATATCCTATAGCTCCCATAGGAACAATAGGGTGAAAAATTTTAAAATTTTATTTTTTCAATTATAAAATATTTTGTTGTTTATTAATGCATGTTGCTAGTCTAGTCAAGTTTTAATTCGTAAAATCTGCAAGGGTATTAAAACTTCGGCTTGCCGAAGTTAGCTTCCGTCCTCGTTGTTTACATGTCGCCGCCTATGATAAATCTTAAATTTGGGCTCTGTCAACCGAAAAAAGTGGAAAAATCCGAACTTTAAAAATCCACCATAAATCCAGTTTTCCATGGATTTGGGCCATATCCGGCTTGATTTATTCGGTAGGATGTAAACTTTAAGTTTGTACCCATTTTGATTTTTCAACGGATTTATTTCGAGTTTTTAAGATATATACAGCCGACTTACAGACGACCAAAAAACACATTTTTCATCTTTGTCGAGCTTCTGCGCTGACACTACTCATCCAATCATATTGATCTGTATGGCAAAGTTAAGCTCTGATTTTTTTTTTTTTTTTTTTTTTTTTTTTTTATGATGGACGTTGATGCACTACGAGCAGTACAAACAAGTGGCCCAACGATACCAAGCACGTGCTTGTTACGCGCGGGACCCTTTATTAATTAGGGCAAAAATGCGAGTTCGCGAGGAAAAGACATGAAACCAAATACTACAAATACTACAACTAAGATTGAAGCAAATGAGATAAAATTTTAGTTTTTAATACGGGGATAGATGTTGAAGTGCAAATTAAATGATAAAGATTGTTATAATTTTTACATAGAACACGAAAAGGCTCATGCAGTGTAAAATTTGATGTACATCGAGGCAAATTAAGAGGGTAATAATTTCGTGTTAGTCTAACGGGAACATTAAAAGTTAAACGGTTTACCAGTTCTACGGAATCAATATCACCTTTTATAAGATTTTGCATAAAAATAGTACCAAGCATTATTCTACGGTTTTCAAGTGTAGGTAAATTAAGCAATAGTAATCTACTCTGGTAGGAAGGTAGCCTTACGTTTTGATCCCAGTTCAAACTACGAAGGGCAAAAAGAAGAAATTTTTTTTGCACCGACTCAATACGGTCGATGTGCACTTGATATTGTGGACTCCAAACTGAAGAACAATATTCCAAAATGGGACGGACAAGGGAGGTAAATAATAATCTGGTTGTATAAGGGTCATCAAATTCCCTTGACCAACGCTTTACAAACCCAAAAACACTCATAGCTTTATTGACAGTGGCCATTATGTGGCAATCAAATTTAAGTTTTGGGTCGAGAAGAACACCTAAATCGTTAATTGAATATGGGCACTTCCAAAATGTCGCTCGGGACATTTGCACACCTTTAAAGTTGAAAAAAAATTGTAAAAAAATGGATTTTAATTTTAATTATGGGCTTTTCTTTTCACTCTTCCCAAGCTCTATTTTTTGTAAAAATCTTGATTTTGTACCACTTTTAGTTTTTAAGATATCGTTAAAAAACTGCCGTATTCGCTCGGGACAAAAATAGAAGTGGATTTCGGGGAAGTTCATACAACACCAGAAATTAGCGAATCCTGATGGAATATTTGAATGCGATTTTTTTAGAATGTTGTTCAAACATGTCGCTGTGAAATGCTTTTCGTTTTTCTCAAAAATTCTTTGCCGTTGTTTTTTTTATGCAGTTTCAACCACATTCGCTCGGGACATGTCGCTCGGGACATTTTTTCTTAGCGTTTTGTAAAGTGTATTTCTTTACCTCTATCCCTCAATTACTGGCTGTTTTGCTTTTAACTTAATAGTTTAACATTTAAGTGAAGCATTCAGTACAGAAAAATGTCACATATTAGCATTCCTAAAGGATAAATTCACATCTGAAGACGGGTCCAAAAAATAACAATAAAATAGCCAAAAACTGATTTTTGCGTATATTATTGGGGCTTGTCATAAAAATAATTAAGCTATACTCCAAATTTTTAGCTTAGCTCAGGATCCAACTAATTAGAAACTAATATGGCAGCAAAATCATGTGGAAATATGTTTTTTTCAAGTTTCAAGTTTTTTGGCTTGGTGGACCTTTTGGTGGAAGTGCCCATATATACGGTCGAGTGGTGTATTTTTAAGAGAATAACTAACAAACGTAGGAGTGCCCCTATAAAAAGTCATAACGTTGCATTTAAGGCAGTTCAGATTTAAAAGGTTGTACTCACACCATCCCTGAAAACAATCAATATCTGACTGTAAGTTGAAACCGGACCCTACATCTTTATATGATAGACAAAGCTTAACATCGTCAGCGTACATTAGTACACGAGAATGAGCTACGATAGAGGGAAGATCGTTAATAAACAAAGTAAACAGCAAAGGGCCTAAATGACTACCTTGAGGAACTCCAGATGTCACGTTGATCATTTTAGAAACAGCGCTCTTAAATATAACCCTCTGAGTCCTACCATTCAAGTAACTTGAAATCCAAGTTAATAGATTACATGGAAACCCAAGCTGATCTAATTTGAATAAAAGGAGAGAGTGGTTAACAGAGTCAAAGGCCTTACTAAAATCTGTATATATAACGTCAGTCTGCATGTTATTCTTATATCCATTTATTACAATAGATGATAGTTCAAGAAGGTTGGTGGTGGTCGATCTTCGCTTAACAAAACCATGCTGACACGGTGATATTAGCGAGGAACATAAATGCTGCAAATGAGAAGTAATAATACATTCAAATGCTTTAGGAATTGCCGACAATTTAGAAATGCCTCTATAATTCTGGGCATCCGCCTTCGCACCCTTTTTGTGGAGTGGAATAATGAAAGAGTCCTTCCAGATAGTTGGAAAAACTGATGATGAAATAGACAAATGAAAAAGTTTAAGAATCGGTTTACAAATGGTTGAAGCACAAAACTTAAGCACACTCCCAGGGAGTCCATCAGGACCGGGAGAATACGTTGGCGTTGTTGTTGCTAAATCCTTTAAAAGAGAACTTTCGGTAATTACAGGGGTAAAAATACAATTAGCCCTATTTAAGTGGTTAGGGTAGGTAGGGTTTGACCAAGCAGCCGAACTATAAGTAGTTTGGAAAAACTCGGCAAATAAATCCGCAATTTCAGAATCCGACGATGCCTCTTTTGAGTTTAAACGTACCGATGAAGGCAATGCCGAAGACTTACGCTTGGCATTAACGAAGTTATAAAACTGCTTCGGATCATTTGAAAACTCGAATTTACATCGATTTAAATACATGGAATAGCAATGACTGTTGAGAACATTAAAATCTGAACGAGCCACAACATATTTCGCAAAATCAGATGGCTTTCCCGTTTTTTTATACTTTTTATAAGTGTTGGATTTAAGATTTTTAAGTCTTTGAAGCTCATTGTTAAACCAAGGGGGCCTGTTCAGCTTCGGAGGAAGACTGTCAGGCACGCATTCGTCAAAAAAAGTGTTTAAAACGCTATAGAAAAGTTCAATTGCACTGTCAATATCCATGCAATTGTACAAATCAGTCCAATTATATTGAGAAATCATGTAGTTTAGTTTATTATAGTCACATTGACTTTAAAATAAAACTAAAACTGGCCCAATCGAGTGGATATCTGCCGAGATATAAGAAGAAATTCGAAAAAAGTCCGAAATTTAACATTTCGAACTTTAAAAAATCTTTAAAAAAAAACTGTGCCATCGAAAAAAAAAATTAGTTATATTTTCGTGATCTACACACAAAAAATTATTTTTTCTTAAATATAGAAAAAAAATTTTTTTTTGTGCTTCAAAAAAATATTCTAAAAAGAGGAAAAATTTTCTAATCTTCAGAAAAATTTTCTAATCTTCAAAAAAATTCTGAATTGAACGAGTTTTTTTAGAAAATATTTTCTGAAATACAGAAAAATCAATTTTTTTCTAAATTATAAGGTTTATTTTTCTAATCATCCTTTCTTTTTTTGAGGGTTAAAATCGCCATTGATTTTAGAAAAAAAAAGACTGAACTTTTCTAAAACTAAAAAAAAATTGCCATTAAAATTATAAATATTTCTACATAATAGAAATATTGTTTTTCTAATAACAGAAAAATTTTTTGAAGATTTTTCTAACATTTTGAAAAAAATGTGTGATATTAAGAAATTTTTTTCTAGAAAATAAAAAATTTAACCGTATTTGATCGATTTCCTTTCTTATAGACTTTTTAGAAAAGTTTTTTTTAGCCTAAGAAAAAATCGCTATTAATCGAAGAAAATTTCCGGGATTGGTAGCCTAGGGGTCTAACGCGTGCGTGCATGCATATGTTATTCAAGCTTGCGGCTGCAAGAGTGAGTTCAAACCCACGTCGAGACGAAAAACTCGTGGTGTCTTTTTGATTTTTTTTTTAACACTAATAGTTACATATTAATAAAAAAAATGTATTGCATTTTGTTTAAGTTTTTCAAATTTGAAACATTCAATTACTGTTACTATTGAACCATAATAAATAATAAATATATAAATATTAATATTAATCAATAAATATTTAAAAGTAAAATTAAAAGATAAACTAAAAGGAATAACCAGAAGAAAGCCAGATCAATTTGAGTAAAAATAGGAGAACAAAATGTGAATAGACTTTGTACAGCGCCTCACGTGATGCTTCCGTGGCGTAGCTAGTAGAGTGCTTGACTGCAAACTGTGAGGCGCGAGCGGTTAGCGGTTCGAATCCCGCGTGCGGCGACCAAGATGTTTTTCTCAAAATAGTAAGTTATTGGGTTTTTATATTTATAATTTGTAATTTGTACACTCATTTCAGTTCCAATTTGAAACCACCCATGTGCTAAATTAAAGGAAATTAAAATAAGGTGACAAACAAGAACGAAAAGAAAAACAACACAAAGGCCGTGGCGTCACAGAAACAACCGGGTATAATTCCGAAGCCCGAAAATAGATTTTTGTATTTTCTGAATTTGAGAATTTTTTTTTTTTTATTTAAAAAATATTTGTCTATATTTAAAAAAAACCGTATTTCTATTTTTTAGAAAACCTTTATTTCTAAATTCTAAGAAATAATTTTTTACTTTCTAGCAAAATATTTCTAAATTGCAGTCTATTTTTTTTTGATTTTTAGAAAAAACGTCTTTGATTTTAAAAACATACTTTCTTTAATATAGACAAAATCGCCAGTAAAGCAAATTTATAGGCGATTTTCTAAAACCAAGGGCGATTTCAGTCGATTTTTTTTTTGGGTGTAGGGGTCTAAAACTAGCAGAATTTGCCATCAATTGCTGGGGAGCATTTCGGCTGTAAACTAGTGATATTCACGCTATTTTTAACTATAATTTTTAAATTTAACCAAACACCAAAAAACTCAAATATATTTTCCTCAGAAATTTTGTTTATTTTAAACTTTTTAGTGACCTAACCTTCTCCAACAGTGAATCCGGCATGTAACTAGAATCTAGTTACTAGATAGAGATTCGAAGACAGAGATGCGAAGATAGAGATGAGAAGATCTGTTTGATACAAAATAAGAATAAATAGAGTAAATAGAATATTTAAACTCACCGTAACGTTAATCATTGTTTACTGGTCTACTACCAAAATAAACAAATAACAGGAGAATTGTTGCTCTATATAGTTCCACTGAGTCCTCTGTTGAGAAACATCTTTTAAATACATCTCTAATGTTGTCCCCTAGGGTCTCATGCTCGTCAAAATTGACACTCGACAACGTAAATTTATTCATTCCCGGGATTCTAAAAGCTCTTTCTAATAGCCTTTCCACCATATCGACTTCTCGCAGGAAGAACTGAAGATGGTCGCCAGTCAGCTTTACTGACTCCTTTACTGCAGCCAACTCCTGGACGTAATAAGATGAATATTGGCGTCCAATCAAGGTCATCAAAGGCAATGACGATATCCTATTTGCTTGGTTATGCGCTATCCAGTGCTGGCGATCAAAAATTATAGGCACTGATAGTGCTGACAAAGACGAATTTATTTGATTGTGGTCAGCCACGATGCCCAGCAGGCGATCCTTCAGCTTTCTCGTTTTAAGGTAGCGCATTGCGTTGATTAACTCCTGTTTGAGTTCCTGCCAAGTTACTGACCCCTAACAAAATTAAATATTTATTTCTAAAAATGGTTTTTAAAAATATGGTAAAAATTTACCACATTTCCATAAATTAGACGCATTACCGAATGGTCCAAATTAATTGCCAGAATGCCCATACATTTGACCACCACTGTATGTGAACTCGGGTAATTGTTGTCGACATTGGGAGATTGGCGGTCCAGTTTCCAATTTTTTCTACAGACATGGAATTCGTTTGTAGTTAGAAAAAACGGAGTGTGACAATCCATTAGATTTCGGTAGTCCTGGTAAACATTATTTCTTGTGTTACTGATGTGTTCCTCTGAATGTAAGTGAGAGGTCACACAGTCAAGCGCGGGATTGTTATTGAAGAACTCATCATTTTCGAATGGCATTTTATACTTGTTCACTTTTTTAAATTGTTGTTACCAACAACCGGTTAACCCTAATATTGTAGATAATCGATAGGAGTATCAACAATCGGTTAACCCTAATAGGGTCTTCCCGCAGAGATCTCCACCATCTACCATACCATCCGTTTTTGCTATTATCTTATGCTATTTTGTATTATTCTACAATAAGATTTGCAGAGCTGAAATCTCCCCTTCGTTAATGTTGAGATGAGCAATTGCTCTTCAAGTCAACTGTTATAAGATGGTGAACAAGAGTTTCACATTTGTAAAAAAACCACAACCGTATAATGAAAACTCGTACAAGACAGATTTACATATGTCAGTTGCAATGAGCAATTGATGAGCATGATTTTAAAAACCGATGGACACTTTTGGTATTTTTTGGTATTTTAAAATGTCTCCATACGGTACTACCTAGACCGATGAGCAAAATTAAATCGAAAAAGTACAATTTGGCTCGTTCATTAGAGCTACTGTAAACTAGGATCAATCATAACAATGATTGATGCTTTTTGATTGAATTGTCAGACTTTTTGCGAACCTGTATAGAGGTAACCGATACAATGCAAGGCCCAAGAAGCGAACTTCAATTTCTCACCGCATCCAACATGTGCGAAGCAACAGCAATAGTGGTGAGAGTTCACATACAAAAAAAAACAGTGAGTGAGAGCGGTGCAGATATATAAAATCCCATAAAACTCACCATGGGCCCAAAATGCATGTTTTGAATCGAACACATTAAAAATTAGGGAAATTGTCGTTTTTCGCCTAGGTGGCATCATTGGCGAATTCGCAGAAGAGAGCGGCAGAGCAAATGGCGTCTCTATACCAGAGAGCTGCAACGAGTATGATCGAGGACGATCGATCATCGCGCATTCATTTTCGTTAAAGTTAAGGACAGAAAAAGTAAACAAGTGAACAAGTGAGCAAGTGAACAAGTGAGCAGGTGAGCAAACTGAGTGAACATGTTCACCCAAATGAGCAGTTTTTACCCAACACTAGAGCAAATGGTGTCTCTATATAGTTTCTTACTCTATAAACTCAGCAACCACTCGTCTTCACACCAAAGGAAAATATTCGCGATATCGCCTGTCAGGAATTATTCCTCAAGTAAATATTATTATTAGTGCAATGTTATACTGTCTATTCAAAGTTTCACGAAAAGATCGACCGCACAAAGTATTGTTTGGTGACCAGATGGGCGTACATATTTAGTGACTTCATGTGCCGCGACTTTCGGATTTGCAATCAGGAATTTAGCTGGAAGCTCTGCAACATTATTGGATTAAAAACACCGCTGATGAGCGTGTTGTCGGCTCAAAGGACGAAACGAAATATGAAAAGTCCTTGTGCTAAAAATCCTTGCGTCGGGGAACTTTTTGGAAAACGCAGTTTAACTTGAAAATTCGTAACGAATTCGAATTTATCGCATCCATGGAGGTAAATTTAAAAATCATTAATTTTTGTAACACTGTGTTATTTAAAATTCCCAAAAAAAAAACACCTAATCTATTTAGTGTGTTTAACAACCATTTTATTTGTTCAACAACCTTTTTACTGCAAATTGCTGTGTGACCGTCGCCGGAATGTGGAAATATCCCCCAATGCAGGGTCTCTTCACGTCGCTCTTAGACCAAAAGGCGTTCTCTTTGGACTGATATGTTGGGGGCTCGAGAGGTTTTTTAAGGTTTTTACACTATTTCGATTTTGAGAGGCAACTGAATTCTCATATTTGTGGCGCTCTGTTGGCGCTTTAACATCGTTGTTACAGCTGCTACAGCCCCAATTGGGGCTCTGTTAACTCTGAGACTTCGAGCGAAACGGTTGTGTTTTTCGTGCGGTGGCGGACGCGCGTGCCAATCGGAAAAAGGCCTAAAAATTAAATAAATTAAATGTTCGCAAAAGGAGCGAGCCAAGGTGTGTGTGTGTCGTACGGAGAAAGCCAGATTTCTTTTAGTTAAAGATAAAGATAGATAGAGATCGCCGAAAGGGGGCCAAAAAAGAGAAACAAGTGTAGCACACGAATTTAAATGTTGTGCCGTGAGTGTGTGCAATTGTGTGCGAGTGAGCATCGCATTACCTAAATAAACAACAAAAATTGAATTTGCAGCAGAAGAGAGAGAAAGAGCGAGAGAGAGAAGTTGCCGCTGCATGTGGCATGCCCGAAAATCCCCATCAGAATCAGCTGGCCCCGCCTGGCCTCTCCCTTCCACCCACCACCCACACAAGGTGTCTTGTGTTGGCCAGTGTAAATGCTTAAAAGTTTCCTTTTTCGGCATGCATTCTGGACACTACTCTCTCTCTCTTTCTCCAGGGCCACAACACTGGGCTACAAACTATGTGAAAACCCGTTTCGTTTCGTTTTACTGCTTCCCCCACTGATTCGGTTTTTTCTGCTGTCGCGTCACGCCTCGTCTTTTTTTGTAGTCGTTGTTGTTGTTTGTTGTTGCATTTGTTGCTTTACTTATGCCTCTCATTCATTCATAGAAAACGGTCAGCAAAGCAAGGCAACAACAACAACAAAAGCAACAGCGCGATTTCTTTTATTTTCGCCCAAAAGAGCAGCCAAAAAGCCAACGTTAAAATTAACAAAGCCAAATCAAAAGAAATCAAATTTCAAATTCGTGCGGCCACCAACAACCAACAACAACAGCAGCAATATCGAAAGAAAGAAAATTATCAAAATCATCATCATCAGCAGCAAAAAAATCGAAAATTGCCCCGCTGTGTGTGTGTGAGTGTGATGTAAGTTCGATAACAATTTCGTACAATTGAAAAAGTTTATTTTATTTCTGGTGTATTATAGTCTGTCTAACTGGCGCTATTGTTATTGCTGCCTCTCTTCTTTTTGCTCTTAATTTGACTTCCTTTCGTATTCCGCTTGTTTGTGGAATTCGCCTAAGTATTGTTATTATCGCCCCAACAATTTTATTCATATGCTCCACTATTACTTGTACGATATCAGACAGAAGAAAAGAGAAATATCATAAATGCTAGTATTATTTCAAAAGAAATACCCCATTCAAGGAATAAAGGTTCTTATCACTGACACTGATAAAAAATATCCAAATATTTCATATTCATTTTAACTATTTCTCGGTATGCTTTTCATCCATTGTGGTTTTTATTAATTTTACATATTAAAATATTACATTTAAATATTTTTAGCTTTGATTTAAGTATAAAATGCTTTTTTTAGTGACGAAAAATATTGAATAGAAATATAATTCCCGAATTTAATATATTCATCCTTTATTGAATTATTTTCGAATTAAATCAATCAATCTAAAATGTTTTATATTAAATATTATGATTTTGTATTTGATTCAAATATGTACTATGCATCTTTGCACTCAATGTGCAGATGTTTATTTTTACTATTTCATTTTTTTTATCAGTGCTGATGTATGAAATTTAACTTGGTTAGTGTAAAATATGAAACTAATTATGATAGGGTTTTTTCTGGGTTTTTTCTTACTTAATAACCATGCTGGTCTAGACAGCAAGGTATTTGATAAGGTTCTTGGCAATAACAATCAAAGTTATAGCAACCAAATCGAAATCATAACTCGTTCTTTATCTGACCCAAGCAACGGTGATATATTCTTTCCTCGTTCTTCGGGTTTCCCCACATTTGATTAATTCCATTTTCAATCGCCTTTTAATTTTCACATTAACAAAACATTTGTTAACCTATTAAAAATTTGTTCGGTATTTGTTTTCCTTCAAAATAGCTCATTAAAATCTCCGAAGCCCACATAAATCTTGTCGTCGTTTGAGGCTAAATATTGTCACTAGATAAATACTTGAAAATATACAACTTAATTTATGCGAACGTCTTTTAAAAATAGAATTTTGTGGTTTCGACGGGAAATAAGAAGGGGATTACCAAATGGATATTTCATTTGAAATGTGTTAGTTCATTTTAAAAAATACGTTTATTGATTAAAATAATAATATCTCCTTACGTTCTAAATGAATTTTGATTATTTAAGCATAATTTTTTTCAGATTGAAAACGGTTATTTTATAGAAATCTTATTTTAAACTAACTATTTTCTAAAAAAGTAAGATTGGTACCTTATTAGCTCATTATTGATATTCTCGATACCGACCTGTTCAAACTACTATTATGTAGGTTAGATTGTTCTGTTTATAGATAAAATATTTGCTAATTACGTGTGTAGTTCCATGTGTTTCTCCCCATTATTAACTATTTATATTTGGTAAACACTCGCCTATTTACTCCATTAGTATTATTAGAGCATTTTCTGGGTAATCAAACGATCACTGAGCAAATGTTTTCCCCGGCAATAGAACATATTTATAGAGTAAGTACAGAATCGGACGTAAGAGCTGTCCGTTAAAGCATAGAACTCAGTCTAAAAGCAGTTTCGCGTAATGTTGATAACAGAAGTGAGTGAGGGGCGTGGTGACTGGGTGGGGCTACGAACGCATTGCAGTGGTTGGATTACGTAGAACCCTGGAGACGAGGACCCCGATAAGCTAGAAAGAATTTATATATTTAAGTTAAACTTCGAGAGAAATAATTGCTCACAATAGGCTCAACCGGAAGAGCACAAACTTTTCTTACTTGCTAAACAGCTGGGAATGTAAAATGTATTCGCAAGAAATCATAGCTACAGTTAAAAAAAATGTATTACCATTTATTTTTGTACCTTTACAGAGAGTATTATGATTTCAGTCAGAAGTTTGGATAATATCCATATTTATCCATATAAGGGAAGCTAAAATTTTGAAAAAAGTGAACAGTTTTTTTTTAACTTAAAATAATTATGTCAATGCTAAATATATATAAAACAAACTTTTTTTTCTTTTAAAAAGTATTTTTGAACGAAAGATATCAAATTTAAAGCAGTGTTCCTCAGTGTTCTTAGTGAATGTACGTCATTTCATTGACGCCCGAATCAAAAGTTACGAGTAACGAGTACTTTTTTAATAATCTTGTCTGAATTAAAACGGATTTTTGTATTTTTATCCTAGCGAAAGTTTTCTTTTGGCCTACAAAATCCAAACCATTTAGCTTGCTGTTTTTGGAATATTATCCAACAACTGACGTAACGAAAACGCTGACATGCAATTACAAATACTTTTTTGTTTGTCATGACGACGAATAAAACATCTTGGGCAACAACATTTATTACTTGGATTGACAAAAAACGTTTTTAAATAAACCACTTTTTCGAATAGATTTCGAAGATATTTACTACGCTATGCTATAAAATATTTCTCCAAAAAGAAATTTTATATCTAACACCTCATTCTGTCACATGAAAATTAAGAAAGGTTTGAGATTTTGTAGTCAACATGGGTTAACAAGCTGCTGGCCCTTACCCTACAATTTTGGTTTGGTATTGGCTTACCATTTTGTGGCTAACCGCAAATAAGCATTTTTGTGCATTTTGTTTTCGTTTGCGTTTTACACTTTCCTAGACCCAGACCTCAGAAATCAGTCAGATGTAAAAGTATAACTTTGGGTTACAGCAATAAAAAGTCAGGTGCGGATTTAAAAGCAGGAGTAAGGTCTTACTTTTAAACTTACGGTTTACTAGAACGAAACTATAAAGCACTCAGTTAATTAAAATGTATAATATAATAATCTTTAATCTTAGAACCCTTACTATTCGGACATAAATTTTTGGAACATATTCATGCTTCCTTGAATAGCCTTTGCTGTTTTTTTCCTGAAATTATGTTTGCCTCGTGTGGAATAAAGTGTAGGCGCATTGCATTTTTGTATTTGTACAATTGTAATTTATTACTTTTCATAAATATTCGTAACTGGCATTTGTTTCCCTTTCAAAATACAAAAAGGGATTTTTCGGGCTATCTGCTTTGTCATGACAACTGCAGGGCAACTAAATGTTTTTCCTACTTCCTCTAACAATTAGGCACGCAAAACTGTCAGTCAGTCACCCAGTCAGGGACATGGCCAGGGGTATTCCTCCGAGAAGGGGCTGTGGATTGGGTGCGGGACAGGTGCGCCCCTTGTGCGGTGTTCTGACACCTTTCTCCACGGCCAGAGGGCATGTCATCGTCAGCATGACATGCGTTGGGTTGCTCGGGTCAACAGCGGCTTATGCTTAATGGTTGATTGAATTGAAAGGAAAATAAAGAAAATGGGTTGTTTTAGGGGCTGTAGATGTGCATGCGTGGCTTAACCCCTAGATGGAGGTTTATAAAAAAAAGGAAAAGCGTTGGATCGGAAGTTAGCCAAGCAGGTCCTTTTAGGTCAGTCGATTGAATAATTTCCTATGCTAGCATTTATGATTTGTAAAAAAAAATTGGTTTTTAGTTAGCAAATTTTACTTTAGCTGATGCTGCTTTGCCATTTCAAATAGTACTTTATAATAATTATGTTTAAATTTGTTAAAAAAAAACAAGATCTTATGACTTAGTCCATTTCGTTTTAACAGGGTAATGCAATTGGCAACACATATAAAATCAATTTGTTTTGGTCAACTTAATATATTGTTAAATAAGTCATTATTACTTAAAAACCATACAGTATCATCGATCCAACAAATAAAGTGCAATGTCCGACCGTCTGTCTGTTGAAAAGTATGTTTCTTTATCGGGTATAAGAACTGAAGGTGATTTACATGAAACCATAGCTTTTTTTGGTAAAGGAAACTTCAAAGGTGGTAATTAAAAACTTATTAAACAAGGTAAGAAACCATCTTTGTTTTTTTTTTTTTGAGAGTACATTTCTTTTTTGTCTTTATTAGTAAAGTCTGACTCACCCTTCTCAACCTTACATTAGTTAGTTAGTTTTTCACGTCAAGGTTTTTTATAAATCGCAATATCAGAACCAAAACCTGTCCAACGACGTATAGCACGTGTCTGTATCTTAATTCGATTACAATCACGCTATTCGTCACTATTACTGTGCTACCATCCACGGAGCTTAAATATTTTGTTTAGGCTCTTATAAAACTTATAAAAACCGTTTCGTCAGAAAATGTTACATTTATTATTTTGAGTGTGCAAATGAGCGATCATAACGATTTTTATGCTTAATCGAACGTTTTCTTATCATTTTAGATATATACCCCACAAGGACATCAAACTTGATATCAAACTTTACTTCTACAATTAACAAAGTAAGCGTAATTCGAATATTGTGTACCTATTATAATAATTATTATTAACCGTTAGTTTGGTAGTTATTTCTACTATTGGCAGCTGAGCGATATTTCCATTTAACTTTTCTGTCATCTAAAATACTTCCTTCGAAGTACTCGATTATAGCGCATTCTCTTGTTATGTAGTGCAATTCATTTTAGAGTGTCTTAATTCAGCTCGAGCAAGAAAAGTTTAGGTGTAATTAATATGCAAATGCATAAAGTTCGAGCGATGAGAGAAAATGAGTGTCAGATAAAGAAATGGAGAACTTGAAGGCGACGTCAAAAACATTTGCACAAATCATTGGTTCGCAGTGCCAGAGTTTCCTAATTATTATGCAAAAGGGTTGCTCACGAAAGACAGACAGTCGCTGTTGTTGTTTATTGCTTTATTATTGTTTGTTTTGACTAGATTCTTTTAAACTCAATTGAACCTTTGATTCACAGTCCAGGGTTCAATTTAAAGAATATTACAATTAAAGAGCATTGCCGGATATAAAAATTATAATAATGCCCTTTCCATGTGCTTTATGCTTACATTTTACCGATATTAGTCACTGAAAGTGGTGCACTCGGTACAAGAAGGGAGGAAATTTAATTAAAAATCGTTTGCCACTACCCCCATCACTTATTCTCTCGGAGCTTTGCAGCCTGTGTGTAGTTTTTGGCAGTCTTCCAAGTGGCAAATGCCTTCAGTGCTGTCAATCTCTTTATACCCAGAGAAAAAATTGCAACCTTTCTGAGCCTTAAAGGTATGCATAAATTTGGTGTCAAATCTGTAGTTCATTTAGATTTATTTTGATAATTTTTCATTAATAAAAAAAAAGCATTAAACAAATATTTAAATTATTTAATTCTTATTAAGACAAGAAAAAACTATACAGTCAAGAAAAACTATACAGTCTAGTCTTACGCTACTTAATGTTACAAAAGTGATGATGAACAATTTTATTCCAAGTGCACAGACCCTTCTCCAACGGTTTCAAGATGAAACTATGAGGATGGACCATGGGCGGTGGAGTATGGCAGCCACTCAAACTTGACATAGACTTGGGCCTCGGGTATTTTGCTGGTATTTGTGTTCTAGGGCTTGCGGTTGAATATGTGTGTGTCTGAGGACAAGGACGAGAGGACCATGTGAGCACAATGGCACACAAGCCATGGGTGGGGACCCAAACGGGGCAGTCCTTAGAAGATACCAATTTCATCACTTATTGTCCTTACCTAAGCCTGCAAAGAATCAATCCTGTGAGCCTAGTATAACCTCTGATGGGATTTTCGCACGAAGACTCAGATGCCAAACCACCGACTTGTGCCTTAACTAGATTTACACTAAGACTGAGCATCCTTTTGAATGAATGAGCGAAAAGCGCATTTAACGTTTGAGATACATTCTTAGTTTGTTAATTACTTAAAAGGTTTCTCATACGCATGGTCTAAATCACTTGAAAATGGCAAAAATCCTTGCGTCACTTTAAATCGATAGTAGAAGCTTGAGATGTACAAGAACCTACACGAATAGTCTAGAATATCTAATTGTAGTAGAAGAACATTTTAATTTATTAAGGTAAACTAAACATTTATGGAGCGGTGGATGTTTGAATAAATTAAGTCCCATTATTTGTCATACGTACTACTTCTAATCTATACTAGACAATAATATAATAAGAATAATTTACTGTTTAGAGATCATTTTTTTTAAAACCGTATTTATATTTTTTTTTAAAACCATCATTGTTTTTTTCTTCCTTAAGAACCTTAACCGCAATGTATTGTTTAATCTGACTTAGTATTCAACATGCCTTTGCCTAGCCTTTTTATGTTGTCTCGCTTTTTTTTCTGTGGAAAATGTGTCAACTTACTTGAGTTTCTTGAAGCGTTGCAAGTACCGACAAATTGCCTCCATAAGCTACGCGGCCATTTTTATTTTACTTTAATTTTTTAATTTTTGCACATTTACAGCTATTTTTCCCAAACTAATGGACTCTGAAGTCTTGATATGCAATCCTTTTAGTTTTACGATACCTTTCGATTGGTTACCACTCGTTTAGATTGTACCACAGTAGATTTTAAATTATGCGACTATGAATATATAGAAGGCGCCTTGCACACTTTTCTGTTCTTTCCCACAGTGATATTTAGTTTTAGTTTTGTTTTCCTTATTTTTTTTTAGTTTAGTATGCCTCTGAGGGACTCGTTTTCACTATTCAACAGAGGTGGACGACAAGGCTGCTTAAAAGGATTACCGTTGCATAAAAGATGAAAATGTCCTTGACCAAAATGCTGCAAATTGCTGCGGGTGCTCTCGCTTTCAGCATTATTTTTGCTTTACAAGAAAAAACTTAATTTACATACATATGTAGGTACATAAGGAACAACGCATTAAATAAGTAACTTAGAACCACAATTTTAAATTCGTTTTGGTTGGCGATAGCTTTGTTTTTTTTTTTAACAATAATAATTTATTATTTTAAGTGCATTTTAAACATCCGGGCGCAGTTAACAAGCGAAAAAATAATGACAGCAGCTGGGCGTCGACAATCGATCCGTGAACAGGCGCGCAATATCATTAACAACAAATTGAGCACATTAATAAATATGAATTATGATTGTTAATAAAAAGTACGTTCAGAGGAAGCCAAAAACGAGAAAATGGGGACAGGATGGCACAGTTTCGGGGCAATTTTCACGCCTGTGATAGTAGTAGTTGGAGTTGACACCTACTCGACGCCACGCCCACTCTGGGCGGTTCGCAATAAACGGAGTTTTCGGTAAACAAAATGGTAAAACACTCTGTTGCCCACAGCCTGCTGTTGCATAACTTTCAGCGCTCCACAGAATGAGAGCGTGTGGCAGACATCATAAATCAATTTAGTGGCAGGAAGGGGGCAGTGCAAAGGCGAGTGGATTACGGCCAACCGAGTTTCCGTGGTAAAAGTAAAATAGTCATTTTTATTTCGGAACGATTTGGATGGGAAATGAAGGTTCAGAGGAAGCTTAACGAAAAGAGATGAGCAAAATGTACAGAGTAACGAAATAAATGGACTGTTGATAATGCAAGAATGATTCCATTCTAAACATTATTCTCTTCTACTAAATTTGTAAACATCATGAAACTTTAACAGTATCTTGACCAAACTTTTACCTCAATCTTTACCTTAATTCATAATTGAAACAGTTACCTTTTTCCTCAACTTTACATTTATTGAGACGGTTAGTTTATACTTGTTACTGGCGAAAATTGACAGCGAAGTTCAAACCATTTCTTTTTAATTGTAAATCTTTTTTATTTGGACGCAACATTTTTTCACGTAGGGGAGCTTCTTTGGATGCGTTTTTCACGTTTGACACATGTATTCAAACTATTTCCCTGCAATAATTCTCGCCCTGAAATGATTTGTTTTCGAACAGCACTTTGACATTATCATAATGATGACTTCCTTTATCTTTGATAAAGTTTCTTGTGTCTAATATGACGTAAATGCTACTAATTAAGTGGCAGACAAGCTAATCTCAAAGGTTGCGTGTTATGGCTTCACATACCATCTAAAGTCAGCCTCCATCTTGGAACTTGAATGGGTATGGGACTTTGGATGAGTTTACACAATGGACTTGAAAATTCGATGTAAGCTTCCGAGATTGATTGCGATTGTGCTTAATTAAACAGAAGATGCGTACTTAATTGTGTAAAGATATTAAGGTAATTGGAAAACATTTGGGCTAAAACCCAATCAGTTTCTTGGAAAATCGGCTATTAAGAAAGCTTGTGTAATCCACTTTACTTCGGTGTAAACTTAAATTTGTTACAGTATTTAAAAAAAATATTTTTGTTGAATTTAAAAATATAAAGTTTCCCTTATACGCGGTAAATCTTTTCACAAGGTTATTGCTCTCGACAATTTTAGGTAATTTTCGTCTCAAAGTCCACGAAATGAAGATGTGTCATACATATTTGAAGATAAGTAAACATCAATGTTAACTCTGTCAGAACCTAAATGGTTGAGCAGAGCCTTGCTTTGTATGCCTTTGGGCGCAATATCTCTCACGACTGTCATATTTCAAAGACCTCTCTACTTTTGTCAAGCAATAAGTGGCTGTTTTGTCTTTTGACTGATTGCCGCGTCAGGCACAAATGCGTGTGTGACATTTTTCAGTCGATTCAATTTACATACGAAGTGATAAAATAATTGAAACTCGCAGTCATTTTCAGTAAGCACCTATATGCTGCGTAGTTCACTTTCGCAGTTTCTAATTTGTGAAGGCTGTTATTTCTGCTTTTTGAAAACTTTCCTTCCATTATTTTATCATTTTAATATAATATTTTTGTTACTTTGTTTTTTAAGCATTTTATACTTATACTTTATTCTTTGAATTCCGAGACGCACTTTAACGTCAAGTTTAAACGATTTGATAACCGAAGAGATAGGAAGGACCAGACCGTTGTGTGTTATTTTTTTACCTTTATTATAATAATTAATTGGCTAGCTTCAGCTGGCGAATGAGTAATGGCTTCTTAATCTTATCTTTTGAATGATGCCAACCTTCAGTACACTTGCTATCACTCGTATGATTTTTCCATTCACCTGCTTTATGTGGAACGATGGACGAAAACGATGTTTTTCAACAATCTTTATTTCGATGGTCTTTTAATTCGTAATTGTTTTTGGAATTATATCTGAAATCTTTGAAGTATATTTTATAATTAGGACGGACAGACTCGACTCATGATTAGGATTGGGAGCAACTTTACTTTGTGAGTCGAATTAGCCCACCATGTTAACCTTGTGCCTATCGCTTTTATCGATACTAGATAAAGTACACGATATCGAGAACCATGTTCAAAATTTTAGTATTGTGTAGTCGAAATTGCTTTCAAATCTAGATAAGCAATTAACGCCCCAAGGATTACAAACTAATAGCGTTTATAGGTTTTACCACTTAAAATTTTTGTTTTATCTTGCTACTTTACAGACGTCTGTTTCTGATGAAATGTCAAAACACACTTCTGATTTGTTTCATTTTAGAGATAGCTTATCTAACAAATTGGTAGCTAAATTCAATTTTCTATCGGGAGAAACTAAATGTACGACAAGTTACAAGTGCGATTGCCAAGTCTTATCTGAGAACAATTGACGCACTTACTAATTTGTTATTAACGCTAGCTTTGTAGAATGAATGGGTGATTTAAGAACATTTTAAATTTTGGAAAAATTTGCATTATTTGCTCGGGAAAAATCGCCCCTGAAAATTTCAGAAAAAAGCCAAGATCTAAAGTTTAAAGCGATTTAAACGATTTACAATAATTTTTAATGTTAAAAAAGTTTCGTTGGATCCAAAATTATATAAGGCCACTTTCATTCCAAAAATGAACCTAAGCCTTTAAAGTCTGAGTCTGCACACTGCTCTGCTTAAAATTCCATTAATTTGGAATGCAATTTTAAGTGCACTTTTAGGTGTACTTAGTAGACACTTTCGCATCAGCGGACAAAGACCGGTCGGGCTTTTACATTTGAGTTTCCCTGTGGGACATAGTATTTTTTTAGGGGTTTCCATTTATGAAGTAGGAAGCAGGAAGGGTTAATTAGTTTCCGAACCGCGACTCAATTTCACTATCCAATACCATTCGACAATCCCATTTCATTTTCATTTCCCTACCCTGCGCTGGTGCTCGAGTAAACATGTTTGCTTGGGACTGGCTGGCAATATATTTATATGTATATTTGACTCACCCTGTATATAGATAGCCGCACGGTATTCCATTAGCCAAGTGAATGCTTCCCCGGGGAATTCCAACATTTATTTGCACTGTTAATTAAAATTACGAGCATCAGACAAATTTGTCTGCTATGTACATGCAATGGCATCATGGTAATGTTAGATTTGTTAGTCTATGGGTCATTTGAAGCTAATTAAATATAACTTTTTTGTCTTTCGATTTGAATACTTATTTGTTGGGTTCTTGTAGACCAGAAGTTCGAGATTTCTTTCCCTTAATATATATATTAATAATATATAAATATATTTTAAAAATTACCAAATAACAAAGGTGTTAAAAATGTTTTACGTAAAGTTTTTAATGCAACTATCTATGATCGATCTATCTAAAATCCCAAGGACTTTATTTACCACCTTGCGTATTTTAACACCCAGAAAAATGATGGACAACATTTTAGGTCATGCATAGCCTAAAACATTTTAAATGGACTAAAAGTTCCTTTTTAGGTCATGTACAGCCTAAAAATTTAAATTTTTGGTATATTTGCCCTACTATTTAGGTCCCGTATAGCCTAATATTTTAGGTCATCGAGGGCCTTAAAATTAATGCATTTTACCTAAATAAATTTGCACGGAACTCTGATACCGTTCTAGCGACGCTATAATTCCCAACCAGTTATAGCGCGGCTTGCATGGTAACCCACTTCGATCGTTAAATAAAACAGCGATTTCACTGCTGAACAGTGAAGCCTCTTCGCTCGTTTTTGTGTGTTGGAATAATGACGACTTCTTGAAGACTAAGCCGACATTGAGATCGAGTTAGCTATAAATTTCTCTGTATTTACTTTATAATATGAAACATTTTTCAGTACAAATTTTTAGGCCAAATAAAGCCTAAAATTTTTTTTTAAGGCAGCCAATTACCTAAAATCTAGGCCAAAAATTACCCCATTTTAGGCCATTAATGGCCTAACATTTTAGGTCATACAATCCTAAATTTTAGGCCATTCAAGGACTTAGCTCCAGTTTTAGGCAAATTTTACCTAAATTCTAGGCCATTTTTAGACATTTTAGGTCATTTTTTTTTCTGGGTGAAGGAACCAATAAAATTGGGCTGAGAATGTCACCTTACACATTTTTATACCCTTGCAGAGGGTATTATGATTTCAGTCAGAAGTATGCAACGCAGTGAAGGAGACGTTTCCGACCCCATAAAGTATATATATTCTTGATCAGCATCACAAGACGAGTCGATCTACACCCAGAAAACAAAATGGACTAAAAAGGGGCCTAATTACCTAAAATTTTAGGAAACATGGCCAGAAAAATGCGCCAAGTCCATCATTACCTAAAATGTTGGTCATATGGACTATATTTTTTACGCAGTCTTGGATTTATTTTTGGTAATCGTTACCTAAAAAAATGGCTAGTGGACTAGATTTTTAGGTCAGAATTACCTAAGTTTGGACATGATGGACTATATTTTGTACGTGTTCCTGGATTTTTTTAGGCAATTGTTACCATAAAAAATGGCCAATGGACTAGATTTTTAGGGCATATTTACCTAAATTTAGGGGCATATATTTTCCTAAAATTTAGGAAAACCTTTCCTTATTATTCTTATAATAATAAACTCAAAAATACTGTTTTTGTTATTTATTTGTATACACTTTTAATTTGTTTTATCTTAAAATATTATTTTCATATACATATATTATTAATTAAAAAGATTTTGGCTTAACATATTGTTTATCATTAAGGCTATGTAAATGAATTGGGGGGTTAAAAATATCGTTAATGTTAATTAAAGTATGTGATCCGTATCCTTCAACTTCGTAGCAGTAGTACTGTTGGCAACGTTTCCAAAATAGTATTATAGTATAGAAATAGCTATTTACATTAGTTCTTTTTCAAGTCGTTGGCTAAAGACTTTACTGACGGATGCATATCACAACCCGGAATCGGAAAGTTAAAAAAAAATTCTTGTATAAATAGCCAAACTAATTTGCAAGATTCCGGATATTTCAGGTTTAAAACATAGAAAATCTTAAAGCACGCTTCAACCGCGGCTATAATGCTTTCAAACTTATAGAAAATGTCCGCGAAATAAACAAAAAACTCGTTTGCTTCAAGAACGCTCGGTCCGATCCCACAAATTATTGGTTGCAAACAGTCCTTATTCTTTAACTGAATATCAATTTGGTCTTGAATGGCCGTTTCAAGCTCGCCAGATGTAGCAAATTGAATGTAAAAGCTATTTCGAGAATCAGCTATTGTAACTTTTACCCCAATTTTTTTATTGTTCGGCTTCTTGATGATTCGTCGAGCGGTTGGCACAAGGACGGAGTGCAAAATTAACAAAATTCCAGTATCCAATGTTCCTGCAAATAAGGTCAACATATTAATATTTATTAAAATAAACATTGTGATAGTTACCTTCTGAGACATTTTCAGTTTGAAATTTCTTAAGAATGTCCAAACTGAAAGATTCTTTGGTTCTCGTTTGAGCCAACTCAAGAAACCCTTCGCGAAATTGCATCCATTTGCTTTCGAAATCCACCTTGTTATCTGGAAACCTTAAGTCAAAGTCTTGTTTGATCTAAATATAATCGTAATCAATTAAAAAGGGCAATCAAGGAGGCACAAAAATCATACCAGATCATGCCCAAAGCTCTGCTTCAAAATTGGCCACTCCTCTAAAATTGTCTGCAGTTTATTTTCTGCAGTTGTAATTGTCAGGTAGCGCTGCGAAAATGTCTTCTGCCAATGATCGAAGACACGGGTTTTGGGAGCCACGTTGGTCTGCAGCCAGAATGTGGAAAACTCGTCGCTTGCGGTTACTTCATAAATTAAACTTAATAAGTGAATATGTTTACTAGATTTCATTAATATATATAGAAGTACCTTCCTCGACGGGGTCAGCATTTTCCGACTCAACAATCTCCGGTGCCTCTCCTCGTCGCTTGGCTAATGTATTGCGATATTTTCCGTACAAAATCCCTCCGGCCTTTTTGTTCTTATTAGGAAAATAGTACGTCTCCTATTCAAGTCAAAGCCAACAAATATGAGCGGTTAACACAGATCGGTTGTATAATGTTTAATTAAAATTTAATTAATTGATACTAATAATAATTAATTATTTACACTTTGTTAGATTGGTTAAAAAAGTTAAATATTATTATTTTGATTATTTTAGAGAAAAAAATATAAATTTGTTGTTCTAAAATATAATTAAATACCTTGACTTCTTTAGGAAAAATGTCAACGATTTGCTGGGCTATTTTATCAAACTGTTTAGGCTGCCAATTAAGTCCATTATTGAATATAAATTCAATTATTATCTGGCCAATTAGCTTTCTTTGTCGTGGCACGAGACAGTTGTGAGTTCGGTAGTAGGCTTGGATGTTAACGAATTGCGTAGACAATTTCAAAATACCCAAAGCAGACACCTCCTAGTGCGCATTTACAAATCCCATATAAAAAGTACAAATTTTTGAAATAAAAAATTTACAATATCATCGGATTATTAAAATCAGTGTGTTATTAAAATTACATGCCTGGAAGTTGGGTTTATTATCCTCTACATTTGTTGGACCCAAATCCTGCAATTGTATAAAATGTCTTGGAACAAAAATACATACAGAAAAATACAACGCTCACCCTGTCATGAAACTGCTTTAGTTTGCTTTCGAAAATTACTCGTTTGCCAAACAAATGTTTTGGCACAATCTCCCTTAAATGTTCTGCCGTCAATAAATATATGGATGTTTCATCCACTCCATGTTCTATTAAAATCGTAATAATTTAATTGACAACCAACATTACTTTTTTTTTTAAATTACCTTCAAAACAATCCTTAAGAGCTTCGCAATCAAATTTTCTTAATATATTTTCCATGTCTATTATAAAATAAAACGACCAATTAGTTAATGCGCAATAGGCAAGTTGATCGAAGTTCCCCTTAAACCCAAACGCATCCCTGCACACACATACAAACATATGTTTGACAACGAAATGCGCAGTTAGGAATGCATGTGTATATATATGTATGTATTTGGCCGCGTGCTTGTTGCACATATTCTAATAGTATATTGTTTAAGTAAGCTTCTTCACGTATAGAAATAATCAGAATACTATAAATAATATTAGGAGTTCACTTTACTTACTTGCTTTTTGTTAAGTTCTATTTATTTCGACACTTGTTACACACGACACCAAATCACACACAACACCACAATTGAAAATTTCGAAGACGGAGTGATTGGAGATGGACGATTATTCGATCGTTCCGACGATACCGATAACCGTAGTTTTCAAATGCCTTATGATTTTTGTATTGGATCTTTTCCATCACTAGCTTTCAAATTAGGCAAACAATATTTTTAAATATAAAACTAAAAATAATATTATAGGCTAGCATTTTATTTAAAAATTAGTAATAATATTTAATATTATTATTTGTTTATATCTCAACGCTAGAAAAATTAAATATCACTAAGCTAAAATTAAATTATTCATTAAAATTACTAAATAAGAAATATAAAATATTAAACATTGAAGTATTCGCGATTATTTAAACTAGCTTTAGATTTAATATAATTATAATTAAATTTGTGAATTAGAGTTAAGTTAAAATTATTGACACAAAATTAATTTGTCCTGTGTGACTATCGCATTAAATTATAAGTATTACACTTAGGAAGAAGAACTGTAATAAGTTTAAATTAGTTTAAGATTGCATATATTTATAAATTGTTGGTAAAATCGACTTGAAACTGTTGCTAAATTTTAGGCATAATAGACTAATTTTATGGTTACGATGGCCTACAAAAATTCTTTTTGTATTACCTAAAAAGTAGGAACATAGTCCACATGCCAATATTTTCAGGTAACCCATTACCTAAAACGGAAAATTTAGTCTATTAAAAATTTTTAGGTCATGTATTACCTAAAAATTAGTCCCGCATTTCTCTGGGTGTAGCCATGTCCGTCTGTCCGTCTGTCTGTTTCTACGCAAACTAGTCTCTCAGTTTTTGAGCTATCGGGATGAAACTTTTTCAAAAGTCTTCTTTCTATTGCAGGTAGTATATATGTCGGAGCCGACCGGATCGGACAACTATATCTTATAGCTACCATAGGAACAATCGAAAAAAAAAACTTTAAAAAATTCTAGCTTCGGTGTTTTTTGAAATATTACCTTCTACTTTCGGGGATGTTATTTTTTAAATATATCTGAATTTCGAATTAATTATTTAAAAAATCGGACTACTATATCATATAGCTGCCATAGGAACGATCGGAAAATTAATGGAAATGTAATAGGAAATAAATTCTAGCTTCTTTGGATTTTATTGTATTATCTTCTACTCTAGGATATGACTCTTTTTAAATATTTCCGAATTTCAATTTTAATTTAATCAAAATCGGACGACTATATCATATAGCTGCCATAGGAACGATCGGAAAATTAATGGAAAAGTAATAGGAAATAAATTCTAGCTTCTTTGGTTTTTATTGTATTATCTTCTACTCTAGGATATGACTCTTTTTAAATATTTTCGAATTTCAATTTTAATTTGATCAAAATCGGACGACTATATCATATAGCTGCCATAGGAACGATTGGAAAATTAATGAGAAATATTAGAAAATTGAACATTTTTGCGATTTGTTAATTAATAGGAATGATCTGCAAGGGTATATAGGCTTCGGCTGCCCTTGTTTATTTTCTTATTTTAAGAATTGTAGAAATTTTCTTGTATTTACCTTTATGTTTTATTTGCAACTATTCAAACTGCCAACTCGTTTAGGTAGAACTAGCTTATCGCGTATTAGTGAAACCCGCCGGCATTTGATAATATTGTGTATACTAAGTGCACTTGCTCAATATTCGACTCTTCGAGCACAGAGAAGGGCACCTGTTCTTTTATTATTGGTTGAAGCCTTGCCAAAACCTTTTCAGAGTCACCGTCAACCGCAACAGATACGGCTGCAATTACAGAGACCCTAAAAAGTAGGCAAAACACAATTGAGAGCAAGTTGCCTGCAGTTGTTACTTTTTTCGGTGCTCAGACGCCGCACAGTCGCTCGTTTGGTGCAAGTGCCATGGGCTGAATTTGAATACACTAACAAAAAGTCTATTTGGATACAATTTCACAATTTTTTTAAAAGTGCTGGGTAGAGTTCAAGTGTTTGAGAGACACAGTAAACAAAACTGATTCAATAATAATATTTCATTGCAGTTTCAAAAAGTTCAAAGCATAGATGGTTTCATATCTGGGTTTAATATCCAATTCTAGGGTATTTCCACCTCAGATATTTCAGTGTATTTTCGTTTGTTATTCCTCTGCCAAAACTAATAAATTTTGCATTGTGCGCGGCGTTTGCTCAAGCGCCACATTTACCTGAACTCGGATATTGCCTTCCGGGCAATACCACTTGGCTGAGGCTGTGCTCCCATTTCCCGAACACGAATCCTTAATTTTCCCTTGTTGGCTGATCCTGCGAAAGCACCTGATGTTTTGCCAAATATTTAATGTTTTAATGGCAGTTTGTGCTGCTTTGTTCTCGCTTCACAGTCACAAAATCTTTTCCATAAATTTGAATTGTAACTTAAAGACCAATTGACATACGTTGTACCGTAAACCTTTGAAATTTCAATTTTAGGAATACCATTTTTACGGAAGCCAAGACGAAAAAGCTAGAAGTGATAAGATTCTGTTTTCTTTTTTGTATGAAAACGGTTTTTTTCCAATGTTTTTTAGAATATTTTTAAAGTTCGTTTTTTTTTCAAAGGAATGTTATTTAAATCTTACTTTTTTCTCTTTTAAGAATGAATTCGAAGACTTTTATTTTGTTTTTGTGCATATAACATGTTTTTATGCTATGTGAGTTTTGATTATGGTATGAGTTTGTCCATGTGTGTTGCGCGTTTATTTGATTTTGCCATTAGATGTTTGACCGCTGTTGTTGTTGTTTATTGCTTGCCATTTTGACATTTGTCCTTTTGGTGGCTTGAAAAGAGTTATGTTTGTGCACAGTTGTGCAAGTTTCATTCTCAAATCCTCCTAGTTTCCGCATTCAAGTTATTTACAACAGTTTTTACACGCTGACAGTTGTTTGTGGAATTTCAAAACAAAATATTATATTGGTTTTTTGTGTCTTCCTTGTATGCAGTTTTTACATATTTTCTTTGTTCGTTCTTTGAAAAATCTTAACATTCACCCATTTTGTTCTTGACCCAAGACTTCCACTTGGACACACATACAGCTTCTCAATGTCTCTAGACTAACCAGATAAATCACTTTGTTTATTGTGTTAGGGCTATATTCGCCCTATCTTACCGCACCCCTTTCCATAACCTCTAACATCACTTGAAAAGTCAAGTGGCGCACAGCAACTGCTGAGCTTGGATCAGCTTTTCTATGAGTTCAAATGGGCGCAAGGAGTTCGGTGGCTAGGTCGAGTTGATTATAAGAAAGCACTCGTACTCCTTGAATGAGCAAAGTCGCTGCAGAGTTTAAAAACTTCCGCTTCGCCGAGGAGTTATAATAATATTTGATTTTTATGACTTTTATTTTGGAACTATAAACATATATAGTTCGATTGCAACAATTTGTGGTTATAGGCAAATTAGACTTTCTGTTTAAATTTCATAACTTTAAAACCTCTGCAGTCCCGAAATATTATTCAGTTCCTTTGTTTCCTTTCGAGCCAGCACCGCCTACTGTTCTCTAATATTCACACCATGTAACGGGTAACTATCTTGGGGCAGGATTTCTTGGTTGTACTGCCTCCTCGGGGCGCCGTTCATGCAGCAGGCGATGACAGAGAATGGGTTTCTGGATGAGGTGGTGGGTTGGAAAAAGTGCAGAAAGGCACTTCACTCTTTGCTTTTCTCTTCATGCATTTTGCTTTGTTTTCCTTTGCAGAGCATTAATTTTTAAATAGACCAAATGCAGTTGAATTGCATTTTAAAGTGAGTCTTAACGGTTCGTCTGCTTTTTGTAGATTGCCAGAGGCCTATCTGAAAAAAGTTGTGTAGCTAACCCAAAAACAATAGAGTACGTTGTTATGTGTGAGCATTCTGGGTTCAAAATATGTTGCAACCGAAACTGTTTTTGGGAATTTAGTAAAGGTTGAAGAAAAGTTATTATTTTCTTGTTTTTAATTATCTTCTTGTACTTATTCGTTTTTATCTGTCTATTTCAGCAATTAGCAGAAAAAATAGGTAAGTTATATTACATTACTTTTAGTCCCTACCAGAAACCTTATTTCCCTATCAAGAATACTTTAACATTCCACAATCGTTAAACTTTTTAATTAAAAGTGAAAAAATAGTTTTGTAATGGAAAGCAACTTCCAAAGATACCACTCTTTATTAAAGTGTTTGTAATGAATCAATGTCCTAGGGTCTGAAAATATGCACGGCTATAATTTATGTAGGCGAATCGGGGGCGTTATGAGCAGAGAAAGTACGTGCCGAAAGCAAAATAATTGAAACGGAAAACTTTTGACGGCGACAAAAAAAAAAAACAAAAGGCTCTAGGAATGCTAATTTCTCGAGTTCAGGGAAGGTAATACCAGTATTTGCATTATCCAGCCGTAATCATAAAGCACCCATACCAATTTATACCAATTTAGTTAGCTGTCCTCGTTAATCACCGCCGCCTGTTTGTTGTCATGCTTTATTTTTTGCCGAGCTTCGGCTTGTCGTTTTCATTAACCTTAATTAGCGTGTGCCGTTGACATTTGTCACTATCCACACATAAATGCAATTGGCTTCCCCTCACTCCGCGGCCATGATTATCATCAACATCATCGCCAAATGAGAGTGATATTTTGTGTCACACGTTTTCCCAGTCTGTTTTCTGCATTACGTTTCCCTGGCTCTCTGGAATTGGCCTGAAGACTGCTTCGACGACGTCTGATATTGACCATGGTTTGCCATTGTTACCACCCACCCACCCATCCCTCTCTGTCCATTTCGCCTAGTTGCTTTTTGCAACTGGCTGACTGCCATCGCCGTTAGTGTCAGCTGCAAATGAGTTTCTGGGCCGTAAACGTAAAGTGGAAGAGTAAAAATGTGGCAACATGGTCCACGGACTTTCAAATAATCTAGTTTGGTTATATAAGCATTGTTGAATATTTTTTAAAATTCGTATTGTAGGGGTAAATGAATACAACTCTTCTGTTTTGTAATAATTATCCTGTTGGTGACATATATTTAATAGGAAAATACTATTGTAAATAAAATATTGTATCTTGTCGGACTAGTGCTGCATTTCTAGCCTTTTTTAGGACAGACCCATTAATGATTTTAGAGATCTAGCTAGAAAAGCTCCATTAAACTTTCCGATCCTTTAAATTGAGTATTATTTATAATGATTTTTTAATAAGCTGCAGTTTTACACATTTTTTAATTACGTCTAGCTGGCTCACCTTATAAGCCTTTTTGTGCGACGTTGCTTTTGCTCTATTTATTTGCCAATGACAGTGGCTGCGGAAAGTATGTCGACCTATCGCTTACTTCACTGCCCACATGTGAAACTAGTTTTGTGTAAAAGTGGCATTCGCCAGTAGCATTCGCAATAGCAATCGCATTGCATGTGGTGCGGTTCATATGACTTTGAACTCAATATGTGTGGATTGGTCAGGTCGATTTTTATGACCAGAAGCGCAACCCAACCAAGCTAAACTGGATTAAAATGAGACGAACCGTCAGTTGTGGAAAACTTTCACGTAGCTCATTTGACAAATGCAAAAACTATTTTTCTCCTTATTTTTTGTTGTCGACTGTTTGTCACGTTTTAAGTTTGTTTGGTTTCGTCTGTCGTTTTTGCTTCCTACACGGGTATTCTTGGGATCTTGGGTCGCGCTCTTCGTTTTTATGATTCTTTTTGTTCAATGCCCGGCAGTTAAAGGCCTGCTTGTCAATAAAGTTCTTGACACCTTTACTTCATTTGCACAGATTTCTCTCGAAATGACTTTCGGTTTACTTTTCACTGTTTTCGTTTCCAAACACAACCCATGTAAATTCGTTTTTTTTTTTGTCTCTGAGTGGAAGAAAGCGTGAAATCCAGATGTAGAAATTGAAGATAATAAATATATGAACTTATCAGCCTTTACGGCAGATAAAGGTGAATATATCAACAGTATTGTGAGCAATGTTCGTTGTACTTATAACAAAAAGGAGTTTTTGGAAATTTCCAAAGAAGTTTCCCAAGAACGAAATATTGATTTTAAGCTGTAATATTAAAATGTTATATTTGTCGTTGTTAAAAATTTAACTTTTATGTTTGTTTTATAACTGAATGAATACGAAACGAGAGCTTAAATACTAAATCGTAATAAAAAATCATTCATAGTCGATTTGCCGCAACAAATGGTAAATGTCTGGGTGAACAAAGGGCAACAATGACCTTATATAAATACACGCATAAAGATATGAATAATTCTTTTTTCTCGGGCCAAATTATATTGTGCAAACAAAAGCTGCCCATCTCCGGACTACTGGACACCCCTCTGACCTCTGTGTTTCAAGTTTTTGTGTTTCTGTGCGTACGCTTAATTGCTTCTGACTTTAGTGCCGCATTGTTGTTGTTGCTTCCTTGTCTTGGCTTGTTGAACTTTCAAGGTAACAAGAAGTGGCCGCCCCGACAGACCCCCTTTCGTTGCCGCTATTTAATTTCCACGAAATAAAGAAGGAAAAAGAGGCAAATAAAATGTCTAAGATTGCGATTATCTTTTTAATAACATCTCGACGAGGAAGGTGAACATTTCCACAAAAAGGCGGGAAACTGGTAATAAAAAGAAACTACAAAAATCACGAATTTAATTACCACGCACCCAGATAAGGCCCCAAATGAAGCGATAACAACGCGGACAACAACGGTTAGATTGCTCACTACGAAAGTATCTAAGTAGCAACCTTCCCTATACCATACCTATATACCAAACAATATAAAATATATTTTAATTTATAATTTAAACCGTTGACTTTCTTAGGTTTTCTGCATGCCTGCATGTCAAGAAGCATATCTGACCCACAATGATCCCACCTCCCCAATCCCAATCCCAAGCCCCCTAATCGTATTAACGTTTTGCTCTAAATGCTTTCATGGTCTCCCCATAAATAAGTGTCAGGTTATTTTTTTGTAATGTCTATCATTTATAAATATCATGATGCTACACTTTTCAAACAAAGCCAGCAGACTACTAAAAATAAACTGCAAATATCTACATCAAATCAAATTCATTTTATTTTACTTTGAAACCTTTGGCAAACCAACAGAAGCTAAAACCACAATGTCATTGTTGACATTCTTGTGAATGCCAGCCATCTATGAAAATGATTTCAAGTAAATTAAAATGTCTTCTCCTCGGTGTTCTAGAACGCATGCATTTTACTTGTAAAGATTAGATGAGACTGTTCTTTCAATAAAATTGTTTATAATAGTAATTTATCTAAGTGATATGTTACCCTGACAAATATAATGTAGGTATTTTATACCTTCATTATAAATAAGAGTCCTTTTTTTCAACTTTTATTAGCCAACTTTAATTTTAATAGTTTGTGAGAAGTGATATTAATTTTTGTATACATTTTTTACTGTCGCCTATTTTTACTCCAAACAATTGAAAGCAATGAGCCAATTAATCCCCAAAATAAACCTTAAATACGGGTTCCTTCGAGGTCAAAAAATTCCTTTTGCAAATGGGCCGATAAGACCGATTTTCCAAATATATTTTCCGGCATACCTCAGCCCTCCGCTGTATGAACGAATGGTACTGGCTCCTGACCCTGCCGCTGGCGCAGATGTTGCGGGGGATTGTTGTGAATACTGGGGTGGCGTTGGGCCTCGTGGTCCTGCTCCTCGCCCTCCGACTGCTCCTGTGGCTCGAGCGCCTCCTGCGGCTGCTGCGATTCCTCGGCGGCATCAGAGGCAACCGGAGGCTCCGGATCACCTTCACTGCTCAGCAGAGCGTAGTTCTGGGGCTTCTTGAGCAGGAACCGCGTGTTAGGATGTTGTTTGGTCTCCAGCTCCAGGCGATCGATCAGCCAGCCCTGTTTCTGGTTGTTGGTGGCCCAGAAAAAGACGGTCCCGCGGTCCTTGGAGCCCTGAACGCTCACCTGAAACTGGGCCTTGTCTGCGTCGCAGCGGTTCTTCTCGTTGGCCACACTGAAGCCCGACTCCTTGATGGGCTCGCCCAGCAGACCCACGGCTCCGCTATGCTGGCGCAGTTGCTGGATGGCCAGCTGGTAGAACTCCGACTGACGCACCCGGTCCTCCTGCCTCCAGCGCATGTAGGCCAGTCCCGAGATGGAGGCCAGTGCTCCGCAGATGCAAATGCTGCCCATCGTTCGCTTCGAGGGCAGACCGATTCGCAGCTTTAGGGTAGGCATGGCGGCCTCTCAATAGGCAGTATATCACTTTTAGAATTTTGCTAGGTGTCAGAGGCAAAGACTACAAATACTTCAAATGCCCAAGCTATCAACAGCACAAGCAACGATGACAACGATCTCAAACTCAGATGCTTGGGAGATTTCAGGCTTTCCCACAAGCAACCATGCTATCACTCGATCGGTCGAACTCACCAACGAACCTTGAAATCATGCTGCCTAGATCGGCGGGCGTTGCCTCCGGATAATTGCGATGGAACTTCCTCCTTGGCCTGGCCAACTTAAAGCTGTTTGCCGGCTGCTGGTTCAATTTCATAGTCACCACCCAAAGGCGTGGACCACAAAACGCCGAAGAAGAATCCAGAAAAAGAACACAAGAAACTCGTTTTATGTCTTTGGCTAGCTGTACATACACCCAAAAAAAAAATCTATATGAAACGTAGATCGATTTTGCATTATTAAATATCAATTTGAACTTGATATGGGGCCAGGTAAATTTGATATGGTCGAAATGAGTATTTTATGTAAAAACGAAATGGGTTTTGCATAACCAGAAATTTACATGCACATATAGATTTTTTTGACTGTAGGTAGTAGTTAGCATTTTTGGTTTGTGGGCCAAACAAGCGGCGCCATTAATGACAGTCCCGAAAGTGACCCGTCCAGTGGATGGACCTCGGGTTGGAACCTATTCAAATATTTTTGATCAGTATCTCTTTATAAGAGAGAAGCTTTTTGGCTTAGAAACATGTTTTTTTTTTAGCAGCGAAGTATTTTGCGGGTATTTCGCATAGTTAAACATCATTCTTTCTTACTTCATCTCATTACAGCAGGGCTATTTTTACTCGCCAGGGCCAGTGAAGTCGAGTATCCATTTAGGGAGCACATACTTATTTAAAAATAGTTTTCCACGAACGCCGCCGAGTATGAGGAATGCGCCCATCTCGGCGGTAATCGATAGTCTTGCAACGCCTGTCACGGATGGGAACGGAATATTGCATCTGATACTGGCCAAGAGTGCGGCCTAATCTATCAAGGCATCTTCAAGTTCGAGCCAGCCAGCCAGCCTGATGATGTTACATTTCTGGCCTAAGTGGCCTCTGCGGTGTGACTGTCTTTATCTTTATCGTGGGGGGATCCTGAGTGAGTCTACGAGCTCTGATCCCCCCCTTCCTCCGCTGGCCAGGAAATGTGACAATTTCTGTGTTCGTTTTTCAGCCTCATTAAGACCTCTCTAAACACAGCCACTTTAAGACCATTTTGGTGTGCTTATCTTTACGGCCAAACTAGCTATAGCTTGCCCCTCTACCCCCTTTACATCCTGTGACTTCGTCGTTAAGTACGCCATATGTTTAACATGACTTTGATGTACTCAGCATGGCGGCGAGGGTAAGATCTTTAATAAATCAAATTACCTTTGAGTCTTGGAGAACGGGGTAGGGGCCTCATAAAGCTAAAACTCTTTTTACCGGCTCAAGTATTTCCCAGAAAGTAATTCTATGGGTTTAATAGTCGTTCGAAGAGTCACGGGCTCTGCAGGTGTTTCATGCATTCATACTCGAAACTGTGTATTAACTTTTTAACGGGATTTGCAATATAATTTTGTGGATGTAAGGCATAGTTAAAGAGTTTTGCAAGCTCTCGCAAAATTTAGATCAAATTTTTATAGGGAGAATTGTGCTATCCAAACTTCTTGAAACCTGTTTACATGCGTATATAACGTTTTACCAAGTGAGTAATTTTGATGATTTCCCAGTGACTATGACCTCAGGAAGTCGTAAAGATTAATTAATCCCCTCACATAATATTTAACCTTTTTTCTTGTAAGCCCATGACGCATAATCCGAGAAAAGACAATTTATCAACTTTTTAATGACAATAAACGAACATGTGGTTTTTGTTTAATTTTAATAACCAAGCGTCAAGGCTTTTTAATTAGTTTTATGCTGAAAACGACGAGTAAATGAAGCTCAGCATAAATTAAGCAAGAGAAGAGGGTCGGACCCTGGGTTGAATCATAAAACTGGTTGCTCGCTCGTCGTCTCCCCAAAGATGAAATATGCAATTGAGCACAACAATGCGGCAAATAAGCAATTGCTAAGGTTCTTTTCGTTTCTGATTATTTTGTTTGATTTTAGTTTATTTATTTAAATGACTCTCCGATTGCGACACGCGATACAATCACTCCTAGACTCTGCCTATTGATTTCGATTAGCACATAGTTCTCTGGCTTCCTAAACCTTCATTAGCCCGAAAGGCCTTCAAGGCTCACCATCCAAATTACCCATTTGCGTAAAATCTTAAAAGACCATAAATTATAAGAGACTACTGAAGATGGCTAGCAAAGGAGGACGGCGCAGTCATTCGTTCAATCAAGCAGTTCTTCAGTCAGCCAGTTAAGCGTTCACTCACTCAGCTATTATTTTCAATAAAAACAAAATAAATATGGCAAATTGAAGGGGCCAACATTAGCAGCCGTCGGCAGAAAAAATCCAAAAAAAAATCGAAGTAAAAGACCGAGAAAAAATTATGGAAAGAAGCGGCCCAGCAAACGTTGTGCGCCTGCGCAACACGCAATGACAAAAGAGAAGCCGCTGGCAAAAGGCTGCGACTGCGGCTGCCACGTCCAAGTTAAAGTTAAAGCCAAAGCCAAAGCCAAGGTTTCTGCTTTTGTAATTGCTTGTCTCCGCTCAGCTTCAAGTACAGCCAACAACTACAACAAAAGCAAATAAGCAACGACATGCGTCTGAGTAATGTTAGCGCCATAAATAGAGAAGACAGGCAGAAACAAGCTGATCGAACGGGGACGCCACAAGATGTGCAGATGTGGCAGGGGCCGGGGCAGAGAAGCCTGGACCCAACTTGTGTTTAATTGCAAGTTGTAAAAATCTTTTAGGGTGGAGCTAATCACCAAGCGAAAGAAAAAACACTTCCCTGTAAGTCAATTGAAGGCCAAGCCAAGCGGAGAGAAATATTGTGGCTATATTCGAAAAACGTCCACAAGAAACATGTCCAATTTTTCTTGAATATGCCAAGTAACAAAAAAATATAAATATGGATTTCAGATATAGCACAATTTGATATGATCTTAATGCAGATAATAATTTTATCTATTTTTTCAAAATCAATACTCAATACTGTTTATATTTTCTTTTGAAATATTCTGATTTTAAATGTTGTTTAATATTGACAACCTATACTTTAACATATATGTACTTTTAGAAAAATTTCTCACATTAAAAATATGTAAGATGCCTGCCTAAACGAGATAATAACATTTCCGACTTTTAACACAAAAATACCAACTCGTTGCCAATTTCTAGACCTTAATTAAATTTGATTCTAAGCTGTGAGCTTGAATACTCCCACAATTCGAATGAATGGTACTCCAATTGATTAGAAGATATACGAGCATATGCCGCCCATATGTACATATGTATGTACTGGCTGCCATGTGGTCGATGGAACTGGATACAGCAGGAAAATCAAGACCCAAACCGCTCTTCCGCTCGAACTATGGGGATATTATCGTATATGCTTGCTGCTGGTGGCCGCTGTTTCGGTTGCTGATACTTTGGCTGCTGTAGGAGCGAGCTCAGTTTCCATTGGGGAAATGGCTAAACAATGGACACTGATAAAGTCCAGCGAAAGAGTAGCGAAGAGCAGCCACATCGGCTGGCTATGCACTCGTCTGTGAAATAAAGTAGCCGAGACAAAACACCAGCAGACTGTCGGTCGACAATGCGAAGTTGCAAGCTGGATCTGTGTCTTGGGATTTCTTTCTTTTATCATCGGCTGTCAGACAAGCGGCGGCAAGCGAATCGAAACTGCTTTCAAGAATTTTCTTTTTAGAAATTGTAACTTTAGCGTTTCCTGCAAGGGAGCGGCCGGCTTTTATTCTGGAATTTATGGCAACAAGTTAATTGTTTCCTTTATGTTTATGTAAGTTGCGGCACGGCTTGGCTTACACTATGCGCTAGTTTGAGAGCAAAATTATTTGATTAATATAAGTAGCTTGGTTGTCGAAAGTATGTTTGATATTCGGCCTTATTTTAATTTATTTATTTTAAAAGCTGTCAAGAAAAATCACACATAACTTGTTAACTTATTTGTAATTATTCCAAAAGTTGCTACCAAAAAAATCAAAAAATTTTGTAACTGATTTGTAATTATTTATTCTTGTCGCCGTATTGCCTTTTGCTCTCTTTTACGAAATCAAAGAATCTCCGAGAGAGATAGAGAGAAATCGGTACTGCATGGTTAAAGCGATATGCGTAAAAATACTAGAAATTTACAAGGCGCATGTCGGTTTGATCCCTGCGTGTTTTTTTTGTGTAGCTCTGCTTTGAAAATTACGATAAACCCTATATTATCTTGTATTCTATAGTATATCTATGTAAAAGGACTTTTACTAAAACAAAACTCTTTTTTTAAATAATTTAGTCTATTGAAAACCCATCAATTTCTTAAAAAGGTATCTTATTGCTGATTTCAATTACCCCTTCGTGTAGCTTCGACTTTTCTGAAAGTGCATTTACTGCAGTGCAGTAAAGGTAGGAGTGGAAGTCTTGGCACTGCCTCCTTGAGCTCTCCGAGATGCAGTGCCGGATTAGATGACAGATTAGTTAAATGCGCATGAAATGAGGAGCCGTCGGCTGGTGGAATCCCATAGCTGTGGCTGCCCGAAGAACGCTTCCTACTTGGCCTTATGACCAAACGGGGTTCTCTCCTCCGCCGCCAGCACGCGTTTCTATAATGTCTTCATTCGGCTATCAGGCGTCGGGCTAAGCACGCGTAAATCGCCTCTTTTAATAGGCGTTGTAATTGCCGGTTGCATGCAGGTGATTAGCTTTTGGCATCTTTAAGCCGGGGCTACTTTTCGGTTCCCATATAAACGCTTTGGACTAGCGTATGTCCTGCGACATTTATTTATTAACCTACTCTTTGTGATGTCACGGTCATTAATAAGTTAAGAACCTACAAAATAACCCACTTAAGTGTCGTAAAAGTTCAACTTTTAAATTAGGCCTCTAGGGCTTAAATAAACAATGGTTTAAATTTTCCTAATGAGACAAGCTGACCTCTGCCCGTCCTTGAACTAGTTGGCAATGGCTTCGGGCCTTAATGTACATTAGTGCCACAACCATAAATGGTCAGCACCCGCCCCATAATCGCCCAATTATTTCTACCAAAGCATTCCGTAATCGACTTACTGGTGGCAAACTTATTTCTGAAAGGAGCCCGAGTAACCTCTGGAATTTAGTTGAAATGGCAATAGTTTAGCCATTTTCCTTGATGATATCGCCAACGGAATTATTATTGTATTTATAGTTAAATATTCACACAGTCTGTTACTCATTCATAGTCAGATCGATTGTACTGGAAATCCACACTCCATTACATCTTATTTACTAATAATGCTTATTAAACTTCTGTCGACACGTTATTTATTCAAACAAACTATAGTGTTTTTTCACTCGAATGATTTCTATTTCATTGATTCTGCCTATCCTAACTCTTACCTATTGTGCCTAATATGCTTAGTTTGCTGAAATCCTTGCTGATGGGATTTATACCATACTATTCACACACAAAAATATTGGGATTGCACTTCGAACCAGCCAAGTGAACGGAACCCACAAAAAAAGTTGATTTAAGTGAATATTTGGTTTATAAGGTGAATAGTTCTGTTATTTTTTCTTGTCATAGAAAATCAGATAGTTTAAGATAGTTCTATCTCGATTTAACCAACTCGATATATAGAAAATTTGCGCAAAAACCCGAAAGTGATATTAAATGTAGCTATTAAAGGGGAGGATGCTCTGCTCAGTCATTATTTTTTCCTCGCAATTTCAGTGCAGTTCAGTGGGGAGGAACGACGGCGAGCATACGGAAAGGCTGGAGACGACGCACTTTTGCTCGTACTGCCTTCATTATTCCATTTGGCTTGCCATCCGCATAAATAAATAAAAGTGTACGAGTCTCTGTTTCTCCTGGCCGGCTTTTAGCGCTGTTTCAGCTTGTTGCCGCCTTTAAGGCGCTTTCAGGATTTTTACACTTTCCACGTTTCACATCTTTTGCAACATCATCCCATGTTCGCTGTCATCATGACTTTGTCCGGGGAACGCACTTACCTTATACTTGTATTATATTCATGGTGCGTGTAAGCGTCGGAACGAAAATGGTTCTTACTCCTTCCGAAAAGGCAGGGAAAAAGTAATGAACTCGTGTGTTCACGTACAACGCACACGGTCCGTCAAAAGAATATGTTATCTTTTTTTTCCCCTGCTCCACAAAGTACCTGCTAATTAGCTCTCGCTGAGTGGTAATCATGTAAGTCAACAATTGAACGAGAAATTTCATTAGTGCAGCCGTCGATAGCAGTGCGAGTATCTCAAGTACCTAACACCCTGGCTTCTCGATTGCGTCATTTTCATTTTCAGCTCACCGCGCCCGCCTGGACCAATCCATTAGTCGTTGGAAAATCACATAATGCATGTAAACGATAATGAAAATGGCATTAGTCCAGGCCACACGAAAAACGAGAGGGCCAACAGCAACAAAAACATCAAGAGCATGAACCTCAGACTCACATACATTTCGCATTCCCATGGGACTGAAAAAAGTTGAACGCGGAAGCAATGCAAAAACCTTTGGATACCCTTTTGGGATTTTAGTTGATTAACAAATTTTTAAATATTTTACTCATTTTCTCTACTACTACTTAGAAATGTTGCTTGTGTTTCGAGCAGATCGAATTAAGATGCCGCATATTAAGTGAAAATTTAAATTCCATAATATCAAATCGATCATCGTTTAATATACAGTTTTTTTGGGTGTAATATTAAGACTGAAAATAGTCAAAACAAAAAAAAGGAAGGTAAAATAAAACCAGTATTTTGGTAAAATTGTAGTACACTCTCATAGGATATCAAAATAAACAAGCCAGCGAACGAGAAAACGTAATTAATGAAATTAAGCTGACAACTGCGAGTGTGCGAGGGACGGCATATCGGTATCCACATGAAAATTTATCTATATGGATTGGCTTAGGTGGGACGCCAACGCATATAGCTTCAAGTTTTCCAGCTCCCTTTTTACATAGCTACAGTGTTCCACCCTTCCCCGCCCCCCAAGTGATAATCGATTCGCACCTGACCTGACGTGGGCGTGGCTCTGCTTTTGTCAGCTCGGCCATGCCGCCAACTGTCGCTCATTATACAAATTAATGTCACGCATTCCGTTCGATATTTTCCATCTTATATTTAGCATTTAACGAGGGAAAACAGCAACGTTGAATTCGCCCGGCTTCAATTAAATTGATGATGGTTACGGGCTGCATACAATGACATTTTATTGGCAGTTAAGAGACTGTTGACCTTCTCCGCTTAAGCACACACAATTTAACAGGACTGGAACTTCTATCTAAAAATAAAACAATTAAGGTTCCAATTAGTCACATTTATCAAAAAAAAAATTTTTATTTTAACAAAAATAAAAAGAATTTTTAGTTGAATGTATATCTAGTATAGAAACTTTTCGTTAACCCTTCTTTCCTTTTCTGTTATCATCTGGGTGTTGCGGCAATTTATTGGATTTTTGCTTTATAACTTTAGCTTTTCATAAGTTCTGATCGCGTGATACATGGCGTCGCTAAATGGGCAAAAAATGCCTGGCAATATATATAAACCCGTACAAGGTTCTGTCTCGACCGAATTCGTGGCGTGTTTGTTTGCCTTTCGCTTTCGCTACGTCTTTCCTTCGACGCTCTCTTTTGGCCAAATGCTTCATTAGTGCCAATGCACCCATCATCGCAGTATTTGTCGCTAGCAGTTGGCACCAGCGGAGCTCCGAATTTGTGTTACGCGTCCATGAGGTCAAAACCAATCGATTTTTCCCGACTGTTTTTTGGTCGCTTTTTTATTTTATATTCCTGTTTTGTTCTTTCTTTGCTTGGCAGCACTCACGTTCCTCCGATAAAGTCATGCAAGCATTAAAAGTGCTTCAAAAATGGTGTTTTCTATGCCCACTCTGCGTATGAGCAATGTCTCTTTCACATTTGACATGACTGCTCTATGAAAACCTCTTTACTTTGACAAAGTATTCCCAAAAAGAAATTATAAGAAATGACAATAACGCTCTGCTAGGCGCAAAAGATTTTGGATAATAACTTTAAAGGGCAAATAATTAATTTATTTTTTTTATCTTCAAGTAATAACATTTATTTTTTTATTTAAACAATAACCTTCGGGGATTTTGCTTAATAATTCGCAAAACAAAGGGAGCGCCGAGGGACTATTACCCGCTATCAGAAAACAACTCACGCAATTTCGTACAATTATTTTTGGCTTATACACAAACAAAAAAAATTGACTTCTTTTATATTATTTACATTATAAAATCCAAAAATTCTCCCAAAAACCCTAACAAACTTTAGGGGGCTACGTTTTTATTGAGCTAAATACGGAAAACAATGTATGGACAAATAAAGATGAAAACATGGTTTAATTTGATATTTCCGTGACCGTTGTCATTATATTTGTGTATGGACAAAATAATTGGCTGAATATCTTTGTATGGGTAATATTACAGGGCCATGACAAATAATTATAGCAGCAAGTGAAACGGATTTATATATTTGTGAGTAAGGAGGGCCTCGTAAAACTAATCGGTAGACATTAGAACAATATGACTGAACGCAGAATAAAAATCAATATCGTTCATTTTTAGTAATGTTCTTACCAAAGCAATGTAATTAAACAAATGCTAGTATTCTATTGCTCAGTAAACCCCAAAAGCAACGATCTATCCACTACTTATTCTACTTATTCCTAGCTATACATTTGTATAAGGCATACAAGTAAAAAGACCTCAATAAAATAGATTCCAAACTAAATTTAAATACGTTTTCTATGCTTTAAATTTATTTTAAGCTTATCATATGTACGAGTCAAGCCACTTCAGTCACATTTGGTTCGTTAGTTTTATATAGGTTTGTTTGGATATTCGTAATTTCCTATTTTTAGCCACCTATTGGCAATGCTAATGAAGTCACTATGCAAGTGCCGTTGGGCCAGTCCAAATCTTGTAGGATTTTACGAGGCGACATAAATCTTGGCCAACATAGAACCATCAGAATAGACCGTTGCTAATTTCCACTGCGTACATCCATGGCCACACCCTCAGAAACAGGAAAAAAAAACGTTCAACGGTTATAACTCATTTTTCTGCCATTTCCGCTGTCAAAACAAATGGACTAATATAAATTAAATATTTTATGAGTGTTTTTTTTATGTCGGGTCCTGTACCAAAAGGTTACTTCTTCCTTGCTTATAAATAAACGAATGGCAAACACGGCTCGACAGGTATTTGGTCATTCATCAACTTGTGAATGACAGCTTGGAGAATCCCCCCCACCTCTTTCCGTACTATAATTCTATTCCCAGTGATTTCGGCCATCTGAAATACCATCATTAAATGCACATAAACTCTTGGTTAATTTATTTATGCGCAATTATCGATAATTATCTGTTTATCTATTGACTATCTCTGCAGTTTGTCTCCCTTCCAATTATGGTATGCCTTTTGTTGATTTTCCTAGCAAATTGCTAATTTAATTGAATTTTATTGCACACCGATTAACTGTGTTGACTAGAGCAGAAACTGCATTTATAGCATGGATAAACCATCCAAATAAAATGTAGCCCAAATTAGAATTAATTAATTATTTATTTGTTTTAAGACTGGTCTTTTTGTGAATAGGGGATTTAAAAGGAAACAGTTGCTCTTCTCAATAAAGTGGGATTATTTTACTAGACCGTCGATCACCCCTCTATAGGCCCTCTATTGACCCCACCATCGGGAAAATGCCACCCAATCACTTTATAAACTTCCTCTCCAAAAATAAGCAGCGAAGAGAGAAACAAACAATGTTTTCATAAACGATTTTCGCCTGTGTCCGCGTCAAAGAAATTTCTAAAGGAGGGAAAAGGCGAAAACACGAAATAATGAGGCATTCCATTCCATTCCACAGTGCCTCCCCGTCCATCTGGAAATACTCAACGAGGGGCCAGCGCAATCTAATTAGACATAATAAGGCAAGCAAGCGAAGAAAGGGGCTTTCGGGTTCGGGTTCGGGTTTCTCTCTGGATTGGGGGGCTCAGCTGAGGGCAGCAGATATGACCAAAGAGTTTGTCAGCTCAGCTTCGCCATAGCAACCATGGTAACTGACCAAACGACCTCAAACAGGCTCACGAGTATTGGCGATCGCAGTGCGGAGTTTTTCCGGCCATGCTCTGTGCTATTAAAATATATTACAGCAGCAATTTCACTCGACTTTATTTTTGCGCTTTAGTTGCGGCAAAGCAGCGTTGGCTGCTGTACTCTGTACTCCATAGTCCGTAGTCCATAGGCCGCAGTCTGCAGTCTTGGCGGTTATAACTTAATTTTTTATGGTCATGAAAGTCAATTGCAGTTTGGCATTTCTTCGATGGAGTTTTCTTCGTTCGCCCGTGGATTCATCGCCATCATCATCGTCTCTGTCATTACGAGTTCTCCGTTTGTTACGACTAGGGACCTTTGCTGCCGAGAAGAAGTCGTAACATGAACGCAGCGGAAACTGTGAGCCCAGGCGAAACTCGAACAGAAAACTTTTGCAATGCTAAACTGTTCAATAAGCAGAACGTACTCATGCAATACTATTAATGTCTGAGTCCAATTTGTGATGCTCCAAGCACTCTAAACAGTGGTCTTCAAATACAAATTGACATCTGTGTAGGCCACATAATCTAGAGCTGAAGTAAAAGATCTTATTTAAACTTTTTACACACATAAAAAAACACGTCGTGGTCAAAACGTTATGCGTATGGTAAATTTCATATCGTTTTTATCGAAATATCTTTTTCGAGATTCTCTGACCGTAAAATTTGGAAGAAGCAATGTTGCGACTTAAATTACGTGGGAGGGAGCGAAAAGTATAAACTCTCTCTTAAAGTTACATGAGTGCGAGGGAGACTGGCCTGTTTATATTTCGAGCATATCGAATTGAGGTGCCCGCATATCAAGTCAAACTTGACACCACATAGAATCGAATTGATCATCCTTTCATATCAGGTTTTTTTTGGGTGTAGGTACTTATCCAAAAGAATGTTAAGTTGTCTAAAAATATATTGGCATATAAATCTTCCTCTGTGGTTTTGAAATAGCAATGTTCTATAGCTAGTATTGTACATTTTTTTCAGACGAGATATCTGACCTTAAACCACCGAAATATAAGTACTCTTGAACTCTATGTGTACATGGTACCAAAAAAAACTGCGGTGGCTTTGGTGGTTCTTAGCGACCCACACTTATTGCTGTATTCAGATCATTGGTACAGACCAAACGTGTGTCGCACTTCATAATGCCTTTTTGAGGCACAACTTCGGCTGGCAAATTGAAAACTCATAAAAATTCTCACGTTTCGCTCCAAATTTTGTAAGTCAGACAACTTTTGGGTTTTGCATAATCACCATTAGCACAACAAGTCACACAGCCTCACCCAGCAAAGCCAGTAACAAAGAAAGGCCACGAAGTATGTAGGCATGTCGAAAAAGAGCCCTCAAAAATCACAGAAACATATCAAACTGTTGGCTATCGAGTCGTCGATTATGATGCCAAGTGTGATCGTTGGAGAGAAGTGAAACTTCAGACTGTTGCCAAGCGGAGCAAAGTTTTCTCAAACTTTTATCAAATTGCCCGCCGGCCAGACCGCAAATTGTAATGCTGGTTCGGTGGTTGTTCACTCAGTAGTTGGGTCTGCTTTCTGCTTTCTGTTTCCTGTGTGCGTAGAGTGCGGATTACTGGGGACTTGGATCGGCCCGAGCTATGCAAATTCATCATCCAACGATGCCCTAGAAACACACAAAACCGGTGGCACTTTGCTACTCTCCAGGAGACCCACGCGCCCGCCTGCTATCCACTTTTACGATGGTGCAATGAACCCAAAACACGGGCCTCACAGCCTAATAGTTTTGAATTTCGGAACTCGTGTGGACCCCCAAGGTATGGTGCGGTAATGAATGTGTCTGTCTTCTCCAGAAGCCGCGATTGATTTGTATTCATCTGATCAACAGGCTTTAGCATTGGGTTTTTTTTAAGCCATACTGTTTATCAACAAATAACGTTGATTTTGAAAATAAAAGAAAGAAAATAATATTGCTAATTGGCCGCAGCTAGTTTCATTAAGTACTTTCAGAATATCCAAAAGCGAGATTAAAAGCACACTTAACAGCCCTAAATGTTTTTTTCTTCCGGTTCATTTATTTTCAATCTTTATATTTAATCAAATAAAAACACCTCTTAACGAGGTAAAAAACTAGTGACGATCGCACCTTCAACATACAAAAGTTCTGATATCAACATTTGTGACGAAAAATTATTACACTCGTCATTAAATAGACTTTCTAATATTTTCTCATTCGGCCCGCCCTAGCAGACTATTCCAGCCTTTTTCCCTTCACAGGCATTTTCTATTGCAGCGTGCCGAATGAAAAAATATTAGAAAGTCTATTTAATGACGAGTGTAATAATTTTTCGTCACAAATGTTGATATCAGAACTTTTGTATGTTGAAGGTGCGATCGTCACTAGTTTTTTACCTCGTTAAGAGGTGTTTTTATTTGATATCAGAAGTTTTTGTTTGTTTACATTTGCTCTCATAGGAGCTAATATATACATTTAAATTTAAATTGGTCAATCATAATTTGTAAGCCATTGTATTTAAACAAATTAAGTTAAAAAGTATTTCAAAATACCTTTTAAACGAGGTATGGCACATGTCTGTACCTTTAGTAGTGTAGAACTTACAAACTAACGAAATTTAGCCAATTTTAGCTTTTTTCCCGCTAAAGTAGCGGCTTTTTCCAAAAGTCGTAGAACAAAAGATTCCTATATGGAACTCTTAAGTGCAAATTTACTGATTCCATGACCCTAAAATACAGTTCGGATACCCTCACACAAAATTCAATACTCAGGAAGCTTTAGTTGTTCGAGCTGCCAAAAGTGGCTATTTTCGTATAAAAATAACTTTTAAACGTGACTTTTTACAGTAATGTGTTATATACCAAAATTTAAGGAATCTCAAGGGGTATACAGTTTAAAGTTTTCAAGGAAATCGTTAGAGCCGTTTTTGAGAAAAATAAAAAAAAGCTAAAAAAAAAGTTTTAAAAAATTGTCTTTTGTTCATATCTTTTTAATTATTACATTTACACAAATTGCATATAGAAGGCGCTTATAGCATTTAAAAATACCTTTCAAACGAGATGCAGCACAAGTCTGTAGCTTTAGTAGTATAGAAGTTACGGCTTTCCGAATTTTAGCTATTTATAGCTGTTTTCCCGCTAAACTAGCGGGTTTTTCCAAAAGTGGTAGAACAAAAGTTTTTTATATCGATGTGATGAACGTCATATCAAATATTCAGAACTTAAAAAACATATTTTGGACAAGTGGACAAACAGAAATTAATTTTCATTTTGGGAAGAAGAAGAAAATCTTATTTTGGCTATAACTTTTGAACGGAGCGTCGGATTTTGACAAATGACCCCTCATTCGACGGGTATTTTCAAAAGGAATACAACTAAAATATTGCGAGGGGGCATTTATCCCCACCGGCCCCAACAGCTCCAAATTTCGAAAATTTCACTTTTTCACTTTCACCGCTCTCTCTCCCAAGCCAATTGATTTTCTTAAAGTCTTGGTATGCAATCCTTTAAGTTTTTGCAATACCTTTCGATTGGTGTATTACTCATTACGATCGGACTATCACAGCAGATTTTCAATTTTGCGGCTATATAATAGTAGTCGCCTTCGCACACTCTCCTGGTGCGCTTCGTCACTACATGGACTGCCGTCCATAGTGATTTTTAAATCATTTGCGGTCTCTTTTGGTGACTAATGTCCGAGATTTTGATCGCTCAGCTGCCAAAAGTCGTTGCTCTCTCGGGTTGGTATCCCCCGAATTGATTGTAAAACCCGTGCTGGCTCACCTTAATGTTATGCGAACATTTGTTGATACATATCTACGTACATATAACGTAAAATGCATTCAAAATGACATTGAATTCTTTAAACAAGTCCACTCCCGCATCTTTTGGTACGGGATAGCAGAGCAAAGTGCTTGACAAACTGAAACCCACGTAAGCACTTCCTGTGCGACATTTTGTTTGGTTAACTACGCTGAATGATAAGTAATCATGAGCAGTTAATTGATAACGAGCGCAAACAATACGCTAGCAGAAAGGGAAGTACGTCGTTGGGTTACGTTTTTTAGAGAAAACTGTGCCAATTACACACAGAATTCAGCAGTTTCTGTTGAAGAGTCAGAGGCTTCAGACTTTTTCCTCCGAAATGGAGTTTAATAAAAGGCAAGATAAAAACATAGTTTGTTTAATACAATACAAATGTCGAGCAAAAACCACTTAATTCTGATTAGAAGTGACCAACTAATATTGATAATGGTGCCCTAATAAATTTACAACAGAAGATTTTAGAATTTGGTGTTCGGAAAGTTGATATGATTTCTCGCAGTTGTATAAATTAAAAAATGTGACCTCGTCTATCTGGACACATTGATTTTGGAACTAGTACCTTCCGTGTGTAATTTATAAATTAAAAGGATATGTGATTGATAAAAAGAGATAACAGATAAAGTAAAGTTGTAATGATTTTTTTTACAATTTTCAAATTATCTAAAACACATAAAAAGTTTTAAAAATCATTAACTTTGTGTTATTTTTAAAAACTTTTGTTGTTTTCGTTGTGTATTATTACTGAAGAAGTGTGATGAATTTGGCAAAGGAAGCGTTTCCAACCCTATAAAGTGTAAACATATATTCTCGATTAGAATTTTAAAAAAATTCCTTAATTCCAGAAATAATGTTTCAAAAGAAAAAATTTCGAAAAATTATAAATTTGTGCGATTTAAGTCAAATTAAATTAGGTTGAAATCTTGAGCTTATCACAACATTTTTGGCGCACATTCAGAAATTTTCTTCTGGCGAAAATCAGGAGGAATGTACACCAATACGAGTTCCACCTGAATTTCGAATGAGCTTTTTTATGTGTATCACCTTGCGCGTAATGAGTATCTCATAGTCGAGGTTCTTTGGTTGTTGGGACTAAATTTTTGCCTTTGCTTCGCATCATAGATTGTTTAATAGCGCCATCTACCGTACCGCGTTTTCCTCAAAATTCCTCTAAGAGGGCGCTTAAAAAGATATACCAACAGGAGTCGCCACATTATTTGTTATATGCATTTACATTGGTATCTACATGCTGTCATGTAAATGATTTTGGTAATCGGTTTCCCTTGGTTTTCATTGTAATTTTAAATTAAATTGAAAACCAATTACAAAAATGAGTTGTTAAATTCCAAAATTTTTTTTTAATTTTTTGAATTTTTTTAACTAGTATAAAAAAATTAATTTTTTTGTACCTATCTTGGGACAAGTTGGGACACTTTGGGACAACGGCTGTTGCTTACAAAAATTCTGTAGAGGTCGCTTTCGACGAAGTATGTACATTAGGGCGGTCCACATTTGTATGGAAAATTTTAAGGTCCTACTCTCACCCGCTTATACGGTGCGCATTGTGGTATTCAAGGTATATCAAAAGACAATTTTTAAAAAAATCGTGTTTTAGGGTCTGCGAATTGGTTTCAAAGTTTATCACCCATACGCACTGTTGCCTTCGATCAAAAAGTATTTCTGATCAAGGTGGCATAGATATCAACAATTCAGTTGATGTTTTGCTCTCCTTTTTTTTTTACCAATTATTCCAACGAAATTCATAATTTGACAAGACAAGAAATGGGAGAGCGATTTTTTTTCGACCAAATTCGAGCTGTTATACATGTCGTATGAGTAATTTTAAAGCAAACTTTAAAGACGTTTCGCAAGGTCTAAATTCGAGAAAAAAATTATTTTGTTTTCACATACATGTTTTGCGTACTTTAATATACCATGTTAAGGGGTGAGAAAAGAATTTCATTTTTTGGACCGCCCTAATGTACATTTATTTGAGTAAAGAGTCAATTTGAGAATCGTTCAAAGGCTTTTTAGTTTTTATTTAAATTTGAAAAAGGTTTTAAAAAAGGTTGCCAAACATATTTAAAGCTAACAACATTTTATTAAACTAGGTATAATTATAGGTTTTCTTAAAGTACCTAAAACGTATTGGACGAATGGCAGGGAAAAACAAATGAAGTCCCATTCTACTGACCCACTCCTAGTACTTAAACTCTACCCATATTTAAGGCATTCTAAACCAATTATAATTATAAAATGGAAATTTAATATTAAAGAAACAATTATTTCTCTTGCAGCTCCAACATGCGTTTTGAGCCATTGGGCCAGAAAATGTTCACACGCCGCAACTGGCTGCTGCGCTGCAGCATTTTGATCAACGTGGCGGTGATCCTGTACATCGGCAGTCAGTTGATGATCGGCGGCGGCAACAACTTTACGAACGGCGGCGGTTTCCTGCTGCAGGACCAACAGCAGCTCCTCCAAGTGGGCTCCGCCTCGTCTGCGGCTCTGGTGCAGGCGCAACAGCCGCCACAACCACCCACGCCCAAGAATCAGAATGTAAGATATGATAAAGAAAAATGTAGATGAAATTTGAACTATCTTTTCGTTCTCTCCCCTCAGCAGGTGGCGGAGATCTTCGAGTCGGAGGAAAAGCAGCTGGTCAATTCGAACGCTGACTCCCCAGCAGCAGCAGTTCCTCAGGCGGGCGATGGCGCTGCTGCCGGAGCTCCGCAGTTGGCAAATGACAGTGGTGGAGCCGCTGCCCTGAACGATCCCGCCCAGGTGGTCGGAAACATTGGTCCCGGCGGCATTGCCGAGGCGAACAACACCCAGGCGGACGGTGGATACATAGTCACCGGCGACGAGAAGGAGCTGGAGGAGCGAGTGCGATCGCTGATCAACTGCTTCGACCACGACTACCACCAGCAGACGTTGCAGCGTGGCGACTTTTGGGTCCTGCAGAACTACGTGAGGGCGGAGCACGGCGACATCAAGTGCCACGAGTCCATCACCTACACAACGCATGCGGACTACACGTTCCTGGACAATTTGGTGCCGCTGCTGGAGCGCTGGAACGCCCCGGTCAGCATCGCCATGCACGCGCCGGGCACGGACTTCCAGCCCACGCTGGATTCGATCCGGTATCTGCGGGACTGCCTGCCCGGCAGCCACCTGGTGCGCGCCTACACCACCTTCCACATCTACTTCGGCACCAAGCACATTCCCAAGTCGGTGCCCAAGCCGCATGAGGTCTTCAAGACGGGCTACAACTGCACACTACCGCCTCCGTACTTCAACGTCAGCTCGGGCCACTTGTACAAGGCGCAAAAAAAGCTCCTCTATCCGGTGAACGTGGGACGCAACATTGCCCGCGATTCGGCCCTCACCCACTTCATCCTGGCCTCCGACATTGAGCTATACCCGAACCCCGGTCTGGTCAAGAAATTCCTCGAGATGATTGCCCGCAACGAGCAGTACTTGAGACGGAAAGCACCCAGGTGAGTGCCTTTTTGGTTATTACTTCACAGGTGTAGTCATTCAATACTTGATATTAATCAAGTTAAATAAATAATAATTAAATATTGGAAAAATAATAATGTTGCTACTTTTATTCCTTACGGAATTCAGAGCATTAGAATTTCTGTCTATACAACAAAGGCCCAAAAAAATAATTGATATCACTTTATAATTTTTCACCAAATTTTAAAAAGTAATACAACCTATTCCTTTCCTTTTTACTATTTTTTTTCCTTTTTCCTGTTTCTTTTTTTTGGGACTATACACTCCACAAATTTTGATATGAATAAAGATTATGTTTATCTTATTTTATAATATTTGTTAAAAAATCAAAACAGTATTTCTATTTCTTTTTGAAATGATAAAATATAAACTTGATATGATTGAATCATACATTTTACATTAATCTACATTAATTAATTAATTCACATACCTCTACATAGCTATCATTCGACTTTTATAATTACGGACGAGTATTCTTTTTTAATTAATTTATATTAATTACGAAACGAATATTATTTTTCAATTAAAGGGTATTTCCATTGGCCATCTTCGAGGTGGAGGAGAACTCTCCGGTGCCCCACGACAAGACCGAACTGCAGGAGTTCCTGCGCACAGGCAAGGCCATACCCTTTCATAAACGGGTCTGCGCCAGCTGCCACGGAGTACCAAAGTCCAAGGAGTGGATGTCTGCCAACGAGACAGATGAACTTAGTGTTTTCCACATAGGTACTGTAAAAAAAATATATGTTTTCTTTCGATTATAATAATTGTTGTTCTCTTTACGCCTTGGCAGGAAAGCGAACTGGTTACTATGTGCATTGGGAGCCGATCTATATTGGAACTCATTCCGATCCCCACTACGATGAGCGACTCAGCTGGGAGGGAAAGAGCGACAAGATGCCTCAGGTGAGTCCAATCTCTTATCCGTTGGTAAGCAGTAATTAATAATCAATTTTCCAGGGCTATGCGCTTTGCGTAATGGACTACGAATTCCACATACTGGACAACGCATTTTTGGTGCACAAACCGGGCATCAAAGTGCTGAAGAAGGACAATCGACGAGCCATGCTGTCCGGCAAGACGAACCAGCTGATACGGAAGATCATCTATCCGGAACTGAAGATCATGTACGGCATGCGCAAGGGATGTGCGATATAGTAACTAATTCTGAAACCGAGCTGAGCTGAGGCAAAGGCGAAAAGACTACAACCAACTTCACTATTACTATTTGCAATGCTATAGATCGGTAGTGTTGACCCTACCGACTCCCATTCCTTCTATAGCATTGGATGCGCACTGCAAGTGTGCGTTTTACAATTAGCTAGAGACTTAGCCCTAGGACTAATAGAGCATTACGTAGTTAGGCTTAGCTATAGGTCGGGTCGTGTAACGCCATGAGGACTTATTGGGTTTTTCCGCGCGTTCTGGGTTATCTTTTTCTACTCTGCAAAGCCTTGAGAGCATGGCTTAAATAGATTTAACGTAGGTAAATGTGGCTTTTGGGTATCATGCTATGTTCCATTTACCAGGCCATTCTTAAGCTGGAAATAGCAGCCAAATCAGCCAAAGGTACTTTGATAAAAATTGTTCAAAACTCCACGCCTAGAATTGATCCACTTCCATGAACTTTCTGTAAATAATAACACCCTTTGAACCACTTTTTGGACCTTCCTTGTCTCCAGCTCTCTGGCAATCAACAACTGGAAACTTGAGAAATATAGGGATTTCCATCACTCATAGGCAGTCATTATCAGTTACTTTTAGCCTAGGCCATTAACTTAAGTTTATCGATATTTAGCTGAATTTTCCATATGCATTCATTTTTCAAAATACTCAACAGAGGAATTGAGAGCAACATTATTTTTGTATTACCAGGGCGAGATTCCCAATTGACATCGACAAAAAACAGCAGTCTTACCACTTTGTGTTTGTGTGTTTGCATAATAAAGCCATAGATTAAACAGTGTTTTCTTGGGCAATGTAGACTTACTGCAAAGACCAAAACGTAGATTAGACCGATACCGGGCCAAATAAATTCCAGCGTTAAATATTTGACTTGAATAGCAGAGTAGGAATCATTGAATTGAATCAAATAGACTTCGAGAGTTAAATCGTAATAGTAATAGAGATAAAGTTAAAAGGCTAAAGACAAGTTTCAAAACAAACACAATTACTATTAAAATTTATACAAGAAAACCCACATTGAGAATTGATTTGTTTACTTACCACACTGAATGGTAGGCAAAGCAATTGATGCAATTGAAGATTACATTTCAATAGGCATAAATGCGAACCGTGATATTTGTACTAGTAAAGCGATATGGAGATGTTAAACCTAATTGATAAGAAATGAGGGGACGATCAGAAAGGATGATTAGACACCCCATATGCATTAAACTTAACGTAAATTTAGTTTTGTATATGTTTTTTATTAGTGTTGAACATTAAGTCAAACTTGTGCACATATAAATGTTAAAAACAATATTGAGAAATCGAATTCGCGATTCGATTTTGAGTGAAATGCTGAAGGTTTTTGTTGCGTAGGCCTTATCGAAATAAAGAAAAATAATAGCAACTAAGAGGACGGTTTTAGAGAGTTGAAAAAATATTAGTACTTAGCTGAAATACAGCAAATTTTACGTATGTTGTTGAATATTTAATAAAAGTACATTTTGAAAGTGACTTGGGAACAACATACAACATTTGGTGTTTGTATTTATTTCACACTTAGCGCATAAGCTTCGATTTGGCTAAGATCCAGGTTAGCAAATCAAGTCTTAGATGTATTCGCTCAAAAATTGGTTTAATTAATATTTTCCATTAGTAATACTAAAATATCATTAAACCTAATGCAAGTTGTTGAAAATGTAGCTGAGAGCAGAATTAAAAATATAAATAGAATACGACAATTTGGATAAAGAATATATTTGTATGATGTAATGTAAAGTGTAAAAGTGCCTTAGACAAAACGAAGAATATAAATTATTTTTAAGAACCATTACAAAAAACAGCTGGAAAATATCCTCAGTTTCTTTTGAATTGGCAACGCATAAAGCATATTTTTGTATGTATATAAAAAAAATAATAAAAGGCAATGTATTAATCTTTGTAAGTACATAAATAGTTAATTAAAATGGATTATTTTTTATAACTTCAAGTCGATGTCACAATTCCTATTGAATGAGTCTTCTTAATGATTTATTGCCTGCCAATGGTTTAATTCCTTTTATTTAACGAAAAGTACTTGTATTTTTGTTCTTATCTAATTTTATTAGGGGGTATACCTAATTTGACCAGAAAGAAGACCTTGATCGCAAAATTTTGACTTACACATATTGCAAGAACGCCTCATATGTCTAAATATAACTTTTGTAATAAGTAGTTAAGTGCAAATCTGCTGAGCATGGACTACTAGTTAAATCTAAGGAAAGCTACACAAAAAATGAAAAAATAAAAATGAATATTAAAACAAGATGTAAAAGGTGTATTTCTTGAACATTCATCTAAAGCGTTAAGACGATTTCATATAAATTTAATATACTCGTCAGTCAAATTCTCCATAGGTTTTTTCGCTGCCTTAAACACGTTTTGTCTGTCTCATGACATTTGCTGCATCTTTCGTCATTACTTAATTTAAGCTTTGATTTTGATTCTTTTCTTTAAAAATCCCCACAGCTCAAGCTAAGGCCTAATGCCAAGATCATTGTCGGATTGTCGTGATTGGTACGGCCTCATCTCATGGGCGCAGTCGACCTTGACTTTATGTTGAATTTTCTGGTTTCTATTGATTTTCGGTTGGCAGTTCAACGAAAACAAAAGTGCGAAATATGGAAATTAAATCAAACATAAATTAAATACAGACGTCGTTTTCGTTGATTAATATTTAAAACAGTTGCTAGCTGAAACGTGGAGCAGAACTTGCTAGGATGACGAACTGACTACTCATTTCGAGCGAAAGGAAGCTTTTTCCGTTGAATTTTTGTGCCATCTGATGTCGTTTCGTTTATTTGTTATTTATTGGCATGTTTGTTTTTATTGCAACTGAGGCTGAGATTACGACGGCAACGACAAAAGCTGTTGCGAATCCCCAACAGGTAGAGGAAGATCAGCAAGCTCCGGCGACGGCTCGGCTCGTTGCGATGATGATGATGATGATGATCATCTTGAAGAGCTTCAGCTTCGTATGTGATGTTACCAGTTAATATCTGCGTTGTGTTTCTAGCGCAAAACAGTCGAAATTGTCAGCTCGTTGGCTGAGCATCGCAGCAGCTCTTCTTTAGTTTAACTTTTAGTGCCCACTGGGACCACATTTGCATCCACGAACATCCCGAGGACTTAACACAACAGTTAATATGGCTAAAATATTAATCAGTGCTTTATTGTGTGTGGCCATGTTTGGCTCGATGGGTTAGTATTCTATAGTTTTATACATTTTTATTGCCAAAACGAATGACTTTGGTGACAAACTTTTCCATATTCAAATCTGATGGAATTAATCCTAGCTAGAAAATAAAAAAAGTGACAAAAATAGTATGGTTTCATCTTAAGCCGAAAATAAATTTATGTCACCAAAAATAACGATCATATAATGTTATAGACACGCTCATTTCGCAAGATCTCCAATTACTCTGTTGGTCGAGCCAGATTGCAATTTTAAGACTGAGATGATCTTGCGAAATTCATGCATCATTTTTACAATACCAGGAAATCACACGAGTTTTCGAAAGTTTAACATAAGGAAAGAGAAAAATGCTGAATAAATTCAAGTAATTACTGCTAACGAAAAAGCGAATCGCTGAAGTAATACTAATATTTAAAATCACACCGAAATTTCATTAATATTTCAAGGTCAGCTGGCAACATTTTCAGAAATTTAATTCACACGCCGAAGCAAGCAGAAAGAAATGATTATTGCATAACCTTTGGCTGGCGCTGCTGCTAGCGCGTTGGTCCATTGTGTGATCTCGTCGAATGAAACGAGTTTATCTTGCGAATAGCGGTCAGACATGTTAGGGGGAGCTAGAGGCGACAGATCGATCTCGGTGCGTGTATAGCCGGTTGTTGTGACCTTTAAGCGCCTTTGCACCTCTCGCGGAGCTCTGAATTTAGTTCATCCTCACTTTGTCAGGCTTTGATGAAAGAAACGGTCCGTAAACCGTGTGGGAAACTATTTGCATATGAAAATGATTATAATTGTAAGAAGAACAAAATAGGCAAATTCGATTTTAAATTTGGTATGTAAGGAATCATTCCACCGATCTAAACATTTTTTTAGTAAAGGCAATTTTACAAGAGTTTAGATAATTTGAATATAGGAATAAAAAAATAGAACGAATATCAATTTTATTAAATCCAGTGAGATTTTTATTATTTATCCTTTTTTATCTGTTCAAGCTTAGAGAGATTTTTTCTATTGATTAGCAACAGTTTCGTTTATTCTCCTGTGATTATCTTCGTCTGTCATGTTGGCTCAAAATGTGAACTTAATACATAGAAATTTTATTTTATACATTTTTTTATTCGTGTCACTCGTAAATTTGTAGGTAAATTTATATTCGTCGAAGGAAGTTATAAAATACACTTTTGTATGTATTCTTGATCTGGATTATGTATTGTATTGTATTATAATGTGTATTAATAAATTAAATTATCCTGTATGGAACCATTAACATAAACTACGAGAACCTTCGGCTTTGCACTATGTTGATAAACATTTCCATATGTTAGATTAATAACATTTCTTTTTCTGAGTTGATATGTCGCCCCCTTTTACACATGTATTAAAAAGAAAAGAATATTCTCACGAATCACTTGCACATCTGTACTACATAAGAATCACACCCCTAACAAGTAGTTACTTGATTATTAATATTTTATTAAATATTCTGTATTTAAAAAACATGATTTTTGAAAGCGCACTTCATGGCCCTCTCCTGGTATAGACTGTTCTTTAAACCTTTTGCTAACCCCTATTATAAATCTTCTAATAAGATTTCCCCTTAATTCCTTTTATTTTCTAAACAAGTACACATAACTAAAATGTTTAAAATAACCAGATTCATTTAATCCCACCCCCTGGCACTGGTTATAGAAACAATATTTCTTGTATATCATATCTAATGAAAATTTCTTAATAATATCCACCGGTTCAACAACCGGGGTGTGTGCCCATAATTCATTTAAAAATTTCATTACCCGTGTATGTGCATATAATACCGCGGGAAAAAAAGGCGATCCATTGTCAAGTGGAATGTTGCCCTGAGGCAAGTCCCACGACATGTTCGATCATAAATTACAGAGTATCAAAAATATAGTTAAAAAAAATAAAAAGGCAGTTTCTCATCATAAATCATTAGAGGTAAGCTTGCCACCCAAATTCCATTGATCGAGACTAACCGCCGTCTGCTATCTCTTACAGCTGCCGCTGCCGCCGGAGGATGTCGGGAAGCGAACGGAACGGCTCCAGTGTCAGGATCCTGCGACGCCTATATCGAATGCAAGAACGGCGTGGCCGAGGAGAAGTTGTGCCCCGACGGTCTGCTGTACAACGAGAAGTCTACCGGCTACCCCTGCGGCTATCCCATCGACGTGGAGTGCACCCAGGCCCAGAGCCGTCTGCAGGCTGCCCAGCCCACGGAGGATTGCCCCCACCAGTTCGGTTACTATCGCATGGGCGATGCCAGTCACTGTGGACAGTTCATGAACTGCGCCGCCGGCCGTGGCTTCGTCTTCGACTGCCCCGAAGGTCTGGCTTGGAATCCGGCCACCTACAAGTGCGATTGGCCCGATCAGGTCGAGGACTGCGATGCCGAGGCCTTCCTCGGCTTCAGATGCCCTGCCCTGGCCCCCAAATCTGAGCTGCTGGGCGAGCAGGAGGAGGACTACACCTTCCATCCATCGCCGGACAACTGCCAGGTGTACTTCATCTGCATCGAGGGACGTCCGCGCCGCATTGGCTGCGGAGAGGACCAGGCCTTCAACCAGGAGCTGAAGCAGTGCGACGACATCGATAACGTGCCCAACTGCAGCAGTGCCATCCGCGAGAAGGGCGCCCAGATCAAGGCCGCTCGTCTTCATGCCAAGAAGAACTAGGAACTAAGTCGGAAGGAAGCGATTCCCAATGCACAGGCCATATGGCAATAAGTTGCTCGAGTTTTCTAGTCTGTAGTTAAAGATTTTGGCAATCTGATTGTTGCTCGTCGAAATAAAAAAAGGAAAAATATAAATAAAACAAGCTTTTATATAATCACAACTGTCAAGTTTCACACATAATACATCCACTTTAATGGCCTAATTTTTTGATTTCAGTTCTTGGCTCACCGGAATGCCCCTCGCCCAACGGTCGATTCGCATCGGGCGATCAGTGCGATGCCTACACAGAGTGCAAGGATGATGTTCCGGTTGAGAAACTGTGCCCGGATGGCCTATTGTTCCACCAGCGCACCAAGGCGACCGGAGAGTGCACATACGCCCCGTACTCCACCTGCAAGGAGCGGGCCCGCCTGCAGCCCGCCAATGGAACGGATGAGTGCCCGCGGCAGTTTGGCTTCTATCCGAATGGAGATGAGACCAAGTGCGGCATTTACCGCAACTGTGCCCATGGCGTAGCCTCGATAACCAAGTGCCCCGAGGGACTGGCCTTCAACGAGGAGACCTACCAGTGCGACTGGCCCGATCTAGTGGCCAACTGCAATGCCGAGGCCTATCTAGGCTTCAACTGCCCAGCCGCCGATGCGATCGATGGTACCGCTCCCGAGGTGGACGTCAGTCCGGAGGGAGAGCTGCGATACTATCGCCACCCGCAGACCTGCAAGAAGTACTTCGTGTGCGTCAACGGACATCCACGTCTGTACAACTGCGGCAAGTACCTGGCCTTCAACTCGCAGTCGAAGCTGTGCGACTTCTACAACAAGGTACCCGAGTGCTATGCGCTGCTCAAGGAGAAGCAGCGGCTGAAGGCGGAGAAGCAGAATCCACAGGTGGCTCAGCCTGAGGCCTAGGCCCCCAGAGAAACCGATGGAATCTCAGAGGCTGCAATCTATACACTTCCTGTGCAATGATTATTATCTTGTAAATATGTATCTGCTTGTTGTTTATGCATTGCAATAAATAAGTAATCTATATATAAATGTACATAATTTTTCCTCACAACACCGCACCATTGCCAAGACAATCTATGTATCCATCAAATGTAAAACTAATATTTTCAATGCACCCCTGTGCTAGGGTTTTTATTACATTTTGGAATCGGAAAGCAGGTAAAATATACAAAATAAAATTATTCGGAGGAAACTTTAAAGGATTTTCAACAATCAACAATTTTAAAGTTGGAGTGAATTTTATAGATTAACTCATGAATGGTTTGAAATCTAGTCATACCCCCACCCGCTCTGGTTTAAAAAAGCCATTTCATCGTTGTTTTTTAGTTTGTTATTTATTATCAGTTTCAGATTTTCAGTTTTCGGAATTTGCTGTGTTAGTTATTGGTAATAGTTAGCTTATTAGTAATTGGTAGATTAATTAAACTTATATTTATTTTACATAAGTAAGATGGCAAACCACTCCCACACATTTAAACATTATATTGTAAACTTATGAGCACGCTAGTTTTCTTCATTCAATTTATAATTTTTTTACAACGTTTTCATATGTTAAAAAAATACATTTTTAAGAACCAATTCCAATCTGAAGTCAGGGTTTTGTTTTTGGAAATCATTTAAGCTCGAATTTTGTATTGTTGATTAAAACATTTATTTTGTGTTTATCACTAAGTAACCAATTCGTTTTTGTTCAGAATTTGTTTAGGGCTGCTTAAAACTAAATTATTCACTTATCCTTTTGGATCCTACCGCTCCTGCTTTCCTCTGATTCGTTTCTTCTTTGGCTATAAAAATTAAATTACAAATAGGTTTTGTTTTTGAACTTTTGCACTATTCTGTTGTAGATTTCTTTGCTGTTGTGTGAGTATCAGTTTCTTCATTACATTAAATTACAACAAATAATTGGTATTTAAGTTTAGTATTATGCTTGGTTTTACAAATTTTTGTTTCATTTCGATTCATATCATCTTTTTGCTTTGTGGTGCTTGGCTAAGGCGACTTTTGTTTGGTTGTTTTCACTTTGTTTTTGTTGTCTTTACATTTTGCAATATATTTAACTTTTGTATCCGTTTTCATGCTTTCCGCTTTCTTTTACATATACAGAAAAAAAAACAACTTGCACTGAATGGAAAGAAAACAAAATTATATTCCGACAGGAAAAAATGAGTTCAAAAACAAATAAATAATTTCTTAGTCGTTTTAAAATTTGTGCTAGAAATTCGGCTATTAAAATTATTTAAGTTCATACACACACTTGAGAAAAAGTTCATATCTTTTCATTTCATTGTTTTCGTTACATTTTGGTTTTCATTTAAACATATTCAGTCTTTCAGCTTTTAACATAAATAAATTAATTAAATTAATTTATTTAATTACATTTAAAAACATCATGTTGCTTGTTGCCTGTAAATAATTTTGAGTTCTATTGCATTTATGTGGTAATTTTTCGGTTGTCTGCCTATCGTTGCTTGTTTCTTAAATTTATAGCCAAAAGTTGTTTCAAAAATTTTGAAGAAATTTTCATCCTTAGTCAATGTTTGTTGTAGAAGCCAAAAGAGTTGCATGTTTGCTTGCTGCCTTCTTAAACTTAACTCTATGTTTTCTTTTTTTTGTTTATCATTTACATTTAATTGTATTAATTATATGGTTTGTAATATAGTTTTTCAACTAGTCCCATTATCGACTTTGCGCGCTTTTTAAATAAAATGGTTTAGTTTCCGTTTTTCCCATACGTTTAAAAACTTTTAAAGTGGACGTACCATCTCTCTCTCTTAAGGATATTCAAAATGTCTGGCTTAATTTTAATTTAATCGATTTATAAGAAATATATAAAATTTTGTGTCTAAATTCAGTTGTTTTTAGGAGTTTTTTGGTTGAAACTAAAACAACTATTCTTTCGCGTATTGGGCTAAAAGTTTATCAAATCCTCTCTGTTTAATTTTCAATTTTTTATTTTTGTTTTTGGGTGGGGCTTACGTTATTATAGTTTTATATAGTCTTTCTTTCGATCATTGCTTTTATATACGTCAACTTAAAAGTTTTCGTCAAAATTTGTTCTCGTATCGCTCTTTTCTTACTGTATAACCGGTCTCTTGTAAGGCATCTGCTTTTTGTCACTGAAGTTCTGTTTTATCTTTTGTTTCTAGTTTTTATTTTAGATTTTACAGTATGTTTTTGGCTGCATTGGAATTCGGTTTAATTAATACTTCAAAACAAGAGTTCCCAAAACATAGACTCCGATAGTTTACAATTGCCCAAAGTTTTCAATTTTAGCTGTGACTCCTAAAAACAACGAAATATGGTTGTAGTCTTTATGAATAATTTTGCTGTGCCTTAAGATACAATTTTAATTTGAAAATTTACGTTCACTTTGTAGTACAGTAGACAAAGTTTAATTTTTACTTAAGTTTTTAATTTCGTTTTTTACTTTTGAAAATTTTATTTTGGATTTAAATTTATTTTGGTCTCTGAACAAACTTAAATTAATAATTTTGTGGTCTAAAGTTTACAATGCGCATTTTGTATATTGTTTTTTTGGAATATTAATTGTTTCAACGCATTTAAGCGCTTTGCTGGATAAGCATTGGTAATTGGTAAGCTGAAAATAATTTTCAAAATGAAATGTATAAATGAATAAAAACACGTTTGCATTTTAATGATATAAGAAACTTTTTAATGAAAATTTGGTAAAAAATATAAATTTGAAAAACTTAACATTACACAAATATAAATGTTTCATACTCAAAAATATATATAAAAACCATTAGTGAACTAAGATACAAATAATGGAAAACTCAACTTATCAAATCAAATCAATTAAAAATAGATCTGCTTTAAAACTTTACAGTTTACAGTTGTTCTATAATCTAAAAGACGTGGTCACTTATTTAGTGGCTTTGGTTCCTATTAATGGAACTTTCGCTTTTTACCGCCACGTTTCTTTCCCTTGCCCTTTTTGGCCAGCTTGCGCTTTTTACTTCCATCGCCGCGCATGGCGGATTCCCGGCTAATCTCTCCGAGGATTTCATCGCCAAGTGTGCCTGTGGACGTCATAGATAAATCGGTTAGAAATTACAGCATAAATAAAGCAGCAGTGAAGTAACATACCCAACGTGGTCAGCTTGCGCTGGCGATGCTTCTCTGCCTTGGTCACCGGCAGACGCATCAAATAGGTCTCCTCGTACTCCTGTTTCTCCTTCTGTGCATTGGACAGCATTTGCTGAGCCCGCGAACCGGACGATATCTCAGTGGGAGCGTCCAAGTACTCCTCTTTGAGGTCCTGCAGCATCGAGGACCTGGAAATAAATACATAGTTAGCTGCTGAACGGAAACTGATGGGAAAAGGTGTCCAACTCACGTAATGGCCCGCTTCTTGGCCCGGTCCATGGCCTTCTTCTCCTTGTCTGCATCGCGTTCGTCGCCATCGTAGTAAACGGGTTTGATGCGCGGCGGCACATACACTCCGGATTTGCCTGCTGTGGCCGCCTTGCGAGGCATTTTTGCAGCACCGGCCTCATCCTCATCCTCTTCGTCCTCCTCATCATCGTCGTCGTCGTCCTCATCGCTGTCATCTTGCTTATCATCCTCATTGCGGCCTGCTCCGGCTGCGCTGCTCATCATATCGTCCGGATTGGGCTTGTAAAGTATGGGATCTGTACTGCTCGAGACGCCTGTCGTGGCCGTCTTAACTAGCTTGTCGATTTGGTAGCGTAACTTGTGATCTATGGGCCGAATCTTCTCCAGCACGGTGCGTATCTCGATCAGGCGTTCGATGGAGGGATCGCCCTCGATGGTCTCGCCGGAGCATTTGCGCAGTACCACGTAGGTGAGATTGATCAAGTAGTCGAGGAGCATGTGGTACTTCACCTCAAGGAAGCTAAGACCGTACTCCGTGGTCAGTTCACCCCGCTTAACCCGCTGCAGCATGCCCTCAACCAAATCTGTCACCTGTTTCACGTTGCTGTTCATCTCCCCAAGAAGCTGAATAGCCTGCGGGATGTCCTGGCCCTGCACCTCACAATCGTAGTCGAGTGCCTTAAAGAAAGAGTTAAGATTTAGAAAGATTAAAGATTTGATTACTTATACAAATGACAAAGGTAAAAAACGTAATCTAATGCTTACACCAAAAAAAAATCGTGATATGAAATAATGATCGATTTGATGTTAGGTTTTCAGTGCGATATGCCAAAATTTAAAGAACAGGCCATTTTAAATTTCGAATGTTTCTTTCTCCCTTCAACTCATTTAACTTTAAGCGCTATCTTGCTCTATTTATTCGTCCGAAAACCTTCGAGAGAGAGGTTTCGCTAAAAACGAGATGCGTATGAAATACCAGAAATTTACCATGTGCATATCGATTTGATCGCAACGTATTTTTTTTGTGTGTAGCAATCTGTTATTGTGGGTACGCTAATCGCAAGACGATTCTAACAGCTTACCATGCTTATTCCTAGATATGTTCTAAACCCAATGGCTGCTTTTCTATGCTATTCAACATGCACTTGCTTTGAAGCCATTATCATCATCGTGCTCGGTGAATTTCATTATATGCAGACACCCTTGCAATTTTGCCGTCCCGTTCGAACCTTCATACCGCCCAGTTAAGTGTCGCGAAACTCATTTGCATATTTTATTGGTTGCCATTTAATTATTTGCATTTTACAACATTTTTGGATGCGCAACCCGGCGCACACAGCTCCCACTACTCACCTCAGGGGCATCTGCTTTTTGACCGACCCGGCTTATGTTGCATTTATTTTCAATTAATATTAATAAAGCAGTCGGCTGGCGGAAAAGGATCAAAAATGTGGAATGAGATAGGCTGGCTGGTTTGGTGAAGCGGGATTTGTCTATTTTAGAGATTAATTGCAAAATACCTTTTTTTGCAATATTTGTTTTTGTCATTTGTGGTCTGCGAATTTCGCCTGCAGTTTACAAAGCAATTTACCAAATAATTATTTTGACAGCATAATTGCTGGTCGAGTGCAGAATAACCCGCAGGTTTTATTGCACATTCTGAACGAATTTACATATTTTTATTAGCGAATTAATTAAATTGCATTTTGAAGCCAGGCATACATTTGAAAAATAAATTGGTCTTGCATATTTTTGCTTTTACGCACTGCTTTATTCCTGTTAGTCGTATGAATACTGAGATCTCTCTTTTAATTCCCAATACCTATCCAAAACTATGAAGTATGAATATGTCCGCTAGGTGTCCCTTTGGTGCATCTCCTCGCACTTTCTTTACCTGAGTAAAGGGTATCTGATAGTCAGGGCATCTGGTCAGGCAAGAAGATATAGGCTGCCTATTCGTTCGTTAAATCGACTCATAGGATACATGATAGGTTAGGAAAGCTTATACACTTGATGATCCTGAATCAGTAGAATACTGTGACTTTCTTGAAAATGCTTTTCCACTGATATTTTAAATAGCTGTAGTTTCCAAGATTTGAAGTTGCAAGTTTCTAGCATACGAGAAAAAAATGCCATATACATTTATAAACTTTGCGAGGTCGAGGTGTCTTTTTCTAGCTACGTGCCCAAAATGATTAATTAATGTAAAAAGGCAATAAAAACAAAAAAAATTCTATGCTCCGGTCTCCGTAAATGGAAGGAATTTTAGTTATGATCCATCGAAATGGTTCGATGTAGAATTTTAATTTGCATGATAAGTTGACATATGCAATAGGACAGTACGAAAATAGCTGTGCATGTGTCACAAACATGACTAGAATAACCAATAGTCACTTTCCTGCTCTCGCTGAACCAAACTGCCAGACAAACAAAGCGTTAAATAAAACGCGGGCATATTTTAGCAGCGAAAGCAGCAACAGCCAATTGCAGAAACGATGCGCTCTAACTGCCCAATATCCACAAGCCCCAACCCCAACCACCCAAACTCCAGATAGCCAAAATGAGATGAGGCGGGTATAACGAGGCTTCCATTATAAACTGACACCCCAAAATAGCACCCCTGCCACAGGCGAATACAACAATTTGCAAACTATAGTTGCCCCCCTTCGGTCACCGAGTGCAGAAATGATTTAAAATTCGACGCGCCTTTGTGCTATCCCAAATGTCCCAGCCAAAACAATGCAATTTTCGAAATTATTGTAGTTGTAGCAATGCTGTCAGTGTTAAGCATTAATCGTTATTTCGCAGTGGATGTTATGTACACCATGGCCACCCAAAAAAAAGGGTCTGAGGGCAGAAATACCAAACATAATTCGCCCATAAGTAGGCAATGCAAATGCAATTCAGGGGCTTTGTATATACAATATCTGCATGTACTGCATATATGCCCTCTCATTCTCTATCGGCTGACAAAGCCTACAAAACGCGAGTAAACAAACCATTTTTCCGTCGCATGAATTAAATATAAACAGAAATTTTCGCTTGTTTTGCAGCCAGGTTATAGGAATCCTGCATTTCATCATCATCCCTTCCTACCGCAAACCGCTGAATTTAATGACAACATTTGACGGCGTCTGCCCCCTTCTTCCCATCCTTAAAAAACATTCTACTGTTAAGTTTCAGTCCCATTGCATATTACATTTGGTGGGATATATGTATGCATCCAATTTATTTTTATATTATTTTGTATGCATTAATGTCATAAATAAATGTCATTTCGTGTTTGTATGTGGTTGAAGCTTCGTCTGTGCGTGAATCCTTCAGGCTAAAATTGGTATTGTGTACATTTGTTGACAGACGATATGCAATTTGTGATTTTACAACTTTAAGCACAAATTAATTGAAGGAAAAGGGATATTGGAAATATGATAAAATATTTAACAGGAAGATGGAAGCGTTTCCATTACCAAATATTTTTCCCTTAACATGGCTGACTAGCATTCACCTTAAGAAAGTCGGCTAATATCAAATACGGTAATGTCTTTGTCAGGTATGAAAACACTTTCTATCGATACCATCATACGTAACCCTGGCATTGTGAAACTACAAATTGAGAATGTCCCCACATAGATACATAACTCTCCCGAATTTTGGCCGCGTCAGCCATTGCATCTGCTCGGTTTTCCTGGTAGTGGGGGATTTAGTGGCGCATACGCGGCGACGCCCATTAGAAATCGATTGACATAACTCAAAAATTGTGCAAATTAACGTTAAACCGTCGAGCAAACGACAATATGGACGGGGGGAGTGTGTTTTGCGGACCAGAGAAGCCTGTGAAACACGGGGGTTCGAGTCATAGTTGGCTTCGTCGCAGCGACAATGCACTTAGAATAAATTTTGTGATATCTTTCAAAATATCTAACTTTTAACATTTTTTTGGAATATCAATGTTTTAATTATTATACAAAACTTATTAATCATAGTAATTTTTTTGCTTAGAACGTTCTATTTTTTATTTGTTTTTATCCACATTCTAGAACTTGTTCGATAACAATCAAAATGGGCCCAATTTTAGTCTGAGTGTGTTAGGCGGTCTCTTGATAAAGTACCCGCAAGCTGGCTCTAAACCGCAGTGAGCCACCCAACCACAAAGCCACCCAATCACCAAATCCAATGCTCCAGAGTCTGATGACTTTTCCCGAAGAGGGGGCATCAAAGTATGTGCAATTTTTCGTGGTACGTGTCGCTGACTTTGTTGCCGTTTCAGTCCGTGGTATTGTCGTTGTGCAATGCCAATAACCGAAATATTGATTCAAATTTATGGGTAGAGAACGAAGCTTCGGTTTTCTTAAATGCTCCTCTAGAAACATGCTTCCTCTTTATATCGATTACAGTATCAAGGTATGATTTTTTAAACGGTAAAACACATTGTTTATAAAAAAAAGAGAAATTAAACATTGAGTGGCGGATTCGAGATCAGAACCAATTTTTTGCTGCATCCTTATTATAGCACATTTTTATGTAAATTCCTTGAGGGGGAATTTTCCCGAAAATCCTTCAGAAGATCTACGCATGAAACCGCTTTTCAACCTTTAAAGTTTTCAGTAAAAGAACTAGTGACTTATACCACAGAATTCGTATATTGGAACCGTAAAAGGAAAATGGTATAGAGTCGGTGCTGTTTATGACATTATAATTGTTGCGGTTGCCTTGTGTGTGTTGGATTTGCGTTGTTGAATTGTGAACGGTTTGGTTAGGGATTTGATTGGAACAAAAACGGGAAATTAAACTTCTGTGGTCAAGCCTATGCAAATGCAGCTGGAAAAACTTTTCCACACACGATGAGCACTCATATTCGATTCCCGAAAAAAGTGCATATTTTAAACCGCATTGTACAGAACAGCCACCATAATTTTCCGCCCGAACTGGCATACGACAATTATCAATTTCGGTTTTATTTATTCAACCTCCAACGAGGAAATTCTGCGCGGTTCAGAGATCCATTATTTATTTCAATAATTGGCAAACCATATAAAAATAAATATATAAATAAAACAAAATAGCATTTTGCAAGCGCGCACAAAAAAGTCGATTCGGAGGGTGGGAAGATTAAATTTATTGAAATCAAATAAAACCGTCGATTTTCTTTCAAATAAGCAACAAAAAATTAACAAAATTTAGGTATTAAGACATTTGAATCTACATCGTTGAACTATTTAGGGGCTATGAAAAATTTGGAATGACTTGAAAGACTTCGCTGTTCTGTAAACGAATGAATATTCATTTTGAGTTCACCAAAATCCTTATACCAATTCCATCTCACACCCTATGTTATTGTTATTTAAAAAATACAAATATTCCAGTTCAGTGGCGTAGTCAGTGTTTGGTTGAGGGGGGTTCTCAAAAAACATTTTGTTAGCTTTGCTTTTTAACACCATATTTTTCATGGGATTTAACCTGAAAGGGGTTATAACACCCAAATCCCCCCTTGTCCTACGCCCCTGTTCCATTCACATACACAAACAGAAAGGACCAAAACAGGGGGCCGAAAGAAAAAAAAAAGGAGCGACATTGCTATGAAATATTGCCAATCAGAAATGAAACCGAAAATAAATCGATTGTTTCAACAAACGCACATATCGCACGACAACAAGGACAACAACAACAACGAATCAGACTAGCCATGGCCAAAAAGCAAAACAACAACCATATGTCGATGGCGAAATACTGAAGGACTGAAAGAGTCGGAAACAACACACGTTCTCTGTCCCATTCTCCGAAATTCTGCGTTACGCGAAAAAGTCATGGGTGGTGGGAGGGTGGGTTTTCGGGTGATAGTGGGGGGTGGTGCCAGTGTAGTGGGTCGACTGAGTGATTGCCGCGTCTGCGGGGGTGCAAATTGAAACAGAGTTGAGCCTCGATCCCCGAAACTCCAGCCCGAGGACAGTCCAGTTTTACCACCACCAACCCCCCGACCACCCAACCCATGAACCCGTTATGCCAACCATGTGTCGTTTGTTCGCTGGTCGTTTGGGCCTGGTTCGTGTCGCTCTGCCGCTCCTGGCCAAAAGCCTCGCGGACCCAACAAGCGCGTCGAGTGATTGGGTGGCACGGAGATGGGCTTTTGGGGAAGGTTGCCGGCTGATTTCCGCCGCTGCACGTTGCATTTGCATGTGTGAGACATAATTGGACAGCATGGAACGTGAGCAGAGCAGAGACGCATTGAATGACAGATACACAGTGGTCAAAAAACGACTACATTTTTTTCTTTAATTGTACAGACGAACATAAAGACCCCAGTGATAATTATAAAAAATATAAAATTATACATGTATTTGTACTGACGGTTTTATAAAATGATTTCACTTTTATATCAATAAATTTGTATATCTTTCTTTGGAAGTACTCTTTGTTGGTATAGCATTTTGTTTAACCAAAAATTTTTATAAAATAATTTCATTTTAAACATTGCCCCAAAAAGGAAAACGTTTTTTGGTTTCTATTCGGTTTTTCGATTTCAGCCGGTCACTGTCTTATCACATCCCTAGCTGACCCTTTGCATATTGATTATGCTGCCCACTCACCCTCTTAGAAATTCTTTGTTGGCCGGTTTTTGCAGGGCACAAGCAAGGGCTCAGTTGGCAAATCTAAAAAAGACCGCCTTTGACTTTAAAATGACCGAGGCCTTGGAATTGGGACAACAAGTGATTGCAGAATCCATAGACAATAGAATGCCGAATGTAGTAGACCTAATTAATTAAAAATTATACTCTTTCCGGTTTTGAATGAAATACATTTTCTTCAGTAAGTGATACAAAATATATTGATATGCAAATGTTGTTTCATTTTATCTTTAGAAACAGGTACTTTCAACCATTTAGTGTTATGATATATCAACAATAAAGTCTAACTGCATACCACCTGGTTTACCCCTTCTTCCACAAAAATTCTTTTGCACATAGTATATGTCCAGTCCTATATGTATACACTTTTCCGTTGGAACCATAGATTTTTCTGGATGTGTATATATTTTTGCACGTCGAACAAAAATTATTTATAAAATACACAAAGCACAATTGTGTACATACAATATATAGAATGCAGAAATGGAAAACCTCCTCTCTCTCACTCACTCTTGGGCGGGAAACTGGAATGGAGATCCACATAAATTTACGTGCCAATAAAATAAACAAGCGCGGAGTTTTTGGTGATTCGCCAGTGGAAATAACAACGGGCCAGTGGACAGGGGGAGGGGAAGGAGACAGGGGGCCACAGGAAGAGGCAGCGACAGAGGCTTTTTGCCATTTATACCAGCCCACACACCAGGCACACAACTCCCCATTTTTCCCGCCCTTCTCCATGCATGCATAAATTGCGCGAATTTTTAACGCTGATTGTGAAACAGGCAAAAATAACCGTGTGGTAGCTCCTGCTCGCTCGTTTGCAGGGTATTTGGTGGTTGGAGGGCTGCCGGTCGGCCGGGCACACAGACGTTGTCACAACAAATGCTTCGCGAATTTTATATAAATTTTAAATACAATTTGCTATTGAGCCCCGCCGAAAGCCAACAAAAACAACAGCAAACGACCGACAACAGCGATTCGAATGGTGCAGATGGATTTCGGGGGAAAGGGTTAGACTGTCTATAGATGCGCGGGAATACATACATATATCCGTAGTCGGTGGTCGGTGGAGAAGTGGACAAACTGTCGCTTAATTGGAAATTGTGTATTGTTTTGAGAGAGCTGCGAAAGAGCAGAGATAGCAAACCGAGTTTCGTCTCTTTTTTATATCATAATCCATTAGATAGGGGAAAAGGTGGGGATAACTTTTAATTCCGATATAATTTTATAAGGGATCAAAGAAGTTACGATATTCGGTTCTTCAACTCAATATTATAATAATTTTAGAGCTAAGTCTTGTATTATTGAACTGTCTTTTTCGTACTCGTTGATTGTGTAATAAAATATTTCTATTAGATAAAAATGTAGTAAATATATCTATATGAGATTGCCTATCCTAAACCTTGCTTATAAATGGAAAAACAAATAGAGTATGGCTCTCAAAGGGAACCCATCAAATCTACGTATTATTAACTCACACGGAAGAGGGTAAATAGCGAAAAAAAAAAACAATTTTAACCAAAAACGGGACAGAAAGGATACGGATACTTATCCGTTAGGAAAAGACCACAGTCTCACTCCCAAACTTCCTTTAAAAAAATGAATGAGCGCTGTTATATAACTTGACAACCGCAAATCGTGGGCAGTAGAATGGTTTGCAGAAAATATAAAGCTACCCACCGATGCGAGGCGCAGATAAATTTTATAAATTAAATAGACAAGCTCCTGGCCCCAGAAAGCATATTACCGGAAAATTTCCGCCAACTCCTCAAAAAATATACATACAACATCGACCCAAAACAGAAAATCTCATTACAATTTCAACGCGATCAGACAAAGCAGCATCAGCAGGAAGGCAGCGAACAGAGGAAACCCTGATGATGAAATGGATTTTTATCCCAAAACAGGACACAGCGAATGAAAGAAACATGCGAGGGATACGGGAGAAGGGAATTATGGAAAAAAGAAGGACTAGCCGGAAAAAATTTCAACAATAGAGAGATTTTTAAACTCTCAACCACGGGATACCTGTTAGTACATTACCCAAATTAAAAACTCTCTGCTAAGATTACAACATTTAATATTACAAAAATCCAAAGTTCCCTAAAAACCACAGAAAATGTCATCGCAAATAATTAACTCATTTGTGAATATAAAGTTGAATACCATTCGATTATCACGGCCTTGTTTTTCACAGGGTACGAAAAAAAATCACGACATCAGCAGAAGTGGAAGCCATTCCTCGCTCCACCGATCCAGCCCTTCAACGAAAACAAGTGAATGGGGCGGAGTTGGTCCTCGGCGCGTAAAAAATGCAAATCCCAAGTCAAAGCTTAGCGCCGTAGCCCCCGTACGTGGCAACCGGGCAACATACGTGCCACCTTCCCCCAACCTTCCACTCTCCCACTCATACAAACACACAGATTTGAGTAATGGCTGAAAAAAATCCTACGCAGGAATGGAATTTCAAAACGTATGTCCCGGCATAATGCAGCACACTCCGGCGGGCGAGCGGGTTATTCCGCTGGATCTGGTCAGTTGTTGTTGGGGGAGGGCGGGCTGCATATAGCATGGTGAAGCAAAATTCAATAAAAATGAAGAAAAAAAAGGGGGAAATCCACGAGGTTTGGATTGAAGGCCAGTTTGGGGTCCGTACTGTTTTACACCAGCAGGAGAACCGACTCTCCGGATCAATGACGAAAGTGCGTTGAAGTGTAGCGCAAACAATGGCAAAAGGCATAAGCAAATGGGCCACGAGATGTTCATGTGCTGGGATGGCAAAGAGCGGAAAATGAAAAATGTATTAAGACTCCCCACGAATGCGACTTCTTTCTTACTCTTCTTTTAAAAGGATCTTAAGTGCCAGGCAAAATATTAAAAAAAAAAAAACATTTTGTTTTTTGCTTTTTTATAATTTAAATAAATGTAAAGGAAAATTTTTTAACCTTTAAAACCACTATCTCAATTCGAATCTACTAAATTATTTCTCTGTACATTTTTTGTAATCAAAAAAGAATTTTTTTCTAATTTTACGTTTGTAAGAGCCATTAAATCAAATGCCATAAATATCCCTATTCTTATAATAGTGACCATCGATTTTTTGGATGGGAATAACCCATTCCCAAATGATATCTCGCTACCTATCAGTTTTCATTGCCACGAGGCACTGACTAAAAGACGTTTCCGCTGCTGTCAAACAAACGCACCATGAAACGCATCTCCTGGCAGAGGAGTCCTCGAATCCTCGCAACTCCTGTCTGCAGATGGCCATTATCCTTTTGCGTTGAAGCCGAGCAAAGGGCCAACTAAACAGACGTCGAAATCATTGCCATTACACGGGGGGTTAGGAGCCGGACAGGAACTGGTAGTTGGATTTCGAGTGGAGGGTGGATGGCTAGTTGGTTGGGCCAGAATCATTCCAGCGTACAATGAAAGGAAAGCACGAGTCCACATCCCTTCTACCCTGGCCAAGCGTCATGGTCAACTGTCCCGCCTTAACCCGTCAGCCGCATGCCTGGTCGCGGAAAAAATACTAGAAATGGGATTGGTGACGGAGGTGGGGAATTTGAAAAGCGTCGCCGGTTCAAGCTCAAGTAGCTTGTGTGCCATTTTTTTCCATTTCGCTCATCGTTTTTGTTTTTGTTTTCAACTTTTGCTCTATTTCCGCCATCGCCGCCGCTGTCTGGCTGACGTTTTAGCGCGGCCTGTTGGCAATCCTGGATCCCGGTTCCTGGAAACGGGACTAGGGCCCAATGCGGTTGTCAGTTGCTTTATGAGACGCCTCCGCTAGTCCATCCCGGGGCCCTTTGTGTCGGCATTCTGCATGCAAAGTGAAAATGTTGTCGCTGTTTAATGTCAAGCGTTGACTTTTTTCGTGGCATCTCCAAGGACCATTGTTGACCACTCCTGCGCCCTTCCACCCATTCAGTTAGCCCCTCCGACATGTCCAGACATTTTAATGCTTCGCCAGGCTGAAGTACCTGGCGGTTTCTGGTTTAAAAGACCTGCCTGGATGGATTTGTCAAGTCAAGTTCCAATCGGTGGTCACTTGAAGGGTAACTATTGTAGTAAGTGCGATGACATAATGGGAAGGTAATGATAGTTCTACTTAAGACTTTTTTGAACCACGATTTTAATCTTTTATTTGAAGATTATTAAAAAAATTATTTCTTTATCAGGAATATTAAAAACAATGCCACTATTCTTGGTCCCAGCTTTAAACCGATCAAACCTACGCCAATGTTATTTAATTTTATTTTATTTTTATAATACAGAAAAGGCAGTATGTAGAGTTTTTGTACATTAACTAGGATATGGTTATTACTAATAACTTGTTAGGATTAAGCTCCCCTATCATATAACCATCAGATATGCATGGAAGGGGATCGAAAATTATAAAAAAAGGGTGTGTGGCCGTGGGCGACCGTCACAAAGGAATGAAAAATGTTTTTGTTTGCAATCATATTATATTTATGCAATCATTCGCTAGCTCGTTCTCTCTGGCTTATCTATTCCATTTGGCACTTTTGATGGTCCCGGTTAACCCTGTTTTGTATGCTTCAATTTTTTTCAATCTAACATTTTTTTAAGGTGTGAGAAAACGTTATCGTTGGGGTTTATCAAGGCTAGAGATTTTCATATTTTTTCGATTCGCATAACCATTGAACAGTGGTCCATTGGATTGAAAAAACATAATTAAAAATCTGTTTTCTTTTTAAGTATTTATAAATACATTGAAAATATATAACTTGATTATAAATTTGTGTTCAAATAATGGTATTACTAGCAACCCAAAATTATTTCAGTCCACGGTATAACGGTGCAAAAAGTTTTGTTCGGCTATTTGTGATCTCATTTGGGTTGTTTACATTGCATTCCACTTTTGCGGCCCCAAAATAAAAACGCATATTTTTTCGAAACAGGACAGTTTGTACTTCTGCAGCTTGTTGGGCCCCAAACATATTTTAATATGTAAATAATACTCGAATGTACATATATGTATATGTATGGATGCCATATATCCAGAGGTGGATTTCAACGCTATGGAGCAGGCCCAATCCAGTAAAAACTTCAGTTTTATTATTACGTTTTTTTGCTGCCACGTGTGGTTCTTTATTTATTTTTTTTTTTTGTGTCAGCGTGTGTTTGAGCATTTGCATGTGTGTATGGTTGTGGTACGCCCTTTTCGGACACTGCATTTTTAATATAATTTTTACAACCCCTTCTCCATCCCTATCCCCATCCCCCTGTCTTCCCAATCTCTTGCCCATTCGCAACCCAACCCACAGTCACAATTTTTTCGGATTTTTTTTCACAGCCCTGTTGTTATTATTCTTCCACGCCCCTCCCACTGACAACCTTGTTTGCAGGGGGCGTGCATATGTATGTATGTATATGTACTCATTTCTCGTTTTTTATATTTTTTTTCATATGTGTCCGGAATCTGATTCTTTTGGGGGTTGGTATCCGCCCAATGGCAACTGTCCGGTTTGCAGGTGGTCCGGCCGCTGCATAAGCGAGAAATGTTTGCAATGCCTTGTTGAGCTCCTCGAAAAGGGTATATTATATTTTTCCAAAAGTATACATCATCTAAAATTAACCGCCTCTTATAAAGTGTACAAATTCTTCTCCAGGATAAAAATCTCTGACATCTCGTAGGCAGTTTGTCACGAAAAATTTTGTTTTTATTGAAAATTTTTGGCGGACTGAGTTTAAATTCGAAAAATCCTCATAAAATCATTATGTTTCAATAAATTTTTGTTATCTTTTTTTTTTATTTTTTAAATTTTTAATCTGTTTTTTGGACAAACACGTAATGATTTTTTGATTTTCAACTTTTCTTTTAACATGTCTGCAAATAACAAGTAACCCGTAGTCGAAGGACTCGTCCTTAGCATTTTTTCTTGTTTTTATTTATATTTTAAATTCTGCGTTGGGAAAAAAATGGGCGTGGCAGGGACTGGGTAAGGGGGAAGGTAATAAGCGGGCGACGTTGTCACGCGTACAGCGACGACCAAAAAAGAGGGAACAGGAAGGATGGTGTTTAATGTAAGCTGAAAACATTTTTTTTCGCCGCATAAGCAAAAAGAGTTTTAATGAATTTTTATACCGGACAGGGAGGTTGTGATTGTTTCTCAGTGTTTTTTAATTAATTAAAAATATAAATTAAAAATTGCATAAATTTTAATTGAAATGGAGATGGGTTTGGATAAGGAGTAGAAAAAAACCGAAGGGTATTTAGTAGCGCAAGCTACTGAGTCATTTTAACTCAATAATTGGTATACCAACTATAGTTGTTATTTATAGATCTGAATTTTCAACTTTAAATTAAATTCACCGAAATTTATTCAGTTAAATGTAAAGATATTAATTATAATACATTTTTTTCCTCATGGGAATAGCAAATTGCTTGCGATTAATTGAGTTCAGTTGAGAACCGTAAATACAAGGAGTTAGCAAATAAGGATGAGAATATACCGCGTGCAAGAATATTGCTTAAATAATACTTCTTACCTAAAACTTTATAAATTCTTTTTATTTTGATAATAAATATTTATATTTAATCGCTGAAGCCCAGGATCAAATGTTATTACAAAAGAAAATCCCACATTTCTCTTCAGAAAAAGTCGTAAAATTACATTGCCCCATCCAATTAAATTCGCAAAGGAATTTGCGAAAATGGAAGTGGCATAGTTAGAGTCCATAACTTTTGGCAAGTATAATTTTCCTTGCAGAAATGTTCAGTTCTTCAACTTACGATCTACTTTAACTTCTATTAATTTTCCTCAGTGCACACCCGACCGGGGGGACCCACTTTAAAAAGTTCACCAGACAGCTTAACCAGGTAACCCAACCCGATCTCCCGATCTTGGGAGACGAGACCCCCTCAACTTGGCCTGACCACAAAGTAGGGCTGCTCGGCAGTGGGGCAAACGACCCGTTCGAACAGCTCGGGCACTTTCGAAGGTCGCGGCTTCTGGTCGTCGGGCAGGAGCATGCTGTTCCACAGCAGGTTCGAGATGATCGCATGGCCGCGCTGGCTGAAGTGGAAGCAGTCGTGGGAGAAGAATCGCCAGTCGGTGTTCCCATCGGGCAGCGTGGGAGCCGTCACATTGGCCAGCATCGGATGGGCGACGATGGCAAAGTCCTGGCGATGGAACTCGGGCAGTCGGGCGATCTCCATGTCCAGTTTCTGCCACCGATTCAGGGTCTCCATGCGTTCCGCAAACTGGGTACGATTAAGGCGGTCGTTGATGAGGCAGTGACACCCCACACGGTGCACCACGAAGCACTGCAGCGGCACCTGGGTCATGGTGCTCAGCACCAGCGGTATGTTGGGCACAACTATCAGGTTGATCAGTAGGCGTGGCACATGGTCGCGCAGCAGCCGAAAGGCCTGTCGCAGATCGCGGGCATGCTGGTCGAGGAAGGTCTGCGGAGTGTCCCAGTGGCAGAGGTCCGAGCAGATATCATTGTTACCCACATACACCGTGAGCAGCTTCCAATGGCGCTTCATGTCAACATTGGGATCGCGTCGCAACAGATCGATGAGCACTCGGGCCTGAAAAGGCAGATCCCGCGACATGATCATCGGCTCGGCAATGTTCAGACGGGAGGATCGATGGTTGATCACCAGACTGTTGCTCACCGCAAACCCATACAGCTTGGGATTGAAGATCTTCAGGATGTTGGGCAGAGTCACGAACCTTCGCCAGTTGGCTAGACCGCCGCCCGAAAAAGTGAGGCCCCGAAATTCGTTGATCATATCGATGGCGTTGTTGGACAGAATCCCATTGCCCGCAGACAGGGAGTCGCCAAAAGCAGCTATGATGTCAATGTCGCCAGGCCTGAGGTGTTCTATAGAGGTGGGAGGACTCGGCGATCGAGTATTATTCGTGGGGCAAAAGAAGGGTACTTTCTTGGACACCGGCACCTGGAGTTTGCCCTCACGTCTGCCTCGGTTGCTCAGCGCCTCGATGTTATTGAGAGCCCATCTCAGCGTGGTTTGCCTGGTGTTGAGGAACAAGTGCCGCAGATCCTGGTCGATATCGGTGTACTGCTGAATGCCATTCTCCGGCACCCGAGGATTGTAGGACTGGGCACGAACTCCGATATCGGCCAACAGTCGATCAGATCGATTTTGTCGCCGAATGCGCCGATTTGCAGATACAACAGTCGAGAGCACCAAGAATAATGAGCACAGACACCAGACATAATTAATATTAGCCATTTCAGTTTCTCAAGCCCAGAAGTTACTTCTGTAATTTCAGTATCAGTTCTTATCCATTCACGCAAGCTCACAACCGACGAACTTCTGAACGCGTTCTCAGCCGACAGGCAAATGTGTCGATCGTTTTTAATGCCCGCCACAAAGTACATGAATCCACAGGCCGGATCCCCGCACAACTCTGTTCGCAACTGGCTCTCAAACTCATTTCTTTCCATTAAAGCCAGCAACAACAGGCCTCACACGATCGCAGGGGACTGGGAAGGGAGCTCAGAACTTGACTTAAAAGCGTTGACCGAGACATTAACAATCATAAAAATGACAGAGCGGTCTGATAGCAGCACCAGCCTCTGGCTTTAGCTCCAAAAAAAAAAATACACACAAAGTGCCCTGCGGTTCAAAGATGTTGGCCGAAAGCAACAACAAAGAAATGCCCTAAACAAAATACAGTTTAGTATGCGAAATAATTACCTTGTGGCAAAACATGGATGCTACCAAAACAAGCCGACAAAACGCACATTTGTTTGTGTGTCCAAAAAAAAAACGAAACAATAAATATAATTAAATTGAAGCTATAGAGAACCCGGCTCGAGCAGGGGCGTAGACTTTGAGCTGTGGATCTTTAGGCGAACCCAAAATTCACCCTTTTCCGACCAACATTTTAAAATCTGGTCATTGAGTTAAAGTGATGGGGGGTTTTTTAATTTAAATAATATTCTAATGTGGTGGTTCCCTTAAATCTAAAATTTAAAACCTTTATGGCAATAATCTTGCTTCCGTCTTTTAATTTTCCCTCTATATTATTCACTTTTTAATGGTACAGAACCTTATACCTGAGATGGTAATTACAATATGCTATTATATTATTATAACGACCCCATAAAAATTAAATTTATTTCAAGACGTTGAAAGTTCAATCTGTATCTGTTCAAGTCCAGCCACGTCTCTGTCTAAAAATGTATCGCCTTAAATCTCCTGCTCTCCATTGATGCATGATTTTAAGCAAAGAAAACACAAGCAAAAAGTTTTCAAAATATTTGCACATTAAGCTTAAGTAAGTTGGTAATGTAATTGTTGCTCGAAATGCTTAAAATGTTAATAGCTAATTGTTTGTTTAGATCTTTCAAAAAGAGTCTTGAGACTTGAGTGCTTTGCGAAAACATATCCGTTTTGCTGAACTTGATAGCGGTTATTGCCCACACAACAAAGATAATTTAAATAAAATATTATTAAGTAAAGTGATCTATAAATATATTGTGCGTCTCTCATAAGTTGACTCACGTCGAGTCTTGTTTTTCAAGGCGTGTCATCTGAAGGCTGTAAACGTAGCCTGCGGCCAACAGCAAGGGGCCTGAACGTGATGGAATTTTACTTTGCGGTTCCGGTTTTCTTTAACGGGTTCTGCGAAACGATCCTCCGTGTTGGGGCAGATCAAAATCTGGATGATATTGACATGCTCCTACAAACTTTTTACCTAATATTTACTTTGTACTCTACATTTGGAAAACTGAACCTTTAAACCGGGAAATGTCAGCATCTAACGATTTTAAAAGCTTTTAATTCAGCTGGTAGTTTGTGATTTTTGCGCTACACTCTTTAGTTTCTATCTGTTTTAATTGTGCTTTTTATGCTATAACACACCCTTTATTTAATAATTTTGGGTTTTTTTTTAGAAAAGTTTAGATAGCACAGGAAAAGACAATTGAACTTTTAGATATTCGCAATATTGGGTACTCTTAAGCAAAAGTCTCATACAATTGCTATAGCACCTGCAGGTTCCACGGCATTGCTTTTGAGTTATGTGGCCTGTATATTCTACTTAATATCTTCCCAAAAATACACTCATACTTTTCATGATTTGCCAAAATATTAAAAGCAATGTATTTGTTTCAAAAATACCCATCGATTGAACTTAACATGCGGACTCGAATCCGGCCCAAAGTCTTTTAAACTAAATATGTAATTCATCAGAAAGGTTTGCAAATGAAATTGCAGTACCATTAAGGAAAGTAAAAAGTATCTCTAAAGTTGGCAAAGTTAATGCAAGCATTGCTTCGAAGTAATTAATAAACTTGTACAGTTAGTTAAACGAAGTCAATTAGAACTATTGAAATGGAATTTTTTAATGTGTCAATTTCTAACTCATAAATTGCTATTGCCCTTTTAGACATCTGTCCCCACTTAATAGCATGTTGATTTAAATAATCATTTATGTAACGTTCAGGGATCTCATCAGAAGGCTACACTGATAATAAAAAAAAACCCCTATAAAACAAGAAATCCGCACTATTTTGTTCTTCAAGAACATTTAATAAAATTGTAAGTTAAAAATATATTAAAAAATTGTAGTTTAAAAAATATTAAATTTTAATGGCGACTTTTAAAGTTTAAAATTTACTATATTGTGGTTGTGTATATTCTGTATTTTGTGTAATAGTTAAGATCTAAGAAAAATTTATTGGTTTTAATTTTAATCTCCCTTGATACAAATGACATGATAATAAAGCTCAATTAAATAAATGCTATCCAGCTTAAGTTACTTGCCTTTTCCTGTCTGCGGTGTCGATAAAAAGCCACAGCTTCATTTCATTTAAACTAATCGAGACTCATTAAGTGTTGCTAAGTGAAGTTGTTTTCGTTTTGTTGCCGCAACATATCGCAGCAAGCACGCAACATTTTGCTTACTTTTTTTCAAGCAAATTTCGCAGCGCAATAAGCTTAACTTAAGCTTAAGCTAAAACAATATGGATTTTATGCTAATTAAGATTAATTTGTAAACAAGATGAGTCATCACGGGCTCATCCGTCTTTACACAAATATGAACAGCACTTTAAACTGATGTTTTCCTTTAAGGGAGTTTCCATTAAAGCTTTCAGAGCGGCTCAGCTGGAAAGCTTATATTTTAAATAATAAAAAAGTTTAAAAGCCTTGTAAGTGTTGCCAGATTGTCTTAATTTTTTACTTGCTCCATAGTAAGCTGGTTAAAACGAGATTTAAATAAAAGGTTTAAAAAATATGGTTTAAAATTATTACTTCTTGTTTAAAAAAAATCACCTGTTAATGTAAGCAGAAACGATACTATAATTCAATTTTTAGAAAGAACCGGGTTTTAAATATCTAATCTATTCCATGAACTGCATTTCGCAAAAACAAAAATGTAGCAACGTTTTTAATTAGACGTTATAATTATTGTAATAAGCGATTAATATCGTAATTACGGAAAACGTGTTTGATGATCTAAGGGAATGTAACTCAATTTTTTGTTGTTTTTGCTTGATCTACACGACATTTAATTGAGGTAATTAAAATAAAAATAATATTAAAATGTGAGTCTGTTTTAGCTGGCAAATACAAATACGCTTGTCGGTAAAATCATTTTTAAACTTATAAAATTGTTGGTAATATAAAAATTAACAAAAAGTATGACGTAATAACTAAATAATAAAATAAATAAAATTTCAATCATTCTTTAAAACCAAAAAAGGATTAAAGAATACATTTTCATGATCAGCCTAAGTGTAATTATTTTGCACTGAGTTTTTTAAAGTTTTTTATTTATTAAAAACTCGAACGATTAGCTACCGCAGGATTTAGGTTTAGGATCAGTAATTGCACAACCAGCTAATTGGTTGACACTAAACATTTTTCGTACAAGTTGCCATTTGTGCGGTCCGATTACAAAAACTCGATCCGTCAGAGAGGGCCAAGACTGACGGCAGGTGAGCAGACGAAGAGTGGGCAGAGAAGATGGTGGTCAGCGGCCGTTCAACATACCCTAAGTGGGTTAGTTTGTCGGCTGACCGACTGCCTCTCTGTGATAACAAACGTCAGCACGACCGCGGCGTGCAAACTCCAGAGCCACCACCTCTCCACTTGGCCCGCTCCCCGAACCTCCGACTTCGAGCTGGCCAAGAGCGAGTACCAAGACGCTTGCGCAGTCGCAGCGTCAAGGTCGCCTATTGTAAAAGAAAGCGCCAGCGCACGGCCTTGAACACGAAAAATATGTTAAAAGGCAATGGCTGAAGCTGAAACAAGCAAAAGTCGAAGCAGCATGTGCCAGATAAAAGATGATATGGGATGAGAAACTTGAACTTCGATTTGCCCTCTTTTGTTTCGCATGGAAGCGAATGTTTCAAACCGAAAACTATCGAAATGTAAGCGAGCAAGCCAGTTTTGAGTGCCATAAACTTTATGCTTGAGCAAGACAATGGACAGAGCCAATTTTTTTCAAACCATTTTATTTTCGTATAGTTGTAACTTTTTTTTTTCCGTCAATTTTTTTTTTTTTTGCAAACTTGTGCAAGTCAGCCAATAAAAACATCAACAGGCAGCATCCCAAAAATTCGAGAAAAAAAAACAGATATATAAATTGGGGCTAAATGCTAAGCAAATGGGTTAACCCGGTATGCATATTAAATCAGTAATTTCACACAAAAAGGTTTTGCAGTGAAGAAATTGATCGTTCAGACAAATTAAGTATAAAATATACTTATAAATAAACAACGAAAATGAGTGGTATCGCTTCAATCGTTAAAAAGGTATAAAAGAAAAATGTAATAACAGTAGGAACATAGTCTAATCGCTATCCCAAACTTCTTTATGTGAAACTTGAACAAATGAGATGCCCCGACCATTTGAGTGTTCAACTTCGTTCAAAGTTTAGATTTTGAACTCTGTTTCAGTGTTTTAACAACTATACTTATTCTAACTTAACTCAAGCATTTATCTTCATTTAACGATTTTCAGTATGAAAGCCTTAAGCCGGAAGCTGCAAAATAAAGATCTGTAACTTTAACCCTACTGCTTTATATGTATATTATTCTAAACCCTGATTCTCATTACCTAACTAGACTTCTTTATTGAATTTGTAGTTCATATGGTCAAAGGTAAGCCACGCGTAGACGTGAAATAAACATTAGAGGCTATAGGTTATTATTTAGACGGCAATTTAGTTCCTACTGTAATTATTAGAATAAAAACATAGCATTTATAATGTTATTAATAATATTTAATACTTTTTGAAACAAACAAAAACCAAGTTTCGTTTAAATAATTTGTTTTTTAATTTTTTATTTAGTTGGATAGTGTTTCTAATATTATTGCTCCTAATATAATAATTGAAATGCAAATATACAAGGAATTCTCAATCAATTAAACCTTAAATATATAATTTTAAATGCGCAATTAGCAGACATATTTAAAATCGAACTCACCGCAGAATAATAATCGTTATATAAGTGACGTTCACATACCTGCAATTGAAATGAAGGAATAATTAGTTGGTTACGATTCAATTGATTGCTTGATTAACTGGTTATAGAAATAGCAAAAATTGAATAATTCATTAATCCAAGTACCTTATAAATGCCCTTTACTAGACTACAATGTATAAATAATTATTTCTCTCCCTATAAGATTTTAGTACATACATATATACACTTTTTTAGAAGTTTACAGGTAACCGGCATACATGGCAAAAAGTACAAACGGAGACAAAAAATTAATATATAGAAAAAAAAAGTGCTGCGTTGTGCCGCATTAATAATTTTATTTCATACAATCTATCTTCATTTTTTCATACACCAAAGGAAGCAACAAAAAAACCTGCATATATTTAAACTTTTTTATTTTCAGTACCGCTTTGAAAAGCGTCGCGAGTCGCGGCTGCCGAAAGCTAAGAGAAGCAATGACTGGCGCCCGATCCGAGCTGAGTTGGCTCAGCGGTGTGGATTGAGCTTGCGAGTACGCGATCCGCCACTTGGTCAACTCAGTCGAGAAACGGAGCTTGCAAGCGACACTTGTGGCAAGCGGAGAGGTTCAGCCGATCGTGGAAGACCATAGAAAAAATAAAACGAAAAAAGCCACTCTTTAAAATCGGCGGAAAGCAAAGAAAAAGAATTCACAGAGTCACAAAAAAAATTGCAACACCAAAAGCGCGCGTGCGCAACACGATAAGTTGGAGGATAGACGAAAAATCTCTTGATTTATACGGTACGGCTAAAAATATCTGTATTTCCAAAAGGAAAACTTATTAGGCAAATGTGTGTGTAAATTAATATAAAAGGCCACAGTTCGGAATAATGTTTCGTATAGTAAACGAATAAAAAGTGAAAAAAATTATCACAAATTTTAAAATTAACAGATAACGCGAGTTATGACAAAATCATATTTTATTTAAGTTTTCACATTAAGTGCAAACCTAAACAAAATTTAGGTTTTTCTTTTGTGCTCTTAATAAACCAAATAACGGTATCGAATGGGGAAAACCTCTCACATACACAAAAAAAAGGAAAACGAAAGACTTAAGATACAAACTTGAGTGGACTGCCCCGAAGCATGACCACATGTGTATTTTATCAAAGTGTATGTGATTTTCGTTGAGTGTACATAAGAAGGTCTTCGGCCACAAACCAAAAATATTGTGTTAATTTTTGACTCCATAAAATAGAGAAAAACTACTACTACCAATCGAATAAAGTACGCAAGAGACAAAAAGACAGCTAACATTATTATTATATTTCCGGCGTTCTGTTTGCCTTTTCCAAATAAAGGTTTAGCAATAAAATAAATATCAAGTGTTTAAAAAAGCTTACTCAAAGCTGAACGGAGCTCGACTGAGTCAAGCAGCAGCGGTTAAGCAATGCAAAATATTGCAACAGTACCCCATCCATTTATTTATCTTTGTGTGTTTTTGAGTCTCAATGATTTCTGCTTATTTCTTCGTTTTAAGTGGGAGTTAGAGCAGCACAAAGAAATTGATGTTAGCAGGTGGAAAAGCTCATCACACTCCCAACTTAGGCGCAATAATTTCCTCTTAGATTTTTTTATATCGAATGACAAAGAAAAAATAAAAATTTTTCCCTAAAAAAAAGGAAGGTACTGTGACACACAAAGCGGTAATGACAAAACTAAAAATAAAAAAACGACTAGGCAAACGTTTAATGAAAAGCATAATGACAAAAACACACATGTGCATTCAATGAGAAAAATCAAATCAACAAAAGCAATAATTGGACAAGATTCGTCGTTTTAATCATTTACTACATTTATGTCGATTTTAATTAATAATTGGGAAACTCACTTTAATTTAATTAAAGGGTACAATTTAAATAAAATCTAAAAAGAAAAAAATGTTGGTACAAATTAAACATTTTTAAAAAATATTTAAAATTATTAATCCTTAGTTTTTTTTTAATTTGCATACTAACATGGTTTTAAATATTTTTTTTCTTATTTAATATATGATAGTATTTTTAAATTTTTTTAAATTAGTTCAACCGGTCATAACTTGGATATCTTACAGTCGGTACACTTAGCAATAGCGTTATTTCGCGAACCTACTCAAAAACTTCAATTATATAACTAGAACCGATCGGATAGGCAAAGATTAAACTTAATCAAGAGGTGAATGATATAAACATAGCCATGCAAACTGAGGCATACAGCTGTTGTGGATATGTTGCTGCTGCCGTTGCTGTTGCAGTTTGACCGAAATGATTGTTGTGGCATTATATAAGAAGTGGCCATGCCACAAAAACGATGAAAGAGAAAGAAGAAAATTGTGAAAAAAGACGGCAAATGAGAAGGAAGCAGTTGGCAGGAGTGAGTCTCAGTAGGCAGCTGGCCAGCGAGAGCGGAGCGGTTGTAGATGCAACATGGTGCACGAACTAAATACCCACTAACACTGGAATGAGCAGTAGGAGTGGGCTTTAGTTGCTGCTTATAGCTGATACGGTTGGCCTGCTAAATAAGCCGTTAAACTGCATCAAGGTAACAGCACACTTGTTGACCATTTAGCCAACGTGTTCGGTAATAATTACTTACTCCATTGGCCATGCTCGTGGCTGTGTTCTGGGGGGCTGAGAAAGCAATTTGGGGGGCACTGTCCCTCTTTTTCTAAGGGGCTCATGGCCGCCAAAGCTCAATTGCAAACATTGCAAAACATTGGCAAATAAAATGCGACTGCAGAAAAGATACAGGCAGCAACGCCAAACGAAAAACATCAATAAATATAGCCACCGATTTTTGGAACCGCTCGCAATTGAGTTACAACGTCAGCAACAACAGTAGTCCGTTAACCAGTTGGCAACCTTGATGCTCGTTGTTTTTGTCGCTTCTTGGTTTTTTGTATTGTTAATTATTTCGGGTTTTTTTTCTTTTTATTATGGCAGGTGTCGGTTTTGGAAAATCGGCTGTAATATCCAAATCCATTCGTTTTGCGCAGGGGGATTTTTCATGTAAATAAAGGCGGTTAAGTATTGGTAATTGCTATATTTTGAGTTCGTTACTGGAGGGTGAAGTCATAAAATCTAATGTAATTTGTTTAAACATCTACATTTACTTTTAAATGAGCAAAGTAAAGTATGTCACTATGGGTTATTCGCTTTTAATTATACTCGACCTATACCGACATTATTCACGCTTGTCAACCCGAAAGATGCGCATTAAAACAATAAAACCTAAACGACATCAAGTTGAAATAGTTGTCCTTTGCATCATGATTTGCAATGTTAAGCAACCAGCTACGATAAAAAGGCAGAAACAAGGCATAAAGTTATGACCACGACTGTATGTTACTAACCTTACTCAATTTATTTTTTTGGGTAAGCATGTATATTTTTTTTCTTTTTAGGTTATACTTTCGAACGCTTTATGGGCGGGTTTTGTTTAGGTTTTTTTTCCACTTTATTGTTGATTTTGTTGTTGTATGTATTATATACCTATAACATGCCAAGATAAATACATGAGTAATTCAGATAAATAGTTACAAATGCATTGAAGTAAGTAGTTTATTTTTGGCTTGAGTCTAAAACATGAGTTGGCAATCGAAGTGGGTCAAAGTCTGATTAGCGAGGTCACAAATATACACGAGTATGAGGTTTTTATATTGGGAATTCCTAGTCACATTTAAAGGGGAAAACAAAAAAAATAAACAAATTAATGAAGATGTTACTAATAATGGACTAAAAAAACAAATTGAAAAAGTAATCAATTAAATCTTAATGATTTTAATCAAACAAAAACACTTCTTAAAGAGCTAAAATGTTGCGACAATTGCAACTGCAACGTATAAAATGATATATGACATTAAATAAAGCTTTAGAAAAATATTTAAGCTTCTTGCCCTTAGGTAAAATTATTCAGTTTCTTTTCAGAAAAAATTAGAATGCAAGTGCAAAGTTAAAAGCGGTCCTAACACAAGCTTTGGAATTGTATAAGAGTCAGTACTGTAAATGTCACATTTCCCTACCTTTTTAAAACCGAAGCCTCTACATGTTATGGCAACGAGAGGGGCGTGGAAAGCAGTTTAAAAACATGGCATGCGTGGGATTTCTCTAGCCATTTGTTAGTTCTGAGATACGATTGTCTATTAAGGAATGGGAAATTTTAAAAGAAAATATATTATATGGAAGGAGTTTCGTCTAGTACACAATATTTATTTTTTACTTTATAGTATTTGTTGTTACTTCTACTCTGTTATTTATTCCAAGTACCGAACCTAGAAAGGTGGCAAAGCAAATAACTTAAATTAGACACTTATAAAGCGACTCTTGAATTTCCGACAAGTAAACCGATACATGTATGCCATATTCTACTTGCGATTCTTCTCACATTTTAAAGTTTTTGTCTCGACATGCAAATGACGAGCTCTTCCAATTTACAAGTCGCTTTTTACCACGTGCCCCTTAGACCCCTTTCTCATGACATATTTTCTTTGCATCTAAAATCCAGTTCGCAAGGTGTTTATTTATTCTAAATGCATTTGTACTGACGTTGATCTTTAGCTATACATACACTTCTATATAGTATGTGATTGTTATGCAAGACGTTTCCCTATCTCTTCGTCAGAAGTTCCGAGTGGCTCAGAAAATTTTTGTGACTTGCCCACCTTATTTTCCACTCAGAACTTGATGGAGAAGAATATAATTATAAACAATAAATTATGTAAATGTGGAAATATTTTATTCTACTCCTGATGATACTTATAAATATATTTTACCTTTATCTATCTTGAGCTTTCGTTCGACTTATGTACATATCAACCAAACCTCTGAATCCCTTGTATATGTTTTGACACCTTGGTTTTTTAGTCATAAACATAAATTTTATAAATACTAGAGATTAAAGGCCAATGAACCACGATTATTGGTTTAGCTAGTCAGAACTCACAGTTTTCTTTTTCATATTCATTCAACCGCAAAGATGGCTAATTAGCAAGTACTTAGAGTACACATAGAAAACCCGAAAATAATTTTGGACCGGACAAGTGCTTTGACTGCCTCGACACGTGTATGTCATAAAGCCGAAGCAAATCAATAAAATACATAACCAAATCGAGAAAATGCGAATTATTGACGCAAGTGATTTATGATCTAAGTAGCGTAGGCAGAAGGGGCTCTAAATAAAAAAAATCTTCGCATATTCTTAGGTAAAACGAAGATTTTTTGATTATACCAAGTTTTTTATTTAATTTTTTTCTAACTATCTCAGGATTTTTTAAAATTCCTATATTATAGAAAATTTAAATTGGAATTCCGTTGTTATACTTCAGATCTCCCTCCCCGAAAACTTCATAAAAATTAATATTGCAATAATGTATAATAATTATTCCACAGAACAAAAGGCAACTCAATATGGCGGCCGTTGAAGTAAGGAATGGCTATAAGTACTATGGCTCCAAATCAAATCCCAAGATTGTGCTCAACCATCTGAATATGAACGTGATGCGGGGTTCCATGTGAGTGCCATTCAATTTTGTCGTCAAGTCCCAATCTTAATATTTCTCCCTGTTTCAGATACGGATTGCTGGGAGCCTCCGGCTGCGGAAAGACAACCCTGCTCTCCTGCATCGTCGGACAGAGGCGTCTCAACGGGGGCGAGGTCTCCGTGCTGGGCGTTAAACCTGGTGAGCCGGGTAGCGGAGTACCGGGATCCCGGGTGGGATTCATGCCCCAGGAGATCGCCCTGGTCGAGGAGATGACCGTCAAGGAGACGATCTTTTACTTCGGCCGCATCTACGGCCTGACAGACGAACGCATCCGGGAGAAGTTCAAGCTGCTCAAGGAGCTGCTGCAACTGCCACCGGCTAGGCAGATGATCAAGCAGTGCAGCGGTGGACAGCAAAGACGTCTGTCCTTCGCTTGCGCTATGATCCACGATCCGGAGCTCCTCATCCTGGACGAACCCACAGTGGGATTGGATCCAATGCTGCGTGAAAAGTGTGTGCAACAAAACTTGTTGTCTTGCCTTGAGTCTAACCTTCTTTTTTTACCTTCTAGAATCTGGGAGTTTCTCGTGGAGACGACAAGAAATAGCAAACTGGCTGTGATCATTACTACCCATTATATAGAGGAAGCCAATCAGGCAAATTGCGTAAGTAAAAATTACTAGCCCTATTCGATGCACAAAAGTTCTATATTAAATAAGATCAATTCTACCTCTGTTTTTATCAATAGAAATTCGATATGATTAGTTTCAAATTTATGATTCAAACATATCAACTTGATATTATTATTTCATAAGAATAATAGAAATTCCCGTTTAAAATGTTCTAAAAAGTGTAGTATTTTTTGAACAACTAATGTAAAACAAGATACAAATAACCTTTATTCACCTCAAAATGATATGAATACCTAGACCTTAAAAAATATAAAATTGACCTGCACATAAAATTCTGATCTTTTGTCAATTTTTTTCTGTGTGATAGACAATTTTAAAGATCCACATGAACCATACTAAGTATGATAATCTGCATTAATACTTCTAACTTATCCATACATATCACAATAAAAAGAATACTTTAAAAATATAAACAATCATTACAGATTGGTCTTATGCGCAATGGCGTGCTTCTGGCCGAGGATACACCCACCAACATAATGATCAAGTTTGGAACGCAGTCGATCGAGGACGCCTTTCTCATTTTGAGCCAGCGACAGGGCAACGAAGGCGAGTTGGCCCAAATGATGGAGCACAACAAAAACCAGGCCTTACCGGCGGCTGTTCTGCCTCCTGAGGTTATAGACACCCACGAGCCGAACACGCCGGAAAAACAGCCCATTCCGTTCGAGGAGCCTCCGAACGAGAACCGCAAAAAGGTTTTCTTTACCACCAAGGGCAGGGTCAAGGCCCTGATGACAAAGAATTTTGTGCAGCTTTTCAGACAGCCCTCGTAAGTGGAAGCCATTAGCCTTAAAAAAAAGTATAACTTATAAATTTTATTTTCAGAGGAATTATTTTCATGCTACTGTTCCCTATCATTCAACTGACTTGCTTTTATCTGGCCATTGGAAAGACCCCTACGAATCTGGAGATAGGAGTTTATTCTGGCGAAGTGGAGAGCTATGGTGAATGCTTTAACGACAGTCTGGTCACAGTGTACAGGGACAACGAAAACGACAGCTGTCTATTCCATAAGCTATCCTGCAGATACATTCGCGAATTGGGTGACGATGTGGCAACGAGGAAATACTATTCCAGCGAAGCAGATGCCCTGAGCGATGCAAAGCGGGCCACCACCGTTGGCTACTTGCATTTTGCCCAGAACTTCAGTGAGTCGATTCTCTCGGTGTTGGAGGATGGGATGCATACGAGTGATGGGGCTGTCGAACACGCCGAGCTCAGTATCCACATCGATATGACAGGTAAGATCGTTTTGAAAGGTAAGATCTTTTGAATCTATTCTATTATTCCGCAGATCAACAAGTGGCGTACTTTATGCAGCGAAAACTTCGGGACAAGTTCAGCTCCTTCATGCGGAGTGTGGTCAAGGACTGCAATGTTTCCACGGCCATTGTCGATCTACCCGTTCAGTTCCAGGAGCCGATCTTCGGCAGTACAGACATCGAGTTCCAGCAGTATTGTGCCCCGGGTGTGGTCATGACGTGAGTACGGAATCCACACGATGGACCGATCTATGAACCTCCTCTCACATGTTTATGTTTTTTATTTTATGAGCCGATGAAATTCACCGCAATCCATTATTTGGTACTTCGTTGGAAGTAGATCAGAACTTTGCTTAACTCAACTTTTCCTTTCTACTTTTCTATTTTGCAACACTCTTCGTCTCACTTGCTTGTGATTTCCATTTATTAATACTTTTGACTTGTATCATAGCATGGTGTTTTTCCTGGCCACTTTGATGACGGCTGCCGTGTTCATTTCGGAACGCATGGATGGAATCTGGGATCGAACGCTATTGGCAGGTGTCTCGGCCACCGAAATGCTTTGGGCCCATCTGCTCACCCAACTCATCATCATGGCTCTGCAGTCGTTCGAGGTGATCATGTACATTGGCCTGGTTTTCGATACGTACAACAATGGGGATACCACAACGCTCATTGGACTGTTGACACTTACCGCATTCTGCGGCATGTTGTTTGGTAAGTTAAGCAAAAAACTTAAAAATTACTGTTTAAAACAACATAACTTACTTCCTCTAGGTCTCTTTATATCTGTCTTTTGCAAATCGCATACGGAGGCTAACTTTGTGGCCACTGGCGCATTTTACCCCATGATTATACTTTGCGGTAAGTACAGGGTTTTCTCAAAATCAGCTACACACAAAAAATAAACTAAAACTAACCAATATAATTGTCAAACAGTCCCAAACCACAAAAATTTCCATTCTACCAATTAAATAGTTACTTTCACAACAAATACACACAATTAGCAAAAACACACCTAAATATTTTTTATAGTTACATAACTATCTGTATAGGTCAATTTTACAAATAAAATATTTATGTGTGTAAATTTAAATCATCTTACATATCTTTTCAGGACTTCTGTGGCCCCTGGAGAGCATGCCGCAGTTTTTGCAGGATCTAGTGATGGTGCTACCCTTTACCATACCCTCCATTTCTGCTCGAAACGTTATCGAGAAGGGATGGAGCATCACGCACGAAAAGGTCTACAACGGTTTCTTGGTCATGGCCGGCTGGACGATCATTTTCTTCGTTCTCTGCCTGATCGGCATCAGACGCAAGGCGTAAAGGCGGTTATTCTTGGGCTATTCTTTATTAATTCGGGGGCCTTTTCATTAGTTTTAACGTATTAGCATTTTTCGATAGGTGATCTTATGTGCATATCGTTTTAATTTAATAATTATCGGAAGCATATCACTCGCATTTTGTAGACTCATCACACAAGGAAACACATTTTTTAGTGCTCGACTGCACTAAATTCAGCATAAGGTCTTAAGGGTGTCTCACAAGAATATTTATAATACACAGGACAAAACATTTCGTACTCATCGACAACAAGAAAATTTCGTATTCAAATGATTGATAAACTCACTAAAATTATCCACATCCATAATGTGTATACTTTGTATATTAATATGTGAAATTATGTAAAGCGAAATTTTAAATCAACCAAAAATAAAGAACTAAATTAAATGTTTTTAAAGTGGCTTATTTTGGGGTGGTATTAAAAAAAATAAATTGAATTAAAATTTGCATACCTCAAAGGAGCAACAAGCAATTTTCTTACAAATACGTTGATTTTAATTGAAATTTATTTGCCTACCTACATTTATGCATTACTTATAAGTCATATACGACCTTTAGAACAAGACTTATAAGATAGAAATATTATCAATCAAATAAAAACCGACTTTCAGTCTTGTTTGTCTCTATGTGCAGGCCAAAACAGCGTAAAACTAAAGCACACTCCTCCTACACACGCATATCCTGATATATATATAAAATATGTTTGCTTTTATATATAATATTGCTGGCTTGTGTGTGTGGGCCAAGGACAAGGACACATTCACGACGACAATGTCGAGGACGTGCCAAAGTTGCTGACACACTTCGGGCTCGAAAGAGCTAGACAGAATGTCTGCCCGGCTGGATGTCTCCCCCTGACCCCTTTCTCGGGGTCTGCTAGCAGACATTTTTATTACAAAACTTTATCTTTGCCAAATACGAAAACGAAGAGTAGGAAAAAAATATAAAAAGCCAACGTTCGTTCATCCTGCCAGTCCCCAGTGTCCTTGTGAGCAAGTGTTTGTGGGTGTGTCAAGTGAGGAGGGGTGGCATAAAATTTAGTTTGCTATTCTACATAACTTTCATTAAATGTGCAAGCGGCAAGTAGTTGCCATAGTATGCGTACAATTTGAGAGAGAACTTGTAGCCAAACCAAGTTGAGGAATATGCACGAGTTGTCCGGATGAGAACAGTAATTGTAGACTAACAATTCAAACGGTTTTGTATATAAAGGCATTCCTACAACTGAATGTGCATTAAAAATTGGCAAATTTTATACGTTGACCCGATTTGCTGGAAATAATAAACATCTCCTCTTAACAATTATTAAAATTAAACAAGTAAAAAGAAGACTAGCCTTTAATAGACTGGTTTAGTATATTTATAGTGCCGAAATGGATGTTAAAATTTTTAAAATGGGTAGTTAATTTTTGAGGCTTTATCGAGCAATGTATTTATAACTAAAAGTTTTTATAAAAAAAATTTATAAATTTAAGCAAGTTTAGAAATAAAGTCTCAAAGTCTATACTAATTTTTCTATCAGTAATTAAATGAATCCTGCGCAATTTTAAAATATATTCATTAAACTAGATGTTCTAGAACCTACTCATTAAATGAATAAATACTGTGAACTTAAACTTTTGGGTATATCTTCCCGTCTGGCCCACACAGACTTAGCTTTTTCACCAACAAATCCAAAAAATAATGTTTTTGACAACAAACAAAGTTGCTTGACTAGGTCAAGGTACCCGAAAGTAGGCAACTGAAAAGTTTTCTCGAGCGCCGACTGCAAAAACAATTTGGGCTAAAAATGGTTTAAACTTCGAGCAAGACCACAACAAAACCCAAACAATATTCACTAAGTCAAAAACAACAACTTCCTTATTCCCATTACTCCAAGCATCTCTAAACTAACACTTTCTCTAGACTAGTGTAAATGCAGTTACAACTTTTGACCCATTTTATGTATATATACACATATAACATTTTCGGCCTTAAATTTTCCATGGTAGGGCGGGGAATAGAAAAGTTAGTAAAATGCTCTCGGAATTTTGACCTTCAAACAAGTTGAACCAACTCGGCAAACAAACTCACACACACAAGTACTCACAAAAAACCAGCCAGAGACACCCAACACCCAAACTCTGAGAAAAAAGTGTAAATATTTAAATGTAATTTCGTTTGAAACAAAAAGAAATTTAAAGTCCAGTGCTTGGATTTCACCATAGTCCTATTTAAAAACATCTGATAGTTTACAGACAGGAATATACATTTTTTTAGATGTGAAAAAATTTGCAAATTTTGTTGCAAAAATATGTTAGTTCTTAATAAACGACTATGCATTATCCAATAAGATAGAACTTTCGCCAATAAGCCTAGCTTTAAATTATCTGATTTCGTTACATCCAAATAATTAACATCTAAAGGTTGCCACGTACTTTCAACAAAAACAGAAGGGTTTTGGATGATTACTTTCTGTCTCAATCTTTAATTATAAACCAGATTTCTGTAAAAAGTGAAGATGTATCTTTATAGACAAAGATGTATCTTTATAGACAATTGCATTCGGTAATCTTAAACAATGTCCAACCAATCTACATAACTTTTATACAACGAAAGACATACAATATTTCTTGAAAATAAAACCATCTGGCAATCAAAATAAGAGATGACACAATTAAGCTCGGAGGGCAAAACATTTCGCTAGGTTTGGTTCTTCAGTTGAAAAGGACCCCAAATCATTGCCGACTTTTGCATTTCATTGACCCTTTAAATGGCTAAGATACACACAGATGGCACCGCCTGCACACTCTTCTGCATGTCAGTCAAAGTTCTTTCTCTCGGCAAAATGGAGAAAAATTTGATTTGGGGAGTTTATTCAATTTGCTGCATGTGGGGGGTTGGCTGCCTAAAGGGGGCACCACGCACATCACATAGATACACACGCACACACACTCGCCCACTGGCATTTAAGTGCACGCCGTTCAACTGATGTCTGACGGACAACCAGAGTTATGGGCGAGTGGGTGGCAGAAATTGGGATTCGGATTGGATTCAGGTGGGTGGGGCCAGTGGGGGAGAGCGCTCTGAACTCTGCCAATATAATACAATCAACGTTGGGCTTCGATTCGATGCGCATTCGATGCGTTTGCCGCTTTTGAGGCAGTTGAGGTGGCTACCAGTCCAGCAGCTACCGATGCGTAGGCCCACCCATCCATACGTGAAACACCCACCTTCGCCCACCTCCACCCACCTCCACCCACATGTCCAACACCCCAGCACAGGCAGGCAGGCTTGGTTTTTGCTCTCATGTGCCGAGGAAGCCATTATACATAGGCTCGTTGCATTCACTCGCCCGAGTATTTTGTTCGATTTTCACTCTCCTTCTCGCTCGCTCCCTATATAGTCGTCCTGTGCTCCGAGTTCCCTGGCACGAGGAGGAGGCAGCTGGGTCCTGGCCACACATGCGTTTGGCCTTTTGCCTGGCACACATAGCAACTACATCAGGATGCTGCAGCAACAGCAGAAGCCGCTACAGCAGCAAGAACAACAACAGCAGCAATGGCAACAGCAACAGAAATGTCGCGCAGTGTTTCAATCGTTTTATATGGCGCAACTGCTGATTGGGTTGCCACAGTGGTTAAGAAGAATGCATTTGCTTACCTGAAAAAAAAAAATAAGAAACGAAAATAAATACAATTATATTATTTGTTCAATTTTTCCTATTACTAAACTAGGAATCAGTAAAATTATAAAAGAATAAAAAGAAAAACAATTTTTTTTAGTTAAAAATAAATAAGACTTAGACAGATATTATTATTTTACTATTTTACAATGAAAACAAAAATTTATGATTGAGACAATCATACACACCAAGCTCACAAATGCTCACTACATAGATAGGTCACTTTCAAATACGTGCCCGTTCTGCAACAACTCGACAATTAGCCTAAACCACATAATAATCAGCTGTCCTATCCCAACACAGAAGAGATATCTTTAACTCCGAAAACCCCATTCACTTCATTGCAAACCCTACTAACGTCAACATCAACAAAATTATCTCGTTCCTCCGTATAACTAATTTAGCACATACTATCTAAGAAAACTGTCCCTTAATTAAATATTCAGTCGAGCCGAAAGCCTTAGTTGCTAGCGCTCTAAAAATCCCCAGTTAGCTCATAGTTTTAACTGTAAGTTAGCTTTATATAAATAAATATAAATAAATATATAAATAAATGATTGAGACAATAGGAATATACCATCATTGTCAATATGGTTTTAACCAAATTAGGTCTTTTTTCCAATGCATGTTGAATTTAAGGGAGGTATAAAACATTGAAAATTCAGAGTTTAAAGCCTACTTTAACTACATTACAATTTGGATAAAAATCAACCAAAAACAAGAAAGGAAGCTACCTTCGGCCAGCCGAAGCTTATATACCCTTGTAGATAAAAGAATACTCACTCGGTGCAGTTCCAGGGATTCCAGATTCAGCGTTTCGATTTATTTCAATTTTGTTTTTAAGTAGTCAAGAATCAAAACGCCTACTTCCTACAAAGTTACAATGAATTTTCTTATATTTGTTTGGGAGCCTTAAGATATAGTGGTCCGATCCGGCTGGCTCCGACATATGTACTACCTGCAATAGAAAGAAGACCTTCGGGAAAGTTTCATCGCGATAGCTTTAAAACTGAGAGACTAGTTCGCATAGAAACGGACAGACGGACAGACGGACAGACGGACAGACGGACAGACGGACAGACGGACAGACGGACATGGCTGGATAGACTCGGCTATTGGTGCTGATCAAGAATATATATACTTTATGTGGTCGGAAACGTCTCCTTCACTGCGTTGCAAACATCTGACTGAAATTATAATACCCTCTACAAGGGTATAATGAGGGCCCAAATTTTAAAACAAACTTCTCGAAAATATAAATTTTAAATTTTTTTGGTCTATTCCATTAGATTTAGGGTCGCTTTCTTATCCACCAGTTAAACTTAATGGAAGCTTAAACTTTGATTTTTTAAAACTACAAAAATAATTTAAATATCGTGTTGTACACTTCCTTATCGTCTTTTTATTGAATTATTTAAAATAAATGATATAAATAGTGTGACCTTTCAGCAGGGCCAAGCTTCAATGTACAGCCACACTGAAAACTCAAGGGAGTAATCTAGTTAGAATTGTATTTCTGTTTTGACAGTTAGCTTGTTGGCTCACTGTGCACAAAAGCGCCAGCCAATGCAGCGACCAGAAAAACAACAACGACAGCGGCTGCAATACATGCGTGGGGAAAAGGCGCGAGTGGGGGGCGTGGGCAACGGGGGTTGAGGTTGAACATTTTGGAGATATGAGAGGGGGGTGGTGCGAATGGAAACGTGGACGGCGACGCTGGCGAAAATGGCGGCAGAAACAGCGACAGCGACGCAGCCTATTTCGGTGGCCAGAAATATAAAAAAGGGGCGTAGAAGGGGAGGGGGGGTTGGGCTGGGAGAAGTGGCAGCTGAGGGACAGAGTGCAATCCACTAGAGAGACAGAAAGAGAGAGCGAATGGGTGGGAGTGGGTGAGCCAGCATACACGCACACACACTGAAATGCAGTCGGGAAAACGGGAGGAAAACGAGGACCTGCACACAACTGCACTTGGGGACTATGTACGATCCGGATGTCGTGTATGTATTGCCATTGACCAGGACATTCCCCCCCTCTCTCTCTCTTTCTTTCTCTCTCTCTCTCTGAGCCCATCTCTTTCTGGCCTGCTCGCTTGTTTACCAATTTATTTTGCGCACAATACGAAACACGGAAAATGCATGAGGCCACCGGCAGTCTCCTTTCCCCAAACCTACCACCCAAAAAAAAATCACCCGATGCGTTCCAAACGAACGCAATGATAGCCACACAGCAGAGCTGGCCAAAAGCAACGGGACTAAAAAAAATTGCAGAAATTCCAGTTCGATTTTTGGCCATAATGCAAAAAAGCATGCTGCTCTCCTCTGTGTGTATTTGCCATCTCAGTTGCTCTTGCTTTCTGCGTTTGTTGTTATTTCCCGTTTGCCACTTTGTGCGGGGATTTCTGCTTTTCCCTAGTTTCCTTTCCCGGCTTTTCCTAGCTTTTTTCTAGACTTTCCTCGGTATTTTTTTACCGGAGCTCTGTTTGCTTTTATATTCTTTGCAGGCCGCGACTTCCACTTTGATAGAACGAACGCCGAGTTTTATTTTGTTCCTCCTTCTTTGTTGCCCCTGACTTTTGGCGAAAAAAAGGGGTTTTGGTGGTAGTACACACTCGTAGTAGCCCGTTTTTTTTACTCCATGTCCATGTCCCTTTCGTAGTAGTTAGTACTCGTGGTCCGAAGTCAGTCATCAGCCCATACGCAACATTTCTAGATGGAAAAAGTCACACAGAAATGGAACGAACGACGTATGAAAGGAATGCCAGCGAAAAATTGAAGGAAAATGGGGCACAAAGGATTCGAATTTTCTGAAAAAAAGAGGAAGCTTAGAGTGCCAAAAGATATTTTCATAGGCAAATATTCCCCATCTTCGTTTACTTCACACTATGGCATTTCAGTATCTTGAAGATTCTTTGCAATACATTTTAGCCTGAACGTTGGATGAATATCCTGGTTAAAACGCTATCGAAGAGGTCTTTTTACCAAATTACAAAAAAAATAAAAACCCATCAGATCAACCCACTATACCGAAAATGGTTGATAATACTAATAACTTATTAGGAATATTTTTATAGTCCTTTAATTATTCACATGAATGATAGTCGTGAGACAATCTGACGAAACTGGCATAATAAAAGTGGAAGACTATAATACAGTAGGTATAAAAAATAACTTAAACATCTTTCCTGCGGGTTGATCTGATGGGTTTTTTAGATCACAATTTTATTCCACTATTTTCGTTCATTTGAAAGATATGTTTAAAAGATTAATAATAACTGGATTAATTTTATTGGGATCTAAAAAACCCATCAGATCAACCCGCAAGACCCACAATATTGGTTATTAGAAATAGTAACAAAGTTATTATTAATCTTTTAAACATATCTTTCAAATGAACGAAAATAGTTAAACAGTCTTGCGAAACTGACATAAAAAGTGAACGACTATGTTCAACTAGAAATCTATTCCTTTTCTATATCCAAATAGAAAAAATCTAAAAATCTGAAAATCTATAAAATAAAAACACTGCCTAACCAGTGGACCATGTGGACGCTACTTCTATTCTTCGTTTTAATCGGACTGCTCACCCCATCTCCCTCGATCGCCAGCTGGAATGATGGGTTTCACGAGCATCTGGCGACATATCTGCGTCCTGGTGAGCCGCACATCCAAGACGGACAGATGCTGCTCAACATGCTGTACATGCACAACCAAGTGCAGGTCTTTTGCCAGCGACCCACACCTCTGACCTGGTGGAATGTCTTCCAAAGCAACCGCCTGCGTTTGCAAATAGCCGCTGGCGGGGATTACAGTCAGTATAAGGGAGCCACAATACGGGAAATCTTTCAGGCACATCGACTGCTCAACGAGTGCTACGAGGGAAAGCCATTGGGATCTTCAGCAGCGGAGCAACGAATTATTCCAATGACTGCCCATGAGCACGTCTGTTATGGGATCTACACCAACGAGCCGTTTGTTCTGACGCTTGAGGAGATCAGTTGCGATTTGGAGAGGATGGCGCAGTTTACCTTTGCCCTCGTCTTGTGGCTGAGCTGTCCGCATCTGGCGGACTCCCTGCTGGGCTTCTACTGCTCGGCGGCAACCGTGGGTGCTCATTTAGCGGGCGTGGCAGTGGTTGGAATTACCCTAGTTTCATCGAACAGCGAACGATCCCTCGAACTAAGAACCCTCAAGGAGAATTTCAAGGAGGTGCTTCAGGAACGTCCTACTGTGATGACCCTGTCTCTGGTGTTTGGTGCCTGGTTGCTCCAGTCCGCCTGCCAGCGGTTCTATTATCTTTGGCGTCGCTCTCTCCTGCGCCGCTTGCACCATCGCTTCTTGAGGATTACCTCCTACTGGCTAATCCTCAGCGCCTCGGATGACAGGACCTTTGGATGGATCTGCATATCCCTACTGATCCCTTGGCCGGAACTTTGGTGGCTGATGCGATGGTTAAGAATTAAATACGCTAGCTATCAGCAGGTTTTGAAAGATTTTCAGGAAACATCGCACCAGGTTTCTCGAATGCTGCAGCCGCGGATTTCGTCTAGATTTTCAGACGGTGGCATTGATTTGGGAATCGCTACTTCGGACAATGACTATATTTTATTTCCAAGAAATGACAGTTCCAATAGAAGTAATATGAACTTTTACCAGGAGGAGAGGGAACGACGCTACGAAGAGAGTGGCGATAGCACCGTATCAAACTTTCTCAATCGACCTTCCACCTGGAACTGCCTGAACAGGCGACTCCAGTTAACTCCTAACCAAACAGAGGTGATTCGCACCCGGTCCTCAGGCAGCCAAGAACCTTATTCCTCCCCCAAAGTTTCCGTGACTACCTTATACAAAAATCTCAGCTTCTCAAACTCCGAGCGCAGCCTCCGCGATCAATAGATTAAGTAGAGCCTGCACATCTACACAAACTGTTGAAGAAGTCCAGTTCAGTACAGAAATAAGGTATCTACGGTGCAATCGAATCGAAGAGTACGAGAGGCAAACCAGAGTTTTCCATTTGCCAGGATAAGTTGGGTGGTCGATGGGTGGCAACGTTTGAGTGTGGCAGACAAAGTGTTTCACAAGGAAATGTGAGGCGAAGGCTTCTAACCAGCTTCAAAACAAGAAAGCTCGTGAACGAGAATCATAAATTGACAACACGGTGAAAACAAAAGTTATAAAATAGTTTCTTTTAATTTATAAAAATTTATTCACGTTTGCTTGTTACCAAATCATTCTTTAAGTTATTAATAAATTTGTCTATTCCGTTTTTGGTTTGTTTATTTAAATTTTTTTATATTTTCAATTCTTGACCATGTGGCTTCATCGAAAAACAACTATCTAAGTATTTGCTATTTATATAGGGTTAATTATATTTTCAGAATCTTCAATGTATTTAACTTTAGTCAGCTCTTAATATTTTTACTTTAAGTAAAATGGTAGCAACCTAATTTCGAATGGCGAATTATTTCAGAGAGACATTATTAGCCAAATAAATTTTAATAAAATATTCCATCACTTATCGCTGAATGCATTTCCGCAAAACCCACGTGTAAAACCAAATCCTGGCTACGCTACTGTCTATTTTGGTTTCTTTAAAAAAAAATGGGCCTTAGGATAGACTTTAATTGTCTGAGAAGCTCGATTTTTTAGCCAGTTATTACATCACCATCATTTTCCAATGGTTAATGCTGGCCAAACTTGAGTTTAAATCTCCGCAGGACACTCCCGAGCATATGCATCCATACTGCTTTTAACTTAATTGTCCTGATTAGCATGCGTCCGTGTCTGTTATCCTCGTTGAAATTTTTGTGCTTTTGACATTCGTTGGCGCACGGAGTTACAAAATAAGAGACTAGCTTGCATGGGCTATATGGGGCTAAGGGGATAAAGGGGGGCGATGGCGGGGATTGGGGCACAAATGTGCCTATTACCTCCTCCCCGGCAGTTTACCATTAGCCACAGGAGCGGAGGAGGCCGATGATGATTCAGCTACAGCTGCATATGCATTCGCATCTGCAGCAACTGGAACAACAACAAAGTTCGGTCAAACGTCAGAAATGTTCGTTCGCTTTGGCTATTGAACGCAGGCCAAAGTCCAGTGCAAAACGCAGTGAAACCGGCCAGTACTACCTACCCATTGCCACCCCATCCATGCAAGGACCGAGGACCGAGGACCTGCGAGGAAATGCAAATGGGTAATGGGTAAAAAGCGCTTTGACGACCATGTGGATGGAGGCGGTTGTGGGGTGGACCAGGGTGGACAGTTGGCCGGGGCAGGCGCAAAACGCATTTCAAATCGAAAAGTGGAACTTCACTCATTTGGCGCGGGGAAACGGCGGCAGGTGACTAACTCTCTTCAGATAGGCCTGATTACAGGGTAGCAAGAAGAGGATATCGAAATGTGAAGAAGAAATTTAATAAGGCTACCTAAATATTTTTAAAATATAAAGTTTAAAAGCTTTTCCAAAAATTAATTTCAACTTATTAAACAAATTTTTTTTATTTGTAAAATTTTTTTTACAAAATAAGAGTGTTACCAAGGAGCTAAATATAAAGTTTAAAAACTTTTCCAAAACATTAATTTCTATACTATTTATTAAAAAAAATTGTTTCTTTGATTTGTAAAATTTTTTTACTTTAAAAATAGGGTGTCAACGCAGCTACCCCAAATGATTCGATCATATTTAAGTTCTAGTTTGACTGCCTTGTTGGAACGAAAATTGACTAAAAGCGCCGTTTTATGTGGTTTATGTTCGGAGGCGACCTGTACAGGCGGGTTCCGTCGATATCTAATGGCCGTATTTTCCTATAACTCTAGAGGCTCGACCGTTTTCTATATCAGAAGCATATTTTTTTGGACTTGTCCGATTTGGTGGTTGATTTCCGCCCCGAAGAGTGCAACTAGGGGTGAAGTGGGGGTTGTGTTGGATTTTTGGGTGGGTTATGGTTGGCTTTAGTTGGGTGGTGAGGCGCGAATCGACTCGGGATGGTCGCTAAAAAGTGCATTTTCATTTCTGGTGTCCCGTTCGGGGATTATGGGGGTTGTGTGCATGGATGGCGTCAAAAGGTCAGTGACAGGGTGGAATATTATACAATATATTGTATAAGGAACATAGGACTCGACATTTTTTGAAAATTAGACTAGTGGTTATGCGAGTCTGAGTTTTTCAATGGTCTTAAGTAGCTAATTTTATTGAAATTTTGAAAAGATTATGTATATTAAAACTGAAATCGTTTGGAGATTTGAAATTTGGAGAATAGAAAATCCGTTTTAAATACCATTTTTATGTATTTAACTCTTTCTTTATATAAAAACACTTTAAAAACTTTTTTTTAGTGTTTATATTTAGTTCCGAAAACGTCTGTAGAACCAAAAGTACTACTGTAGATAAAATGTGTAACGAAAGATTGGAAAAAAGCTTAAAAATAAATAAAAACTAAGACCGATACTTTGGTTAAAAATCACAGTATGAAAAACTTAGTATCAATTTTTTTTTTTAAGACGTTTAATACCACAATTCGGAAGAATTACTGACCTGCACCATTTTGATCTCCTTGTAATTAGTCCTAATCCAAATTAGTTAGTAATCAAAATGCCGGTTGCTCTGCGGCTGGGCAACGGTAAATTGAGTTAGAGCGAGACGCCAGCAAAACAAATCGAAGGCAGCTACAACAACTGAACTTAAAGACGCGAGAGAGCGGCGCACGTGGTAGATTCACTTTTGTTTTAGTTGCGCTTTAATTGCACTGCCAGTCGAGAATTCATTGAATTTAAAGGAAACACACGCACACACACTCAAAACTGCATTGGGCGAATAGTGTGGGAGGGCAGGAGAGCAGCAGTGCAACGAAAAGAGCGGGAGAAGCAAAACGAAAGACACGCGGTTTCAATTTGTTTGCTGTGATTGTCGCGAAATTAGTACTTGTCTTTTGGAATTATCGCGGTAATTATTGCATTGCGCGAGTTTCAGTTGGCCATTCACGCCTTGCATTCAGCTGAGTATTTGTATTCGTTGCCGTTTTCCGTGCGCCGCCCGAACCGTTCGCGATGTTAGAAATTTCTGAATTTCCCAATTTCCCCGAAACAAATTCAGCTGATTTGGAAGAAAAGGTCCTAAAATTGGGTGTGGTATTTTTGGCAGTATATAAATACCGGAAAATCCCAATTTCCCCGATGTTTGGAAAAACATCGATATTTTCAAACTATCGCTGTAAAAATTGTATGATATCGATAATTAGCGTCGAAACCTGCACTCTCTCTCTGTTACCGCTCGCTCTCCATTTAACATAAATGTTAGGTTAAAAAACATTTCCGTTAGAAATTGAATTGAATACGTCATAAGATAAAATCTGTATTTTAGATACATAGATTAATTTAAATTCTTTCATATAAGAAACTCTTGTTTTACGATTTTTAAAATTTAAAATTATATTTTGTAAAACATTGCTTTAGGATCTCAGAAGTAAAAAACCACTTTTGGAAAAACTTGCTAGTTTAGTTTGAAACTTCTGAACTACTCAAGCTACAAGTCTATAGCTTTATCTTGTTCAAAGGGTTAAAGATAATCTGGGATGATCTCCCATTTACCCTGGGAATTCTATGTAGATTTTGGTGATTACAATTTCGTTTATAAATATTTCATATGTCTCGCTTCTATTCGTGAAATCTGTAAGATTATTAAAACTTCGGCAGGCCCAAATTAGTTTCCGTTTTTGTTCGGGAATAAAATCAGCTTATATTTTCCAGTGATTACATTTTTAGAAAAGTCGTAACCATTTTCTATTAGATCAGCAGCCTACATTTTCGTAATAATCTATTTAGAGTATTCCAGTTTGTGAGCGTTCTATGAGGTGATTCAGTGCCATCGGCTGCCAGTTGCTGAAGCCTCCATCGCTGACCATGCAGACGTGTCGATCGATGTAGCAAAAGAGCTTGCCCACGCGATAAATCTGTGAAAATAAAGAAATAAAATTATTATAGAAATAAATAAGTTTTAAAAAACTAATATTACAATTGATTCAATGAATTATTTTGAATTTTTTTGATTTATATGAATGAAGTAATTAGAATTTTGAGTTTAATAGAATGAATGAAATTAAATTTTGAGTTTAATGGCATGAATTCCGAAATAATTCAAACGAAAATTTATTTTAATCTGCCTGAATTTTATTTATAAAATGTTTTACTTTTTGTTCTCAAAAGGAAGTCCAAAAAAATGCTGGCACATTAAAAAAAATCATAAAAAATATTCATTCATTCATTAAATTCGAAATTAATTAGAAAAGCATTCAATTTGTTTCACGTAGAATCGAATTAAACAAATCAGAAACAAAAATTACATACCTGTTTGCCCAACTCCCTTCTCCCAGGAAGAGGAGCAAAGATTATGCCCAAATCGGCGCATTGCTGCGACACGAGCTCCTTGAACTCCAACTGGGCGGGCGGATGAATCAGGTCCATCATGATCACAGGAGCCGGTGGAACTGGCGGCGGGGGCGTGGCCGCAACTGTGGGCTGCAGCAGGGCGTCACTGGCCCTATGCATCATTTCCAGCGCCCGACGCAGATGCTCCTTGACGCTCGGCTCGCGGAGAAGTGCCTCGCTAAACATCCCCTTCCAGCCAGTGTACCAACGCGATATTTCCGCGTAATCTGGACTCTGATTCAGCCAGACGACGAGCACCTGCATCCAGCGCGGGAAGAAGTGCCTGTCCAGCAGCTGAGCCATATACATCGGGTCGATGAGCTCGTTCCACTCCCAAACCTGCTGCCACAGCTCCAGATCCTGGTGCAGTGGATTAATTACAAACTCAGCCAGTGTGGCCTGTAGCTTCGGAACAATGTGCCGCTGCAGGAACTCCTGCATCTCCTCCGCGGGAAAGGCCTGTTGCCAGGGCGTCAGCATGGCCCTGGCCGAGCGATCCTGCGGCGACCAGGCGCGCAGAGCCACGCCCAGTTTGCTGCGGATCTGCGGGTAGACGGCCTCCTCCAGCTTAGTGCCCAGTATGCCGTGCCATGGCAGCACCCAACTGTCGATGGGCACGGTGTCGGTGAGAGGATCCCACTCCTGAACGCCAGCTATCAGTCTAGGGAGCACTAGTTGCTCCAGGACAGAATCCAAAACCCAACTGGGCAGCAAGGGAGCCCAGGCGTCGAGCAGAGCGGCCATCGGTGGATGCTCCTTGGATTGCCAGGCGGCAACACTCGCCCGAAAAGAGGGCATCACCCCCGCCCAAATGAGTGAGGAGTAGGGATCAAAGACATTGCGCGGCTGCTGCTCCGCCGGTTCTCCCTGCTGCAGCATCGCCCGCCACTTCTTAACCAGCTGCAGTGGCTCCGTGGGCTGCTCCAGCGGTTGCCAATGCACCAGTTCCCTTTTGAGTAGCGGTGCTATCACGCCCGCCGCCAGATCCGCCAGGCCAAACTCCTGAAACTCGGCCGAGTAGTCTTCCAGGAGCTCCCGAAAGAGACGCTCTGCCTGAGGCAAACTCAAGTCGGGATTCTCGCTCAGCCGCTCCACTCGATCCAGGGATTCCTCTAGCGTACGAATGTGATTCCTCTCCAGTTGGACAATCTCCTCCAGCTTTCGGTGCTCGCTTTCCAGCGCGGCCTGTTGGTTGGAGCACTCGCGCTCTTGGTTGTCAATAGAAATTATCTGCTGCTCGCATTGGCTGACTAAGAGCTGCAGATTGTGCGTCAGTTCGGGCATGGCAAAGACGCAGACTGGTGCGGCTCCCTTTTCAGTGGCTTCCGTATCGTAGAGCGTCTCCTCCGGGGTAATTTTAGCCTGTCCCAAGGCGTGATAGCCACTGAGGACTCGCTTTTCCGGCCCCGTCATGTCAATCACGGGCACATTGCCTAGTTTCTTGCTCAGCTTTTCCGATAGCAGGTGACTCGAAGAGTGCCCCTTGGCGATCACCTCCTCGACGGACTTGTAGTAATACCGCTTGCCCTGTTTTCCCTCGGCGGGATCAACTCCTCCCTTGCGCCACTTGTTCAGCTGATCCTTGAACTCCTTCGCCTCGCGCACATCTTCGTCCACTTTGATGCTCTTGGTGGGTTTCCCGCCAATGCTGGCGGCAGTTTCGGGTCCATAGGCACCGATGGCTCCTCTGCCCTTGCGCACATGGGCCTGTACTGGCTGCGAAATGCCCTGCAGATCCTTGCCTAGGCCTTTTCCCGGTTCGTAGCCCATCTGGAGGAGCAGTTTGGCGCCGATGCCACGCGTATGCTGCTCCCAGGCGCCCACATTCCGCTCGCTGGCGATGTGGGAGCGATGTTGGAAGGGTGCACTTGCGGGTTTTCGACTCAAAGAGGGTCTTTCCTCCTCCGCGGAGCTGTTGGAGCTCTCCGGATCGCTCTGACCGAAGGCGGGACGTCCGCTGACAGCGGAATCGTCGCTCTGTTCCTGATCCTGATCAGATCCTCCTTCAACCTTCTCCTTTTTCTTCTTTTTGCCCGCCTGCTGAATTCCGCCGGCCACAAAGCTGACCGGCATGGTGTAATCCTTGGGCTTCCGGGCGGACCGCCCCCTCCGCGTGCCCCCGCCCTCGCCACCGCTCTCCTCCTCGCTATCGTCCGCCCAAATGCCTGCGGAAAAGGGATTTCCATTTAATTGCTGGCCAGGATTAGAGGACTCCCCTGCTCACCGTAGATCTGCTGGTGCCTGCTCTGCCGCCCACGGGGCCGGTTCATGTTGAACTCATTGTCCAGGTCGTAGTCCGTTATCTCGAACCGCTCGTACTCGTTGTCCGACATTCTAATAGCACGTAAATCTGCACGAAAGGGTTTTCGAAATTTCTGTAAACAAAACACACAATTGATAATAGAGATGGGACTTGGGGATACTTCACTTGCACGCCAGCTATCGCTTACAACTATCGATTGCCAAGAGGGAACAGAAAATACCGAATAAATACCGAAAAGTAATTCAATTGTGGGGAGCTGGTCTCTCTAATAGCCGCGAAAAATTCGAAAGAGGACTAAGATTTTTATAACAAGAGAGAACGCTATAGTCGGGTGCCCCGACTATCAGATACCCGTTACTCAGCTAAAGGGAGAGCGAAGGAGATGAAGATAAAAACTTTGATCCGCCGTAACTTTTTAACGAATGGTCCGATTCAAAAAATATTTTTAAAATCGTATATAAGCGATTGTGGGCGTTAGAGGGGGCGTGGCACCCTTTTGAAACAAACTTGCGCTGCGTATTAACTCCTAGAATCTGCATGCAAAATGTCAATCTTCTAGCTTTTACAGTCTCCGAGATCTCAGCGTTCATACAGACAGACAGACGGACAGACGGACAGACGGACATGGCTAGATCGACTCGGCTAGTGATCCTGATCCAGAATATATATAGTTTATAGGGTCGGAAACGCTTCCTTCTACCTGTTACATACTTTTGCACGAATCTAATATACCCTTTTACTCTACGAGTAACGGGTATAATTATAAGTAACACAAGTGTACTTATTATTTTGACCACACCAAAACCGACCTTTCGCACAAATGTATGGCTAACATGGAATAGACAGGTTTTACTGTATCCATTGTATATTAAAATATTGCAGGACAGAATAACGTTTCAAAATAAAAAGGTTTGGGAGGTCTGGCCTCAATAACTATACACATATCTCTTAGCAAGTGAGGATGTAACGTGTGTACTTATTATTTTCACCAGTAGTGTATCTTCTTTATAACTCTTGATATTGCTTATAAATGTAGCTGGTCTATATTTAATAATCTCCATATCAGTGATCACTTCGCCATAACCTGGATGGTCGCTACACCAACCGACCCCGATATTACTCTAACGCTCCTCAGCCAGTTGCCCATTGGGTTTTAAAATTACTTACACAAAAAATGATAATGATCGGACCGTTAACACCAAAGATTCATATATAAACAATTCTTTCCGGGAAAACTATAAGTCCGAACGCTTTCGTTTTTTGCCATTTATCAAAATTATTTAATTAAATTATTATAATTATCTTGTCGCTGAACAAAGGGTCTTGAGGCATTGACTAAAGAAAGCGCCATCGATTTAGTCAGATATACGGTACTAGACGTTCCGAATGATGTCAAAACAGTTAACCCACTAACAGTTGATTAGGGTTATCAATTCATTGGAACAACTGAATTGATATGATAAGGGCGATTCCAATAGGATAAGCAAATATAACGACAATATCGCATTCCCTGCTTGATAAGTGGTCTGATAGGCTTATCGCACCTACTATATTGCTTCTGTAGGTCCGATTCTTTTGACTGCGACTTTAGTCTCTTTTAATCATTTGCCATCGACCGGTGCGCATTGTTTTTAAATCGTAGTACTACGAGTTCTACGAATCACAACTTAGTGATTCATTTTCAATCGATTTTATAAAAAAAATGATTTACCTACGTAAATAATAACAAGGTATATAGAAAGAGTGATCAATTTGTGCAAATATTTAAAATGAGTTTAAAGTGCAGATCTCCTTGCTTATGGTTTTACAACAATTTATTTCCAGTTTTTTATAAATTTTATTTTAAATATTTTTAAGTTTTATTTCTTTTTTTAATTTTTTTTTTCTAATATAGAAGGAATTTAAAAAAAGAGTAGCTCGACTATCAAATACCCGATACTTGCGTGGGAATATTAATATTATTAATATTAATATTAATATTAAATTAATAATTCGGACATTAATTTGTCATTGCCTATTATCGGAAAAATCTGCACAACATATAAATTAAAGTCAATATACACTCTGCAAAGGTATAAATATAAGTCATGTTTACTTTTAGCAAATGAAAGCAGGTAATCTTCATTTTGGGCCAGCCCCATTATCAGAACATTATAAACCATCGACGAATCCCTCCTCGGCAGCACTTTATGTGACGCTTATCAGATGAGTACAATAATAATTTGGGACTATACAATGACCAGGGTAAATTAGGCACCCTTACTAACCATCGGTTTCGATTTATAAATCCAGTTTAGCGTAATGCAGCGTTATTAAAGGATGTATAACAGCTTTTTCGGCTTCTTGTTTTGCTTATAGTTTAATTACAGTTGGACAGCAAAGTGGTCTGTTTATGAGAGTCGAGGAAGTTTTAAATCAAAGGTCCTAAAACCAGAATGGCATTTATAAGCCTGGGCAACCGAAGATATGTCCGCCTTTGGCCAGTCCTCATACTTCTCACTGTGGCACTCCTGCTCATTTGGAGGAACTTGCAGCAGGCTCAGAAGCTAGCCGAAAATGCCAAAATCGGTGGGCAAAAATCGGCAGATCTATTGCCTAACGATTCGCTTCGAAGCAATTTTCCCGCAGAAGACTACCAGGATTATGAAGAGCCACCTAAGTCCATCCGCCGAGAGGATTCTCCACGCACGAAGGATCTACAGGAATTGCTCAAGTGCCGGAACCGATCGATCCGTTTCCAGAGACTCCAGCATGGAGAGTTCTGGCTGCTCCAGAATCTAGTGATTGGGAGAAAGAGTCTACAAGTCGGCTGCGCCGAGTCAGTGACGTACACCACCAATGGGGATTATACGTTCTTCGACAATCTTGAAACGGTGGCCTCACGGTGAGTGCTCCGCAACTAAAGTTTGTTATCGCCTCGAATCGGGTACCAGATATATGTATAGTTTTTCTAGGAACAGTTACGGTCAGATTAATAGCCCTGAACTAAAAAACAGAGCTTAAAAGCATAAAATTTATCATTATGCTAACCAAAATAATACTACAAACTTACAACAAAAATGATCCACTTAAAATATTAAGTGCTAAAACTTCTGTTTTTAAGATAAGAAACTATTTATAAAGTACTGTCCAACTTTAATCACTTGAAATTTTTAGTCCAAAAGACTATTTTCTATTTTTGTAAGTCTTTTAATGCTATTACGTTCTAATTTCAAGGGTTTCCGTTTATTTTCCGGCGTTTCGAAGAATTTTCAACTATAAATGATTAAAATACTCTTAGAAAACTGCATTTATGAAATACCACATTATTCCTAACTATTTTTTAATAAATCCATACATCTTACCTATAAAATTTGCAGTTGGCGAGCTCCAGTGAGCTTTGCTATTCATACGCCTGGATATGATTTGAACGTCACTCTGGATGCGATTCGGTATGTCCGAAACTGTTTGCCGGAGAGCGAGAGCATTAGGGACTGGGTCACCTTCCACGTGTACTTCCCGAACCGTCACATGCCAGATTTCGTACCATATGACGAGGCCGGGGTCCTGGGGCAACCGTACTTCTGCACCCTGGCCAATGGATCCCAAGTTCCGCCGCCCTACACACTTGTCGCTCGCAACGAAAGCTACAGGGCGGTGGCAAACCTCACCTACCCAATAAATGTGGGCAGGAATATAGCCCGGCAGGCGGCCAACACCCACTTCATCTTCGCCTGCGACATTGAGCTGTATCCCAGCCTGGGCTTCGTAGATCAGTTCCTGGACATGGTGGCCAGGAATCACAGTGTTTTAGCCCTGGACCCCAAACAGCCGAGGAGGGTGTATCCCCTGCCTGTCTTCGAGATTGAGACTGGAGTCCAAATTCCCGCCGACAAGGCCGAGCTACTGACTCTTTATCGAAACAAGCAGGCACAGGTGTTCCACCTGAAGGTCTGCCCCACATGCCACATGATTCCAGGGCAGGAAGCATGGTTAAATCAAAGCTCTAGCGCTGAGGATCAGCTGCATTTGTTCAGCAAGACTCTGCGGAAAAATAAATTCAAAGCCTGGGAGCCTTTCTACATAAGCGATAACACTGAACCGCTCTTCGATGAGCGAGTTACCTGGGAGGGACAGTCAAACAAGCGCATACAGGTGGGTAATACAAAAAACCTCGACTATCAAATACCCTTTATTCAGCATGCATCAAAGCAACTGCTTGCACTGCTTGAATTTCATTATTTGCTCATAACTTTTTAATGAACGGTTCGATTTGAAATGTTTCTTCTACATTTCGATAGGTATTATTAAGAACAACTAAATTGCATTTATACTTTTTCGAAATCGTTAAAGATGTGAACGCTCAACCTTATTTAAATTGGAAGTTAAACACACATTAATTACATATACCATCGCTTTATTTCAGAATTTCGCCATGTGCCTGTTGGGCTACGAGTACCACGTATTAAGTCCGGCATTTTTGGTTCACAGTCCCGGAATCAAGGAATTCAGCAAGAACGGTTCTTCTCGACTTCAATATGCGAAGGAAATGACGAAATTTATCAAGAACAAAATCGAACCCGAGTATAGAGTGTTGTACGGACAGAACTCGGCCTGCAGAACGTGATATTAAGTCCATTACTTATTACTAATTTATTACTCCTTTTTGTTATATTTTATTATTATAAAGTTTTTAAATTATTATTCATTGTAAACGACTCTTGTTTACCTCTTACCTCTTAGTGCATAACTACTGTGTTCAAGTAAAAGCTAAGTAAATGTGAAAATGTTGGTCGCAATCAAAGATTATGATAAAGTACTTTAGGTTAATAAGGATCTTGCCCCGAGGGATGACTTAGTTGTGTAAAAAAAATGTACCGTATCCCAAAATAAAATTAAAAAATGTATAATTTAGTTTTTCTTTGAAAAACATCGACATGCCACAAAATTTTCTAGATCTTAACTTTTTCTTTGTGTAAATAGTCTTCATTAATCGCATTGCGTAGCAAGACGTTTGATAAGAGCTCCTGCCGCTGGAAATAGTCAGATGAGATATCGTCAGGTGCTTTTTGTGGAACTCGACTATCAGATACTTCGTCCTGCCACCATTTCGACTGCGGCAAATCCCACAATTTTTGTCCTGCCTTGGGCATAACATAAATAATTATTGGTTGTTGTGAGGTCAAATAACTCGTTGTTAGTTGCTTGTGAGATATTCCACCAGGTATAGGGTTCAAGGGGTCGGTACCATAGAGTCGTTGGTATCGTTCAGTCCGCACCAGGAACATAATTTGCACGAAAGCAATTAATGTCAATGTATCATACGCGACAAGCACTAAAAATAAAGCATTTTATCATAAAAGTTTTGGTGCAATTCTTGTGTCTTACTTGCGTAGAACGTTAGAGCAAGGGTTAGCAGGATTAAGGTGCCCAAGGGTACGATATGCCTGGCAATCCGAAGGGAAACAATGGATAGGACAACCACTTGGACAGTGAAAATAAATTCGAAGATAGCCAACGGTATAACGTGGTACTTCTTGAGCTGTATTAAAAAAAATAAAATATTATTATTATTATTATTAAACTGTTATTATTTCGGTGATATCAAACATTTATTAGGACTGAGATTAATTCACCTTGTATGCCCCAAAGGCCGCCAAAAAGCAAGTTATAATATGACAAAAGCTGTAGAGTTGGAGAAACATCATCAGCTCCTTGGGATCTGTGAAAAAGTGAGTGAATGTTAGTTAAAAAAAACAAATAAAGAACTAACAAAAATTTATAAAAAGGTATAGTGTCATTTTCCCATTCAAGGAGTCATTGGCGGATCCAGAACATTTTTATATGTAATTCATAACTTTTAAAAATTCTTCAATAGCTAAATTAATTTCATCATTTTGTATGCGTACATAATTAGGTTCATTCGGTACACGAAAATTCCCTTGAATGCCATTATCGGCGACTACAACATTCAACTTACACTTTTCCGCCCAGTCAGCCCATTCCCTTATAAGCTTGCTAGTCCTATAATGATTTTCCAGGATGTTAGTCAGCAAGAAGAGGAACGAGGTTCCATCGGTGAATATCATCCACATAATGACAGTGCTTTTCATCTAAAAACGGCAGAAGATTAAGTACTAAAGGCCCTAATATTTCGTTAGAAACTCACGGTGGCAAAGCAGCAAATGCACAGGACACCAAGTCGCACGGAGGCACAGAAAAAGTAGCTCTCCATAAGAACCATGTTGTCGCAGGACAAGTTGGGCTAACAATTCCAGTTTGCGTGAACATTGTGTAGTTTGCTCTTCGAGATCTGACCAACGAATGATAGATGTGTTGGCCATTGAAACCTGAATTTGAGGCCTTTGACTATGGACTCCATTACCGCATGGTATTCAGATTGGCATCTAGAACATGGTTTTGTCATTTACCGGGCGGTAATTACTCCGATTTTGTTGTTAGCTTAGCTAACTCACCGCAGTTTCTTAGTTCAGTTCTGATTTATGGACCGACATTACCAGTAATACCAAATTCAATATGTTATTTATGGAATCCTATATGTGCTATTGCTCTGTGCGACTCGGAGTCATTATCGTTTCGGTTTTGACTATTGTAAGTGACTATACATTTTCTGTTTACCAAATAATATCAAGCCTTTCCTTCTTTTAGATACGAAGCTTAGCTCAGAGTCTAACCCTTTTCTTGATGGGCGTCAAAGTCTTTGAGCCATTAATCGATTTGTTCGAGCACGATGCGGAGTACAAGGACAGGAAGTGGGTTAGAAAATACATCAGTTGGAGTGAAAACTGTAAGACATCCACGAAGGACTTGAATATATCACAATTATATCTTATTTTTTATATTTAGCCCCCGAAAGCTTCTCTGCGGTTTTTCAGGTTATATCCTTTGCTCATATGGGAGTTGCCTTCCTAAGTATTTGGGGTGCTTTGAAGGTATATCTCAGATTAAGTAATTATATTGCTTTTAATTAATAATCGCTCCTATTAGTTAAAGAAATGGCTTGTGCTCCCCTTGGCCGCATTCGAGTTTGTCTACTTCATAAATATTACTTTTCTTCACATTGTTCTAATGATCATGCTCAAGAAGCAGATTAACTTGGGCTTACTAATAATTCTCACACTTTTGGGCTGTTTTTATATACGTAAGTAATTACTTTAATTAATATTATAATATTTAAATTTTAGAAATGTATAACTTGATTTTGTCTTCTCTCAGTTTTTGTGGGTTACAATGCCATCACCTGTGTGGCCATGTTCCAGATCATATGCCTTGTGAAAAGTGCCCGTTATCGCGAGCTCTATGGGGAGGATCCCTTCCATCCGCTGGCCATGACAACTAGTACTTCAAAGGACTCGGAAAAGTCGCCCCAGGTTCTTCGTATGTACGACATGCACGACACCAACATTGACGAGCAGAAGCGGCTGAGCAAGATGGGATTGTGGCCACGCCGTCATCCGCCGGTGGTTGCCGTCCTTCCCGCCCAGACGCGGTATCCGCAGCCCCAGCTGAAGTGGTGGCAGCAGCAGGCTCTGAACACCTCCGATGATCACCTGCAGGATCAGTCCGTCCACCGCAACTGGCAGCCAATGGAGCTCCTCAACGGAGTGGGCGGCGAGTTGCAACGCAAAAGTGACCTCAATCGACGTTACGCCGAGAACCAGATGCATCGATGGTACTAATCGAGGTCACTGTGATACGGAAAAATTATTACAATTTGAAAATAATACTTTGAAAAGACACAGGTCGAGCAGAACCGATTATAATGTAAAACGCATATAATAAAATATTTTTTTAAATTCTAATTCTGTTCCTTTTAAATATAGCACCAGCTTACAAACCAAAAATGTTTAAAAATTGAATGTCTTGAATTTGATTTCACTTTGTGGGGGTCCAGAATGGCTCTATTGAGCATTTTGACGATTATATTTGGAAAACTTGTGTAATTAATGTGAGAACGCAATAAAATTATTTTCAAACTTTAAAAACGCTGAGAGGAGCACCGATTTCTCACCATTTCCAAATCCTAACCCCAATGGCTAAGAAGCAGAGTGAATATAAAAGGCCTTATCTACTTATTCAATAAGTCTTCGATTCCTCTTTTCTGCACTTTACCGAGCTAAGCAATTCAGAGATCCGTCCTCAACAATATCCTTGGTTCTCCACCAGGACCAAAGTTTCTATCTCCCTCGGTTTGCTGCCTGGGCTTTTGGTGGACACTTTGCATAAACGGCACTACAGATTATGCAACTGTCTGCGAGACACTTTGCATATCCTGGACCAGGAAGCGGGATGCTTCAATGGCCGGTTCGACTTACAAATGCTTTTCCCATTTTACATTCCCAACAAAGTGCACAGCGACCGGAATAGTGACCGAGTAGGTGAGTGGGGCGAAAGAGACAGCAAGTGAGCTGCAGAAAAGGATGGAAATACTTGGCGCACCATTGTGTTGGGCGGACGACAAAAATCAAATGCTTAACAATTGGTGACGCCGGCAATGGACCATGAGTCGTTGTGGATAAGGCAAGGAATTCGGGACTGGCATTCAACGATGCTCTCCCTCCTTTTATTTTGTTGTCTATGTTGTCTATCTGCCAACTGAAATCCCGGCCACATGGACATGACTTGTTCTCAGGAGATTTCTGCGTTATGTGCTGACAGTTTTGTTGACTGCTGACTATTTGGTGTGCTGCCTCTGATGCCACTGGGATTGCAGCTGCTGCTCCTGCTGGCCCAACTTTTTAATAATTTAATTAAAAGTTGTAGAAAAAATTAGATTTCCAAGTCAATCAGAGCTGGTACTGTTATTTAGACTACAAGCTGTGGCATACATGCAAAAATATGAAGAAAATTAACAGTGCACTTTTAATATTAGATACAAATTTTTATATTGAGTTAATTATTCCTAACTAAAAGATTGTACCAAGGTAATGATTTTAAAATCTAAAAGCAAAGTGTTTTCCATTTGTTTTGTCTATTTTTATTGACTTGCTTGGCTACTTCCTATAAATCGCTGAGTGCTGTAAGCTCAGCTAATCCTTTTGCTACCATCTTCCAGGCAAACGTTTCTTGACGGCGCCCAAAGGACATCAACAAAGTCTTTAGTGCACGGCTAGGATACACGTAAGACGATACGTGTCGCTGATTATCTGCCGTGTGCTTAGTACTGGATTAAGTTGCCAAAAAAACGTGGTATGGATGCCAAGAGACTTCACCTTGTCGCGAACAAAATGTTCAGGTGGGGATTTTTGAAGAACATTTCAGAATATAAGAGTAAAAGAAAGACAAATTTTCTTAAAATATTTTCAGAGACATAATTTTTTGGGCGTTTATATGTTTTTCTAAGAATTTTTGGGTAGGGGATATTTTTGCGAACTTCGAGGTAAATAAATGCCAGATTAAATTTTCTGAAACATAACTTCCTATTAGGAAGATCCTAAGCTAATGTCCGTAGAAAGTCTCTGTTTACCTTTTTTTGGTTAAGGTATTTTTAAATTTGTGTACTTGCATGAGACCGAATTTCCGTACTCTTGTTAAAAATATCACTGCCGGCAGTGCTTTTAAAATAATTTAAAGTGTTTACTGCCCAGTTCAAGTCCGCTCCTGGTTGAGTAAACTGCTATTCTGGGCAGGCTCAACAAGTGGATGGGACCGTTTAGGGCTCGAGGAGGAATGTAACAGTTTGACTAGTAGACATGCTGCAAAGATTTTTAATTTAATGTGCGTGTATGTGCAAAGCTGAAGAGGATTTGACCCAGGACGCAACTGGAAAGTGAATTAAAGATTAACTTGGAGTGATTTGCGAATCTTGTGAAATAACTAAATTGAAAATTTATGGAATAAAACATTATCCCGCATATTTTATTTGATGACAGCTGAAAATTGCACTTCGGGCTTACTAACTTATTCAATTCGGTTTGGTAGGTTTGGTAGGATGAATACCAAAAGTATTTACCGACGTCCCCACCCAGTGATTTATTAATGGATTACTTTTACACATTTATTCCCAGCAGTAAATAATATAAATTTTTGGGCAAGTTTTTGCGCAAAATGGTTTGCAATAAGGACATTTTTAAATTACAATTTCTGCTCAAATTGTGGGCAGATGATGCTCGGTGCGATGAAGGAGGTTTGCGTTCTTGTTCAGGGGCTGCAGCTTTACGTAGTCTTGATGCGGGTGGTGATGATGCTGTGTGCTAGGCAGCAGCGGTAATGATGTGTTCGAAGTCTGTAAATAAAGGATAGTTATTGATTACTTAAAGTTTGCTTATTGTGAGGGCCAACTAATAGACACTCGAATTTGGTAACCAAATTTCGTATTTACTATATATGGTATATATTTATATACGGCTAAAAATACTAAGCCGTGAATTCTTTAGCGAAGGATGGATTTAAAATACTTTGGATTTTGTAAATCGTTTATAAATTCGGTATGCTAACCAAATTTGGTATACACTGTAAGTGGTATATACTGATATTTATGACTAAAAAATACTAAGCCGCGAATTCTTTAGCAAAGGATGGGTAAACTAGACTTTGGACCTCGTAAACCGTTTATACGATCGGCAGATGTCTGATTTGCTCACCTTTGATTTATCTCGGGCAGCCGCGATGGCCGCCGCCTGGGCCTGACCCGTCTGGAGCTGCTGGGCCGCCGTGGCCAGCATGAACTGCTGGGAGGCGAGCTGCTGCTGGCGGAGATTAGCCGCCTCCAGGCTGTTGACATGCTCTAGCTCCCGCTGCTTGGCGATATAGTCGTCGAAGTAGGAGTGCTTTGTGAGCTTCTCGCAGGACCAGCGCTTGGCCGGGTCCTTGTCCAGGCACTTCTTGAGAAAGTCGATGGTCAAGGGGTTCTGTTGCGACTTGGCCGGCATCTTGTCCTCCAGGGGCTCCAGCGTGGGCGGCACCGGCAGCGTGATGCCCTTGAAATACTCGTTCTGACCGAAGATCTGGATGTGGCGCGGCAGCAGATCGCCGAGGGTCTTGCGGATCAGGTAGAGCTGGTCCACATCGCTACGTCCCGGCCAGAGGGCCTCGCCCCGCACCAGTTCGGCGAACAGGCAACCGATGGCCCACACGTCCACGGGGGTCCCGTACTGGGTATCGCCCACGAGGAGCTCCGGCGCCCTGTACCACCTGGTGGCCACGTAGTCCGTGTAGTTCTCGCCCGGACTGAGCATCCTGGCGAAGCCGAAGTCGCACAGCTTCACCTGACCCTGGGCCGTCAGCAGGATGTTCTCCGGCTTGATGTCCCGGTGCAGACATCCCTGCTTGTGGCAGTAGGCCACTCCCAGCAGCGTCTGGTAGCAGATCTGTTTGGTCAAGTGCTCCGGACAACCCTGCGGATGATGCTCCAGCTCGTGGAGCACGGTCAGCTCGCAAAACTCGAAGACCAGGTGGAGGCGCCGCTTCCGTCGGAACACTTCCAGCAGGGAGACTAGGTTCGGATGCTTGAGGTTCTGCAAAGTGGAAATTTTGTTCGTTAATAAGATTTCAACAATTTTTATTAAAAGAAAGATAGTATTTTTCTGAGTGACAAACAAGAGACAAATTGCGTAGAAACGGACAAACGGACGGACAAACGGACACGGGTATAAAAACTGGTGCAAGGGTATAAAAATAACTGGAGTATCCGATAGTTAATTGAATTGAATTGTAGAATTGTGTAAATTAGTTCAAATTAATAAACATAAAATCACTAAAAAAACTTTTTAAATTACAGTGCTTGACTGCTTAAAATATGGGCGCAATTTGTGAAGTGTTTTGAAAAGTTTTGAACTAATGCATATCATGTTTAATTATTGTTTCCTTCAAAATCGAATGGAATGGATTTTCTGTTCGATACTCACGACTTGTGAGGAATCAGCAGGCGGTCGACACTTACCTTCAGTAGCCTAATTTCTCTCAGTGCAATTTTTCGAATGGCTGGATCGTCTTCAGACTCCACAAACCTCTTCACGGCAACCAAAGCACCCGTCTCCCGATCCCGGCACTTGTAGACCACACCATAGGACCCCTCGCCCAACCGACTGAGCTTCTCGTAGCGATCCATTTTGCTGCTACCTTGCGGTCTGTAAGGAAGTTGGCAGAGAAGAGTTATTCCGGAATTCCCACTTTGTATTGCGGCTAGCGTTTAGTTTGAGTTACGAGTGGATTTTACCTTAAGCTCAAACATTGACCACGTTTGATGTTTGCACGTCGCATTGCTTTGCATTGAGCACATAAAATGTTTATAAATTTTTCTGTTTGATAGCTCAGACACGAACACATGTGGGATCTCAGGGGCACTTGAATGTATACGAGTATGGAGTGATTTTCGTTCTGGTATTTGTTTGGTTAGCTGTTTCACGATGTTTATGTGTATGAATATTTACAAGTTTTTCATTTTGGATATGATTTATTTTTAGGATGTCCAGAACATTGTGAAGGTTTGGTTACACGAATTCGGTATGATTTGGTTAGTTGATTTCGATGGAATGAAACAAAAAACAAATACGAAAACGTTTAGAATGGGCACATTTATTAATAACATAAAAATTATAGACAATATTTGGGAACAAATTGGTGAAACAATTTTGTTTAAATAATTTGTTTAAAAGTTAAGTGCTGTTAGACTGTTCAAAATTCTAAAACTTACACAGAAAATAAACTTTTTGGCTGTATTGATTTATGCCGGATTTATTAACTCTTTTGTCTGTAGAGCTAAATAAATCGATATTGTGAGAGCTCTATTACCATTAGATTTAACAACCCTAATAATTATCTCCCTTCAGTCAATAGGCACGAAAACAAAATCGATTTTCTGGTCCCAAGTGCATAAAATGATATCAATAAAAAAAAAATGGCATTAAAAAATATAACATTTACAACATTTTTACTTAAAATGCCCAATTATAAAGTTCTTATTTTTCAATTAATATTTGCCCCAAATTTGTAAAGTAAAACTAATCGGAAATGTGAATGTTCGTTTTCTATTAGATACGAAACCAAGACTAATTAACTTCCCAGCAAGAGCACGACAACTAAATCGATTTTTTCCCCTTCTGTTCAAAGGAGTACGTCTCTTTGAAATTGGCATTACGAGGCTGGTCGAGGACTCTATAAGTTGACAGTTCAATGCCAACAACAAAGCCCGGGGTAATTGAACTTTACCCGAGGCTTGGCTTTTCTGCATCTTTTCTAACATGTGTGTAGGTCATAAACAGAACATGCAATTAAATATTTGTGTGCTGGTGGGAGGTGGTTGGCACAAATATCAAAAAAAGAAGGCAACACAGGACACTGAAAAGGTAGCAAGCAGATGACTTACCTAGGCACCCATCTGGCTAAAATCTGACGAATTTGCCACTAAAGTGATATATTGAATTGTGGATGAATTGGATTTACTGTTGAAAAGGATCTGTGAAGGTCTACGATACACACCATGCGCCAAATTTTCTTCTACGCCCCGTCGATCAATAATTATTTGAATGGGTAGACCGCTTGAACGGACGTATGTTTTGACTGACAACCAACCACTGAATAGGGGAATGCTCCCGGGTTCTCAGTTCTGAGGTCTCTGGTCCCAGGTCGACTCCACCCCACTGGCCAATGTCATAGCAATGCGACCAAAGCTAACAAAGCAAAAAACCACAACAAAACCAAATCCATGCGCAGTTGCCCCAAAGTTGTTCAAGAAGTTTCTCCCCTTTGTTGTTTTTTTCCAGAGACGACGACGACCGGAAGACATTCAAGGTGTGCTTCTTTGGCTTTCTTCGCCGCTTTCCCCGTATTCCCAACATTTTGAGGTTAGCTGGCGGAGTTCTTACGAACTGGGTTCTTTGACATAGATTGTTGGAGGATTCTTTGTGGCTAAACTGGTGCAGCAGTGCAATGTCGCTACGTGAGTTCCTTGGGGTGGATTTTATTTCGGGGTTCCTTATTATACCCGTTACTCGTAGAGTAAAAGGGTATATTGTATTCGTGCAAAAGTATGTAACAGGTAGAAGGAAGCGTTTCCGACCCCATAAAGTATATATATTCTTGATCAGGATCACTAGCCGAGTCGATCTAGCCATGTCCGTCTGTCCGTCTGTCTGTCTGTCTGTCTGTCTGTCTGTCTGTCCGTCTGTCCGTATGAACGCTGAGATCTCGGAAACTATAGAAGCTAGAAGATTGGCATTTTGCATGCAGATTCTAGGAATTCCTACGCAGCGCAAGTTTGTTTCAAAATGGTGCCACGCCCCCTCTAACGCCCACCATCGCTTATATACGATTTTAAAAATTTTAATATTTTGGAAAAGTAAAAATGCAGTTTTATTGTGTTTATCAATACCTATCGAAATGTAGAAGAAATTTTTCAAATCGGACCATTCGTTAAAAAGTTATGCGTGATCAACGTTTTCTATCTCTATCTCCATCTCCCTCGCACTCCCTTTACCTGAGTAACGGGTATCTGATAGTCGGGGCATCCGACTATAACGTTCCCTCTTGTTACTTATTAATGTTTGGATCGCTGTGCAATTATAACACTACTAGGGGTAGCTTTTCCTCGTTGAGCTTCGTTAATATTCCTGGTTAGCTAATTTGTTTGCCAAGAGTCTCTTATGTTCTAACTTTTAGAATTTCATAATTGCAGTTATCCGACATGCAATGAGTTGAGTCACTTAAAATATTTGTAAGGAGTTTTAGCCCCTTAAGCTTCTGAATTTCACATTGTTCTTTGATTATTTAATTTATTGCCCTACCTTCGCAATGAGAACAATTTTGAAATTTCAAACATTTTCATTGTACAACCGAATTTTCGCCAGTACACTATTTTTCTATATTTAGTCTGCTTTTCGGGCCTTCGTGTTTACTTCACTTGGTCTAAAAAAAGAGTCGCGAAATCCGTTTGACAGAACGACACGATGTGAAGACGGTAAGAGCCGGCAAACGACTGAGGAGCTTTTTGTTAGAGCCGTGTTTGGAGAGACCTGGAGTTTTTGTGGGCGCTCGATTGCATCAACGGACATTGCACATACGACGTGTTGGCCGCTGGCGACTTTGATTCCTATGTTTTTTGTTTGCCCGGGTCTCGCGTGCTTCATTAAATATGCATTAAAATGCAATGGAACAACACGAAGGTGAGCGTCTAAAATAAATTAGGAACGATTATCACGCATACGAAATGTGCAATAACTAAGGTACATATAAAAGGATTCAATTTGTCAGGAGCACTCATTCTCGATTTCCCTCATGATTCACGTTTTCGAACGATGGAAGGACGTGGCAGCAGCACCCCGCTGATTTCTTCAATTCAATTTGCATAATTACAGAGAATTTCAGTCGACGCCATTCCCCTTAGCTGCTTGCCTATTTATACATTTGACAGCTTTTGTTTTCCGCGTAAGCACTTTAACTTTCCCACCTTGATTTTTCCTTTATTCGTATTATTGTGGCTTTTAATTGTATTTTTCCATTAATTGTTCTATTTAGCTGTTTGCACACCGTAGTAATGTTGGTTTGATGTTTGCATTCGGTGTTGGGGTCAACACTTCCCAGTACAGGGAAGCTATTGTGTATTTACCTTTATGATATTGACCCCTGACATTTGGGTAAAATAGAGTCACAAGCAGCTTGTATATTTAACATGAATGTTTTTTGAGGTGTATTGAAAGAGAATGGGAAAAATACTTAGTTTGGAAAAAGGTAACTATGAAAAGTTTAGATTTATCAATGAGATTTGTTTTTTTTTTCATGTTAATAGAATTCATCCTTATATGTTTGTAAATATGGAAATGTATTGCAAATTTAAATAAAATAGTTTTGATTTTATATTAAAAATGAGTTAGCAAATGATTGTCTATAAAATGAATTTTCTAAATGTATTATTGCGAAAATTGGGTATTGAGATTCGTTTCTAACTAATCTATTTGATGAAAAAATCGATATTTATTATTATACCTCATAATTTACCGGAACTGGATTAACACAAGATCGCTAGCTAACTATTCTAAAACGGTTCGGTTATAGTTTTTGTGCCATTACTTGTGACTAAAATATTTTCTTTGTATTGAGATAGTCTTCCCCAGTGTGTGTACTTGTAAATATAGAAATAATATGTCGGGCCAAGAAAAGTTGTTTTGCAAAACCTCAACGTTGCCTTGCGAAGTCCGTGAACCTTTTGCCCATAAAAATATTGCGCGGTGGCGGTTGTGTTGTGGATGGGTTGTGTTGACGTGGCCTTTTGGGAAAACAAGCGTAAAATGCAATAAATAACAGGCCATTAATGCCAAATGCTCACACACGCACCGCCGAGCGATCCAAACTTTGTGCGAGGCCTGTGCAAAAAGCATTGCATACTTACGGGCGACCAAAAAGGAGGGAGGAGGTGAAAAAGCCATATGCGTGTGAAATTAAAGGCCAAGGCCGTTGCAACACCAGCCGACTCAAATGTCATTGGGAAAAAGTTGATCCTCTTCGCTGGTTTTTGCACACTATTTCACTTTCATTCCGCAAAAAGTTTGCGAAGCTAATTAGGCCCACGAACAGGGCTAATCGACCCACCTGAACTCCCGGGTCTCGACTAAATCCGGCTCATTGCACACCTGGATCTTCTGTATGAGGCGGTAGAGGAAGGAGTTCTGGAAGGACTGCGGCAAGTAGTGCGAGTAGCTATGAAACATTGCACGTCGCAGGAGGTTCGCACGGCTGCAGGGTCCCAGGATGACTAAGGTTCAGTCCGACGGTCTCCCGTCTATTTATTTTATCGATACATGATTTCAAATGCAGCGGACATCATGAATACTTTATACAGGCAGTGTCATTCCTTCTCAGACAGGTGCAAAAAAAAATACGGCTCTGTTCCTGACGTGTCTCGTGTCGGCAGTGCTTTTTCATTTGGTTTGAGATTTTTTTTGCATCAGAAAACATGCGGCCGGGTGAAGGCAAAGGAACATGCAAATGAGTCAGGCGCATTTTGCGAGAAGTGAGAGTTGCGACGGCAGGCCAACGAGAATTTGCCACATGCCACACTGAGGCACACGAAATCAGTGGTTCAAGCCGGGCCAAAGAAAGCGACTCGAAGGGGATTCAATTATGTAAGGTGAGCCGGGCTCCGGCGAGGTTGGAATTCACTGTGGGAATGAGAGCGACTGTCAAATGCCAGCAAAGGCAAATACCCAGCTGGCGAACTTAAATCGCGAATGAAACCCAACATTGCCTATTTTTGGAGTATAGGACGCTAGACTACGAAATTACCCACATTAGGTTCAATTTTAGTTGAATGCACTGTAAAGCAATGAGGAACACATGGTGCCGTGCCTCGACCATCAGATACCCCTTACGCTCTTGACCAACTCTAAAATACATTTTCCGCGAGATGAAGATGGTGCCACTAATGAAGCGAAGCAGTCTGAATTTCTTAGAAACTAATTGTATGATGGATTGAACAAATATATTGTGGATAACAACTTGCCTCTACCATTTCAAGCTGGGTCAAATTATCTATTTCTTATAGATTACGTGATCTCGACGATCATATAGAAGACGGACATGGCTAGATTGATTTAAATCCGCATAAAACTGTTTTGAAATAATGGCCAAACTAAAATAATTTAAGAATTTATTCCATCAAATTTAAATACAAAAAATTAATAAAATACAGTAAAATAAAAAAAAATTATAATAATCGCCAAGTAAACTATCTTAAGCGAGCTGAAGGCGATTTGCTGCTATATTTCTGCAATAAACTCTTTGTTACCTTAGAGATTTAACTATAAGTTAGCGTTAGAAAATAAAAAATAATAATTCCAACAAATTTGATGTGGTATACGTTAATATAGCTTAGATCATTATTTTTTCCAGTCTGATAAACAATAATTTTCTTTCAGCCCCTGCGACAGCATAAAATTATTTCGTCAATGACGTATGTTCCATCAAAACAATGATTCTCTTATTTTTATCTATTACTCCATATTCTCTTTTGGGTTCCGTTGAAGCAGAAGCGCGAATGGCGTTGACATGTGCCGAAAAAGGAGGAAAGCATTAAAAACCGCTATATCATCCGCTACCATAAGTATGCAATATTCTTTTCGAGCTGCTTGTCTAGCCTGTCAGAAATTGGATGGTAAGCGTGGAGCAGTGGAGATGGGTAGATGGGGTTATGGGGACCAAGTCCTAACATCGAACGCATTTCAATGCAATTTGATGTCTCTGTACTTGATTTCTTTTCTGCTCGCTTTTGTTCTTTTCGATCCTTTTTTGTTAGCACACATATTCGTTTTGATTGAATTTCAATTTGATTGGAGTTTTTGTCTTCGTTCAGTCCTGTGGCTTGTTGGTAAGTTTTTGTGTAAGTTGAGTAGCTTTTAACTGTCAACTTTGGGCGTTCAAAGGATGTAACTAAATGTTGGTCAGGGAACGTAATATTCAGAACGTTTACCATTGATTTCCAGAACGTATTCACCGTAAGGCTATGCACAGGCCTTAAGGTCAAGTCAAAACAATATCAGGGCCAATTCTTTATCTGCGCGCCAATCTTCAAGTTCAAGTTTGTGGCAAAACAACACAGCAATGTTTTAATACAACCTTTCTCTGCCATTCAATGCAATGCAATGTGCCGAATATGACTTACCTTCTGGGCAGAAGTGGAAGATGGTTACCAAACAGCCAGAGACGTTTTTCGCCAAACCATTTGTCCATAGACAAGCATTCAATAATTGTTCAGAAAATTGATTTTAAGACGCGTTAATACTCGTAGACGTTTTAAATGGATTTTCGCATCCTACACACGATTCAAGATGAATTAATTTTCACACGCGGGATGCGAGACAAAATTCCGCGTCCGTTGGCTGAGAAATGTTAACAAACTTTGTTTATGGCCCGTAGTCCACAGCGTAAACGTAGCCGGAATTTTTATGTGCGCCGGCATTGAAAACGCCGAAGACAATGGGAAGGAGTTTTCAGGGGGTAAGGCTTGTTGGGGTGTTCTTGACGGTTGACATTGGCAACGCGTTCAGGGAACAAAAATATAAATCCGGCGTGCAAAGTGTCGGGGGCCGGATTGAGGGTTGCTTTCCCTGTATATTTTTGTTATTAACAGTGTTGTTATAGCTCAAGCCGTTGTTTATGTTTTGCGTTGTCAATCTGTTGTCATTAAAAACAAACAACAAATTTGAACAAAGTTTACGCTTTGATTTCCAATGCTTCTAATAACGTTATTTTCTAGCGGAATTATTATGATAAAATGGGGTAAAAGGGAATTCGCTTATAGGGCAATTTATCTGAGATTAGGTGTTATTCTCTGTTGTGTTCAATATAGGTTGTTAAATGAGTTACTGATTTTTGATAAAATATATTTTTTTCCGTTTTATTGCGTGACAATAACGTGCCCTTGCCCTACATTTTGTAATCTTAATCATCACTAGAAAAAAGCAGTTAAGGTATTATCCAATTAAATTTGATTAATGTAAAAATAATAGAATATTCAAATAAAACTTTTTGTAGAAAGGTGATAAAAAATTGACTAATTTATTATTTTCATTGCATACGTTCACTGTTTTTACTGGGAGTTTCAAAATGTATCTTTTGGTTTGTCTGACCATGAGAATCAAAAATAATTTCTGATAAAATAAAAGCCGGTTTCGGCGTAAAGCCAAAGCTTTCTGGAGACCTACCAGAGGTAATAACTCTATCGGAGCCGCAAAAGCTTTCAACTAGCCAATTTTAGGGCTGGCAACGCCTCGAGCATTTTCCGGTTGTCAAAGTAACGGTAATAGGGAAATTGTGAAACTTCACCGCCAACCAATACATATGCATCAAGAAGACACCCAACACACACATAGAAACCAAAAGCCGGTAAGCACATGCAAAAACTCTAACACACAGGTATACCAATGCATTTATACCCGTGTGCTTACACATACACTGTTTTTTTTGTGCGTTGAATGCGTTTTGCATTTTAAGCTTTTCTCTTCCTCTTCGTCTGCTATTTTATTTTCATTTTTTGAGGGGATTTTCAGATTTTTTTTGGTGCGATTTTATTGTTTTTCCAGCGGCAACGCAAAACAAAAACACAAAAGAATGGCCGAAATGAGATAACCTTTAAAAGCTGCTCGTATGCTAAAACTAAATAACGGCATTAGAGCCAAATGGCAACCAGGACATAGAGGTAGACCAACTGCAAGTCCTCATGTGTATGTGTGTGGGTAGTAATGCCAGTTGTTTGGGGCACAGCAACAGAAGCCATTCCTCTCAAGTTCTTTTACTTCTCTCCGGCTTTTATACTCACTACATCACGGTATATTGAATTTCATTCATCTTTGTGGGGCTAAACATAATAATTAGGGATCAGATTCTAGGTGAAATCGTTTTCTAAGTACGATTAAGATACACAGTTATGATTTTTCATTAGTCCTTACACACAAACAAAAAAAACGTCGCAGTCAAAGCGATATGCGCATGGTAAATTTATGGTATTGCATTCGCATGTCGTTTTTACAGGAATCTCTCTCTCAGTGATTCTCAGACTTCTAAAAAGAGAGGCAATAGAGCGATATAGCGCTGCAAGTGAGGCACATTTGGAGTGGCCTGCTTACATTTTGGGCATATCGAATTGAGGTGCCCGCATGTCAAGTCGAAATTTATTCATATCAAGTTTTTTTTTGGGTGTAGGCAAATGTTTAATGCCACTATCGATAGACAGAACTGAAGATAGTTCCTTCTTATGATGTTTTTCTTTATTCACCACTTTCCACTCATTACAGGGTATTACATAGTCGAAAGCTGGACTAGAAGCTTTCTAGTTGTTTTACTCAGAGAATGTTGTTGCCTAGGACAACTGAAAAACGGCGACTGGCAACTTGAAGCCAACAACAAATGCAAATTGCTGGTTCGCTCACTTTCTCTTCTCTCTTCCTCTCATGTGTTACAAATGAGTGCAATTGTTTTCCATGTGCAACAAATTTTTTATGATTATCCCTCCTCTTTTGTTGGTCCTGGCCAGGAATCCTCCCAGTATTCCGCCGTCAGCTTTAAGTTGTTGCGAAATTTGGATAACTGGATGGCAGGAACTGGAAAAGGGAGAAGAAAACGAAAACGAGAAGGAAACGAAAAGCTTTAGTGGAGCAGGATTAACACCTGTTTTGTGTGCAGCGCCAAGCCTCAAATTTATTGTGTTTGTTTACAAGCTTTTTGCGTGCGCAAATTTTGTGAATTGGTCCAAGTTATGAGTACGAGCGAGTTTTGGCCCTCATTTCCCGGGCTCACGCAGCAGAATTTCGCCAGCGGCGACTTAACCCAGAATTATGGTGCGCCCAGATAATGTGAAAAGGAAAGTGCAGCGGACCAGCTTCCCAAGTTGCATTTCGTTTGCATTAGGAGTGGCATTCTAATATGCACGAAGCCGTGGCAAAATGGAAAGTTGAAGATATCTGGGGAATTTTCGTGGCAATCCAAAGCTTAAGCAGATCTGCTGCTTTAGATTTTCTGGATTTAAAAAAGAGTTATGTTTTTTTTCTTTAGAAGGCCGTTAAATATAATAAAAAATCATAAAAGCTGGTAATTAATTACACTAGCTTACAAAAAATAATTTTTTTGAAGAACGAACCTTTTTAAACATTTTTGACTGAGCCCCAATCCGGCTAATGTAAAGAATAAAATCATAGCTAACAGAATTATCATAATTTGTATCCGAGTGTTGACCCAGTTTTTATTTTTAAACAGTTATATTTACTTAAAAATTGTTAACTGCTGGGTACATAATTGTGGTAAAACGCACACATATTTATTGTTAACGTAAAACTTAAAATAAAGCAAAACGGATCTCTATGAAAAAACTTTCACTGGCATTTTCCGCCTCCCTCTCTTTCACACATTACGGCCACAACCAGTGCTGCCATCGCTTAGCTTGAAAAACAGGACAGATAAGCCACAAAAAACAGGGAAAAAAAGGACAAAAAATTTAAAAAAAGGACAAAAAAAAGGACAAAAGTAAATGCGCCTCCATTTTTCTGTTTTTACCAATGGGTTATATATTTACTTAGTATAAATGGATTTTAAATAAAATTCAATTATGTAATGATCTACTGCTCCCGACTCACAACCTTCTTTGTTTGATTATTTTACCATGGTAAATTTTTGTGCGTATACGTAATAATCTAAAATTATTAAAATAATAAAAGCATTTCAAGTAACTATATTGGTAATACAAAAAAATTTAATCTGCGTCAAACCCGAATAAGAGTCGTTGAAATTTTTTTCTGACAAAAAAGCAGAGAGTAAAAATTGAGAAATTTTTAAAGTGTTTTTCTCTTTTTTTTGCTACAGAAAAAATCGTACCATAAAGAAAATCCATCGACTGCTTTACGTCTCTTTAATAATTTGTAAAAAAAATTATTTTTTAAGAGCAGAACTATAAAAATGATGGTTAGAAAGGCAGAAAAACAGGTTTATACACTTTCGACTAGCAAAAATAACACTCAAAACCTTATTTTTGAAAAAAGGACAGATTTCCGGATAGGGGATGTTTGAAATTTTTTCCGGATAAAGCCGTTAAAAAAAGGACAGATCTGTCCGGAAAAAGGACAAAATGGCAGCACTGGCCACAACAACCTTGTGAAAAAGTTCCATAAGAAAATTTATGCGCGTAACTGGGCGTAGTGAAAGGAAAACTGCTGAAAAAGTAGCAGAAAAGTAGGGAACGGGGTGGAAAGAGAGAAAGAGGGAGAGATTCCCTTAGTACAACTTTTAAATAAATTTCTAAATACTCAAGTTGCGCTTTCTCGCATTCGCCCCGAGACGATCGCAGGCAAACGTGGCAAAGTTTAAATGGCTGGAAAGAAATGCTCCACTTTTTCGATGATGATGATGGTGATGAGGGTTAAGGGTGCTGGGTACTGGGGAATTGGTTGGTCTTCTTGCCCAGCACTTTTGACTTTTGCGGTGGCAAAGTTTTTCATTCCACCTGGGCAAGAGTTTGGGCCCGTGCTCGAACTCGGGCCCGCCTCCTCGGTGTTTGTACAAGAATTTATGTTAATAACTTTTCGTTTAAGTGTGTTGGCTTGTGTAAAGTTATGTTGCCTGATAATGGCATTGATAGCGTTGTAAATATTCTATATATAGGTGTTGTAACTTTTGGAGTCGCTAGAAACTTCTGTTTTGGGTAAGTCCGCATTCGGTGTTTCTTTGCCAAAGTAAAATTTGTTTTTTTGTATTGGGTACACACTTGTCAGAAGCTTTTACTTAAACGAAGCTTACCAATTGGTAGGAAGTTTGGGAATAATCCTTCGGAAAAAGCTTTATTGGTGGTATTTCGAGCTTTAAGTGTTTGGAAGCTAACTTTTTATAAAACGATGAGCATGAAATTTTAATATTATAATACAATGCCCATTTTAATAATTTTTTAAAATGTAACTAAGATGTGTTGTATTTAGCTCCCAAAATGTTACCCAGTCTTAAAACTTACAATGTATTTAATCCTGCTTAGCCTATTATAACGCTTCATTCTACGCACTTTGCACTTGAACCGATGCCAGTAATGACAGGGCCCCATTTTGACCCTCATGTTTATGGGCGGAAATTACATGGCAATCAAAACATAAGCGCAAGTTGACTGCAGTTTTGGGCCGTGTGCCTATGCAAATGTCTGTGGTCAATGTGCATACCAATTTCGGGCACAACAGACCCAATGCAACAGAGCGGTCTGGAGGCTGACTGAATCTAGAGATGAGAACTTGGTGTGACTATCCTTAGATGAATAAATGAGTAAATTTTAATAGGAAATATATTATTGCCATATAAGGTAAATGATTATTATTATTATTATTTGTTTTGATAGTAGTTATGGTATCCAACGACGAATCAACTATTTGTATAAAAAGAATTATTTCAACTAAAAATCACTCACTAAAAAAGAAAAACTAAAAAAAATTTAAACTATAATAATAATAGAAGTACATAAAAATAAAAAATATAAAAATCATTTGGACTTCAGATTCTAAACTCATAATTATAACGTCAGGAATTTCCTATATTGTTTGATGTAGTGACCATTGTGCGATTGACTCACTTGGGGAAACCGTCAGCTTCGATAGCATTTGCGTTTAATTGCTTTGGTGTACGGATTGGTTAAACGGTCATTATGACGTTATGGTTTACGTACGCAAGACCCTCTGAACTGTTGATGGATAAGTGTGAATAAGTAGGGGATACATAAGCATGTTGTATACACTCGGTTCTTGGCAGTTAAAACTCTCCGGCGAAATTTCAATAGGTAACACAACAAAAGGATTGAAATAATTAAACACAGTCAATTGTTCGTTGGAATATTTCGAAACCAGTAAGGTTAATTGATTGAAATTCATAGAGAGTTTTTAAATTTACGAAGCTTACGAGTGCAACATGCAGCAATAGCTCTGTTTTAGATTCCAGCACCGTTGCAGTTCAATCCACAAATTACATTGTATGGTAAAACGAATCAAAAAATTTGCCAGAACACATATTTGCCTGAAAGTTTGAACAGTCTGCAAAGGCAAGCCTAAACTACGCTTTGGGTTCTAGTTTCCAGCCCCATACTGCGGGCCAAACTACTTTTGATTACTACTGCAAGTACAATGAAGCCTCACTCATTGGTTGCAGCCGGCAGTCAAGCATAACTTTTGACTCTATTGACGCCACTCCTCCCTCGTCCTGGCAATCCGTCCTCCAGTGAAATTCGATAGTTTCGGAAACATGGCGAAAGTTTTTGGGAGGGAGTTGAGTTGAGTCAAGGGTTCCCTTTTCCTGGCGGAGCGCTTATGCTGCGCATTGATTAAATTTGACTTGAATTGCATTACGCAGGCATTTGTATGGGATGGAGTGTAGCACCGTTTCAGGCGCTTGTGCAGTTCTTAGTGCCTGAAATTGGATTTTGTTAGACACTCGGCTTCCCTGCCACTTGTTGACATTCGGAGAATGCCGAAACTGCCTTTCGAAGGCTAGTATTTATTGGTTTAATTGAGTGCCTTGAGCAGGATGAAGTTTTCGCCATTCACATTTTGTGGCATTGTCCTCGCACCATAATTTACGAGCTTTCCTTTACAATTTTTGTTTCAGCTCGTGCACGTCTAAAAGTTTTTTACTTCCACCTTCTCACCATCTCCACTCACTTCAATTTTTCCTCCTGCTGGCGGTGGTGCTTAGTCATCTTCAAACAGCTCAATAATTTCCCCATCCACTCTCGAGCCATAAAAAAGCAGCGAGGACTTAGTTAAGATCTCGTGTGTGATGCGAGTGCTTGGTAATGCCAGCTCCGATGCCGTCATAACTGCGGCTCTAGTTTTTGCTCTCCCATCAAAGTTTTGTCTTCCAGTAGTTTCAACTGACGGCTCTCCTCCTTATTGTTATTTTTGTGGCCGCGTAATATGCCACGTACATTAGGAAATGTTAAAGTGACATAAAAACCAGAACCAGCGGAAACAGCGCAACAGTCAGCGACAACAATGTGACACCTGTTTTTGTCCGCCATTTTGTCATGCTTTCTACGGCGATGGCGAAGCACGAACGAGTATGAGTATGAGTATGTGTGAGTGGAGGGGGTGTGCATTGAGTGACATTTATGTGCAGCTTGGCATTTTATTTGCAGTTCAATGCACAGCGAAAATTGCTCTTGAAGTGCACCCTGACTTGCAATTTTTGCTGCAGTGGAAAAAGTACAAGAAGTGAAAATGAAATAACTTATTTAAAATTAAATGGGATATGGGGTGACGCCATAAGCCTCATGGCTTTGGGGCCGGTTACAAACAACATTTTTTAGATGTGTTTTGAAAATCATTTTTATTTTCATTTAAGGAATCTTAGAAATCAGTATGTCAAATCTCAAATACTTCAAGATCACAGTGTTCTCCCAGACTGACAAAAGAACTTGGCCAGGATCGGAAAAACCTCTTTCTACCTTTTGCTTACTTTTCAGAAAGTAAGTTTTTGTAATATTAATATCAATACCAAAATTATCCAAATTTTAATAGATTCTATGCCAGCACGAATAAAGGCTGTCATTTAAAACACAGGAGATGTCAAAAAATATTGAGAGCCTAATTAAGAACAGAGTTAGTTTCAGTGTTTTTTAGTGTACTTAGAGGGCATCAGTTCTTGAACTTTGCTTCATCTTCATCGCATATTCTCTTAGTACTCGCTTTTGGTTTCTGTGCGTCTCAGATTTTTATGCGATGGCCAGGTTCGCCTTGTGGCGGAGTTTCATAAAATAGTAGAGGTTGTTATTAAAATTCTTCGTGTGAAGGGAAAGTGCAAATGAGTCTGTGGTTATCGCGCCTGCCTAACTATTATTTTCACTATTGTCCCGCGAGCGCATAAAATGTTTGCCTAAAGTTTTCTCCTCTTTTCTGCGTTGGCTGACAGAAGAAGGAAAGTGCTGAGAAATGTACGAGTCAAAAGTTTTCCCATTTTGGCGCATGAAACAGCTAATGAAACATAATCATTATGTAATAATTAGAGGCAGGCACTAAGTCACGGGACGAAGAGGATAATCGCCGCCGTTATATAAGACGCCAGGGCTAAGCTGCTTTTCCGAAACGGAGACGGGGAGTAGAGGAGCACAATCTCGACAAGCTAATAATGCAAACAACTTTTTTGGGGAAGGACGTTCTGTTTCGTGGGTGTTAAGGCCTTTAGCCTGTTGTTATGGCTGCTCATTCGGAGCCGGAATTGGTCAAGCGAGTAATTATCGCAATTGTCGTTCCCCCGTTACGCTTTGTTGACTTCTGAGGTGTTAACGGGGCGGAAATTCATTCGTCTTAATGGTATTAAATGGATTTAGAGAGCTTGTGTTTTGTCTTCACTCCGCTTGTCTGCTGGTTTGCTTGTCTGCAACAGCGAATACTCAATATATGACCAATGCATTGCGCATACGCCTCGTAGGACTGGCAAACAAATTGTGGGAGGGTCGTTTAGCCGTAAGTGCAATTTAGTTAATTCAGCTCTTAATTAACTTAAAGTTTTATACGGAGTGGCGTGGTGGAAGTTCGAAAGCAATTGAAATGCGCATTGGGGCCAGCGGCTGTCGGAAAAACTCAGCTGCAAACTAAAGTTTCCTTCATTTATGTATTTATTTTTTTCTGCCCGGCTATTTAACTGGCTGGATAAAGTTTTTTAAACAGCGCTGGTGTTTGTTAGCTGTTGTTCGTTGTTAGTTTTGTTGTGGGTGTTGTTTATTTGCGGTCAACAACCAGATCCAGCGTCATCGTGGGTTGGCCAATGTTTGGTTTTGAGTTAAGGAAACGCTTTTGCCTCGCAAAAGGGAATCCAAACACACGCAAAACAAAAAAGCTTCAGAAAGTGTTGAAGATGGAGTAGAAAAGTTTTTAGGCGGGAACCATTTCAATGAGATTTTGTAAATCGAACTGGGAGAACATTGATTTACAGAAGGTTAATTTATATTAACACTAATATTAAAATATTTTATTAATTTATTAAAATTTACAGAGTATCATTTTTATTATATAATTTTTTTTTTACTTTTTACAATATTATATGACTTTTTGTCGTTTTTTTCAGAATTTTTAGAGTAATTTGGTATTGATCGCATTTTCCTCTTCAAAGTGATTTTTTGTTAAACTAAGTATGCACGTAATCTGAACTACCATTTTTTTGTCATCTGCTGGTATTTCGTTTTTGTAATATTTTGCGGTTGAACATGAAACGAACAAAAAAATTCCATTTAAATTGATTTATGATGAGAACTGCAGTTTACGGGATAGTTCGGAGCAATTAAAGTAAGAATTCGATGAATTATTTATTATAGGAAAGTATTTTGATGTGTGGGCTTCCGTTGCCAACTCAAAGCACTCAATTGTTTTTTTCCTGTTCCCAGAAAGCTAAGAGGAAAGCATGCCAAAGAACAGATTTCCGCACAACTGTGCCAAGTTCCTACATACTATTTTCTCACACAAAAGACTCTTGAACTCTTTTCAATAATTTTAAGATGTATATATATAAACAAATAAATAATATGACAACACGCCCAGCACTTGGCTCGATAACGAAAAAATGAGAAACAAAATGTGCTGAATAAATGGCAAAAGCCTTTTGGCTCGGTGAATTTTTTTGACACAGATATGAAGGGTTCTTGGATTAAGGAGGAGAATAAGACCAGGCGAGCGGTAAGAAGGCGACTTCGATTTGCATTTGGTAATTGAATTTTGTTGTGCAATTTATTTCTGGTTCTACTCATGCCAATGCATTCAAGAATAAATATGCAAATAATTTTATACATATAGTATTAGGTTTGTGTTCGTAAATAGAATAAAGGTTAAGTAAACTTATGATTTATATAACCACTAGCTTTTTTTCTTGGCTCCTTACAAAATTCTTTTTTAATAAGTCTGTGCCCTATGATTAGTTTTAAACTTTTTAAAGTCAAATTAGGTGGAGAAATAAATAGAAATCGGAAGGCATATAGAAAATTAAATAATTTATCAGCTAAAATGGAATTGCTGCAAATGCATTCAACATGTTACCAATTTGTGCTAAGAGCAGTTGCTCTTTATGGTCCTACTCAATAGCGGCCTGCAGGGAGGCAAATATATCGAAAGCTGATTTTTACGATAATGTAGATGAAGAACTGGCCGTGGGTCAGATCGTTAAAACCAAAAAGTCGGCGGGTTCCTGGAGACTACTTTAAACTCCATTAGGTCATATTTACGGCACAAGTTCAGCTGAGACGGGATATCCTCGTTCGAGTCGTGGGCAGAAAGTGTTAAAGTTCCCATGCAAGCGGCAAAAGGATAATAAAAAGTTGCCGGGGCTTGCAGCTCATGATAATAAAACTGGTGGCACGTGCTGACTTCAATGGACACGCAGCCTGGTCACGAATCCCTGGTCTCGAGACACTTTTTGCTTGCTGTTGACATTCCACACCTCCTCACTCTCCTTTTCCCCATCCTTTCGCTTTTTCTGTTTTTTGTCTTTCAAATAGATTTCAAGCAGCTTCAGCAATGTGAGCATTCCTTGCCTGCAGCAATTTGTTGCTGAATGATGTGTGAAGGACATAAAAATGCAGCAACGAGTGGAGCGTGCAGGGGTTGGGTTGCTGTATATTTTTGTGTCTCTTTGCGTAAAGTAGACAAGAGGGAGTAGAAAGTACTCTGCTTGATAATCGTGCCTTTAGCTGATAACACAAATGCGGAGAGGGCTGATGTTGACCCTTCAAGCCTGGTGGCTATTTAATAAAATATTAATTAAAAAATAATCGTTTCATATGGTTTTCCCGCGCCAATTTTAAAATTGTAGTCATTAAAAAGTTACGAGAAAATAATACATTTTCCGCAAGATGGCAGCATTTGCAGCTTGCATAACTCCATCACTCGCACTGATTTAGCTCAGTAACGAGTATGTTCTCTTCAAATTCAAATCTAGTATTTGTTAGTTAAGAAGTCAAGCCTAAACAAATAAATTTTTCATTCTGTCTATCACGGCTCCCGAGTATAAAACAATTGTAAAATAAGGTTTAGCTGGAAACACCCAAATAAAGAAAAATCGGAAAATAAGAATTTACCTAGAGCATTCAACATCGAAAGAACAATGGAGAATGAAGCAATAGTCAGAAAATATGTGCAAATCAACGATGCCAATAGGCAGAATTTACCGCTTATCGGCAACCATGGAAACACCGATAACTCCAGTTCGAATAAGAAGTCCTCATACTCCAGCTTCTCGGATCCCTGCGAGGAGTCGATCTATGGTCACTTTGGCTGGGTCCAGTTGGGCAAGGTGTTAATCCCGTACATTTTTAGGCAATCGGAGAAGTACTGCTCCGTACGCATGATCGAACAGAAGATACTAGGCCAGTATCTAGACTTCCTGCATTCAGATTTCTACTCCAGTTGCTCCTGCGTCCCCAGCTATTATATCACTGATGCCGAGGCTCGTCTCTTTAACGAGATCAATCAATGTCATTGCGATGGCCAATTCGGTCCGGATATCTTCAATCAAAAAGATCTGATTGTGCGTTTGAGTGATGCCTCCCAATTAAATCTGTTCCTCGCCATTTGCTACCGCAAGTTGGTGTCGGACATCAAGAATCCTTCAGAAAAATGCGGCTTTTTACGGATCAACAAGGAATCGGTGGTTCCATACACTGTGCACAACAATCAGCAGGTTGTGCCGTTCTTCTACTTTGAAGGTGAGACTGAGAGTCTAAAGACCAAGGCGGTGGTGCTCAGTGGCTGGAATTTGGCCTATCTGAAGTTCTGCTGCAAGGTTCAGGGCATAAACAACAATCACTTCTCCAGCGAAAATTTGGATGTGGTCTCGCTGACTGTCATTAAGAGCTACTTTCCCAATGGCACCGAATTCGAGGAATTCTGGCCCAGTAAGGCCATTTTCTGGAATCTCCCGATTAACAATCGTGACAGTGTCAATAACGGCGGCGGCTGCATCGATAACACTGTGCAGCATTTTTAGTGCTTTTTAAATTTACCTCGATGGATGCTATATTTTTGGATTCGTTACGAATTCCCAAGATAAACTGCGTTTTCAAAAAAGTTCCCCGACGCAAGGATTCTTAGCAAAAGGACCTCAAAGTTCGAAAAATGCAGAAATTGGCCAACTTTCCGGAGCTCTCAGAGGCAAACGGATTCATGGTTTGATTCGATGCTAAAGTTTTTTAAAAGATACCTTCTTTATCTTTCAAACCCCATACTTAGAATAATTTTAGGATTTTTTTTTAAGCCAGAAATCGATTTCAGAAAACATAGTAAAAAAACTTAAAAACAAACAGCTGCGGTCAAAATAGTAGTAGTGTTGCCGCCCTGTGTTTTTAAAAGTTTGTTGCTGTAATTCATCTTCTTCTGGTGATATTGTATTGATTATAATTGTACTATTAGACTAATTGGATAAGAAAATTGACAACAAAAAACTTTTAAAAACACATGCTGGCAACACTACTACTATTTTGACCGCAGCTGTATACTTTTATGTTTTTTGACTATGTTTTCTAAAACTTGTTTCTCCCTTAATAAAAATCCTAAAATTATTCTAAGTATGGGGTTTGAAAGATAAAGAGTGTATCTTTTATAAAATTTTAGCATCTAACCAAACCATGAATCCGTTTGCCTCTGAGAGCTTTGGAAAGTTGGCCAATTTCGGAATTTTTCGAACTTTGAGGTCCTTTTGCTAAGAATCCTTGCGTCGGGGAACTTTTTGGAAAACGCAGTTTAACTTTGGAATTCGTAACAAATCCAAAAATATAGTATCCATCGAGGTAAATTTTTGATGCTGCATAGTGTAATTTAACAAGAAAGGAAGCTAGCTTCGGCCAGCCGAAGCTTATATACCCTTGCAGATCATTCCTATCAATTAACAAATCGCAAAAATGTTCAATTTTCTAATATTTCTCATTAATTTTCCGATCGTTCCTATGGCAGCTATATGATATAGTCGTCCGATTTTGATCAAATTAAAATTGAAATTCGGAAATATTTAAAAAGAGTTATATCCTAGAGTAGAAGATAATACAATAAAAACCAAAGAAGCTAGAATTTATTTCCTATTACTTTTCCATTAATTTTCCGATCGTTCCTATGGCAGCTATATGATATAGTAGTCCGATTTTTGAAATAATTAATTCGAAATTCAGAAATATTTAAAAAATAACATCCCCAAAAGTAGAAGGTAATATTTCAAAAAACACCAAAGCTAGAATTTTTTAAAGTTTTTTTCTTCCGATCCTTCCTATGGGAGCTATAAGATATAGTTGTCCGATCCGGTCGGCTCCGACATATATACTACCTGCAATAGAAAGAAGACTTTTGCGAAAGTTTCGTCCCGATAGCTCAAAAACTGAGAGACTAGTTTGCGTAGAAACAGACAGACGGACAGACGGACAGACGGACAGACAGACAGACGGACAGACGGACAGACGGACAGACGGACAGACGGACGGACAGACGGACAGACGGACATGGCTAGATCGACTCGTCTTGTGATGCTGATCAAGAATATATATACTTTATGGGGTCGGAGACGTCTTCTTCACTGCGTTGCAAACTTCTGACTGAAATCATAATACCCTCTGCAAGGGTATAAAAATCACAGGGTGGCAACAAACGGATGCTGAGTGTCCGTTATTGATCTATTATGATACAATAAACTCCTAGCCATTGTAAAGATGGCTTGTTCTTGGGGCAACGGCAATATGATTTTAAAAGCACTCTCTCATTAACTGAGTAACGGGTATTTGATAGTCGAGTCAATAATTATAATTTCCCGAAAAGTCTGCTTTAAAGTGCACGTAATATATATGTCAGAATGACCCTGACCGGACCACTATATCTTATGGCTTAGAGACTAGTTTGCGTAGAAACGGACAGACAGACGGACAGACAGACCTTCGCTTAATTTTTAATTAATTTATTTTGTTTTCTTTTACAATTAAATTTGAGAGCAATCAAGCAAATTTCAGGATTTCAATTATCTGTTGACACTTTTTGCTGGCAGAACCCACAACAAAAGTTAATTTGATTACAACTTAAAATTTCATATTCGTTGTGCTTGCACTTTCCAATTTTACTTTATCCAAGTTTTATGCATTTCACTTGCAGCCTACCTCGGTCACGCCCCCATGTTTTGTTTACAACAACTTTGTGCCATACCGGGTCCGTGGAAAACTTTTCCCTGTGGCGTTCGTCGTCGTCGTCGTCGCAGCTTTTGCGTCTGTCTTGACTGCACTTTGCGGGCAGACAGGGCGGATGAATAATTAAATCTTCACACAGACAGAGCGGAGAAGTTTTAAGAGAATTCACATATCCTTGAGCTGCACTTTGTTTACGAGTAAAAATATCCTGAACTTTGTACTTTTTTCTTAATGCTTTCTTTCGCCCTTGGGAAGTCTTCGCAGCTGAATATCCTTTTTCCCATTATTTCATCATTTGCATTTTTTATTAGTCCTCATCATCTGTCTCACCAAGTTAAATGAGTCGGTTGACATGTTAAAAAAATATGTGCCTTACGATAATTTTTATGGGATTAAATAAAAATTCAAAAGAAAAAATGCACATATATTTCAGGAGTGGCATTCACAGAAAAGCCTGCAGGGCCAATTAGCAAGGGAAGATCAAACAAATTCTGAAAAGTTTGTAAGCTACCAATATTTGCTTAACCAATTACAACTTTTTAACAGTAGACTGTCAAAACTTGTCCCATGCAAATATAAATATAAAATTCTTACCGATTGAATTTGATATCAAAACACATTGTTATTAGCCTACAACAATGCCAAAGGCATAATTCCGAGCAAACATGATTTCTTGTATTGAATCATCAACAAAGACATTTAAATTCCAGCTGACAACTAATTGTTTGGCATACTTTGTCCGCTCTCCGAATTGTCTTCTTTGTATGCGAAGCAAGTAGCTTTGAAAATTTACACAACAAAATATACTTAAGAGATAAACGATTTGGGAAAGTCGGGGGGCATCATGCAAATAAAGCAGAAAGTACCCCTAACAAGATTTTCCGGACAAAGCAAAAGAGGAAACGTGAAAAAGTGGAAAAGCTCTCTACGTGTTTGGCGTCAAAAGGGCCGAGTGTGGAAAGGCAAAAGCGAAAGCAAAAGGAGGGAAAATATTAAGTCCAAATGCGTCGCCTTTCGTTAATATTAACTTTTCTGCTCAGTTTCTTGCCTTTTCTGTTGCAAACTTTTCCACCAAACTTGGGCGGCCCCAAAAACAACAAAGGTGGAGATAACAAAAAAGGGAAGGCAAAGTAAAAATTCCTGTTTATTTTGCCAGTCATGCATAAAATAATAAATTATTAGTTATGAACTGTAACAAAACAACGAAAATTATTATGTAGCGATGGATTTCGACACCATTTTGGGTCCCATCTGCATACTACAATGTGAGTAAAATGCCAAAAATGTAAACTGAAATTGTTTAACACAGAATGGGAAAATAATGTGAGCTGATTACGTTTTGCATTTCGGTGTCAAATTCATAATAATTGGGTTAGGCTGCTAATTGAAATTGGTTTCTGTTGTTTTCGATGCGTTGTGAAAAGTCACCAATTTATTGGAATTTTGCAACCGTACCAACACATTTTTTATTACAGGGGTAAATCTCTTTATTATAACGACTGTCAGGCTAACAACGCATTTTGTTCTACCCATTTGCCAATTAACTCGTTTTCCGAAAGCAAGACAGCACAGCTGGTTCCTTATTGAGTAGTTCTCAGAATGCCTCCTTGAGCATTCTTTCGAATGCCACAACCGTGGCCACAAGGAAAACAGCCTGCTTATCTCTAAACCGTCTTTCGCTTTCTTCGAAGGGAAACCGAGAGGAAAATAAAATGAAAAATGACGCCAAGTGAAACTAAAACTCGGTTCAACTAATGGTATTATAAAACGTAAGAGAAAGCAACCGAAAGCAAAGGGCATGGCGCTCAATTTGATTAAGTGCCAGAAAGTCGACAGCGACTGTTGTGTTTGCCATCCTTGGTCCCAAAATTAACCCACAAATATCACCCATTCTCAGGCCACCGCGTTAACGAGTTTAACGTGATTAGGTCGGGAGAGTGATCAGGGTTGGATTGTGTAGGACGATTTGCGCAATTGGTGGGATGAAAATTAATCACGGGGGTGATATGGGTGATAATAACCCCCCACTCAGGTAAAAAAAAAAGAACTTTGCTATTAAAAAAGTATCCAAAAAAAATGTCTTCTATAGATAAAAAGAACACGTCGCGATCAAATCGATATGCGCATGGTAAATTTCTGGTAATGCATACTAGAGCCCTGCATGAATCATTCAATTTTTGTTTTATCACAGTATGCCATGAAATTTCTGATTTGTTTAATTCAATTCTATGTGAAATAAATTAAATGTTGTTCTAATTCATTTCGAATTGAATGAATTGAATGAATTATTTTATGAATTGTTTGAATTTTTCAGATTTTTTTTCTGTTTTCTTTTGAGAACAAAAAGTGGAAAATTTTTAACAAATCAATGTTAACTGCATAGTAAATAAAATTCAGGCAGATTTAATCACAAAATTATGGCCCTTTCTTCTTCAAAATAAATTGTCGTTTGAATTATTTCGGAATTCATGCCATTCATTCATTCAATTCTATTAAACTCAAAATTCAAATTCATTCAATTCTATTAAACTCAAAAATTCTAATTAATTCATTCATATAACAAAAAAAATTCAAAATAATTCATTGGATCCATTCATGCAGGGCTCTAATGCATACTCATATCGTTTCACCGAAATCTCTCTCGCGGAGAAAAAAGAGGAAGAAATAGATCAAGATAGCGCTTGAAGTTACATAAGTGGGAGGGAGACAAACTCTAAATTCGATCTGGCCTATTGTGTACATTTTGACCATATCGAATTGAGGCGCCCGCATATGAAGTCAAAACCACATAACATCAAATTTAATTTAATCAAACAAAAATTGGGCGGTTATATTAGAGGACCTTTTTTATTTATAAAGCTAATTTAATCGTTTTTACTCTTACAGTTTCAGTATGGTTCTACAAATCTTTCCGTCGCTTTGTGTTTTTTTTAACAGACAGATTATTTCATATCAAATATGTTATGCACTTCACTTCAATATGAGTGAAACTAAGTGTCACTCACTTGTAAGCCATCGTTAGTGCTTGCACAACCTGGAGGAATTTAATGAAATTCTTTTTTCTAACACACTCTTTGGTTGCATGCCGCCTTGTCATCATCTTGGTCATAAATCAACCGCTCACAAGCCATTAGCCTAGCTGCCGTTTGAACGCCTAAATAGCTGCCACAATTTATTTCCACTACGTTGTACGAGAGTGGAAATATTAGAATTCCGTGGATTTTAAATTGGCCATGCCTGGGAATTCCTTTGCTGCATCCCAGTGGATTTAATATATTTTTTTTAATAAGATCTATGTGACGATGGCAGCATAAATTTAGCGAGGAGGTGTCGGCAGAAATTCCTGCTGCCTCTCGGCTATAAGAATTTAGGTATAAACTATAAGGCATTTTCGTCGTTCCTTCCCCAACTCCTTTTAGCCATTTATGATTAACACTAAGCAAACATGCAAAGCTTCTTGTAACGGTGGTTTTTCATTAGGACTCCCCCTCACATCGCAGAACTATCAAGCTGGCAAAGGAAGTCCTGTCGGGGGCTCTTTTGCAGGCTTTCCCGGTCTGCCTGTCTAACGAACATTTGTCATTTCTGCCACTGACAAGACGACCCATGCACATTGGCAAATAGTTGGCCTATTTCCCTTTTTTTCGCTTTGCTAGAGCCTCGTTATGGTTATGGTGTTGTAGGTGTGAAATTATAAATTGTAGAGAATTTATGAGCCTAAATTCCAATGTTACCTTTAGCGTTTCGCTTCGTTTGTTCTACCGAAACCGGCAGCTTTAAAAATTAAGAAAAATGTCCTCTTTTTTTATGTTGATAAACAAAAATAGTACTACAAACCTCTTTTGGTTCCACTATTTTTATTTTTTTTTTTTATTTATTTATTTCAGTTCCGCAATAAGTACATATATTTAAATATTAAAAATAAATTACTTTTCAGATCTAAACTTTACTTACGTCAATATCAAAAACTTTAAAATAACATTTGCATTAAACAATTTGACAATGCAACACGTTGTAAAGATTTACTTGCTCACAAATTGCCTCAAATTAAATTTTTTCTGCCCTTCCTGCCGTCGAGAACAAATGTACATTCCGAGCCAGCTTGTCGTCTGCTAATTGTGAAAATTATGAGCCAGTTGGCTAAGAAACGTGGTTGAAATGGGGGAAAAGGACCAGAAAAAATGGGAACCCCCGCGACGTTGGCGTTTGCTTTGATGTGCTCCACGGGGAATCCACTAAGGTGCTGAAAACAGAAGCTGTGAAAAAAAGCGAAGAAATGGGAGAAAATTAATAAAATGAGGCATGTTTATAGCGGGGTAAAAAACAAAAATAGGTTCGAAGATAGTACATTTGCTAAGAATCTAAAATGTTACTTACTTAGGCTTTCAAACATCCAACCTATTTGTGCTTTTCTCATAGAGAATAAATTGAAATCATAATAAATTTGCATTTGATTGGTGCCGTTAGCTAAATTCATTTTAATTATTGGTTATAGATGTTAGTGTGGTATGTGCTGACCACATAAATAGCCACCAAAATATGATTTTAGTATTAGCCAATTGACCCATTCATCCATTCGCCTCTTTAGCCTATAATTACCTAATCAAATTGGTATTTACCAACACAAAGGTAATCAATGAAAGGGAATAATGTCGATCTATTCAACATGTAAGCAGAATGCAAAATGTTTTCGAATCCATTACTCCATTAAAATGATGTCCATTCAATGGAATTGTTTTTAACTGCATCCGTCTTTTACAGAGCCAATCCTAAGCAATTAAAAATAAACCTTTTCACCCTGGACACCGGGGACAGTGGTTGAGCTTGGGGATAATAGTTGAGCTGGCATAATTGACCAAGGGCAGGAAGCCTTTGCTTTCACGTTCACCTTCCGGAGGACACGTTCCCCTGGGCACTCAAGACCCCCTAATTAATTAATGTTCATTAGCAACTGTAATTTCTCAGTCTGAGTTACTGTTCGGATACTCGCACAAATCAAAATGCGTGCGGCCTGTCTGATTGCCCGAGAACTGCGGGGAAAAGTTTGCCCACAGAGTTCTTTCGAAACTCATTTCAGGTCGGACAAGGGGCTCTGGAGTATCTAACTGAAATCAGACGCTGATAATAATGGTTAATTACGTGTTTAATTATGCATGAGATCTCTCACTCCGTCTTGTCGGGCTCAGTTTGCTGAGCGGAAATAGACGCTCAAACTCTCGTTAATAAATTATGTAAATTGTAGGCGCAAAGGTCCCTCTTAGGCTCTGCAAAATGGGAATTTATCCATGGCCTTTTCAGAGAAAGTAGAATAATAACATGCAAGGGAGGGGGTAGGAAAAGTGTGTTAAGCCGAAACGGAAGTAAATAAAATAATGAGATGAGATGTCATATTTTTATTAAATTAAATGCAAAGTATCTTTGCTAATAGTAAATAATATTAAACAATGGTTATTTTTGGGCTTTTCCTTCTTAAGGCTGTTAATAAAACATAATCAAAAATATTATTTCTGAGAATTAGGAAAAAATGTAATGAAAGTATCAATATATATTTCTACGCGATTTCAGCGCCTTGCGATGTATGGTCTATCTTATAAAATATACATATGTAGCTGATTCACAAATTTGCATTCGCACTAATAAGGTCCATGATTTTCCTAAACGGCTCCTTTGCAACTTTCTCCAATTCTCAACTTCGCCCACTTTGCTAAGCAGTTTTAAACTTTCAGAAATATTTTTAGCCACCTCTTGACCTTCATTGCCGACGTCGCCCACTTGCGAAAGTTTTTGAGAGAAAGGAGAACTTTCATTCTATAGAACTTTATCGCTGGCCCCTACCCCATTCGATGCATGACCTCAATGACAGTATTAACTGCTGGACTGAGGAAAAATAAGAGAATGGAGTAAATAAGTAGGTATATGAAAAACAAATCCAAATAATAATCAAAACTTCACTGGAGGCAAAGTTTCTATTTAATTTTAATTAGAAAAGTTTTCAGCTTAAATTCAACTTGTAAAAGACATTTACTTGCGAATTTTGGTTCCAGGCTACACAAAAAATAAAACAAAAGTTTTGCTCGGCAAAACTGAATAAAGATTTTGAGGGCGAACCGAGAATAAAAGTGAAAGAGAATGAAAACGTAATGCTGGACGATTTTTTACCGGGAAATGCATAGATTGCAGGTTAAAGTAGCAGATGAAGTACTTTTGAGTCTTATAAAAATTGTCTTAGTAGAAGAGATTTCGATATATTTCAATTGTTTGTTTTTATATTGCTAAGCAACCATGTACCAACAATTTCGAAAATCAACTAAGCTTGAAATAATTTTCTAAGAATTAAAAATATCGTGAAAAATTGCTTGTTTTTGGTAATCCTAAAATGTTATGATCTAAAGATTTATGGCCTAAAAATAAGTAACGGCAGAAACACTTTTAACCGGGCCCAGACACAGGTAGAATTTTATTTAATTTTTATCTCCGGTGACGTCTGTGCTTTTGTTATGTTTTTGTGACTTAGTTATTTTTTGATGAGGGTTTTCTGAGCCAGACAGAGCAGTATCTGCGAACATTTATTTCTCCAGAAATATCCATTTGAAGGATTCCAGGGCTTTAGGAAAATAATTACAAAAGAATATCTAGCTTATCTTATCACACCTTTCACTGGACTGTGAGCACTAGCTTAAATCAAGTTTTCTTTCCATTTTTATTCCACAAAAACCATATGTCAGCTATGCTTGATTCAATTTAACTAGACAAAAGGCAACACACAATCTGTTGTGATTGCGCATAGAAAAATATGGGAGCGTGGGAAGAGAAGAAAAATGTAGAATATTCATTTGGCAGATGGACAAGTCCATGCCGACCGGGGCAGGGGGCTGGGGCTCACTTCCACTCGCCTGGCCTTAATCACAGTCACGAGTCGAGTCGCCCAGTTTGGCAGAGACAATCATTTGTTATTTGATTTGCACATCAGCCGGATGTGGACGCGGATACCCAAGCAGCCAGACGGCCAGGATGGCAGGCAGTCAGTCAGCCAGGATGTCAGGACATCAGAAAGCCGGGGGGTCCGCAGAAGCCGAGCAGTCGAGATCCTCGGGACGAACATTGCAATTTCCCGGCGCCAGTCGATGGCCGGACATCGGTGATTGTTGCTGCTGTCCATTTTCGGCGGCTGCAATTTAAAGGCCGTGTCGCCTAGCCCGCAGATACAGATACAGATGCCCGATACCCGTGGCGTTGACGGAATGGATCGCAACCCGACTGAAGGACACAACATGGCATCGATGCCACCCCGATGAGGTGTTGATGAGGCGCAACTGGAGTCAACTAAAATCAAATTTGTCTTGCACTTCGCCAAAATGTAGTGTGAGGTGAAGCTTTAAAGTCCTGTATTGAGTACATCTGGGGAACGATTGAATGGTTTATTTCGATGGCGAATTACTCATTTGCTTTTTTTTACACTAACTTACAAAAAATATTTAGAAAATATATTTAGAAGGATGTTGGTAATTCTTGGTGGATTTTGACTCCATAGATCATCATAAAGAAAATAACATTCTTTTAAAGATATATTTTTGTTATTAAAATTTTTTAAAGGTGCAACTCGACATATAAATAAAAAATTCCATCATTTTTTTATTTATATGTCGAGTTGCACCTAACCAATTTAGATGAAATTTGTTTTATATTACAACTTTTATGTCACTCTAGAGGTGGAGAAACATCGATGTTTTCGATGTTTTAAAAGGCAAACATCGATGTAACATCGAAAAACATCGATGTTTCTCCACCTCTATGTCACTCTTTAACTTTTAAGAATAAGTGAATGGGATACATAGAGAATAATGCGATTTACAGGGCGGAAACTTTTAAAATTACAATAATATCTAGTGCTATCTATTATTTTGGATCTTGAATATTATTTGAATGTTTTTTTTGTTTGAGCTTTAATGCATAAAGCATCTAGAAAATGTCTTCGCCAAGCTAAAATCCCAGGAGCTCTATGACTATTTCTCCCTGCTGCACTTGTCCATATCGTTGACATGTGTTGCGTTCTCTCTAATTTAATTAAAATCAACTTAGGGCAGCGCCAACAGTCGACTGCAACATGCGGCACTCCAATTCCCCGCCTGCCCCAGGCCCCAAGCCCCAAACCCATGGCCAATTTGTTACGCTTTTAATTTGTTAATTTATTTGCTGGCTGCATGGAGGGCTCGAGAGATAGGCAACAGAGTATATCCTCCTCCCCTCTCTCTCTCTGGTTGGATTTTATTTGCTGGAAATTTTTTTTCCAGCAACTGCAACAAGTGCATCAAGCCGACGTCGACCTGCCACACATGGATGCACACCCACGCCCACACAGACACCAACGCCAACACATTCACACAGAGTCGGCTAGTGCAAACACACACATTCGCAGGCGCTTATCCCGTGTTTGATTTTGTTTGTTTTAACTGCTTTCACTTTTCTATTTACCTTAGTGTGTGGCGCCTGAAATGAAAAATGGCAAAACGCTGTTTATTTGCTCAGCTAACAGCAGCCAGCACACCCACACATTTACACCCACACACACACTCGTGTAGCCCCGTCGGAGGTTTAAATTTTCCATTGCCTGCTCTTAGGCGCTTCGTCGTAATAAAGTTGCATCAAATTTTTATGCCTACACACAGTGTGCTTAATAAATTTTATATATTTCTTGATATATTAAATTTTGGTTTCAGAGACGGGGCATGTCAGGGCGCTCTAATCGGGTTTTGAGGCAGGCAGATACAAATCAGGTGGGAACCGTGAACGGTTGGCCTGGCTCATAAATTGAGATCTTATTCTGACAAAAAGTTCCAGTTCCATTAGCTATGTCGTGTCACAAAGGTGTACGCAAAGTAAAAACACGCCCAGATCAAATCGATATGCTCATCGTAATTTTAATTCGACACCTTTGAATATTATTAGAGGGAGTGTTATAGTGTTTTCAATAATCGTATATTATTGAAACTCCAAGACGCGAAGATTACACACATTTCTTTATAGAAACTATTATTTCACAAAAATAAATTGTAAGAAATGCAGAGAAATGGTTGGTTCGTTTTTAAAAGTTCATATGATATTCGTTGTTACTTCGCAGTTGTTACCCGTTGTTTTCCAACAGTGCTGCCATTTTGTCCTCTTTCCGGACAGATCTGTCCTTTTTTTAACGGGTTTATCCGGAAAAAATTTCAAACATCCCCTATCCGGAAATCTGTCCTTTTTTCAAAAATAAGGTTTTGAGTGTTATTTTTGCCAGTCGAAAGTGTGTTAACCTGTTTTTATATGCTAAAACGCCTTTTTAACCATCAATCTTACAGTTCGGCACTTAAAAAATAATTATTTTTACAAATTATCAAAGAGACGTAAAACAGTCGATGGATTTTCTATATAGTACGATTTTTTCTGTAGCAAAAAAAGAGGAAAACACTTTAAAAATTTCTCAATTTTTACTCTCTGCTTTTTTGTCAGAAAAAAATTTCAGATTTTAACGACTCTTATTCGGGTTTGACGCAGATATTGCATTTTTTTGTATTACCAATATAGTTACTTGAAATGCTTTTATTATTTTAATAATTTTAGATTATTACGTATACGCACAAAAATTGACCATGGTAAAATGATCAATCGAAGAAGGTTGTGAGTCGGGCGCAATAGATCATTACATAATTTAATTTAATATAAAATCCATTTATATTAAGTAAATATATCACCCTTTGGTAAAAACAGAAAAATGGAGGCGCATTTACTTTTGTCCTTTTTTTTGTCCTTTTTTAAAATTTTTTGTCCTTTTTTTCCCTGTTTTTTTTGGCTTATCTGTCCTGTTTTTCAAGCTGAGTGATGGCAGCACTGTTTTCCAAATTAAATTATTTGCTGCATATGCCAAGACATAAGACGCCATGTGGCAAGGAACATGAATTTTTATTTGCCCCGCCACTGGCTCAGCGTGTGGCAAGCTATCTTTGCTCATCCTGTAAAAAGAAAGCTGAGGTTCCTTCAGTTCGATGCGACTTCAACAAAGGAAACCCGGATGCTGTGGTAGCTTGTCAACGCATTTTCAAGTGGTACAAAATATGTGATTAAGATTTGTATTGGAAAAAGAAACCAATTTTTAACGAACTGTTTGGTTTTCTTTGTATTCTGTCCTCACAATTTTTGTTTTTACCTTTAAAAGGCACCAGCATTAGGTCGGCTAAGTCAAATCGTGGCGAAAAGCTCCCTCTTTATCTCAATAAAAATTCAGGAATTGACTTGTTTGCCTTACCGAAAAAAATAGGCAAATCCAGCCAATACAAATGATTAATGTTTGCTGTGTCAGCCCAAAATATGTCTGACTTAACCACTGCCTGCGGCAATGGTCCTATAAAGGTTTTTTCCAGCCGACTCCACATACATCAATGGCTGAACACATCTGTTAACTGCTAGTGCAAACAACAACCAACTAAAAGTTGTCTAACTTATGCTGATTATAGCCCACATTGGCCGCAAGTTATTATCAAATGTCTCCCCAGAGTAATATATATCAAGAAATACGCACTCGGCTATCCTCCCTTCGCCGTTCGCTTTTCTGTGTTTTTGGGAAAACGGTTTGGTGGGCGGGACCAGCGCTTAACCCACTAATCGAATTTTCTGTGCGGAAAACCGTTCTGTGCCTCGGGGGTAAGCCTTTTGGCTGGCCTAATGTTTTAGGCCAAAACATGACTGCTTCGCCACGGGCCGCAGATATCGGGGCGTGTGTAGAAACAAGTGCCGTTAAATGACCTTGTTAATCATGTTCCTGTTTTTGCCTGTATGCGTGATTTATGCTTATTTATATTTTATGAACTAAACTGCCTTTGGAGAGCTGTTGTCGAAAGAGAAAGGCGGAAGAAACATTTATTTGAATTAGGTCCAGCAGGGGAATAAAATAGACAAGTTGTGCCAATGTTTGTACTGGTAAGGCTTGAACTATAGAGTTTTAAAATTGACTCTTTAAAGTTATAAGTATTTAGGAAGTTTTTCAATTCATTGAACTCGATATTTAAGAACCAAAAAATGTTAAAAATTAACATTTCTAAGCCCTTTACGCGTAGCAAATCTACCATCTGTAAATATACGCCCCTGTTTGGACAATTGACTGTAAAACAAGAAAGGAAGCTACCTTCGGCCAGCCGAAGCTAATATACCCTTTCAGATACAGTAATGCTCACTCGGTGCAGTTCCAGGGATTCCAGATTCAGCGTTTCTATTTTTGAATTAAAGCGCCTACTTCCTACAAAGTCACAATGAATTTTCTTATATATGTTGAAATTTTCCTATGGGAGCCTTAAGATATAGTGGTCCGATCCGGCTCGCTCCGACATATGTACTACCTGCAACAGAAAGAAGACTTTCGGGAAAGTTTTATCGCGATAGCTTTAAAACTGAGAGACTAGTTCGCATAGAAACGGACAGACGGACATGGCTAGATACACTCAGAAAATGAATCGCCCTGAATTTTAGAAAATCGCCTATGGATTTGCTTCACTGGCGATTTTTTTCTTTAAAATAAAAAAATTTTCTACTGGTAAAGAAAATTTTTTTCCAATTAATCAAAATTCATTAAATTCAAGAAATATTCCAGAAATATAGAAAAAAATCGCCAGTAAAGCAAATCCATAGGCGATTTTCTAAAATTTTTTTTTGAGTGTAGACTCGGCTATTGGTGCTGATCAAGAATATATATACTTTATGTGGTCGGAAACGTCTCCTTCACTGCGTTGCAAACATCTGACTAAAATTATAATACCCTCTACAAGGGTATAAATATACAGTGTATTCAAAAAGGATTTTTTGCATAAAAGTTTAGCTAATGCATAAAAATGATATAACCTTTGTTTTTTTGGCCTGTAGCTCTTTCCCCATATATTAAGTTATGTGGTATCAATTTTGACTTTATATGCGAGCACCTCAATTTAATATGTACCCCAGCCAGTTCGAATCTCGAATGTGTTTTTCTCCCACATTGCTGATTTTTCTCATTTTTGAAGTCACAGAATTTCGGTAAAAACGATATGCGCATGCAATACCAGAAATTTACCATGCCCATATCGATTTTACCGCGACGTGGTTTTTGTTACATATTTTCAGATTGACCACCCCCCGTTTAACTTTGCTCAAAGCCTTATGCAGAAGCCAACTACCTTTACATTGATCGATCCACGGCCTTTGGCTGTCAATGATTGGTGCTGACCGGTCGAGCGGAGCAACTTAATCAGCTCTTAACTTTCGCACGGCTGAGAGGGAGCTGCTGCACTTAATAAACGCAATTAATCCAATTAAAATGTCATGTCCCATTAATGCGAATTAAACTCAGCGCAAATGTTCTGCAATTAAATAAATGCACTTAAACCAATGAAATGCATACACACGCGCGTGTTAAGGGGAGGGTGGGAGTAAACATTCATATCAATGTCGTAAAGCCGCTTGACAGTTGAAAGATGAAAGAGGGTTGCGGACGCAAAGGGAAAACCAGCCAATGAGCTTGCAAATTTACACGCCACGATAAACATCAATGGACAATTAAATGCAAGTGGAGTTGTGGCCTTGTCAAGTCGCATTTACCGACCGACCAGCACTTTCCATTCCGCTAAAACCCCCAAAACTCCGCCCGTTCATTCCCCATCTTGACTTTATTAACATAATCGACTGTGTCAACGCGTTCGGTCATTTTCTCCTCTGGTGGCAACTAATTAAATATGGCAAAATAAAATAAATACATTTTCGATTCGAGCTGCGAGTGTGTGTTACTGCACTTGTGTGCTGGTGTTACACAACAATTTTTCATTTTTCATGTTTATTTATCATCATGAAATTACAAACAGAGCCGCAAAGCATGCAGCGTTCAATTAATATGCGTAATTTACACGTTGTTTGGGCTTGATACATTTATTGTTTGCGGCACGTGGCAACAGTTGTTGGTATGGAATGTCGGGTGGTATTTTCCGTACGGCTTAATTGTGTGAGAGTTGAATATATTAAAAACTGCACTGCTCTGATTGGCAAAATCAAGCAAATCTAACATATTTAATAAAATATTTCATTTTAATTTAGCATTGAAATAAAATATTTAGGAAGAAAATCTTAGAACCAAATTAATGCTAGCACACACAAAAGGAGCTAAGAGTTTTAGGTAGGAGCTACTAATGATCTTCACCTTCTTAACCCACAAAAAAATGCCGGGATGAAATCGACACGCGTATGGTAAATTTATGGTATTTATAAGCATATAGTATTATCTGTTTCGTAGATCCTCTGACTTCGAAAAAGAGAGCGAGAATAACTGTTTCTCCCATTTCGAAATAGATAGGTAGGGAGAGTTATATTTACAGTAGTGAATATTATATTTGCAGGGCTATAATTCTTTTAACTTAATTAAATTTTATGAAAGAAAACTATTTGCAAACGCTTCTCTATAGCAAACAGTAAACAAAATCAACAATACAAACGCACAAGCACACGCAAATAGGCTCACACAGATATAAGTCACAAACAAATATTTGAAAATCATGTTCATCATCAAGGTAATTTATAAAATAAATTTACCAAGCAACATGTTTTTATTGGGTTTAACATGTTTATGCCAACTCTTAAAGGAATGAAGATGCCGTGCTCTTTGGTATGTCTTTTGCTTTCGGTGATTAGGTATTAATTGGGGAGGGAGAAAAATATCTATTTTTATTCAGCCAGTTAGTTCTTTTCTTTTTTTCAGAAACAATTCAAATATGTAATCAAACTTCCAAAAGATACATACAAATATAAAAAGTTACAGCCAGGCAGAAGCCACATTACGTATACGTATTGAATAACACTTCGATAGGGGGGGCGGGGCTGAAACTCAGCTCATTGTAATTTCTGAGCTGTCAGGACGAAAACCTTGGCGGGCTAACACTGCATATTTTTCGGCGGTATTGTTTGTGCCAGGCAACGACAACGACGTAAATAACTAAAATTTATGTTATTTATTTTGTAATTTATGCTACCATCCTTCTCTCGATCGACTATGAGTGCCTTTGTTTTCTGTCAATCAATCTGACAGTTGTTTTAATCATTTTTTTCCTCATCCGCTTTCTGCTAACTCATTTTATGGGTTATAAATATATTGATAGTAGTTCGACACTTAATAGCCATTTCCAGACCTTTCCTATTTTATCTAAACATGAAAGTCACATTTGCACTTTCACACAGTTCACGTCAGTAACTCTTGCAATCCTTAAAAACGCAATAATGAAATATATGTGCAATTGGATACCTACACTGAAAAAAATTATATGAATTCAGGGTAAAGCCGTCTAAACAAATATTTGTTGGACTTCTAAGAAATGTATGAAATTAAATTCTGTCATTCCTTACAAAAATACATTTTCTTTTTATCAAAATAATAACAGTTTTTACACAAGAAAACTAGACTAGACTTGAAATTAAATGATCAATTTGATATTATGTGGTATGAATTTTGACTTGACATATAAATTTAATATGGTTAAAATGTAACAACATGTTCTAAAAAGGCCACAGATATACCCATAGATAAAGAATTATTTGATTTTAGTATTTCGATTTTTGCGAAATCACTGAGATGCCCCAGGTAGTCATTTTGAAGGAAGTAGGTTCATAGTTTTACATATGCATTTCTTTTGTTCAATCTCTGGCCCGGATTTGGCAAATTGTTTGCAGGGAAAACAAAGGGACTCGGGAGGAGTCAGGAGGAGTCAGGAGGAGTCAAGCAGGGCGAAGATGAGAAGGCTGCTTATCCCTTGCCCAGCAATCCAACTTCTTTCGTGTCGGAGCAATTTATGCTGCCTGCCCGACTCCTCGGGGGCAATTGTCTGACTCGACTCCTCGCCCACCCTCACTGCAACTCGCCGCCTCTTCTTGGCAGGCAATCTGCTCCTCGTTGTTTGCAGTTTAAAGGTTGAGAGTAGTTCAAATTGTTTGCCAGGTATTTGCACTCCAGCACTTTTTTCCAGCTATTTGATCTGTGATTGAGCTGAATGAGCAAATAAACTTGTGGCCCGACTCCATTGAGCATGCAGAGACATGGAAAGGTTAATGCGCTCAATGGATTTGCGGCGAGAGTTAAAATAGTATATTTTAACAGAGTCTTGGCTAAGATATGACTCGACATCATTTGATTGGAATTAAAGGAACTTTCAAGAAAATAGGTAAATGGATAAAGAGATGATCCGAAAATTAAAGCTCTTAAATGTCGGCATTGCGACTAATTGCTTTTGTGTCCTTTTATTGTGACTGAGCTATCTTATTTTGCAACTCTTCTTTGTTTATTCCCTTTTAGGGACGGCTGCAGCACTTTATCAAAAATTATGCGACAAAATATCTGTGCCATGTCAACGTTTCAATAGGCGGCCAATAAAATTTATGGCCAGTGCAGCGGCCCCAATCGGCTGCAACAGAAACCGGCCCTGACCAACCCAACTCCAGTGGAAACTTTCACAGGCTTTCCTGCTCCATTCTGCTTTCGATTCTGTATAGTATATGTACGCAGATATACAATGTAGACGGGTACATTTGTCATGAGTGTGTTGTGGCCAGACTTATTAAACGGCTTTTAAGGGCCGGCTCGGAACATCCCCATTATGCGCAGAGTCTTTTTTCTATAGACTACTGCGATTTATGTCCAAGCAAATTACTTTTGCGGTTGTATTTTGCAAATGATGCAGTATTTTTTGTATTGGGATAAATAATAAGGTAAATAGGAGTGGGGTATACTTAGAGGCAGACATTATAAAAGTATTACCACAATTTGGAGTTGCCTATTAATGACAAAAAGGGTCATAAAATAAATGAAATGAAACTCTTTTCTCTTAATTTTTACGGTTCAGTTAGCCGGCTATATATATTTAATAATAGCTACCAAGTGAGAGTGTCCTTTCTAGCTCTAAAACTTGGTCTCTAATAAAATAAAATGTATTAAATTGTATAACCTTTTTTTTATCTTATGAGGGATTCACATTTTGTAAATCTAATGGCGGCTTTTTGATCTGTATTGTAGTTACCCTGGTCATACCCAGGCACTTTTAGAGCCCTAAAACATTTAAGCATCCATTAACTTAGACCTAAAGGGTGTATTGGACTGAATGCCAAAGAAGAATGATATTGTTACTTTCGTAGAGGTTTAACTCCATTACAATCATATTAACATCCACACTGAATTTAATTGTGTTAGCTTTACGAATAACACCGAAAACAAAATACTATTTAAAACCTTCCTTGGAAGCCTCTTTTAGACATAAAGTAGTGGGTATCTCAAAGCTGTGAGTCTGGACAACAGCGTTCTATCCTGTTTGTTTTGCCACCAGAAAAGTATATTTAAAATTTATGAGGCTAACTCACTAAATTGAGCAGAGAGCAAAGGAGGACCAGAAACGAAATACAAATGGGACCCAAGCTGTTTATGTTTTTCGAACGTGTTTGGATGTCAGAGCAGTTACATTTACACGCAGCTCGTCCATTTGTAATTCCCCTTCTCAGCTCGCTTCAGTTTGGGTGAGGGCTGGAATGTAACCCAAATTAAGTTGTTGCCTATGGTAAATTGTCATTCTCCAGTGTGTACATATGTATGTGTAAAATGGGAAAAGAAGTGGAAAATTATGTGTGAACCTGAGAAAATGGGTAGAAGTCGACTTAGCCGCTTTAAACAGAGACAGGCAACCCAGAAAAGTGTTTCCTGCCAGATAACAAACGGTAGTAATTAGAAGGGACATTGGGCCGCCCACAAAGAATGCTCTACGCATAATTAAACAGCAAATTAAGCATTATCAAAAGGAGCCCAGATACAAGCCTACACTGGGAAACCCGAATGCTTTTGCCAGACCCCAGTCGATTGATATGAGCTGGGCTTAACCTTGTTTCGGATACACCCAAAAAACTTGATATGAAGCGGTGATCAAAATGATATTATGTGTTATAAATTTTAACTTGATTTAAGGCCATCTCATTTTTATATGCTCGATATGTTAACAACAGGACAGTTCGAATTATTCTTCTCGCTTCCACTAAGGTTATTAAGTCTCCGAGAGAGAGAATTTAACAAAATTCAATTATTTAATGTTAATTTTACCAGTTGTGCATGGTAAAAACGATCTGATTCCGTTGTGTTTTTTTTTGTGTGTAGTGTAAATTCGCCCATAAGCAAGCTACGCACAAGGGACGCAACCGCATAGTGTAATATTAATAATGGTTAATAGGCAACAAGTGAATGGGGTCGACTGTTGCCTAGTGACCTTCAGGGACATTTCATCATCTTAATGGCGGCCAGTTTGGGGCAAGCAGCAAATCTGTGGCAATGCACGCGTTAACCTCGACAGCGACACTCAAATTAGAAAGCCCTCGAGGGAAGGCGTCCTTCGACCTAAGCTGCTTTCCCGCCCCCGTTTGTCACCTGCCATTGCGGTCTGGACTGTCAATAGCACTTAAACAGACACATAAGCAAGCGGTCCGGGGAACTGAAACTGGAGTGGGATCGGTTCAAAGGGGAAGAGCCGCCCACAAGGTCTGGTTTATGATAAGGTCCAGTCACCGGGCTTACCTGTGTATTTGTGGATGGCGATTGAGAGCGCCCCAAGCAATAGTTTATAAGCTTTCGAGCGGGTCGATCGAGAAGTTCCAATGAACCATTAATTTTCCATTAAAATATAAAATTGGGAATTAGTTTTCAAAGATATATCTTACAATGACATTCTCCTATAACGAGCAGTTGAACATGATAATGTTATGAAACTGAAACTCAGCTATCGTACTCTCTCCGATTTGCGGAGCTACCCTTCCGACTTCAGAATGGGCCATCCGACCCTTATAATCACAGCAATTAGTAATTACGCCTCCGCCTTCGCCCCCTTTGCCTCATCGCCAGGTTCACACCTGCCCTGGCACTTATCCCTTTTAATTAGGCGCCACCAAAAGGCAAATTTTTCGAGCCCAAGAAGGCAGCCAAGTGGTAACGTCTCCCAGTCTCCCACAGCATCCCCTGCCATCTCTCTATCTGTCTGTTTGCTTTCCCTTTGGCAGATGCTTCGACTGGCAGCAGTGCCCGATGCCTTTGGCCCATTTCTAAATTTTCATTTTAATTATTGCGAGTATTATTCTGAAAATCAAGTGAGCGGCAACTTTGCCAATTGCCACACGCCCCCTCCGGCGGCGGGGGGCGTGGCAGGGGGCCTCGACGGCAGCTGTTACATAGCCTTCATCCTTTTTCCCCTACTTTGCCACCTGCCAACGCCGCTTTCTCCTGGGAGAAAGCTGGTGTCTGCATGTTTCCGTATCTGTGTGTTATCATATTTCACGCCTATTAGCGTTTTAATTTAATTAACATTTATGGCGACAGTTTGAGCCGGCTGCAGTGGAAATATACGATGTTACGAGGGGGAGAAAGGGTTTTTCGGCCGTCTTTGACAGTGAAGTGCACTCCTCTGCGAATTCCCCAGCGTCGAAACTTTAACGAAAAAGCTTTAATCAGTTCCACTCCATTGTTTGACTTTCGAGATAAGCTGGCTGGGAACTTGGCTGCAACTGCAACTGCAACTTCATTGCGAATCCACCGAGGCAGCTCCAACGAAGTTATATTAGTTACCGATGCCGGAAATAATTTCACGTAACTATTTGCACGTAACGCCAGCCAGACAGCTGAAGCGATGTGAGAACCGGATAGCAGCAGTCCATCCACGCCTACCGGTCTAAATTTATTGAAGGTCCTGTCCGGCATGGACATGGCCAAGGCAACTTGAGCTGGAAATTACATCCGCTTGGGTCTCGAGTAGTAGCTTTAAAAGACTTTAAAACGATTGAACTAGGTGGGATGGGAAAATTGAAAACATTTCCGTTCCCTGTTTGCCTGTTTTAATAACCTTATTAAATTCATCCGCCCAAGCGCACAGCAAGCGGGTGGGTTTTACAATAACATTTCGAAGTTGTCGTCTTAGAAACAGTTCTATTTTAGTTTCCCTGTGGCCTGGCAAAATCATCGTAACAATCAATCAATTTTCGCCAATTTCTAAATTTAGTTGTGGTTGATTGGCAAATTTAATATATTTACAGCCAAACAAAATTTTAAATGAAACGATGATCAGTTTGATATTATATAGTACCAATTTTGACTTCATATGCGGCATCTCAATTTGATATGATCGAAATGTAAACAAAAAGCCAGTTCGAGTTTCGAATGTGTCTTTCTCCCTCTTACTCACGTAATTTAAGTCGTTAGATTGCTTTTTACTCACTATTTCAAAGTTAGTAAATCTCCGAGAGAGAGAATTATTTAATATCAATAAGATCAGTGTTCAATTTAGTGTTGACTAGATAGTGTTCATTATTCGATTGCTGATATATGGAGGAATTGTTGATAGAATACGGTTACACTCAATAAAATATGAAATCAATTGCGAGCTTTAACATTACATCTTGTATTGTTTTGTACCTTAACCTGTGTACTTTTCCACCATAATAGTTCGCCGTTTTTCACCTTTTCTACGCCACAGGTCAGCCCCGAAGATAGAATGGCTTTCCCGACTCCCCTCCTATTTAGCCACGTTTTTCCGCTTTTATGTTAACAACAAAGGCAGCGGCAGCAAATGAAGAGGCTGAGAGTCGAGAAGAAAGAAAAACATTGCAAAGGAAATCGTGGAGGAGCATTGTGCGAGACGATTGAAACTGCAATGCCGCTGCTCGTATTTTACCTTGGACTGCAGGCAAGCATGAGAATTTAATGAGCAGCCTCTGCAGAAGCTTTGAAGTTGGAGTTGCGCCGGTTTTTGCTCCCTCCCAAGTTTGAACTGTTTAAGTTTTAATCGAGTTATTGGCAGGCAGCGCGCAGGAAGTCGGGAATTAAATGGTCTGTTTCAAGTAATTATAAATTCACACAGGTCCAAATTCATTGCCGAGTAATTGCACGAAAATGTATTTAATTTCAAATTTAATAATTCCCACGGCCATGCCAGCTATTTTCAATTTAGCTATTTGTGGTTTTGTGCAAATTCAGTTTCGGTCAAATTGTTAGACATATTGCACAATTACATACATTTGGCTCAGACTCTGGAGTTTCGGTTTCGCTTCGGTTTGGTTTGGTTTGGTTTGCTTTGATGGCAAACAATTACATGCCATTTGTTGTTTGGGCTATTGAAATTTGATTTTGTGTTTTGTACTGTCAGAGCCTACAGATTATGTGGTTATGGCTAAAGTAAATGTTTTCCTAAGCCTTATAAATTAATATTTAACCGAATGCATAAACACAAATGAAAACGAGAAAGAAAGCACACAGAAGTCTGTATATATGCACACACTCGCCGTTGTTTTATTTACATTCAAAGCTGTTAATTGTTTATTGTACCGATTTAATGCACTGAATTTTAAAATATACCATGTACGCGGAGGTTTATATATTTCAAATAGATTTAATTGTGTCGGAAGTATCTTCTGCTGTGATGGCAAGCTTTTTGCTCTGTCAAAGTGCAAATCTTTTTGCCAATTAGCCTCCCAATTATCACCTTTAATTAATTGAATCCACCAACGCTTGCGGTCCTCCAATCAGAATCACAATCGCACTGCACTAACCGACCTCTTTCGACGCGACTTCCGTATTTCCTCCCCTTCCTCTGCTGATTTCCATGCTAATCACAAGCCAAACTTTCAACTTCATTTATCTTCGGACTCCCCCAGCCGCACTCTTTCAATTAATTCGGGCCAACACTACGGGCTAAGCTATACCTTGCTAATTGGGATTATCTATTATCGGGCCATCGGTATTCGAATAATTAAAACGTCAAATTTAACTAGTTTGGCAATTGCCGGACTTTAAATTGGGTTCAGGGGCTAGTGGCTGGTGGCAAAAGAAAACAATTTTTGGCTTTTTCAAATGCAAATTTCATTGCTCATACGACATGTGTTCCGTAGTCGTACGTGATGCGTGTGGGTCGGTGGTTTGTTAGTGAGTGTTCGAGCTTCGGTCTCGGTTTCAGTTTCGATTTAAATTGATTTTAATTTTTGGGGTAAGATCCTGACCAGTGTGGCATATTTATTTTTCGTTTGCCTGCGGCTATCGTTACCATTTTTCCTCCGGGATTGAGAATATCTCGGCCAAATAGTTATGCAAACGTGGCATTCAGTGGGGCATTTTTAAAATGCGAGTCCCAGTTCTTATTTTAGTTTTCCATTTTCTACATATGATTCTTATGGGCTAATCACACAATTCCCTAGTCTGCGCCATGCATATGAAATATGAAATCTGACACACCCCCGTTCTCCAACTCGCACATTGCTAAGCTATTGCCTTGGTTATGAAAAACTTTGCTTATGCATAAATTTTCTCCCTCCGCGGGGTGAAAATTGAAATGCTTAAAAGCGCATGAAAATGTTGTTACAAGTTTGAAGTTTTTGCTGGGACGCTTTTTATGGGGAGCGGAGAGCAGCAACTTTAAATGCACGTTTGAGTATGTGTGTGTGCGGTGAAGTGCGGCCCGGCTATTTGTTAAGAGTATTTCTATAAAATTTTCAAGGCTTTTGTTGAGGAAAACTTTCCCTGCTTTCCAGGCACCGAAAAAGTGAAATAAAAATATTGTTAGAGAGCATAACAGGTGGTAACTTTGGTTTACAATTTAAATATATGTACTTTTCGAGTAGCGTGGCTAATTTGCATTAGTTAAGCCCAGCCAAAGCCGAGTAGAAAGCCGCCCAAGAAGGCCACACACAGACGACCGCTGGTAGCACACGCTTTCCTGGCCTTATCCCCAAGTTCTTGAACGCGGGACAGGTTGACCCCTTCACCGACGACCTGCAGCTGCCCTCGTAGCTGATCCTGCTCCGCCTGAGACACTATCTTGAGGATATCCAGCCTGACGAGGCCCGCCTCCAGTGCGAGCTCGATCGCCAGAATGGTGCCGCCCGCCGCCACGGCCACCATTTTACTCGCCTTGAGGAGCACAAAGCCGGTGAGAAAGCCGCCTGCAGCCCCCATTCCAATCTGGCTATAGGGCGATCTCTGGCTAAGGTTGTTCATAGCTGAGGTCAGACATTGGCTTGAGCGAGGGATCTCTAGGCTGCAGTGATTCTACGTACTACTACACTTCACCACTGGTAGGTCACTCATTTCAGCTGCTTTTCTCGGTGCTTCTCTCTTTCCTGTTACTTTACATTTAAATAATTTGGGCGACCTTTTGTTGAAAGCTACCGCACAGCATGCTGCTTTGCACTGCGCCCTCCTATGCGCTTCTCACTCTTCCCAGCTGCGCTCAACTGAGCAAATGACCGCCAGACCGTGAACCGTCTAAGCGGACAAAAACATCAAAGTTCGAACCTGCCCATTAAGGACGGGGAGCACCGACTTCTGTATTAAATTACGTTCATGTTATTAGGTACTGCAAGTACACATTTTAAAAGTTTTTAATAAGGTATAAATATGTTGTCAAGTAAACAGGTACTTAGTAAGTACTACTAACAATCCGATTACACTCATATTTACATTAAACTTTTTAAAGTCACCCACTTCAATCTGTAGCTATACCTCATGCTCTTCAGATTATGCGGTACAGTAAAAGGAACTCTGTAACAATAATCGCAAGTTACTCATATGAGTTGTTAAATTAGGAAATGTTACTTTTCAAAAGGTATTAACTAACTAATGTTCACATTTCGAATTGCCTGATGTGAAATATTTTCTAGACCATTTTTTCCAGTGATTACATTTTTGGTCAATTATTTAGCTGAAGGTAACGGCTTCGATGGAAGAGTTCACGTTTACAGTTCAATTGCCTTAGGGCCATGAAATGGCATCGGTTTCTTTACGTTTGAATGCATTTTGGTTTTTTGGTCGTACCATTGCTTTTATTTAATTTATCGTTCAATTATGCGCCCAGGCCCAGCCACGCCCAAACCAAATAGGAGAGGCCCCAGGAGCTGTCGAGGTGTTTTTCGCTTATCGCAAACTGAAAATCAAATTAACAATGAGCACGCAAATTGCCACAAATGACTGCGGAACTGGACTCGAGCGGAAAAGGGAATTCAACTATTTTCCGAGCGATTATCTAGGAGGAGTAATGCAGTCTTTAAGTGCTTTTGTGCAAACAATATCTCAGCCAGACAACGGCAGTGAACACCCTTGGCGATTCCCCTGGAAACAACTAAAGTGTTGGAACATTTAAATTGACATTAATAGGAAAAGTAAAATGTGAAATTGTCTTGGCCAGGGAGAACTGAGGATAGAAACCACACATGAAATATAAATGAAACAGAATGCAACTTGACCATAAAATGTGAGCTCAACTGTGCGAAAAAAGGGCCAACACAACACCGGAGTAACTGACTAACAATTTCAACATCAATGCGAAACGTGTTTGCCATTCGACGTATTCTCTTACGGCTGCGAAGTTGGCAGAGAAAATCTTGCTTTTAAACATTTGCTTTCCCTCTTCCTTTTCTTTTTCTAAGATCTGATTTTATGTCCCTTGTTCAGTACAGGTGTTTGTGGAAATACGTGAGCTGGCTGTGAAATGCCCACGTTCCAATCGTGCTTTTATAAATAATTTGCATATTTTCAGATATGACTAAATTATAGATTTTACATTCTTATTTAAATATTAGAACATCCTCAACAGGTTGTGATGAATACTATTAATAAGTGGTAAGAATACAAATTCCTTATTAAAAACTAAAAACCGCCTTTTAAAACATCGAAAATATCGGTAATATCGATACTGACTTCGATGCTTTTTAAGCTCAATTTGAGTTGCCGCATATCAAGTTGAAATTGATACCAGATAATATCAAGTTGATCATCGTTTCATATAAAGATCTTTCTGGGCTTATGAGTTTTAAGATTTTAGACAATGCAGATGATATAGCTATCTTCTAACCTTTAAACCGGTCTTATTCAGTTATTTTTAGTTCTCCCAAGTTTTCCAAATCGCAAAACCATTGCCAACCAAACTTTTTATGGAGACCGCCGAACATAAGAAATGTAGCTATGGACTACAACTGCCCAACTGTACTCATGAGTACTTACTTCTTGCGGGTCGAATGCAGTTTTCCATCATCGTTGGTAGGAAAAATGAGTTTTTCCCTACAAAGCACAAAGAAGAAGCACCATTTGGAGATGCGAGTGGCAGGCGCAACAGTACGTATGCGCAATACATATTTACACAATTTAGAAGCCAACTGCAGAGTCCTCGCTCCGTCCATATGGTTAATGTGATGTGGGATAGCTGGTCCGGCTGGACCCCAGAAACTTTGGGTGCTTGTACGGGCACTCGCCTGTTGACATGCTGTAAATTTGAAAACAGTCATCCAGTGGATAAAGTGTTGCATGTTGGCTCAAAGCAAACGATTCGTTCCTCCAGTTTGCCTGTTGGCTGCTTTATTTGTGTGCGGGCTTGTACAACAAATTAACTGCGGTTAGCCGGGGTCAGGGTTAGGTGGAGTTGGTTGTTTGGATGTTTGGTGTCGGGGATTGGCAACGTTGTTAGCTGCAACTTGCGAGCGATTCACCCATGCAGCTTTGTGGTGGCAGCTGAGGGGGCAGGCTGGTCGACAGTTCGTTGTCGAGTTAAATGGTTTGTCTGTTTCGGAACATTAATTTAGATGCTGCAAGCTGATGCAAACAAGAGATTCAACTGTGGAATAGCGTAATACTTCTATGGCAGGTTCGCCGAGAAGATGTACAAAAATGTGGCGACTTAAGTTACTCACGTATCAAAATTGGTACCACATAATATCAAATTGATCATCGTTTCATATCAATTCTTTTGGGTGAATGCAGCATTCTTTAAAATGGACTGATTGCACAAGTTTAATAATAACGCTAAGATCAATCACCAGCTACATAGGCCGCAAAGGAAATGTGAAAAGCTTTGAGCCATTACAAAGAGCCACAGACCCATGAAGATGGAATTGCATGCTCAAATGCATCGATGCTAACCGAAATTGCGGTTACCCGAAATGGATAAGGACTGCTGCAAAGCTCGGAAGCTGAACGCAAAATAAATAATTATCCAGATTGCGGTGCATGCGCACTTGAAAACGGAAGACCGCAGGATGCGCTGTGCCGGAGGAGTATGATTTCGGCGACGAAATCAAATTTTATTTTAATTAGTGACTGATATGTTCGACGCCGGCTTGCGGTTCATTGAATGTGTGGGTTTTTGTCCTGCGGGATTGACTTAATTTGGCTGCTTGTGCAATAAGTGCCTTAGCTGCCTACAATTGTGGCCCAAAACAGACTCTGCGACCTAGGTTATCCCGTCCTTGTGCCCTGTGAATTATTCAATGTGGCAGCCAGGACTTGGGGAACTACATATTTCGTACTGGCAATTCCATCTCTGCTGATCCCGCTGTCGCCTGAATGTTTTATACGAGCTTCGTGCTGGCTGAGACCTTTTGGGTCAAATTAGTGTGACGCGCACCACAGCTTAATGTTGGATGAAGGTCCCGCAACAATGTCTCACAGTTTGCATAAATGCATGGGGGACCCGACTTTACTTTCTTTCGGTTGCCGATTTTTTATGCATTTACTACGTGACTCTCCCCGACGGGCAACACAAATTGCTTGCCGTCTTCTGGCCAAGTGTTTAATAAATAAATTACAAAAGGCGAGAAAGGTTCCCGGGGAGTAATTGCACTATTCCAAGCGTAGGTGATAAAAAAGTTCTCATTCAATTTGCAAAGCTTTTTAAAATTACAACGCACGACATTGAGATCTTTTTGAAGAAACGTTGTCTGCACCCAAAAAAGACTTGAAACGATGATCGATTTGATGATATGTGGTAATGATTTTGACTTGATATGCGGGCACTTCAATTCGATATGCTCGAAATGAAAACAGCAGGTCTGTTCGCTTTTCGAATGTGTCTTTTTCCCTCTATTGTTTCATTCTCGGCAAAAACGATATGCGTGTGACATACCAGAAATTTACCATGCGCATATCGATCTGACCGCGACGCGTTTTTTTGTGTGTACTCTTGTATTTGGGAAATCAGTATTTCTCCCCTGTTTAAACTCCTGATTTGGACGTTCTGGCGTCAAGGCTGCGGTTCTGATGTCGAAGAGTATTTCATTCCAATGATTGTGGCCACCTGATGATGATGGGGGACCAAGCAGAGAGAGACCCAGCAGTTGGCATAACGACGCCCCTTAATTAGCAGAAAATATGCGCAAATCGAAAACCAAGGAAAATGGCAAAATTGGCTAATTGGAGAATTTTCGTGCTGGTTCTCTGGTTTTCAAAACCCGACTTCAGTTGTTCACCCGGTTCTGTTGCTCCCGCGCGTTTGGCTTCGGTTTTCGGGGGATCACCGAAAAAACTGTCGCTCCCGGGGATTAACATTTGATTAATGCGTACACCCAGAGCGATGGGAAGCTGACTTGGGTCATGTTCGGACCAGCCATGCATTAGAATGCAGCTCACTGCCTGCTGGGCTCTATTAACACCCCACCAACAGCTAACTGCGGCTCATCTCCATCCCAAAGTCGTTGCGGCCCCGAAGGCATTCTCCTTTTTTGGGGCATTTCTCTGTGTTTCGCTGTCTTTAGTGTAACACATGTCGCCACTTAATGCGTTGAGTGCATACAGAATGAGACGAAATGGAAAATTCCAGTTGGGCACGGAGTACGGTGGGGGCGTGAAATATGGCAAACAGGGCGCCAGCTGCCGAAATGCAACACGAAGGAGGCGCCTAAGTTGTCGCATCGCACATTTCCACATTTCCACAGCTGACAGGCTGGCTCTGGAGATGAAAAACCGTTTCGCCAGCTATCCATTTTCAAATTGATGGCATTTTAATCGGCTCCAATACAGAGGTCTCCTCCTCCACTCCAAAAATGTTTAAGGGAATTTAAGGATTTTTAAGGAAATGCCATCGGCTAGATAACGTTCGATTTAATTAACTGTTTGGTCAACTATGAAGGCTTGTCCCAGCAATTTATTTACTCTTTGCGATGACCGAACTCGTAATGTTTGTCTTACTCTGATTTCGCAGCTTTCGGCTCGATAATTAAGAGACCAAATTGATTAATTGCTCGACGGCTGGCTGCTTTTTGTGCAGGGAGTCAGTGAACTGAAGCGGAGGCTGGCCAGCGGCTTGCAATTAATAAAGGCGCGAAAAAATCAGTGGTAATTGCCGTCCATCCAATCACTGCCTTTGATTGTCCTTCATGTCCGTGGTCAACAGTAGCGGGATTAAAGTCCAGTGATCAGCATAGTTTAACTGGGCAAAAATCATTTTCTGCAAGCATCTTCAATTATTTGATTTTGAAAAGTCAAAAAGCATGCCTGCAGTAACACGCCTATCTTGCATTTGGCACACGTCGATTCTTCTTTGGGTTTATTGTAATTATTGTAATGGTTTAAAAAAAGTTTTATTTGGTTATATTTTTATTACCGCTGTGATAACAGTGCTACATTAAACTTATAGCAAACAGACTACTGTGAATATTCAGAATGCCAAGTAGCTTGGAAACAAATATTAATATCGTACTCTTTGGACTCAAAGCAAAAGTGTTTATCCTGTTGATTTACGATTTTGGTTCATTCATCATCATCAGGCATCTGCCAGTCTGCTTGTCGGCAGGCAGAGCCATTGCAATTTCAATTATTCGAAATGCAGAGCCGTCGGAGAACACCGAGCGCATTAAACACTGGTGGGCTTATAAATTGGTGTGTGCTGGAATTTAGAATTGTCAGGTCAACCAGGGACAACCCGGGCCATTTGAGGCCCTGATGGGGACCGGGCATCAGGAAATTAGAAACGCATGCCACTTGGTGACCAGGACAGTGCAACAATGAAATCCAAACCCGAAACTCAAATGCAAGGCTATCATTGCATTTCCTGAGAGACTGAGAGACGGAGAGTCGAGTGAAGGGGTCGAGGCCTGAGCTGTTGAACGAAATCCATTGCAGCATTGTTTGCGTTGCCCAACACGTTTGACTTCCATTTCCGTTTATGAATTTGCGCCGCCATAGGGTCCGTTTTGGATGTCATTCGGGGCGGCACTTTAGGATTTAAGCTAGTAAGGGAAAAGTGGCCTTTAAAGACCACTTTGCGTAGAGCATATGCATCATCAAAGAGTTGAGAACGCAGCACATGGAATTCAATTACGACGCCGGCTCAGACTTCGACTTGTACTGTGACTTCGACTGGGGGTGCCAGAAAGCCAGCAAGGCACTCGTGTAAATTCATAAAACGAATTGGTTTATGGCCCCGCAGAATCGGCGACATGGAGTAACGCCCCAGACCGACGACTGCAACCGACAGCAGACCTTCGACTTGGAAGCCGCTCCACATGTCGTCCCGTTCGCCAGACTGGGGGACTGCCAAAAATATGGAAAAACGGAACGAAATCCCCCAATATGTTTATGGCCAAAGTTCAAAGACTCTTTCTTGTTTGTCTTTTGATGGGGTGCAAATTGAAATTGAATTTGGCCGGGTTAAGCGCAAAAATCGCCTTCGTTTAAGCCCCCGCCCCATAAAGCCGTGGGATCTGGGCCTCCTCCCTCGCCTCCCTCGCTGTCACAAAAAAGCAAACATTTGCAGGAAGCGCGCCCGAAATATTTCTGCCACATAAATCATAACAATGGCCATATTGTATATGTAGAACTGCATGTTACAGCGGCAACTGCAGCTGCATGCCTCTCCAGTACGAGCATGTGTGCCACCACAGGCAAACAAAAATCAAAATCAAATGCAATATAAATCTGCCCCAAGCTCTCGGAGAATTCACGTCAGTTGCCTTGGGACACATTTTCGGGAGAGATAGCCAGAATGACCTACGAAGAGTGAATCAGCGATCACAGATTTTCGATGAACTATAGGAATTTTATTTACGGTGAAACTGAAACCACAGAAATATTCGAAAAAAGCTGAAAAATAAGCCCCTTACATTACGAGTTGGGGACTGGGTATTATACGGTCGGGACACTTGACTTGGGCACTCGCCTTTTTAAAATAAGTACACAAAACGAGTGGCTACACTAGTTTACAAAACAGAATATTCGAAACTGAAACACAAAAAAAAAACACATAGCGGTTAAATCGATATGCGCATGGTACATTTATGGTATATCGTTTTTACCGTGCAAACCAATTTCTCTCTTTTTGAAATTCTAACGGCCTGTTGCTTACATTTCGAGCATATAAAGTTTAAATTGATACCACATAACGTAAAATTGATCACCCTTTCTTATCATTATATCATTTTGATCCTTAGTCAAATACACCCAATTTGACTAAGGATCAAAATATGGCATCCAAGGAAAACGCCCTTCATTCTCCTTTTAAATTCAACAAAAACTATCAATGTTATTTCTAGGATATGTTCAAGCTTTTACTTTGTAAGCCAGTGTAATTTCGCTTCCCATTGTGTGCAAACTTTTTTTCGGTAAAAAACTTTCCCTTCATTCACCGCAGTCCCCCCGACCGTCCAGCGGCAACTCTTGCAATAAATTGTCAATTTTTGAAATGTTTGCAATGTAGGCGAGGGCAATTTTATGGCCATTTCGGAGCTGATTTAATGCGCTAAGCGAACGGGATTAGCCGGAGTCGTAAATCTGCCGTTAGATGGGGCGTTATGGTGGCAAACGCCCTGGAATCCCAAACCCCGGACAGCCAGCCGACACTCAAAGCGGCCTTTTTCATAATTAAGTGGCGCATTGTTGCAGCCCCGAGGGCTGCGAGGGAAGCTCGTGTAGCATCATTAAGACACGTGGGCGGATCATCTTCCTAACAGGCACTTGAACATCACACGGCAAGCAGAAAGTGCAATTTGCGTTGACAACATAAACAGCCAGGGGCTGTAGGCAGGGGTTTGGAGGGGATAGGTGGGTCCTGGCAGGATGTTGCAACAGCAGCGACTCGAGTGTAAGCAGCGCCAAGGATAAGCCGCGGGAATAATGCTCAACATGCATAGAGTGCTGAAACGAGGAGCAACGAGGTCTCAGAACACGCTCTGTTACCCACTTGGCCCGCGGGCCCAAGCGATTTTCTTGGCCGCTTTCCGAGGATGAGCCCGAGGTTTGGGATGAGCTTGAGGATGGGGTGGCGGTGGCTGAAGAGGCCTGCATACGCTTAGCGCAAGGCCAAGTGGAAACTATCCAAGCAGATTTCTTTCCGCCCGAGGGCCACAACGAATGCCATTATAAATGTCGCAAAGTTAAGCAGCAAATGCATGAAAGTCAAGTGGCGGTTTATTATTGCTCCCCCCGTCCTCTGCCGCCCCTCGGCACAATTAGAAGGGCCCGAAAGCGAGCTCCGCTGTCGCTGACTGCTTCATATTTCACAGCGAAATGCAAAAACGGAAGGGTCCTGAGTCCGGACACAGCAAAAAACACAAAAACTATAACAAGTGGTTAGCTCAACAGGGTAACTGTGACAAAGCACAGCAAAGGACATGTGTAAAAGAGCACTTCCAGGACAAGCAGACTGTCAGTGGCCGGGGCGGTGCAACATAACAAACAACTGGGGAGAAGCATTGAAGCGTGGAGGGAACAAAAGCCAAGGGGAGGAAGCATTAGCCACCAGAAATGTCGAGTCCGTCACCGGCATTCTTCCTGCAGTCTGGAGTAGTTGCTTCTCCTTCATCGGAAATGTGGGCTAAAAATTATGTCGTTTAGGATCTCTTTCATATGTTATTACAAATTTCTTTTTTTATTAATTAATTGCAGTTAATTAGTAATTTAATAAATCTTTTCTATGATTACTTTATTTATTTTATTTATGAAAGATGATAGTAAAGTTTCTAGAACTAAGGCTACTAAGACTGAATAACAAAATTGTTTATGTTATTTATTGATTTTGGATTTCAAAGTATAAATTGTTTTTTTTTTAATGTTGTATTATATTTTCTAATGTTTATACCCGTTACTCGTAGAGTAAAAGGGTATATTGTATTCGTGCAAAAGTATGTAACAGGGAGAAGGAACCGTTTCCGACCCCATAAAGTATATATATTCTTGATCAGGATCACTAGCCGAGTCGATCTAGCCATGTCCGTCTGTCCGTCTGTCTGTCCGTCTGTCCGTCTGTCCGTCTGTCTGTCTGTATGAACGCTGAGATCTCAGAAACTATAAAAGCTAGAAGATTGGCATTTTGCATGCAGATTTTAGGAGTTCCTTCGCAGCGCAAGTTTGTTTCAAAATGGTGCCACGCCCCCTCTAACGCCCACAATCGCTTATATACGATTTTAAAAATTTTAATATTTTGGAAAAGTAAAAATGCAGTTTTATTGTGTTTATCAATACCTATCGAAATGTGGAAGAAATTTTTCAAATCGGACCATTCGTTAAAAAGTTATGCGTGATCAACGTTTTCTATCTCTATCTCCATCTCCCTCGCACTCCCTTTACCTGAGTAACGGGTATCTGATAGTCGGGGCATCCGACTATAACGTTCCCTCTTGTTTTTACTTTAGGTTGTGGATGGCTTTGCGATTTGAAGTTTCTTGTTAAGTAAAGCTTGAAAAACTATCAACAGTTTTCTATTTCTCGATATTTAATATAGGTTTTTCCTTTAAAAGATCGATTTTATCGAACCGAAATTTTCAAATATCGAAATTATGATAATTTTCCACCTCTATTTTAATGAGCTCCACTCAAATTAAATTAACTTAATTATGAGTGAGTGTCAGAATTGGCCCTTAAAAACATCGCAAAATAAAATAACTTACTGGGACTAAATCGTTTCAGACGAAAATATAGATGCACATTTATTTCAAGTTAACTAATTATCATGTGCTGCGTCCAACTGAGGTAAAAGTAAATATCAATTTGGCAAATGTGGCGAACGAAAGCAATCAGTGTTTCCGTGTTTTGAATTTAGACAGGAGATGGCGGTAACAGGAATGGAGGAGCTCTCGAAAACTTCTATCGAGGCTTGTTACATGCCCATTCCCATGCCCCCGAGGGCACCCAGACCGGCAGCCGCTCCGGCAGCAGCGGCCTCTTCCAAGGGAAGCTCCGTCACCACAGCCTCGGCGGTGGTCAGGAGCGAGGCGACTCCGGCGGCGTCCGAGATGGCGGTGCGCACTACCTTGGTGGGATCGATAATGCCCCGCTCGATCATATTGCCGTACTCGCCCTTCAGCGCATCGTAGCCGTAGTCGCCGTCCAGGATCTCCACCTTGGCCACCACCATGGCGCCGTCGACTCCTGCGTTCTTGGCTATGGTGAGGCAGGGCATACGCAGCGCTCGCCGGATGATTTCGATTCCCATGTTCTGGTCCTCGTTGGCGCCCTTCAGGTCGTTCAGCTTCTGAATGCATCGCAGCAGGGCGGTCCCGCCGCCGGGCACAATTCCCTCCTCCACCGCCGCCCGAGTGGCGTTCAGAGCATCGTGGACGCGATCCTTCTTCTCGCTCACCTCCACATCGCTGGAGCCACCCACGCGCAGCAGGGCCACGCCGGAGGACAGGCGCGCCAGCCGCTCCTGCATCTTCTCCTTTTCGTAGGAGGATGTGGACTCCTTGATGGCTTCGCGCAGACCCTCCACCCTCTTGGCCACCTCCGCCTTCTGACCTTTGCCCTTGAGCAGCAGGGTGTCGTCCTTGGTGACCACCACCTCGCCCACGCGCCCAAAGTCGCTCATCTTGACGTCCTCCAGTCGCACCAGATTGGCCTCGTCCCCGAAAACGATGCCCCCGGTGGCCACGGCCATGTCCGCCAGCATCTCCTTGCGATTGTCCCCGAAGCCGGGCGCCTTCACGGCGCACACCTGGAGGCCCACCTTCAGCCGGTTCACCACCATGGTGCTGAGGGCCTCCGCCTCCAAATCCTCGGCTATGATGACCAGTGGCTTGCGCTGCGAGTTGGCCAGCTCCAAAGCGGGCACAATGCTCTGGGCCGACTTGATCTTCTTCTCGCAGAAGAGGAGGAGGGCGTCCTGGAACTCCACCTTGGCGCCCTTGGGGGCGTTGATGAAGTACGGCGATATGTAGCCGCGGTCGAACTTCATGCCCTCGATCACCTCCAGCTCGTCGCTCAGAGTCTTGCCGTCCTTCACCGTGATCACCCCGTCGCGACCCACCTTCTTGATGGCCTCGCTGATGAGGTTGCCCACCGACTTGTCGCCATTCGCCGAGATGGTCGCCACCTGGCAGATCTCCTCGGGCGTGCTCACCGGCCGGGACATCTTGCGCAGATTGTCCTTGACACTCTCGATGGCCAGCATCACGCCGCGGCGGATCTCCACCGGATTGGCACCGCGCGATATCTTCTCGAAGCCCTCCTTGGCGATGGCGCGGGCCAGGACGGTGGCCGTGGTGGTGCCGTCGCCCGCCTCCTCGTTCGTGTTGTTGGCCACGTCCTGGACCAGCTTGGCCCCGATGTTCTGGAACTTGTCAGTCAGGGCGATCGCCTTGGCCACCGTCACGCCGTCCTTGGTGATCTTCGGGGAGCCCCAGCTCTGCTCGATGATCACGTTGCGTCCCTTGGGGCCCATGGTCACGGCCACGGCATCCGCCAGCACGTCCACTCCTTGGAGCATCATGGCCCGCACCTCGGGGCCGAACTTGACGTCCTTGGCGTAGGAGCGCGCCCCCAGGACGTAACTGATCCTGGCAGTACGCCGCAGGCAGCCGGTGCAGTTGGTGAGCATGCGCAACATGATGAGCTGCGGGGTGGTTGGGTTAAAGTGGGTTAAATCGGATAAGTTTTTCCTATCAGCAAACTCACTAATAAGAGCGTTTTTCTGATAAATTCGGAAACAGTGTTGAAGCTCGAGCGGTTAAATGTAAAATGGGGAAATCGAATACCAAATGCTGATGACAAGCTGATCCAAAAGCGATCAGCCTACTCAGTTTCGTAAAATAAGTACACACCAAAAAACATGTTCCCGTAAAATCGATTTGAAAACCCATATCGTTTTTACATAAAATACTCTTTTCGACCAGGTCAAATTTACCTGCCCAAATATCAAATTAAAATTGATCTTAGGTAATGTAAAATCGATCTACGTTTCATATCGATTTTTTTGGGTGTTAGAAAAGAATACTCACAACAAATTGAAAAAAGTTGTTATAATATGGCTGATTTTAACACTTATTTTGAATCTTTTATAGTTTGTCGCAAAATATTACAGTTGCCTATTGGAAAATACTTTTTTATTTCTTAGATAACAATTTAAAATTTTTAAATAGAAGGTTTGAGAAATCTTTAAGTAATAAAATATCGACAGTTTGATATTATTAATTAATCAATATTAAGTCTGTATTTTGAAAATACTATTTTCCCTCAAAAACATCGATCTTTGAGCTCTAATATAAAGCCAAATGAAACTGAGCTTTTTCCCGGCAGAAAATTTCCTAGTTGGCCACACAAATGGGCCACTGCTAACCCGTCGCTATAGAAAAACACTATCGGTGACGCCCCCAGCCTTCTCTCCAATTTTGTCCCCATCCAATGAACATTTACCTGGACGACAATTTGTAACCGAAAAGTGAAAACCATTTAAATAGTCGTAAAAATGTGCGACGACAGCGACCGAAATACAATAAAAGCCGGAGTGGAATGGGTTTTCGCTTTCCCCCGCCGAGACCCCTTTTCACCCGGTTCGCAAGAAACATAAGCTCTTCGCTGGGGTATCGTTCGCTAGTCGCTGTCAGCTGCGCTTACAAGCGAACGGAAAATTGAAAACTGTTAAGGCAGCGTAAGGCGAGCCTTATAGCGAAGCGATCGGGGGAGGGCGGGCCACCAGACATCGAAGACAACCGGGCGGACAGCGACAAATGGCGGTGCTTGTTCATGAAAATTTAAATTGCAAAATGGGCTCTATAGGTAGGGGAGGTGACATCCCCATCCGTTCGCTAATATTTGTGTTTTAATTACCTGGAAAAGTGTCAGGACGTTCTAGGACGAGCTTGGAGATTATTGCAAATTTGTTTTAGCCTGTGGCAACACATGACGCCAGCCGATGATTTTGTTCTTGAATCGTTTTTTGTTTGTGCTTGTTCAAATTAATTTAAAATAAATATATAATTAATAGAGAAGTTTTTAGCTAACTCGAGGTCATTTTCACTGTGAAGCCTCTTCGCTCCTTTTTGTGTGTTGGCATAATGCCGACGTCTTCTTCTCTATAACAAAAAAAGGTCGTATTAAAAGCTAATCTGTATATAATTAATATTATAAATATTTTGTATACTGGCATCAAAATCTATTTTTCTACCACGCTGTTTAGCTAAAATTTTTAATTTCTTTAGTAGTTAAGATATTAATTTCATCCAACAGATAGTAGGTAATATCTGTTATTAAGAACCATATCGATTACAATAATCTATCTCATTCGGCACACCCACTCCCTTAGTGGCTAACACTGATGCATCTGATTTAATTACAACAGCCGCCCTTAAATTAGCAGACATTAATATTACAAGAGAACACTGACCTATTAAGGCGACTCCGGAGGGCGGAGACAGGAACTTCGAACAGGCCGAGAAGAGCCCACGCGTCATTAGGAAAATGGCAACGAAATTAAAGAAAATTAGCAGTTGGCCGTTCGCCTGACTGGAGATGGCAAATGAGGCACATTTATTCGAATGTAATCCATTATGAAATCGCATAATGAAGAGATTAGCACACGCATTTGGGGCGCAATTAATAAATGACCCGAAGAAAGGACAAGGACAGGGCAAGGAAACTGACCTCTGTCAGTCCGTTTGCGTGTTGAGTTCGCGAATAAGTCCAATAAATTAGGCAAACGGTAATCATTAGTTTTATTCCATTTGTGTATACATAAGTGTATGACACAGACGAATAAATCAGGTAAAACTTCAGTCTGTGCTTTATTAATAATTACGTTGTTGGACCCCCGATCATAATAATCGCTATGAACCAGCTGGCTCCTTATTAACCCATTGATGCTCAGCTTTTGTTTTAACTCTTCCCTAACAATGTGCCCCCTAAAAGGCTTTGCACTTCAATTAACTTGTCTTTTTTGGATTTAACCCGCCGCGCCGCAGTCCAAGGACTTTCCCAGGCGCGATTTTCCCTTTTCTTTCGACGACCCCTCTAATCGATAATTAACCACAAAAACTTGGCACGCAACAGGAAAATGGGGATGGGGACGGTAAATGGATCGAAAAGGGGCACTGAGCCTAAGTATAAAGAGGGTAATGGCACGGCACAAAGTTTAATTAACACAAGAAAGAAGGCTTTAGAAGTGGAACTCGACCATGAGATTCCCCCTATCCACTTTAAACCACTAATGTAAATATTACAAAAAAATTAAAAATCGAAGAAAATAGTCAAATAAATTTATTTTATCCTGAATGTGGCCAAAAATTATCGAATACGTTGGTAACAAACCAAAATGCTTTCTTTTTTCCTGTTACATACTTTTGGAGAATGAACCCTTTTCGCAGCAAGTAAAGGGTAAAAAATACGTGCTGCGGCTGGCTTTGTTAACTTAAAGTGATGGTCAAAATCTTGCCCAAGTTGAAAGGAAATTTTAAGCGGATTTTCCCAGAAAGTTTATTAGTTGATTGGTCGGGTAAAAAGTGCAGAGAAAAATTATTATTTATAGATGCGGCCTAATAAAATGAAGCTCTTTGGCTCTGTGTATTAGTGTAATTAACGAGGAATAACATGAATGGTTGGATTATAAGATTGATTTTACGGTCTGACCAGCAGTGCTGCCATCACTCAGCTTGAAAAACAGGACAGATAAGCCACAAAAAACAGGGAAAAAAAGGACAAAAAATTTAAGAAAAGGACAAAATAAAGGACAAAAGTAAATGTGCCTACATTTTTCTGTTTTTACCAATGGGTTATATATTTACTTAATATAAATGGATTTTAAATAAAATTTAGTTATGTAATGATCTACTGCGCCCGACTCACAACCTTCTTTGTTTGATCATTTTACCATGGTAAATTTTTGTGCGTATACGTAATAATCTAAAATTATTATAATAATTAATGCATTTCAAGTAACTATATTCGTAATACAAAAAAATTAAATATCTGCGTCAAACCCGAAAAAGAGTCGTTCAAATCTGAATTTTTTTTCTGACAAAAAAGCAGAGAGTACAAATTAAGAAATTTTAAAAGTGCTTGCCTCTTTTGCTACAGAAAAAATCGTACTATAAAGAAAATCCATCGACTGCTTTACGTCTCTTTGATAATTTATAAAAAGAATTATTTTTTAAGTGCCGAACTGTACACTGGTAAAAAAAACGCATAGTAAAATCAAATATTTTTTTAGTTGATTTCATTTACTACTTTTCATAGTTAAATCAAATAAATAAATCATTGATTTTAATAAAAAGCATATTTAAACCTTCATTCAAATATAAAAATAATAAAATCGAAGGGAATTATATTTGAAATGATATTACTGATGTTGAAAACCAAAGTCGCAATAGTAGTTTTTAGTATTGTAAATAGTAAGTTATATACATAGTATAATCAATGTTTTTTCTGATCCCATTAAATACTTTCGCAATTTATTTTGAATAAAAAGTTTATTTGACACAATTATTTTGAAAGTCAAGATTCAAATAATATTAAATTAAATTTCCATAAAATGTATAAGTGAAAAGTTGCATTTTTAGTTTTAAAAAGTTATATGTGTTGTGGATCGTGTTAACTTTACATTTAAGTTGAACTTATCCACTCGCGCGTAACATGGTGCGATGGATCAATGGGTAAGGCATCTACCTCTGACGCGAGAGGACCCCGGTTCGAAAACCGTCTGAGGCAGAGTAAGTAAAAAGTTTTTAAGAAGCGTATTTAACATTTCCTTAACATTTATAAGAACAATATTGTATTAAAAAAGTTGTAAGAATTACTAATTACAAAAAAAAAAATAAGTTGTGGTGTCAGCGGGACTTGAACCTGGTACCCCCGAGCACAAAATAGTATCAGAACCTAGCCCTTGACCCCTGAACCATGCCCATATAATTTCCTATCGAGGCAGAATGCTCTTTTAAGTTCACAGTAATATTTTTGATTGTAATGACAATAAATAACTGCATTTCAAAATGAAAGTTAATATTTTAGGCGCTCACTCGAAAATAAAAACACAAATTTGTAAATTATTATTACAAGATTCTGGGTAAAAAAAATAGTCAAATCAAATACAAAAATCTTTGAATTTACTATAAAAATATTTAAAACATTATTAACTATGCGCCATATACGATTTTACTATTTTCATGTTAGGATCTATTTCGCTGGGAAAAATAATTGAAACAATGGTAAAATAGTGACATTTACGATTTTTTTTTTACCAGTGTAAGAATGATGGTTAAAAATGCATTTTAGCAAATAAAAACAGGTTTATACATTTTCGACTAGCAAAAATAACACTCAAAACCTTTTTTTGAAAAAAGGATAGATTTCCGGATAGGGGATGTTTGAAATTTTTTCCGGATAAAGCCGTTAAAAAAAGGACAGATCTGTCCGGAAAGAGGACAAAATGGCAGCACTGCTGACCAGGTCACAAATAACGTTTAGCTGTTTGTTTACTAATCAGTTGAGTAAAATGTTTTTTTTTTGTTAAATGCATTTAAAACATAAATGTTTTTAAAAATAAAAAAAAATATTTAATGTGTCATCTTTATAGGTCTCAGTGATTATAGTTCTCCAATACACTAGTTTAAGATTATTTAAGTGTTTGCTTTGCGATTTTCGTTTAACCAAAGACAAGGGTTAAGGTTAGACTTGAACATGTCCAAGCAAACACTATGTATGTATTTTAATAACTAAAATTATATTAATATTATATTTATACCTAACGCATAAAGGGATCAACAGCATAACAATCTAATGTGGAGAGTGTATCGAGAAATGGTGAAAAATTCCAGGGCACGACTCATGAGGGTGTTCAACGAATTCGGGGTTCTTTTCTGGTGCAACGGCATGGTTGTTTGGTGTGGTCAGATGCCGCCGAGCTGCATGCCTCTCTGGCTGGCCTGGTCACACATTCCCTCCAGGCTCCCCTGGCCCTTTGCAGTTGGCTGCACACTTTGATTAGCCGAAACGGCTTGGCTGGTTTGGTTTTTAACACTCAGACCCCGGACCCTAAAAACACCCTAAAACCACCCCATTTCAGCCGTGGCCCACCGCCGCTGTCTGGGCCTGCTCACATGAGCCGGAAGCGCATTATAAAGGGCATTTCCGGTATTTAGGTTAGGTCGCTTGACGTGGGCCGTGCCGTGCCTCGTATTATTAGTTCGGCGAATTCGGCGCGTTGGCTTTGGGGAAGTCAGGTGGAAAAGGTCACACTGGGTTAAACATGGCGTGTGTGACGGCTTTTGGCATAAGAAATGTACCGAAGGGGATAACAACTTTCCACTTTATTCCCTTGGAAAACAGGCGAAAGTTACGCAATCAAAAATTATGCTGTCTGGGTGAATGAAAAACAAGTTCAGACTCAGACTCTCTAAGATGCAGTGCGTTGCGGGGCAATCATAAGTCCGACACATCCCGAAAACTTTTGTTCGATCGAAAAGTTTTGTCTTAACGCAGTCATCGCTTGCCGCCGAAATCGAAAAAAATAGGGGAGCAACGAAGTTTGAACTGTCCAAAAAGTGTTTTGGGATAAGCGCAAACTTTCGCACACAAACGATTTTTGACGGTCATTTTAATAAATTGAAAACTGGCGGAAGGGATGAAGGTCCAAAATCGATAGCGGGACTCGACAGACGATTGCAACTTTTGCTCCTTCCTGGCCGACAATGTTTGGGCAGGCTCATAAAATCTGTTTACAGGCTTATAAATAAGCGACACGATTTGTTTTTCTTATAAAACTTTGGCTTCCTCTTCCTATATTACCCCTGCCGAGCCGGCTCCTAAGGACATAACTTATGCATGTCAAGGACCTCGGAACTAAACAAATCTCGGATCAGCCAGAACGTCTTCTTCATGGCCAAAAGTTTTTAACATTTTTATTGAGTTTGCTTTGTAATTTAAATTGTTTGTCCTCAACTTGTTGACATGACAGAGGATGCCTAACCAAGTCGGGTTAGGAATAGGGATAAGGATCAAGTGATAAGCGTGGTGAGGAGTAAAGGGATTTCCCACTGCTAGATGACAGCATAAACCAATGGTATTTTATCTCTCCCAGTGACTTTCAATCAATCGCATCAGAGTTCACTGTAGCGTCTAACAATTTGTTGTCTGCCTGGTCGCCCTTTCTCACATATGCACACATAAAACTCCCACAGATGCGACGGAATAATCGAAGCTTTATTATATCCGTCAGCGGCAGCCATGAAATGGCCAAACCAGGAATAGCAATGCTGTTCTGGCTAGGAGACCGGTATTTTTATATGTACATATTTGTACATATAGAGGGATTGGGATTGGGGTAAAAAGTGCACACAAAGCCAGGTCCCCCGCCCGCTTTCATTTTTTGCACAATTGCAAACATCATCGATGACGCTTTGCCATGGGGCGTATACGTTATGCATACCTCAAGTGAATTGTATTGTTCAGTGGAGCACGAGGTTACCTTTAACCTTGCAGCAAAAGCAAATTAATAAGCGAAATATCACTATGGACGGCAGTCCATGTAGTGACGAAGCGCACCAGGAGAGTGTGCGAAGGCGACTACTATTATATAGCCGCAAAATTGAAAATCGGCAGTGATAGTCCGATCGTAATGAGTAATACACCAATCGAAAGGTATTGCAAAAACTTAAAGGATTGCATACCAAGACTTTAAGAAAATCAATTGGCTTGGGAGAGAGAGCGGTGAAAGTGAAAAATTGAAAATTTCGAAATTTGGAGCTGTTGGGGCCGGTGGGGATAAATGCCCCCTCGCAATGTTTTAGTTGTATTCCTCTTGAAAATACCCGTCGAATGAGGGATCATTTGTCAAAATCCGACTCTCCGTTCAAAAGTTATAGCCAAAATAAGATTTTCTTCTTCTTCCCAAAATGAAAATTAATTTCTGTTTGTCAGTTTGTCCACTTGTCCAAAATATGTTTTTTAAGTTCTGAAAATTTGATATGACGTTCATCACATCGATATAAAAAACTTTTGTTCTACCACTTTTGGAAAAACCCGCTAGTTTAGCGGGAAAACAGCTATAAATAGCTAAAATTCGGAAAGCCGTAACTTCTATACTAGAGCCCTGCACGAGTAGACTCGTAAACAGCTCTGAGCTAGAGTTTGTTTGTTTGTTTGTGACTTTCGAGTCATAGGTCATGGGATTATCGAGTAAGCAAGTAACAGCTCCAAACAAGCTCATGTGCCTAACGGATACCTTTAAAACAGTTCAGTTCAAACAGCTCACAACAACAAAGCAAACAAGTCAAACAGCTCAGATTACTCGGACAGCCCGAACAGACCGAACAGCTCACAGGGTCTAGTGTCAAATATTTCCGGCTAATAAAACGAGCGAGTTCGTAATTATTATTTCTTTATATAGTTTTTCGTAACATTCGTAATGGCTTCTGTACCACAGGTAAGTATCGCCAAAGCATCTACACTTTGGTAACAATTTTAAAGTCTAATTAGTCTCAGCTAAGCTTGGATGAAATCAGGATGAAGGTTTTATCTGGTACTTTTACCATAAGCCAGAAACGTGGAAAAAGCGAAGTATGGGAAATTTTCGGAAACGTTCTAAATGAAAAGGGAGAAGAAATAACCAACGTCGTAGCATGCAAAAAGTGTTCACATGCAGTCAAGTATAGCAACTCTACATCTAATTTGGCTAGGCATAAATGCTTTAAAGCTCTTGAGCCAAAATGCGAAGATGAGCCAGAAGTGAAAATTGACAACGAAACGAAGTCAAAAATTGTTAAATTGGCAGCAGAGTGGACCGTCGAAAACTGTCGGCCTTTTGAGCTATTAGCAGACTCAGGCCTTTTAAAAATGGCGGATGCATTAATAAGACTCGGATCGAAGTTAGGTCAGAATTTAAAGGCGACTTCTGTGCTTCCGCACCCAACTACTGTTTCAAGACAAATCTCGAAATTGTATGCTGTGCATCAGAATCGTGTAAAAACGGAGATATGCGAAAACAGAAAACAAGGTATCGGGTACAGCGTTACAACAGATGGCTGGACAGATAACATATATAAAAGTGCATATGTTTCAGTGACAATTCATTATGTTATAAAAGGATCAATTATGAGTCGACTTCTGTCTGTGGAGGCTATGAAAGGGGAGCCCTCAACCGGTATAAACCTATATTTTACATCAGCTTATCTTCTCTGTATTTAATTTACCGACTTATTTGGCAGGTGTAAATTTAAAGAAAACTGTTGCACGCTGTCTTCTTGAATTTGAATGTCATCTTGATCAGGACAATGTTATTGTGGTGACGGACCGAGGAGCGAATATGATTTCCGCGTACAAGAACAACAAGCATATTTACTGCATTAATCACATGCTCAATAATGTCGTAGAAAAATCATTTGACGACCCAGATATGAACAAAATGCTAGGACAAGCTTCCAAGCTTGTAAAATATTTTAAAAAGTCCGGGGAGAACTCTAATCTTAAATCGTCCCTAAAAAGTCTGTGTCCTACGCGATGGAATACTGCGTTTTATATGCTGCGTTCTATACAGGATGAATGGGCTGCAATTTCAGAAATTCTAATAAGGAAGAAGGAGGAGAGCCGTCTTGGAGATCTTAACTTAAAAAACCTAAAAGAAGTAACTGAAATTCTCGAACATTTTGAAAAGACGTCTAAATTTCTTGAAAGCGAAAACTATCCCACTTTACATATGGTCATTCCAGAAATTCACTCCCTAAAAAAAAAGTGTAAGATAGACTCAAATGATTCGGATCTAGCGTGCAGCCTCAAAATTTTATTGTTTAACTACATAGACTCCATTGTTATACCTAACATCACTGAGTACCACAAAATAGCTTTATTCTTATTCCCACCAGGAAACGAACTTCTGCAGTTCACAGACACTGAAAAATTCAAAACAATTGAAGACTGTAAACAATTAATGAAAATTTTTTTGGATGCACATGACGAAAATGAAAATCAACAGACTGTCTCAAAAACCAATGATAGGTTTGCAGACTTTGTACGCAATTTCGCGAACGATACCGCTGATGATAAAGTCGACCGGGAAATGACAGCATACTTAACAACTATAACATTATACACCGAGGACTTTGATCCCCTGAAGTGGTGGGAAACCAATAAAAACCAATTCCCATTATTATTTAAGGCAAGCTGCCAAGTTCTGGGAACCCCCGCAAGCAGTGCTTCATCTGAAAGATCCTTTTCTTTGGCCGGAAATCTTATTTCAGAGAAGCGCAATGCCATTGCAACAAATCCAGAAATGATAAAGGAAATAATGTTCTTAAACTGTAATACAAACAAATAAAAATTTATAACATCAAAACAACTTATTAGCCAAAATAAGAAACGTTGAACTGCTATAAGTAAATTAATTAAAATATTAAGCAATATAATATTCTCAGAATTTCTTCAATCAGATTGCTTTTCCTACAAAAGATCTGTTCCTACATAACATTGTTGAGCTCTGTACCTACATAACACTTTTGAGCTCTGTTCCTACATAACATTTTTTAGGTATGTTCGGATACTTGATCTACTAAACATGATCTATGATCTACTATACTTGCTTTTTTTCGATCAAACAAACAGCTCAACGTAAAAATGTGTGAGCTGAGCTACTTGATCCGAAAATTTCTATGAGCTGATTTACTCGAACTGTTTTTCTGAAATTTGAGTCAAAGGGCATTTCGAGTATACTCGTGCAGGGCTCTATTCTATACTACTAAAGCTACAGGCTTGTGCTGCATCTCGTTTGAAAGGTATTTTTAAATGCTATAAACGCCTTTTATATGCAATTTGTGTAAATGTAATAGTTAAAAAGATATGAACAAAAGAAAATTTGTTTAAACTTTTTTTTTAGCTTTTTTTTAATTTTCTCAAAAACGGCTCTAACGATTTTCCTTACAACTTTAAACTGTATAGCCCTTGAGATTCCTTAAATTTTGGTATATATCATGTTTATGTAAAAAATCGCGTTTAAAAGTTATTCAGAAACGAAAATAGCCACTTTTGCCAGCTCAGAACAACTAACGCTCCCTGAGTATTGAATTTTGTGGGAGGGTATCCGAACTGTATTTTAGGGTCATGGAATCAGTAAATTTGCACTTAAGAGTTCCATATAGGAATCTTTTGTTCTACGACTTTTGGAAAAAGCCGTTGAAATACTTCAACGCCTTTTTAACTTAATTCGTTAAAATACAATAGTTTAAGAATTATGATTTATGACCAATTTAAATTTAAATGTTTATATTAGCACCTATGAGAGCAAAAGTAAACAAACAAAAACTTTTGATATCAAATAAAAACACCTCTTAACGAGGTAAAAAACTAGTGACGATCGCACCTTCAACGTACAAAAGTTCTGATATCAACTTTTGTGACGAAAAATGATTTTAGATGCGACTAAATAAGTACGCTACCTAAAATTTATTCATTCGGCACGCTACAACAGAAAAACATTCGTGTAGATATTAAATATTTGCTAAAGCGGGCCGAACGAGTAAATTTTAGGTAGCGTACTTATTTACTCGCATCTAAAATCATTTTTCGTCATAAAAGTTGATATCAGAACTTTTGTACGTTGAAGGTGCGATCGTCACTAGTTTTTTACCTCGTTAAGAGGTGTTTTTATTTGATCAAGAATTATAATGAAGAACGGTGCTGGCCCTAAACTAAAATATCGTGACTACCGTGCTTTGTACGTATCCTTTAATATTTTGAGTATTTATAAATGGGTTTTTTAAAATTCAATAAATAAGGCAACATTTAATTATTGAATTAAAGTGAGTCTTTCTGATTAATTCCTCTCAAATTTAAAAACATACCAAAAAAACTTAAAAAACATTAAAAATTTTGGAATTCTTATCGAAATACTAACCAGACAGATGGTAATTTAAATGATTTAAAACAAATGTAATTGTGAAATTTAAAAAGGGATTGTTTTGGTCCCTTGAAACACATGTAACCCCTTAAGCATTTGACAGAATTCCTTGTGCAGACCAAGATATTGCTTACTTTACATAAATACTCGCGTGGTCTTTTACACCCGAAACTACCACAAGTTCCACTAGCTTCAGCAGATAAAAAACCTCTTTACAATTGTCTTCTCAGCCCAAGCTGCTCGCATTTGCGTGTGTGTGTGTTTACGCAAGAGGAATAACAACATAATTCATTTTGTCACTTGTATTTTCTCGTTATTAAATTGTTTTCTGAGCCACCTCCTACCGCAAGTCGTTTGCCCTTTGCTCTTGCCTCTTCTTGCGGCAGCCTTTGGCTCACTCGGCGGTGCTGGCAGTCGAAATTTATGCAAATTATAATACGCAAATACACAAGTTATATTCGGAGACACAATAAACAAGATATGTGTGCCATGCTGGGTGCGAAAACAAAGAGAAGCGGCAGCAGCGTTAATTCGGCCCGGCTCAGAACGGTCTGAATCCGGTGGTGTGAAGTCCTTGGTCCTGACATAATTGCGAGAGCTGCACAAGTGCGGAGTGAGTCCTTTAAGGCAATATGCAGCACCCCGGTGCCATTGTAGTGAAATACGGAGTCGAGAAGTTGTCTGACATAATTGAAACAATTGCACTTGTTGTTGCCCTTCGCTCACTTCATTCTCAGCCCTCCATTGCATTCTTTTCTTCGTGGCACAGAAGGCCTGGCATGAAATGCCTTTTCCGACCGAAGCCGGTAATTATAAAGTACACTGAAGCTTTTCTTTTGCTGCCTGCACTCTGAGTTATACTTCTACCATACACACACAAGAAAAAAAACAATTCGAAGTCAAATCGATATGCGGCTTGGTAAATTTCTGGTATTGCATAAGCAGAAATCAAAAAAATCCAAAATCTCGCCGTTCGAAATAGAGCGTTATAGCGCTTAAAGTTTTATGAGTGGAAGGGAGAAAGACACATTCCAAATTCAAATTGGTCTGTTGTTTATATTTCGAGCATATCGAATTGTGGAGCCCGCATATCAAGTCAAATTGATACCACATAACATCATATCGATCATCGTTTCATATCAAGTTATTTTTTGGGTGTATCAGGAAACTAAATTTTTAAAGAATTTTAATTTTTCCCTGTGTAGTCGAGCAGCCGACATTAGACAACTGGCAACAAGTACAATCTCCCTCTACCATCCGCGCCTAAGCCGTTTCAGCGCTCTTCCTATTCAATAATCCATTGGCTGGTTGCCAAACAGTTGGCAACTCGGAAGCCATTCCAACGATTATGAATAATTTTCTCTGCCCTTACTCTCGCATTCACTATTTTATATTGCATTTCGCCATATTTTTTGCTGCCGGTAGTGCAAAATAAAAATGCATAAATTGAAAATTAAACTTTATGGAGCTAATTGAAGGCTGGCAATTTCGGAAACTGTTGGGTCAGCTTGAAATGATAGATGGTCGAGTCCGGGGCGGATTTTTTGGCCTGAGTGTAAGTGTGGAAATTTCCAAATAAAATTCAATTTGACTTTTGGCTTCCATTAAATGCAAAAGGATAAACAGAAGCGGCAGGACCAACAAAAGCATCAGAGAAAAATAGTCTGTGGGTGTTGATTCAATTGTAGTAAACTTTTCCATTAAATGATTTCTGGCACAACCATTTCGAGGGCAATTTAAAGCGTACACACACACCAAACTCTTGGACAATTAACATTGATGGAAAGCTGGGAAAACTGGGAACGAAGCTTTGGGAATGGAAGTCAATAAAATGCAGAGCAATTGCAAATGTCGAGGCTTCAATCAATGTGTCGAAATTAAACTGGAGATGGAACACAATTTTTCGTTGGATGTTTTTTTATAAAAAGAAGACGATTCAGGAGCAGCTGTGTTTCCCATGTTTTGGACTAACCTTAATTTTAATAGTCAAGTTATAATGGTATTATAAACTTTTTATTACCTTAAGTTAATTTCCACAAATTCCAAAATCGGCAAAAAATGAATTGCACTATTACTTTCTTAAAAAAAATGTTGTTATGTCAACTTTAGAGTGACATTTTAGACAGTGATTACTATGTTCCGAAAAATCGAGAGACAAAGTTATAGTCGAGTACCTCGACCAAGATGGTGATGAAACAAACTTGCGCTGCGCAGGAATCCGAGATTCCGAGATCCGAGATCCGGTCATACGGACGGACAGACAGACGGGCTGACAGACATACTTTTCCACGAATACAACATACCCTTTACTCTACAAATAACGGGTATTAAAATTTCAACTTAAATTAAGAGGTCCGGAAAGGTTTTTCCACCTTTTGAATAAATTGTTAAAAATCAATAGAAAGCAAATAAATGTTCTATAAATAACTCAAATCACGTTCAGTAAATGCTTGCAAATGCAAAAACAAAAAGAATGACATTTTCATTCCTTTTGCAACCCTTCTGGCATTTTTTGAAGTCGATGCAAAACTTTTATTGACATCACGTTCTGCATGTAGACAGACATTTTGTACACGTTTATGGAGCTTATTTGTACTCCTTACACCATCGGGAAATGTGTTATCACGACTGATTTTTTGCTGATATAGTTAAAACGACTATTAGACCTTGGCATTAAGATTACATCTAATTGGTTTCATTTAAACAACTACTTGAATGTCATACCCTGTAGTTGTATAGAACCATTTAGAATAGTTCGTTTGGGAAAAAGATAACAGGGCAAAGGAACCTTTTCCGACTATATACAGTGTATTTTTTCTTGATCAGGATCACTAGCCGAGTGATTTTGGAAATTTTAAGAGCTAGAGAGTCTAAGCAAGCCTTGAAAAACTCAGGCCAGGGCTAGAAAGACTCACTTTTTGATGCCGATCAATAAAATATATACATCTCTTTCGCTGCGCTGCAACCTAAAATTTAATTACATTTTGTATTAATTTAATTCTTATTATTATTTGTTTCGAATGAAAAGAAATAAACATCGTGTTACTAACATATCGTAAACAATACATATTTCACGCTTTGATCATGTATACCTTGACTAATCATATTTGATTTGTAGCTATTTATTTAGCTTTCAGTTAAATAACTCATTGAACTGGAGAAGTTTGTGACTGCAAAGCGAGCGGAATATGAGTGTGCTGTTTGTGATATTACTGATATGTGAAGCAATATTTACAGATGGTAGATTTTGTGGAGGGAATTTAGAGTGTCAGATGGCCTTGAAAGGTAGAAGGATAATGCGCTCGGGAAACTTTTTGTGCACCAAACAACACCAGTTCACCTGCGTGGATAAAGTATGCGTTTGCGGAAGACCAGACAAATGTCAATTAAATAATAAATTAAATAATGAGATATCTTTTCAATTTGAAGGGCACATAATTCAGTCTTGACAACTGTTGTTAAACATAAAAAATCGATAATTCAAAGAATATTTAAAGAAATATATCCTAATTTCATAATGATTTACTGCTAACCTATCTGCAGCGAACAAGTCTAATTAAAGCATTTTGCTTGTTAAAGGGCCTAGAGTAAACGTTTGGCCTTTTGGTTTTAGTTTCAACAGCTTCCATGTTGCTAGCTTAGAGGCATATGTTCCAACCCTTTAGTGGAGGAGGCCTCACATAATTGGTTTTGACTGCAGTCGGATGCCAAAAACAGCAGCTGAGCCAGCAGCAAAACAGTCAACAGCGGCAGAATCAGGCATCAGCGAAATTAACTACAGCCCAGGTATTCTTGAACAAAGGTCCACTCTATTAGTGGGAGGAAGCTGCTGTTGTTGTGGCTTTTGGTCCGATGCCATCGTGATGCCAGCTAATGAAAATGACCGCCACAGATGACTGGGTAATTATGGTTGAAACAGGGAATGGCGAATCAAAAATGAAAAGCGACCAGGGCTTACTTTCGTTCGTCGATAAGCCCCATTACGAATACGCCGGGTGGGCTTCACTTATTGCTGATCCGACAAACAAAGTCCGAGCTGTCTGTCAGCTAAAGAGAGAGAGTTGCAATCGGAGGATGTCTAGGCGCAAACCTCTACCAATTGAAAATTCGATTTTGTTTGCTCCATGGACCTCAACCTCTCAGTGCAATCAGACGGAATATTTTCCGCTCTAAGCTGGCTGCTTTGTGGAAAGTGTTGCCTTTAAGGGAGAGCCTCACTTTGCCGGGCCGCAGCCTGAATGCTTTTTTTTAGCCCACTGCTTTGCATTCTTGCCACCCACTGAGCTCTTTGGTGGCCTTATTAAGTTGGCGCCTCGATGCAACTGCCATCAGACGGGAAAACTTTTTGAATACCATCGTTGGTATCGGCTGTTCCTATACCTGGTATTCCAAAGTATTTGGAATAATGAAGATCGATTCCTATGGCCACTCACAAGTTAAAATTGAAATCAATACAAATTTTATGATCGACTTGCGAATTATATTTTCATTTTTTTTGTCAAATCCTACCTTAAACGATAAAATATATTTTTTGCTCTTCAATACTGATGACCAGTGCTGCCATTTTGTCCTCTTTCCGGACAGATCTGTCCTTTTTTTAACGGCTTTATCCGGAAAAAATTTCAAACATCCCCTATCCGGAAATCTATCCTTTTTTCAAAAAAAAGGTTTTGAGTGTTATTTTTGCTAGTCGAAAGTGTATAAACCTGTTTTTATATGCTAAAATGCCTTTTTAACCATCATTCTTACAGTTCGGCACTTAAAAAATAATTATTTTTACAAATTATCAAAGAGACGATGGATTTTCTTTATAGTACGATTTTTTCTGTAGCAAAAAAAGAGGAAAGCACTTTTAAAATTTCTTAATTTTTACTCTCTGCTTTTTTGTCAGAAAAAAAATTTATATTTGAACGACTATTTTTCGGGTTTGACGCAGATATTTAATTTTTTTGTATTACGAATATAGTTACTTGAAATGCATTAATTATTATAATAATTTTAGATTATTACGTATACGCACAAAAATTTACCATGGTAAAATGATCAAACAAAGAAGGTTGTGAATCGGGCGCAGTAGATCATTACATAATTAAATTTTATTTAAAATCCATTTATATTAAGTAAATATATAACCCATTGTTAAAAAAACGAAAAATGTAGGCACATTTACTTTTGTCCTTTTTTTTGTCCTTTTCTTAAATTTTTTGTCCTTTTTTTTCCTGTTTTTTGTGGCTTATCTGTCCTGTTTTTCAAGCTGAGTGATGGCAGCACTGCTGATGACCATTAGGAAAAGTTATCAAACTGAGATACTAGGGTAGTTTCCGATCGACTCCATTCTAAATTTTTCCGTCTTTATTTTCTCTTGCTCCAATTTTTTGGCATCGTCATCTTTGCAACTTCATTGTCAAAGTTGGCCCTGACGGCGAAGAGAGGTCTTCAAGGGAAAGTAGGAGTGGAAAACTGCAAAGAAATGCTCAAAAACTGCGGCGTGCAAATACTGAGAACGAGAGTGGCGAACAACGAGGCTGCGGCCTGCCAGTTGGGCGCTAATTATATGTAAATAGCTGGAACGAAACCGCTGCGCGAGGTGCCATATAATTGGCCCTCATGCAGCTGCCAAGTATAGTTTTCAGACGGAGTGATCAAGGGAAATAGGCTGCGAAAGAAAAATGCTAAAATTGTCAAAGCGTGACGGATTCCAAGTGGCGACATCTTAACTGTGAAACATTGCCAAGATTGCTCTGACAAAATTTGAGAAAATTTAAATACCCAAGAACGGTTCAGCATCACCATAACAAAAACAGAGAATATTTACATTTTATTTACATGTAAATGTAATGATAAAAAACTAATATTTATAAACAGATACAAAGATTTTTTATCTTATTTTTCTAAAGTAAAATGTGTACAGATGTATGTTTAAGATAGATTAAAGTTTTTTGTGTTAGCCGATTGCTTAGCATATACAGCCAGCGTGTCACAATGTAAATGTATGCTAATTTAATTTCCGGAAATTTAAATTGTACAAAATGCAATGGCAATTAGCTTAAATGCTGGATAAATTCCTTTGCACTTCGGTCATTAGAGAAGACAAATTTCATAACACTTTTCGGTGTGCGTGAGAACGCATTTCCCTCCGGCTTCTACTCCTCGTCCCTGGAGACAACATTCAGAGCATAGAACAGCATTACGAAATTTCCCAAAAAATTCGTAGAAATGCCAAAATAAACGAGTGGGTTTGAGGGAACGGAACGGAAAGGTAGGGATGTGGAGGATGCTCTCCACATGAGCGACAGTAACCAACACGTACAAAACGCATAAACATTCTTGCCTAAGTGAGTTTGTACATAAATTTGGACCAACTTGCGTTGCAGGATGCGTTACAAGGAGACGTTTTTGTGCGGGTATCAGGATCTGTTGATGGGGGTTGGGTTGGGGGGCGAACCAGGATTGTGAGTGGAGCTAAACTTACGCAAAAATTCATGGAAAACACAACGAGCTTGGGAGTTTAGTCCGCTGGATCCGTTTTGGAATCCTCTTTTAATGTCTTTTTAGCTTTAAACTGCTGATTAGTAATTGCTAAGCTAAGATCAAGAGTCTTGAAAAAAAGAGGATGGTCGTCTTAGGGACCTGAACTGCAATGAGTTAAAAGAAATCACGGACGTACTCGAAATTTTTGAGCAAGCCTCTAATATTTTAGAAGGGGATCAATATCCAACACTTCATATGGTCATTCCCCAAACGTATTCACTAAAGAAGTCATGCCTCCCGAAACTAGAAGATTGCGACCTAATCGCTAGTATGAAAGCAACTTTGCTGTCGCATATGGACTCCATAGTTATTCCTCATATAACGAAATTTCATAAATTGGCAGTACTACTTTTTCCTCCAGCAAATGAAATGATACCATTCACAGACATTGAACGAGCAACGACAATTGACGATTGCAAATCAATAATGAAACAATTTTTAATTGAAGATACAGATAAAAACCTTGAAGGCACGCCATCCAAAAAATCATTTTTTGGTGAATTTGTGCGCTCCGTTGGAAATGAAACACAGGACCAAGCTATAGAGAGGGAGATAAGATCATACACAAATAACACTCTGCAGCATTTTTAGTGCTTTTTAAATTTACCTCGATGGATGCTATATTTTTGGATTCGTTACAAATTCCCAAGACAAACTGCGTTTTCAAAAAAGTTCCCCGACGCAAGGATTCTTAGCAAAAGGACCTCAAAGTTCGATAAATGCAGAAATTGGCCAACTTTCCGGAGCTCTCAGAGGCAAACGGATTCATGGTTTGATTCGATGCTAAAGTTTTTTAAAAGATACCTTCTTTATCTTTCAAACCCCATACTTAGAATAATTTTAGGATTTTTTTTAAGGCAGAAATAGATTCCAGAAAACATAGTCAAAAAACTTAAAAACATACAGCTGCGGTCAAAATAGTAGTAGTGTTGCCGCCCTGTGTTTTTAAAAGTTTGTTGTTGTAATTCATCTTCTTCTGGTGATATTGTATTGATTATAATTGTATTATTAGACTAATTGTAAAAGAAAAGTGACAACAAAAAACTTTTAAAAACACATGACGGCAACACTACTACTATTTTGACCGCAGCTGTATACTTTTATGTTTTTTGACTATGTTTTCTAAAACTTGTTTCTCCCTTAATAAAAATCCTAAAACTATTCTAAGTATGGGGTTTGAAAGATAAAGAGTGTATCTTTTATAAAACTTTAGCATCTAACCAAACTATGAATCCGTTTGACTCTGAGAGCTTTGGAAAGTTGGCCAATTTCGGAATTTTTCGAACTTTGAGGTCCTTTTGCTAAGAATCCTTGCGTCGGGGAACTTTTTGGAAAACGCAGTTTAACTTTGGAATTCGTAACAAATCCAAAAATATAGTATCCATCGAGGTAAATTTTTGATGCTGCATAGTGTAATATGACCCAATACACAGAGAGCATTCTCCCAAGCAGGAAATCTAATTTGTGTGAAAAGGGCCGCAATTACCTCAAAAAGCCTTATGGTAAAGCAACTTATGTTTTTACACAATAACATTCGAAATCAATCCAAATTATAAGTGAAAGTTCTTACAAAAACCATGTTACCAAAAAATGGGTGTTGGTCAAAAAACACATCTGTCTAAATATAAAAATCAATTCAAAAAGTTTTCGTCTTGTGAAAAGTATTTATTTCTGTGATCTAATCAGATTAAAAGATTAGAGAAATTTCAGACCTGAGTCATGACTCATAGGGAGTCATGAGTCATGGGGAGTCATGAGCTATAGGAGTCATGAGCTATTGGAGTCATGAGCTATAGGAGCCATGAGGTTTTAGGTCAGATCAAGTAGATCATGTTAGCCATGCCATGAGCTGAGCCATTCAGATCCAACAAATTTTCCGACATGAGCTACTCGAACCTTTTTTTAAAATGTGAGTCTAAGGGCCCTATGACTCCACTCATGCAGGGCTCTAATCAAGACCATATAATTTTTGTAAGTAATGTAAATTCCACGACACCAGTTAGGTTCTCATCAGTTTTTTCATACAAATTCACAATCAAACCAAAATCAAAATAATGGTAGGTATATATTAATTGGTTTCTATTTACTAATTCACTTAGAAAATAATTAACATCAAAATAAACACTTAAATTAACTAATGCACAGAGGAAATTCGACTTTATTTAAAGATTTGATGGACTTTGAACAACGCGTTGCAGTCATTACTTGAATTTAAATAATTTTTTATTTTTGTCATTTGAAACACTAATTCTTATTTATGAGGATTTTGTAGTTTTTAATGAAAAGGCTACAGCAGAATGTGACGGACAAGAAAAAGTGAAAAGATTGTTACAACCAAATACAGCGTTTTATTCATTATCAGACATTCTAAAACAAAATATTTAAGAATCCGCTAATGCAGGGTAAGTAAAAGTTTATCAGAAAGTATTTTCTTCACAATTATAAGGATAATATTGCTTAAAACCCGTGTCAGATAATAAATAAAAAAATTATAATCCATACCTGTTTTCGATCTGCTAAAAAACGAGTTAAAAGCCTGCCAGGGCGAATGATGTTAGTACTCAAATATTTACTCATTAAAAATTATACTATTGCTTAAACCTTTATTAAAATACCGGTTACTTGTCTGTTTTGAAAACGCTGACACAGCTGCAATTGAAATTATTCAACGAATCATGACAATATCATTGGCTGTTTGCATTATGCAAGCATTCCCGGTCCTTTGAGGCTTGATGGCATTTCCCGAACACCTACACATTCGCCGGAAAAGAAGCAACTTTAGTAGCATATTTCACGGCGTTTGCGGCCGAAGAGAGCGAGCGCCAAGAGAACGGCGCACGCCGAAGAGCGAATTCGGGGTTAAGAGAGTCCACAGCACACATCACTGACCTACATTAAGTAAAAATTTATTTATGCCGGCTGCCAAATTGGTTCCCCAAAGCATTGGCAGTTCCCCCGGCCCCCTGGCCCCTTGACTATGACGGATATGATTGTTGGTCGGAACCCCGCCTCTTCTCCACCCCAAACTGGTTACTATTACTGCCTTTGTGGTTGTTGGCTTTAATAATAATGGTTTGTAATTTGCATAAATAATGTTTGATTTTTGCATTGATGAGAGAAGAGTTTGTTGCGCCTGAATGTGTGTGTTTGGGGATTTTAAAATGATTGAAAGCTTGGTCCTCGTTGGGTAATGGCCGGCTAGATGGCTGTGTATTTCTGCATTTAAATCGATAAATTAGCCAGCTGGGAAGTGATTGCATTGGAAAATTCCTAAATATATATTTGGTTTAGTTCAAAAAGTAGAGCTAGTAGTTTGCCCTTACAGGGCTGACTTCGTTACCTTAGCCCATGGTGGAGCAATGATTTCTTGGCCTGTCAACGCACTGTTAACCCGCCAACAGAGCTCTACCTCTGTTGCTCTCCATCAGGACGCGGCTCTCTTCGCCTTGGGTCCTCGGCTCGTTTCGGCAACTTCGCGAGTCCTTGCCGAACTCCACGAACTCCGACACGAAGCTCACTCGTCACTCGGCATTCCTGACGAATGGCAGCGATTATCGCCCTTCGAGGACTTTGTGTAATCAGTGCGTCCTGCTAAGCAAATTAGTTTAGTATGGTTTTAGTGCGCAACGCTGACGGTCGCGCTAGTTCGCAGCTCTCGAAAAGTTAGTGCCGAAAGTCTACGCGTTCGCGTTTCGTCCCTCGACGGAGGAAATTCAATTCCACGAGACAGTGTTTCCGAAATCATCATAGGACACTAGCCCAGCACTGTACGTAAGCGGAAGAAATGGCCAGAGTTAAATAAATAAATAAATAAGTGCAAGACTCAACCGGCGACGCTGGCTGCCAACTTCAATTTGGTACTTCATTTTTCACAGCCCGCTTAACGCAAATTGTGCCGGCTCCTTGTCCTGGCTCCTTGCTGGGAACTAAGGTCCCGACTGTTTACCCTTGCATCCTGATTTCCCCTCCCCTGCTGATTGCATTCTTGGTGGCAAGTCGAGCGTGGCTCATTAAATGGCTGGCGAAAAAATGAGAGTAGACTGCGAGACCGACTTGCGGGAAAACAATCACAGCATTCCTCTCGGATTGTAGAGCCTGCAAATGGCATTTATAGAAGAGCCCTAGCGGCCCTGTGCAATTGCGGTATTTTATTCGTAATTTCGCTTTGACTGTCACGCCAATTGAATTAATTCCACCGAGGAATTTAGGATTTAATTTGACATTTAATTATTGCAATTAAAAGTGGCCTGCAAAGAGCAAAACGCACAAAAAAAAAACATGTAGCCGAAACGATAAAACGGGCAGGATTATTATCACACGGGATGAAACGGAATTATGAAATTTGGTTGGAAAAAATTAAATTGCTTTTGAAAGTGGTTGACAACAGAAAGCCTTGTCACATTACAGCTGTGGCTCGCAATAAACCCATTCATAAGCGTAAAGAATATATAACAACCAGTAATATGTTTTAATGAAACTACTGATAAACAAGTTTTATACTTGCGAAATAATTTGTGAAATTACATATGTACATTCGTAGCTTTTTGGAGTTTAACCGCAGTTTGGATCTAAAAATCTGAAAGTACTGATCAAAACGAGTTTAGCCAATTAAGATTGGCTTAATCGAAATTGCCGAATTTAATTTTATTTTCACAATAAATTACAAAAACCAAGACAAGTATAACTTTGACCGTAGTCTTTTTATACTCCTTTAAAGTATGTAACAGAGACAAGGAAGCGTTTCCAACACTATAAAGTATATATTCTTCATCAGGATATGGTCGATCTAGCCATGTCCGTCTGTCAGTGCGAACGCTGTGATCTCGAAAACTATAAGAGCAAGAGCGTAGGAGTTTCATTTATTTTGTATTCAGCATCTTAAAAGCAACTACTTTAATAAAGGATTTTAAAATTTCGTTATTTTTCGAATTAATAAAAATAACTTTTTAATGGGAGGTTAATCTTCACTTTTTAAAACAATTTCAATCTTCTATTTATTTTCAAAATTATAGTAAGCTTACGGGTCGTATGAGTAATTTGATGAAAACTTTAGGGCTATTGGGCAACCCAAAACTTTTAAGTTTTCAAATAAATATATTGCACCAGTGGCGGATCTAGGATTTTGTTGTGGGGGGTGATATCAGAACAATTTTTTTGTTGCATACCGTGTGGGGTGTGTTATATCACCCATATTACCCCCGTGGATCCGCGCATGTATTGCACAGCATTAGGGACTTTTATTTTAGAAATGCATAATTTAAATTCAGGCGCATTCATCGAATTGTATTTTTAAAAAAGAACAATACAAACTGTGAAGTATAAATAAAGCTCCCTTAAGTTTGCATCAATTAGCGAAAATGCCGAAATCAGTTGGTATCGGCCAACTTTTTGATAACTTTTGTTCGCTGGTAAGTCGGAATCAGTTTGAACGCCTCGTAATGGTAGGGCGAACAACAGTCGAGCTTTTACTAAATTAATGGGAGCCCACGTCAAGTGTCAGAGCATTGCAATGGGGGAACGGAATAACATTTGGCTTTGTTGTGTCTACAAATTTGGGGAGCGCTGCTCGTCAGTGCTAATGAATAGGTGGGGAGTTTTGTGCAAAATTATCAAATAAAACGGGTAGCCGACCACACAATTACACACAATATTTTCGCACACGCACCCGAAACGGAAGCCGTATAAACAACATGAACATGAAATTTGGCTGCTGAAAGCATGTATATGTATAGCTTGTGGAGGAATGCACTATGGGGCCGGCGACTACTTTGCTTGGTCAAATCGCATTTTTGAGAAGTCAATTAAAACAAAAATGTTATTTTACGATGCATAAACATTAGACCATCTGCGTTACGTTGTTACGTAGGTGCTTTTGCTAAGATTACATCTGTTCAGTGGCGGATCTAGGATTTTGTTGTGGGGGGTGATATCAGAAAGATTTTTTTGTTGCATACTTTTTGAATACCAAAATTACTTTCCTTTTTTACACGAGTGTTGGTGATATTTCACCCATTCATCTTGAAAATCAGTTTTGAATTTAATTCTTTGTCGGCTGAACTCGACGTTTTGCTTGCACTTTTAATGTGCTTAGAATTATAGTATGTTTTATATGTTTATGTTTTTATAATTCAAAGACAACTTTTTTAATTGCATGAAAAGTATAATGCTGTATTCTAAATGTTTATGTGCTTACACGGAAAGAATCCATTATTTTTTTTGTAACTATAATTTATTGCCAAAAGAAATTGTTGTCTAACCAAACTAATTTGTCTGACTAAAGGGATAAAAATGACCAACAACAAAATTTTGTTAGTAAAAGTCTTTCTTAACTTCTGTGCATCTATCTCCCAAAGCAGCTTACTTTATCTGATCGTTCATATGGCAGCTATTTGATAAGTGGTCCGCTCCGGACTATTCTTATACGTAACATGCGTAGGGATAAAAAAATGAATTGAGCGAGTAATTAGTTTTTATCCAACAAAAGTGGTCGATGGCCCCATGGTGGAGTGCCTTCCAATAAGCGACATAAAATATGCGAGGACACACACACTGGCGCACGGCACGTGAACCAACATCAACACATGCACATGCGGATGAAGCGCCCGCAGTGAGTGCGGGAAATATTTTATGCACTTTATGCGGCTTGGACGGCGCTTGCTGCTGGGGATCGCTAATTAGGCAATATGCACTTGATTGTGTTATAATCATTAAAACCGGAAATGCATGGGCAACCCACATAACACAAACGAGCGCAAACTCTCAGCCACACGCACAGACGCACACACATGCATATGCTGTCAGGTTGCTGGGGGAAAAAATGTTTTACCAAAGTTTTGCATTTCCATTTTAAAAGCAACTACTCGGGGGGATTTTGTTAGTTTTTCCATTTATTTTTGAACAAATGATATCGTGAACATTAATTAAGTCTTGAAGAGAATCTTTAAAGGTCCGAAAAACGCCCTGTTCTTGCCAAAAATGACGGAAAGTCACATCAATGGCCACGCCGGAAACGGAAGTGGGGGCAAGCAAACACGTGTCGGAGAAATGTCTACTTGCAACAATGTTGGTTTGTTAGTATGTGTGCGTCAATACACTTACACACACGCCCTCTCAGCAGGCGGCCGTATTGCATATGTAAAGCGGCTTGTAAGCTGGCCAATTTTTTATGCATTTATGCATTTTCCTCCCTGCTGCAGCTGCCACCCACCCGCTCCCTCACTCCCTCCTTCTCGCCCAATGGCCGTTTTTTATTAAAGTTGCCCGTTAAGAAAAGCGCAGAAACCGCATCAACAACCCACCACACCCCCTCGGCGAGCTGTTGCCCACGAGCAAACGCCTTTTTGTAGGTTAATCAAATGCAAGACGAGGAAAATGCACAAGCTGCATGGCAGTGGGAACATGATGCTTCTGGCCAGTTAGTGCGAGCGGGGCGTTGGAGCAAACATTTTGCCATCTTTTTGTATACGCATTTCGCATGGCTTGTTATATTAAAAGAAATTTCCCAACCGACGAGAGACAGGACGAAGAAAAACAAGTAAGCGTCATGGCAACTGACAGCCAAGATGGACGGGGCTGTGATTTGATTTTTATTCCGGGCGATGCACAACAGCATCTGGCACTCAGTGGACAGATGAATTATTGCAAATGATGTAAGCGCACGCAGAGGGTGTGACTCTAATTAAACACTGAAAATGTGTTCATATATCTTAAGTCCTGAATATGACAGATTCATTCAGAGAAGTGACGATCTTCATTTCGCAGCGTACTTTTAGGTACACCTCATTTGCTTTTTACCATGCGCACTACGGTAATGTCTACACCTTTTATATTATTATATTAAAAAGAAGTGGCAATTCTAATAAAATTCATTTTACAAAAATTAAATACTCTACAAAATTTGGATTGCAAATTTTAGAAAGTGTATTCATTTTGTGGAATGTATGTATAATATTTCTTCATGACCGCTCTTAAAGCCTCACTAAGAAATCCGTTTAGTTTTTTAGCTTTTGTTTGGTGTATCCTCGTTATGATCGGAGCATAATAAGTATTTTAAACTTTAAAGCTCAGAATTAAACTAAATTGAAAAACAACGTCAAAAAATTGTGTTTCATATGACGTTTTTGTTTTGGACGACTTTTTGTTGGGTTGAGTACTAGCCCTAGTGCTTTAATGCCCTGCTAAACACTTAACCTCGCAAAAAGTTCTCGTAATTCTCTTGTCGCTTGGTGGTTTCATTTCTTATTTACTGCACATTATAATGACGTTATTTTATATCTTAGTACCCTCTGCAAGGGTATAAAACGCGATTTGCTATGTTTTGTGTCGATAGCTTTTACACTGAGCAAAATTCCATTTTAGGGCTGGAGTTCAACCTAACAAAAAGTTGTCCAAAACATAAAAATTTACCGAAGAAAATTTTATTGTAATATGAAGGTTTTTGTTTTGTAAAACTTTTTGTTGTACAAAACATAAAACTTCCTAGAAAAAAACCCAAGAATTTTTTTTTTATATGTAGTTTTTTTTATGACTTTTTATTAGGTTGAATACCAGCCCTTACCATAAGTTTTAAAAATAATCTCTAAAAAACGCTTCTAACGGTTTATGGTCAATTGACACTAATTTATCAAATTACAAGAAAGGATTAGGTAAAAAGATAAATGAACTATATCAGCTGAGCTCCAAAAATGTTTATATTGGCATAAAGTGGTAGTGGGGACTAAGCTTAATTTAATGCCATTTTCTGCATATTACCAGCGACAGTTACCGAATTCCAGAAAGAAACCAACCGGAAGAGAACCCCCACCATTCCAGGTGACACAAACAAGCCCTTTATTTGGCATTCTGCTGCAGTTTTTGACACGCGACTATAGCAAAACGTTTCTAAAAAGAGAATGTCAAATAAAAAAGGGAAAAGACTGCGGATAAGAGAAAAATTCAGAAGCAAAAGAAATCGAGGAAAAATATGGATGCGGACACGAAGAACTGTTATTAGTGAGTGTCCCAACTATAAGGTAGCTGCTCTTCGTTAAAATAAAACCAAATTGAGATTTTTATAATTTCTTAGAAAGGTTAAGTACTATCAATTAAATATCTTGAAAAAATATTTATTAAATAGTAAATAATTAAATATAAATCTAAAATTCAAAATTCTGAAATAAATAAAATTTATATCCCCAAGTGTAAATATTTAAAGTCGCAGGAAACAATATAATAATATTTGATTGCTAAAATGCCATATTGATCGGTACAGAAATATACCCTAGTATACCCTCCTCTAGTAGCAGGTACAGGGTCCAGAGGGAGATATCATTTGTTATTTCATTTCCAAAGCCAGACAGCGGAAAAGCCCGAGAAAGCAGGAATGCCGTGGATTAGCAACTGTCATTGACAGTTGGAAATCATAGACGCCATTTAGCTGGCTGCAAATTGCTGGCCGCATTTCTTTGTTTGTCATTTAACGATTGACAGCTGGCGATAAACAGAACGAAACAAAATGAAACGGCACGGAGACCTGGCCAAGACAAAGGCAGCCGCCACACAATAAGCGAAATGAAAACATTCGAAGGTAAAACACCTCCCACCCATCAAATGGAAATGTTAATGGCGCAACCAGGCCCACCAACCATTGAGAAGGTGTCAATTGCCCTGACTTTATACTTGGGCCAAGATTGCCCAGTTTGCCTGGGCATTCGGTGTTCTGTCTTGGCCAGGCTATTTATCATTATGACGTTGGTGGACCTGGCCGGGCTGATTTGCCTTGGGAGCAGCAGATGGGTCTCCGGGTCTCTGAGCTGTTTACCAAAGATAACGAACCGATGAACGGAAGAATGGCCAGGCGTAATGCGATGCTAATCCCGGCTTGAGTGCACTCACTTGGGATTCTTCTTTAAAGGGGGGATATCACTCATAATTTGGTGCATTCAGTTATATTTGAAATGAAAAAGAAACGTAATTACAAACGTAATCTAATCCACAACCATTCCAACACTGAAAAAATCGATATAAATTAGAGCCAATTCTACCTTATTTCATATCAATAAAAAGCCTAAATAATTTATGTCAAATTTATGATTCAAACATATCAACTTGATTTTATCATATCAGTTCATTAAAATTTAATAATACTTTCCTAGTATCTTTTAAACAAATAATGTAAAATAAGATTAACATAATTTTTGTTCATACAAAAATTATTTAAATAAATGGATATTTGTGAAATTTTTTCTATAATAAAGTTGTCAAATTTTATATGTTTTTATTATCCAAATTCATTAAATTACTTGCGTTTTTAATAATATTCTTACATTCAATTATTGTTTGTTATCAAGTTTTTTCCTTACCATTCTCACAAAAAAAACTGCGAGTAAGTCACTGGATTTACCAGTCCCTCATCTTTCTCTGGTTTTTACTCGCTTTCGCCCATAAATGTCAAGTCAACTCGCTGGCCACCTGTCATCCCGCCACCTCTACGTGAACGTTACCCCTTCCGGCTCGGTTGTTATGCGGCATGTCAGCCATTTAAGCCAATTTATTAAATAAGACGGCATTTGTCACATTTCGTTCAAGTTTTCAGCACACCGCTGTGTTATCTCTTTTATTAGGACCATTCTCTTTACACTTTCACCCTTTTTTGCCACTCTTTGTGACCGTTATCTTTATGATTTTTCCAGCGAACAGTCGCGTCGAACAATGCCATTAATGGCCGAGGGACACACAAAGGTGACAAAGCCCCAAAAAAAGAAAACAGAAAAAAGAATAATAATAATAACAGAATTCAGCCCGGCATTATTATTTTTGTTATTTATTTCCACCTGGTCAGCTGATTATAAAACAGCAAAATGGGCAGCGGACAAGGATGATCAACGGCGGCAGCATAAAGCCGATACTAGCAATATTAATAACGGAAATGGCAGACCCTTTTCCGACCCATCGATAAAACGTCAGGGCGGAAAATCATGACCAGGGATCTGACCGCAATTAGTTGATTGCCAGCACTCAATTTCTTCAAAGATGGAGAGTGCTTTCAATTTCATAAGCGAGAAGACGCCCAACTCCTTCTCCTTCTCGGTATCTGTCTTTAGCCATCTCTGGCACTTACTATGGGCCACACTCGACGGGAAATTAAACTTGTCCAAAAGTTTAAATGCCTTTCTGCCGCTTTCCGTTGCGTTGCGCTTGACTTTTGTTTTCAAGTTTCCTCAGATCCCCCATTGGCCTGCTCGAGTCTCGAATCTCCTCCCTTCAACCGAGTTTCCCCTTCTCTAAGCTTGGGTGGAGTTTTCTAATACGGCCGCTCCCAGCAATTAAAAAAAGCTCCGGCCTCAGAATACAAAACTTATAAAATGATACATATAGTTGGGACCTTGTAATGGGCATGAAGGGTTAAAACAGGCCTCGAAGAGGGGGGCAAGTACATACAAAACCGAAAAGGACTTGTGGTTTGGAAATGTTGCATTCTGCTTATGTGGTGGTAAATGAAGCACGTCAAGTTACCCATCCGCCTCGTTGGCTTGCCTCAATTGAATAAACTATTTGCATCCTTCAAGTGCCTCCTTGACTCCCGTGACCCTGAGTCGAGGTTGGAGCCAGTTAAAATGTCAGCATTTGAAGAAAAGGAAAGATTCCTGTTGGGCTGGCTACGGTTTTTAAGCGTCGACTTTTAAAATTGTTTCTATACATTTTTATTTTATATTTTATATTTTAATAGATTAAGATATCATTATAATTTTCATTCGTGTTCTTACAATCAATAATATAAATATTCCAGTGAAAATATATATTTTATAATTATTCTGTATTAAGTGTTAATTGTCACTTCGAAAGGCTTTCAGCCTTTCAGCACACTTTGTTCCCTGTTAACAGCTTTTCCACCCGCGTTCGGCCTGACATAAAATCCTGCATAATGTATGAAGACAAAAACTATGGCAACCCAGAGAGTTTAGGGACTGAATGGGTGCATTAATAATGAAATTATATTTAATAATAAAATGATAAACAATTACTGCTGCACAAAAGACTGGGGAAGCGGGCTGAAAATGGAGTATAATAAATGCGTTAAATAATTAAAGGCATGCCACTCATTTGCGATACATACGTTACATACATTGAACATTGTTTTTTCCTTTTTACTGTACAACATCCGCAGGGGCCTACAATTCTGGTTTATCATCTGTAGTAATGCATTGGAAATGCTTTCCAACTTCTCGGCCCAGGGCTGAGCAAAACGATGTGCATAAATATTTGAGAATTACGCCAAATCGAAAGTGAAGCTAGAGTCGGAATCCTAAGAGAAGAAGCCAAGTACCGGAGCAATCAGAGCCAAACAATTACGGAGGAGGACGAGGAGAGAGCGAAAAGGAATAGCCCGGACCGGCGCTAGCAAATAAAAATGAAAATTAAAATATTTCCGCTGACAGCGGAAGCAGCGACGATTGCCGCGCGTCGCCAGCAGAAACAGAAGCGTGGAAACGCGGGGAAACTGCAGCGGAAGCGAAAAATGCCGGAAATATCCTCACGGCTAATTGTTGCCACTGCCACCGCCGCCGTAGCCACGATAATCTGTCTGTCCTTCTCGCTCTCCGTCTGCGCCGCCCAGGAGAGCGACGACGAGGGCGAGCTGCACCACCTGGAACAGATGCACCACCAGCACCAGGACTTTATCATCGGCGAGTCCGAAGAGCACGATCATATCGCACACCATTTGGGTATGTAACTAGTCTAGAAACAAACTTTTCCTCTAGTTCAGAGTGATTCTAAGTAGATATTTCTGACCTATGGCACTCTGTTACAAAGAAACCCTACTCACTTACCTCGATAAACCCTTTATGTTCTTATTGACTGAAATGATCAATTTTCAATTTCATAAGGATCCAGAAAAAAAGGGTCTTTAAGTTGGAAAAATCCTGACTTTCGCCATATTTCAACTAAAATTTGGGGCTAAAATATTGTCAAAAACAGCAATACTCAATTATATGGTCTTTTTCTGAGAACTAAAGGGAGAATCTTATCCAGCAGCGTTAAAATCTGACCCCTTTCAGCAATTGAGAATATTATAATGAAGCTTTCCCATTTTTGAGCTTCAAAATAAAAAAAAAAATTACAATTTTACCAGTATTTTAAAAAATGTACCTTAGTGATAATAAAAGGCAATAATTTCTTTGAAAAACTTTCAACCCGCACAAGTAATTTGGAGGTTTAATTTGGATCTCGGTCGCGAAAGAGCGCTGCTTGTATAATAATATTTTGTAAACAATATTTACATATTTTATAAAAGCACACATTTTCCATTAGCAAATAAAATGGATGATGAATCAATGAATTCTTCAAATTCGTGTATTCAACTGCTTTGGCAGCTGTGTGCCGGTCGCAAGGTCAACTTTGACGCCTTTGCCAAGTGCTAACAAAAAGTTTTGAGTGGCTTAAACTCTGCTCCCTCGCCAAAGCTATCTGGATGTCATTTGAAGTGAATTATGTGACTGGCAGTCTGACCGGTCCCAAAAAACAGCTTGGCTCATTGAGCACATATTGGGATGGGCAGGGTACGTCCTTCGTACACTAAGAGTGGATAAACGCTGCGGGGGTGGAGAAAGGGAGGGGAGGCCAGGAGCAGGAGCACGTGCTTGGTTAGCTTTAGTGGCTGTTTAAGTTGTCATTGTCCGCCCAGAGCCCACAGCATAATTAAGGGGCACACATGGCGTATGCGTATTCTGGCTTACTCCCGACCTGACACACGCCTTCTCCCCGTCTTGTGGTCTCTGCATCCCGGGCATACACCACACACACACACACACACAGAGAAGTGACCACTTAAGTTTCCTTTGTCTATAGCATGTGGGCAACAAGCTGAATCCTGCGCCTTCGCATCCGCAATCCTCCCTCCTGCTCCTGCCTTCTGGTAGGTCGGCTCAACAAGTGGACAAACGTTGACATTGCACACAATGTTCAACCTCTGAAAATATATTCTCTTCCTCTGCGAATGTGTGTGTGTGTGCCTGCGCCTGTGCTGGTGTCTACTTATGACAAAAAGTGATTGACATTGTGATTGATGGCACTTTGGGTCGTCAGTTTCTGGGTTTATGACTTGACATGATGACCAACTATTCCATTGTGTGACCCATGAATTTTTTGCGAAAAGGGTTTTGAAGTGAAATGAGTCTCCTTTTGGCTGTCGGGGATTCGCAAATGCGTTTGTAAAGGGCTTTATTAGTTGATTTATTCGGAATGCTTAACAGATGCATACGCGTTACACGTAGAGTAAGTGGGTATATATTTTTTTTGATTACTTATACCTTTCGAAATGTATAAGACAATTTTAGATCGAACAATCCAATAAAAAGTTATGAGCAAAAATGTAAACAGCCGCTAGATGGTGCCAGTAGCTTACAGACTGCATATCTCCATCTCCCTTGGACTCTCTTAAGCTGAGTAACGGGTATCTGATAGTCGATAAAGTTTTGGAGATATTTTTGCGTTTGGTGTCACTAAACCACAATTAGCTTTTTATCTCGTGACTGAGCTTAGCTGAGTAAATTTTAACTTAAGTATTATCTACTCAAATCGTTTTCCTCTGTTAATACGAATTTTCAACCATTCTATATACAGACTGTAAAGCACTATGGTTATCACATGCATGAAGGCATATCTATTCTGAAATTGGATAAGAGAGTAACGGGTATCTGATACTCGAGGCACTCGACTTTAGCGTTCCTCCTTGTTTTCAGCTGAAATTGCCGCTGATGTGCCAGCAATTGTTTGACAATTTTTCAACAATTCCCACCGACTGCAAAAATTTGTCGCCCTTCTATGTCAATTCCCTTTTATTCGCGGCCATTTTCCAGTTGTCTATTCCTGTGTGTGTCTGTGTTTGTGTACGTTTTTGTGCGTGTTGGCTGCTTTTTTTCACACGCTTTCGCGCTGCAACTAAAAGTATGCAGGACTTTTTCGCGCTGCCAGGACTGGCAGGACCTGCAGCCAAGCGTATGAGCTGCCGAGTGGAGCGGTAATCAAAATGGGGTGGTGAACAATCACGGGGGCTGTTGGCCTTTGAGGCTGTGTGTGTTGTCGTTTATTTGCCTTAGTTCTTGTAATTTGTGTTTTATGTTGTCCTGGCCCCACTGTTGTTTTTCTTTCCGTTTGCCGTTGGGCTTTTTCGCCGTTGCTCCTGGCGAATACTTGTTTAAGCTACAATTTTTATTTCCGCTGCCCGTTTGAAGATGCCTTTGTTGTTGATTCTGCTTTTTTTTTTCCAAATGCTCAGTCAAATTTAATATTGCCTTGTTGATTTTTGGCCAACGGACTCCCTGGGCACCTTGACAGACATCAAAAATGCCGCTCAGCTCAATTAGCCAAAAGTTTCAATTTTCTGAAATAAGTAGGTAAACTGAAATCGCGAATGAGGGTTCGTTCTGGGAACTTCAGCTCTTTGGTGGCCGCGGGAAATGCAAGAAAGTTGCAACAAAGTAAGATCAGGTTGCTCACCTTCGGGGACGCCACATCACGTCTGCCGAAGTTGGCTTAGAAACTTGGCCAGCGGGAGATTGATGACCGGGCCGTGAAGGTGTTGCGCGCTCAGATAAGACGCAGCTGGATTAAGGGCCCTTCTCATTCTGCTCTGTGTAAATTCGGCTAATTGGAATCATTAGCCGGGCCAAGGCAAACACTTGCAAACAGCGGGGAAAGCCTTGGGAATCATAGACAAATTTGCGCAAATTCCGGGCAGTTGTTGACACCTCCCAAAATGATAATCCGGTTCCTGTCTGGCAGGCCAATAAATCATCTGGGCCGCCGGCAGACATTGAAGGAGAGTTGGCTTAAGTGCGTTAGGAAAATCAACAGCGGCTGTCTCTGGCAGCAGGTGCTCAGCTTCTCAGACGACGACGGATACGGCCCTTCCACCGCAAATAAAGTGGAGCATATAGCGAGATTCGCCGAGTAACAAGAAAAAAAACAGGGCCTAAAGCTTCGTTCGCGTTTTTGTTGCATAATTTTCGATGCTCTGGCAAAATATATATTTTCATTTGTTTGCCCTTGTTTTTTTCAGTTCTGTTTTGGCTACGCCTTCGCCGTGTTTGGGCTGTTCCTGCTTCCTGTAACTGCGTGTTCCCCTTCCGGTTCCGCACCCGCCCCGCCCCCTTCCCCGCCCCCCTCAACTGCCACATTGTCTGCCAGCGACAATGTTCGGATGGGAAATTTAAGGCATATTTCTTGGCGCTGGGCCGCGGGAAAAATGGCATAATAAATAAATCTACTTTGAATTAGCGCCATTTACTTTACATTTATTCTCTGCCGCCGTGCAATTTATAGCGCTCAACGCACTCTTCCCATAGACTTCTCTGCCGTTCTTTTTTATTTGAAGATATTTTTGCGTTTGTTGTTTCTGTCGTTTCAATTTGGCGGCGCGTGCTTTTTGGCTAATGAAGTTTTGAGGTTAGACAGCAGGAAAATGGGGAGCCGCCTCGAGGTGTGCAGCTAAGTGGACATGAAATGCGGCTCGCTTTAAGATTTTGAGCAATATATGTTATTTAAATCAGGGAATAATTGGCATTTTCTGTGTTTAAGGAGAATTGAAGCCGGTAATTTTGCTGATACTTAATTCATCTTGATAATTCAGCGCCATTGCTTTATTTTGTACAACGAATTTTAAAGTTCATCAATTGCATGAACAAAATGGTTTAAATTGGTTCAGTTATTATTGTGATGTTGCGAGATTTGAGCAATTCAGACATTGTTATTTAGTTGGATAAATTACTCAATTGTCAAAATCACCTGGTTCGGCCAAAATGCAAGACCGAATTTGCGAGATATTTTATTTCTAATAAATTAAAACATGTCTTTCATTATATGCTCGGATATTGCATAATGCTTCAATGGTTATTAATTATGAAAGCAAAATAAAATAAGAAGGCTATTAAGGTACACAAAAAGCAAGAAGCAATGTAAGCGACAAACGCTTAAAGTTTCATGAGTGGGAGGATGAACTGGCCTGATTTTTAGTATATTTCAAGCATATCGAATTGAGGTGCCCGCATGTTAAAAATGGTAAAATTGTTAAGTTAAGTTAAAATTGATACCACATAACATTTTTTTTTTTTGGTGTAGATAGTTTCTGGGCTTCAAAGTCTAACTGAAAATGGCAGACAATATTTCCTCTGAACCTCGATTCCTTATCAAAGATTCAGACATGCTAGTGCCCCCTTGCGTCTGACTCAAAATTGCCACAGAGTTGTAGGCAAGAAAATCCCCAACATCCTAGACTCTTTCTCCCCGCCCTTCATTAAGTCTCGCTGTGAACCTTTCACGGTCACGTCGTATTGCCTGCAAATCACGTCATACTGAGCACAAAAAGAGCAACAAATGCAGACCAGAATAGGGAACTTTTTGGGCAACTTTCGGAACACTTTCTTTCGTCTTTCGGCTTTTTCCGTGTGCTGTCTCAGGCGGAGGCACGTAGTAATCCCTGGAAACATTTGTTGGCCCGCTCAATGCGTTTTCCATGTCTGCACATGGACCGAAAGCCACAAGAAGCGAGGAATTCACTGGCATGTTGCGGAGAAATGGGAAGTGACGGGGGCCTGCAAGTATGCAACACAAAATATTACAAACAGTCGCATACAAAAGTTGCTAGCCAGCAGTTGATTTTTGCTTGCTTCCCCCTGCATCTCCCCGATTTGCCAACAATTTCCCGACTATACGTACCAGAAATCGAATTTATTGCACACTCTTGTGCGTTTGCGGCAGCCACAAAATGTATTTGCATTGCCAGCCAGCTGCGACAGATGTGGGAAAAGTCGGAAAAGCTGGGAAGAGCTCCGCCTGCCCAGTTAGCATGTGCCATACGTTTATTAAAATGCAAACGGTTCCGACTCCAGAAGACGCAACACGAAAATTAATTGAAAATTCAACGTCCTTTCCTCCGATCTAAACGTCTGTGCCCTGGCATTCAATTCGCCTCGGTTCCCGTCCTACATCTATAACGAGTTGGAATCCATTTGCGCTATTGACTCGTCTGTCTGCACGCACGGAGACACGCGTTCAAGGTCTCCCCGGTTATAGATGACATTATTTTATGGCGCAGTCCGGAGTACCCGGAAAATGCGATACAAAAGTATGTGTGCCAAGGTGCCGGGCCAAATGGAAATGGAAATCAATAACAAAATAGTCGGCGACTTGGGAAAATATCATTTTTCTTTGCCGAAACAACCAACTTACTTTCCTTTCGAACAGAAAGCTCTTTAATAAATTTTAGCCCCTGGGGAGCCAATCTATTTGCTATTTAAATCGTCAGTTTGTAATTTTAAATATAATTTAAATTTTCCCAAATGTTGTAAATTCATTGGCTTGCTAATTAACTTATCCGATTCCTATTTACACTGGCCAAATTTCCCCAAGGCTACCGGCCCTGCGGTTCGTGTTTCCACATTCGCAGCGCGACCTCATAAACGTAAATCTATTTACCCATTTGCTGGCATTTGCTAAATATTTTATGACGCGTGCCTGAAAATGCATTTCACCTGTTAGCTGTGGGGAATCGAAAACCCGAGTACCTGAAAACCCCCTTTAGCCCGCAATCGATTTCAGCTGCTCCACTGATGCAGCTGCACAAAAGTCAAATTGCAACTTCATTTTGTGGCTGTGAAAATTGCAAGCCGAACGTCGGCAAAGAAAGGCGTTGAAAAAGCGACCTTAAAATATTGGAAAAGTTCACGAAACGAGAAGTCTTCCTTTCCCTTGGTATTCCGGGCGTGTTGGGTGCGGTTTTTGGGGTTTTTAGCTTGCCAATTTCAGGGGAGTGCGAACAGGCGGGGTATCTGTTTATATTCCTTACACACTCCGCACCGCAAATTGAATTTGCACTAAGGATAACCAAGCCAATATTAACTACCTCTCTAAATGTACACTTTCTCCCTCTCCTCGTTTCATCTCGATTGCACTGGATGAACTCTCGACACTTTTCATGCCTTGCCGGCACTCGGAATGAAATCTCGCAGCGGAAATGCAAAATAAGGATGAGCTACTTGAGGACATACGCGAGGATACGGTCGTCAATGCGATACCCGAGAAAGGTGAGTCAGTTGCTCTTTCAGCTCATCCCCCTTATCACCCGATTGGCCATGTCACACGACTTGAATTTCCATATACACGGCGAGCGAAGGGGTCTCCAAATGGATTTTCCATTCCTGCGAAGGGCACCTTGGCTTAAACTGCATGCTTTACCGATACGATAGTGCTCTCGAGTGCCTCATTTAATTTAAGTTATTTTATTATGTATTTTCTGGACAGTTGCCATTGAATGATTTCAAGGTTGAAACTAATCATTTATTTAAATATTTTGCAATTTGGCTCAGAGCCAAGTCAAGTATTAAAGGGACATTTTCTCGTCCGCATGCTTAACTAAAAGTAGATTTTACATGTAGAATCTTTTGGAAATTTAGAGTTTAAAACCTACTTTTAGCTAATAATGCGGATGAGAAAACGAACCTAAATGTATTTATTTTATGCTATTTATTTTTAAAGCTTCGCACAGATAATTTTATTTGATTTTGGTTTTTAATATTTACTTTTACAAAGATCAGGTAATATTTGGCAGTTTCGTTTGAATGTTTTGGTTTTAAATTAAAACTATATGACCTAAAATTATATTGGAATTCTATTTTGAGACTATATACCATTATCCGCGTGCACCCATAAAATAAAAATTTCTATTATAAAATATCTTGATAAATCTGGGTTGTGATATTTAAGTAATGTTCAGTTTTGCAAAATGTAGAGTGAGAAACCCAAGGTCACCTTAGCAGAGCAAGGTTAACTTAGCAGAGCAGTTAACTCAGAAACAGTAATTAAAGTGACATCATTCCTAAGCACCTGCCGATTGATTCCCTAATTATGAATATTAAGTGTAATTAATTGTCAGCCCGACGGGCACATTCACCTGAGCTCCCAGCTTTGCCGTTTTTATATCACTTAAACTTATCCCCAGTGTCGTCACGTGCTCAGTTCTTGTCAGTATCCAGCGTCCACTCCCCGTTCTCCCGTCCCCTCAAACGGCGCCATTAAGTCAGTCGCTTTCCCCGCGCTTTCCCTGCTTTCCCTGCATTTTCCCATCCACCGAGTGTCTCTGAATACGAGTTGCTTTGCTCTTGTAGCAGTCTTTTTGCTCGCTTTTAAATTTTATTTATTGTAAATTGTATTTGAAACGTGCTGAGGTTCAGTTTTCTCTGCAGAGAAGACGGCGGACAAATGTCAAGCTTGCCCTTGGCATGGATATGGGATATATACACATATGTATGCTGGATATGGGGTATGGTATAGGGGAAATGGGAGAAAGTATGGCTGCTTGCATGGGTATATCTCGAGCACATCTCGTGCGAGTGTGTTAGTGTGTCGTGCAACTTAATAGAGTTGTTTAGCATTTAAATAGCGCCATTTACTTGTTGTTGCTGGATGTTGCCTCTGGATGTTGCCGTTGCGCTTATTAAGTTGAAATGCCAGTCAAGTCGACTTGACTTAATAAAGTTGGCTTAAAGCGGCGTAAGGAAAGTGGCAAATTGTGCCTAGTGAGCTTGAGAAAGTGGTCCATTAGGCACTGGCAACTCAGCCAAAGTAGTTTATAATACCAAATGGGAGTAGCCCTGCTTCCAAAATGAGTTGTGAATCTTTCGAGTTTCGAATAACATCTGTCATGGGCACTTTAAGTTGTCCCAAGCGAGCTCAAAGGTGTGGAACATCCCTCCAGCTGTGTTATTCCAAGACTCTAAGCCTCCAAAGAACAGGCCCTAAACGGCGATTTGCAATGTCTTTCCCTACATCATAAACATTATGCTAAGCACCCAGCGCCAAGGGATCCCAAGCGTTTATCCACTTCAGATACAAAGCAAATGCCCATTAAATCCTAATTTCATATGCCCATAAATCCACTAAACAATCACACTTTCAATCCCGGAGACGAAGCGCAAAATATGTAACAAATTTCACATATTCACACACGACCGCCTTGCGAAGAAAGTATGTCATAAAAGCCCCCACTCACGCAGGCATATCCTTATATCCTTATTGTGTTATTGTGTGCATCTGTATGTATCAATAAGCGGAGGCAAATCAAATGAGTTGGCAAAAGGCGGCAGACGATGACGAAACAGTTCGCAGGGACCGCCCCTTTCGTCTTCGACGAATCGAAGCCTGTGTAATCGAGCTTATTAGTGGGGGCTACTTGGGACTCGGTTCCATTATTGTTATCAAGTGAGGCGCACGAGATATACGACATGATAGCTAAGAAATGCTCTTACACATTTGATCTGCAGATTAAGTTCCCAAGGAGAAATTCACGGGTGACATAAGAAAAATTCAAATAATACCGATACAATAAACGTAAAATAACGGATAATATATAATTTGCATGTCCTATTTGGTAAGCTGTAGTACAAAATAGACTACTATATTTAAAAAAAAAAAAAATAATTGAAGGAAACCGCTAGCTGACTGACCAAAAAGCGAAGGAAAAATCGAACATTTCGTTTTGATATGTACAAGTTTTAGCATGCAGAAATAATAACGAAACTGACCTTCCTGCGTGATGTACACGGCAATCCATTTAACGATTTAGAACCTTAATGGCCCTTCTCTTCCTTGTTCCGAATGTAAGAGATCCGACATGAATTTCCCGAGTGATTCCCTACGAAATTTCTGTCCGCCAGTAAAACGACTTCTAACCGGTCATTATCCAGCGTAAGTAAGGGTATCGTTGACAACTCGAAACGTGATGTTCAGGAAGAGATTAGGCGACAATAACCAGCGGGATGGGGACACGCAGAAGCGACAGGCAGAAAGTTGGCCCTTTCCCGGCCTTGCGCATTTTCCCCGCCGCAATTGAGATTTACGGCCGCATCAATAAACATCAAAAAATTCGCCCCGCCACTTTCTTGGCCATCACCCTTGCTTATCGCCTTGTTTACGCATTTTAAGTACAAGATTGTTATGTGTTGATTTGCCTTAACCGATGCGTGCCCCGCATATGAGAAAAAGCCTCCGTCTGGCCGGGTTTTACTTGTTTTTCCCCCCATACATACATGTATGCTTTCGCTTTATTTTATTTTATTATTTTATTCTGAGCGCAAACTTCGTTGAGGTTTTCGAGCATGTCAGCGACAAACAAGAGCAAACAGAAACACAAACATAAAGCAGCGGCGTGAGGCGGCTAAGTTTTAAGATACCGTCCTCAGTCCCCAGTTTTCCCCCGTCCGCTCAACAAGCAGCTAAACCACAAATCTGTTGCATACTTGCGGGCGCGCCTTTAAAGTCAACGCGCTTTTCCAACGCTTCGCTGAGCATTCGCCCGAATGTGGGTGGTTTGGGTGTGTGGGTGGCTAGGTGGGTGGGTGGTGCGCAGGGACTTTGATTGACTGGTTGAGAACTGGCTGACAGGCCAGTCTAGGCTACGATTGTTGATGTTGATGTTGACGTGGGTTATGCTAAACGCGACGGAATGGTTTCCAATGATATCTGATCTCAGTCAGGGATCCCCAATTAAATCAAATTAAATGCAATATTCATTAATTTCCATTAAATTATTTCGTAAAAGCTTCAGGCCACCGTATTACTCAATTTTTATACGAACATTTTTATACCACATAAACCTCTGATTGTCCGAGTTCGGTTTGGCCTCAATTCCACTTGATTTAAGTTGTACTATTTACGCACTATTAAATTAAATCAATACAGTCGTATCGTATAAGGTATCGCTTCGAATTTTAAATTCATAATACTCATATATACTCGTAAAACTAATAACACTCAATCAGCACGTTGTTACGATAGCCGAATTATCTTAGAAAAAAGGCTCTTAACTTAAACATGACCTACATAAGTTAAGCTCCCCTATTCTAAGACAAGTTAGACCTTGGTTTATATTAATTTGGCGCAACAGCATGCATAACTTAGGAGGAGTTGCTCTTTTTTGTCCATTCGAAACAAAGGTAGATACAGATGTTTCAACCGTCGAATATAGGAAACAACCTGATATGTACCTTGTTTTAGATTAGATTAAGAACAAGTCAGTGCTTATTATTTCCTCCTCTCTTGCAGATCTTCCCAAGTTCGGAGAGCTCTTGCAGAATGTGACGGTGCCCGTGAGTCGGGAGGCTATCCTTCAATGTGTAGTCGATAATTTGCAGACCTACAAGGTGAGTTTGGAACGCATTTTTCTTCGATTTACACTTTGCACTTTAATATTATAAGGGTAAGTTTATTTTAAGTAATAATTAGTGGATCCATTTAGTTGTTGTCTTAAAAATATTTAATTTAAAAAATAATATTCTTCACAATCTATCTCAAAATTAAAATATAAGTCAGGTCCTTAGAGTATTTAGTATGTGAGTATTTTTCGGATCAGTGTGCGCTGTCAGTTGAAACCATTTGCACTTCATCGGCCGAAACGTGGCAAAGTTTCGGGGCCTAGTTTTCCACCTTTGCGTGTCGTGCTTTTGGGTTGAGTTGACCCTTTTGCTAAGCACGTTCCGGAGCCCAGGGGCGTTACTTTGATTTCGTGACACATTAAAAGGTAAACAAAACGTGAAATAAATCTCAATGAATTGCCGAAACGAAAATAGCAATGGCATATTCCTCCGTTTTGTCCGTCTGTTTTGATACCATCTAGCCAAGTTATTAGAGCCCTTTGTGCCACATTGTATGTCCAACGATGTTATCATTATCACTGTTGCGTGGGGGCAGACAAATTGAAAGCTAGTGAAATTGATGTCTGAATTGAGTGCCAGACAACAGTTTCTCTACCTTATAGCTTGGGTGCCCCGTCGAGTTGGTTGGGTTTTAAGTCGAGTTTATTTGATCGCCAGAAAACGAAGCCGAAGCGAAAACGACCTCAGTAACCGGTGATCAAAGAGAACTCGGCCCTGAATCGTTAATGGCGAGTTCCTTTAGTTGAATCAGATTTAATGCCATGCTAAAAGTGTCCCAGACCGTATAGCAATCGAAACTCAAAGCTATGCAATCAGGAATACTCAGAATCTAGCACAAAACTCGAGGTCGGCATGCTGAGCCTTGCAGTTTCTTTGAGCTATATTTCATAATACCCCCGATGACAAAGGCGCTCCGATGAAGGTCTTTATCAACCCGAGTACTAAGAATATAGAACAAAATTGAAATGAATTTAACATAAGCCTCCCGGCTGTGGCACATTTTCCACTATTTTGCATCGGTTAGGCGCATTATCCATTATCCAAAAAGCTTTCCACCTTCCCGGCGACATTTTCCCACTTGCCGCGAGCCTGGGTGTAATAAATGAGCTCCGGCCATGCCAATGGGGCATTAGCATTGGGACGAGGAAATCGCTGAACGTTTTAGTTTTACAACTCAAATCTACCCGAATATAAACGGCGGCGTCTCTAACTTGAATATACATTTTGTGTTCTCCTAGATTGCGTGGCTACGTGTCGATACACAGACCATTTTAACGATACAAAATCACGTCATAACCAAAAATCATCGCATGAGCATAACTCACGCCGAGAAACGTGCCTGGATTTTGCGTATACGTGATGTAAAGGAGTCCGACAAAGGCTGGTAATGTATCCACTATCGAGCTGCATGTTCTGATATCTACTGATATCAGATGCCCCTACAAATATGACGAATCATGGAAGGGTAGCTTAATTGCAATGCTCTTCTTCTGGCCCGAGTTATAATATCCACATCTAATACGCCTCGCTTTTAGGTACATGTGCCAAATCAACACGGATCCCATGAAGAGCCAAGTTGGCTACCTGGACGTTGTCGGTGAGTATTTGATTTAAGACTGCGTAAATACCACACAGACAAAAAATTCGTAATTTTACCTCACTTCATATCAATAAAACGTCGATATGATTAATGTTAAATTTATGATTTATCAGTTTTCTTATCAGTTATTTCAGAAAAATGATAAAAATCCTATTTGAAAATTTAGTAATTTTTGAACAAATAATAAAAAATAAGATAAGCTATATCTTTATTCATACCAAAGTGACATGAAAATGGACCTGCACATATCTGATCTTTTGTCAATTTTTTCCTGTGCATAGACCATAGTTTTTGAAATGCAATTGATGCACATACATATGTAACTCTGAAGGGAGCTCAAATGAATTGTAATTTGCCTTGAGTGGCTCGGCAAACGCTCAACTTGGAGCCGGCACAAAGTTGCTGTTGATAGTTTTTCAAATTGCACTAATTGCTCAGCCAAGTGGCGATTGGATGCAGGAATTGGGTTAGGGAAGCGCCGTTGTGCAACTTCCAACTGTGGCACTCTCTATTGGGTCTAATTGCGAAAAGAAGAAGCTCGTTTATTCGCCTTAAGCCGAGCTCCATGCCAACGGTTTTTGTTGCAAAGTTTTCACTTAACCAACACATTAGTTCGGGCCCCGCAAACAGCGGAGAGCGAAAGGTAATGAAACAATTTACATGCTACGTGCACCTGTCCCATCCACATCCCGTCCACATCCACATCCACGTCCACATCCACATCCATGTCCATGTCCTGGTCGTCCGTGTCCTGGCGTTAATTATTCAGACGGCGTAGACGTTGGAGCGGCACCGAAAAACCTCAACCGCCCTGTAGGCGAATTTAAAATGAATATGCCGCCCCGTTTCGGAGCTGGGGTTTTGTGTCTCGTTTCCGGTTGCCCCGCACCATCCGCATAAGTAACCACTCTGGTTGATTGTGTTTTCATTGATGTTGAAATTCATTAAGGACCCCAGTCGTCCTCGTCCCGATACACTGAGCACAACAGCGGCTTGCCAGGAGAGTAATTTACACACAACCGCACTAAGTCCATAAGCAAAATGGCAAGCCGCCTTAAATCAGCGCGGATTTTCCAGCTGCCACTGACAAAGTGCTCGATTTTGTGGTGTATGCTTTTCAGCGCGTTCCCAGTGCTCCACCCACATCCACATTTATCCGCATCCACACCCACCGTGCACAGCCCACCAATTCAGCCCACGCGATGGCAACCAACTATTATTGTTGTCATCGCTGTAGTAGTTTTCCACACCGCGAAATAAGCAAATAAACGGCGGCGTGAAAGTGATCAGAACTTATAAGCCAGTCCGCCGTAAATGTAAAAGGGTAAGCTGATATAAAGAGTGGATGGAAAAGGTTGGGAAAATGTATTGTATAAGTATAAGCATAAGTAGTGACCTCATCCTGAGGAGGAGCCGGATATTGCCATTACCTTAATAAATAAATCATAAATCACCTTAATCATAATATTTATGTAATTTGAACTTGAAAATCGGAACTAACTTTTGTACCTACAACATGCAGACTAAAATTTACGAAGTATATTTAGAACTAAATAAATGTATAGATTGCTTATGATAGAAACATATTAAAGTAATGAAATTAAAAAGTATTCATATAGAAAAAAGTAATTCACGCGTAAAGTAAGCTCCGATTGATCTCTGACCTGATCGGACCTATTATAATAAACATACGGAAGGCATTAATAAAAAGATGTTAATTTTGATTAAAAGCTTCATTCTAGCTTTTTTCATCACAATACAATTTGCCCTTTTTAAGGCTCCGCGTAGCTTCGATAGCACAATTTATTTATATTCGATATAAGCCAGTGCTATTCGGCAGCTAGTGTTAGGTGGTGACTAAATTAATCCTCTTTCGCCAAAAATCTCACTAAAATGCATAATGGAAAAAGAAGCGAACATCGGAAAAATACGTTGGGCAAACAAATTTGGAACAAATTTCCCGTATTTTTCTCAGATTTTCGGCGCTGAACTTTTGCGGGCTTGTTTTGCCTTGTTTGTCGGCTTGTTTGTTGTTTTTGGCCATGATTGTTTTTGTTCAGCCGTATGTATGGGGATCAGTGTGGAAGCCAGCCAGGCATTGAATAATTTATATAAAGCAATATGTTCTCTCACTGACGTTTTGCCTATGGTTAAATGGGCTTAGAAGAGTTGCACTGGGGCTGCAGAAATCGACGAGTTGATTTGAAAAGAGCTTAAAAACAGGAGAAAACGAATTAATTTTTTGATTGGTGATACTTTCAAATGCGATTGTGTTTTGTCTCATTTTTATGAATTGACCGAAAGTGTATTAAACCAGCTTTTGGGGGCGATTTTCAAATTGAATTGTTAGGCGTTAGTTCTTTAAGCTGTTAAAGACAGCTCTTATCGATAATCCCCCAATCAGTCAAACTCATATCTGCCATTTGCCGTCATCTCAATCCAATTGAAATTAATTTCTGTAGCGCCAATTTAATCACGCATCGTTTCACCTGATTTCATAACTTATCAACGCACAATAACAGCTGAGAAGAAAAGAAAGCCCACCTATTTCGCCCACCGATGTAGCGGCTATAGCTTTTTGTGACATGAGTCGGGCTATTAGGGGAAAAGTCAACACAGGGAAAAGCAGCTGGAGCGGAGCCTACATTCAATTTGTGGGACATGACGTGTACAGCCGAGTGTGGGCCGGGTGAAAAGTCAAAGTACATTTTGTAAAACATGCACATCATTGTTGGCATGGAGGCTTTGAAGTCGCATTGTGTGTGAGTCATAACTTGGCTTTTGGGTTTTTTTGGTTTTCCTGTAAAACGGAAGCTTGCGGCAGCGAGGGAAATCAAAGGAAATAAAGGAAAATCAAGTGCTGTTAATAGAGGCAATAATTCTATTTTAGGGAGAAGGGACCAAGGAAAACATACTTTTCAAAAATCTAAACAAAACTAAAAACGACTTACCTTTTTACTTATTTTTTACCCTGCTCTTGTCTTGGGTCTCTTTAATTTTCTGCCACTTTCTTTATCAGTTTGCTACTTCTACTTTTTTGGCAAGTGCAGAATAGTCGAGCGTAAAATTATAATTAATTGCAATGCACCGCAAAAGGTGCATACAGACGAAAAGCTCTTCATTTTCTATGGCATGAAAATGGCAAGTATTTGGAAATTGTCGAGCTACCTTTTGGTCTGTCAAGCGTGAAGCAGAAATTAAACATTTTATTTAATTAAGGCTTCGTCTCAACAGAAATATCGTTTTATTTTCAAAATCCCTTACAAATATTCCAGCATCCAAAATAACCCATTGACAACGACTTTATTACCTTTTCCCTCTTTCATGCCAACAACTTCATTGCCGCCAACAAACTGGATCTGAACCTGCTGTAAACTGTATGAACCCGCCGCACAATTCGCTGTCCCACGCTGCGTATGAATAATATGCCGCTTTAAAACTTTGTATCTCCGACAACGTGTGCGCACGTGTTTCGCCGGGCTTTCAGTCCCCCCCGACATACTGGACTATCCGACCAGCACCGATATGGTAATACGTGAGGGCTCCAACGTAACCCTCAAGTGTGCCGCGACGGGATCGCCAACTCCGACGATAACCTGGCGACGCGAAGGTGGCGAACTGATACCGCTGCCAAATGGGGCCGAGGGTGAGTCGCGTGCTTCCGCCGCATTAAATTTCATTACAAAACATTTTAAAGTTACTCTCCACTCGGCGGTAATTAACTCGTGTGTGCCGAGGTGTTAAGGGGGTCGCCAGCTGCTCGAATAATAACAAATCGGGGCTCCATAATTTGCTTTATTGCGGTGGATGGAAGTAAAATGGTTTGATTGTTTGGCACTTGAGCGCCCTTAATAGCTGCATGCATAGCGACTTGTAATTAAAATAAGATAAAGGAAGTGCACCAGATCAAAATCGGCTTGAGGTTTTGTTTCGACCAGGAGGTGTTGTGCTCAGAAATTTATTGCCAAATATCAAGGATTTATAGCAAACAAGATGGACGCAATAAGGCAAAGAGTCAGGATGGCATACCCAGCAAACATGTCGAATATGTGCAATTTGAATTCTACAGCTCTGCTGTCAGGAGGATTTCGCCTCAGTTGAATCCTGCCAACGTGCAAGCCATGCACTAACGAAAATACTTTTCAATAAGTGTTCTTAGAACTTAAACTGCGCTCTGAGTCTTGTGTATCTAATATTAATTAAATTCAATTTTTTCATACACCCAAAAAAAACTTGATATGAAACGATGATCAATTTGGTATTCTGTGCTATCAATTGGGACTTGATAAGCGGCATCTCAATTCGATATGCTCAAAATGTAATAACATATTTAGGCCAGTTTGAATTTCGATTGTGTCTTTCTCCCACCCACTCATAAAACTAAGCGATTTGATCCCGATGTTTTTTTAGGTGTACAATTTTGTATTTTGCTAAAAATGTTACTAAGTCAATTTAATTTGTTAAAGATTGTTATTAAGTAAGTTTACTGTAGTAGAATTGAGTTCAGAACTCATATGCTCGTAAATATGCAGTTAGAACTAAATGTAAATATGCATTCGTAAATGCAATACAGAAGCAAGCGGGTATCTTATTGTCGAGGCAGTCTACCAATGCATTCTAAAAATTTTAAATGGCACATTAAAATTCCATGGAAGACGGAATTTTCTCGTAGTGCTCTGAGATTTTCCGAGTTGCATAAGCAATGAGAACGCGATGATTAGCTGCCGGAGCAACTTGGACTCCGTGTGTGAGTGTGTGCTCGAGTATGGAGATTTTCCCCGGGCTGAGGGGGATTCCCGTGGGTGTAGACATTCCGGCTTATAAGCCGGCTGTGGGAATATGACAGCGAGCATAGATATGCCCATCGGTTGCCTTCGATATTAATCGCACTCCATCGTTCTATCTGCTCCGTATCTCCATCTGCATCCCCAGCCGTCGCCTTCAACGGATCCTTCCTGACCATCGCCAAAGTGAACCGGCTGAACATGGGCGCCTATCTCTGCATCGCCTCCAATGGCATCCCGCCAACAGTCAGCAAGCGTGTGATGCTCATTGTGCACTGTGAGTATTTGGGGCGGGGCGGGCCCATCAATTTTAGCATATTTAAATATTTATAGTTCTGCGCCAGGCACTGGCACCGCATGCCGGGAGCAGGGAGCAGGGAGCTGAGAGCAGGGTGCTCCAGACGAGACCGCAGTGGAGAACACCAAACACCAGACACAGTCACAGACTGCGACACACAGTCGCACAGCACAAAGCCCCACTCGAAATCTTGCCATGCTAAATATGCCCTGCATTTTAATTTTCCCATTGCGGGGTGGCTGGAAAATGCTGTATACTTTTTAGGTGCCAAGCATAAAGCAAATAATTAAGTGTGTGCCAGCCTCCGTTCTCCGTTTTCCCCCTCCCAGCTAGTTAGCATTTTCAGGGCACTTTGCCCGGCTCCTTCTCGCTAATTAAATAAAAATTAAAATTGCTCAACAATTTGTTAGGTAAGTTCATGGCACATATTTAAGAAGTTGCTCCGGAGAAATCCTCTCCGGTTAGCCAACCACAATTCGGTTCGGTTCGGTTCGCTTCAGTTTCGATTGCAAAGCATTTTTTGTGGCTTTGCTATAAAATTAAAAAGCAATTAGTTGGAAACAATAAATGGCAACCGCAGCGAATTGCCAAGCGGCAGCATAAAGCACTAGAAAAACAATAACGATAACGAACGGAATTTCTCTATAAATGGGAATTCTTTGTTCTCTCGAACGCCCACTCGGTTCCCTGCAATCGCTCAAACATTCCACACCTGGACGCCAAACGCCGGCCCACATATTTCCCATCAGCTTTTTATCCTCGTTCTGACGCCTGACGCTGGCATTTCTCTGCTGTTTTCCAGTTCCCCCCATGATTTGGATACAAAATCAATTAGTCGGCGCTGCCCTCACACAGAACATAACGCTGGAATGCCAGTCGGAGGCGTATCCCAAGTCCATCAACTATTGGATGAAGAACGATACGATAATCGTGCCAGGTAAGTGATTTTTTGGAAGAGTTAAAATGGGTTTGGAATACATATTGAAAAAATATTGACTGTTTGTTATTTAACTTTATTTAATATGTGTTTTTCCTTTCTATATTATCGAATCGATACTGTGAAAATATCGAGATATCGATAATATACGAGCTCTAAATTAATTCAAGGACAAACAACTTTCAGCTATCAAACTAGTAATATGTTTCTAAAAGTAAAGAACAATATATTTTTAGTCCGTAAGTCTAATCGATTCATTCATTCACTAAAGAAGGTGTCGTTATATTAAGAATTGATTTTAAAACCCTAGATGTTACGAAAGACTTTAGGCAGCCATTCTTTAAGGGCTTCGCATTTCATCAGATATAATAAGCACTTTGATGCTATTTATGGTCTTCTAAGTCTCATTCCAAAAACTATCAATGTGCCATTAAAACTTAACTGGCAGATAAGGTAACATTTCAATGAAAGTGCAATCCTGAAAGTGCTGGTTTAAAATCTTAGCAGTAAGGTTATTAATTCAATAACTATATCCCCCAACGGTGTCCTATGCCCAGTTCAATTTCAGTAGTCTCAGGTTCCACTTCGCCTCTCCGCGTCCCCCTCTTATCTAGTACGTTCAATTTAATTTTCTAAGGGCCTTTAACGATGGATGGGTCCATCTCTTCATTTAACCTCTTCAACTCTCCCACTCATCTTCACTGAGAAATGGACTGAGTGCGATGACAAAAAGTGCTGCAGAGCGGCTAGTAAAAGGCGATGGAAAAAATAAACATTCAGCCGAACACTCGAATCCGCGGTCGCAGAATAACTGCGGTGGTCGACGGGACCCCACTCACTCCCCATTCCACTTAACCCCCCTCCAACCCACTGAAGGATGGACTGGTCAGGAAAAGGCATCGTCATCGGCATAGAGGCCGGCGGAAAAAGTCACGGACATGCAGTCGCTGCGCTCTTCTTTTTTCCAGTTATTTTCAAGTTGTTTTTTGCCAGCGGAGAAAATGGAAAAAAGTGATTGAAAATGACCTCAAGTCAGAAGCAGTTGCCGGCAACTGTCCAACCGCCGTTGGATTTTTAATGGAGTTTTCTGTTTTAGTTTCGAGATAGTCATAACCGCAAAAAAACGTAACAAAAACCGGCCAAGCGAAGCCGTTTAAAGAGCCTTCTGATTAGCTGGCGAAAGTGACCGGACCGAAAGTTAGATACATACATAGATTACTCCCCGATTTCTCGGCCTCCTAAACCCAATTATTTCTAATCAAGCCCAGGACCAAAATCTACATCTCTGCTCGGGCCATCACAATGGCATTTTGCTGGAGTAATCAGTCGCCCAACCGGCATGCATAACAATTACCGAACCTGGACAGAATGTAATGCTTGGCTTAGTGCTACTAAATCTAACCGACATCAAACGTAAATCAAAACCTGCATGACAAACAAAAACGGGACAGGCAACAATACCAAGGAACAGACTTGTTTTTGTATAAATTAAAACGAACCATTTGACAGGGGTTGCAGGGGAGGGTTCCAAAACCCACCCAGGATGCCAGGACCAACTTGGGTCTGCTGAGCTAAGCCCTTCTCAGTTGAGCCGGGGCGAATGCAAAAGTTCTTTTCTTAGCAGGTTGAATTACTTTGACAAGAAGTTGAGAGGCTGAGAGGCAGAGTTCAGTTCGAAAAGGGGTCAAAGTGCACTGCGGTTAGAAAGTCCTCTCACCCCTTTAAACGTTCCCCTTTCAGGTGAGCGCTTTGTGCCGGAAACCTTTGAGTCGGGCTATAAAATAACCATGCGCCTGACCATATACGAGGTGGACATCCAGGACTTCGGGGCCTATCGATGTGTGGCCAAAAACTCCCTGGGCGACACTGACGGCGCGATCAAACTGTACCGTAAGTATTGGCGTAAGTAACAATAACTACATACATGAATGCCATAACAGTGCCAATAGCAAATACAATGGCCACAAACGAAACCGTAACCGTAAACCCAAACAATTCAAACAGCCCGAACAACAATGACCATAAGTCAGAGCGCCCCTGGCAATTAGGCGCAAACTATTTGCCCGGCCGGAGCTTTTAATTAATTTAAGTCAATGACTCTGCGTGAGCCGACAGCAATGTGTGTGTTGCCTGATAAATTCCCAAAACAAAAGGGTCAGCTGGAGTTCGAAGGTGACCATTTCCCCCAGTGTCAGTGATTGATTTACGAGCAGCAGGCCATTCAGGGCCATAATCCTTCCACCTTTCCTCCGCACTCGGGTAGAGAAGGGCAGACATATGGAAAATTCCCGGAAAATGACTAGCAATCACCAACATTTGAAGCTCACCTAAAGATGAATTTCAGGATTTATATTTCATATTTATACCCTTGCAGAGGGTATTATGATTTCAGTCAGAAGTTTGCAACGCAGTGAAGGAGACGTTTCCGACCCAATAAAGTATATATATTCTTGATCAGCATCACTAGACGAGTCGATCTAGCCATGTCCGTCTGTCCGTCTGTCCGTCTGTCCGTCTGACCGTCTGTCCGTCTGTCCGTCTGTCTGTTTCTACGCAAACTAGTCTCTCAGTTTTTGAGCTATCGGGATGAAACTTTCCCAAAAGTCTTCTTTCTATTGCAGGTAGTATATATGTCGGAGCCGACCGGATCGGACAACTATATCTTATAGCTCCCATAGGAACAATCGGAAAAAAAAACTTTAAAAAATTCTAACTTCGGTGTTTTTTGAAATATTACGTTCTACTTTTGGGGATGTTATTATACCCTTGCAGAGGGTATTATGATTTCAGTCAGAAGTTTGCAACGCAGTGAAGGAGACGTTTCCGACCCCATAAAGTATATATATTCTTGATCAGCATCATTAGACGAGTCGATCTAGCCATGTCCGTCTGTCCGTCTGTCCGTCTGTCCGTCTGTCCGTCTGACCGTCTGTCCGTCTGTCCGTCTGTCTGTTTCTACGCAAACTAGTCTCTCAGTTTTTAAACTACCGGGATGAAACTTTCCCAAAAGTCTTCTTTCTATTGCAGGTAGTATATATGTCGGAACCGACCGGATCGGACAACTATATCTTATAGCTCCCATAGGAAGGATCGGAAAAGAAAACGTTAAAAAAATTCTAGCTTCGGTGTTTTTTGAAATATTACCTTCTACTTTTGGGGATGTTATTTTTTAAATATTTCTGAATTTCGAATTAATTATTTAAAAAATCGGACAACTATATCATATAGCTGCCATAGGAACGATCGGAAAATTAATGGAAAAGTAATAGGAAATAAATTCTAGCTTCCTTGGTTTTTATTGTATTATCTTCTACTCTAGGATATGACTCTTTTTAAATATTTCCGAATTTCAATTTTAATTTGATCAAAATCGGACGACTATATCATATAGCTGCCATAGGAACGATCGGAAAATTAATGAGATTAATGAAATTAATTGAACATTTTTGCGATTTGTTAATTAATAGGAATGTTCTGCGAGGGTATTTAAGCTTCGGCTGGCCGAAGCTAGCTTCCTTTCTTGTTTTATTTCACATTTATATTTCATATTTGTATTTTATATTTACCTATATTTTATATTTATATTTCATCTTTATATTTCATATTTATATTTTATATTTATATTTCATATTTATATTTCATACTCACATATCATATTTATACTTTATATTGTATCAATCGGTATCTAATGTAACTAATATGAACTATGTTTTAAATATATGAGATTTCAAAGGTTCTAGGCTTCTTAAAAATCAGTTTTTAAGTTCACGTGGTTTAATGTCACCGTTTAATCGCTAATTCAGAACTATCGCCCCCTTCAGATATTCCCCAGACCACCACGATAACGACAATGGCTCCGACCGTTTCGATCAACACGGTGCCCGTGGTCCTTGTGAAGTACAACAAAGGTGAGGCCCTCCTTTTCCTAATCCCCGACACCCACTCACATCTAAGTAACCGCAGAACAACGCTATGGCAGCAACAGCAACCAGAACAGCAACAGCAATCCGTACAACTTCAACAATGGGCAGCAGAACACGAAGCTGCAGCGCGGCAAGGCCAACAACAAGGGTTCGGATCAGTCCTCCCATGGACTGAACAATGTCTTCGTGGGGGCCACGTCCAGTCTGTGGAACTCGCAGGATCACCACTCCTCCTCCTCCTCCTCCTCGCGGGGCAGGGATCACCACCAGCAGCAGCACCACCAGCAGCAGCAGCAAAACCACGGTGAGTCGGGTTCCCCCTCGAGTCCCCGGGGATTCGGCCATCTAAGCCACTCCCGGCTCAGCAATCGATGCGAATTCCTTCTCTGGGGGCTGTAGCAGCACATAAATATTTCGCCATTTATTTTATGCTTATGACAAATCATAACGACTTTAGCTGCTTGGCTTAAGGGTCTCTGGCATGTCGTTGTCGCCACTTGTTAGATATAGATACTTTTGGCTCAAGCTGCCAGAGAACTTTGGCCATGGTCGAGATGGCTGGACTGACGGATACCGTAACTTTAGTAAATATTTCAAATTTTTACTATCCATTTAAATATTTGTCAAGAACTAGACCTGACGTCAATAATAGCATACTAAAAAGAGATAGGGTCGTCAAAACATCGAAAGTGGGGCCCATTGTTAGCTTTGGCAATTAATGATAGTCATTATCGATATTATCGATACTATCGAAAAACTGAGAAAATAAACGACAAAATAAAACAACAAAGGAAAACTCAAAACCACATTTCATTGAAAATGTAAGCTTAAAATTTAACTTAAGCCTTAAGTCATAGCACCTATAGGAAAATCAAGCCACATTGTACATTGTCCAATGTTGATACTTAATGTTTAAAATACCATACTTAAAAATCCTATTTTAATCTTAAAAAACACCAACATTTAATGTACAATTAATTTATTCTGCTTAGCGATACCATCAATATTGGGATATTTCCAAAATTTTAAAACTTTCGATAGTATCCATAAAGCATTTCTAAGTAAGTAATATTAAAATCGATCGAAAGATGCATCTGATAGTCGAATATACCCCTCTATCGATTGCTAAGCGTATAAATATTTGGCCAGCTCTTATGAAAGTATGCTTTTGTATCATTGGTATATATTTTTTGTCGCCTTGTAAGGGAAAATATGACATTCTAGCACGCCACAGTGAAGGTTTCCGGGATCTCTTTCTGCCCCATCGAATCTTCCGCCGGTTGCTGAGTTGACAATGTGTCTGCTATAATGTGCTGCTAATGCGGACCGTCGTAATGTACAATCATAATAAATAATAATGACCTTCTGCCATTTGTTCTTGGCCAGAGGGGGAGTGTAGAAAATTTAGCCCTAGATGCCAATGAAACTATCGAACTGGCGGGTTAAAGCACAAGTCAAAGTCTCCATGGAGCAGCTGCCAATCGATAAGCATAAAGTTTTACACTTGCTTTCCGATTTCCTGCATTTCCCGATCACACAATTGGCGACAATGCTGCCCCCTTTTTCTGCTTTTCCTTCTCCCCTCCGCAAGGACGAACGCATAAAACTTTACAGGCCCTTTGCTGCGATGTGGAAATTTTCTGCATACGCGCTCGACTAAAAATAAAATGCACTCGACAAAATCAAATCGAACAAATTGAATATGAGAGGGGTGGTGCCAGGGGAGGGGGTAGGGAATGGGGAATGCTCCAAAAAGCGCAATATAAAAATAGCAGACAAATTGCACACAAGGCGTCAAGGCGGTAGAGCTGCCCCATTCCCTGCCCCCTGCCCCAAACTTATCCCGCCGTTTTTGGCAAACGCCAGCAAAAATGTTGCATCCCTCGCAGGATGGCCATCCATTTGAAAGGGGGTTGGGCGGGTGCTTTTTAAGGGGGGTGTAAATGGGGCTCTTGGATGCGGGTGCTACAATGACGACAACTTTCAAGCGCTGCATGCAACGTCGTAAGCGCTGCGTTTACAGTTAGATTTATTACCTGCTAGATGTTGCACATATCGTGCCAGTAGGTGGTATACTATGGCATAACCACCCGTATTCCCGGGGACTGGAACTGCAACTGGGGGTACGAGTACGAGTACGAGTGGGTGTGGCTTGTTCGCTTATCGTTGCCGCGTTTTGCATATGTCGCGACTGTTTTTGCTCGGCCGCTGACACTTTAAGGCGGAACAAGCCAGCGACAACGAAAGTTTCATGACCAAAGCAACATATCCCTACATACCTACCCCCCTTAGAGTACGCCCATCTATTTGCGGGGACATGAAAATGCACGAAACGAAAGTGATGCTATCATTAGGGATATTTTCGTTTCGACAGGTATTTTAAGCAATATTTAAATTTTTGCTACAGGCGAAACCCTTGAAATAAACACTCAAATGTTTGTACTTAATTCGGTTCAAGCTTTTGTCAAAAAAGTGGGCTTTCAATTCGCATTATGTTTACGTTTCATCACATTGTAATGCATTGTGTTGATTGCCATTGTCCTGTGCACATGCAAGGCCTTCAGGTGTTTCAACATTTCAATAGGAGGCAATTACATTCACACGTTGTGTGTTTTGAAAACGTAATTGTAGCTGAGTTCTGAAGTTAGTCATTAAACCTAAACAGATTACTAAGAAGGTATTTAGTCACCTGTAACGGAAACGGTAATGGGATAACTAAAATGCCACGCCATTTGGTTTTGACTACACACAAAAAAAAAAACGCCGGGATCAAATCGATATGCGCATAGTAAATTTCGACTAAATGGCGACATAACTTATGTCGTGAGTGGGAGAACTCGCCTACTTAGAACATGTTATTGATACCACATAATATCAAATTGATCATCGTTTCGAATCAAGTTTTTTTTGGGTGTAAAACAACAATTTGCGTTGAACAGTGATTTTCGAGTTAGACGAGTGAGTTTATCGAGTGCCCAGATGTGCCAGCACTTGTCCACATGCCAATTAAATTCAATTTCCAATTATCAATGGAGTCGAATGCTGCTCGTCCTCTCGGTCAGCGCTTAGTTCGCCCGAGGCCACAGGACCGGTGTCCCCATTAAGTGCTGCAGCTGCATTCGGCTCGCCACTTAAACTGTCATTAAAATGTTGCAATCAACCACAGGAGCCGGATCTGCTGCTCCGTTGCTCGGTTGCTCCTCCGTTGTCGCTGTCATATTTAATTTGTGCGGCCAACAGACAAACAATATGGCACAAATTACAAGGAAATGCAATAAAAGAAGATTGCACTGGAGTCCACACTCGAATTCGGACCTCGGACCTTGGATGGATGATTACTTCAGCATTCAGTGTCTGGCAATAATTTGCCTATAATTTGCACAAGCCATCCGAGTCCGAACACCTCCCCTCTTCTGTGCGAGAAGTGAAAAATGATGAAGTAAATGAAATGCAACAGACAGCGACCGAATTGCGATCGCGTGCCGCGGGCATTTTATCGGTGCAGCAGGCCTTTTCGCGAGTGGGAAGTGAGAAATGGGTCGGGAAAAAAGGTGGCAGAACTGCACAATAAATATAACGCATGGCAGGACCAAGTGAGTCTCAAGTGCTGAGTGCAGCTGCGTTTTTTTATGACTTTCGTCTAAGTGCCAGAGGCTCGGAAATCGAAGTGTGAAAGCTGTCCCACACAAAAAAAGAACACTTCGAGGTCAAATCGATATGCGGATGATAAATTTCAGTTATTTATACGCATAACTTTTTATCAGGCAATACTGGTAAAATTGATATTAAATAATATAATTATAATATAATATAATTCTAATCTAATTCTCTTTCCTTACTTTCCTGCCCTGGGATAAGGATACGTGGGTTCCATAAGCATACGCAGTTTATTTCTATTAGGCCAATTGCTCCCCGCGGATCGGCCGGGGAATTATGCAAGAATTACTTAAAGTTTCGAGTAGTTTTAAGAGCGTGCTCCTCCGTTGAGCTAAAGCGTTTTGCCTCGGCAAACAGGGCTTTCTTAGCTTTGCTTGCTCTCGTCGCCAACCCTTCTCCCCGCCCCCGTTTACGCCTGAGCTCTTTAAAGACACCGTTGGGACTTTCCCAACAGCCGAACCCCCAACCCCCGATCCACACCCCCATAAACACATGCTCAAACGTCAATAAAAATCAGCCACACACACAGGGCACAAACAAGGACCTCGATGCGTGTTGGTGTTGCCGGCTTTCACACATGGAAATGTTTGCAGACGCCAGCAAAACAACCAAGGCAACGCCAGCCAGGAATGGCAGTGCAAAGGAGTTTTGTGGAAAAGCTGCTTATGGAAAAATAAAAAAAAAAACCAGAGACACACAAACGCCCACGCCGACGCACACACACACATAGACAGACTGACAAATACATAGCCAGCCCGGTGCAAAGCAATTTGCGCATTTCCGTTATAAAAATAAAAGGGTTCTCGTTAAAAACAATTCGAAAAGTCCCTGGATGGACCGAAAATGAAGGGCCAGCCGTCGGGTCATATTTCATAGTTATGACAAAGTTCGTTCAATGCAATGGAGTCCGACTGCCTCGATTACGATTAACGGGGTCGAAGGATTCAATTCGATCTCGATTTTACCTATGCAGCCGTATGTGGACCGCCTCTACATTTTAGTTGAGACCAGAGCTTTACTTCGTAGCCCCTTTATTATTTAACTAAACTGTCTGTTTTTACTATCCTGTCCTTGACTTTAATTCCTTAATTTTAAAAAGGAATAGTATTTAAAAATTATAGACTTAAGTTCTTATTTTTAGATTGCGGTTCAAAAACAAAATTTACCCTTCATTTTTTGCAAGAAAAAAAAATGCAAAAATATTATATTATAAAAATGTATGAGAAGGTCTAGATATTATTATTGACAAACCAACACTTCGCCTACAAAGCGATTTTTATTCGACTCTATTGTCTTGCTTTATATTCAATTTCAATTAATTGACAAAACAAATTGAATTCTGCTCTTTGATCTCAAGTTAAACACTAACCAATTACAAAGCCACAACCCAAGTAAAGTCCTTAGAATGTTTATATTTTAGGTTGATATGGTCAAGCCAGGCATGATCTCGAATAATTCCGCAAACAATTGTTTGCCATCCACCTAATGACCAATGGCCTTACGTCAAAGTCAAACAGAGCCAAATCGAGGGGACAGCCAAAAGAATCGAATCGCCCCATTCCATTCAATTCGGGGCCGAGCCCAACAGGCAAACAAATGTCCAATGAACCAGATTTCCGGGCAAACAAACAGCCGAAAAAGGAAGACGACTGGCAAAAAATACAAACTGCACGATAAATTGATGGCAAAAACAATACACAGCCCTTGCACACCTCCCGCACACTCCGTGGTCCCCCGATCCGGATCCCAAACCCAATGTGTCCTCTAGGACATATGTACACCCACAAGTCGCCCCCTCTGCTTGGAATGCATGGCGCAAGGGTTTAACGCACTTAAGCAATAAAAATCGAAACAATTTTCGATGCTGCCAAGTGAAATTGAAACAAAATACCAGCAGGGACGAGTGGAGGGCGGAGGATACTTTCGCTTTTCCCAAAGAAATTGGGGATGGGGAAGAGGGAACTGTATAAGTGAGAATGTTATAAATAAGTGGGGCAGGCAAAGTTGTGTCCCTTTTATATGCAATACTTTCTGCTCTGCCAGTTGACAAACAGTTTGGGTTTGTGTATCCTGTATCCTGAGCTCACTGTCCTCTTCGAAGCCCCCGTCTTCGGATTCGTCCCTCAGCCCCTTGGTACTGTTGGTCGTTTTATCTCTTTCGCATTGTCGCCTGGTACAAATGGCTGGCCATAAACGCATCCTGGGTCTATTGTTTATGCTCGTTGGCGTGTGGCAAGCGCATAATTGAAAAAGGACATTCAGCTGATGACATTCGAGTCCCGGCAATATGAAGGGCGCCTCGTAAAGAGGCATGTGTCGCTTGATTAAGTCAGTGTAGTAAAAGCCAAGAGTCCACAAAAGAACCATAAATATTTTAATCAATCATTGAAATCTCTTTCGCATCTTCATCTTTTTCTTCATCTTCTGCTTTCAGGATCGGATCACAGCGCCTCCTATCGGGCGGACGGCAAGAGTCCGCACCTCACGAAGCACGATGCCAAGTCCCTGACCGACGACCTGGATCGCATGCAGGACCTCAAGGGCTGGGCCCACCGCCCCGTTCCCGGCTTCTCGATCCTTGACCTTTCGATTAGTTTGGGAATGATGATTTACCTGGGCGCGTGGCCGGGCTAAGCTGTTCGAGGAGAAGTGTACAAAACGTTTATGGAAATCAGATGTTAGTCTAACTAAGATAAACTAATTCGTAAGCAATACCCCTTTAAATCGTGTTGGTCAAAAATCTATTATTTTTGTGCTAAGTGGAAAGTTGCTTACTGTAAAAAGTTGTTGATGTTTAAGGTAAATCTAAAATTTAAGTGGCCATTTGAAGGATCGAGCATTAAATTGTGGGTACTGGGAATCGCAACGGAAATACAAAGTATTAGAATGTAAAACATAAGGGCTTAAATCAAGAAAAAATGTTTTTAGGCCAAGTACGCGAGTTGCTAATTATATTTCTGGCCTAATATTATAAAAACTAGCACTGGTGGTTTAAGAATAAAAATGAGTTGAACCGCGTTAAAAAATCGACTATGACGGTATGATAAAAATGTGTTAATTTGACAGAAAATAATCGATGTTTTAGAGTAATAATTTGTTTAACTATTAAGATTAAGTTTTAAATCAAGAAACACACGAACAATTGGCCAAGTAAGTCAATCCTCAGAGGGCCAGGAATATAAGTACCAACATATTGTACGTGTCTACCTAATGAGACTCGAACCGACATTATATCTAAGTCACCGGGGTCAGTCGACAACAATATTTTTTACTATAAGCCCTGTTCTAGCTTAGTTTCCTAGCACTGCAAGCTGTATAATAAATATTACATAAACAATTTCATCTTGATTTAAGAGAAAATAAAAATGCCGTCTTAAATCATGTAAACTTTAACACAAAACTCGTGTCGTTATTTGCAGTCCTAAAAAGACAGCATAATATCTGAAGGTAATGTCGTTATAATATTTACAATATTTGATTTTTTAACTATTATAAGGATTTCAGGTTTGTGCGATCAATTCAATAAAAGTTTTGGGTCAAGAAGAATAGGTCAAAATTGGTTTCCAAAGCTACCCTTATTATGCAATAGCCCCAAAGCGAATATTTACTGAACCGCAAAATGTACTATACCCAAACAACTGAAGCCCGCCACCCGTTGCCATTGTTTACTTTGCCAGTGAATTTGTGCACCATCGACCCACATGAAAACATTTTTCATTTTCATTAAAAAAGTGAGCACAACAAAAAACTCTCGCGACTTTATAATTTAATTTAAAAAGCGGAGGGCAGCCCAAAGCGCAGTTGAGAGTAGAACGGGGCAACTGCAAGCGCAAAAACATAAAAAATAATTATTAAAATAAATTAAATGTCTGCTGCTGCCCCCATAAACTTCGTCGAGTGGGCAATTAAAGGAGCCAGCGTGTGAGACGTGGGGGTATAATGGAACGTGGCTAGTTTTTTCTCAGGAGTTGAAGAGTTAAGCGGCAGTCGAAAAAAGCACACCAGAAACCGAAAAAAAATCAAATTGCTGCCATGGCATTTTGACTCGAGTTTCACACAACGCCATGGTAAATGGCAAAAAATTGGCATGTGAAACGATTGCAGTGCCCTGTGCCTTCGGTTCGGCCTCCTGCCCTTTGCCGCAATAAAGGATCCAGTTAATAAAGCTAACAGAGCATGTGCCGTATGTCAAAAAACGTATAAAAATATATATCCGTATGTGTGTGTATGTTGGCAAAACGGGAAGGTAAGGCAAAGGCAAGGAAAGGCAACCGGAAATATGCAGACAGACTAAAAAATTACCGGAAATGAGCTCCATTATAATGCATCGCTATTTGCGGCTTCCTACTGTGTTTTCTCATTATAAATTACAATAAATGCTATTATATATTTCTAGGATCAACGACTTTTCATTTTAAATGAATGTTTAAAAATAATTTCTGGATTTTTAACTAAAACTCAAATACTATTTATTTAGTTTATTTAATTATTAAATTTATTTTTCACCAGAGGGAATTCTATTCCGAGTGCTTCAACTACACGGTGCAACGTATTGGTTTATTTCTGTTGATGCTAAAATGCTGGGGTACTTTAAAGACATTTATTCATCAATGACGCTAAAAATGCACAGCTCGTTGCTTTACTTGCTGAAGTATGTTGGAGGTGTAAAATGTACTATGATTTACTATGGATTACAATAAGTTACATCGGCTTACTATGGATTACTACGGATAACATAAAATTCTATAAAGAACGGATCACCACATGAGCTCATGTCCGACTGGATAGCAACAGAAAAAAGTTCTTAAAACCCCAAGAAATTATTTTTGTCTTGAGAAAAAAAATCTTACTATTAAACTCCGTCTTCCATTATCTTTTTGAGTAGTTTGTTAATTTATTTTTCGTATTTTAGATCAATCTGTTATTTTATTTGTAAGCGAGCAATGGTGCAAATGGTTAACTTTAGAGACAAATGGTAATTTTTATTTTATGCTATACGAATGACAAATTTTATATAGTGTTATTAATAAAAGTGATAATTGAAACATGCTCTGTAATTAAATACGGCAAGAGAAATTCGAGGTTGTTATTGCAACTTAAATCTATTGTCAGAGACATTTTTTTCACACGCGTGACATTGATCGGTTTAATGACGCGAAGCCGCAATCAATTTTAAACATTAATATTTGACAGCACATTAAATCGAGCCAGTGCAAACACTTTGCAGCCAACTTTCATCAGGTTAAAGCCAACTCTGACCTTTAATAAAAAGCATCGAGCCAGTTTTTGTTCCACTTAGCCAACTGCTTCTATTGTGGGTCCTTGGCTCTCCTTTTTTGCGCTTTGATACGTTATGCTTTTTGTCCTACCCGCTTTCGTATGCAGTGCATTTTTTCTTCACTTTTCCCATCCATCTGTTTTTCTTTGGTCAGCATACTCTTTGGCTGGAACTGTCGAGCCGACATAATTGCGAGGGACCGCTGACTTGACAACTGTTGTCAAATTAAACAATTAGTATTTACATTTGAAATTAAGGACATAGTCTGCCAACTTTTGGTAAAACAATGTTTTTGAAAAATAAATGCGCTTTCCCTTAGCTACAGCTGCAACCTCTGAAAGCTTGTGTTTAGTGAAGTCAGTTTCCAGGAAAGCTTTTTCGAACTCGATTTGTGTAAAGTAAAGTAGCAGTAGTCATACAAAATTTTGCAGACATGCGCAGTATTACGGGGGCCCAGAGCCTCCAACGCTGGCGAAATGATAAGAAAATGTTTTTCAAAAAGTGTGCCCGGAAAAGCCAAAGACAAACTTTTGTCTAACATTTTGGAAATATTTTAAAAGATTAGCATTTAAGAATTCTGTTTTTAAGACATACAGAACATTTTATTATTCTGCGCTCCTCAACTGGGGCAGACGCAAAACAAAGGTTTTTCAACTAAATATTATATTATTAATTTTTAAAATGTCCGGAACTAATCGTTGGTTAAATGTGTATGGCATATACATAAACTAAAATGAATGACATGAAATTGGGTACAAAAATATATTTACAATATTTACGAAAGTAACCATCAGTCACTTTTCAGACTGTTCCATATTCGGGCTGTCCGAACAGATAATGAAAAAGAAAAGATAGTGGGAGACCAGATTGTCTCTTGTTTATAAGAACCTCCCAGCGAGATTGCAGCCTCAGTAGCGCATTGTTTTTCCAATGGACTTGTTGATGCTTTTGCTGACCTCCCTGCTCTCTTTTCTGCTGGGCTATTTGCGGTACCGCTTTAGCTACTGGGAACTGCGGGGAGTTCCCCAGCTAAGACCGCACTTTCTTTTCGGGCACTTCTTCAAGCTGCGGTCGTTGCACCTCAGCGAGCTCCTCCAGGAGACCTACGACGCCTTCAAGGGCAGTGCCAGGGTGGCAGGAACCTATGTCTTTTTGCGACCCATGGCCGTAGTTCTGGACATGGACCTGGTTAAGTCGGTGATCATCAGGGACTTTGGCCAGTTCGTGGACCGGCGAAGCTTTCACGGTGATTTGCTGACCGCCAATCTGTTTAACCTTCAGGGCGAAGAGTGGCGCGCCCTGCGGACAAAGTTATCACCCACATTTACGAGTGGAAAAATGAAGTACATGTTTGGAACTATTACTCAGGTGGCCCAGCAGCTAGAGGAGACATTCGAGGAACTAGTTGGATCTCAGGTAATGTGTTAGGAACCGAAATACTACTTAGCCTATTAAAATTTCAATTTTTACTGATTGGTTAATAATTAATTTTATACAACCCGATGACAGGGTTCCATTCTAGAGCTCCACGATCTAATGGCCCGCTACACCACCGACGTGATTGGCAGATGCGCTTTTGGTACCGAGTGCAATAGCCTCAAGGATCCGCAGGCGGAGTTTCGGGAGGTCGGGCGTCGGCTCTTCCGGAACAACAATAAGAGCATTCGGTGGCGCATCTTCAAGATGACGTACCTCAGCTCGCTGGCCAAGCTTGGTCTGCCGATTCGAATCTTTCACCCGGACATTACCGACTTCTTCCTTCGCATAGTCCGCGAAACGGTCGAGTTAAGGGAGCGCGAGCACATCCGCCGGAACGACTTTATGGACCTGCTGCTCGATCTCAGACGCCAGGAGAAAGGGAGGGGACTCACCATGGAACAGCTGGCCGCGCAGGTCTTTGTGTTCTTCGTGGCTGGATTCGAAACGAGCTCTAGCAACATGAGCTACGCTCTATTCGAATTGGCCAAGAACCAGGCTGTGCAGCAGAAACTGCGACTGGAGATAAGCGACGTGATGGCTAGACACCGAGAACTGACCTACGAGGCCATGCTGGAGATGCCCTACTTGGATCAGACGATCACAGGTATGTGTGCGTTGTGTGCGACGTATCGGAGATTAAATTTCTCTAGCAGTGTTTGTGCATCTTCTTTTAGAGATAAGACCTCTATAGTTAAATGTGAATCAGTGCTGCCATCACTCAGCTTGAAAAACCGGACAGAAAAGCCAAAAAAAACAGGGAAAAAGAGGACAAAAAAATTTAAAAAAGGACAAAAAAAGGACAAAAGTAAATGCGCCTCCATTTTTCTGTTTTTACCAAAGGGTGATATATTTACTTAATATAAATGGATTTTATATTAAATTCAATTATGTAATGATCTATTGCGCCCGACTCACAACCTTCTTCGTTTGATCATTTTACCATGGTCAATTTTTGTGCGTATACGTAATAATCTAAAATTATTAAAATAATAAAAGCATTTCAAGTAACTATATTGGTAATACAAAAAAATGCAATATCTGCGTCAAACCCGAATAAGAGTCGTTCAAATATGAAATTTTTTTCTGACAAAAAGGCTGAGAGTAAAAATTGAGAACTTTTTAAAGTGTTTTCCTCTTTTTTTGCTACAGAAAAAATCGTACTATAAAGACAGTCCATCGACTGCATTACATCTCTTTGATAATTTGTAAAAATAATTATTTTTAAAGTGCCGAACTATATAAAATAATGGTTAAAATGGCGTTTTAGCATATAAAAGCAGGTTTATACACTTTCGACTAGCAAAAATAACACTCAAAACCTTATCTTTGAAAAAAGGACAGATTTCCGGATAGGGGATGTTTGAATTTTTTTCCGGATAAAGTCGTTAAAAAAGGGACAGATCTGTCCGGAAAGAGGACAAAATGACAGCACTGATGTGAATACAGAAATTGACCAGAAAAATAGTAAAATGGTCCCAGACCGTAAAATTGTCGATTTGCCAATGAAATATTTACTCTCACAACAACAAAATACATAAAACTGACTGTTTTGCAGTGGTTTTACTATTAAGCCTAGTACTCACTTCAATCAAAAAAGCAACGAAATGAAAATTTCTATACAAAAATGACAGGCAAAAAATTTTGTGATCAAAATTTTGTATGGAGATTTTCATTTCGTTGGCTTTTTGATTGAAGTGAGTACTAGGCTTTAAATAGTAAACAAAGCAAAAACAAAATACACAATAGGGGAGAGTGGGGGAATTTCGTCACAGGGGCAATTTCGTCACCTGCAATATCTCGGAATCCATAAGTCGTAAAAATATATAATTTTTTTGTTTTAGTCCTTCAAGACGGCCAGACACAACCAATGCATTTGTTTTGCACAGAAGGCCAAGATAATTAAGCTATAATATTAAATGTGTTTTAACAGTTCAAAAGCTACATTTAGTTCTCGACGAAATTTTTTCTGTATGCCACAATTCAAAAGGAATAAGATACACGATTTTTTATATAATACACAGTGCTATAATGTGCATTTCTGCGTCAGTGATTTTTAACTTCGCGCCTAATTTCGCAAGAAAAATAATTATTTCTAAAAAAGTACGGTCTGGGGAAATTTCGCCACTCTACGCTAAGGGTAAATTCGCACCTATTTTAAATACATATTTTTATATTTGACGAGCTGGCTAACGAACAGACTACCAGCAGCAGCAACAAATATAGGACGTCAACAAAAATGGTACGCTTGATCAGTGTAGCATATTTTCAGGCGTTAAACTCCCTACATTTTTCAGGTGACGAAATTTCCCCAGTTGTGTGGTGATTTTACCCCCCTGTGTGGTGAGATTGCCCCAGTATATTGGTTTTACATTTTATTTTTTTATAAATCACCAAGCTAATTAAAACAAGAGAGAACGCTATAGTCGGGTGCCCCGACTATCAGATACCCGTTACTCAGCTAAAGGAAGTGCGAAGGAGATCGAGATAAAAACTTTGATCTGCCGTAACTTTTTAACGAATGGTCCGATTTAAAAAATTTCTTCTACATTTCGATAGGTATTGATAAACACCATAAAACTGCATTTTTACTTTTCCGAAATATTGAAATTTTTAAAATCGTATATAGGCGATTGTGGGCGTTAGAGGGGGCGTGGCACCCTTTTGAAACAAACTTGCGCTGCGTAGGAACTCCCAGAATCTGCATGCAAAATGTCAATCTTCTAGCTTTTATAGTTTCCGAGATCTCAGCGTTCATACAGACAGACAGACGGACAGACGGACAGACAGACGGACAGACGGACAGACGGACATGGCTAGATCGACTCGGCTAGTGATCCTGATCAAGAATATATATAGTTTATAGGGTCGGAAACGCTTCCTTCTACCTGTTACATACTTTTGCACGAATCTAGTATACCCTTTTACTCTACGAGTAACGGGTATAAAAATAGGGGAATGTCACATTTTAAAGCTTGGTGCTAACCGCATTCAACAATAAAAATAGAAATATGATAACGTGTCTCAAGATGGACAAAAAATAGCTTTGAAAAAATGCTGACGAAATTCCCCCACTCTCCCCTACTAAGTATTTTTATAAAAGTTCCTTTGGGGTACAAACAAGAATTTTAAGTAAATGTTTTTGTTTTTACTGTACGAAAATCCAATTTTAATGAAAGACTTTACATATTTAAAAGGTGTCAAGAATTATTTTGGAATTACAATTACAAAAAAATGTTAAGCTAGGCTTCTGGAAGTCCCCTGCAATTAGGAAAAAAATGTATAAAAAGTCAGTCAGTGCTTTTAAATACAAAAACTTGTGTATTCCAAATCTATTTAAATAACTATTATTGACAAAGCTGAAGGTTTTTGCGATTTATTTTGATTTTTAAGAGTATTCTGAATAATGCTTTTAAAAACTTCATGAAGCAGTTTAAAATATACTTTTAATTTAATTTAATCCGTTGATTTTTCAAGCAAGTGCTCATTTGTATGTTTAATAATTTCATTCGTCTATTTATATTGTTGTTGCCCTCTTCATAATGTTCATGATTTAAATAGTAAACAACTTTTTTCACTTACCTTTTTTAGAAACACTCCGCAAGTACCCTGCCTTGAGCTCGCTCACCCGCCTTGCCTCCGAGGACTACGAGATTCCCTCCCGCGACGGCGGCGATCCCGTCGTCCTCGAGAAGGGCACCACTGTGCATATTCCGGTGCTGGCCATTCACTACGACCCCGCGATCTACCCGGAGCCCTACGAATTTCGACCAGAGCGGTTTGCGCCGGCTGCCTGCCAGCAACGACATCCCACCGCCTTTCTGGGCTTCGGCGACGGACCGCGGAACTGCATTGGTCTGCGGTTCGGGCGGATGCAGGTGAAGGTGGGTCTGATCGCCCTGCTCCGCCGTTTCCGCTTCAGCCTGCCGCCCGGATCGCCCACTCAGCTGGCTGTCACCAAGACGAACGTGATACTCCTGCCCAGCGGGGGCGTTCGATTGCAAGTCGATCCGGTGGAGTCGCGCCTAATGTAAACACAACTCGGGACGGGAATAAACAACGCAGCCTGCCGTTTCGTCAGCAGAATATTCAATTAAATTCACCCGTTCGACGGTCGATTGAAAGCCAAACCAAAATTTATAGCAGCCGCAAAAGCTCCCTTCCCACGTCCCCATTCCTACCCATTTGCCACCCAAGGCTACTGCTCAGTTATCCCAGAATCCGACACCATGGGCATTAAATCAACACGGGCGACACGGGTGGTGGGAGGTAGGGGAGGGATCGGGGTCTGGGCAGCCATGTGAGCCGACCAAAAGCCATTGCGGTTCAGTTTGATGCACTTCTCGGATGGCCAGCCCCCCAACGCCGCCCAACCACCTTCGTTGAGTGTGTGTGAATCGCCTGCATAAATCCAAACATTTACAATATTTTGCTAATTAGCAAAATATGTGTGAATAATGCATTTAACCAAGGGGGCGGCACGGGAGCAGTGGACTGCTGCATCCTGCAGGTGTCATATTAAATTTATGACCAGAGCTGCCCACACAATCAAGAGACACTCATGTAGACGGAGAAACTGTGACAAGTGCCAGCAGTGGACAGTCTCAACATTTTGGCCATTTTGGTGATTAGTTGTGGACAAGCAGACGTTTCACTCCCGGCATAATGAGCAGCATAAATCAATAAATGAAAATCGCTGATGGATTTATGCATACGTGAAATAAAAATATCTAATTTCGGAAACAAAGAGGAGAGCTCCGTATTTTCACTCACCACAAAAATCTTATTTATGAAATAGATAGTTTCTCACTTGTGGCCAAAAATTTATGGGTATATTTATTTTATATCGTTAAAACTTAAATAATTTGTACTTTTATTTCACCAGATTATCACAGTCTTTTTCACCAATAAAAAATATATTTTGCCATAATGTTCCGACTTTGCAATAACCGACTTGACAATTACTGTCCACAAATTCAACTGAACCAATCACCCGATTTCATGAGCACTTTCATATGTCTAAGTGCGTATTGGGAATTATAAACAATAGTAAGAGAGTGCGAATTCAGCTTAAAGCGAAGAAGAGAACTTGAGAGAAATGGAGCGAGGCTAAGAACATTTAAAAGATAATATTTTATAAATAAAAGAAATTAGACAAATTTAAATAAATAATTATACAAAAAAAAAAAAAATAATAAATTTAAAAATAAGTCCGTCTACTTCAAGATAAAGTTTATCAAACAAAATAAATTTTTTTTCCAGTGTGCCGAAAGAGACAATTTTATAGAATGTGTTTATGTTGTCGAATGTGTAGTAATTGTTCGTCACAAAAGTTGATATCAAAACTTTTCTATGTTAAAGGTGCGATCGTCACTAGCTTTTTATTTAACACAGTCAACTAGTCTTAACCAGTAGTCAACTTGCGAATATTGCTTTGGAAAACGAGTTGCTTTTTTAATCCGTAACTTATGATCGCGAACTATTATTAAAACCATAAACTATGTATGAAAAAAAAATTTTTTAAACATCCCAATTTGTTTTGTTCTTTTAAAAAACATATTTCGAAAGAATATGTTGTGAAGAAATAAAGCGAATCGGATTACTTCAGCCAGAAATATAAATGTACTAAACAAATACTTTTTTCGGAAAGATCGTGATAATTTCGAAAAAGGAATATTTAATAAATAGCACGCAAATGAAAAATGGTACAAAAATATTTTGAATTTATGAATTTATTTAGATAGATTCTTAAGATTATATATATGAAACTTTTGAGTTCTCTTCCTTCCACCTTAATGTCTCTATTTTAGGCACACCATCAGAAAAAATTCTTGTAACTATTTCCATATAATTATTCCTTTTATGGACTTTTAATTGGCAATTTCCTAAACTGGTTGGCAACCTTGACGCTTCGTCTATAACTCACCCAGAACTTTTGTCTATTAAACGGCGCCGTAAAAGCAAAAATATAGTCATAATTTATGGCAGTTAAGCAGCTAACAAACTATCCTGCAGATACTCCTCGTCCTCCAGTTACTCCTGGAGCTTTGCATGTTCAGCCACCATCATCGGGGGCAGGGGGTGTTCCAATGCGGTGGTGGGTTAAGACGTGAAGGTGATTCGTCGGTAGGGGTGGCAGGTGAAAGAACTGCACCTGTCGTCGTCGCATCCAGCACAAAACGCGGAAGCAAGTGAAAAGCAATTATCAGGTGTCAAAATTTATATTAGGGAAAAAGGATACCAACAAGAAAGCAAGGCAAAAGAAACAAAACAAAAATCTTGAAAATAAGTTGGTATATCATACACAAAAAAAGGAATTTTGAAAAAGGAGTACAGAATGATTTATATTTTAATTAATCCCAATAGACTAACTTATATAACATGTAATTTTTGATTAATAAATTCTTAAAGACTTAGGCTGTGACATTTTTGAAAAAAATTCAGTAACCGGTTATTCTAAACTTAAGCAAATGTCATAATCTTAATTTTATGCAAATGGTAAAATTTTAATAATATTTTTATTTATCGTTTTTATGAACATAGTTAACATAAAAACCCGTTTTAGGGATTTTAAGATGTAATATTAATGTAAACTGTCATTACTTATTTTAAATGGGACCATATTTCTATTATTTGTTTCGAGTGTATTCTGAACCCTTTTTGTGAAAATGATTTGTGGCCCGAGTGCATTGGCACGCAATGAAAAGTTTCTGATGAAGAAAAGTAAGGGCATAGATAGAACTCAGGGCTTCCTCCGGACGGTTTATAAAAACCTTTTTATACTGCATAAAATGTGCTATTGGTATGGTTAGCCTTTTCCCCCAGCTATTATTTTTTGGTCGTGTGCGTGTGTTGTGCGAAATTATATGCCTATTATATAGACATGAAGGAATAGGACAGGGGTCGATTAGCTCCCGAAAAGGAACTGATATATATATATGGGAGCAATTTATAGTTGCAGGGAGGTGGCCAGTTGAAATCAGTGCCTGACACAATATGGCACGGTTATTGAAAACCAACTTTCGGAGTGTGCGTCTGGTGGATGGTGTTGTGTGTGGGTGTTTTTCCGGTCTTGCTCGTTGCACTTGCCACACAAAACTGAAACTCGAAAGAAAAGTTCCATGGAGCTGCAAAATGTAATTAAATGATAAACCTTGAAGAACAACTTTGAAGCACACTTGAACCGATCGTAGACCCTTTAATTTATTATCTATTTCATTTTAATTACACTAATTTTAACTTCAATGGATGCCATAAAATCGCATTAAAAATTCGCCGTCGAAAGGATTTTGAGAAAGGGCCTCAAAGTTAAAAAAATGTTGTTTGGTTTGGAGTCAAAACATTTTTTGAATCTAAATAAATGCAGGATTGTTTTAAGTAAAAGCATGCTTTTAATCAAAATAAATAGAAATATATAAATATTTTTCAAAAAATATTTGTTCTTGTGTTGCTTTATAAAATTTTATTCGCTTCGAATCGCCAAATACTAAAATGGGATTTATCCGAAATGAAGAACTTTTACTGATCAATTAAGGAAGGTTTGTGCTTACCAAGAAACCATTTTTTTCTCAAAAGTTTAGACTTAGGTTTAGAAGAAATCGTACTTGCTTTGTCCTGCTTTTTTAATGATTTATTCTTGATTTATGAACGCGCAGCATTCCTAAACAAGCCCATTAAATTTTATCTGAAATTAATTTTAAAACGCACTTAAATTTAAAATAATAAAAATTCATAAAACCACAACAATTTATATAATCAATTAAAAGACAAATAGATTCATTTCCTCGTCGCCGTTCTTCAAAAACGTGTGATAATCACATCTGTGATAACTAAAGGTCGCGACCAATGACAATACATTTTTCCGTCGCACGCACTCACTTACTATCCGCACCCACCTACTCCTCCCCCTGGAGTTACGTTAACCCTTTGCCACGATATAGAATTCATTCATAAATGCTAGCCCCCAAGTGCCACGCGCCCAAAAATGTGCAGAGAGAATTTCCCAGTGCTCCAGTCCGTTCAATCGGCTTTCAACCGAGCTGAGAGCGCTTCAATCGTGGTGGGTTTCCAATGCACACCCCCCATTGGGCAGCACACACACACACACGCTCCGCTCAAGTTAGAAAAAAAGAAGCACAACGAAGTGAAAAGCGCCCGCCAACAAAAAGCAAAATAAAATGTGGCCCAGCAACAACAAAAATCACAGCTGTCTGATTCGTTCGCGAGGCCGCTGCCCACCCCCCGGGCGCCCACTAAAAAACACCACCCACCCACGCAGTCGCCCACCCCCGCCCCAAAAACGACGACGATTCGCCAAAGGAGCATCTTCGGAATCGCTCGGCCCTTCGCTTTTGGTCGCTTCACGCGACTTTAGTCGCCATCGGTATCGGTGGCCTCAGTACTTCGACGGCGTTCGGTTCGTGCGGTTCACTGCGGGTCCTTCGATCCTGGACTTCCTTAATCCTTAATCCTGAACATAATCGCGAGTGTTTTGCCGCCAAGTGTTGCATTCGTGCTGCAAGTGAATTACAATGATGCTGAAATAGCCATGAGTGACTTGTGCTGACCGAATTTCTCGATAAGAGTTGGTTATTTTCCTGGGAAAATTATCAAGAAATTAAGAAAATATATAGAAGCTGACTGATTTAATTACTATGAAAATGCATTGAGTGAGGTTGATATATATAGTATAATAAAGGATAAACAGATTTAATTACTATGAAAATGCATTGAGGTTGATACGACACATTTTTTAAATACATTTTTTCTGAATAAATACCAAATACTTTTCAACAAAAAAGGCTCAGGTTTTTCTGCAAAAAAGTTTAGGGGGTTCGAAACTAAAACCTATAGAATAACGAATTTCCAGAAAAACGTTACCAGAATTGTTTTCTAATCGAGCTCGTCCACTGAGGAATTTCAAAAATAATTTGGCAGAATTTTCGGGTAGATCAACAACAAGTAGGACTCGCTCGCGTGCCAAGTCGCGCGCGTTTTTAGCCGCTTGTTGGCAATTTAGCCGCGACTTTGGCGACATTTGCCGTCAGCTGCGTGTTTACTGTAATTATATTTAAAATAAAAACAAAGCCGAGTTATTTATGAAGCAACAACAATCGAGCCACCCTCGGCGGTCAATGGTCGTCACATGATTTGCTTTTTGCTCTGTGCTTTTTGCCTTCCTAACTGCAATGCGTGTTCCTGATGTTCCCCGAATGTGTATGCTGAAATTTGCCTACAAATGTGTCTGGGCCGCCACTCGACGCTGTTTATTGCGAGTGGCGGACGTGGACAGGAGTGCACGGTTTTAGGCCAGCCAAACAATTGCATATTTTATGTTTCACGGCTGACCGACTATAATTTAAAGTTCATTGATATCCATAAAGCCCAGGGCAAACCCTCCGTCTCCTTCCCGTGCCCCCCATGCAAATCCGCTGCTGTCTGTTGCCCATTTGTTGCAAATATGTTGCAGTGCTTTCGGGGTGCCCCGGATATATAATACATCCCATACCCAAACCCACACCCGATAATTTCCCGGAGGACGGACGACCGGCTCGTGCCTGTTTTCGATTTATGGCATTTCTCTATCATTTGCATTTTACATATAATTTCTGATCAGTTGTTATCTGCTTGATTGTGATTTCAGCTGGCCCTAAACCGAATGTGCAGTTTACTGTTGGTGCTTCACCTGCACTGAAAATATGTTATGGAAATTAAAGCATGTTGACTCAAGGACTCGAGGACTTAAATCCCGTAATCCAAAAAACACACCCCCAAAATATCAATTGCAAATTGCCCATGGAAATAGTTCTGTGGGGCATAGAAAAAATTCCAATTACCCCCTAAGCGATTTCGAAATTGTTTGCGAATTGTAAGACCCTTCTCGTCAGCTTGACATAATGGCCAACATGTGAGGAGCCATTGTTGTTGCTGTTGTTAATAACAAGCGATAATAATCAACTTCCGTGCTGAGAAGTGAGTGGAGGAGAAAATACTGAAAATCCGAACGAAACTCTGCTTACCTGAGGGCGCCATCAGCTGAACGGTATAAGTTATGCAAATTTTATTCGGGGTCCGTTAACGGGACTTCCCCTATTCTCGGGTGGATTAAAAAATGAAGAACTTCGCGGCAAATAAGTTTGAAAAATGTCGAAGTGGCATCACGATAGAGGTGGATATTTATCACGTGTTAATTAATGTTTGCCTTGGAAATTGAATTTAACGTGTATAGCTTAAGAAGTTTGGTGAATGCATTTTTTATGGCCTTTCTTTGTATACCATCGTTATTTTAAAAAAAGAATCTATTACGACACACAATACAAAAACCAGGGGTTTTCTGTGATGGAAATTTTCTATAATTCAGCAGCTGATTATACACATTGGAGCTTGGGAGAAAAGGGCGCTGTGCATGTCCAAGACCATAAAAGTAATATACGACTCGGAAGCCACAATGTTGCCATGAGTAGCTCTTATTATTTGTCATAAATATTTTGCTCTGACTGAAAGTAGCTATTATAGAAGTTGAGCACAGAAGACTTTGATTATATGAAGCTTGTATTAGGTCAAGCAGAACATATTTAAATTATTTTGAAATTTAAGCACTAAAAAAATCTCTTCAGAAGATTCAAATAAATACAACCCTAGTCAAAAGTATTTTCTCAAATTTGAATGTTAACTGTACTCATATTTTGAACTTATAATATAAACATTTTGGCACCTATGGAAAGAGCACTTCAATTCCGTTTAAATGACAAAAAAATGTTCTTAACCCATTAAGCACCCTTTGAAAAGTGGGCAAATTAGACCATTTTTTTTGAAAGTCAAATTTTCAACTTTTTCTCTGGAGCTTAAAACAAAAATGTTATGATGCAAAGTTGTTCCCCAATCAAAATTAATAATAACTGCTAAAAAAAATATTTCAAAATATTTTTCCTTGTATTTTTTATGATTTTTTGAAAATAGGTATTTTAGCCGCTTTTTCTTCCTTTTCATACAAAATTTTACTGAGAGGTCTCCATTCAAAAAATCATAAAAAATACAAGGAAAAATATTTTGAAATTTTTTTTTTGCAGTTATTAATAATTTTGATTGGGGAACAACTTTGCATCAAAACATTTTTGTTTTAAGCCCCAGGAAAAAAGTTGAAAATTTGACTTTCGCAAAATTTGCTCACTTTTCAAAGGGGTCTTAATGGGTTAAGAACATTTTTGTGTCATTTAAACGGAATTGAAGTGCTCTTTCTATAGGTGCCAAAAGTTTATATTATTAGTTCAAAATATAAGTACAGTTAACATTTACATTTGTGAAAATACTTTTGACCACCCCTGTATGTTGGTCTTGTTTTTGGCTTATTTGTCAAACAATTTATTTACTACTTTTATTTTCCAGCCAATAATGTATAAATTTAAACTAGGAATTATTACAAAAATAACAAAATAACGAATAATAATCTTTATTTGAAAGCCGATATTTACATAATTGCGATTTACTAGAATGTATAAAGTAGGGGTTTGTATAGTCTTATTAATCGTAAAGAATAACTTGTAGGTACATTCAAGGGTTCATTCCTTACAATGGAGAAAATGGAGAAAACGATGACGATTTCGGGAAAAAAATCCAGTTACCCAACCTTTTCTGAAAAATTGAGTGTAATGTTTGTGTATCCTTGCGTGATTGTGCACACTATTATCGTACATCGGTTGCCAATTTTTCCGTTATTTTGTGTGTTTCAAAAATTATCATTTTTTTTTAAATATTTAATCTGAATGAATATTTCTCAGAAGAGTATAAGACCGTTAATAATTTGCAATGATCTCGATCGTCATCAGAACACACACAAGCCAAATGTTCAAAAAACAAACGCTAAATCTAACTATGCAAAGAGGGACTTTCGACACACTCGCCTCGATATGGCTTCGGATTGTGGTCAGGCTATGGGTCTGAAGGCACAGCCATCACCTGTCCCTGTCCCTGACTCCGACTCCTGACATGGCCCGCATGCTCTAAATTATTAATAATATTGCCATGCCCATTTGCTAGACATTTTTAGTGCCTGTGCCTACCGCGTTCCGAGTTCTTGCCCCCCTTAACCATTTGCAGTGCTGTCGCTTTCCTGTTGTCTTTTGTAGTCTACTTTTCTGGGCATGCAATGCGGATTTAAATGTATGTGTATGTATGACAAAGGACACATACCACACATGCCGGCAACTTTGCTTTCAATTCCGCTAAATTATGAAAAAATCAATATGAACTCAAAGGGAGGGGAAAAGGAATTTTAATGAAATGTCAGTTTAAAATGGTTCCTGTCAGTTTGCGGGCGCCAGAAAGTAGGCTTTTATTTTTTCCAAACGGAAAATCGTTTGCATGTAGACCTTCATGGCCGAGGCAGCTGGAAAGTTAATCAAGGTTTTCCAATCATAGGGGCGGACTTTGGAAAATATTGATATCTGAGTCGGACACCCTTCTACTTTTGGGTCAGAACTTTTTTAAGTTCTTTTATAAAAATAGTTTGTATAAAAAGTTCAGGATCAATATTGGATCAATAATAACAATGCTCAACGTTGTTTTTTTTAATATGTATATACGTATATAAACATATCTACATATTTACTTTACGATCCTAAGTATGGTGGTTATTATCTTAAAAAGCTGGAAATACGGCTCCTAATACACGTAAAATATTAAAGGGTATTTGGGTATCGACTCTCGAAGATATCTTAAGTCAAAACACTAAATGTGGTTCCTTTGTTCCAGCTGCAATTTTACAAAGACCATCATTTTTATACCCGTTACTCGTAGAGTAAAAGGGTATATTAGATTCGTGCAAAAGTATGTAACAGGTAGAAGGAAGCGTTTCCGACCCTATAAACTATATATATTCTTGATCAGGATCACTAGCCGAGTCGATCTAGCCATGTCCGTCTGTCCGTCTGTCCGTCTGTCTGTCTGTATGAACGCTGAGATCTCGGAAACTACAAAAGCTAGAAGGTTGAGATTTCCCACACATATTCTTGGGCTTCCTACGCAGCGCAAGTTTATTTTAGCCGAGTGCCACGCCCCCTCTAACGCCCACAATCGCCCACTAACGATTTTAAAATGTGTCTGGCGCCCACACCTTTTAAGATTTCCGAGAAGTATAAATGCAATTTTGTTGTGCATATTTATACCTATCGAAATGTAGAAGACATTTTTCAAATCGGACCATTCATTAAAAAGTTATACGCAATCCAAATTTCTATATCTATCTCCCTCGCACTCCCTTTAGCTGAGTTACGATTATTAGTCGGGACACCAACCCGACTAGTGAGTGACGGGTATTAGATAGTCGGGACACGAACCCGACTATAGCGTTCTCTCTTGTTTTAAAGTCAGTTTTGTTGTCCAGTGTAATAACCGACACAGAGAAATTTGTTCTAAACAATTCATTGTCATTGTGATGGCATATTTAGGCTTTAATTTTAATTAAATATTTATTTTGTCTATTCTTAGACCGCGATTGTATTAACATTGTCAGTGCTAAAATAATAAGAAATCTTACACATGCCTTCTTTTTATTTTTTCTTATAAATAGTAACAGTTGCGTTGCAATTCTGCAGGAAAGATCGTAAAAATTTATCTGTTTGTAAACATATTTTGCGCAGAGTAAAAGCTATTGACATGAATGTGTACAAAACGTATTTTTTTATGCTTTCCTTTGTTAGGCCTAGTACTCACTTCAATCGAAAAGCCTACGAAATGAAAATCTCCATACAAAATTTTGATCACGAAATTTTCCGCCTGTCATTTTTGTATAGAAATTTTCGTTTCGTTGCCTTTTTGATTGAAATGAGTACTAGGCATTAGGGTAAAAGAGATTTGCTATTTTATAGGATCAATTTTTAAAGATAATTGCCAATATTTTTTTGTATTGTATTTTGTTTTTTTGATCTTGGAATCGTAAAATCGTAATACAACATTTTTGTTGTATGTATTTTGTTGTTATCACTATGGACGGCAGTCCATGTAGTGACTAAGCGCACAAGGAGAGTGTGCAAAGGCGCAACATGATAAAAATGATAAAATGTTGGAAAGTGTGTTTAATGACGACTGTGATAATTTTTCGTCACAAATGTTGATATCAGAACTTTTGTATGTTGAAGGTGCGATCGTCACTAGTTTTTTACCTCGTTAAGATGTGTTTTTTTTGGATAAGAATACAATTTTAAATTGTTGGTCAACTTTTTTTTCTGGGCTTAGAGTGGTTAAGGTGTCTGCCCCATAATCTCTGGGTCTTTCTTCGATTAAAAAATAAAACTAATTAAAAAAATTGATAGGAAAAAACAAGTGATATTGTTAATGTACAATTTTACCCAAAGTTTTAAAACGAATTTCTGTTTTTAGGCCTGTATTTTCAAAGGACAAATTTGTGCAAGCGTTTTGCATATTTTCTAACTTTTTAAGCTTTGACGAGGTGTCGCTTCTAAACTAATGACGAACTCAACTTAAAGAGTTGAAAAAAGAAAAAGCTCAACTTACCAGTAAAATGAGTCTTTGATATCCGAAATCGGGTTATCAGCTCAAAATAAAAAATAAAAAAAAGGCCAATAACTTTTTTTACATAAAAACAAGAGAGAACGCTATAGTCGGGTGCCCCGACTATCAGATACCCGTTACTCAGCTAAAGAGAGTGCGAAGGAGATGGAGATAAAATCTTTGATCCGCCGTAACTTTTTAACGAATAGTCCGATTTAAAAAATGTCTTCTACATTTCGATAGGTATTGATAAACACCATAAAACTGCATTTTTAGTTTTCCGAAATATTGAAATTTTTAAAATCGTATATAGGCGATTGTGGACGTTAGAGGGGGCGTGGCATCCTTTTGAAACAAACTTGCGCTGCGTAGGAACTCCTAGAATATGCATGCAAAATGTCAATCTTCTAGCTTTTATAGTTTCCGAGATCTCAGCGTTCATACAGACAGACAGACGGACAGACAGACGGACATGGCTAGATCGACTCGGCTAGTGATCCTGATCAAGAATATATATAGTTTATAGGGTCGGAAACGCTTCCTTCTACCTGGTACATACTTTTGCACGAATCTAAAATACCCTATTACTCTACGAGTAACGGGTATAAAAATTAACACCATAGAACACATTTTAAGTACCCATTTCATAATAAGGAAGATGTATATTTCCGGAAAATTAAGGTTGTCTTTGATGAAGAAGTAGTCGATTTTATTTTGTATACTGGTGTCATTTAACACTTTTTTTATTTATAATTATTCGTGTATGCAATAGTTATTTTAAGTTCGAACTTAAATATATTTTGTTTAACAAAATCAACAGTCGTTTTTGTTTATGTTGTAGAGGAACGAAGTTGGTTCACATACGCAGACTGAATTTGCTAGAAATACAATAACTTATGTTTGGGATCGAATCGTGTGGAAGATCATTTATCTAAAAAAATAAAATATCCAAAAAATAAAAACGAATGACTTAGTGGGTAGAGCACCAAAACTTAGCCATTCATGACCCAATAAACCCTTTTCGCAAAAGTCTGATTACAACTGCATTGGCGAGCCTTGGCCCGCACAAGTTTTGTCGCCCATGTCACTCAAGAGGTGCCCTTAACTTAGCTCCGGCATTAAGCACAACTATTTCAGACCCATCAGTGGTACGTTAGGATGCACGATTTGATGCTTTATTTACGAGTTCACAGCGATGCGGCTGGCAACGAAACATTTCATTTCCGTTCCGTAAACAGTTTTGCCCTCCGGCCACGTTTAAAAGCCGTGAAACAAAACGAAGCGGGCTAAAATGAAATGAGCAGAGAGGCAGAGCATGCAACACCTTTTCCAGAAGATAGTTGCAGGTTGGTAGTTAATTTCTGGCAGCTGTTCGCCTGCAGAATTTACACAGCCAGAACACGCAAAATAAGCCAAGAGCGAGGGTCTACAGCCGGAGAAAGAAATATATGTTGAGCCCGCCTCGATTCGGTACGATTCAGGATACGTCCGGATTCCGGAGTACGGAGAGGAAGGCCGTTGGCCCTCCGGCTCTGCTTTAAACTTGAAACTTTTTAATTTGGCGTATTTTCGACCGGCATCGCGATTATTGTTTGCCATTGTTTCGTAGTTTTGATTCTGTTTTCAAGTACTTTTTGTTGAACTTTGCCCTGTTGCCTGTTTACACGCATAAATAGCAACAGCAATAGCCAGAAGTTGATGCCATTAGAGGGGCGCTAATGACTGCCAATTACGAGGCGCGCGGATATTGCCCACTCAACCCTCAACCATAATTTGAAGAGGTTACAGGTGCTGGGGATTTTATGAAAGTGGAATGGCTGAATTTCGGTGTCCTTGTTTGTCTTTTTACACCCCATTTAAGCAGATGTAGTTTTTTCATCAGTTCAAGCAACAGATCAGGATTGAAAATTAAAATATATATAAATTCATAAATAATCCAACTAACCAAATAAATTTTTTGTCTAAAAGAACACAGTTTATAGAGTAACTGCCTTGCTTAACAAAAAATCAAACGAATAAGAGAAGTCTAGAAATGTTTAACATGATTTCTTACAAAAAGCTTTACAAGTGATTATCCGCTAAGACAACCCAATGGTTTCCGGTCACTAACCAACTCAATCAAAGAAAGTGAAGAACACATATCCAAAATGCAAACAAAATCCCCCCAATACCGTGCCCAAACCTGTGCAATAAATGTAATACTGCTCTTAATCCTGATGAGTCAGCAATGCAATCCTCAGAGAGTGGAGGTGCCAGCTGAAGTAATCGGTAAGTCAATTTATTGGAGCTTATATAGAGGGCGATTGTTGAAGGGAAAACATCTTAAAATAACCCATAGCAGCAACTTCTTCTGTTTGATAGAAGAATAATTTTTAAATTCGCCACAAATTAGGAACAATAAAGATTTTTCTTAAGAATTTTGGGCGGACGGGTTTGGTATTCTTTTAATATTTTTTTGAAGGGGTAAATTTAAATTTTAATTTACCCTATTTTTGCTTCTAGTAAACTTTCGAAAAAATGATAATTTACTCTATTTATAATAAGCCATTATTAAGCGCTGACCGACATTTTTCGATTTCCCGAAAATATTTATATTTAACATCCCATGGGTATACCTAATTGTGGGATTAGGAATGATTATTTAAGCCATCCCAATTTGCATTATATTCCAATTATTTGCCAATCAAGCATAACCACCCTCTCAAAACGAATATCCCTTGACTTTATTACAGTTGATCCCAAATTTAGTTCTCCAATTGTGAATATGACAGCGCCCGTGGGACGTGATGCCTTCCTAACGTGCGTCGTTCAGGACCTGGGTCCTTACAAGGTGAGTAGAGGGGGCAGCCAATCCGTTGATAACTGAACTTAAATTAGCAAATCAGCTCGGCAGTGGTTCCGTTATACACATCCGCATCCCACATCCACTTCCACATCAACATCCACATCGCTTCGAGCCGTGGGCTCAATTACACACTCAATAAGCAGCCACAAAACCGAAACCGGCCGCATTAATATTCATTAACATTTCACCATCCCCGGACACAGCCGTGTAATCTCAAAGACCAAATCTCGACACCCAAAAGCGGGCAACAAGAGTTGAATGGCAGTCGGAATGAAAGTGAAAATAAAAACATAAATAGGGATATGCCGGGCTTACTGGATGACAAAAGCGAAAATCACATAAAAAGTAATTGAAATATGAATGAGGACGTGTTAAGCGAGTCCGGACCGGAGTGGCGTCCTCGTCCTCGTCCTCCCCCTCAGTGTCTGTGTTTTTATTTGTGTTTGTGTTTGCATTTGCATTCGTTTGTCTCGTTGGGGGAGCAAGTGTATCCGTATCCGTGTATCCAGCTCCCAACTCCCCGGCAGGTAACAGCAAATGTACGAGTGGATCTCCATTGAAGTGAAAAGCTTTGTCCTCTCCCTTCGCAGGGGTTGGCAGGTCCTGTGTAGTTCGGAAAGGGGACGCCACCCCTCAGTCAGTGCCGTGCACAATTAAGCAATGTTCCGCTCAAAGATAATTGAGCAGGCACTTGGGTGTAATTACTTACTTTATGCTGACAGCCTGCTGGGACCCAAAACAAACCCAAATTCAATTTAAACCAAAATAATTCATTAGCCTTCGATTGGACCGGCTGGATATTAGCCGGTATTTAATTTATTTATGTGCATACTTAAATATGCGGTTTCACAAATAAGTCAAATAGCTTCACGTGTTGACATGTCGGCCGTATGGAAAGGAATGGGCAAAAGTCCCCCGGCAGCTGAGCTACGATGCCTCATTTTCACATGCAAAGGTCGAAGCAAAGGGTTGGACTCCTTCCACCCCCGTATTCAAAATATTTCTGCTTTTTAGCTTACAAGCTGCGTGCTTTATCGCATAATAATTTACCTGGGTAATTGTACAATTACGGGCTCCTCGTCGGGACTGTGTGCCAGTGTGTGCGTGTGGGCTAAAATTTCTTGAATAGTTCTGGGAATAGATTTTTAGTGTATAATTGAACAGCGTTGCATGCTAGTTATGTTCAATTTGGGAATGTGATTCATGTTGACGAACTGCAATCGCAACTTGGTGCTAGATAACTAAATCACCGGAATGTGATACGAGTCTGGGATTTTATTAGTCATATTTAAATTACTCTTAAACAAACTTGCAGATAGTGTGCAATAGAAAAGCTTAGGTAAAAATAGTTCTGATTACATACAATCCATGGATTCAAGACTAAACCTAAAATAACTTTACCTATAGAAAATTACACCTAACATTAATTTAATGGTAAACCTTAAACGGTAAATTTCAACGAACTTTGCAACTTTTTAATGCGTTTTCATAGAATACTATCCAATAATGTCGCTGTAAATATTTATTAAATAGTCAATAAGGCATTGAGTACACAAATCTGTCACATTTCTATGGTATAAAATAAAATAAATAAAATACGATAGGGTTCTGTTATTAAAGTTTATCAAAATGTGTTTGAATTGCATAATTTAGTCGATGATCGAAGTTAATGTTTGACTTTCTAGAGGAAATTCTCAAATGTCGTTGAGAATTGTTTGTTACATTGTACGAGCTCTCCATCCTCTAATTATTACCTAATCTTCGCTTAACAGGTTGCGTGGCTTCGGGTCGACACACAAACCATTCTGACGATACAAAATCATGTTATAACAAAAAACCAACGCATTGGCATCGCCAACTCTGAGCACAAAACCTGGACAATGCGCATTAAGGACATTAAAGAGTCGGACAAAGGCTGGTACGTACACTAAGTGAATACCCCGATTCGTCATAATAATTGGTAATATTTCAGGTACATGTGCCAAATCAACACGGATCCGATGAAAAGCCAAATGGGTTACCTTGATGTTGTGGGTAAGTGGATGGGGGAATTGCCAGGGGTTTATTTTTTGCTCATTACGTTTCGGCTGTCAAACAATCATACGCCTCGTTGCCGGGACTGGCTCTCCCATTGTTCGAACTACCGTTCCGCGAAACAGAAATATTAAAAAACAAGAAAGGAAGCTACCTTCGGCCAGCCGAAGCTTATATACCCTTGCAGATAAAGTAATACTCACTCGGTGCAGTTCCAGGGATTCCAGATTCAGCGTTTCTATTTTTGAATTTTGTTTTTAAGTAGTCAAGAATTAAAACGCCTACTTCCTACAAGTAACAATGAATTTTCTTATATATGCTTGAATATTCCTATGGGAGCCTTAAGATATAGTGGTCCGATCCGGCTCGCTCCGACATATGTACTACCTGCAATAGAAAGAAGACTTTCGGGAAAGTTTCATCGCGATAGCTTTAAAACTGAGAGACTAGTTCGCATAGAAACGGACAGACGGACAGACGGACATGGCTAGATAGACTCGGCTATTGGTGCTGATCAAGAATATATATACTTTATTTGGTCGGAAACGTCTCCTTCACTGCGTTGCAAACATCTGACTGAAATTATAATACCCTCTACAAGGGTATAATTAAATGCAAAGAGAAGAAATGAGTTGAACAAAACGTTTCTGCCGTGCGCAAAAAAGAGAATAGCACTTGCCCGAGTATGGGAGTCCGTGGCTTATTAAATTCCACTGGCTAATACGACAGGACCAGGAGCCAGAACCCCTGGGCGACTTTCATTGCGAGTGCTTAAACATGTTTAACCGTCCACTGAACCGCAGAAATTGTTGATTTTGAATTAAAACGGCAACGCAGCAGCGAGAGGCATCGTAAGAAATACTCCCGGCCTATGAAGTGTTCACCGGGCACATTTGGGCTGTCCATTTGCGGTCGGGTCTGCCCCCATTCCAAACCCCTTCGCCCCTGTACCCCGCACCCATACCCGCACTCAACTCAACTGCCTAAATACCTCTCGCTGGCGAATCTAAATCAAAGCGCTAAATATTTTAGCCACCATTGCAGTCGGCGCGGCATTCACCGGCAAACACGAAAAAGTATAATCAACTGTGTGTATTTGCACTGGATAATCAGCGGGCCCTGGCACAGTGGGTCTAAATTAACTGAAAAGTGTAAATATATTTTTTATGTTGCCAAACCCATTTGCAATTTTTTGTATTATTGGATTTTTTCTTGAGTTCGCCTAGATAAACTTGCAATCCTTACAAAATAAAACCATGTATACTTCTAAAAAAAGCATCATAAAAATTAGATGCTTAAATCCCGTAATTGGTCCATTTTTAATTTACAAAATATAAATTTATATACATTATTTTTAAATGTCCAATGTGGTATTGGTTTATACTGTTTAGCCAGCCTCGTTACCACTGTAACCCGCTCAAAATGGTTGCGAGGGAAATCCAGAGGAGCCGGAAAATCGGCCACGGAAACGTTCGAGTTTCGAACAAGTGGAGGGTGGATTGTGGACGGTGGTCGCTGATGATTTTCGTGACCGAGTGCAGTTAAATAGTAGACGACAAACCGTGGCGGAAGCGGCACAGCTCTCACCTTTTTGGATTTCCAATGGCTCCCCTCCTGTCTGCTTCTCTCCACACATCAGGATGTGCACACAGGAGGGGATTGGCTTGTACCCTCATGGCGGCCGGCATTTGGGACATTTAAGCAGATGAAATATTCATATTAAAATGTCAAAAAAATTTAGATTTCCGTTATTTGTAGTCAGCCCTAGTGCGAGTTGTTAACAATTAAAGCCCCAAAACAATGCAACTGAGCAGGCCATCATCATTGGTTTTGCTTACACCGCCCCACCTTGTTTTCCGACAGTTCAGAATGGATCTTTAGAGCCGAGACCCACCACCAGTCCAGTTAAGTTTCTGGGGCTGCAATTCGCCCGCTCCCAGGCTAACCTTGGCCACTTAATGACCATCCAGTGGTCACCGGCCACCACACGGACTGACTCACTCGCTGCCGAGCTTAACAAGCTGTTTGTCAACACCAGCACATTTTTTGGTCATTTACCGACCACATAATTGCGGGATATTATATGCATACAATCCAGGGACCAGCCCCCTGGTCGTCCCACCACTCGCCTCGACCTGGTATTATTACGTTTTCACGGTTCATAGGTTTTCCGCTGTGGCTGTCCGTCCGCGCTTCTGTCCGCTGTCCTTACCGCAGCGACGGTTGTAATAATTTGTGTGTTTCGGGACATGTGAAAAGTTTGTCCTTAAAACAAAGGCAAATGCGAGGACTGAACTTCCCAGTTCGCCCGAGGGTTGAATGCAGGCGGGAATATCATGGTGCTGATGGTGGCGGACCAAATGAATCACTGCCTCTGCCCACCCAAAGGGCGAGCTAATTATTTTAATGAAGAATTACAAATTTAAAATATTTAAAACGATTGCAGTTCATTCTCAAAGGCCCGTTCTCTCTTCTTTTTCCCTCTGTCTCTTTACATGTGAAATGCATTATTTTCGTAATGTTCGTTATAAATATTATCTAACCACGACAAACGTCTGGCGACCTCGATGGCAACCCGATGGCAAACCGATGGCCAACTGTTGTTGCCGGCTGCAGTACCGCCGGATATCCTAGATTATCCTACGAGCACGGACATGGTCGTTCGCGAGGGCAGTAACGTGACGCTCAAATGCGCTGCTACCGGTTCGCCAGAGCCGACAATTACATGGCGACGTGAAAGTGGAGTGCCCATCGAGCTGGCCAGCGGAGAAGAGGGTAAGTCGGGGCTCACATTTTGCTATCAAGAGTTTGCACACTGCAAAAAGTTTAAATGCACTGCCTATATCGAGTTTTATATCTACAAAATGTTGTTCCAAAAATATATACATTTACATTTCATTTTGTCAATTTTTTAAATTTTCAGTTGGGTTTTTCCAAAATGTCTCTAAATGTCTTGCATATAATAATATTGTATTGAAAAGAGCTACTCACACAAAAAAAACAAGTCGCTGTCAAATCGATATGCGCATGGTAAATTATTGCATACGCATATCGACACATTCGAAACTCAGACTGGCCTGTTGTTTATTTTCGAGCACATAAATATTTGTTACTGATTTGTTGATTGAAGAAGCCAGTCAACAATTTGTTTGCCAATTTATTTTTAATTCCCAACTTTAACAAATTAAGTCAGACATTATTTACAACGATTGTCTAATTGTACCTTTTATTGAAAAAATTGTGATGTAGTTCGGTCAAAGAAAATATGTATATTAATTATCAAACGAATTTAATAATCATTCAAAATTATGTATTAAAATATTCGACATAAGTTCAGTTAAACAAAATATTTTTACAAATTACTAAACGAATTTCTTTAAATAATCATAAAAAATTATATCCAAATATTTTGTTTCTTTGAAAATACCTTTCAGCTATAATAGCTTTACCTTTCCAGATGTTTTTTTTCTGCAGGGTTGTATTGCTGATAGCTTCTTCCAGTTTCTCACAGTACTGTAAAGCCACCCCCTGTTTGCGCCCACCCTTCTGATTTGTAAGTACCTGTGCTGTTGTTGCCGACTCCACATAGCCTGCATGAGGCTTGCCATCCAACATTTTGGAGTACTTTTACACAAAAAGGCAGCGGCAACCGAGTTGGCCATCAGCAGTTATAGCTGCAAGCTGGCCCTAGGCCGAGTACTGCCCAAGGCTATCGAGTGGCGGGTGGTTCGTGGCCATGGCACCTGCACCTGCACCTGCAGGCTGTAGAATGCTTGGCTGTTTGGCTGTTGATGATGATGACGTCTGACTGACAGAATTAGCAAATGGTTAGGGACCGATCGTTGGTGGTGGCATGGTGGCAACTGGCGGTTGGAGCAGACCAGATTTACTAATTGGCCTTGAAGTGTTCGTCAGTTGAGAGGAGTGGCCAATTCGAAGTTCTTAATTTGGAAAGTTAGGCGGCCGCAATAACAAGTTCCATTATAATTTTAAAATTGTTTGTTTTTAAAAAGTGAATTTCAATTTGAATTTTATTCGCATCACTTTCTGTTTGAGATTATAAGCTTTTTTATTGGCAATTATAATTTTTAAATTTATTTTAAATTTGAAAAAAAAACAAAGTTTTGGATATTTCTGACTTCCTGATTTCTCACCTCGATTTTTGACTTATTTACTTATGTTATTAATAAAAAGCAATCCACTAAGCATAGTGGGCTGTAACGTAAAAAAAAACAAAAAATTTAACAAAGGCCATAAAAAGCACCGAAAGCAAAGTAATAAGTGAACTCAAATCAAAGGTGCTGCAGAAAAGATCCCCTTAAAACCCCCAAAACAGCAAATGTAAAACCAAAAAGAAAACTCATACGGCTAAATGAGAGGATGCAAAAAATCAGCATAAAGAGAACAAAAAGCTGGCAAAATGACCTTTTCGCCGGGGCTTAAATGGCTGCCACCCAGTTCAGCCCTTTCTCGGCCAAACGAGTCTGCTTCCTGTCCGGCAACTGCACTGCCTCTTTTCCGTTTCCCCGGCTTCATTCGTGTGTGCTTGTGTTTTGCAGCCAGTGGGCTAGACAAGATTGGAAGTCAGGGGGTGCCATGTATAAAGTTTGTCGGCGATGGAGAGTGTATAATATGAAGCTTTACCATCGGATACGGCCTGCCTTTAAATGTTCGTTTGTATTTCATGTGCGCGACTTTTATTTAGACTGTTCTTTTCCATATAAAAGTAAAGTCAACAGAGTTAGATACAATAAAATTATAATGATAAACTTATTAATTTTGCCTTAAATAAAAATATTGTTATTTTTACTAAAACTATAAAGAAATTTTCAGAATTTGTATAATGTGAAAAAAAATATCAGGGGCGTTTTATTACCAATAAAATGGTTTCTTGCTGGTCGAAATTAGTATAGTAAAACTTTAAAAAAATACTACAATTTTTAGATAATTTCATTTTAGACATTTCATTGATCAGGAAGTCCTACATAACCGGCAAGCCAAATCTCTGATCTCTAGTGCAAAATTGGGATTTAATTTTGTAAACTGGTGCTATCAAATCTCTTTTACCAAAGAGAATTTCCCATTCCGTTTGAACTTTTTTCTATTTTTTCGATCCCCCCTTTTGTTTTTCTGACCAAAGTTTGTTTCATTCGAAATTTGATTATTTCGTTCCGTGTTCGTCGCTGCTGTGAAATAAAATGAAATCGGCTGAACAGAAGTAAAGTTTTATGCCATGGCGGGGCCCAAACAAAATTACACGTATTTCGTGCCTATTACGTTTAATGACCGCACTGTGAACCGTCGCAACCGAACAGAAAAAAACATCGGGCTGGGGAGTTCGGCTAATAAGCGACTGGGTTGGACTAAAAGTGGACCCCGGGCTCAAAAGGCCAAATCAATAAACGAAAAATCAGCATATTATTAGGTGCCACAACTTTACCTAACAATATCAAGCGCAAACTAGCCAGAACTTCCGGTTCCGGCGCACCCAAACAGCACCACACTCATCCGTATCGTCGTCTGTGGGGTTGCTCAATTCCGTTTATATAATGCAAACCTCGGTTCCACTATGATAGCAGGATGTTTGTTCGGAGCACGAAAACGCCGAGCAGTGACATAAAAAGTCACCAGCATCCAGCATCCATTACATATAATTTTGTTATGTTGCAGTCAACTTTTGTTGAATGCGCAGCACTAGAGCTGCACACATTTAGTCCCCAGCTTAGAAAAATGTTATTACTACTATAATAATGGCAAAGTTTTGCTCATACTTTTGTTGTTAGGAGGTAATTACAACAGAGTATTTCCGTTTATCCAACAAATAACTTTTTAAGAGGAAATAACTGTCTATATGAAGTAGAACGCAAATCTTTTTGATATCAAGCTTTAGCCGAAAACGTATAGCTTTAAAATATATTAGACTGTGAAGTTACTCAATAACAAGAAGGGAAGCTTAAGTGCGCTAAATGGTATAAAATACAACATGATTTATTTGATTAGTTCATCAGTTTATTTTAAACCCCGAAATATTTTCTTTGAGGGTATAATTGAGGGTATTTTTAATATACATTTTTTAATATAACACATTTTTACAAAACTTTAAGCTTATACACCTTCTTTTTCTAAAAACTACCTGATACCATTATATTTAAACTTATCTCGAAAAATATACTTTCAGTTGTGAGTATCGAAGGCACTGATCTAGTAATACCTAACGTAAGACGTCACCATATGGGCGCCTACCTCTGTATTGCTTCCAACGGAGTTCCACCCTCGGTGAGCAAACGGATAACGCTTGTCGTGCACTGTAAGTTTTAAGCACTATATAGATAAGATTATTATATAATTACAAACATTTCCTTCTTTCCAATTTAAGTCCCACCTATGATAACTGTACAAAACCAACTGATTGGAGCTGTGGAGGGAAAGGGAGTAACTTTGGATTGCGAGTCTGAGGCTTATCCCAAGTCGATTAATTACTGGACCAGGGAACGCGGGGAGATTGTACCACCAGGTGAGAAGTGTAGCTTGTACCAAAAGAAAATCTAAAAGTAAGCCATTAAAATCTCGACCACAAGACCATTTAATTTCCTTATATAAGTACGTGTCAAAATGTACATGATTTATCCTAAAATTAAGGTCAATGGACTGTAAGGAATATTTTGCTGAGTGTAGGCACTATTAAAATAGAGGGGATTTAAGTTAAAAGATTAAATTACTGGTAGCACTAACAATTCCTTAATAATATATATTTTTTTTTCGTCAGTGTAACCAATTAATTCATTTTTTGTTTACAAATCAAATCAATTTTGGAGGCCCATATTCTTATACAATGTAAGACTTAAGAATTTATGATTTTTCTTAATTGTTTTACGAACTACGAACGGTTTGTTTTAATTAAAAACGGACTCAGATGTTTGACTTTTACCGTAAATATTCCTTTCTGATCCTTACAGAAAGTTAATTTCAGTGCTAAAATTATCTCTTTACATAAGCCTAATTACTTATTTGCATTGAGTACCATCGCTTTATTACTCAACACTCAGAGAATGCTAGGGGACATTTAAAAGGTCATAAACCGTGACGAGCACATTAGCACATTAGCACTAAGCCCGAAGCCAAATCAGACCGCCGACCAATCCCTGGGAAGAAAAGTTCGCAGCTTTCCCAGCGGAGCACACGACCAGCTAACCGGCTAACAAACTGATGACCGCCGAGTGCAAACTCGACAGACGCAGACACACCAAAAAAGTTGTTAATTAGCTGATTTAGACGCGGCACTAGCACTAGGAAGCAGATACTCGCCAGACAGGACCTCAGTCCTGCGGTTTCCCGAATGTCGGTGAACGCGGCGATGGCGATGGCAACGATGGCAATGCAATGGCTCGAAGATGTGGATGTGCTGGATCCGCAGCCGTTGTCATAACTGGGAATTAAATTAATTTACAATTTTGTTTCTGGCAGATTTTAATTGACACCAGAAAAACCGAATCAGCCCCACTCGCCCCACTCATGCCTCCGGTGTGACATGAGTTCGTGCATAAATTTATGCCTGTCAGCAACATTGTTGAAACTTTTGCCCGCCCGTACTTACGGTCGATGTGCGCGTGACATGCATTTAATTATTAAATAACGCAAAATTTCAATTAAATATTAATTAGTTTATTATTTTAATGAAATATTAACTCAGAAATCAAACCCCTCGCCCTCGCCCCCGCATTTCAGGTGGAAAATACTCCGCGAATGTCACGGAAATTGGCGGCTATCGCAATTCGATGCGGCTCCACATAAATCCCCTTACACAGGCCGAATTCGGGGCTTATCGCTGCGTGGCGAAGAATTCCCTCGGCGACACGGATGGCACAATTAAGCTATATAGTAAGTAGTTCTAAGAACCCATTGTAGTTCGGTTGCGAGTTGAGTTTGCGTTTCGTCACCAACAGGAATACCCCCAAATGCCGTCAACTATGTGGAGAACTTTGAGGCCCGGCACAAAGGTGAGTAATACAGAGCAGTTTAATAATACTTGGGTTTTACTTTTCTATAAGATACAAGGGCTGCCACAGAAATTCTTACGTTCAAAACTAAACAGAAAAAGAAATGACAAAAGATCAGATCTAGTTATTCATATAATTTTGATATGAATAATGATTATGTTTATCTTATTTTACAATATTTGTTCAAGAAATACTACATTTGGTATTTTAGAACCATATTTTTATAACTTTTTTGAAATGATTTAATATAAAGTTGATACGTTTAAATCATAAATTTAACATTAATCATAATCATAATCATAATTTTTATTGATATGAAATAAAGTAGAAATTACGGTATTTCATATGGAATATTTTTCGGTGTATGAATTCTTCCCGATTTCTGAGGGCACCCCTTCGGAAAGAATTCGATACGCCGAATACCCTTCATTCGAATCTCGAACCTGGTAAGAAAATTGGGCTACCCAACTCCCAAAAGTAGAACGAACGAGACAGAGCGCGAGAAAAGAAAAATTTAATAGCCACTTGGCATAAATTTAAGATGAGCTCGAAACATTCAACTTGGCTCGGCTGGCGGGGCAGGAATCATGGGAAATATAAAGCTGGGCGAAAAAGTAGAAGGCGAGCAAAAAAACGCATAAATAATTCATATGCCATGCAAATCCGTTTCAAATCGTCAACGCCACGGATCAGGTGAATGCTGGCAGACGAGTGGCGGTGGAAGTGGAAGCTGTGGTTGAGGTCAAAGCTTAAAACTCGGGAGTGGGAAACTCGAAACTGGGAAGAGCAAACAGCAAACAGCGACAGGTCTATTATGAATATGCATCGCAGATGCGAATCCTTTTCGGCAGTAATTTAAAGATACTCAGCGCCTGTGGTGCGAAGCCCTAATAAACTTAACCGCAATTCAATAATTTCTCGTTGCACAGGCAAGAAGCGAACGAAAAGCTCGGAGTCGCATCATCCGGCCAGAGCCCAGGAGCACAGTGGCGAGGATATGGAAAATCCGGGAAAAAGAAAAGGTAAGAGAAAAAGCAGAAAGGAAAAAGGAGAGAGTGCGGCGTGCCGATTAGGGTTATGGGCCATATTTCAAGCATTTGCCCTGCGGTTTGGGTCCAGCTTAACAGGCCACTTGAGACGGGACGAATGCCATAAAAAAGGGGACCCACTCCCCACGTCACTGTTTAACGGATTTTCACACTAATTTGCAAAGCAGAAAGACCCACAGAAAGTGGGGAATGATGAGAGGATGCGGCCGAGTGAACAAGCATACTTTTTCGGGCCAGGTAGCAGGTAAAAGTTTCCCTTATTCCGGGTCTCGGCGAATAATTGTATATCAATAAACACGCTCGGCTTGGCTTTATGGCAATTTAATGATTTGTAAATACTTGGCCACAATCAAATAAATTCTTTCCCAGTCGTTGGTGGCCGAAAGTTGAAATCACCGTGCTTTGCTTTTTTTATTGATTAAATAAGTGGCAGGAGAAGTACTTTATTTTGAAGCTAAATAAATTGGGCCCTCTGTTAATATGATAGCTTAAAGATGATTTGAAATACAATTATGATTTAAAATTAAGGTTGTCCTATGAACAATCGACTATCAGATACCCCTTTACTCAGCTACGAAAAGTGCGACAGAGATGGAAATATGCACGCTTGCACTGCTTGAATTCCATTATGTGCTCATAACTTTTGATTAAATGGTCCGATTTGAAAAATTTCTTCTACATTTCGATAGGTATTAATAAAATCTATCAAATTGCACTTTTACTTTTTTTACGAGTAACGGGGTATAACCATGTTAACAGATTTTAGTGGATAATATTTACTGTTCATTTACTGTTGTTAATACGCCATATAGCAAAAATAGGGGCAAAGTATTTCCAAATTGTTAAACACCGAGCTCGCAAAATTGGAAAGTGCCTGTGATTCCGTACACAAACCCACCGCAGGGCAAGTTTTTCCCACCCCAACTAACCCCTAACCACCGACCTGGCCAGCTAATCAGTTCACTCAAAAGCCTTATCCAATTTCCGCTGCTGCCCAGCCATCCCATTAACATACGAGTGTCTCCGTCTCCTCTTCCCGCAGCCGATTTGAGTCTGAGTGCGGAGAGTATTGACAGCATTTACGGATCCTCGGCAGCTGGGACTCGGCGGCAGGACCTCGGCGGTCTGCTGCTCCTGCCAGTGACTTTGGCCATGGCACTGGCACTTGCGACGACGGGAGTGATGCGGAAAACTCAGATGACACTGCCGCCACAAACACTGACGCATGTTTGACACAGACGCCGAGTTGACATGGACATGGAGTCGGCGCTAAATCTGAACTTGCTGCCGGATCTGAAGCTGGAGCTGGAGCAAGAGCTACAGTCTGTGGCAGTTGCAGGGGCAGTGCAATGATGATTGAGTTTGTCAATGCCAAACGCTGCTTGGCGCTGATTTATGGCTCGTTGCGGCTGCTTTTAGTTAAAGTTTGTCAACGCGGAATTACATATATCACAGCCATGATGCGGAACGCGGATCATCGCGCATCTGTAGCCAGTAAGTCAACTAGGCTTCCTAATTCCCAATCGCGCGATTATTCAGCAGTTGGATTCCAGCTAAGGCTTCAGTGCAAACTTTGTAAAATATCGCAGATTGCAAATCAAGTACGGCACATGTATATAGACTTATGGCAAGGTTTTTGTTTAACTCTAGCAGGTAAAGGGGCTATGTATTATATAGAGTTTGTATAAACCAGAGTTAAAGTGACTTTTAATTCCAGTTTGTTTCGTTTCCAATGTCTTCGAAAGAGAATTAAGGAAAATATATCATACTTACACAGGAGTTTAAACCAGTATTTAAGTAAAAACTACCCTATTCGGTATACAATAGCTATATCGCAAAACTGCAAACAGAAATTAATATCCGCCAAAAGCTTAACAGCTTTAATGTAAAAACCAAAATTATATATTAATTAATTAGCTCAGCAGCTGGCTGTGTTTCCCGAGGACTTTCTCCGTTAACAAGGCTTAATTTGTTGTTCTACGTCGCTTCATTGCTCCTGAAATTCCAAATGTTTAACAATTTTTAACTCTAAAATTAAAATAAATTGAACACATTTTATTTTGGTTTTCCTTCTAACAAAAATCAATATATTTAACAAAAAAAAATGATAACAGAAATACATTTCAGTTATTTAATGGTAATATAAAAATACTATACAGGCAGTAAATTTAATGCAAGAATTAATCTGACGACTAAGTGCGGATAAGGCTCCATTTAATATAGCTAAATGTATATTTCCAGACAAAATTAAATTGTTAAAAAAGCAAAATATATCAGTTATGTTTATATTGCTATTATGTACACAAACATACATACATCTATCAAATATCGATATTAATGAGTATTTGTAAGCGACACATGTACATGACAGTGTAAGCAAATTGCCGAACAGACAGGAATATTTATAAAATAAATAAAAGTTTAACATTAAATTGTTAGGAATAAACGTGTTTTAAGTGCTTGGGACTTTAGACTATATTTTGGTTAATTTTTAAATAAACTATCAAAGAGTCTTAGGGAGAGCAATAATTTCAAATACATCTAACTGGGTACTAAAAAACCAAATTAAAAGCGGCTACAAATTTGAAATAAAGCAAAAAATGGCTTTCATTAAGAAATCTTTAAGTGCTGGCTAACACGCAAAACCAAACCATCAAAGCAAAGCCGAAATTAGAAAATACAACTCGGAAAACTCTTCAAAAAGCTCAGGCTAATAAAAGCCCTTTCCAGTCGGTGAGAGTGTGAGTGCAAGGACCTGCCGGTGTGTGTGCGTGTGTATTACGGCTAGTTTTTATTACATTTGTTTCCAGGAATTTTCAGACATGCCAAAACAGGTGCAACCGCAGCACCATTCGGCTTACGTGAGTTGCTTGTTTGCTCCTTTTTTAGTGCATTTTCATGGATTTTTCTCTCGCATGGTTTTTTCCTGCCCGAGTGGCGGGGTGCCATGACCCATGGGTATATCTGACAGACATTTTTGCATATAATCCATATAAATCTCAAGGTTAAAGTGTTGTAAATATGCATTTACCTCACCGGAGATTGGGTAACGTTAACCGTAGCCATTGCCCAAATGACCTAAATATTTTCGATTTTAATAATGTCAAAATGTTTCTGGGGTATTATGCTGGGTGGTGCAGTTGAATGTTGCCAGCTTGCTTAAAAAAAGTGATCAAAGTTTAATTCTCTTGCATTACAGGCAACGCTTATAACGAGTTTCAAACAGCTTTTATCGTTTAAAGTACCTGCAAATGGTAGATGTGTGTTAATATAAATCGATACAAACATTCAAAAAGTTCATGTTCCTGAAAAAGTTTTACTTGGTTTTAAAGGTAAAACTAAGGACTGTAGAAGTTATCACTTTTAAAATACAAGTCACCTGATAACTGTTATTTTCCCGACTTTTATTTATTAAGTATAAATACGAAAATACCTTTTCTTATATCTGTCCCAAAAAAACTATGAAAAGACTCTCTCAAGAGTAGAATATTGAAATTGGGGAATTCTTCAGTGTATGAATTCGTTACTGTAATTTTTGAGAGAGAGATTTTTTCAGAAAAGAATGGAAAGAAATCGCATTTCGATAGCCCAAAGAAACAAAGAAAGCAGATTTCTAACTACTTTATAAACAAGAGATGGAGATATGAAAGCAGCAAAGCGGACAGTCGCTTGAAGTGGCGACATCTAACGAAAAATTCATTATTTGTCCATAACTTTTTAGTGAGTATTCCGATTTAAAAAAATTGTTATAAATTATAGTTGGTATAACTACTGAAATCATTATACGGTTTTTTCTCAGTGTCCTGATTGCTTTAAAATATCCGTTACTGCTGGATGTTCTTCTTACACTAAAAATTTCTTAGTGCCTTATTTAATTCTCGAATTGCTCACCTTCATTCTGTGAAATTCAATTAACAGTAAGCAATTACACAAGTTTAGATACGCTACCCGAAGCAAATATATATTAGCATAATTACAGGTATTTTGCGAGGGGAGGCAAAGGAAATTCAAGCAGTGGCGCCAGTTGTCGGCAGCAAATGGCATCTGGCAGCTCTGAGTACAATTAACATTACTTAAATACACATTAAGGTTAAAGACGCGCAATTTCTTCATGTTTTGCGGCTATTTTTTCAGCGTTGAGTTGTTTATCAACTGAGGGGTCCTAAAAATTGCGTGACGCACAAAAGAAAAGCATTTCAACGCACAAAGCGAAGGGAGTGGGAAATGGCAGGAATTGGGGAAAAGGGGACTCAATGGTGAACAGGAAGGGCAATGAAAATAAACACAGTAATTAAGTTAATGAGCATTTTGAGATTTATTATTAATTTTCTTTTGTTCCCTCGGAATTGTGGTGCAAAAAATCATTTCGAAACATTTTCTGTGGTTATTTATTATAATTATCGGCAAGCTTTCGCTTTCGTCCTGCTTTTTTTCCTGCCTTTGATTTGCATTTAAAATACTCCGAGCTTGCTAAAATGCGCTAATCCGCATTCTGTATTTTGTTTTACAATAATTGTTTTATATTGTTTGTGGCTGCGTGCGTGCCCTTAATTGTTATTTAAATGCTTTGCAAATATTTTTAAATATTTGCAGGCAACTAACGTGATCTGAAAGCTTTGGTCGAAAATGTTTCGTTAATTTATAGGCAGTCGTAAAAATCAGTGCCGGCATGAACATTTTGTCATTGTGCCAGTGATTACGCCATTCTCATATGAAAAGGGCCCCATTTAGCAGTTGTCCCTAAATTTTACGATTTCGCATTAAAGTTTATAGCTTCGCAAGAAAATGTAAAAATTCGAAGCAGCTGAGGAAGAGGGCAATTCGTGACCCAGACAAAGTTGCCAACATATATATGAGTAATACGCAACTGAATACGCAACACTTGCAGAAACTATTAAAACAATCATGAAATTCAATAAAGGAATAGAAATATATGTTTGATTAATAAGCCTCAAATGAGCTTAATTTATTTATCAGTCACCGTACAGTTAGACAAAAAAGGCCCATTTAAGAAACATATCACAGCCCAAGACATTTTGAATTGAAACCATTATCCGCGGCTCACAAAATAATGATAGTGCTAATGACGAGAGGCCCGAAAGCGATTAGGCGAGCTCACAAAACGTGTAAACAAATTGCCAGCTTACTAAAGGACTAATCACCCGAAAAACCCTCCCTTCTCACACTCACATACACGCAAAAGCCCATAAGCTCCCTTGGACCCTGTCAGATAGGCCCCATAATCATGTCCGACTCGCTACCATCGTGTAAACAAAACTACAATTAATCAAAGATTTTTACCTAACGGGACTATATTACACGAGGCTTTGGTTAATTGCATAAATAAAACTCTGACGACCAGGGTGGATAGAAAAAAAGCTTAATTAAGCCTGCTCCACCACCTGCCGACTCCCCATGGACCTGGCAAATAAATAATAAAAACACAAATTGACACAAACGCACACAATGGTGGGGAGATGGGTAATGAAACAAACACGGCAATGGTCTACAAAATACAAGGACGGCATTGCCAACAAGGAAGTGCAGTGTCCTCAGACTCTGGGATTGGGGAGGATGAGGGACATAACCATAACAGACCCAGGCCAAAGGTTATCGTTTGTAGTTTCTTTCATGGGACGCAGTGAGCACTGCTTTTATTAACCTTCTTGGTCTGGGTACGTTAAGTGGTGCCACATGGCACTATCTACGGAGAGCTCTGTGTTTAGCCACTTAAACAATTTTAATTGTAATTTTTGGGTATGTGAAAAAATACACTTTTATACATTTTTATTCTACCTGCTTGTAGGGTACAAGTTTGTACAATCGTCTTAAAGGACCTTAAAAGAAGCCTGGCGCCCATATCTTTACGGATTTGTATTAGTGTAAGTGCCATTTTATAGTGCTTATTAATACCTATCGAAATGTAAAAGAAAATTCGTAGATCGGATGATTCATTGAAAAGTTTTGAGCAAATAATGGAATGCAAGCAGTGCAAGCAGTCTTTACTACTTGCATAACTTTATCTCCCTCGCACTTCCTTTTGCTTAGTATGGCTATCTGAGGCTATGGCTATGGCTATGACGAGGTGCTCGACTACAGAGTTCTCTTTTGTTTTTTTTTAGATTCCCCAGGCCGATTTATAGAGTTTATATGGCTAAAATGCGGGAAATTAAGGATCTTATATCGCAGACTGACTTTCTATGGGCTACTGAGCTATACAAGTTATATAATGACTCCCGAGGTTCTACAACATACAAATAAGACATAATTAAAGATGCTGATCCTGTGGTTTATTGGTTAACTTGCGAAGCTAAAATAATGTGGGATCCACCGCCACTATTGAAAAAACAAATATATAGTAGGTTTATAATATTTTGTCTGGTCCAGCAACCCTGGTGATGTCATCCTGACTTTTAGAACCAATGGTTCTTGTCCGTTTTTCAGCTTGAATGGGCGATGGACTAACGAACTTTTGAATGCGCAATTGATCTTAACGACTGCGCCCAGACTCCTGCGGATCGATGTTGGACACCCACTGCACGGGATTGATGTAAATGTTCGAGATGGTGCCGCGCAGTGTATCGAATCCCTGGTTGAGGGGCACCGGCTTGGCCCGCTTATCCACCTGCTTCATCCAGTTCTTCCAGGCGCCCTGCGAGCGCTGCTTGCGATCCTCCTCCAGCTTCTGCTTGTTGTCCTGCAGTCTGCGCAGGCGCTCCCTTTCGCTCTGCTGCTGCTGCCTCTTGACTCGCTCCCACTCCTGGATCCGTTGCTTTGTGACCTCGGGCGGTACTTTCTTCACGGGACCGACGCTCGAGCCGGAACCGAAACCGGAAGCAGATCCGAAACCGGAAATATAGCTCGAGGCCGAGGAGTTGCCCGAGCTCGACTGGCTGGAGGTGGAGGTCTTCTTCCGGTTGAGCTGCTGCTGCTGCTGTTGCTTCTGCTGCTGCAGCTCCTTGCGACGACACCACTCCTGGAAGCGTTCCTGGGACAGCTTTTGGCGCAGGGCCACCTCGGCCTCGCGCTTCTCGCGCTCCTGCTTGGCGGCCAGCAGGCTCTTCTGCTTCTGGGCCGCCTTGCGCGCCTTCCAGTCCTCGAAGGCCGCCTGGCCGTGGCGCTCCTTGCTCTCCTCCAGATTCTTGAAGTACGTGGACGTGTCCGAGGTGGCGCTGGCCAGGCTCAGCGAGGGCACGATGTTGCTGCGCCCATCGGAGGGCTGCAGGGCACCGCCGTACATCTCCGACCAGCTGCAGGTGGACATGGAGGAGCCGTCGTGGAGGCGATTGCTGCCCCTGTTACTCCCAGCGTTGCTCAGATTGTAGGTGCGACTAGACAGCTGATCCAATTCGAGGTCCGCTGGTGATGGCAGTCTCTTATCCTTGAGGGCAGACTGCTTGTGGTAGGTCCTGCCGCTGAGGCCATCCAGTTTGTCTTGCTTGAAAAACGTCTTGGTGCTGACGTTGTCCAGCGTGTCCTGCTTGAAGAAGGTCCTGCCGCTGACATTGTCCAGGTTTTCCATTTCCTCACCGCGCTGCGTCACCGTTGGCGTGCAGCTGTCGAAGGAGCTCAGGCTCATCACATCCTGGTCGAAGTTCATCACGGTCTCCGTGTCCGTGACAGCCGCATCATCCCCCTTGTCCATGCTCTTTTGATCCACATCCTCTGCAGGCACATCACCCGATTCCTCCGGATCCTCGTCTGTGAAGTTCATCATGCGACTACGCAAGGCATCGATGGCCTCCTCCTCTTCCAGTTGATTGCAGAAGCTCAGAATCGAATCCGTTTCACTGCCCGAAACGTCGGCTGGATCCTCCAGAGAGTCCTCAGTCGCTTCTTTGGGTTCGGGTTCCACCTCGCCATCGATCTCGGTCTCGCCGTCTCCCTGACCCACAAATCTCACGGTGGGAGCTCCGTATGTCCGGTTCGTATAGCCGAGCACCGATTCCGAATCCTCGTCACTAACATCCGACAAGGACAGCGGATGCATGGTGCGCCGACCAGACACCTGCTGACGATCCACCACCGAGCCATCGCTACTCCGACGCGCTACAAAGGCCATTCCGGCAGTCTGCGGAGAATCGACTAGAGTAAGGAGATGTGGAGATTGGTTCAGAAAGGAATTCTCTCGAGATGTCGAGACGATTTGTTGTGTCGGCGAGTGTCTGTAGACTGCTGATTGGTGAACTCTAAACACAGTCGAAGTGAGGCTTCCAGCACAGACTACTTAGCTGGTCGAGAGACGTGTGACTAAAATAAACCCATATTAACACAAAAAAAAATGTCAAATCGATATGCGCCTGGTAAATTTCTGGTATTGCCTTGCATTTCGTTTTTACCGAAATCTCTCTCTCTCGGAGATTCTCTGACTTCGAAAAAGAGAGAAAAAGCAATGGGGCGACTTAAATTACGTGAGTGGGAGCGAGACACATTCGAAATTCGAACTGGGCTGCTGCTTACATTTCGAGCATATCGAATTGAGGTGCCGGCATATCAACATCAAATCAATCATCATTTCATATCTTTTTTTTGGTGTAGTAAAATTGTAAAAACTTTCCCGGTTTTAATACAATTTTCAACGAAAATCAGAAAATATTATAGCAAGTAATTTTGATCAGATTTCTCGCCAGACACTTAACAAATTTGTTATTTTTTTCTGACTGCGCCACAGTGCTGCCATTTTGTCCTCTTTCCGGACAGATCTGTCCTTTTTTTAACGGGTTTATCCGGAAAAAATTTCAAACATCCCCTATCCGGAAATCTGTCCTTTTTTCAAAAAAAAGGTCTTGAGTGTTATTTTTGCCAGTCGAAAGTGTGTAAACCTGTTTTTATATGCTAAAACGCCTTTTTAACCATCAATCTTACAGTTCGGCACTTAAAAAATAATTATTTTTACAAATTATCAAAGAGACGTAAAGCAGTCGATGGATTTTCTATATAGTACGATTTTTTCTGTAGCAAAAAAAGAGAAAATCACTTTAAAAATTTCTCAATTTTTACTCTCTGCTTTTTTGTCAGAAAAAAATTTCAGATTTTAACGACTTCTAAGGCCGGTTTCTCGAGTCCCTGTCAAAGTCCCTGATAGCTATCTGTTCGAAAAACTTAAATACCAGATAAACTGTTCGTAAAAGCAAATCCGCTTTCTCGACTGCTTTAATTTATCTGAACGAGAAACAATTACAGAGTGCTGTTTACGCACAGAATTGTGCTGTGAAGCGCAAAAAATGGCATGCTTCGATTATTTTATCAGCTGTTTGGGTATAATTTTAAGGAAAAGTCAGCTGTGATTTCGTTTCTTCTTCTTAGTTGGCTTTGGGAAATCAGCTGTCATTCTATCGAGTCGAAAACGCTTAACAGGGACTCCGAGTCCCTGTCAAAGTTATCTCTCACATTTATGCTCGAGAAAGCCAAAATGCCTTAGCAGGGACTTTATCTGTTCGAGAAATGTTAGCCGGCACTCGAGAAACCGGCCCTTATTCGGGTTTGACGCAGATATGGCATTTTTTTGTATTACCAATATAGTTACTTGAAATGCTTTTATTATTTTAATAATTTTAGATTATTACGTATACGCACAAAAATTAACCATGGTAAAATGATCAAACAAAGAAGGATGTGAGTCGGGCGCAGTAGGTCATTACATAATTGAATTTAATATAAAATCCATTTAAATTAAGTAATTATATAACCCATTGGTAAAACAGAAAAATGGAGGCGCATTTACTTTTGTCCCTTTTTTTGTCCTTTTTTAAAATTTTTTGTCCTTTTTTTCCCAGTTTTTTTTGGCTTATCTGTCCTGTTTTTCAAGCTGAGTGATGGCAGCACTGCTGCGCCAGATGAACTCGTTGGTTCGGTCCGCGCTCGGAACCGAGGCAAAATGAAAACATTTTAACTAATGACAAACAATTACTTAAACAACGAGTCGAACGACAGCGAGAAGGGTGAAACCGAAGGTAATTAAAACCCTACACCACACACACATGCCCGCACTCCACTCATTTTGTGGGGTTTTGGGTGTTTGAGCGTAAAGTCGCCGGCTCAAAAATCGTTTGTTGTCCTATGTGGGCCGGCGTGTTGGTTATTCCCGTTCCTGCTCTCGGCCAGGTAATGAGCCTCTCTTTCGTTTTTAATGAGTCTCGGCACACAGAGATATAGTACGGCTCACATGCGGGCCCCACTCAGGTGTAATAAAAAACTTATCGCCGCTGGCTTTCGGGCGCTTTCGGTCGCAACGTTTGACAAACACAATGAAATGATTTTGTACGTCGTTAATTGTTGTATCGTCGTTTACCATCGTCTTGGCTCTCAAATTAAATCTGAAAGGTGGGTGACACAATTAAGTTGGCCTTTTTTCAACGAGCTGCCAAATGACTTGTCAAAAAGTGGGTGGGGCTGGCTGTGGGGCTTGCGTGTGTGGGCCGTCTATTAAAGCCTCACTGTTCTATTTCAGGAATCAGGTCAAATGATAATGTTTTTTAAAAGCCGTTAACCGAGTCTTTGTATATAAAGAAGTAGTGAGGGTTTTTTTTCGGAAACCAATAAGTTAAATTATGTCATTAATCTTGTATTGCAAACCAAACCTGTCTTTTCCTTATAGAATTAAAGCAAGAGAAAACGCTTTATTTGAGTGTCTCGACTACTCGTTATTTAGGCATGCAACTTTAAAACCATAATTAACGGGCGGTAGAGTTAATCCCAACTTTCTAGTTTCCGAGATCATAACGATCACACGGACGGACGGACAGATTTACGGACGGACATTATGTATATTCTTCACAAATCGCGGTCCATCAAGCATAATTTTTTCCCTAAACTAGAGTATTAAATAACTTTATAAATACCTGTCAAAGATTAATTACACTGTTGCACAGCATGAGGAAATTCCAACAAGTGGTTATGCCATAATGAATTGTTTAGTTACTTATTTCAGGCACGCACCCAATAAAACTTTTATTTTAAATTATAATTATATTTTTTACCCGTGTTATTGTCACGGACCAAGCCATTGATTATTGGGCGATTGCTCGCTGGCTGTTGCTCTTTGGGCGCTAGTTTAATTAAAAACGTGACAATTTTACCTGCGGCCAATGCGGCGCATATTTCATACGCCATGTGTGACCACTGACCGACTCTCCGATTCCCCGACAGACGTTGTTGTAGCCAGGCGCCTGTACTTCCATTTGAAAATACAAAATACATATATAAAATGTTGTTTACATTCATAACAAACATTTCACGTTTCGCAGTCGAATGTCGTTACATTTCACTTTCGCCTGCCACAAATTTAATTAAGTGTATGAATATGACGGCGGTGGTGGACGAGGCCACAGGGGATTGTTTTTTAATCAATGAAGCGTCAAATTGAACTGATTAATATTTCCTGTTCCCAGGTTAAACAATTTTGTTTACACTTTTTTCATGAGTTCATATAAAAGGTTTTGAAATAAACGGATTTACGACACAATAGGTTGGCAAGCACACTGTGACTTACCAAAAATGCAGCTGATTTCTATTATGTCCCGCGTAGCCACCTCTATTCTTAAAAGTGAAAAGAAATATAATTATCTTCCTGTATTTTTTGGAAAATGTAGGACTAAATATGTGTGTTAAGTCCGACAGCTTCAAAAAGCTAAGGCCCACTGTGATCTGTGCGATTTTACCTAATTAAATCGAGTGAATCTGGCAGACAGACTTAAAAAGTCGATGACAATCTATCCACCCCATCTTGGTCTCTTCATTGACGGCTTCAATTCTTTGGCAGCTCACGCACAACTCAACCGCAAACAAATCAGATAAGTAACTCCCCAAACGAAAGAAAACCTGTGAGGAGGAAAAATAAAATGCGACAACCTCTGGCAGACGAACTTTGTGGGCCAATTTACTTAAGTGACTTAGTTTCAACAGGTTAAATATTTTAACTTGCTACATTATTTTGCAGTGTAAATTATTTCACTATATAAATATAATATATTTCTTATTCACTGGTATTACATGTATGAATATACAAATGAATTATTTTATTTTATTTTAAGTCATTCAAAATTAGAGTTTCGCTGGGATCGAATTTATATTTAAATATAAAGATAGAAAGATCATCTTTAAATAACGAGGATTTTCAAAAAACTTTCGCTCTTTCAGAGTTTTATTAACTCAATTTAACACTATGCACCCTCGATGTCAACAACAGCAGCGGTGGCAGTTTATAACTTCAATTAGCAGTGGCCAAGGTGAGCTGATTGGCTGGCAGGTATTTCATATTTAATTAAGGAACTTTTAAACAATCGCTGCTGAAGAATTGCCGACGCCTTATCAGAGTGGTAGTTAAGCCAAAAAATGGAGTTTCCCGACTCGCAGGCAAACTAGTGAAAATTTGAGTGTCGCATAAAATCCCGTCTGACATAGTTTTTGAGGGAATATCGGTCTAGAAGGCAGACGCCGAGCAGACACAGTCAACCGCAGCACACACCTACACACACATGCAAACCGAAGGCTGAAGGATAAAGGACGATAAAGGAGATGGTGCGAGGAAGATGGCGGCGAGACAGCAGTTGCAGTTACAGTTGCCCCTAAGCCGTAATTGGTTGCGTCACTGCGTAAGTCACGAGTTCGCCTCTAGTCCTTCGAGTCCTTCGAGTCCTTGTCGTTTCCATGACGACACCAATACAATCACACTGACACACTCTGACGCACACACATGCACCGGTCGGAAAGTATGCTGTATTTAAATAAGATAAACGCAAGCGCCCACTAATTGAATTGCTGACAAGATTTGCCAAGCACCGACCCACAGCCTGGGAAAACCCGTCCAGATTGTTGTCGTCTCCTGGAATTTCGGTAATTAATAATTCCAAGTAAGCGGAAATGTGAAACAAGCATGGAGACCGTATCAGGATCAGAAGGAGCACGAGCAAGTTTCTCCATCTAATTGTTGCCGAGCGAAATTTAGTCTCGGACTGTGTGTCAGTGGTTTAAAGTTTATAGTGGTTGCAAGTTTGTTGAGCCATCAGCAGTTCATGAGCGGAAAAGTAGAGCAGGATGAGTTTCGCTGAAACATGATTGTGAGAAGTGTAGGCTAAGCAAAGAACTCAGCAGATACGGTAGAATAATTCGCGAAACCGAGGAAGAAAATTAAAAAAAACCTTTTTGGGTAGGTACACGATTATAATTAAAGTCGACACCTATTGCCGAAAACTTTGATTGCTCATAACTTTGTAATAAATAGTCAGATTTTAACAATTTTGAATGAATACTTTAAGCAAGAGAGAACGATATAGTCGTGTATTTCGACTATCAGATACCATTTCCTCAGCTAAAGGAAGTGCAAGACAGATGGAGTTAGGCATTATTGAAATTCATAATTAGCTCAAAACTTTTTAACGAAAGGTCCGATTTAAAAAAATGTATTCTACATTTCGATAGGGATTAAAAAAAGCAACAAAATTGCTTTTAATAAAAGCCTTTTATACTTTTTTCAAAATCTTTAAGTATGTGGGCTTCATGCAACATATCCTCTTACTCTTTGAGTAACGAGTATATGTATATTATTTGACTATTAAACTCTGACTTCTAACACATCAACCATTTACCAACTTTAAGAATATTTAATATTTTAAATTCCTAATATAAACAGCCCCAAACAGACAGACAGTCCGATGGTAAGTGAGTTGAGGAGAGTGCCGTATGCCAGACGATGCCGGAATGGGCTAAAAGCCTTAACCTCTCTGGCGAACACTTTTAACTGCATTCCCACTCTTAATTCTTTATTTGTGGGCCTCGCTCGGCAATTCAGGGCGGGGACGGTGGTGAAGAAAAAACGAGGAAATAAGCTAAAATAAAACTGATTTCATTACCTTGATTAGTTGGTCTCTTCAAGTCTTCCCCTGCTATTTGTCCGTTTGTTTGCCTGACTTTTTCTGCACACACATTTTGAAATCCCACGATTCGCTTATGATGGCAGCCAGCGGAAAGATGGTGGCAAGGATGGGAAGGCCAGGACCTGATGTCGAGGTTGGGCTTTTGCCCAACATCGCTTTGCATTCGCCATTTTTTGGGTTCAATGCAAACATTAACCTCATTAGCATTCCGCTCTGAATGGATACGTTTACCCGGGCGGATGGTACCTGCCCTCCCTTCGGTTTCATTTACAATGCCCCTTTTTTATTTTTAATGGATTAATTTTTATAGTTCAAACCGATTTGTTTGTTTTCAATTGAGCTGTAAGTGGTATTTGAGAGCAACGTTTTAACAGTATTTTTTTTACCAGCTAATTAAATAAAAGGACTCGGCGGAAAACATGGTGATTTCAGCTGAGAAACTACAATAATATTTCCTTTATCCCGCTATTTTACTATTGATTTAATGGATATATCTATAATATTTATTATTCTATAAATTTATATCAAATAATTTATATCTGTTTACAAACTTTTGGTATTAAGTATAGGTTATATTTCGGCGGTTTAACATTTTTTTGGTTTGTCCATCATCTGCAATTTTACACCATTCAGAACTCTCTTGAAATATCAAGAGCTCCACTTGAACACGACTTACTCCTTACTATTCCGCAGTTTAAGCAGAGGCACTCGTTTAATCTTCACCTTTTTTCCAGCATCGAAGTTGCAACAAGGAGCAGAAAGCAGCTTAATTAAGCATAATATGGCTCTCATCTCGCCTGCAGCCTTCCAACAAGTTCTGCACTTTTTTATGCTGCTGCCTAAGTAGCTGTTGGTAATTTTTTCTAAGCCACACTCACAGACCAACACTTCTCCGGGATGCCGTGAACCTTGCACAATTTTAATTGCATTTCCGCTATTTTTGATGCCCCTTGAATTTATAATTCCATCGGGCTGGCTGTGCTTTTTTGCTTCTTCGTCATCTGGCACATCTAGAGGACACGTCCTGAGAAAAATAATTCAATTAATTACAAAGCGGACAGGTGCAAGGCAGCTACACTTAATATTAATCATACGCACTGCAAAACATCATAAAAAGGCTGTGAATTTCGTGGCCAAAAAAAGCAAGGCCCTCTGACTCGCATTTGTATTTGTAACAAACATGTTTATTTCATTAGAGCTACACATGCGGCCATTTCATCCAACCCCTCCCACCGTCACGCCCCCGAGGGATATCATTTGCCCTAGACCCAACGATTCCGACATGAAAAATGCGTTCGCGAAAAGTTGCCACGAGTCCGCGCTCACTTTATGATTGGGGATTTTTCGTGGCGCCACTAATGTGCCATAGCCGCCTTGCGTTTTCCTTTTTTTTCTTGCTTTTTTACCCACCTTCTTCTACAGCATTTCTTGCCACCGTTGGCTTTTCCCAGAGAGGCTCTGCTGTCGACATCATTACAAATAAATTGAGCGTGAAAGATACATTTCGCCAACATTGACATGCAGCAATGATAGGCACATTTCCCTGCACTCTCTAGGGGTTTTCCACGGGTTCTGACTGCTCGTATTTTACTTTAAAATAACCTCAGTTTTTTTTGAGCAAGTAGTTTACATGCTGACTGAGAATATCTAATTTTATTATTTAAATCCGAAAATTGCTCTTTCTTAGTAAATTTAAACGATCCTAAGAAAATGTTGCTATTAGATAAACGTTATTCTAAAGATTTAAAAAATATTCTAAAAATATAAAATTGGATAATAAAATTAATGTATTTATACGTGTCAGGTTGCCATATAAAAAATATAAGCCTCTAAGTCAAAGTCCTAATTAGCTTTCTTGTTATGATTAGCCTAAAAGGATTTAAAATGTCGTAAAATGATTTAATTATATAGTGTGCTCAAAGAAACACGAAGCCTCAGTATACATTTAGATTTTCCATTGCCTCCCTACGACGCACACAAGATGCAAAGTATGTATGAAGCAATTTTATTCGAGTATCTGTCCTTCATGTGCGAAAATTTCAAAATGCGAATACAAAAGTCAATTTGTTGAAAGCGAGAGGGAAAAAGTTAGAGAGATGGCTGCAAGAAATGTAAGCATATAAACATAACCATGAAAGATATTTGATATAATAACATACGTGACCGCATTTACAATTTTCAAATCAAATCTTAGCAGCTGAAGGCTAAGGGGCGTGTCGGGGCATCTTGCCATTGTCTGTCTATTGCCATGCATGTAAAATGAATTCGATGCTGAAAGGCAAGAGTGTTCTGGAGTGGGGCTCCCCTCCCCCACAGTTAAGTGTGCTTGGCATGCTGTGAAATTTGTTAACATTTATGCATTATCATTTGGGCTTACGACATTTAATGATAGCTAAGATATGCAGCATATTAGGGGGAGGAAATGGGGAATGTGCCAAGGCTATCCTTGCTATTTAAGGGTGGTGTCGCTCAAGCTTTCTCTAATTCCAACAACTAATTCTCATACCCGGTCAACTTTGAACAGGCTTTCATTTAACAATTTGATTTTTACCATCGAACTTATTAATTGCCATGCAGTATCCAAAAAATGTTTTAAATGATCTAATTGCATGTTGCATCTAATTAGCATGTTCAAATTAATAGCCAGCTTATTTTTATTATAAATTAAATATACATTTAATTGTTTTTAATTATACATTTACTTCAGCAGATAAAATTACCGTGTTCAGTTCTAAATCTAAAGGAGAAACAATAACACAGTGCCGCCTAGCGCCCACATCCTCAAAGATTTTGTAAATTTGTAGATACCATTTTGTAGTGTTTAATACTACCAATAATGCAACATTTTTAAATCGGACCATTCACTAAAAAGGTTTAAGCAAATATTGCATTTTCCGCCCTTTCAAGCGACTGCTTTGATATTTAAGGTACTATAGCGTCTTCCCATCATTCATCTTATGAACAAAAAATTTTATGTGATGACAGTTTAAGTAAAACACATGTAAAAAACTTAATTTTCGTGTACCTTAAATTGATTTTGAGAGTTAAAGCGTTTTTGCTCTGTAGGTAGAATCTACCTGATAGATATGTATATAAACAAATTAATGAAAATAATAGTTTCATTATACCGAAATCATTTATTACCCACACACTCGAACACATGAATATTAGTTTCCACACTCAATCTATAATCTGCACACGGTGAAAAATTAGTTGGCTCAGTGTCGGCCCGTTGCCATAAGCCCAATTAAGTTTGTGGTTTCCGCAATGTCATATTTTTGAATTTACTCGTTTACCTTTTTTGACAGTTGCCTGGAGAGGAATGGGCCTTCTCACGGAACATTCGGTATGGCCCAGAGTTGTGGAGGAGGCTGGCATCGCGGCGTATAATTAACAATAATGAAGTCGTAAAACCGCAATGCAATCAGCGATGCGCAAAACACACACAACTGCACCCACCCGCTCCCAAACAAACGGTCGAAAGGCCGAATCGCACAAAATGCACACGCTGCCGAGGGGGATTGGTGTTCGGGTTCAGGTATTTATGTGTCTGAATTCCTGGGCATCCCACTGCCCCCCTTATTCAATCTCCCAACCCACCCAACTCGAAGTCAGGGTCACACGGGCATTATAAAATATTTATAAACCATTTGCACGCATAATTAGCCTGTCATTACATTTTGAGATTTTCGGTGTTCGGTGTTCGGCGATTCTCCTGTTGGTTTGCGTATGTGTCAGTTGGCTCAATTGTGCATGCATACGAGTGGGCTTAAATTCGTGACGATGCATCTTGCCCACCAAAAATTACTACATGCATTAAAGCATCCTGCTCCACTTACCTACAATTAGTTAAAAATATTACACATCAAAAGAGATAATTAACCACACTCAAGGAAATGTTAAATTTACAACTATAAAATATTATATTCTATTTACCATGCGCATATCGATTTGATCCCGTAGTATGTTTTTTGTTTTGGGTGTTATTTACTTTAAGCAAATAAGAAACAGGAATAAGGAAATAAGTCTTTAAAACACTTTAGTCTATTTATAAAAATTCTATCAAATATATAAGCCCGGAAAATTTCAGATCTGTAACGATAAATATAAATTTGAATCAAAATTTGTAGGTTCTTTGAAATACAGTTTTTTATACAAAATAATCAATTTTAAATCGGTCACATGAATAAGCTTTGGTTTAGCCATCCCACGAAAAATAAGTTTTATATTGTACCTGCACGATATCATGATTCCTGAACTCTTTATAGAGTTTCGAAATGTCAACGCGGTCTCCTGATGGAACCATTTATAGGTATTAAATTTTTTGCAGGTCGAAAGTAATACGAGTATTATTACAAAGTAATTATACCCTTCGAAAAATGAGACCCACGACCGGCGCGAGCTGATGGCCAGAATCCAGGGGAGTGGGCGGTGGGTGGGGGGTGGTTTCGGTGGGTTGGGCGCCGAAATGTCATGTCATGTTGCGACAGGCGTCGGACCGTTATGCACTGCGCCGGCGAAGGTCCGTGTACATGTGTTCGGCCATAAAGTAATCAGCGGAAATGTCAATGGGCCGCCGCCATTTACTGATGTGTCGGCAACTGAGGTTTACACCGTCAGCCTCGACGTCATCGCCAAGGCACGTGTATTCTTTATATTCGCTAGTTCGTTGGCAGCCGTCGTTGTTGTTATTGTGGCACTGTTGTTGTTGTTCCCGGCATTGTAATTAAAATTTTCCGGTGCATATGGAAGTGCAATTGGTCGGGCTGCAGGTTTAATTGCGCGGCTATGTGCAGTGTCAAGCATTTCAGGGGTTCCACATTGACGAGCCCTGTATGGGGAAACTGAATAACTGAAAGCCCTGCTGACAGCCGAACAATTGCGTAGGCATCGCTTTTTAGTTACAAGTTGGAATCTTGACAACCCGGTTGAAAAGTTGAAAAGCCAAAAAATTATTTCGTTCAATAGTGTCTTTACTACTCCTTCGTTCAACAGGCTTACACACTCCAAATAAAAGCAATGGCATTTTGTGGCCACGTCAGCGCCTCAGGGGAAATAGTCCTCAGGGACGAGATCTTCGCCAGCAGGACCCGCGTAAGGAGATCCTCATCGCCCAACGACTCTCCCAACTCGTTGTCGTCGACGGATTCACTCCTTCAAGGCACCGCTACCACACGGACGTACTCCTTTAAGGACGAAAGCGACCATCCGTCGAATAAATCTACGGATAATTGGTCGGTCATGTACGCCGGAGTCAAGCGATCGGAGAGCCAGAGCAACTTGGTGCCCTCGCTGTGTCTCAGCTCTCGAGAGAGCTCCCTCAACTACCTCAGACACATAGAAGGAATAAAGGTAGGATTTTCAGTTTTTCGGGGATTAAATAGCACTCCTTCCAAAAGAAAAGTTAACAAAAATGTTAAATCTTAACTAAATTAGGATTAAATCCGCAAATATGGGAGTTTAACATTAATTATTTTAGATTTTTTCACATTATTTTAGTATTTTATACTTTTAGACCTATTTATAAAGGCTTTGGATCAAATTGATATGCGATTGGTGCATTTCTGGTATTTACACGAATATCGTTTTTACCATGCAATACCGATTTCTCTCTTTCGGAGATTTTGTGACTTCAAAAAAAAAGAGAGCAATATTCTTTGGCGACTTAAATTACATTTGTGGGAGCGAGAATAATTAATTCGAAATTCGCGGATATCAAATTCAAATTGATACCACATAACCTCAAATCGATCATTGTTTCGTATCAAGTTTTATTTGGGTGTAACCTAGGGCGGTCTAAAAAATGAAATTCTATTCTCACTCCATATGCACATGGTATATAAAACTAAGCAAAAAATGTATGTGAAAACAAAACATTTTTTTTTTCAAAGTTTGCTTTAAAATTACTCATACGACATGTATAACAGTTCGAATTTGGTCGAAAAAATCATTCTTCCATTTCTTGTCTTGTAAAATTATGAATTTCGTTGAAAGAGTTGGAAAAAAGGAGAGCAAAACATCAACTGAATTGTTCATATCTATGCCACCTAGGTAAGAAAAACTTGTTGATCGAAGGCAACAGTGCGTATGGGTGATAAACTTTGGAACCAATTCGCAGACCCCAAATGTGGACCGCCCTAGTGTACACTAACACTAGATTGATCATAAATAGAATCCACTGAAGAGTAATTTGTACCCCAAATGCTTTAATCCAAACATTTTCACCTTGTAACCACCATGATCTCCTACGCGTCCAGGTGGACCGCGAGCCAGAGGCGGCCTATGAGAACTGGTACTCGGCCAAGCAAAGGCAGCTCCTGGAGAGGCAGCGGCGGCTGAAGAAGGAGCAGGACTTCAAGCAGCAGCGGGCGGAAGAGCGCAAGCAACTGGCCCGGATGTGCTACGACCAGTGGCTGAAGGACAAGGCTCGCCAGGCGGCGAATCTGCAACTGGAAACCCACCTCCACACGGCGGCCATGAAGGCCAGCTTTGCGCTACGCAAGGACCCCTTGCTATCCACATCTGCCTCATTGGGCTCATCTGGCTCCAGCTCTTCGGCGACCAACAGACCCAGTCGCAAGGTGTCCAAGGACGAGATCCGAAAGGTGGTGGAGGACTGGTGGCTGAAGAAGCAGCGGCAGCAGCAGGTGCAGCGCGAGGAGAAGCGTCGCGCAATGTTGTCCAAGGCGCTGGAGGAGGAACGGCGCAAGCGACTCGCCCAGGTGGCCTGGGAGAAGTGGATGAGCAACGTGGACGCGAAGCCCAAGCCGGTGCCCCTCAACCAGGGCATGGACTCCCTGCGAGGCACCATCTCGCAGCTCTACGTCAACCCCGCTCCCTGGATGGGTCCTCTGAAGCCGCCGCAGAAGTAAGCCGTCTCCATTCAGTTTCCATTCGTCTATGCAAACTTCATCAGTAATTCAAATCGCCCAAAAATTGTTCAAATATAGTGTCGTTGTTGTTCATGCTTATGGGAAAAGTATAAAAAATGTAATATGAATTGGTTTAAATATACCTTCTAAGTAAAATGGCCAAACACTATCGCCAAGCAATTCAAAAGTCAATCTATACAATTGCACCAATACACAGTTTAACCAATTTTGTAAGCCAATACGAAAAGAAGGGCAAGGGCGACTCCGCAGGGGCACTTACGATAGCAAATAACAATTTGCAAGAAAAACACAAAGCAATAGAGGTAAGCAAAAATCGAAGCTAAAACTGCAGAGGACAGGACACTCAATAAGATTTCAATTGTGCAAGACACATTTTCGGCCAGGATATAAGCTGAAGAAGTACACTTAGAAAAAATCACGTCGCGGTCAAATCGACATTCGCATGGTAAATTTGAGGTATTGCATACGCATCTCGCTTTTACCGAAATCTCCCTCTCGGAGATTCTCTGAATGCTCTGGCAAAATTTATACCACATAACATCAAATTGGTAATCGTTTCTTAACAAGATTTTTTTGGGTGTAGATGATGCCAAGGAAATGGTGTAGAAGCTCTGCCCATTTTCATTAGATTTCCATGGCTGGCCGACTGTTGTGTGTCTGATCCCGTGCGTCTGAAAAGTTACAAAATTATATTGTTCCAAAATAAAATAAAGCATGTTTTGGGCTGCATCAAGTGGAAAACAGAGAGGCGGGCAGGCTGGGTAGCTGGGCAGCTGGGAGTGGGAAACCGAAATACAAACAAACAAAGCCAAAGGCCTAAAGTTCATTTGCACAATTTCCCAGCGCTTGGCTTGCTCGAAGCTCTCCCCTTGCAGCAAAGTCAAAGGCCAGCCGGTGGTCCAGGCAAACAAAAAGACCAAAAAGACGTTGGAAATCCTTTTGATGAGGTCAACGTTGGTTTGGTTTCCAGTTCACACACACATGAGCCGGCACACGACGGCATGCGAAGTGCACTGTGATTGAAGTAATGACAAAAATATGAGAAAATCCCTGTCACCTAACCGTGGTATTAATTTTAAAGCGATTTGTTTAAAGTATTAATATTAAATTATTGTAATTTTCATAGACATTTTTTAAATTTTCCTTTATTTTATCTTGAAAATGTGCAATAAATTAAGAAACATTTTTGGGTGCGATTTATCCACCACATCCGCTTATGAATCCAGGCATTGATATACATATCACTGCTTTACATATAACTCTCCAATATGTTTATCTTTTTTGCCAATTTAAATTTCACTTTTTTCCGCCATTTCAGAAGCACTTTTAGGCCTTCTTTTGACAGTGTGCACTTGGCCAGGTCGATGCCTACTCATGCACGTTCGCATGTTTGTTCGAGATACTGGGAAATGATGGGGAACCAGGGTTGGTTGGCAAGGGGCAAGTCCCGAATATCGAGCATTGGCAGGATTAAATTTGGAAGGTATTGAAGCATGTTATTCGTCATCAATGTTGTTTGCACTAACTAGTTTGTGTTGCTTGTGCTGCTTTTGTTGTTAATGTTGTTGTTGTTGTTGCACTGCTGTTTGTTTTCATCATCCCAGTGTTGGTGTTGTTGCTGCTGTTGCAACTCGGCCAGGGAGTCAAGGGTAGAGCTTAGAGTCAAGTCGTTTCCAGGTTGTTTGCATTGTTTACGCACTTTCGCTTTGATATTATTGTAGTGTGCATTTCAGCTTGATAGCCACCTGACCAAGGTAATGGCCAGATTGAGCAACCGCCTCCGGGACCACAGGCAACCCTGGAGGCAACACATATGAAGTCGAACGCTTATTGGCCATCAGATAAAAATTTGGACCCTAAAGAGCACCTAAAAAACCTGTAGTAATTCAAGAAAGATTTATTCGTAGATAAATTATACATAGTTTATTATTTATTTAATTGTCAAAGACACAATCAAATTGTCGAACTTTAAGTTTTTTTTAAATTGTTCAAAAATCAGCTGCTTGTTAAGATTTGGGTCACTCAACGTTGCTTGTTCTCTTCAATTGTTACTGCCCATTTTATTTATAAGTCAAAATTTTGTAAGCCTGTTTATCGCTTCTAATGTTTTGTGACGCGGATGAACTGGTCTTCTTAGGCCCCGTTAATTTTATTTTAATTTAAAAAAATGACAAAAAGAAACGTTTCAATCTATATAAATGCATCTCAACTATTTATTACCGTACGCTTCAATAACATGGAGTACCCACTCGACACATAACGTGTTTTCGGTAGACCAAAACACAACTGTTTTGTAATATTTAAGTTATCACTCCGTAAAATATATATATCAGTCCTTATATACAATGGTTTTCTTATTTTCAGCTGCTCCACAGCCCTTGTTTTCAGGCTCAAACATCACTCATATTCGCCCCTTTTGGAGGCTGCAGCATTCCCTATCGTGCCGCCCACACGTTATTGATCACACGACATCAGCTTGATAAATATCTGGTCCATTGTCTGAGCATAAAACCTCGGCATCGACGGATCCGCTGACCTCCCTCAGCTTTCCTTTATTTTGCACCTGCCTTTGTCGAACACTCAATGGTCGGACGGACCTGACTCTCCTTTTTCCATTGCATTATTTATGGGCACAGCGGGCAGTCCACCTTTGCACGGTTGTAAGAAAAGCAGGGGTTTCATTGTTTTTACCACTAAACACGTGGCAATATATCTTTTTTCTGCCACTGAAACTCGAGTTAATCTATGGACTGGCACTTTTTTGCTCAGCTTTATCTTAGTGAAAGGCCATGAAAGATTGGGCTTTTCGTATGTAAAATTGCTCAGGGGGAAAATGGTCACGGTATTCAAAGGTAAATCATTTATTGAATAGTAAGAGTAAAGAACTAATTTTACATGATTTTTTCAAAATTTGTATCACAGAAAAATACGAAGTCTACTTATTATGACTTTGTGCTTAGCTGCACAGCTGTCTTTCCAAAGAAACTTGCTGAATCTTATGAGTGAATCTTATCTGCCATTAATGAATATGGTTAGGAAGTTAGAATCATGTCAAAAGACACATGTAACTATTTAATTTTTAAATGGGTATTTATGTGGGTTGACTATTAAAAAGTTTCCTTTTAAATTCAAAGAAACAATTTTAAGCGCAACTTTTATGCTGGCATTTGACTAAGCTACGAAGTTCCATTTGCACGCAAAGAGTTTTAAAGCAACAATTAATTAAGAACCAAATTGAAATTCATGACTGGCGCTAATCAGGCCCACATTTACATGAAACCAATAGCCAGAGAACGGTGAAAAAACTATTAAAGGGCAGAGGCAAAAAACCGGGAAAATTATGTCAGCAATTAGGCAAACTATGACACTCGAAAGAGACAGACTGCGGGGGAAAGAGAGGGAAGAATCGAGGGCTGTAGAGGATTTGAGTGTAGCCAGCAAACGTGGACATCATTAAAAACTCATTTACATGCAGGCTGGGCTGCGTCGCAGGACATTTAGCCGGGGAATGGGAGGGATCCGGCTAACTCACGGCTCTACTTGGTGGCCCGATGACTCGGTGACTCTGCGACTCGCTGACTGACTCGGGCAGTTTGTTAATTTTAGATTTGAGACACGTTTCCAACTCAATTTTATCGCATGTTACGCCCTGCTGCCTTTTCGCTTTCCGCCCAATGTCGACAGGCTGCGGACATTTTCCAGCGATTTTCCCCTTCCCCACGTGAATTTTGATTTCAAGTGTCGCCTTCGCCATCGTCGTTTGACGTTGTCGTCGTCATTTCCATGCAAAGACTGGTCCAATTAGGGGCAAGGTATAATTTATGCGCCTCAAGAACCTTTCTACAAATTGGCCATTGTTGCCATTGCTATTGATAGGTCCCCATTCCGCCCTTCATCTGACTGAGAGTGTAGTCCTACGTCGTCCTCACACACCGCTCCTTCTCACAATATAAAGTTGAACAATAGCATCATACGCAAAGTTTTAATATAATTTTTTGCATAATATTTTCTCAGCCAACGAAAGTTTTTGGACTAGGCCGAGCACCTGACTGACCGCACGCATGGGAATTTCGACAGGTGCTTCGGTGGAAACTCATAAAGCTAATTAAGAAATGTGCCAAAGTTGGTCCACAAAGTTGTGTAGCTTACTTCAGGGCCAATCTACCCTCAGTCCAGCTCTCTGGAAATGAGGTAAATTTATTAAAAGCCGGCAAACAAAGTTTAAATGTATGGCCAAGCGGTTTGTTTTAATTCAATCAAGTATTTTGACTTGCATAATAAGTCCGATGTTGGTGTGAAACTTTTTCAAAGGGATTTACAGAGATTCTGGTCTCCTTGGACATTACTGAATTCTTTAGCAGTTTAACCTATTTTATTTATTTATCATATGATATTATTTATTTATATTTCTTAACATTCGATTTCCAGAAATACATAATAGATTACAATTTGTTTGTATAAAGCATAATTAATATTTAGCAGTAATCCAACTTAGGTTCTATGCAAAAAATTCGAAACCAGTTAATGATCGCGAAATGTACATAAAAATTTTATTACATATTTTCTTCCTTCTACAGTGTGGAATCTAGACCCAAAACAAAACTTTTCCCTTATTTCCCAGTAAATCAATGCCGATGCTGTTACAGGGTCAGTCAAACTTGTAATTAAAATTAAATTACCCTTTGCAAGGGTATTAATATCCAGAAGATAGACAAGTAGTTCTTTACTCTCGGCGTAAAGTGTAAAAGATGTAAAGTCCACAATTCCCGAGATGGAATAATCACTTCTTAGATAACAATTTTGCATATTTGCTTATGCAATATAAATATCTTCCCATGCACAACTAAGCTCAACTTCTTCTCGGGCTTTTATTTAATCAGGCATAGTTCAAAAGTTGTAAGCAAAAACTTTTGGCCCTGCAATTGTTTTCCCCAAATGCCTTTGACGTTTTGTTTTTCTCTGTCCTCGTTGGGACATGAGATGAGAATATTTGTCGCAATCAAATAAAAACTTTGCAGGATTATAAAAAGGAAAAAAAGGAACACGAGAATCCCCAAAGGAAATCGTAGGCAGAATGTAGCAGCGGAAACGCAATAAGCCTGCCTAGCCACTTTGGGTTGAAAAATCTAATAACTGTTAAATCACCTTGCAAAATGTTCATTTCACAGCGCTATAAACACGCATCGAGCCTCGTCCTTGGTTAGCCCCTCGTCGACCCCTTGTCGACTTAAACACTTACAAGGACTTAACCACCTTTTGTTATTTTGCCTGCGTAGCCCTGTCTGTCACTTTAATCTGCCTGCCACACGCAGAAAAGCCGGCAAGGAAGCAAAATCATATGAAGGACACTCACATGGTAAAGTTTGCATGCCTAGCAAAGTTATTAACACGCGGCTCCGACTTAAATAAGTCATATTCTGGCCGCCTTTCGGGCTCACTTCACTGCCTCACTGACTGACTTCTTGTCTCGGCTTGCCAAGGGGGTGAGCATATTAATGGGGTTTTCCCATTAATTGCACGACTGGCCTGAAAGTGAAAGCTCTGAGCGGGAAAAGTTAGCTGAAAGGACGGCTCCGAAATCTGCAACCAAAGTGGTGAATTTTAATTTAAGGAGAGCACCTTCGGAATTTAAAGAAGGTATTTTATTAGGAAAGTAACGATGAGAGCAACATTATGAATGATAGAGTCTCGAACCCGGATGGTTTTAAGTCAAATAATGTGATATTTAATTCATCCAGGGAACACTTCTTTAAAACCAATCAGGGAAATAATAGTCAAATAATAGTTGGGGCAGGTCAGTTACATTTTTTCGCCTTGGCTTGGGATCTTGATCTTTATAGGATCGGAAAGTTTACAAATATGTTTATATACCCCTAATTCGTCTGTCTTTATGGACGGAAATTTTAAGAGCTAAACGTTTTGTAATGTAATTGATGTAGTAGTCGATAAAGTCTGCGCTAACTCCTATATTTTCATTTTAGTTTTTCGGTTTTATTTATTTCCATTTACAGTATACCTATAATCAATGACATTGTTCAACCTTTTCATTACAAATCAAAAAAGATTTCATACAAAATTATGCGTTCCAAATAATTTTACCTTGGGGTAACAATTTCGATTTCTATCAATGAAAGTTTTGGGAAATACATCCACGGCTAATGGAACTTCGTGTTTCGAGGACTTCGAGGGGCAGCGACCGCCATCTGCGTCTGCTGTCGATGAAGGGAAATCTTGTTGCAGACGTCGCTCTGGTCGTGCGACTTGTTTGTAAATTATAAAATAATGCCGGTTGCATTGCCAACGACGTCTGGTGCTCCTGGTTGTTCTACTGTTGCCGTTTTTCCACTTTTCCGCTTTTGTTTTTGGATGTGGTTAAAGGCATAAGGGGCGTGGAGGCACTGCGCGGCAATTTTTATGCCCCTCGCCTAAGTGGCACATTTTTGGCTTAGCTTTTAAACGCCGCGACTAGGAAGCCAAGAGCTCAGGGGCGGAGGCTCCTTTATTTTTTGGGGGGCTATTGATTAGATGGCGATCAGCTGGTTACTATTTTGTGTAACACTCCGTAAAAAAACTATGTCAACCTTCGAAAACTATTTTCCTCGGCAACTTTAAAATTCCCAACGAGTTCTAGCTGCTAAAGTGATGGTATACTTTTTAGGTTCTTAGGATCGTACTTTTGCAATAGCACATTTCTTATCGCTTTATTGATCTCTAAAGCTCATAATCGACCAATTCGATTTTAAATATCACTTTTTGTAGAGCTTGAAAATTATCGGTATTGTCGATATTAGAGATTCGATAACATCGATTTTAAATATCACTTTTTGTAGAGCTTGAAAATTATAGATATTGTCGATATTAGAGATTTGATAACATCGATGCTTAGAAAGGAAAACACGAATTGAATATCAAAAAACTTTCGATATTTTTTCAAGCTCTACTTTTCAAGCTTCCGAAGCTGGGACAATAATTGGAAAGGCAAGTTTTAATAAAATAAATAATTTCGGATTCTTAGGCCCCTCTCCTACATCCGCCACTGAGCTCGACAGTCGATGTGGCGAGACGTTTGGGGCTGTAGCAGCTAGGCAGTATGGCCCGCATGCATGTCTGCCCCGCCATCGTACTGCACTGTCGGTGCTGTCAAATAACTGACATTACCCCGCCGCCACCACTGCACCACTTCGCCACTTCCCCCTGACCTGCTGAACCGCTGCACCACCGCAGACGACGCCGTGTTGTCGTCATCGCTCCATCGTCGCACAGTTCCGTGACTGTAAACAATAAAAATTTCGATTAGAATGTAAGAGCAACAACCGTTCGCGGCAACTTCAGTTGCATCGGCAACGGTAATCAAGTTGTGCGAGGCCCGATCGGAGTTTAGTGGACCGCCAGCGGAGTGCGGGCGGTGTGGCACAGACGTAAAATTATAATGGGAAAAAATAGCTAAATTGTATATTAATAGAAAAAAATGAAATCTAAAAGCCGAAATTTTAGGGGGCCCACCCTTTTGCGGGCAGGAGTCGTAAGGGTTTGCTAAAATTAGTAGCTCAGGTATATGTATCCATTTGATATTTCATTCTGAAATCGAGAGTTCGTGGGTACTTTCTAAGTGCTCCCTCATGATAATCAAAAAAAGTAATCTGTGATGTAAAAAAATTGAAAAATTAGTTATTTTTCAAAATATTTTATTTTTGGCACAACATTTTATGTCTGAAAATTAAATTGATGTGCGCTCGTTACTACTGACTGACCAAAATAAGAAGATTTGTGCACTATGTCTGAAGGGAATAATTTTTAAGTTATCCTAAAGTTCACAAAAATTTAAAATTCAATATCAGTGTTAGCCTAGGGTACCGAAAAAAATCTTCATAATATTTCCGTATGTCTTTGTAGTTTAAAACTTGAAACACCGAATCTTTTATCAAAAGTTACCCTAATTCGATCAGTGCATTTTTTGAGACTTATGTCAACGCTTTAAAGGTTTATTGTTTGCTATTCCCACACACAAACTTAAACACTTTCCATTGACTACAGAGTTGACTGGTTTTGAAGACTTCAAGGTGTTACAAAAATCGTCTCAGACGACGTATTGAAGTTGAAAGTTGGGTTCACAGGAAGGTAGGTGCATTTTACCAGTAAATTTTACTATTTCGGCTCACTAGAAGACCCCCAGATAAAGAAAAAGCTCTGCGAAATGGCGTTTCTCGGACGAGTCGACGGTCAAGGAACCCTTATCGACTGTGAGGTATTCTGTGGCCACATCACGAAGATCCAGCCTCATCAGGATTCAGCCTCCCCCATCAGAGAAGACGAGGCGAGTGTACTGCTGCCACGGAAGAAGGGCTCCAGGACCTACATCAAGACCTACGACAAGGACAGCCTGCTGCGCTCCATGGGAAGCCCCAGCACGGTGCGCTACGTGGGCAGCTCCGTGTCGTCCAGTGAAGTCAACTCGTTGGACGAGACGGAGACCTCCACCCTGCGCTGCTGCTCGGTTATATCCTCGGGCGACCCGGCGGAGCACCACGATGATCTCGACCTGCTGACCGAGTCGGAAACGCTCTGCCTGGCCATGGACAGTCCCAGCAGCAGTTGCAGCAGTAGTCAGAGCAGCGGCAGCGGCAGTAGCAGATCCTCCTCCTCCCGGGATGACCAGCCAACGGACAAGGACTCGACGACCTCCATGTGCAGCTGGGAAGAGATGCCACTCAGCCTCAGCCTGCCGCCGCTCCACCTGGGCTCCCACGGCGGATCGCCACCGCTCACCTACACCCGCCGCCTGGATCCCATCCGGGTACAGCGATCCTCCAACGAGGCCTACGAGAACTGGCTGTCCGGCAAGCGACGTCAGTGCCAGTACAGGATGCAAGCGGAGCAGGCCGAGAAGGAGGAGCAGCGGCAACGAGTGGCGTTGCGTCAGCGGATGGCCAAGGAGAAGTACCAGGAGTGGTGCCGCCAGAAGGCGCGACAGACCAACTTCAGTTCCTCCAAGCCCGTCCGGCCTGTCCAGACACCAATCCCAAAAAATCCAGCCTCTGTGCAGCACCACCTGCAGCAGTGGGAGCTGCAGAAGATTAGGATGGTCGAGGAGCGACGCCAGGAACTGCGAATGGCCGAGCGGCGGCGACAGCAGGAGAAGGTGAACCGCCAGCAGCAGGCGGAGCAGGCCTTCGATCGGTGGATGAGCAACGTGGCCCAACGACCCAAGCCGGTACCCTCCAGCCAGGGAATTCAGTCGCTGCGCGGCACCGTTTCCAAAATATTCATTAACCCCAATCAGTGGGTAGATTGAGGAAAAGGAGGTGGCTTGAAAGAGTTGTCGAAAAAGTGATTGGCCTAGACAGGATTGTCCAAAGGCGAGACTCAGCTCGCCCAGTGAAACCAAAGTTTTTAACACGTGAATCCATATTTACCCATTTAACACTATTAAATACCCGAAAAATTTACAAATGTTTTATTTTGTTTAAGGAATAATCAATATTAATAATTAAGTTCAATTTTGGATACCATTTGAAACTTTTTCAGTCTTCATTAAAAATAGGCTTCCAGATATAGTTCCTATGTTCGTATACGGACAAAACATGATTAATGTTAATTAATTTTGTACTTCGAATAGACCACTGTCCTTGTAAAAACATCGATACTGTTCACACCAGGGACCGTAAATAATCATTATTTGAGATTTTTATTTTAAAAAGACTACTGTGATATTTGGTTTTAAACGTCAAAAATAACGTTCTTTTTACTCTTGTCCACAAAGTATATGCATTTCAACAAATCTGGAAAGCAAATTAACTGTTATTTGTTTATGTCTATAAAGTGCATAAAAACCAGTTAAATTGTTGATTAAAACTTGTAAAAACCTCAGTAGGCCTTTTAAAATAAAAATCTCAAATAATGATTATTTACGGTCCCTGGTTCACACTTTAAAGATAATTTCTGCATAGCTGTATCCGTACCTTAAAGCGCTTTCGCAATAGTGGTAAATCGGAGCTCAGCATGAGTCAAAGGTATTTAGAGTTTGCAACTAACCGAATACGCAACGGTAGTCCAACAAACTCAGCCGTATCCCGTTAATGACCTGCACTAAGCTAAAGCCACAAAGGAGCTGGAGCAGCCTACTGGGTATTACATCACATGCATTACCCTCATCCCACACAAACAATCTCCTGAAATCAAAACATGACATGAACATTAAGTACTGACTTATCATCGACCACAAGTTATCGGAACATCAATATCCTTTTGAGCGTTTGCTTTGCCTAAATACTTTTCTAACCCACTTTTTGGCACTCACCTACGTACATATGGATGTATCAAATAATGTATTAAATGTATGTAAATGGATGTATTAAATAATTTTCTAATTTGGACCTTTTGTGCAAACAATGCGTGCTTTTTACCTTCACAGACATTTTCGAGAGTATTTCGGTATTCAAAAAGCATGCAACATACAATTTGTTTTATTTTATTTTTGTGTCGCCCATTAGATTTTCGTCACCAAATCGACCCAAAAAATAATTCAATTAAATTTGTTTATGAAATTAGAGATAACATTTTAGGTAAAATTAAAGAATTTCCAAATTAAATTCAAAATTATTTCGTGTGCTTTTCGAGTATTCCTAATATTAGTATAATGAATGTGCCGTTAACCAAGCATTTATTATGCCGTAATTATTTCACTTCCCAATCGAATAGGAATTCCGTTGAATTTTTAGACTCGGAAAATGAAGTGATAAATGGGAGCACACAGCAGCAATGGCACCGCAAAAGAAAACAAAACCGGCGGCCGCAATTAATTTTTTCACACAAATCACGCGAATAATCAAAAATTAGATAGCACCTGGTGGCCTGGTGCTATTGTTTTTAATGCAGCTGCATTGAAAAACAATAGAGGCAGAGAGATGCCCGGAAAGCTGTTATCCCATGATTGCGGTGAGTTTTCGGGCGGCTTTGCTTAGGCCTCGCTGGTCGTTACGCAGTTGGCAGTCATGAAACAATAATGTCCGCAAATTGACGCCACAAGCTGTTGGTTCAATGAGAGGCCCACTGCTCACAGCCCCTCGCCCCTCCCACACAGCACGTGTGCCCGAATGCGTCTGTGGCACTTCCTCTGTGCCGCCATATTGAATTTGAACCTCTGCAGGCTCCATCGGCTATGTCTTTCCCGCCTCCTCATTTCCGCTGACCATAGCTTTCGAGACCCGCTCCGGGCTCTTTGTCGCTCCTTCTGCCGTTCGACTCTGTGTTTTGGTGCTGTTTTTATTTGCCAGCTTGCTTTCTGCTGGTTAGCTGGTTGAATTTCCCGAATTTTCCGGCTCCCAGGCAGTCCCTGGTTCGACGTCATCATCGCTTCGCGCGTGTTGCCGTCTAAAATACAAGCCGACATATTGGCTCCCTTTGCTGCCGATCCATCCCCCATATCCCCCTACCCGAGCAATAATTATCGTTGTGGGTGCCCTGGCAACACGTTGGTTAAAATGCATTGTTAGGGAATTGAAGGATACGAAATCTGGGAAAAAACATTAGTTTTACTATTTAGTACCGGAAAACCAAGGTTGTTTTCGATTAGGAAGAAGTCGATTTAATTTTGTAAACTGGTGTAATTGAAAAAAAATTTAATTTATTTGGAAGAAATTTCTATGGTCTAGTAAATTTATCAATTCCTTTATGGGTTACATAGGGCTTATGGCCCGAAAACCAAAACTTTTTCATGATTTTTCCGATGGAAGTCATAACTGGTTTTACATGTTAAACAAAAATTTAACAAATTTGTCCTGTTAATTCTTTTGGTTCTATTGCCCACCGTATGTGAAAAAAAAGGGTCAACACCTATCAATTCTTCTCTTGCCCATATA